>NW_022631044.1:0-1353750 GCF_010015895.1 Lontra canadensis
AAGGTTCCTTTCATGTGTTTTTATGGTTTGATAGCTCATTTCTTTTTAATGCTGAGTCATAGTCCATTGTCTGGATGTACCACAGTTCATGTGTCCATTCACCCACTGAAGGACATCTTAGATGCTTCCATGTTTTGTCAATTACGAATAAAGCCTCTCCAAACATCCTCAAGCAGGTATTTGTGTAGACGTGAATTTTTAACCCATTTGTATAACCAAGGAGTCTGACTGCTGGTAATACGTGAGGGTAAGCTTCATTTTGTGAGAAACTTCCAAATTGCCTTCCAAAATGGCTATACCATCTTGCATTTCCACCAGCAAGGCTTCTCCACATCACTATAGTTTTGATTTGCATTTGCATGCTTCTTTTTATTTTTATTTATTTATTTGAGGGAGAGAGAGAGAGTGAGTATGTGCAAGCAGAGTCAAGAGCAGAGGGAGAGGAGACAGAGAATCTTAAGCAGTGTCCACACCCCACGTGGAGCACAACGCGAGACCCATCTCACAACCCTAAGATCATATCCTGAGCCAAAATCACGATCAGAGACTTAACCATCTGAGCCACCTAGGCACCCCTGCACCTTCTTTTAATGTCAAAAAATCTCTCCACTCAACAGTTCTTGATCTTTTCATTTCTTGAAGGAAGGCAACAGAGAATATCATTTATTCAGACATTCTTTTTGCCACTTTATTCTTGTCAAAACAGAAATTCAGTTATTTTCTTCTGATTTAAAAGGAATACTCATTCAGAACACTTCAGGAGAAAAGCATGAAGTGGAAAATAAAAAATCTCTACCATGCAGAAAGCCATGAAGGATTAAACTCTTCGCAGACATTTTTAATACAAATGCACATTTAGGAAATGGTATTATCCTGTACACACTGCATTATAACTACATAATTTATTTCACTTCTTCTTATCTTTCATTTGCCACTAGAATGCTAGCTCCAGAGAAGCAGGAGTTGCTTTTACTTTTCTCCCCCTCCCTGCTGTACCCTGTGTGACCAGAGGAGGCCCTGACATATGTGGGCACTCACTATCGGTTACACGAAGAAATAAACAAGTCCCGCTTTGATTACCTAGCACTATGTCTTGGAATTTCTTTTTTCTGTGTCCATAAATATACATTTTCACCAACATCTGTTTTATTGCTTGCATATACTTCAGTGTATTTATTGAACCAGTCCTTTGCTGATTGGCTAAGTAGTTTCCAGTTTGCCCCTATTATAAACAATACTGTCATGAACATGTTTTCACATATGTTTGTGAATTTCTGGAATTATCTCTCCTTAGATCATTCCAAAAAGAAAAATTTCTCGGCCAAGTAGAATGCACATTTTAACTATAAATCATTTTGCTAACCCAGACCTCCAAAAAGTAACTGCAATGTAGTCTCCCACTCAAGTATGAGAGTGCTACTTTCCTTACAACCTAGCTAGAGAGCATCAAAACTTTTATTTATTTTTTTTGAAGGTTGTATTTATTTATTTGACAGAGAGAGAGAGAGAGAGAGCGCACAAGCAGGAGGGCGGTGGGAGAGGGAGAAGCAGGCTCCCTGCCAAGCAAGGAGCCCAACTTGGGGCTCTATCCCAGGACCCTGGGATCATGACCTCAGCAGAAGGCAGACGCTTAACCATCTGAGCCACCCAGGCATCCCAAGCATTAAATCTTTTAGTATTTGCAATCAAACAGGTAAAAAGTATTGTCATACTGGGTAATTTAAATTATTGTTATATTAAATTATATTTAAAATTTAAATATTTAAATTTGCATTTATTTGGTTATTAGTGCATTATACATCTTTTCTTGTTTATTGCTAATATGTATTACTTTTGTGCATTTTCACTATTAGGGTGTTTAATCCTTTCTTACTGATTTACGATAATTGTTAATATATTAGAGATATTAATTAACTTTTTATATGTTGCAAATGTTGCAATTTTTATTCCTAGTTTGTTATTTTTTCAAAAATTATTTTCTTGGTCTCTTTTTCCAATTGGAAGTGCTACCTAAATTTTTTTTTAAATTGAAGAACAACACACATACAGACAAGTAAACAAATTTCAAGTGTGCAGTGAGTCTTTCCACCCACATAACCACCACCCAAGGCAGCCTTCCATGTAACTTCTCCTAGTCCATAATCTTCCTGAGAGGGTGCCTGAGTGGCTCAGTGGATTAAAGCCTCTGCCTTCAGCTCGGGTCATGATCTCAGGGTCCTGGGATCGAGTCCCGCATCGGGCTCTCTGCTCAGCGGGGAGCCTGCTCCCTCTTCTCTCTCTGCCTGCCTCTCTGTCTACTTGTGATCTCTGTCAAATAAATAAATAAAATCTTAAAAAAAATAATCTTCCGGAGGCAAATGCTACTCTGATAAAGTTTTAACTTTTGACATGAACATATCTGTCTTACACTTCATGGCATGTATTTTTGGGCCATGTTTAAAGAAGTCATCCCTCAACTCATAATTATGTAAATATTCACCTACATTTTATTCTGCCACTTTTGTGATTTCATTTCTTATTTTGAAATCTTTATTGAATCTAGCAGAAATCTATCCTAATATAAACTATGAGATACATTCGAAGTTCCCTATCTTCTCTGTTACCCTGAGGGCTGCTACCCAACACTATTTGTTAACTGGACAATACCACTTAGAAACCAGTCAACACAACAAATTTCCATGATTTGAATGTTCTTTCTGTACTCT
This sequence comes from Lontra canadensis, assembly GCF_010015895.1. NCBI lineage: Eukaryota > Metazoa > Chordata > Mammalia > Carnivora > Mustelidae > Lontra > Lontra canadensis. The sequence goes on from NW_022631044.1 coordinate 2,706, forward strand.
GCTCTCTTCCTTTATCTTCCTACTTATTTCTGTGCCAATATCTCACCATTTTGAATATAGCTCTAGGTTTTATTATCTTCAGAAATAAATATTATATTTCTACTCTCTTTCAAACATTTCTTGGTTCTTACTATTCATTTACTCTTCCAGAAAAACACTAAAATCATTTTGTGAAATTCTTTCACCAAATCCCCTGAAAAAATTGAGACCCTAACTGGAGTTACATTGAATTTACATACTAATTTACAAAATGTTTATTTCTTTGTACTGTTTATATCTTTATGCTGTATCTTTGTGCTGTTTATGTCTTTCCACTTATTCAAAACTTTATCTTCCTCAACAACATCACAAAGATGTCATCATATAGATTCTGCAGAGTTCTGTTTTCTTAATGAGGTTTTAAAAATTTTTATTGCTGCTATATTGACATTTTTGTTATATTTTCTAACTCATTACTGATGTATAGGAAATATATACCTTTTTTTATATACACAGATATATTATTATACACACATATCTAGTTATCTTACTAAACTCATTAGTTTGAAGTTTTTCCTTTCCTGATAGATAACGTATCATCTGAAAATATTTATTTCAACCAATATTTCTACCTTTCATTTATTTCCTTATTTTTATTACATTATTTAGAACTTTCAGAACAATGTTTAATGTTTTATGCTTACAAATGGGATCCTTGTGTTTAATGAAAATGTGTCTGGTTTGGTCTCAACCCATCTCCTCCAACCTCCACAGGTTCTGATCCAGTAAATCTGAGGGGGACCCAGGTGACTGTGCTCTGTTAGCTACACAGATAATACTGAAGCATGTTCTTTCCCAATATACCATTGAGGACCCTACTCTAGTACTATTCAATATAATTTGCATTATTTTTCATCTTAAGGAAGTATTGCTCTATTCTAAGTTTAAGAATTATTCATGAGGAGTTGGATTTCATAAAATGCGCATTTCAGCATCTCAATGATCTTCCCACTAGGATAAAATATGAAAGCGTACCTGTTTGAAGACCCCAGAACCACCAAAGCAGGTAGTACATAAGAGGCCAGGTTTTGAGAGCAAGGAAACTCATTTGGGTAAATCTGATATTCTGTGCCATCTTCCTCTTAAGACATCTTCCCATGCTAGAGCAGCACAGGGCAGAGACCAAGAAGTTGATCAAGCAGTGGGGCCCCAGATTGGCTCAGTTGGTGGAACATACAACTCTTGATCTCAGGGCTGTATGTTCGAGCCCCATGTTGGGTGTAGAGATGACTTAAAAATAAACTCTTAAAAAAAAAAAAAAAGAAAGAAAGAAAAAGAAGTTGAGCAAGATGCAGTAACTAAGAGACTAAGAAGCTTACCAGTGCTTTTGGCAGACTTTTGGGAGAAGGGAGAAAACCACTGGAATTCAGAGCCACTGTGGGGAGGGGTCTGTCAAATACTTTGGGCTTTCCACAGGGACCTGATGGTCACCTTTAATGTATCAACCTGGCTAGACCACAGTACCCAGATATTTGGCCAAACATTAATGTAGATGTTTCTCTGGAGGAAATTTTATTTTTAAGATTTTATTTATTTATTTGACAGACAGAGATCACAAGTAGTCAGAGAGGCAGGCAGAGAGAGGGAAAGGGAAGCCGGCTCCCTGCTGAGCAGAGAGCCCGAGGACTTGGGGCTCGATCCCCCCTGGGATGGTGACCTGAGCCAAAGACAGAGGGTTTAACCCACTGAGCCACCCAGGCATCCCTCTCTGGAGGAATTTTTAAGATGAAACTAATGTTTAAATCAGTAGACTTCAAGTAATGCAGATTATCCTCCACTAGCGGTGGGTCCCATCCAATCAGCAATGACCTTAACAGAAAAGACTGATCTTTTCTGTAGAAAACGAATTGTAAGCTGGTGAGCTTATACATAAATATATCCGTAATTACACGAACTTTACACTGAGCAAATATCCGTATTTAAAGATAAAAATTGTTTGGGTATTTGATGATATCAAATTGGCAATTTACTACTTATAAGAGATATACCTTACATACAAAGATTCAGGAAAACTGAAAGTAAAAGAAGCACTAGTCAAAAGAAAGTTATACCAATATCAGACAAAGCACATTTTAAGGCAAAGAACAGTCATAAAGGAAAGAGCCATTTTACAATATAAAAGGGTGGGTCCACCCACGGATATAACAATTCCACATTTGCATGCACCCAATAGTACATATACATATGGACAGAGAGAGAGGAAAAATTAACTAAACAAAAAGGAGAAATAGATATGTTTGCAATCATACTTGGAGTAACACAATTTTCTCAGTAACTGATAGAACAAGGAAGCACAAAAAACAAGAAAGATACAGAATATTTGAACAGGATTAAATCTTATCTGGTACAGAACGTTGAGTGAACATTTTTGTTTCCCTGAAATTGTTGCTATGGCCCCAACTACAAACAATAGCTCTAGGACATGGTCAAATGAGGAGACCATCCCCTCCCCCAGGGCTCACTGAGACACAGCTCAGCCACCTTACTTTCTGGTTTCTTCCCCCATAGGTATCTATGTAGGAAAACCAGAGAGAGAAGAAGACTGAGTCTTCCCAGCCAAGTCCTCAGTCTTGGGGGAGAGCCATGTAATGAGAGGGGACTCCCTTATTACTCTGCAAACAGGGAGGGCTGTGTCCCTACCAAGTAAGGGGAGGAGATTCCAAGAGGACAATTTGGAAGATCCAGGTGCCCAGAATAGTTTTCACTCTCCATTAGGATGTCTACTTGTGCATTGGCTGTACTGATCTTCCTTGAGCCCATCCAAGCCTGCAGAGTTCTGTAAAGGGGGAAGACAGTAATACAGCAAACCAGATGCCCTCAGCAAACCAGATGCCCTCAGTTTTGGGGTATCTTTAAAGGACCAATGGGCACAAGGAACGTGGTTGGGCTGGAGCCTTCTTGCAAATATTCCACCCAAGAGAAAGTCTGTGGTTGTACCATTGAGAGGGTGGGGACAAGGGAGGATGAAAGTGTTTGAACCAGACCAGACTTCCTATATCAAGGAAGTGGAAGCTTGGATAGAGAGGTGCGGTTTGCATGAGACCCACAGAAAATTCCACATGTGATCGCTACAAGAAAGCCAGCATTTGATAGTCAATGCTAAATGAAGTAACAGCCAAAGGGGAAAATTTTGAAATCTACCATACATCTAAGTAAAAAGACACAGGTCCTGCCTTTTCCCTCCAGTCCTCTGGGGTGACCCTGATCCTGGAGGACCTAGAAACAAGCAACATCCTTTTCCACTTTCTAAGTGTCCCAAATCTTGGGCTGGCCTGGGAGGTCTCCCAGGATCCCTACCCTTTCCCTTATTAATATTCAGGCAGTACCCTCCCTCAACTCCCACAGTCATTCTGTCCTTCCCATCAATCCCTACCCTCATCCCCAGACAGGAAAAGCTGGAGGAGAAAAGGGATTAGAGGGCTTTAAAAGCAGGATTGATAGCCTCCCTGCTGCTAGATGGTTCTTTTTTTTTTTTAAGATTTTATTTATTTATTTAACAGAAATCACAAGTAGGCAGAGAGAGGGAGAAGCAGGCTCCCTGTTGAGCAGAGAGCCCGATTCGGGGCTGGATCCCAGGACCCTGAGATCATGACCTGAGCCTAAGGCAGAGGCTTAACCCTCTGAGCCACCCAGGAGCCCCATAGATGGTTCTTTTTAAAGTCAAGGTCCACCTGACATTAGGCCTGCCCACCTGAAGGGTGGTTTTTTTAAAATTTTTTTTAAGATTTTATTTATTTGAGATAGAGTAAAAGAGAGAGAGCGAGAGAGCACGAAGTGGGGTGGGTGGAAGAGGGAGAGGGAGAAGCAGACTCCCCACTGAGCAGGGATCACTACCATGTGGGGCTTGACCTGGGGCTCAACCTGGGACTTGATCCCAAGACTCTAAGATCATGACCTGAGCCAAAGGCAGATGCTTAACCAACTGAGCCACCCAGGAGCCCCAAGAGGGGGTTTCCCTGGGCTGTGAGGATCCTCTGTCCATCTCTCTAGGCAAGAGAAGAATGTTTCCCCTGCATAGCTAGAGGCCCGAAAGGGTGATTCACAGCAAACTACTGGCCTTAGGCCTCACTGTTCTTACTATGATTGCTATTATCAATACTGCCATTTACTGAGTTGTGTCTAATTGTCACAAATGGTATTATGCCCTGTGTAAGCATTCTCTCATTTACTTCTTGTGTTCCCATTTTATGAAATTGAGAACTTTGGAGCTGAAGAGGGTAAGGCACTTGGTTAAGTTGGACTTAACAAGACAATAGGATATAAACCTATGGCTATCAAAACTATCAAAACTACCATATTACATAGCCAGTAAGTGAGGAAGCCAGGAATCCATCCCAGGTCAGGCTGGCTCTGGAGCCCACTTGTAACCTCGGCATTATGCCCTCTCCTAGTGCTTGGGGAAAAACACACTTGCAGCTGGGGATGAGCTGAGAACTACTAGAAGAATCACTTGCAGGGTCTGAAGGTGAGCTTCTCCCATGACAACATAATGCAAATAATTTAAAATCAGTCTTAATTTCAAATGTTACAGCAAATGCAGGTCCTTCTTTCCCTACATTTGGTTTAAGAAGTCTTGACTCGCCAAAATCACCTTGAACACATCAAGTAAAGAAGATGTGAAAGCTCAAAATAGAAAAAGGCCACTCAAGACCTCATAAAAGTTAAAGTTTAGAATACATTTTTTCACTGTCTTAAAAATACTTTACATCAATAACACCTTGTGGTGAGAATGGAACTGGCAGCAAGTGTGGATTTTGAGCCGTTATCCTGGAAAGTGAGTTTGTGTGGGACCAGACACCTAGGAAGTTCTCTTCCTCTGGCTCTCACCAAATAAGGTCAACTGCCCCAATTTTTAGAAATATGAGGCACAGACAATTTTAAAACTTGATCTAAATAAAGCATCCGGGGGCGAATTTTTGCCTCCAGATGGTCAGGTGGGCTCCCAGACCCAGTTTTGTTTACTGATTGTGTTTATTATTTGGGTTTTTTGTTTTTTTTTTTTTAACTCTTTGGACTTAGCTCTGTTGAGCTAGACCCAGAATCCGGTTTATCTTCCTTGAATAGGAACAACCTGTGTCTCCTCTAACTCAAGTTAAAAGTCTGTTTGTTTATTGATCATTCTACCCCGATGCTACACTAACTCTCTAACAAGCTGTGAAAACCCAGGGTTCTCAGATGAACATTTGACACAAGGAACGAATGGGCTTTCAAAAGCAATTCCACCGCAGGTCACTGCTGTAATTTCTGTCCTGCAATGGCAGAATAATATCAAATTGTCTGCAACTTTTATTGACCTTTCCTTAGTCTGGGCCATGGACGAATTGATTCGGTGCTGCTATTCTACTTCATGGGCCATGGAGGAGAGTGGGGGTGGGGGTTGGGGGGGCAGCTTTCCTGAGGGCTGATCCAGACTGAATTCTGACACCAGTACTTTTCCACTCATTAAAAAAAAAAACAACAACAAACTTGAGACTATCTTTGGATGGGCTGTTTGCGTAGTCCCTTGCTATTAAAAAAAGAAGAAAAGAAAAGATACTCTTTTTTTACTCTGATGATAGGGCTTTATTTTCTTGGACGAAGAATAATTGGATATGCGGCAGACTCTGCTAGCCAATTAAGGACAGAAAGAAGGGCTACAAGATCAAAACCTCAAACATTGGAATGATTACCTGGGTAGGTATTCCCATGTTACTCCCAAGTTCGTAAATAAGGAGACGACCACATTGTCTGAAATTTGACTCTCCAAATTTGCTTGTACAGAAACCCTTGTGGTTACTGCAGGTTCCTTTTCTGCTGTGAAGTGGGAATCGATGTAGTAAGTGGCCCATGGGCTCTCTTACTAAACTCTGGTGAACTGTGTTCAAACAAAACAAAAACAGTTTGAAAGTCGAGAGCCTCGGACCTTACTCAGCCACCAATAAAGATTGGCAGCTGCACCCCAAGCATTTGCCAAAGATTACAATTCCAAGTTCACGGTCATTAAATATTTATTAAAATGTTGATGAAAAGGAACTTGGAGTTGTTTAAAATCCATGTGGTCCAGCATCTAGGTGAAGCCGGATTAGCAGACAACTGGGTGTCTGAGCTGAACTACGTACTGCTCCATCGCCCGCACCCACCTGAGTTCCAGCAAAATTACTTTGACTACTTTTACTATATATTGTGCTTTACTACATATCGTACTTCATGATGTTATATATGTTACCTATAATACACACACATTTCACTATATATTATGCCAACTTTTACATGGCAAAACAGAGCCTTTTATGTGTTGTTTGGTTTCATTATACACGTTTATATTATTTATGACATGACACATCATGTGTTTCATCCACAGTGGGAATGTATTCTTGATTCGTCTGCCCCCATGTTCAATCCATTTATTTTTTCTTTCTAATATTTTACAGATCCTGGAAAACCTTTCTACTAGGTATCCAGAGTCTGGGGTCTTGACATTGAGTGGGCATAAATATTTGTTTAAAGAATTAAGAGTGGGTTATAAATAAATTATAGGGGCACCTGGTGGCTCAGTCGTTAAGCGTCTGCCTTTGGTTCAGGCTGTGATCCTGGGGTCCTGGGATCGAGTCCCGCATCAGGCTCCCTGCTCAGCAGGAAGCCTGCTTCTCCCTCTCCCACTCCCCCTGCTTGTGTTCCCTCTCTCGCTGTGTTTCTGTCAAGTAAATAAATACAATCTTTAAAACAAAAACAAAAATGACAACAAAAAACAAATCAATTATAGTTATAAAGGGTGTAAGTCAAATTATAAAAGTGGAACATGGCTAAAGTGAAAACATTCATTTCTCCATTACTTGGGTTCCCTCAGCACTCATATGTAAAGTTGTTGCTCATCTATGCACACTCATCAATTAGGAAGAAACTGCTCTTGTGCTGTTTCCTGAGAGTATGTCTCCTTTATCTCATTCTACTATTCACTCTTTGAAGACAGAAAGCACAGCATTTAATTCTGTGTACTTTGAACAGTGCTCCTCACACAACAGGTGCTCAATAAATGCAAATTAAATGAATGAATGACCCATGGCCTGGATGTGTGACCCATGTTTTTGGGAGTGAAGGGGTCATTACCCCATAATTCTGGTACTATTATCTAGAGCAAATAGTACTTGGTGTTGTCATTTTTTTTTTTAAAGATTTTATTTATTTATTTGACAGACAGAGATCACATGTAGGCAGAGAGGCAGGCAGAGAGAGAGGGAGGGAGCAGGCTCGCTGCTGAGCAGAGAGCCCGATTCGGGGCTTGATCCCAGGACCCTGAGATCATGACCTGAGCCAAAGGCAGAGGCTTAACCCACTGAGCCACCCAGGCGCCCCATGTCATTTCTATCTTAATAGCTCACTCATCTTAGGTCATACTGCCCACAGTGGTGATGATAGGCCCAACTTTTTCTCCTAGGTACCTATTGTGGATCTCTATTCCTTTCACTTGCCCAGCATCCACTCCTCCTTCTGCTCTTAATGCCATCATGATTTTTCTTTGGAGAATGAATTCTCCCCACTCTCAGTGCATGTGGTTCCACTGGAGAATAGGCACAAGGACCAGGTCTGCCCAATCAGAGCATTCTATACCCCAGCCACAGTGATTGGTCATAGGATGAAGTCATGACCAAAGTCATGACCAAACAACTCAATTCCAGGGCTTTATGTTGGAACTGTTGGACACAGAAGTTTTCTTTTTCTTGTTGGACTTACCAAGACAATAGGATATAAACCTATGGCTATCAAAACTACCATATTGCAAAAACTTATTTAGATGAGCATACACACACACACACACACACACACACACACACACAAAATATAAATGAACGGATGTTGAGTATATAAGAGCCAAGAGAGAAATACAAAATGAGTTTGGGGGTGCCTGGTTGGCTCAATCAATGCAGCATGCAACTCTTGATCCCAGGATTGTGAGTTTGAGTCTCACACTGGTTGTAGAGATTACTTAAAAATAAAATCTTTAAAACAAAATGTAAAGTGAGTCTTGATGACAGTAGCTGCTGGGTCCAGCTGTGCCTGAACACCAATCTAAATTGAATTTTCTGTCAGTGCAATGAAAACAGTTCAAACTAACACAGCATTCTATTCTCATTATATGCTTTCTTCCTAGGCCATGTTTAAGTTCTAGGGGTCATAAACAGAGGCTCTGTGCTCAGAGAACACCAGGACTGGGAGGTAAAGTATTTGTGTAAACTTATCTCAAGTCTACCATGGTTCAATTACAAATAATTTAAAACTGCAGAGCCACAGAAAAAGCATAGAACACTAAGCTGAGTGAGAGGAGTTCTAGACACAGATGTTTAAGCATGGGAAGTGGGGCTGTCAAGAGCTGTTCACGGTGGCAAAGGGGCCAGTGCTGTTTTTAAAGGCAAAGTGAGGTGAAAAGAGGAGACTGCCAGGAATCGGGAAGCTAACTACAGGGACTGACTGAGGAATATCTAAGAATAGTCTTACTTCCTTTAGTCTAGGTGATATTTCCACTTCTTTTACCCACTAATAATAACCCACTACTATTTCTCCAACACAAGTAACAACCGAGGTCTCACTCAGGCCCCGGGAAAAAGACAGAAATAACCCTCTGGCCACTGTGGGAGTTCTTTTTTGGAGAATGAGATGGGGAAATTAATCCTTCCCTAGGAACTGATCACAGAGACCTGCTAAGCCCAAATGGATACAGACGACTTCTACACGCCAAGAGCCCAGTTGTTCTTCTTTAGGTCAGTTCTTTCTCAGCTCTCCACCCTTCAGGTTTTGTCCAAAGATCTCTGCTAGCTCTCGCAGGCAAGGTTTATGTTGAATGGGTTCCAGTGGTGAGGTCATCGTAATGGAAGGTTTCCATATATGACATGCCTCTGCTGGTGCGCCCATGAGCATTCCCAAGGCCCTTTCACTGATGCTGTCCAAGAATAAGATCTTGGCCGAATTCCCACATTGAAGGGGCAGTGGAGCTTTGGTTTCTGAAAATAGCAGGCATTGTCATTTTTGTCCAATTATAAAAGCAATAGTGTTCTCTGAGGAGTATTTGGAAAATTCAAAAAAGTATAGAGGGAAAAAAAAGAATAATCACACCATAATTCCATCATCTGAAGATAACTAATACTCATATTTAGGTGTGTTTCTTTCTCATAGTTTCATGAATACATGTATCTATGTATATTTTAGGAAGGTGGTGTTGCATTGTGGTAAGAGTGTGGGTTTGGTAGTCTGACACCACTCATTTAGAGTTCTGTGGTCTTTGGAAACTTATCTCTTCAAGTCTTAACTCCTTCAGTAATAAAGTTGGCTAATTTTTAAGTTAGTGCACCACCAGTATGATACTATTTTAACTTCTAGGTTTATAATAAGAATTATCTGGTAATAAAATTTCCCCCAACATTCTTCTTTCACTTTTTAAAAAATGGTTATTTCACTTATTCCAGATTAGTTTTAGAATTGTATTTCCAAGTTAAAAAAAAAAAAAAGGGGGCGCCTGGGTGGCTCAGTTGGTTAAGCAACTCAGCTCGGGTCTTGATCTCAGGGTTGTGAGTTCAAGCCATGCGTTGAACTCCATGCTGGGTGTGGAGCCTACTTTAAAAAAAAAAAATGAGATTTAAAAAAAAATGAGATTTTTGTAGACTTGCATTTAAATTTATGGATCAATTAAAAAAGAATTAACATCTTTAAAGCACTAAGTCTTCCCCTTATGGAATATTGCATATCTGCCTGTTTATTTTCTTCATGCCCTTTGTAAAGCTCAGAAGTTTTCTTCCTGTAAGTCTTACACGTTTCCTGTTAATTTTGTTCTAAGGTATTTTATAGTTTTGGTTGCTAGGATGAATGAGATTATTTTTCCCCAACTGCAACTGGTTGTTTGTTTCTTTCTTTTTTTTTCTTTTTTTTTAAAGATTTTATTTATTTATTTGATAGATCACAAGCAGGCAGAGAGGCAGGCAGAGAGAGAGGAGGAAGCAGGCTCCCTGCTGAGCAGAGAGCCCGATGCGGGGCTCGATCCCAGGACTCCGAGATCATGACCTGAGCCGAAGGCAGCGGCTTAACCCACTGAGCCACCCAGGCGCCCCTGTTTCTTTCTTTTTTTAAAAAAAGATTTATTTGAGAGAGAGCGAGTGAGCATGAGGGAGGGAGGGGCAGAGGGAGAGAGAAAGGGAGCCCAACACAGGGTGATCCCAGGTCCCTGAGATCATGACCTGAGCCAAAGGCAGATACTCAACCAACTGCTGCCCAGGTGCCCCTAACTGGTTGTTTCTTGAACTAGGAAAGCTATTTTAGGAAGTTTTATATATGTCTTTCAGTGGACAACTCCTGATCTTTATTAGGCCTACCCATTTTCCAGGATTGATTATCTCTAGGTTTCTAGGTAGATACTTAGTTTACAGCCAAAAACTGTGTCTCCTTTCCAGTAGTAAACTTGTTAATAACCTACTTCATTACATTGGATAGATTATCCTTTCAGGACACCTTGAGATAATAGTTGTTAGAAAGGGTCTATGTTAGGATCACAGGGGAAGAGAGGGAAAAATGAAACAAGAAACCAGAGAGGGAGACAAACCATAAGAAACTCTTAATCAGGAAACAAACTGAGGGTTGCTGGAGTGGAGGGGGGTGGGGGGGATGGGGTAGCTGGGTGATGGACATTGGGGAGGGTATATGTTGTGGTGAGCGCTGTGTATTGTGTAAGACTAATGAACAATAGACCTGTACCCCTGAAACAAATAATACACTATATGTTAATAATACGTACATACATACATACATAAAGGGTCTGCCTTATCCCTGACATTATTTCTTTGTTAAGAATGATACATGTTGGGGGTGCCTGGGTGGCTCAGTCAGTTAAGCATCTGCCTTTGGCTGAGGTCATGATCCTGGGGTCCTGGGGTCAGCCTGTATCAGGTTCCCTGCTCAGTGGGGAATCTGCTTCTCCCTCTCCCTCTGCTCTTCTCCTCCCCAACTTGCTAATACTATCTCTCAAATAAATAAAATCTTAAAAAAAAAAAAAAAAGAATGGTGCACGCTGGGTGTGTTGAATCACTATTGTACACCATATTGTACACCCAAAAATAATGTAACACTATATGTTAACTCCAATAGAATAAAAAAAAAAAAGAATGATGCTGGGCATTCTTTCAGGTTTATCATTTTTTTAAAAGATTTTATTCACTTATTGACAGAGAGAGACACAGCGAGAGAGGGAACATTAGCAGGGGGAGTGGGAGAAGGAGAAACAGGCTTCCTGCTGAGCAGGGAGCCCTATGCAGGGCTCAATCCCAGGGTCCTGGGATCATGACTGGAGCCAAAGAGACGGTTAACCAACAGAGCCACCCAGGCACCCCATCAGATTTATCATGTTAATGAAGCTTCTCTTTTCCCCCAATTTATTAGGAGTTTCAAAAATAAAGAACAAATGTTGTATTTTACCTCCAAATATTTTATTATCCACGAGAGACTCTTAGGTCTGTTTTTTTCCTTTGACCTGCATCTGTGAAATATACTAGTAGATTTCTTTTATGGGGCTGTTGTTATGTTCTCAACAAACTCACCAAATGCATCAGGGCTCTGGAGCTGGGCAGACCTGGGTTGCCACCCTAGCCTACCACTTACTAGCTGAGCATCATGGGCAAGTACTAATGTGCTCTAAGTTCTAATGCACCATGGGATGGACAACAAATGCTGGTAGTTCATGTTCCTTTACTATACTGATAAATTTGTTAGTGCTCTATTTAGGATTCATGGATTTCTATTACTGAGCTTGGTGTGAAGTGTTATGTGTATATGCACATCATTTATTAGGTTGTGTTCATAAAAATGAGTTATATTGGTTTTCTCATTTTCCTATGCTCTACAACAGTTAAAACAGTAAGAGGTATTTATACACCAAAGTCCACAGCAGCACTATTCACAAAAGCCAAGAGTAGAGGTAACCTAAGTGTCAATTAATGGATGAGTAAATAAACAAAATGTGAGATATACACACAATGTAATATTATCTAGCCTCAAAAAGGAAGGAAATTCTGACACATGCTACAACAAGGATGAACCTTGATGATGTTATGGTAAGTAAAACAAACCAGTCACAAAAAGACAAATATTCTAGGATTCCATCTATATGAGGTATCAAAAGAAGTCAACTGCATTAAGACAGAAAATAGAAGGGTGGTGACCCTGGGGTGGGGTTTGGGGGGAAAGGAGAGATGTTCAATGGGTATAGAGTTTTAGTTTGAAGATGTAAAAGTTCTGGAGATCTGTTTTATAAGAATATGAGTATACTTAACACTACTCAATAGTACATTTAAAAATGGTTAAGATGGCAAATTGTATGTTATCTGATTTTTTGCCACAATAATAATTTAAATGTAAATGGACAAAATTCTCTAGTCAAAGGACACAGAGTGGCTAAATGGATAAAAAGACAAGATACTTCTATATGCTGCCTACAACAGACTCACTTCAGATGTAAGGACATACATAGACTGAAAATGAAGGGATAAAAAGAGATGTGCCATGCAAACGGAAATCAAAAGAAAGCTTGGGTAGCTATACTAATATCAGACAAAATGACTTTAAAACAAAGACTGTAATAAGAGATAAAGAAGGGTATTCCATAATGATAAAGGGGCCAATCCAACAAGAGGCTATAAATACATAAATATTCATGTCAGCAACATGGGAGCATCTAAATATATAAACCAAATATTAACAGACCTACAAAGAAAAACAGAAACCAATACAATAGTAGAGGACTTTGATACACACTCACATAAAATCCAGACAGAAAATCAATAAGGAAACATCAGCTTTAAACAAAACTTAGACCAGATGAACTTAACAGACATATACAGAACATTCCATCCCAAAGCAATAGAATACACATTCTTCTCCAACATATACGGAATACTCTCCAGGACAGACCATATATTAGGCCCCAAAACAAGCCTTCATAAACTTAAAGAGACTGAAATCATACCAAGCATCTTTTCCAACCACAGTGATATAAAACTAGAAATCAATTACAAAAAGACAATCAGAAAATTCATGAATATGTGGAGATTAAACAATGTGCCACTGAAAAACCAATGGGTCAATGATGAAATCAAAAACAAAATCAAAATACACCTTGAGACGAATGGGAATATAACATACCAAAACTTATGGGATGCAGCAAAATCAGTTATTAGAAGGAAGTTCACAGTGATAAAACGCCTGTTTTAAGAAACAAGAAAAATCCCAAACAGCCTAATTTTAGACCTCAAAAACTAGAAAAAGAAGACAAATCAAGTCCAAAGTCACTAGGAAAAAGAAATAAAGGTCATTGCAGAAATAAATTAAATAGAGACTAAAAAGATACAGGAAAAAAAAAATCATTGAAACCAAGAGCTGGTTTTTTGAAAAGGTAAACAAAATTGACAAACCCCTAGCTAGATTCATCAAGAAAAAGAGAGAAAAGGCTCAAATAAATAAAATCAGAAATGAAAGAGGAGATGTTACAACTGATACCACAGAAATACAAACGGTCACAAGATACTACAATTAAATATCAACAGATGGGACAATGTAAAAGAAATGGATAAATTCCTAGAAACATACAATCACCCAAGACTGAATCATGAATAGAAAATCTCAACAGACTAATTACTAGTAAGGAGATTGAATCAGTAATTTAAACACGAAATACAACAAAATTCCAGGACAAAACAGCTTCAATGGTAAGTTCTACCAAACATTCAAATTAATACCAATTCTTTACAAATTCTTCCAAAAAAACAGAATAGGAGGGAACATTTCCAAGCTCATTTTACAAAGGCCAGCATTACCTGATATCAAAACCAGACAAGGACACCACAAGAAAACAAAATTAAAGGCCAATTTCCTGATAAACATAGATGCAAAAATCCTAAACAAAATATTAACAAAGTGAATTCAACAATACATTAAAAGGATCACACACCACGATCAAGTAGGATTTATTCCAGGGATATTGAGACTTGTACACTGTTGTACACTGTTGGAGGGACTATAAATTAATGCAGCCACTTCTGAGTATTTATCTGAAAAAAATGAAAACACTAGCTCAAAAAAAATATATGCACCCACCATGTTCACTGCAGCATTATTTACAATAGCCAACATATGGGAACAACCTAACTGTCCACTGATGGATGAACAGATTTAAAAATTGTGATCTATCTATATATCACACATATTGTGATATATATATATATATATATATATATATATGCATATGCAATGGAATTTTATTCAGCCATAAGACAGAGTTTTTAAATTGTCATATATACAATCACACATATGTTGTGAGATACACACTTGTGTGCATATGCACGCATGGGTTATTTTTCAGCCATTAAAAAGAATGAAATCTTGCCATTTAACAACACATATGGACCTTGAGGGCATTATGCTTAGTGGAATAATTCTGAGAGAGACAAATACCATATGAGCTCACTTATATGTAGAATCTTGATAAATGGAACAAGCTCTAGGTACAGGGAATAGATCAGTGGCCGCCAGAGGGGGATGGGTGGGTGAAATGGGTGAAGGGGGTCAACAGGTACAAACTCCCAAAATAAGTAAGTCAAGGGGACATAATGTATAATTTGGCAACTATAATCATATTGTCACTACCAGGAAAAATTGTAACTCTGTATAGTGCTGGATGTTAACTAGGCTTATTGTGGTGATCATTTTTTTTTTAAGATTTTATTTATCTATTTGACAGATCACAAGTAGGCAGAGAGGCAGGCAGAGAGAGAGGAGGAAGCAGGCTTCCCGCTCAGCAGGGAGCCCGATGCGGGACTTGATCCCAGGACCCTGAGATCATGACCTGAGCCAAAGGCAGAGGCTTTAGCCCACTGAGCCACCCAGGCACCCCTGTGGTGATCATTTTGCAACATACACAAATATCAAATTATGTGGTACACCTGAAACGAATATAATGTTGTATGTCAATTATACCTCAATATAAATAAAAAATGCATACATACAATCAGAATGGTGATATGATAAAGAAAATAGCATGAGAATTACCTGTTCCTTGAATGTTTGAAAGAACTCATTCATAAAAGCATATAGAAATAGCTCTCATATGCTTTTTCCATTTCTTCATTGATTATTGATCTTTCAGGTCTTCCACTTAGCTTAAGATAATTAAGAGAATTTTGGTTTCATTCACACACATATAATTTTTTTTTCCCCAGAAAATCACCTATTTCACTAAGAACCAAATTCATTAGCCTACTTACATGTGGTACTTTATTGTAACATAAATTTATTGCATCCCCTTGTTCATTTCTAATTTTGGATATATTTTTCTTTTTCCTCTTTGACTACTCTACTCCTTTTTTGAAAAATGACATTTTAAAACTCTATTTTAAAATTCAATAATTTCTGCTCTAATACATGTTTCTTTCTTCCTGGCTTTCCTATTATATATTTTGTTCTTTTTTCCTAATTTGAGTCAAATGTTTAATTCATTTTTTATTCTCATTAAATAAACCATTTAAAGTTCTAAATTTCCTTCTTTGTACGGGTTGTAGAAATTCCAGATGTTTAGTTTGTGATACTGCATTATCATGCAGTTTTTAGCATCTCATATGCTTTCCTTCTTTTACCTAAGAGGTAAATGTCTATGACTAACTTGTTAATTTTTAAATAGTAGTCTTTAAAATCATTATTCAAAACATATGCACATTTACTATTCTGTTCCCCCCAGAACCTCAGAGATTTCCCACTTATTAGCTGGGTGACTTTGGACAAGTCTGTACCTTTATTCTCATCTTTGAGTGTCAGGCACTATTCTGGGAGCGGAGAAGACAAGGGTAAACAAGACCAAGTTGCTGTTTTCAAGGAGTTTACTTTGGATACAGAAGCTAGAAATAAACAGGATGATTTTAGCTAATGATGGTGCTATTCAGAGAATAAAAAGGAGGTGTGGTAGAGTGATGGGGTGTAAGGGAAGACCACTATCAGTGGCCACATCCCATGAACTCATCTTGGTCATTAGCCCAGAAAACCTCTCCTGAGCCATTTGGCACCACTCCTCTCCCCTGGTTTTAAACTGTTGCCTTCCTTGGCTTCTGTGATAAGATAGTGGTGCCACTATCTCCTGGTCTCCTCCTGCTTCTCTGACTTCCCCCCTTTCAGCCTTCATCACATCTTCTCCTGACTACCCACTGAAGGAGCCTGTTGGGCAAGATAACCATCTGTCCCTGCAGTTGGAAGAGAGCCCAACTGCTGGCTTCCTCTGCTGAGAGCGCTTGCTCCCATTCAGACCTTTGGCACAAGGTGACACTGCGGTGGCGGCCTGGACCCAAAGAGCAACGTCGTCAGAGGCAAGGCGTTAAGACGGCTTCCCACAAAGTGGGACTAGAGCTTCTCAATCAGGGCACAGGTCCAGTTGGCTTTCTTACTCACAACTCAACACCAAGGACTCAATTTCAAGGGCTAAAGCAGAAGAAAGTAAGGAAGTGCCAGGCTGACTGAAAGGCACTCAACACAGTGCTGGAAAACAAGCATGATTCCTACCCTTACAGAATTTACATGACCATTCACACCTGACCCACATAGGAAGACAATGAGAAAACACTGCAAAACAGCAAAAAACAACTCATCAAATTGTGGGAAATAGCCTAAAAGTGACACTGGAGTTCAAATAAGGAAGCCCCCAGAGTGAACTCACTGGTGAGAGAAGAAATGAGGTGAAACTTGAACTAAGCCCTAAGGGAAGCAGATGTGGTCACCAAAGAAGGATACGAGAGCCCACAATTAGAACCGGGCTGGATTCGGGATCCAGTGAGTGATATGACTCACCCCATAAGCACCGGGCTGCTAACCCCAAGTAGGCTAAGGTTAACAATAAACTCAAGCCTGGGTTAAGGAGTGGCGACTCTGTGAAGAGGGTCAAAGTTCTCTTCCTCTTCATTCATCTCAAAAACTAGTTGGAACAAGAGTAGGAGGCTCAGGGAGGAGTGGATGGAACCAAGGATAAAAGATACAGTGTGATGATCTCCTTGGGTCCTTACTCTGCTCTGGGTCTTAGGGGAAATGAGAAGAAATTTGGACTATTTCTTCTGGTTCTTGAGATTCTTAGTTTACCAGCTTAGGACATCAGAATATACCAGTAAGATATTTGGAGCTGAGGCCCAGCTAGTGATAAAGAAACTAGATCTGCCTCAAGAGTCTTATAGCTGGAAGGTGGGTGTTGTCAAAGTCTAGTAGGCAGGAGCGATGGCAGCTCGTCACTAGCATTTCCGGAGATACAAATCACAGGTGCCTTCAATCTTTACAGCATTTTACAACTCTCAGAGTTGCACCAGGATTTCATTTTGTCCTCATTTGAGGTAGACATGTCAGATGGATCCCATTTTATAGATTTTTAAGTAAGTCTGGAAAGTTAAGTGACTTGCGGGTGAATAACCAGCTGGGCCTACAGGCAGAGTATTACATGTTCAAGCTGGCACTTCCTCTCCAGAGGATAATGTTCCTGCGGTCCTGATCCAAACAGGCTTTCTCAGTGCCCCAGGCAAAGCTCCTCACAAAAAAGAAATGAGCCTTGACTCAGAAGTTCCACTCCTGGTCACAAACTGGTCTCCAAACCCAGGCGTGGTTAAAATACCGAGATACGGGGGCGGGGGGAGGGGGGTCAGGAGGCACAAACCAACTGATGGTTTTCTAAGGAACAACTGGTCTGTTCCCAAAACTGTTCTCAAAAGCTGTCTGAAACAGACCAATGTTGGGAGATTTGCTGGGCTTTCACGTCATTAAAGCTTTGTTCTCGGGGTCTCCGTTCCTCCCAATCTCCACATGAAAAATTTTTCCTTTCACTGGGGCAACTGACACCCAGAAGAAGTGATCAGCAGGCAAAGGGGATAGGCACCATGATTTTAAAATCAGGGGTGCCAGAATGAAAGTTGAAACCCTCGCCTCTTAGGCCACAAATACCCACTATACTAGACCCGCTAGGGAATGCTTCTCGCCATGCTGCCTTTTAAAGTGTCTCTTACCTGAGGAAGCAAAATAAAGGCTGAAATGGTTTCTTCTTCCTCTTTGGTGGCATCTCACTAGAGTACGGGAAAGTGATCATTCCAAGAAAGCGAGCCCTGCCCCAACCCCCCACCCCCACCCACAAAGCAGCTGCCCGGGAGTCTCTGCACCTGGCCCATGGCACTTTGCAAGGTCTGTGCCTCTGAAGCCAACTGGAATGGAACCACACACTGCCTCCCCCGCCCCCTCAGCCCAGACCAGGAAGCATGGTGCTCCTGTGGCTTGGGAGAGTCAGGAGCCCAGGAATCAGTCTCTTTACTGAGCAGTTGCTACTCTTTCAATATAAGCTACTTCCTCAAGTTTCATGATCTGATTCCCTTTTATTCACAATATGGAATGCTTCTGTCCGTTCCCTACAACTCTGGCTCCTTTTCTCTTTCATGGGCCTGCCCCAGCTCCCTGCTTCCCTGCGGGCTGGCTTGCGACCACTGCTTTCCCCCAGAGCTAGGCGGCGAAAGAGACAGCCAAAGCACCCGGTGCAGAGTGGCTACGTTGCAGCAGGTGCAAAGAGGTCATCTGCAGACTGGTTTCCTGCCCCCAGGGCAGCCTCTGAGATTTCTAGCACACAGGTGCAGAAGCAGAAAAGATGTGGCAATTTGGTAAAAAGTAAATGACCAATGTGGCTGGGACACATGACATATTCAGTTCACTCTGGTTCGATGAACATTTTTAGAATGTCTCTGAAGTGCAGAGGTGGGTGACAGAGCTCCCAATTCTTAGGTACAGTGATCCCTGAACTATGATTCGGGCAGTGCTGTTCAATCCTGGCTGCACTCTAGCAGCTTTAGAGACAAAGACGAAAACAAAACAAAAACTCTGTGTGGGGCCCCACCCCAGCAATGCAGAATTCACTGGTGTGGGTTAGAGCACAAGTATCAGTATATATATATATATATATATATATATATACACACACACACACACACACACACACACACACATATACACACACACAACACACACACATATATATGTGTGTGTGTGTGTGTGTGTGTGTGTATATATATATTTTTTTTTTTTGTAATGCTCTCCAGGCATTTGAATGCCAGGGGCAAGAGCATTATGTGGTCATACGCAGAAAGTTCTGAACAAAGGCTAAATTTAGGTTTCAGGCCATACAAAGCTATTGCAGGTTTTGGAGCAAGAGGAGAAACATGAGAATGGCTGTAATGTAGGAAGCTTCTCTTGACCGTACTGGGCAGAACAGAATGGAGTCAAGAAATACCAAAAAAAAAAAAAGAAAGAAAGAAACAGAAAAACTTAGTAAAAGCCTATTATTGCATGAGTTCAAATAAGGGGCAATAAAGCCCTAAACTAAGCAGTACCCTGAGCATGGAAAGAAAGGATGAATTTCCTAGAAAGTACCAGAATGGGGCAGTTATAGGACTGTTAAGGCAAGGTGGGACAGTCCAGGCTGCCTCTGGGGCCACAGTACGGAAAGGAAGGCAGTGAGAGGAGAGGCACTCTTTCCCCTCCCCAGACTTCCTTGGCCCTACACTCCCTACACGGGAACTGCAGAAGAAAGAATTTCTGATACCTTGGGAGTTAGGAACCCAAGAGGAGAAGAAGAATATAAGCGTGGTTCTTCCAGGGGAAAAGTTCAAGGACACTAACCTGAGTGATAAAGAACATAATATATTCAAGGACACAAAACTTTAAAATAAAACAAAACTTCATACATTTGCAGACTTTTCCCCCATAGAATTCTTATATAAAAAGAACTCATTCTTCTCCCATACAAGGTATTTACTCACCTGTCCTCACCTGAGGGGTCACAAACAATACCATTATTTCTAGGCCACCTAAGAACACTAGGCTCATCTCATAGGAAGAGAAATACAGAACCAACTGCAGCTTCAAACACCTTCCTAGATGTTGCCTGAGTCAGAAAAACACAGCCAACATGACAACATTGGTAGGGTGGGGTGGCAAGGGAATGTAATCACTCAGTTGGAGTGTAAACTGGCACCGCAAATAAAGGCTCCATTATCGTTAGCTGCAATCTTTCAGGGCCTAAGGAGGAAGTGAATGAGATGACCCACTTGAGACAACACCAGAAGAACAGAAAGCTTCACAGCCCTGGAAGATGGCAACAGGCAGACAAACGACACTGAGCAGTTAACAGTGAACTAGGACACACCTTCAATATCAGCCCAGCTCAAATTCCATTTTCCCCTCACCTTTCCCCAAACAATCAGACCTCTTAGTTAGCCTGTTTCCACAATACTTGATCAAATAGATCACTCTAGAGCATACACACACAAAATATGTTAATTGTTATTTTATTGTAGAGGAAAAAAATATCCAGACATATTTGTTAAATAACAATACTTCCTGACAAAATCACTCTTCAGGGTTTTTGGGCCTCACCATCTGGTCAGACATAGTGAGCTATCCATCACCCTTGTAATAAGCTTCATTAATGTTGTCATAAACCACAGGAAAACCCAAAGATTTTCTAAATGGCTTCCAAATTTCTGCATAGATGCCCTTAATAATTCCAAAGGTAAACAGTAGACAAATAGGTGGAGAAATTAGGAGCATAGCTTAGAGGGAAAAAAAATGTTAACAACTTGTGAATCTAGAATAAAGGGTATAGATTAAGTGTTCATTATACCATTCTTTCAACTTAATTTTTTAATTGCAGACAGACTAAAAAGTTGTCTTAGTGGGATCATGCTATTTTTCCACACTTATGTAAAAAATACAGCCAATTATTTCTTTTTAAACCAGAAATAGAAAATCAGTTCTCCCCCAGGTGATACTCACTTTTAATTCTGTCTAAAAAGGCTTCCAGAGCTTTCTGGAAAGTTTAAATTAAGGGCCTACAGTACACTGATATGGTTTTATAGTTCTTGGGAAGTGTTCGAGTCAAATTCTCATCGAAGGTCTGTGATGGTCACTGCTCTGTCCACAACAGTCACATGGCTGCAGCTCTACAACAGGGAAAGAGAAAAAAAGGGAAAGTTCTGGAAAATTCTAAGAAGTCACTTTTTAAACCTTCTTGTTTAACATGCTTATTCTGGCTAGTGGTTTCCAGTCTGGAAGCCAGACTGCTACTTACATGCGGTTATGGTGAGAGGCCCTGGAATCAGTGACTCCCCAATCCCTATCTGTAGCCTCAATCAATGTGGGCCCTGCATATCTTCATTTACTTTTCAATTGGATGTATATTCTAGAGTTGTTCATGAAATTTACGTTTCTTTGAAAGAACTGATGAATTCATTAGTTTTTTTTTGGGTGACCTTGTCAACCAGCTAATACAGCGTACCCACTGTCACATGGGGAATGCTTAGTTTCATCATGCAAAAGGGGTCTTTATAACTGAAAAACTGAAAATGTGGGCACTCTTTTTGCAGCCACTATTTCAACATCCTGGTACCCACACATTTATTACATTCCCGGCAGACTGACCTATTTTGGAACAGATCTGTCAGAAAGTTCTTTCTCAAACTCAGCTGAAAACTGTCATTCTGTGAGGACTTAGTTTCAGTTCTGGGAGGCCTACGAAGCACACTCGATACCTTTTCATACAATAATTCTTCTTTCACTGAAAGTCGGTTTTCAGATCCTCCCTGAGGTTTCTCCTCTAAACATCCCTGGTTCCTTTCATGTGACAAGATTCTGAGTCCCTTTTCCATACTGGTCACTTTTTGGTGAACCCAAAAGAAATAACACTCCATGGCCAGCATGGAGGGAAGCAATCTATCACATTAGATTTGAGGGACAAATTGAAATATACTGATCTTACTAGCGACTGAAACTTTTTTTTCATGGACTACAACTTAGGGGAAAAAAAACCTCCTAGGAAGGTCAGAAAAATAAATCCCTATTATTTAAGCAAAATTTCAGAATCAAATATATCTTACCAATCTTAAGGGGCTTTTTTCCTTTGATTTTAAATCTCTCACTGAAGTACAGCCTTAGCAACTGGCATTGATGAAGGAAAAAAACTAACATTTAATAAGCCAGCTACTGCACCAGGTACTTTCTTCAATTAAGCCTCTCTCCCTATAAAGTAGGTATTATCATCATTATCATCCCCCTTTCCAGATGAGTAGGCTGAGGCCCAGGAAAATTAAGTCTAATCCAAGATAGTCCTTAAATGGCAGAGCTACGACTCAAATCCGTTCCTATCCCACACCGCTTCCCACGTATGTTCTTTTTAGGAAGATTTGCAAAGATAAATGACAAGGTTGATCCTCTGCGTGGGTCAGAAAGGACAATGCACCTCATCAGCTCAGACTGTCCTCCCTGCTTGACGCATAGCCCCAATTTCTTCTATGTAGATACGTACACAGAAGAGAGGTGGATCCTTGCTGTGTGGATGAAATCCTTTCTGGCGACAGGAAGAAATCTCCTCTAGTCCATGGTCAGTTAGTTTAAAGAATCCAGTTCTGCAATAAAAAAAGCAGGCCCAGAATCAAGCAAAGGTGTTTCCCTAGTCCCAAATACACATGCACATGCACACGCGCGTGCACACACGTGTGCGCACACACACACACGGAGTTTGTTTTGGCACATCGGCCTCTTCTCTGCTGAATGAATCAGAGTTAGAGAATGACTCATCACTGCCACCACACTAGTTTGCTTGGAGAACTCATAGTAAATAACAGGATTTAGAATGAAAAAGAAGTTAACTGAGATAATCTGTTTGACTTTGAAATTCTTTAATTTGACACCAGTCTCTTAAAACTCCTGTTGCTTCAAGTCAAACACTTTAAATTTCTTATGTCCTTTTCTTAGAAAAGCATAAAAATTGTTGCTCTGGCTATCTTTTTTAAAACAAGCACAGGAGGTGTATCAGGATATGGTGCTTAGAAGGTAACTTTTAAAAACAGCCAATTACGACCACAATCTATATATTTTACAGAGAACAAGGTCTGCCAAATAGAAACCTTTTCCTGAGAGGCTTTTCCCCACTATCTCCTTATAATGCCCCAAACTGCATCAATGTACTTACTCCTGGAATTTGGGGGAGCAAACAATGGCTATTGACTCCGGCAACATCATCTGGTAGGAGCAATGAGTGTGTAGGTCAACACTGGAGAGGAAGGCGGTCTGTGTGGGATGAGTCTGAGAAGAGGAAAAAATGTCTGAGATGCTCCTCAGTGAGACAGCCAAGCCTGGCCCATGAAGGAAATAGAGCCAAAGAGCTCTCAGCTGGCCACAATCTCCTTCTCAAGCACAAAGCCACTGGCAATCACGATGGGGCAATGCCTGAAGTTCATTACTTTTTGAGCACTGTAAAGAAGTATAGCTTAATAGGAGTATGTGAAAAAACTCATAACTTCTAATGGACCATCAAGACTTATTTGGCCCCTCACAAACTTTCTCTCTGCAATGGAGAGCCATCCATTCTGGAATAGATGGTAGACGCTGTTCAATACCTCAACATGGTAGAAGTCAAGGACTTAACAAACCCCAGGTGGGTGAATGATTCTTCTTTTTTTTTTTTTTAAAGATTTTATTTATTTATTTGATAGAGAGATCACAAGCAGACAGAGAGGCAGGCAGAGAGAGAGGAGGAAGCAGGCTCCCTGCTGAGCAGAGAGCCCGATGCGGGGCTCGATCCCAGGACTCCGAGATCATGACCTGAGCCGAAGGCAGTGGCTTAACCCACTGAACCACCCAGGCGCCCCAATGATTCTTCTTCTTGGCAGAGGTCAGGCGTGAGTGTGCAGCACTATAGGCAAAAAGAGCAAATGCTGTCCTACGGCGAAAGAATACCATCTAAGGATGTGAGAAGCTGGGGGCAATCAGGATTTCAGTGGTAGTTAAATCACACAAAGACCCTTTCTTGTTTGGGAAAAGGACTGAAAAGGACTAAGATATTGAAATTTGAGGGTAATCCATTACAGCACCATCAAAATGTACATTCAATTGATCTCATTTGTTTTCAACCATTTAATGTTTTATTGAGCACACTGTTAGTACACAAATGAACAGTCACATAATGCCTTATGTTCATCTTAGAGGAGTATGAATACAGATAACAAGAATGGAAAAAGAAAGCCCCAACAGGACTCAAAAAGACTACCAACCTTCACTGATAGAAGGGCCAGAACATAAGTGTACTCGATCAGTGTTCTCAAACCTGCTGTGTATGAAATGAAGCTCCCAAGGAGCCTGTCAAAAGCACTGGCTCCTGTGCCCAACCCTAGAAATATCCATCCGGAGACTTTTTTTTTTTTTTTTTAAAGCTCATTCAGGGGCAGCTGGGTGGCTCAATCAGTTAAACATCTGACTCTTGATTTTGGCTCAGGGTTGTGGGATTGAGTCCCACATTGGGCTCCATGCTGGATGTGGAAACTGCTTGGGATTCTCTCTCTTCCCCTTTGTTTTTTTCCTCACCTATAAATAAATAGATAGATAGATAGAAAGTTGATTCAATGATTCTTATGTGCAGTCTCATCTAAGAAGCACCCCTCCACACAAAGCCGTGGCCAGCTCATTGCAGAAGAGGTCTGCAGGCCAGGAACAAGTCAGCTGAGTGCTATAGCAAATCCACACACAGGTTCTCTTGGGGCAGGTATGAACTCTGGTGACCACAAAGGAAAAACAGTGTCTACCTAATTATGTGATCCTACAGGACAAATGGCCTGTACCAACAACTTTCATCCCACAGTTAGAACAAGGAATTTTAACTGGGACAAACGAGGCCTATACAAGCTGATCTAGGCCACTGATCTAAAGTTGGGTTAGCTAGAAAGACAATATAGAGACACACAGCAGGAGCTCAATAAATAATTGTTAAACTAAATCAAAAACCTTTTCTTGAGCCTCTATTCCCTTCTATTGTGCTTTTTCTCCTTCCCTTCACAATTGAATTTCTTGAAAAAACAGTTGTGTCTGTCATGCTGGAGACAGAGGAAGGCATTTTTATGAAGAGAAAACAATAAACCAAAGGAGCAGAAATGAACAAGGAGGTTGAATGCTGGGGGCAGCTTCCGCGCCTGGATGGGAGGGAGTAGCCACAGGACAGCGATGGGAGCTAAGGCAGGGCTGAGGCAAGCTGAGGGACGGCCGTGAATCCTGGGCGGGAGGGTCACCCTGTAGCCGGTGATCAATCCGTGATCATACACACTTCTGGACCAGGGCACCTGGTTTACAGCCGGCAGAGTACAGAAGGAAAAACTGATCTCCTCCATAATCCTCTTGCCAAGTTTAGGATGTGAGCAAACCTCTGCTTTTTTCTGCTTTTAATCCCCAGTTGGGAAGGAATGGTACAGAAAGATCACTGGGGAAAAAAGCTGAAATACTATCAACTTCAGCTCTAAATTTGTTCCTAGCTGGGCCTTCAGTGACAACTTAGAAATCCTTTTATTCATTTGGGGCTGAGTTCTACCTGCAGTGTAAATAGTAATTACCCAAACATTCCCCCATCTCCTCCAGGTCCTAAAACCACCTGTCTCCTCTGGCCAGGCAGAGCATCTAGACGGCAACCCTGTTGAATCAAATGAATTCCACCAACCCCTCCACACAGAACCTCCAAAATCTCTCTGTAGCTTTCTTTCTTCAATTCTGTCTCAGTGTTTTCTCCCCCATAAGAAGATAAGCCCCCTTCTTGTACTTCTGATTGAATACTTTCCTACCTCCACATTACCTGGTCTCTGTCCCTCTACATCTCCTCTCCTGGTTCCACGATTCTCCACTGAGCTCTGCTGGCTCACTGGGCATACAAACACATTCACACAGCTATACACAAGAATGTAGATAAGCCTTAAAAATGTTAAGCAAAAGAAGCCAGACACTGAAGAATACATATCATGATCCTATTTATATAAAGTTGAAAGTCAGGCCAAACTAAAGTGTCGAGGTCAGGGATATACAAGTAGGTAGTAAAACTGTTAAGAAAGCAAAGGATTTCCAGAAAAGGTGGGAGAGAGGTTACCTGTGTCAGAGGGCAAGCGTGACAGGGCAAGACCATGGAGCGGAAGCATGCCTCTCACAATGTTCTAATTCTTCACATGGGTCATGCATGTACGTAGGTATTTGCTTCATGATTCACTGAAGTGTACCTTTATCTTCATGTCCTTTCTTACGTTTTTCCAATATAAAGGTTTCAAAAAAACCCAAAATCAAACCAAAACACATGTTCAAGCCTTTCACACTAAGCCATAAATCAAGCAAATACTCTCTCAACCTGGCTATTCCTTAAATCACCATCCCATTTTTTTCCTTTTCCCTGTGAACTAAACTCCTTCCAAAAATAGTGTACATTTCACCATCAGCACAACCTCAATCCCCATTACTTCTTCAAACTCTATAGCATTTCTCCTCCTCTGGCTTTGGTGCCTTAACACACTGCCTGCCCTCCCCCTGTTCTTCCACCTCTCTGCTTCGTGACCAACGATTATTCCCTATACTTCCCTGGGGGGCCTGCCCCCAACCTACTGGTGAATCTCTTCTTGCTCTCCATTCAACTCCAGTTCCAAGGCCTCCCAGGTCAGCTCTATGCAGAGGTCTCCCAAATCCACTTCCTACCCTGACCTTGCTCCCAAGTCCCAGCCACATTTCCAACTGCCTGCTAACTACCTCCACCGACAGAAAGCCTCACACATACTTTAAATTCAACATGCTCAAAACTGAACCCACAATTTATCCCACTTCTCAAGTAAGTTATCCTCCTGAAGCCCCTGTTTCTGCTTATGGGATAATCACTGCCACCCCCATGAGTCAGGCCTGCTAAGTCACCACTGGCTTTTACTCATCCTCCTCTTGCTCATTACCCACATCCTCTGAAATCCTATATTCATCTCCTTCCCAAATGCAATGTCATCACCCTAGCTCTCATCAGTAGATTCTATCACCCCCGAAACCTCTTATATGATCTCCCTGCCTTGACCTACTTTAAAATAGCTTTTATTTTAGATATTCTAAAGAATGGCTTTGAGCATAGACTTGCTCTATTAAAAAACCTTTAAAAACTCTCCACTTACTACAAAAGAAGTATTTTTTAAAATATTTTATTTATTTATTTATTTATCAGAGAGAGAGAGAAAAGGAGAGAGAGAGAGAGAGCATAAGCAAGCAGAGGCAAGAGAGAAGCAGGCTTCCCTCTGAGCAAGGATCCCAATGTGGGACTCGATTCCAGGACCCTGGGATCATGACCTGAGCCGAAGGCAGCGGCTTAACCAATTGAGCCACCCAGGCATCCCAAAAGAACTATTTTGCCTATCTGCCCAGGACCCCCCCAGAACATTGCTCCAATGCATCACATTAAAGCTTATCGACCAGTTTCCTGATATGAACCATGAACCTCAACAAACCAGACCTCTCAGTGTCTCAGGAACATAGTCTGCTTATTCCAGTGCTACCCCCTGCACATGGAATTCCCCCTTAGCCTATCTTGTCAAAATTCTGGGAAATCAAGCCAGGTGCAATCCTCCCCTCCGAATTCCATAGTGCTGTTTGCACCTCTGGAAGCACTTGGCACCTTCTACCACAAGTGAAGAGTGATTACTTGTCTCTTTGTCTAGTCTCCTTTATGAGACTAAAGCCCTGTCTTACTCAAATTTGTATCCTCCGGCAGATAAGAAATAAGTTTTCTGCCACCCACATACTATATAATAGGGGGTACCCAATAGAAAGCAAATATGTAGGTCATGGAATGCATACAGGAGGGGCACAGAATGGCCTCTTGGGTATTTCCCAAATCTAACATACAAGTATGTGTAATCTCCCTAAATCCAGAAATGAGCAGACTCATTTGTAAGTAAGCCTATCACAAAACATGAAAAGTAGCTTGGTCTGTGGAGTGAGGGATTGAAAAAGAATTGGGAAAAAAAAAGTAGAAATGACCTCTAGGGATGGAATTATATTTTACCTAAATATCACCAGGCTACTCACAATAAGCAAACCCTTGAAAATCTGCCATAGTGGTGACCCAACTGGTTTACATAAAAGTATACACTGTTTTAACAAAGACCAAATGCAAACATCTGAATTATCTTCCTTGGTTCATTAAAATAGTTTGGTTTATATACCTTTCAGGAACATCATTTGTGTGAAGTAGGCAGAGCCTCTACAGTCAATATCCACATATGAGTATATGGCCCTATGAGTATAGGCCAGCATCTTACCACCACTCATACTCACAGGGAAACTGGGACTTTATGGGAAACAAGTTCATTTTGATTAAATTAAATTTTTTTAAAAAATTAAATTTAATTTTAAAAATTTTTTAATTAAAAAAATTTTTTTTTAAATTAAAAAAATTAAAAAGCCCTAAGTAGTTCCCAAAAATCAGTACCGGAGTGGAAGCAGCCAAGTATGCAAGGGAAGTCAAGTGTGCCTCTGGAGAAGGGAAAAACAGTCACCTAAATAATCTGGCCATAGTTCACTTTGCTCAAAGAAAGAAAGAAGCAGCATGTTTATAACCTGGGGAGAGAGGAGGAGCCTGGCCCTCGGAGAGCTCGGGGTTGCTTACATGGATCCAGCCCAGTGTGATGAGACCCTGCTGATCCTGTATGAGGAAGAGCTCTTCTTCATTCTCCGTGTGGCAATAATCAGACCCGGCACTTTGCTTGGGGATGAGAACATGAGTAATGGTAAACTCATTCCTCATCTGTCAAAGGAGAAAACAGTTTGTCACCACTCCCTGGCACTTATGCAACCCCCCACTGTCACAGTAGTTTCAAGGTAAACATATGTACAACAAAGGCCATTCTCAAGCCAGCATGAGGACTGGTGCTCCCTGAGTCCCTCACTCAGTGGTTTCCAACCTTGGCTGCTCATGTGCACTGCAGGGGGCGCTCCACAAATCCCGGGGTGCCCACAGTCCAGTGGGAATTTCCAGGGGGAGTCAAATGGGTCTACTTGTGGGTCCCAAGAAGTTCTGGGATAATACCATTTCTCTTCCGTTGCTTGAGTCTAAGGTAGTTTCCCTCTTACTGGTTCTCTTAACCCTTCTCATCCTCTAAGGCTCAGTTTCAGTCTATTCCATTTCACTCATTTTTGCATTCAGCAGTTAGCAATGGGTTCTTCAAGTGCCTTTATTCAATGACATTTCCTTCCTCTGAATCCCTAACGCTCTACCACATATACCATTCAGTGTGTTATTCATCTTTGGGTGTATCTCCCATCTCTTCAAAATGCTTGGGTACGTTCTCTGGACAAATGCTATGTGCCTTACATTTTGGATAATCCAAGGCCTACCATAAAGCAGATACACAAAAACTGATATACAGGTAATGCTGGCTCTTCCTACCAAGTTTAGAGTTATCTATTTCTTACTACTAGCATGAAAATAACCTGTTCAATTCAAGGGACCATGAAAATCAATAAAATGCAAGGTCACCACACTCAAGGTAACACTGCATTATGTTATCCTCGGTTCCTTCTGCAGAGGGACCGTCGCAAACAGTAACTGACCCTGGATATCTTCTCTGAGAGTCACAGGAGGCCAAGGGGGAAGGTACAGTCTCAGCTCAGGAAAGCGTTTGGTTTTTACCAGTTTTCCACAGAGAATTCCACATGTCTCTACTCCTCGGGCTGTGTTGGCACTGGCTAACTGGAGGAACTGCGGGCAGAGCCTCTCGGGCACCGCCACATGGCGCAGTCCGTCAATTGTAGGAGCTGTCATGGAAAAAGGAGAGAAGTCTGAGACCAGGGGGAGAGCCTTCCCAAGCAGACCCCAGAGCTGGCAGTCCTGGGAGAGCAATGCCAAATCACTGGGGTTCCCCAAACTGTGGACAGTGAGTGGGGATCTCATCCTGACGGATGAGGAGGAGGAGGGTTGTGGCCACAGAAACTGCAAGTGCATTACTTTAAAAAGAGGCTTGAACAATTCAAGTTAAGACAAAGGTGAACTACTACTCAAAACAAGTTCCTGAGTTATTTAGAAATTCTCAGTCACAACCTAATATAAAGGATTTTTTAAAAAAATAACCTCATTCAACTGAGTTTTTATTTTTATTTTAAATCTCTCTTTTATCTCACATAAGAATATTGGAGAGTAGGACTTTCAAAGAAATATACCAGATATATTCTGGGTAGTGGAAAATACCTTGGGTAATGAATTCTGAATTTATTCATTTAGAAGAACGTTAAAATGCCAAAACAAAACAAAAAAACCCCATCTGGTCCTCAAAAGAGGCATGAATGCACAGAGCAGCTCATAAGCCTGGTTCAGAATGCCAAGAACAGGCCCAGTCACTGGACACCAGGGAGAAGCCCTGTGAGAGACCACAGGCTCAAGTTAGGGTGTGTCTTTCATGGTCACATTTTCATTGAAAAGAAAAGAAAAGAAAAAAGAAAAGAAAAGAAAAGAAAAGAAAAGAAAAGGGATGTTCTGTTTCTGCACATGTAACAGCAAGCTCTGAACTGCTGGGGAGGTAACAGACAGGGGAGCAGGCAGTCACATGGCGGTGGGACGGTGGCATGTGAGGATTCTGAAGGAAATGTCGGCACAGTCCTTTCCTTGCAACTCCATAACCACTCCCCAAGTGCACACCAGTGCGCTCACTGTGCTCAGCTCACAGGGAACACAAATACAAGTAAGATTCAAGCCCCAACCAGGAAAAAGTTAAAATCTAGTTATTGGCAAATGACTACACAATCAGGGAAATGATCTCAACCACATTACAGATACTAGAGATTTGAGAGTCTTAAGGAGAACAGAGTCAGTCTAAATGAAGGGAAGGGGATCTGGCAAAACTTTAAGAAAAGCAAGGAAGGCAGAGATAGAGAAAGGAGATTTTAGGTTCAGGGCGAATGTTAACAAACCTCCTTGGATAAAATAGTACAGGGGCTGCTCTGGGAACATGACAGCCCAATCTGACCAGAGCACAGAATATGGATGAACAAGAGCAGTGGGAGACAAGCCTGCCAAGTCCATGGGGAGAAATCCTAAAGGCCAGGATTCGGAGTCTGGAACCCTTTGTCCATCCACTCTTACACTGTCCTTGTAAGTGGATCTTCTGCAAAGCTGACTTCCTTAAATACTACTTGAAAGTTCTTTCCCAAAATGATCTGTTCTACTAACCGAGGTATATGCACCATTTTGCTGCTACTGTTACTGTCTCAGACAGTCTCTCAGCGGTGAGAGGAGGAAAGACTGCCAACAGTTTTTACAGCTAGCCTGAATCATCACGGACTACGTATAATATTGAACTTGACCAAGCTCCTTAAGGAATGGGATCATTTTCAAGGCAAGTGCAACTCTGTAGCCCATTTTTATTTTTTAAAAGTAAATTGTTAAATTATAAAGTGATACTATAAATTTCAGATTCCCCTTCTAGAGGGCCAACAGTATTCTCTAATTCACTAAACATTTTGAATCTCTGTAAAATCCTTAAAAGTGAAGGGTCTGACTTTCAAGGATATTATGAGCTCTTCAGAAAAGTGACCTGCTCCAGGTAAATTATATGGCTGAAGGAAGAGCCACCCGCACATGACAGCCAGTGTCACAGGACCCAGCATGGCAATACTGACCAAAGGGGCTTCTGTGACCAGGGTTTAATGAGTGGGATCATAGAGGTGATCTTGGGCTGAAACCCACAGAATGACACTCTGTTTGGGGGCCAATGAGATGGAAGAGGCCAAGAGCAAGTGGACTCACTACTTTCTGAGTTGCTCAATGATCCCGGTTTCAAGGACCTGTCCACCACGGGTGGCTTGGCAGGCCTCACGGTCGTATTACAGTCCATAGACTGTGCAGATGCCACAGGTGCCGGGGGGAACACATCTGGGGAGGGCTTCTCCAAGTCCGGCACCAAGGGGCCGCCTAGGCCAGGGTCCACCTTCCCAAACTCCTGCACGATCTTCAGTCGCTCCTTTTCCAGCTCCTGGTTCCGAATCATCTCCTCAAAGGCATGGAACTGCTCTTGCTCCAACTGCTGCTGCTTCTGCTGGGCCACCCTCTGCCGCTCCTTCTCCAGCTCCTGCTGGATGGCCACGCTCCGTGCGAGCTCTTCCGCTTCCCTCTTCTGCAAAGAAGGAAGAGGAGTCAGGCTTACACGTGACATTCAGGTGACTTCACACCTCGGGAGGACAAGGCTTTGCAGCACAGTGATTTCCTAAAATGTGCACCTGCTCCGGCCCGATTTCCCAACACGGACCTCGCGCTTCCCTCGGCAGTTCCACGCTGCGGAATGTCACTGCTTGCGTCTAGCTGGCCACTGCAGACTGACTCTGCAAGGTCCTGATCCCCTAACTCCCCTTCCTCAATGGCTCTTTACTAATGTATTTTCTTCTTTACTGATATCTTGCAATTTACCGTCTAATCCTCATAATCTGTATCTAACAGTTTTATTCTGACTGTGCTGTGCATACATTCTTTATCCCAACCAAGGCTGCAAAACAGAACCAAATCCAAACTTCACCCTGCTGTATTGGGGGTCTTTACTGAATTTTAACCCAAAAGGAAGCCTCCAAAATTTTCCTGCTGATCAGTTCAATACAGAGTGACATTTTAAACTAATAAGAAATATCAAATAATAATCTCCTTCAATAAGGTTTTCACTCACTCAGTCCCTTACAAATAGATGCCTCATAGCTGTTTACTGCCCTGCTAATTTGCAGCAACCGAGTTCAGAGAAGGGCTCAGCAGAGCACTACAAAATAACGTGGAAGGGCCCCCAACCCACAGGAAGTATTCACATCTGACACAGACCACACACGTGCCTTGAGAGTTTCTCAATGTGTCCTAACTCACTCTCCCTAACAAGAATCATTTGAAAACAGATTGAAGAGCAATCAGTTATTATAAACAGGTATAACCAAATGTGAATCAACACCCCAAAATTTGCTGATCTAAAAACCTGTCCTTAGATTCTCACTCTAGATATAGCAAACAAGATTTCCTGTTCCTCAAGTTACCCTGTAAGACAAGCAGGCTAAAACTATGTTAGAATTCTCAGCCTAAACACTTGTGTTCCACTCTTTTGAGTTTCTGGTCTTTGCTGAAAAAGTAAAATATGACAGTAAAATCACAGGATCTGCTAAAATATCATATTGCAATGTCAGGGCACAGCCAAAGAAACCACAATAATTTCTTTTCTTTTCTTTTTTTTGCTGTTATATACTTACCTTTTCTTCATTATATTCTATATATTCTTTTGTATATCGTTTTAATAGCTCTTCCTTCAGCTCTTCTGCCTTGGGAAATGCAATTTCCTTCAACTTCTGAGACACAAAAACAGAAAACAGAGAATTAGAATAATTCCCAGCTAATTAAGTACAGAAGTAAAAAAGACTTAAGTCAGCTTGGCAATGGCAACAATGTTTCCCAAAACAATGTAAAATACCCTCTACTGTACCATACCTGCTACTTCATAACCGATCTGGTGAAATGGCCTTATCTCCCGTTGCAGGATTTGAAGCTCAGATGCGGACACCACTACTTTTACCTTGAAGTTAGTCTGTGCTGCTTTGAAGCTTTTAGATGGGCAACAGTGAAAGTGAAGACCCACCTTTACTGTGTCTTTCTTTTCAGGAATGACAGCCGATTTGTAATCTCGATGCTTTGGGAGTTTCTCAATAAAGAGCCTAAAGGAATGGATCAGAATCATTATCATGCAAAGAAAATGTCCAAATGTCCCACAGACTCTGAAGCAAAGCAACTCCCATGTCCTGCAGCCACCACAAGACGGGTTTCCAGACATACAGGAAGGGGTCACACAAACCCAGTGACCACGTTCCCCACCCACCTTCAACCTGTTTCTCTCTTCGCCTGAATCTGGTGTGCAGGAAGCACCAGACTCCCACAACTAAAAAGATGAGTGTGGGGTGGGGAGGGGGCAAATTTAACCTGTGCCCAAAAATTTACCTCCAAAGAGATTCTTTTCTTATTATGACCATGACAGGCTTCCAAAGGAAAGGGCCTCCGTCACAAATTCTTCTTCAAATAAGACTGGCAACCAAGGGCAGGAGGCTGAGAAAATCCATGTTCTAGACTACTCTAGCCCTGTGACCTTAAACTTGGCTTCTTTTTCTTTGGGATTCATGTGCCTTCAAAGCAGAATATTCTTTGCATCATACTAAGCACTGAGATCCTTAGACAGTACATGTGTTGTATGTGTGTAATATGTGCATGTTACGTGTGTGATGTGCATTACGGTCCTCACGAAAAGTTCTTAAAGAAACTAAATGCTAGATTTTCTCTTCCAGTTTTATCCGTAGCTGTAAAGCTCAGTGGGAAAAGTAAACTGAGTCAATTCACAGATCTCTAATGTTTATGATGTGGGAACAGTGGGAAGAGTGAAAACAAACAGAAGTTCAGTGACTTGTCACAGCCCAAAGTGGCAGATTCAACAGGCCAGTTTGAGAGTCTACACTTCTAACCACTATATCACTCTGCCTCTACATGGCTCCAGAACACCCAGAACTGTTGGAGGGGTACTGAACAAAGATGTCCTTTAATAGGATTAAGGTGTAATGAATTCAAACTGATACCCAAAACAAATCAGTTGAGGGGAGCTTACCCACAGCTCTAAAATACCATACTGTAGTTGGGACTAACCAATTCTTTTCCACTTTCTGCCCATGGGTAGGAGTAAACGGAGGAGGAAGCCTCAGTAAGGGGAAGGAAGTCGACCTCCACCAAAGCAAACTCTTTTGAAAAGAGCCCTCCTCCCTTGGTTCTATATTAGGCACATAAAATTTTCATTTCAATCCAGTTTGACAAGACCCTTCAGGCAGGGATGAATTCTAAAATCAAAATGATTCTAAAACTCTCCCCTTTGGGTTCACAGAGAAAGATATAAAACAGTATACTTGAAGTCTATATTTAAAACACAGATTCATTTGGGGGAACCTGGGTAGCTCAGTGGGTTAAGCCTCTGCCTTCGGCTCAGGTCATGATCTCAGGGTGCTGGAATCGAGTCCCACATTGGGCTCTCTGCTCAGCAGGGAGCCTGCTTCCTCCTCTCTCTCTCTGCTTGCCTCTCTGCCTACTTGTGATCTCTCTCTGTCAAATAAATAAATAAAATCTTTAAAAAAAAATACAGATTCATTTGTTCACCCATCAAACCCTGAAGAAGATATTAGGATAAGTAAGGCTAGTTCTTATGTTCAAGACACCTATCTATAATTCAGTAACACTCTCTTGGCTCTACAAGACCAAGATACCTGTTCCTAACTTTAGCAGGCTGAATGTGCTTTGTATGGAAGCCTGAATCAGCCCAGATAGCACCATGTCACATGACCACCACACTTTATATGCACTTGTGCTCCCAACCTGAAGAACTGAGAAGTGAGGCCAGAGATTCCTGTGTCTTGTGCTTCTCTGCAAGTCCCTCTAAAGCCAGCTTAGTGCCTGCATGAAGAGGCACTCAATAAATATCTGAGCAATAAAATGGTCTTAAAACCTTCAGATGAGGTGAGTTAAAAAAAGAAACCCGAAGTATACAAAAGTGCATTTGGTATGCCACCTGGTCTGTAAGAAAGGGGGACAATTCTCTATGTGTTTGTACATACATTTTAAGTACACAGTAATACAGGAAATCAAGGAGTGAAACCTCTCACCACACACCTCTATTATTTTGATGTTGAACCATGCAGTGGAATCTAGTTTATAAGGTAAAACTTCTAGACAGGTACATGAATACCTTCCTCTTGTCCAGCAACCATAGTCAATTCTCTGAATGGGGACCGTATGGGCAGAAGGGTCTCTTGAAACCAGAACAGGCAACCTAACCCATTGTCTGTACAGAAGGCAAGTGCTCAGGGGGGAGGGAGTAGGCTCTGGAGCCACCCTGCCTGGGCTCAAATCCTGGCTCAGCCACGACCAGCTGTGTGAACTCCGCCACGTTACTCAGTCTCACTACCCTTCAGTTTCTAGATATATACTCTATATACGGAGACAAACTAGCACTACCTGATAAGGTTGCTGGGATGCTTAAAGAGATTTTTTTAAAAAGTGCTTAATGAGCACTGGGTGTTATATAAAAGACTGAAGAATCACTGACCTCTAACTCTGAAACTAATAATACATTATATGTTAACAAACAAACAAACAAAGAAGAAAAAGAAAAAATAAGTGCTGAGCACAGTGCCTAGCACATAGCCAACATCTGCTACAGTGGCTATGTACGCTATACGCTTTACTAATAAATAAACAAAAAGTGTGAACAAGAACCGATGAAGATATTAACACCAGGGCTAGAAGTGTTGCAGACACAGAATATCTGTGGCCCAGAGGTATACTGATCTCTGGGGTTAGATCTTGTTGCAGCTTAGAGAGGGGAAACATACCAAAGCAAAGATGTATTGGCAAGAACACAAGCAAAAGAGCCTGTTGGGACAATGGGGATAAAAAGAGATACACAGAAAAGGAAATACAAAAGGTAAATATACAAAAGAGTATTCAACTTTACTTACAATGAAAGAAATTCAAATTAAGACAAGGTACCATTTCCATAT
Source organism: Lontra canadensis (assembly GCF_010015895.1). Classification (NCBI taxonomy): domain Eukaryota; kingdom Metazoa; phylum Chordata; class Mammalia; order Carnivora; family Mustelidae; genus Lontra; species Lontra canadensis. The sequence goes on from NW_022631044.1 coordinate 39,183, forward strand.
ATCAGATTGGCAAAGGTTTAAAGGTTGATTATAACCAAAGTAGGGTGAAAGGAAATGGGTGTCCTTACACACTTTTAACAGGACTGTAATTTAATAATACATTGTATTACCACGGGACTGTAATTTTCCTGGGGGTGGGGGGAGACAACTATTCAAATTTTAAAATCTGCATATCCTTTAAACTCACAAGTATACCTCTAGGAATTTATCCTACACAACAGTACTAAAATATACATAAGACTATTCAATATAGCATTGGTTGTAAAAGTAGGGAAAACTAAAAAATTAAATGTCCATCAATAAGGGATTATTTAATAAATTACGTTGCACCCAAATGTGAAGAACATAATCATTCACTCATTCATTCAACATATTTATTGAGCATCTACTATGGGATTTGGCAGTGAACAAAGTCATAAATCCCACCTCATAGGGTGTGTGTTATGGGGTGGGCGGATAAACAATAGAAGAAAAACTATATTGATAATCAGTGCTAGAAGTCTTTAATAGGGAAGGAAAACAGGAAGTGACAGGAGAGGGAGTGGGATTTTATATAGGGCAGCTAAGGAAAGCATCTGAGAAGACGGCATTTAATTAAGCACTGAGAAGACGGTATTTAATTAAGCCTGGAAGAGACGAAGCCATGAAGAGATCTGGAGCAAGACTGTTCCAGGCAGAAATGAGATGGCATGAAATGAGATCAGTATGACTTGATAGGGAAAGATATGACTGTTAAGAAAGCAAGTTGTAGGGCGCCTGGGTAGTTCAGTTGGTTAGCCTATGGCTCAGGTCACGATTCCAGGGGTCTGGGATCAAGTTCCATATCAGGCTCCCTGCTCTGTGGGGAGCCTACTTCTCCCTCTCCCGCTGCCTGCCACTTCCCCTGTCTGTGCTCTCTTTCTGTCAAATTTAAATAAATAAAATCTTAAAAAAAAAAAAAAAGAAAAAAGAAAGTTGTAGAACAGAATATACTGTATGAGCTTATTCACATTTTAAGAAACAAGAATAAACACATGAGCCTAAGTGCTTGCATGGACAAACATTTCCCTCTACACACAAGAAATTAACAGTGGTCATCTCTGGTGGATTCTTTCAACTTTAGTATTTCCCTGGCTGGGTGGTTTGAAAAAAAATTGTTTTAATCATGAATATTAATTTTCTATACAAGTAACTATTTCAGAGAGTCCAGCAGAAACTCTATAACATGGAGGGACGAAGGACTCTCCTCTCCGCTCTCCCAATCTTAGAAATTGATCAGCAAAGTGAGCATGATCACAGACCCTAGTCTATAAGCCCCGATCCCAGAAGAAAACATTTTCGATACAGGTGACAGACCATTTTCAGCAAGCAAGTCTGTGCTATAGGAGGCTCACACAGGAGACAAGAATTGCCTAAGTCCTCTGTAACTCCCTTCTATGTAGCCTAGTCAATGACCATAAAAAGCTGTGAAAGAATTCACCGCCTGGATTATTGTCTGTGCTCATCATGAAAATATGTACTGATTTAATATGCTGAAGATCCTGCTATACCGGGGTCTGCAAAAGGCAAAGCATTCCTACAGGATGGAAAACCTCTGAGAGGGAAATGTAATTCAGATCACTCAGGTGCCTGAAGTGTACCGGGGAAAAAGAACAAACATGCCTTTTAAAACCCGGAATTAAAGTATCCACAAAAGGTCTAGAACAATGACTTGCAATAGTGGGGGAGGCAGCGGAGTGGTGAGGGAGATGCCTGCTCCCCTCCCTCCTCTCTCCTCAGTTGTAATAACTGCCTAAGTGAGCCACTGTTACTGACAAGAATATACCAAGAAAAATGAAGTAGAAAACAGACTGAGAATATTAAGGCAGAACTTTTTGCAACTCCTACGGCTTGTCAGTTCACAAAATCAGAATCAGGGTCTTAAAGATACCGGTGAGAAAAATGAAAGTAGCTACACTTATTGCTTAAGGTCAAGCCATCCAACAAAGTCCCAAATCAAACTCCAAATCTAACAAGGCAAGTAAATGAGCCACTTCATCCCACCCCCTTCTCACTGAGCTCTCCTCCTGGCCCATTTTGTGGTATTAAATGGTCCCATCAGTGGGAACCATATTACAGGGACAGGTTCCCCATAGTGATCTTGCTGTGAACATGGATATTCGTGTCACTCAAAGTAACCACAGGTCACAGAACAAAATCGATTTAAGCATCTGTGTACTCTTAATCCTACGCCCACTTGCCTAGCCAAGAGCTTATTGCTACAGTTAAGCTCTTTCTTTCCGTGCTGTACCATTGGCTTCCCCTTCTCCACAGGTTCCTTTCCATCAGCAAAGAAACATGCTCCAGAATCTCCCATCTTAAAATACCACACATTCATGCGCTCCTTGTCCCTCTTCAGTTACTCCCTTTACTCTCTGTCCAAACTCCTCCAAAGCGTTATCTATGCCAGGGCCTGGCAAAGTACAACTAGTAGGTCAAGTCTGGCTTGCCATCTGTATCTGAAAATGAAGTTTCGTTGGAACACAGCCACACCCATTTGTTCATGTGTTATCACACTACAGAGCTTGTGACAGAGATCAAATGGCTGCAATGCCAGAAACGTTTACTCTCTGGCCCTTTATAGAAAACATGTGCCGACCTCTGGGCTGTACTCATGGTCTCTGCTTTCCTAGCGTCCATTCACCTTCCATCCCACCCTGATCCAATGTCTTCTTAGTCCTTTCAGTGAAACCCGTTTACTAAGATCACCAGTGACATCACGACACCAACCCCAACACCTCACCCACCCCATCTGACCCATTCTGACGCAGCTGGCCACTCTCCTGCAAGTACCGGCCTCCTTTGGCTCCCATGACACCATTCTCTCCTGGATTTCCTCCTGCCTCTCAAACCTCCCTTCAAGTCCCGTCTGCTGGTTCTCTCTACCTAACCAACCTCGAGGCTCATCCCATTCTATAGTCTTATTATCAAGGTTTCTTGATCTTTGAATGTGTCATGAATCCTCCTAGCACCTGATGAAGCCTATGGACTCCCTCTCAGAATAATTTTTTAAAGATATAATATAAAACATGAAGGATTAGAAACCAATTCTACTGAAATACAGTTTTCCAAAATATAATAATTGTATTGTGTGCTTCTTTACTGTTATTTTGTTAATACATTAAAAAAAAAAACAGCATCTACTTGTGGCTTTAATAACTGTACTGTAATTCAGAAGTAAAGGTAAGTGTAAATGCTATTTTTGGATATCAACATCAATCATAATGTGCTACAAAATATCAACTTTGGAGCGCCTGGGTGGCTCAGTGGGTTAAAGCCTCTGCCTTCGGCTCAGGTCATGATTCCCAGGGTCCTGGAATTGAGCCCTGCATCGGGCTCCCTGCTCAGTAGGGAGCCTGCTTTCCCCTCTCTCACTGCCTGCCTCTCTGCCTACTTGTGATCTCTGTCTGTCAAATAAATAAATAAAATCTTTAAGAAAAAAATATCGATTTCTCCCGGTGGTGACAGCATTACAAATATTATTAATACTACTGTGCAAAAATGGAAGGAAATGCTAAATTTCAGTGAGAGGTTAGTAAACAAGAAAAGTTGTTCCCAACTGAGTTCATGGAGGCTAAATTCTATCGATGAATCCCTGTGGGGTTCCTGGATCTCTGATTAAGACCTATCTGCCAGAAGATCTCAGCAGCTCTCATGGCTTCAGAACCACTCATATGCCGAGGACTTCTTATATCTCCAACCCAGACCTCTCCTCAGTTCAGACTGGTACATCCAACTTCCTGCTGGATATCTCAGAGGCATCTTAAACTTAACACCTTAACATGTCAAAGAAGCCAGGCCTGAACTCTTGAATCTCCTCCCCTTTGAATCTCTTCCCTTGAATCTCAACCCACCTTTTTTTTTTTTTTTTTAAGATTTTATTTATTTATTTGAAAGAGAATGAGAGAGAGAGAGATAGAGCATGAGATCGGGGAGGTCAGAGGGAGAAGCAGACTCCCCACCAAGCAGGGAGCCCGATGCGGGACTTGATCCCAGGACTCCAGGATCATGACCTGAGCTGAAAGCAGTTGCTTAACCAACTGAGCCACCCAGGTTCCCTCTCAGCCCCTTTTCTATACCATTCTCCCCATCTCAGTAAATGCGCCCACACATCCTAAAGTTACTCAGGGCAGAAACCTGAGGTCAGGGGCGCCTGGGTGGCTCAGTTGTTAAACGTCTGCCTTCAGCTCAGGTTACGATCCCAGGGTCATAGGATCAAGCCCCGAGTTGGGCTCCCTGCTCAGTGGGAGGCCTGCTTCTCCATCTCCCGCTCCCCATTTGGGTTCCCTCTCTCACTGTCTCTGTCAAATAAATAAAATCTTTAAAAAAAGAAACATGAGGTCAACCTTGACACCATCCTTCCCAAACTATCAGTCAGTCACATTGACTCTACCTCCAAAATGCCCAAACCACCTGCTTCTTTCCACACTGCCACACTCCTTCATGCCATTGCCATCAGTCTCTTCCTTGAATTGCCATCAGAGTTTCCTAACTCATCTCCCTGCCTTCTCTTAACACACCTTCCACCATTTACCACATAGTAGCCCAATTTATATTTTTTGGAATATAAGTAAAATTAAGTCATAACCTCACTTAAAACTCTGCCATGGCTTCTAACGCTGTCGAGATAAAATGCAAACACCTATGGCCTGCGTGATTTGGCCCCACTTGCCTCTCCAGCCTCATCCCCTTCTCCCTCCTCCCTTGCTACACTCCAAACACAATGATGTTCCTTCATTCCTCAGAACACACAAAGGTATTTCCTACTTAAGAGCTCTGAACACACAGTAACAGCTGTTTCAAACACTCCGCTCCATGCTCTTGGAAAGACCAACTCCGTGGCATCCTTCAAGTTTTAGTTTAAATTTTACCTGCTCAGACAGACCTTACTCTATTTGATACCCTTGGTTAATCTCTGTCACAGCACTCTCTTTGTCGCTTTCCTAGCATTTGCCTTACTCTCTGATATTTCTTTGCTTACCTGTTTATTGTCTTCTCCCATAACTACAAAGATACACCATGAAGGGCAGGGGCCACTTACTTCCTATGTATCCAGGACTTAGAGCAGTGCCAAGCGGACAGCAGATGTACATAATACATATTTGTCAAATGAATATGGTCCTTGCCCTCAAAGCACTTGCTACAAGAGGCTACAGGACCCAGAAGGTTCTCCAGAAAATACTGGAGAGAGTGATTCCATGATTCTATTTAACTTTCTCAACCATGATTCTTTGAAGGATTGTGCCCTGTGGCCTCATCCTGGGAAAACTCTCTACCAGATTACTGGAAATATACAAGAATATTATTTCTACCAGCAGTAGAAGAAAGGGAGTGTAGTCAAAGAAACTTCTCAGGAAAATAAGTTTTGTGCCTACTACATCAAGGAATGAAAAACTCATAATAGCAAAGAGAGGCAAAAATGTAATTTAATTCTACGTAACTTTATCAACACTGAGGTCACATAACAGGGCATGACGGCATGGATGGCCTGCATATCTCTGAGGAGACAGGGACTACTTCTAAATTGAAAAAATAAAGAGACAACAGCAGTCTTTTTTTCTACCAAAGGGACTCTACAATCACAGTACGAATCCTGGGAAGTCCACTTGTAGGCTTCTTTTCTTCAGAGCACCGGTTCTCAACCGGGCCATCAGAGACCATCAGGTAACATCTAGAGACATTTCTGGTTGTCACAACTCAGGGAGGGGATAAGGGGTGCTATTGGCATCTAGTGGATAGAGACCAGGGGTGCTACTCAACACTCCACAATGCACAGACAGTACCCATAACAAAGAACTATTCTGCCCCAGATGTCAACGGTACCAAGGTTGACAAACCCTCCTGCCGAGCAGTATGTGATCAAAAACTGAATGTGATACAACTGAAATGCATTTATTATTTTGGGGAGGACATGTAAGAAACTAATAAGAGGAACTGCCTCTGGGGAAGGGCACTGAGAGTTTAGGGAAAAGAGAGGGATAGGGAGACTTACTTTTTAAATATATATAACCTTTTGTGCCTTCTGAATTTGTACCTTGTATACATGTTACCTATTCAAAAAAGAATAAAAAATAACCAAAGATAGTCAGTGTGGCTTAAACTATGGTCTCAACTCTAGCTTCAACTCACAGAACATTATCAAAAACAAACTAAAAACAAGACCAATGTCGTAGATGAATCCTAATTAAAGAGTTAAAAAATCTAGGGGTGCCTGAGTGGTTCAGTTGGTTGAGCATCCGACTCTAGATCTCAGCTCAGGTCTTGATCTCAATGTCCTGAGATCAAGCCCCATGTGGAGCCTACTTTAAAAAAAAAAAAAAAGATCTGAGCCTTCTCACTCTGAAGTGTGGAACAAAGCATATCACGAAACCCAGAGCCTACTTCCTCACATATAGAATGGGAAGACAATGAGCCCTACCCCATGTACCTAGAACTATGAACATCACACGAAACAATGCAGGGAAAATACTCTATGAACTCTAAGAGTCATACAAACACATTATAGTCATTATTTTTCTAAAGGTCCTGGTATCCTGAAAGAACAAGGCTAGATGAGACCCTTTAACATTATTCCCTTCCTAAATTACACATCATTTCATCATCACTGGGGTTTTAGAAGTTGTTCCCTGTTAATTGCACTGCCATCTTCTATTTATGCTGCCTACCTAAGATGCTAAGTAACTCAAGGGAAAGGTCTCATGATGAGCCACACAAACTGTAGGTGGTTAATACCTATTCGATGATTTGCATGATCATAATAAAGGTTAAGAAGAAAAACCTTTTTCCTGAATCACTCGGTTTGTGACAAAAGAAGCAGAGATGACAAATTTTGGCTCTGCTAAACCTCAACAGTAATCCTATGATTAGCTGCCTTAATAAAGAGAGCACAGGAAAAACCTTCATCCATACAAAACGTGTAGTTTAACCATCCTCTCTCTTGCCTAACAGCTGGGCCACGTGGGCACAGGCCAAAAAGCTAGGTCTCTTACTCATGAAATCACTGAGTCATGAAAATAACACTTTCGGTACTCATAACTTTGAATGTCAAGGACAGTCAGTATGTAGGAGCTGCCTGCAAAGAATGATTAATGCTAATGATGTTGTAAAGTTCTCTAGTTTTAGCAATTCCGAGCAGAATAAATGAGCACAAGAGCAGAATGAGTGAGGCATCAGTCACCAGAAAAGAAAAAGGAAACTGGAGGTGTCTTACGTGATATACTTGTTATAGAGGATGAAGGCGTGTTCAATGTTGCCTTCCTCAGAGTAAATGGATGCCATTCGGATAATCTCGACTCCAGAGCGGAAGTACCGTCGGGGTGGAATGTCTTCATTTATCTCCACTGCGCTACCCATCTGGGAGAGGGCCCTCACCCGGTCTTCGGGTGGAAGGCTCACATCTCCATGGTCAGACATCAGGACCAAGAAGTTCTGAGACAGAAAAAACAGGTGGCATCAGCACCATGGTCCCCATCACCTCAACACAACCTAGCACACAGTATGGTTAGCCCACAAACTTCTACCTTACAGAGAAATTAAGAGAAAAATACCATACACTTGTGGCTTATATCAGATAAAGTCTCTTTCCCACAAGAAGGCTGAGACCCTCGAGGAAGTACATATCACAATGATAAAAGCATTGGCCGACTTAAAACCCCACAAAACATGTGCCATGATTAGGTGGGACAGGGAGTAAAACTATAATGGGGATTCCGTTCTACCCTTTAATCATTCCCTATCATGAGGTGGCCCTGCTCTCAGCACCATAAAAAGATGGATCGTATCTTATATTTTTTGTGCTACTTTTCCCACCAGCTACCCACTTCCATCTATCCCAGTACTTGGCATAGTATACTCAATGAACTTTCATGATGATTGTTAACTGATTTCAAGTTTGGTCATTTTTATTTAATGAGAATAATGACACTTTGCCATGGTGTACTTTTTCATTTCTAAGCACAAGGTGAGGGGAACTAGTCTGGGAATGAATGCAGACCAATCCTAGTTCTGCTCACTAAACCCCTCTTTCAGTCAATCCACATCATTCATCATGTCAGGGTAAGGAATTTAGATCTGAAAAACAACTTACTCAAATCTATCTTCAAAGACTAAGCACTCTTCAAATAACAAAAGGGCACAAAGGTAACTCGGTATGCAAAAAATAAATAAGTAAATAAATAAATAAATAAAACAGACCAACAAAAAACAGGGAGGGAGTTTTCCCTCCCTGTGCTTCGAACTGCAGTAATTCTACAATCTTTCTAGATCTGATTCTATTGCTACGATCAGATTCCAACTCCCAATTGGTATGACTCTACATCATTTTCAAGAAGAATCTGGGTATTTGATACACATTGTATTACAGCACACCCTAGCCAGCATGCTCTAGAATATACGACTAGAATAGAACGCATTTTGGAATTCAAGGCCCTCTAACAAGTGGTCCCACTTTGTCTTTTCAGTCTTAAACCTTACTCCTTCCCATCAGAGATCTTTCCCTTCAGTCAGGATTCTGATCTGCCCAGAAATCCTCAAGTGTGTTTCATTTGTCTATCCACTGTTTTCCCATTCTCCCCTCCAAGCCCTCCCTCAGAGAGGCTTTTCTTGGCCAATTCTACCTCTAGCTCACACTTCCCCCAAGCTTCCTCTCTAAACACCCTCACGAGTAGTACAAAAGCTGTGCAGACTACCAGGGATGCAAAGGCCTTCCATCTCCCCCAAAGCCGTTTTAGAGGCTCAGAAAGCCGTTCAGCAAATCTAAAACCTCCCCAGGCTGCCTAATTAGTAAACTCGATCCAGAGCCCATTAAAGCTAACTGAAGCTTGTTGCGCCTCAGTACCTCTGGGGAGATGATCTGTAAGGTCGAGAATGGAACCCCCTCCCAAGGCCAGCGAGCGGTACTAGAGGGCTGAGCAATACTCCAGAGGAGATGCAGCATCCGCAAAAAAAGGAGAAGGTGGCATAAAGGACTGAGGAGGAAAGACGAGGTCAAACGAAGTTGCAGGAACGAGCCGAGGGGGCGTATTCAGTGGAGAGGGACCTCCTGACACCTGCTTGAGGTCCCCTCCTTCAAGGCCCTCACGCCCAAGTTGCCAACCCAGGGCAAAATTATCCAAGGTTCTCGGGTCTTCAGAGCGCGGCAGGCGGAGACGCGCGGGGACGCGCGGGGACGCGCGGGGCCTGGCTGAGGCCGGAGCCGTCAGTGGCCTCGCGCGCAGCGGGCCAGGCAGAGGGCGCGGGGACGACAAGGCTGCAGGCCCCACACTCACAGCTGCCGCTCCCCTTCAGAGTCCGACTACGCTCCGGGCCTCAGCCCCACCACATTTCCCGGACCCTTCCCCACCTGTCCCCGCGGACGACACTTGGAGCTTCCGGAAACGTCACATCCGGCGTGCGCCCCGCCCCTCCCGCTGGTCTACCCATTGCACTTTCAAGAACGCAGGACCCAGGGCGGTGAGCTGGTGGGAGGGGTTAGAACCGCCACCTCCCCCCCACGTCCCCTGCCCCCCCAAAAAAAGACTGCCAATGAGGAGAGAGCTCGTCAGCGGCCATCTTGGTAAAGGAAAAGCGACAAGGTAGAAGGGACAGCGAGTAGTTAAAGTAGTTAAGCGATCAAGCTAACTTCTATTTGTGGAATTAATTTGACTTTGGGTCGAGTTTCCTGCCAGATAGCCCCTATACCACACTCACACAAATCCACAAATCAACATTCAAAAAGGGATTGGTGATGCAAGTACCTGGCTGAACTAAGCAAAGTTTCTAAATTGGTGGAAAAAAACAAAAAGCAAACTCTTGAAAATTTCTGCTTGTTTGTGTCACTTCCTGAGTGTGTGTCACTACCTGATAGCCTGAGGTATTTGGCAATCTCTTCTATTGCCTAGAAAAGAACTTAAGACTAACTTTTGAATGTTAGAACTCCAATACAATTATTAAAAATGAGTGTTTGGGGGCACCTGGGTGGCTCAGTGGGTTAAAGCCTCTGCCTTTAGCTCAGGTCATGATCCCAGTGTTCTGGGATTGAGCCCCACATCGGGCTCTCTGCTCAGCAGGAAGCCAACTTCCTCCATTCTCTCTCTCTCTGCCTGCCTCTCTGACTACTTGTGATCTCTGTGTGTCAAATGAATAAGTAAAATCTTTTAAAAAATAAAAATTTAAAAAAAAAAAGAGTGTTTGACTTCTAAGGGCCACATGCCAAGCAATGGAGACCGAAAGATCTGTATGATGCGGTTCCTGCCCCTGCAGCCAGGACAGGCAGCTGTTTACACCAAGTACAAACAGTGGCATATTCTGTGTATGGGTGTGTGTTTGTATGAATATCTTGCACAGCTGCTTTCCAAAAAGGTCCTTCAAGCCTGCTATCTCCGTATCAGGAGATTTTGTATATCACCACTTGGATACTTTCTTCTCTCCGGGGAAACTCTACCCACCAAACTTGGGGACCCTCCCTGTAAGTTCCTTAATGTGATGACATGACCTATCCTTCAAGGTCTTGCTTAAAGCCCCTGAACTGGTGTTACTTCTTCCACTAGATCAGGGTTCAGATCTCTAATTTTCTGACTCTCTGTTGTGGATCTGTCTTTGGGATTTTCCCAAAGTGATTCTATGTGGTCATTGGCTTTTGAGACTTACAGCTGAAAGGGCTTAACAGATTGAGACTCTTTCTCTCCTATAGGCATAAATAGGCATGTCAGTGCAAGGATCCACTATCAATTCTCCTGGAGCTCATGCTGATAACTCTTGCAAGACAGTTGTAAAGGGGACCATGGGGGTGCTCAGATCTCTATTTCTCTACTGACTCTTTCCCTTCAGAATGTAAACATAGTGGGTAGAGCCTGAAGAAATTAAGGCACTGGAGGAGCTGGTCTTAGGGAAGTCATACAATGCAATCGGAGTCCTGGCAGAAGTCAACACGGGACAAAATCTAACCCATCCAACTTCTCAGTAAACATTTGTTGAGCATCTACTATGTGCCAATTGCTGTTCTAGGTGTTAAGGATACAGCCATGAACAAATCCAGCAGGTGGATATTGTTATTGTGCAAGTGTAGACAGAAGCAGAGCTGGTGGGGGAAACAGAGGCATCTGCTTCCATTAAGCACAGATAACAAAAAGTAGCTCTTGGCTTTGTAATATTTAACATAACAAGTTAACAGAATTTGCAAACATGCTAGAAGTTAAGAGTATGATGAGAAGTCTTTAAGAAGCTATGAATGGGAAACACATAAGAGAGGGGTGTGGAATAATCACAAACACAGCAACCATCACACACAGGCTGTCCTCTATATTAGAAAGGAGATATGCCCCAGTGACGGCAGTTCTTAAGATCATGGCTAAGAGGATATAGTAAGCAGGATCTGGTTCACTCAGGGAGAGAATCTGTAAATATTGAACAGCTTTTGGGCTCTGGGACAAGTGGTCAGCACTCTTGGATTTACAGGCATTGGAAACAACAACAAGCAAGAAAACCCTGGCCAATGCGAATATCTGACATTCTTTCTTTCTTTATTAACTGGGAAAGTTGAAAACTGGACCCTTTTATATGTGAAACCAGGAAATTAACACTACAAGAATTCTGTTGGCTCTTGGCTTAACTGAAGAGAATATTCTACTTACTCCTGCTCCTAAAATTGAAGGCTAAGCATCAAGGTATTCTGTCAGCAGAGAAGATTTAGCAGCTCACCTGGTGGGTCAAACCTGAGCTAGGAATTGAGGAGCTCTTTTCTTTCTGGTGCCCATACCTAGTCAGTACATTTTCCCTGAATATAACAGTCTCCATATGACCTCTTCAAAGTTCAGCATCACTTACTCCTACACTCCTGTATGCTTATTTCTTCCTGCTCCTTCCTGGGCAGCAGCAAAAGAATCCTAAAAGGCAAAATTCTTACTTTAATATATAGCATCAGGGTAGAAAGAAAATGCTCAGATGGGCTTTGTGGGGAAGTTAAAAACAAGGAAATCTCCAGGCACATATCACTTGCTCCCTTGTCACTCCTGTGGTGAGCGACATACCTGGAAGGGCAAGGCAATGACATGAGTTATGGAATGACAACCCTTCTTACCTACTTCAATGTGATCTTACAACAGCAGCTAATATTCATTTTAAAACAAATACCAGGTTCTATTGTTCCTGGGTTAAAAACCCTCCAATTACTTCCCATGGCAGTTGGAATTAAAAATCCAAACTCCTCACTGTGACTTGTAGAGTGACTCGGTCCCTGCTGCCTCTCTGACTGCATCTCCTACTCTCCCGTTTGCTTACTAGTCTTCTCCACACTGTCTGAACATCTGCTGTTCCATTCTAGACCTTTGCCCAGATGTTTCTTCTTCCTGGGATGCTCTTACCCTGGTCTTCACTTGGCTGGCTCCCTGTTGTCATTCAGTTTACATGTCACCTGCTCTGACCACACATTCTAAGTAGCCATCCAGCCACCCTCTATCACTCAGCGTTGTTTGAATTCTTTTCGTAGTCCTTACCATTGTCTGCTTTGGTCTTTAATGATCTGGATTGTTTATTGTCTTTCATTCCCCCTTAAAATATAATCTCTTGGAAGAAAGGAACTTCTTCCTTTTTTTTTTTTCCTTGCTCACAAGTGTATCCCCAGTACCTAGAAGAGCTTGGGACCCCAGAAGATACTCAATATTGTTGAACGTTCAAATGTTGTTAAAATAAATGTTGTCTCACTGTCCCCCAAATTAATTACAAGGATGGCTAGCCAATTATAGTGATAACTGAAATGAACAATGAAAAACAGTGTCTACTATGCTCTTGGGACCAAGTCTTCTCTACAAGGCAGTTAGAGTTAGGAACAGGAAACCTCCAAAGCTAGACACCTTCATTAATTGAGCAAATATTTGTTGAGTATGTATTATGTTCAGGACTCTATGTCAGGCAATGGGCCTACAATAATAGCAAAGAAAAACTCAGTTTCTGTTGTTTTAAGGCCCTCGTGGATGAGAGCTCGGAGCCATCAGAAGGGAAAGAAGTTCTTCAAAAGATAATTAACTGGGGTGCCTGAGTGGCTCAGTGGGTTAATGCCTCTGCCTTCGGCTCAGGTCATGATCCCAGGGTCCTGGTATTGAGCCCCACATTGGGCTCTCTGCGCAGCAAGAAGCCTGCTTCCCCCTCTCTCTGCTTGCCTCTATACCTACTTGTGATTTCTGGCAAATGGATAAATAAAATCTTTTTTTAAAAAAAAGATAATTAACTTTCTCAGGTTGATGCTAGGTGAGTTCCATGCCCCGAAACACAGAAACAGCCTATTTCGAACACTGCTAGGGAATGAAAGTGCTCTGAAAGCAAGAATGGAATGTGTACTAAAGACAAATTGTTCACATTTTTTAAATTTTTGCTGTGAACCCATTGGGACTATAAAATGACAAATAGAATTTTGAAAATAAATACTTTTTAAAAGACTTGGAAGGAGCTGTGCAAAAAGAGGGGGTGAAATGCAGCAAGTGTACTGAGATCTTTAATGCTGACATATTGCAACATATGCAACATTGCACATGCATGCAAATTATGTTCCTTTTCAGTTGAACTTGGAATTACCTGATGAAGATGTTGTTCCTTGAGAAGACAGCCACAGTAAAATTGGTAACATCAAGATGACTCTGAGGTTTAGAGCTCCACCTACTGTTTGTTTGAAGACTGGTAACTCCAATGCTAAGAAAAATTTCTAGTTGGGAAAATTAGTTCTTCCGCATGCTTGGAAAGGTTTTTAATGTGTGTGTATTGTTGCATTTAATGGTTAAATGTATATACATAAGAGGTCAATTTAATTTCAGACATATTTTATTGCTTTGTTACTTGCTAGTTAGTTGTGAGTTTTATAATTTGGTTCCTAATAACTCAAAGCCTTTTGTTCTAGGTAAGATTGACATTCTGAGGATTGTAAATTTCAACAAGGGTTAAATGAGATAAGAAATTTTAGGGCTATTTGAGTTGGACATGTTAGGTTGAGGGATTTTATGATTTTATATTCGGTTTCCATATTTCTTTGCCAAAATACTGCCATATAGCTGGGCACTATACCTTTGAATGGGAGTTTTTTTTTTTTAAATTGCAGACCACTATAATTATGCTCTTTGAAAAATATTCATTCATTCAGTCAATCAGCTAATATTTATTGTGTAATCACCATGTGCCAAACATTGCTCAAGGCCTTGGGTTTGTGTCAGTTAACAAAGCAGACAAAACCCCAAAAACTGTGCCCTCAAAGATCTCACATGTTAGTGATGGGTGAGGGAGCGATGGATTATAAACAATCACCATGTTAAACAAGTAACTTACAAAGCATATTAGAAGAGTCTAAGCGCTATGGGAGAAAAGGGAACAGATTGAAGGAAAGGAGAAATATAGAGAGGCAGTTGTAATTTCCAATAGTGTAGTCAGGGAAACCCTTATTGAAAAAATTTGCATGAAGACTTCGTGGTAAGAAGAGCATTCCAGGCAAGAAATAACCAGTGCAAAGGCTCTGAGCCAGGAGCTTGCTTGTGGTCTTAAGGAACAATGAGGACTCAGAGTGACTGGAATATAGATGAGCAAAGGGGACTATAGCAGTAGGTCATACAAGGTGGGGGTCAGCAAACTACAGTGTGAACTGTCTTTGTAAATAAAGTTTTATTGAGACACAGACATGCCCATTTGTTTACGTATTTTCTGTGGCTGCTTTCACGATACAACTGCAGAGCTGAGTAGTTGAGACAGGGACTATCTGGCTCACAAAGACAAACATACTTATTATCTGGCTCTTTATAGAAAATGTTCCTGACCTTTGACATAGTTTGGACCATATTAGCCGTGGTAGGGACATTGGGTTTGACTCCGAGAAAAACAAGGAGCCATGAGAGGGTTTTAACAGAAGGAAGATAGGATCTGACTTGTGTTTTGAAAGGATCATTATAGCGATCATAAGGACAGATTTTAGAGAGGCAAGGGTGGGACCTGAGAAGCCAGTTTGGAAGGTACACCAGGGTGCCCCCAGGGTACCACCACAAACTCATCAGGGTGTAGCAGGATATTTTAAATTTTTTTTAAAGATTTTATTTATTTATTTGAGAGAGAGAGCATGAGCGAGGAGCAGGTCAGAGAGAGAAGCAGACTCCCCATGGAGCTGGGAGCCCGATGCGGGACTCGATCCCGTGACTCCAGGATCATGACCTGAGCCGAAGGCAGTCGTCCAACCAACTGAGCCACCCAGGCGTCCCGGATATTTTAAGTTTTTGAAGGGTCCAGAGCAATATTGACATCTGTCAGATACTGTGTGAGCTTCCAGGTGGTTCACGGTTTCAACCTTGGGTCATGCTACTTTCTTTTCAGTGCTGCCGTATCTTTGTGAAGCTGGGTTCTGGGCAGCACCAGGACTAAAAAGCTAGTCCTCTTTGAAAATCAATATGGGGCAGGAAATGAGACTGGCAGTGTCCAGTTTCACTCCAAGGTTTGAGATGTTGTGCAGTGCCCAACTCACACACTCTCCATTAGCAAGTAATTGTGGTTATTTAGGAGAGAAATAAAAATATTTTTCTTTTATTCATAGGTATTATTTTTCAAAGTCTACTTTGTTTTTGGAGCATTGCATTATTGCACAATGTATTGTGTGATTGGAGCATTTTTCCTCCAGCTACCCTAATGACTCACCACAATCTGTGACTTTAAAAAAAGCAGAAATTTATTGTTTCATAGTTCTGGAGGCCAGAGTCTGAAATCAGTGTCACTGGGACAAAATTAAGGCATAATAAGGGCTATACTCCCTCCTAGGGACTCTGGGGAAGACTTCCTTCCTTTCCTCTTGCAGCTCTGGGGGCTGCTGGCTGCCACACTCCAATCTTTGCTTCCATTGTCACCTTGCTTTCTCCTCTGCTGTCCGTGTCATATCTCCTCCTGCCTCAATCTTATAAGGGCACGTGTGAAGGGCACCTGGCTGGCTCAGTCGGTGGAGCATGGGACGCTTGATCTGGGGGTTGTGAGTTTGAGCCCCACACTGGGCAGAGAGAGTAGTTAATAAATATAAAAGGACATATGTGATTGCATTTAGGACTTACCTTGCTAAGCTGGGATAACTTCTCCATATCAAGGTCCTTAATTAATCACATACCTAATGATCTTTTTTTTTTCCTAAATAAAGTCATAATATATACAGGTTACAGAGATTAAGGCCTGACCTGTTTGGATGGTCATTATCCAGCCTACTACAGGCATAAATACTTAGTATATTTTTGGCACCTAACTACTTGATAAATGGGACCATGAGGTTGTTTCTTTGAGAAAGAAAGAAAGGTGAGACACTAGGGGTTCGATGAATAGAGAAAGTCAGGGAGCCTCTGAGTTAGGAGACTCTGACAATAACCCAGGCAGGAAATGAAGGAGCTTGGACTTGAGTAGAAAGGGAGAAAAGTGGTCAAAAGTAGACACGTTCCAGATACCATTTGAAGGTAAGATGAGTTTGCCGATGTTGTGGAGATGTGGTTGGTTGGGAAAGAGAAGACTCAAACAACTGCAAATCCTCCTTACACTTTTTCTGGAAAAAGTATCACTGTGATCTGAGATGAAGAACATGCTGTATGGACCAGATATTTTGCCAGAGAGGAGGGCAGATTGGTGGGTTCCATGTTGCCTGTGTTTAGAGAAGTAGATTCAAAGAGAAGAAAAAAAGGGAAGAAAAGATGCACGTTCTTGACCAGGCCTACCTCGAGACCTTCTACCTGCCCACAGGCTCATTCTGCCTCTCATCGTGGTCAAATGCCCTCCACCCATCAGCTTCTTAGAGGCTATTATGTTTTTGACATCTTACTCTAAACATGGGCGGAGCAATACAGACATGAGGTTCCATGTTAGAGGAGACTCAGAAAGCCTCATCTGAGCCAGCGGCCTAAAGAGGATAGGCCACATGGGGCTCTGCTTTCAGGAACTGAAAATTACAGAACCCCCAAATTTAAAAAATAATTATGTCAAATGGTGGGGTGGAATTTCATTTTTTTTAATTTAAAAAAAATTTTATAAGATTTATTTGTCAGAGAGAGAGAAACCACAAGAAGGGGGAACGGCAGAGGGAGAGGGAGAAGCAGGCTCCCCACTGAGCCTGGAGTCCCAGTAGATGCCAGGACTCGGGGATCATGACCTGAGCAGAAGGCAGACGCTTCACCAACTGAGCCACCCAGGCATCCCCGAAGTGGAATTTCAGATGGATGGAGGTAGCAGCATCGTTTTTTAATCTCCCCAAACCCTCTCACGGAAATAGATCAACCAAAACCAAATGCCCATGGTAGCATTTGCCATAAAATTAGAAACCCCTAATATAAGGGGGTGGGTATAATGTAAGCCATAACAGTTGTTTTTTCCTTTTTTTGTAATGCAAATGCCTGACCTAAGCTTTGATTACTGAGTTACCCATTTCTGCATCCCCTTCAAAGACAGTTATTTCCAATAAACACAGTACTAGCCACATGGGGGAGAAATACCCAGGCCACCTTCCCCCAACTGAGGCTCCTCTGATTTAGAAATCTTGGTCAATTTCAATAACTGACTTTTTTGGACCACTTGTGTTTTCTTTTCCCATTACTTCCCACTCCTATGTTTTAAATTCGCCACCAAGGAGTAAGTGCTTGAAACTCTTGCCCCCCTACCCCTCTTAACCCCAACCAGAGCAGAACCCCTTCTCCCAGTGCTCTATCTCTACCTGCAACCTCCCTGTGGGGCTCCAGGTATGCTGAGTAATTCCCAGATCTTGTAAGTAATAAACCTCTACTTTTTCAAGCTTTCCTAATGGAGATCGCTAAAGGACTTGAAATCATAGTAAGACTCAGAGGGCTGCTCCAACCACATTGGTTATAGATGGGCTGAGTCAGGCATGAAACAGTAGGGCAGAGCACCGCTGCCCACAGGCACAGATCTGCCTGGCCAGGGTGTCTGCGCAGGAGGCAGGAGTAGACAGGACCCATCTGATGGCCTGGACGGCAGGAGGACTTCAAACTGCTAGCTGGTATTCACTCAGCAGATGGGCCAATGTGAGAACAGCAACTGAGACCCGGAGAGGTCTTGTCCACTCACCTAGTGGTTATGTACGAGGGGACCCGGAGGGTGTCTAAAGGTATGGGGTGCTCTCTCCCTCTCTGTCTGGACACTGAGCAGCCAGAGCGCTGTTCCAGGATGTGGCCCGGAGAACATCAGACACAAAGGGAAATGTCTTGATGGAAGTCTGGAGAAGGCAACAGAGCCAGGAAACCTCAGAAAGCAAGCTGCCATGTTTTTGAATGCTACATTTCACAAACAACGACGACAATCCGAAAAGCAAATCCAGTGCAGTTAGAAAACCGGTCCTCAACCACCACTCCTTTCCCAAGTGCATGAACACTGATTTCACTTAAAACATGGACAACAAACAAAGGATTGAGATCTAGTTTTATACAAAGGTAGTGTGGGGTCTGTCTCCCAGATCGCTTGGCGGGCGCCCAGGTGTGGGGCAAGGATCCGAGGGAAGCTCGGTCCTGGGAGGAGAAGGAATTCACCCGGAGGCAGAACAAAGGAGAGAGAAGTTTATTGAATCCACCGCAAGGTGGCGGCAGCGGGACAGAAGGAGGAGGCTGTCCTCGAGGAGACAGCGGGTAGAGCTGTATTTAAAGAGGGAAGGTGAGGAGGGATGGGACGTAGGGAATTTTTTGCTATAACTGTACCTGGTTGTAAGTAGCCCACTGGTTAGTTAGGGCCTATGGATATTTTGAGGTGGGTGCCCAATGGGTCCGAGTGTGTCCAGCCACATGGTCGCTCCAGTCAGTTTGCCTAAAAAAGCAGCCTCTACATGCAGCATCAGAAAATGAGAATAAGGAGCAGAAGAGCTGCCCCTCAGACGTGGAAAGCAAGTCCTAAAAGACAGGCCCACAAAACAGATCAAAGTCGGAACATGCAATTTCAAAACAAGCTAGAAGACATTAGAAGACACAATGCAAAAGATGAAAGAATATGGGGCGAGTGAGGGAAGGGCAAGTTAACATCCAACAGCTCCAGAGTTTCTTTTTGGGGTGATGAAAAAGCTCTGCAAGTGGCAAATGGCATTTTGGATTTTGTTCTATTTCCGTGAGAAGGTTGGGAGATTCAAATACTAGGCTGCTGCCTCCGTCTTCCTGGAGTCCTGCTCAATTAATTTGGACATAATTAGTTTAATTCAATCCAAATTTGGACATAATTATTTTAAATGTGGATGGTGTGGATGGTCGCGCCACATCAGGCATGTCGTTACTGCAGCTGAATTCTATGCTTAAAAATGGTTAAATGGTCAATTTTGTGTATGTGCATTTTACCGTAACAAAACAAAACAAAAAAAATGAAAGAACATAAATCAGAATTTGGTGAGGTGAAACAGCTCGGGACAGAATTAAATACATTTTAAAATTTCCGAAATGAAGGCTTCAATTGAAAATAACAAGAGTTATTGAACATAATGGATAATGCCTTAAGTGAAATAAACAAGAAAAGTAGGAAATTTTTTAAAATAAAAAAGAAGATAATTCTAGAGAAATGGCAAATATAAAAGATTGGCAAAAAAGCCAGGACAACTCCGAAAAGAGTAATACAAACACATGTAAGAATTTAGCATGCTATAAAAGTGACATTGCAAATCAGTGAGACAAATTAGTCAAAACACTGTGATATATATACATGTTGAGACAAATAATTTTTCTGGAAGGATTCACGGTGTGGCAAAAGTAGATGTCTCTAAGGGAGCAGGGAAACAGGCAGCTAGATATTTCTGTTGAATACCTTCTGTACCTTGTCCTATCATGTGAATTGATTACCTCTGAAGTCTGACTGCCTGAGATCAAACCCCCAGCTCCCCTGATTTCTAGCTCTTAACCTTCAGCAAATTCTTGACACTCTCCAAGTCTATCTCATTATTTGTGAAATGGATTGAATAAACTCTCAATAAACATAAAATACAAGCAGAAACAACCCAAATGTCCACAAACTGATGAATGATTAAATGAATGTGATAGAACCAGGCAATTGAATTATCACAGTCCTAAAAGGCAATGATGTGGACACTCTACAACATGGATGAACTTTGAAGACAGGCTAAGTGAGAGAGGTCAGACACAAAGGTCATCTATTGTATTATTTCATACATATGAAATGCCCAGAAAAGGCAAATCCAGACAGACAGAAAGCAGATTCCCTAGTTGTCAGGGGCTGAAGGGAGGAGGGAATGAGAAGTGACTGCTAATGGTTAAGGGGGTTTCTTTTTGGGGTGATGAGAAAGTTAGGGGTTAGATAATGATGGTTGCACAAGCTTGTGAAAGTACTAAATGACATTAAATTCACAGTCTCAAAAGGTGACTTTTATGGTATGCTAATTATATCTCAATACAAAATAATTTTAAAATGCAAAGTACCAGTTTTCCCATGGTGACTTTTGGCAGTCCTCGCCCTCCCCCGCTCCATTCCCTTTAAGGCTTCTCCCCTCCCCTCCCCTCCCCCCCCCCCCCCCTCCCCTCCCCTCCCCTCCCCTCCCCTCCCCTCCCCTCCCCTCCCTTCTTCTCCCCTCCTGATGCCCCACCAGGTCCCAAGGAGCACAGCTAGACCCTTGGCGCATGCGTGCTGCCCTGGTAGGCTCGGTACCCAGAGCCCTCGTACACCCGCTGTTCCTACCTTGAGCGGAGGGACCCCTCCAGCGGATTTTTCTCGTGAGCTTCGGTTGGACATGTTTAGAGAAGACGGCACGCGCCAGGGTCGATGGAGGACGACCTAGCAGACCCCTCAAGTTAACATTTAGGTCCCTCCAGAAGTTTGATCTCGACGACCAGTAAACTCTGGACGCTGTGCCCTGAAAGCCGGGTTGGCCGCCTACGGGCGCCCGAAAATACTGAAGGCTTTGGAGCCCTGTAGGCCTCAAATGGAAGCCTTGTTCTCCGCCTGCAGCGTGATCTCAGCCCATTGCTGAATCTCGCTAGTCAAGTGGCCCAGCGGGACTAGCCTTGCATGTGGTCGTGCACGTTCACAGCAGCGGTGCATTCGCAGGCCTGGTGCACAGGTGTTTAGGAGACGGTGATTTTTACCCCAGGCCGGGTTATGGAGGGCCCTCCTGCTGCTGCAGGTCACTTGGCTAGGCTCCTGTTACCAGCTGCCCCCAGGATAGATGTGAGCCCTTGCCATCCATCTGGTAGATTCCCCCATGATTCGTACTCCCCTTACCCAACCATAGCCCTAAATGGATAAGGCAACCCAAACCTTCTAGAGGTCTCTTGTTTTCAAAAATCCCTATCTGGTGGACATGGGATGTAGGGCCAATCTCCATGAAAAGCTTTTCCTAGTCAAGCAAGACTCCTCTGTCATCTTCAAGTCTACTCAAAATGTCTCCTTTTAAGCCTCACCTCAGACCCTGATTCTGCCATTTCCCCCACTCCTGCTTTTTATGAACCCATAAAATCTCTCTCCCCGTTTGGCCTTCAAAGGCCTAGATCAAGTTCCTTCTTCTTCTTTTCTTCTTACCTTTTTCTCTTTTCTCCCATCCAACTTCCCATTCTTTCTCATCAGCCTTTGATCCCCACCCACACCAAAGAAAGACCACAGTTAACAGCATCTCAGAACTCGAGGCTTCTTTATTTCTAATCTACTAATTCTATTTATGATGTTTTATTAAGTCTTAAAATATATGCAAATAAATAGAGAAACTTATACCTATCTATCTATATATGCATGAACAGTGGGTACCCAGAGTGGTACAAACAATCTTAGCATCTCTTATATTGCATAGCCATAGTATCGAGCAATATCCATATCCTTTTCCCTCTCGATGAAATATTGCACTTTTCCCAAAGAGGTGTATTTGGCAGCATTCTCACGCTCTTGCTGAGCCTGCCTCTTCATGGCCTCCCTCTCTGGCCTCTGCTCTTTTGTGATGGGCTTTGACATGACTGGCTCAGGAACATTGGGTTTCCTCCACGGAATTGGTTGAAAGCAGAAGTCTTGGAGTAGAAATTGGCTTTGAGCTTTGGGTGGCGACTGGGGCTTGGTCACCGCGATGGGGACAGGCTCCCGCTGGAGAGAAGTGCAAGATGATGTTTTGTAGGGTGCAGGCCTCGAGGCAGCAGACTGCGGGACACTAGGCCGGGTCGGGTTGGTCAAGCCTGGGCGGGTGGGATTAGTTGAAATTGGCCGAGCTGGTCTGGCAGGACCTGTCAAGGCGGCGGGAGTCGGCCGGGATGAATTGACTGCAACAGGCCGAGCTGAGCTAGTAGAACCGGGCCGGGCAGGGTAAGCCATGGCGGACCGATGTGAAGCCAGAGACTGTGGCCTCCGAGGAACAGGTCGAGCTTGAGGCTTCTCGTAGGTTGGAAAAGGCAAAGGCACCAACTTGACCTTCCCAGGAGGTGGGAGCTCATACTGGGATGGAGATGGACACTCTTTGTCAGCACCTCTGTCTGGTTTCTGGACTTTGACTTGTTTTTTCTCAGGACCTTTGCCCTCACGTGGTGTATCAAGCCATGGTTTGATAGCTGGGGGTCGCTGGGCATTTTTCGAGTTGTCAGAGCTTACCAGGGCCCGGGAGGAAGACAGCCCGGCTTTCTTATCACTCTTCTTCCCCAGGGCATGAAAAACCTGCACAGACTCCAACATGTGCATGCCTAGGCAACTTCGAGGCTTCTTAAAGCTCTCTTGGCTAAGCTCGGGTTGATTTTTCTTCCGCTTCCCTTTGGGAATGGTTGGCTTCTCTTCTGCCTTGACTTTGTTTCCAGACTGCTTACTCTCTTCTGCTTTCTTGGGATTGTTTTCTCTGGTCCTTTTGGTCTTTTCCTGCCCATGGCTCTTCGTTTTGCTGGTCCTGCTGGATGCCGCTTTTTGAGACTTGCTGTTGGAATGCTTGGCCCTGTTCACAGGAGCCCTGTCACCGTCTGCAACATTGCAAATAATCACTTCTTCCCCTAACAGGCACTCTGGGTTCTTCGCCTGGATTTTGGTCTTGGGAGCACCGTTGATCGGCTCAGTGGCTTTGTGTTTGTTCTTCCTGACATGATCAGAGGGAGCCTTTACGACACTTGACTTCTCTTGCCCCTGTTTCGACTTGTTGACTCTGGTATCTTTGGCTTTCATCACCTTGGGACCTTTGGCTTCATCAAGGTCTTTCAAGGAATTAAAGAGCTGGGGAAGATGAATTTCCTCCACCAGTGTAGCGATGTCTGCAAAACCACTACTAGATTCAATCCCATTTTCAAGGGTCACTTGGTCTTCAAGACCCAGGATATTTTTTCCCAGATCGGTGTTTTCAGAAACAGGCTTCTCCTCCTGGCCCAGGGGATCGATGCAGGCCAGGAGCTGGTGAATATCAGGAATTTCTAAAGGAAGTAGGGGAAGCTCTTGGTTTTCTATTGGGATCTGGTAGACATCCAGAGGCTTTGAAAGCTTGGTTTTAATATCATCCAAATTCTTATTCTCTGTTTGTTCCTGGCTTGGAGCTGGAGGCAATGCCAGGACATTATTAGAACTCAGGACTGGAGCTATCATTGAGATGTCTCCAAGCTCAGGTGGTGGGTTACTTTCAAGGATCTGGATATTTCTGCTACTGCAGGACTTGGGGAATTCTGGAGTTTGTGGCAGACAATATGTCTGACTCGGAGGTTGTAATCCCAGGGAAGTCTCCATCACTACAAAGGAATCAAGGAAAAAGTCATTCCCTGGTAAGTGAGATGCTCCCCCTAGACACTAACACAGGAATCATGTACCTTCCAGCAATGGGCAGGGAGGTTCTACCAGCCTTTCTTAAGGATCAAGGACAGTAGGGTGTGCTAGGAGATACAGGAGGTGACTTCTAGTTCTTACAGGTGATCATTTGGTGTCATTAGTTCTTGGTTTTCTTTGTATTTTATAGGGTTGTTATAAGTCAAATAAGAAGTAAAGTGGTTTTTATATTATGAATTTTCAACAAAGCCTAGCCTTCTCATATAGAGTCACTTCAAGTCTCTCCCCTTTCCTTAGAGAATAAGAATGCTTCACACTGTGAACTGGGAGAGGGAATGGAGCTCTTCCTGATAAAATACACAAAGGAGGGTAAATTCTTAGCCTGCTTGCTCTGGACAGGATCTCGGAAGGTGAGGTCTCAAATCCTGGTGTGAATTAAGGAAGTGAGGAAAAGTTGGCTAAGAAAAAAGAAAAAAACTGGCTCCATCCCAACAAGAGTTCCGAGACACTTTCCAAAGACACTGAAGCAATAGCTCAGGGAAGGGAACTCATTACTGTGGGACAGTATGGGGAGGCTGATTGGCTAGGGCGGTGACATGTGTGGCAGCCCTCACTATGCTCTTGGGGTTCCTGCACCTGCGGCTTAGCTGGCCGTCACAGTGTGCCACCTTCCCACCTCCACGCAGGCTTCTGAAACAGAGCCTGAAGGTGGAGAGCACCCTGTGAGGGTCGTGGTTATTTCTGTCTCAGGACTTAAGTTCTGCCAATCTGTAGACTCGTTAGCTCTCAGCTGCAGGTTTCACCCCTTTTTTTGAACACTGACCTTGTTTCTCTCCCTCTCGCTGCCTCTACTCACCTTGAAAACTTGTTTCTGTGATGGGCTGAGCAGACACAGAGTAGTAAATTCCAGAGGTGGAAGCTGGTGGTAAGACGTTTGCGGGCTGAACCTCCTTGAGGACCATTACCATTTCTGGCTGAGGGACAGAGGCCCTACTCCCCGCATAGGACACTGAGCCATAGGACTGCAAGCAGGGGCCAAATTCTCCAGACAGTAGAGGCCCCAGTGTGCCTTGATTATAGTAATATACCTGCCTTCCTTCCTGGTAGGGAAGTGCTAGGCCATGTTCTTGATTTGGCATCTGAGATGGCGTTCCCTGAACAAGGCTGGCAGAAAGCGATGGGTACAGGGAGACCATGCTACTGGCCTCTGAAGTTTTATCATACGGGGCTGCCAGAGACATAGAAGACACAGCTGCGTCCTGGTCAATGACAGTGACAGTGAAGTCTCCGAGTGAAGAGGACTTCTTTTTGGTACTTCCTGTGACATCCCACTCGAAAACCCCGGGATAGGAAGCAGCTGCCGTAGAAAGCTGGCTCCGGCCGGTAACCCCAGACAACATAGTTGTGCTGGAATGTTGGTAAAGGTAGGCACTCCCCATGAGTGGCTGGAAGGAGGCGCCAGAAACTGATGGCAGCAGCCACGCCGAACTGACCGAACTGACGGCCGGAGCAGAGACCCGGGAGAAGTTGCCGACGTTTCCTGTTAGGGAAGCTGCATTGGTTACCACAGGGAGGGAGAGCTGCAGAGAGTTTGGAGGTCCCAGTAAAGATGAATTTGGGAAATTTTCTGTAGGGAACAAGAGAGTGATGAAAAATCAGGGGGATGGATCAATTCAATGCTTTCAATGGATCAATTCAACTCAATTCGATGCTTGAGGAGCAGCATTATCTTAAAGTTGTTGCTACCAGGAAGCCTCTGATACCAACCCTTGCCGAGATATCAAAAGGCAAACCGTGGAGGATGGTGGTTCTGTTCTCTTGTCTAGTCACCGCCCGGGCTCCCAGCCAGGGCCCCCGCGTGCAGCAGACCCAGGCAGTGTGCTTCACGCATGGTTCTGCCGGCAAAAAGCAGCCTTCTCCCTGCCCTAGCTTTCGGGGGGGGGGGGCTGCCCCCGCAGCCACTCACATCCCACTTCCCAGAATGAAGCGTTTCAGCACTACCGACGGCTTGGAGAGCCTCTGGTCTCATGTTCTCATTCTCTGAGGGACAAAACTGAGGCTCAGAGACGTCACTTCGACTTGTTTGAGGTCTCCCCTGACTTTAGGTCTCATTACCAGGTTACAGAGCCTAAGGATCCTGACTTCTTGCCAGGACTCTGCCTGAGCCCCATACCACCAGAAATCAGGAGAAATGAACGCATATAGACCTTTTCTCCCCACATTAGAGAACAGTACAGCTATGACCATTGTAACTTCAGTGTCTCATTGGGCTTGTGCACTTCTCATGCTGTTACCCAGAGTTCACGTACAGCTCAGTCCAGCTGGTAAATATAAAGCGTCCCTCTTGGTGTGCCTGGTGGGCTCAGTCAGAAGGGTGTATTACTCTTGATCTCAAAGTTGTGAGTTCGAGCCCCACGGTGGTTATAGAGACTACTTGAAAATAAAATCTTTTTTTAAAAGGAAAAAGGGTCATTTTGACCCTTTAAAACCTGATTTCTGATTCTACCTCAAAATGACTACCTGAGAGTACGTTTCTCAGGAAGTGCTTTTTGAAAGAAAAAAGTTATTTAAACTCTCTCTGAGCTTCAAATTACTCATCTATAAAGTGGTTATAATAATAATAATAATAATGGAAATAATTCTTGCATGAATGTGAATGAAAGTGGTACATTACACTTTTTATATTTCTGTGAAGGAAGATATAATATGTTCTGGAAAGACAGACAAATCATGAAAAACATGTATTGCAGAACTAAGAAGAAATATATAGATATTACCGAAAACTGGGCTATCTAGTGAGCATAATAAGTTCACTAATAAATGAAGTTCTGTATCATGCGTGCAATATAGTGGAAGTGAATATTGCTACCCTGTTTTGCCAGAACACAAACCACAACAGAAAGTGATTTTGAATGAGTTCCTAGCCAGTGCATACCGAGAAGATAGATCAGTAAAAATTGCCTCACAAGCAGCAAATGCCATGAATGTGAATGTAAATGTAGCCACAATTTTTACAAATATTTCAATAAAATCTGGTACAGAGCAGAGAGGGAAATAATAACTGTAAAGGAATTCCATTATTGTGTTCATTCACATTTTTTTTAATATTACCCAGCAAATAACAGGTACTAGGTCTAGTAGAAATATATATTTCAACTGTACTCTACCTCTGAAACTAATAATATACTCTCTGTAATTAACTGAATTTAAGTTAAAAAATAAAATCAGAAGAAAATAATAAAAATAGAAATATATATTTCAATATAATCATATAACAAAAAAGAACACTTAACCTGTACCCCTGGAGCTAATAATACATTATATGTCAATAAAAATTAAAAAAAAACACTTAAAAAGCATCATTAGGTTTTTATACTCATCCAAAAATATATTTTAATCATCTTCAACATCTAGGAAAATGTCACCCTCAAAGCCTAAACAAGCCATCGTCACTAACCTCAAATTTAAAAAATTTTAATGTAGGAAAACCAGAGAACTCCACAAAACTGTTTTAGATAAACGTGGAATTAGAGATGTGAGGCTTGACTTTCTTTTTCTTTTCGTGTTAGATTGCTCACTAAGATCTAAAAACAGATGTGTGCCCTCTGTGTTGGGAAGAAAATAACTGTAGAGACGAAAAGCAGCCTTATGATTCAATCTAGGAGATGCCAATTTTTCAACACACTTAGTCTGATTTTTAACAGGCAAAACATCTACATAGCTTAAAAATCAAAATGCAAAATGAAATAAAACTGAAAATTCTGTCTCTTTCAGCCCACTTAGATAGCCACTTTTATTAGTTGCTTGTTGATAGGAAGCATCCTTTCTAAATTATATTTCTAAAATGCTTTACATTTTAAGCTGTTAAGTGCCATCTGTGTTCAGGGAGGAATGAACAAAACCCAGACTACTGGGTATGACTTTTCCGTAAGCTACTTTTCCTAGTGATGCCCTATTCTGGCCATCCTTTCTTGCCTAGTTTATTAGTGGAAGTGCTTGCTAAAGTCAGCTTAGTTTGGCTCTGCTCAAAGCAGATTTCAGTTTATGCTTTCTGCTTTAATTTAAAATCTTTGGTTCTCTCCAACATTCCATCCTAAACTACCTCTTTTTTTTTTCTTAAGAGCTCCTCTGTGCTCTTCCCTTTCATTCTTTTTTTTTTTTAAGATTTATTTTTTTATTCTGGAGAGAGAGGGAGAGAGAGAAAGAAGCAGACTTCCCACTGAATATGCAGGGAGCCTGATGCAGGGCTCCATCTCGGGAGATCATGGCCTGAGCCCAAGGCAGATGCTCAACTGCTCAATGGCTCAACTGAATGAGCCACCCAGGTGTCCTGCTTCCCCTTCATTCTCATATTTTCTCCTCCCCCTTGGTTCTTGTTGGCCTGGGCTGAGGGAAACCATCCTGAACTTCCTTACCTTCAAAGACATGACTCCCTAGAGCCCACTCCCTTCTCTTTCCCTGTTTTCCCTTATTGCCCACGCTAGGTAGAAAGCTTCAAATCATGTGACTCTAACTTTCTGAACAGCACTAAATTTAAAATACTACAGTTGAAGTATTAGTGGAGGGAACATTTCAGATGAAGCTTCTTGGTAAACAGTTAGGTTTCTACATAACCTAGGTTTCCTCTCTGTCTGTTGAAACACTCTCAAGAAGTCTCTGATTTCATTTTCTCCATGGGTGCCCTTTAAGACTCACAATTAGAAAAGAAAGGGACCAGAGAGAACAACCAATCTAATATCCTCACATAACAGATGAGGAAAAAACAAATTCTGTGATTCAATGACTCGTCCAAAGTCACACAGCTAGTAAATGCCAAAGTCAAAACTGAAATGAGTTCTCCAGATTTTTAGTTCAGCACTTTCTTTCCCCCATTATTCCATGTTATTTTGAACCTAAAACTAAATTTAGAGACAAAAAAAAATCCAATGAAAAACTTTAAAAAGTTTCTTTCCTTACCAGACATGGTCAGAGAAGAAGAAGAAACATCCACTGCCGAAACAAGGGATGAGGAGCCGATCCTGGAGGATGTCGGAGCGGCTGAAGCCAAAGAGCGCATGTGTCCAGTACGAAGGTCACTGGTCACTGGTCACTGGTCACTTGCGATGATCCAAATTTATTTACAGACAACTCCATGGAAACCCCAAGATTCTACCAGGTGGTGGTAGGTTTGGTGGGAGAATGATGTCACAAAGTAGGCAGTTTAAAGGTATGAGGGAGCCAATGGGGAGGTCAGATTCCCAATAGCAAGACGGGATTGGGTAGAAGGGGTGGTAGGAGAGCTAAGACAACACCTAAGTGGTACCTAACCCTGTAAGACAGATGTGATAGCCCCACTTTCCCCAGGCTCTTATGTTCAGGAAATCATCTCAACGTTTCTTAGAGATGTTCATTAATATAATCAGCAAATAGTTATATTCTATAGATCATATTTTATTTTGTGTATTCTACATTTATAATTATCCAGTTAACATCCTTAGGGATAAAGGAAAGGCACATCTGGGTTGAACAATTACAGGTGTTCTCAAATAATATTAGTTGATCTGATTAGTGAACTTACTGCAGCTTTTAAGGTGCAAAGGAAGGGATTAAAAAAGCTCTTTTGGTAACTTGATTAAAAAATAGGCTGAAGTTTGTTGAGTGCACCTTGTAGGGAATGATATGCTGCAGGCTCTTCTCTTTCAGTTTCTTCTCCTTGGATTCTGGCTTTCTTGGACCGGGCTGGCCTGGGCCAGATTGGACTTAGATCTCTCTTCTCTCCTTCATCATAGGCATTGTTTCTGGGACAAGCCTTGACCTTGCATTATTACACTTGTGGATGTTACTTCTGGTCAACTTCCAGCAGCAAGGGTCTTCTTTTCGGTGCCTGACACTTCCCAAAATGAATTCTGCCCGTTAGAAGCAAACAGCAGAGAGCTGGAGGACACAGCTGATTGCAGACCTTTCCTTTTCCAGCATTTGGTTGTAATTCTTTTTGCCCATAATTTGTTACCTCTGGCCCTTGGGTCCACACGGGTATGCTGCCATACTGTTCTTTTATAGGTAAGAGGCATTGGTGGCATTCGGGATACTTTTCCTTTTTCCTTCTCACTTAAGTGTATCCAGTGTGGCAGTTACTGTAGCCTCCGCCCCCCCTTGCAAACAGCCACTGTAGAATCTTGGGCCTCTAGGATTCTCTGCCTGCCATGTTTGGGTGCAAGATCAGGCAAAATGAAGAGGAAAATAGTTAGAGAAAGAAGAGGACATTCATTGAGAATAGGGAACATGCGGAGTGAAAAAGTACAGGAAGAAAGAGATTCGTGTGGATTTTTTGCTCCTGTGAGAAATAAACTGACAGTGGGGTGCCTGGGTGGCTCAGTTGGTTAAGCATCTGCCTTCGGGTCAGGTCATGATGCTGGGGTCCTGGGATGGAGTCCTGTGTCCCTGTATCAGGTTCCTTGCTCAGCCGGGAGCCTGCTTCTCCCTCTGTCTGCCACTCCCCCTGCTTGTGCACTCCCTTTCTCTCTGACAAATAAATCCTAAAAAAAAAAAAAAAGAAGAAGTCAGTTGACACATTTTGGCCTCATTTTGTATTAACAGAACATACAATTATATATACATTCATATGCATATAAATGTAAATTTATATATATATTAGTATAACATTGACATAACAATGATAATAATTCCTATATAACATTGATTATAACTTATATAATAATATATTTTAGTATTTAATATCTTATAGTCATTATTTATTCATGCAGCTAGATAGTGTAGCAACTGCCATGAACTCCATATACTAAAGAAGTAATCTTAAATATATTTTTTCACTTTTTTGTCATATTACCTCATTTATATCATTGGTATGTTTGTAGAATGTAGGGGTTTTTTTTTTTCAAGACTTTGTTTATTTATTTGTCAGAGACCACAAGCAGGGGGAGCAGCGGGCGGAGGGAGAAGCCAGCTCCCTACCTAGGTCTGGATTTTCTTCTATCAACTATAACTGAGTTTGTTGTGTCTTTTAGCACATTGGAAGTGTAGAACTGATATACCTTTTGTAGTTTCTGATAGAGTTAAGTCACTTTTCATATATTATCATATCCATAGATATATATACCATTCTTTTTTTTTTGGCTACTCCATGCCTATTGAATATTTTTTTTCATAATTCAAAAAAATATTTTGATTGAGCACCAAAGTTGAATGTACCTAATTTTAAGTTTGCAAATGTGCTGTTCTATCTTAAATCTTTTCTTTTTCCAAATAGCAATTGATAAGATTGACCTGTTTTACATTATGTGTAAGTGTTCAGAATTATAAATGCTTGTGGATATAAACTTGATTAGAATATGATTATCCCAGAATTGTTAAAGCTAGTGATCTTTTTACCCATTCATTTAGTCATTTATTCAATAACTCTGATCTTTCTGACCCTCAGTTTGTCCAGATCTCAAAAGGTTGTGAAGACTAACAGTGTATATAAAATACTCTCAGAAATTAGAAACTAAAAAATACAAATAACAAAAAAACCCAGCCTGCAATTTAGCACTTTATTCTGCCTTCAGACCTACTGTAGAACATGTTGTCCTTTGCTGTTCCACATATAGCAGAAATTAAGTTTTTCTAGCAGGTACAGATCCCTATGCCTGATACTGTGTGGAAATCTTAGACTTGAGCTTCTACTCTTATTTATTTTTTTGTTTTTTCTAAAACCTAAATACCTACTGTCCACCTCTAATGTGAAACTCTAAGGTGCGTGATAACAATCCAATAATAGTTTCACTGTGAGTGAGAGTACGGCTGATACAATATTTTTGGAGGGCAGTGAGGCAGTATCTTTGAAAAATTTGAGTCTACATATCCTTCACTCCAACAATTCCACTTCTAAGGATTCAGATATAGATGTATACATATTTCAGGGCATTCATATTGCAGCCTGTCTGTAATACAGAACGAAAACCTGAAAAAACCAAAAAGTCCATCAGTATTGGACTGGTTATACAGATTATGTTTCTTATAATCAATGAAATACTATGCATACCAGGCATTGAAAAGAATAGAGCAGATGTATGCATAAATTGGGAAAATCAGCATCCAAAATAGATTGTAGGATACATATACTACATTGCTTTTGTATAAAATAGGAGATACCTACATATGTTTATATATATATATATATATATATATATACATACACACACACACACACACACACACAGAGTAAGTGTGAATGTGAGCAGTTGGAAAATATCTGGAAGAACCACACAAGGAACTGGAAGAGTGGGACTTAACTTTCACTCCATATCCTGCACTGTTTGAATTCTGAAGTGCACCAACATGCTCATCAAACCTGTGCTACTGGCCCCCAGCTTAGGAGGGCACTGTAGTTTCCCAACTCCTGTTTAGTAATCAAACTATAGTCGGCCGGCCTGCGTGGTTACGTCATCACGACTGTCGGTGGCGCGTGCGCAATAGCAAAGGGCCCGGGAACGACGTGGGTTGTTGCCTATTCGCTTCCGGTCCCGGATCTTGTTTTGGCATCGAAGGCGCTGGGCTGGCGGCTTTGTCGCTCTTGCCGTTGGGTGGGCGGCATCTTGGGGCCCAGATGAGCCAGTGGCATCATGCCCGCGGCGGCTGGGGCCAGGGACGCGCGTTCTCTGGACGTAGCTCAGCCAAGAAGAAGCGCGGAAACCACGTCCCGGAAAGGTAATCTGCCTTGGCCCCGGGGCGTGGCCCTCCAGCTCCGAGCTCCTGGGCCTCGGCCCCATCTCTTGTGGTGTTTGCCCGCCCCTGTCCCCGCCGAAGGCTTGTGGTCCGCCCCAGCTGGGAGGCACGATGCTCTAGCTGTTCCGCCCACGGTATCCGATCATCTGTGAGGTTCTGATTTTTCCCCATTCTGTTGAAAGCGAGGCTCTGGCCATTGCTTTTCCGGTAAAATGCGGAGGGATGGCTTAAGATGGGACTGCCAATGTTGGGGACGACCCCTTAATTACCAAATTGGAGTCTCCCTCAGCTCCTCAGCTGTGTTATTTTGGCACAGCAAATATGACTAATAAGAACCTAGTTCGAGCGAAAAAACCCACCAGGACATCCGAACTTTTCCATCGAAAAAGTTGATTTATAATGTTTCTAGGAATCATAGAGGGGATACTGTTGCTTCCTAACACGTCTCATTTGAGATAGCTGCTTCTGTACAAATGATTAATTTTGAGGCTTTGCTTGTGTGTGCATTGAACTCTTGTATTCCTTGAGCCCTTCCTTTCCTTCCATCTTCTACATCAGGTCCCTTTCATTTTATCTCCTTAATATCTTTAACCTGTCAGTTTCTGTCAGCATCCACATACAGAATTTGATCTGTTGCGGTTAAGTCCTAACTAGTGTACGTTTATCTACTCTTGTTTCCTTCCAATCCATTCTTCACACAAAAAGTCATTTTAATAGACTAGTTCAAATATTGCTCAAAAACATATATCAAAAACATTGTTTTAAGAATAAAAAGAAACTCTTTACCATGGTCTTTAAGACTCTGCATAGTCTAGACTCTTCTTTTGCTTCTCCAGCCCCATCTTGTGCCACTTTTGTCCTCACTTTCTGTGCTTCAGCTATACTGAATTAACCTTATTTAACTAACTCATCCTACAGACATCAGCTCAAGTATCACTTTTCGCTGTGATTCCTAACATTACTAAGTGAAGTTCACAGCCCCTTTTCTATCAGGTTGTCTTTTAAAATATGAACTTGAAGTTTCCTATTGATTGATTTTGATGGCATCAGTTGTATAAGGACTAAAACTGTGAAGTGAACTGAATTTAAATTATTTCAGTCGACAGGTAGGTATTAATGACATCTTAGTATTCAGGATTGGTCTAGGTTTTATCAGGGATACAACAGTACTGGCCAACTCTGGCTTTAAATCTGCCTTACTTGTTGAGACTTTTGCACTGTTTTGTTGCCTTGTGTCTGAGAGAGTGGAAGTTGTTACTAGGTGGTGTTGAGTAAGTGGAACAGCAAAATTCAAAGCAAAGAGAAGAGGGGACCTACTGTGTGGGCTATGGTTTTCATTTACAGGGAGCCTTCATTCTATTCAGGGAGACAGGCTAACATAAAATTTGGCTAACAAAAAATGTATTAATAGGTGGAAAGACTACCTCCCAATTGGACAACGGATGCCTGGGACTCGTTTCATTGCTTTCAAAGTTCCTTTAAAAAAGGTGAGCAAAAGTAAATTCAGTATTCTTTCACAAATCCGAATTCATGGTGTAGATACTTGTGCTCGAGCATGTCACACTCTGTTTCTCCGCCCCCCGCCCCTTTTTAAAGATTTTTATTTATTTGAGAGAGAATGAGTGAGAGCATGAGAGAGGAGAAGGTCAGAGGGAGAAGCATACTCCCCAAGGATCTGGGAGCCCAGTGTGGGACTCGATCCCGGAAGTCTGGGACCATGACCTGAGCCGAAGGCAGCCGCTCAACCAACTGAGCCACCCAGGCGCTCCCCCCCACCGTCCTTTTTTAAAAAGTTTTTATTTTGTATGGTAATCTCTGTATCCAGTGTGGGGCTTGAACTCACAACCCCAAGGTCAAGAGTCCCATGCTCAGGGCCATCTAGGTGGCTCAGCTGGTTAAGTGTCTGACTCTTGATCCAAGCTCAGGTCTTGATCTCAGGGACAGAAAAAATAGAAGTCATATGCTCTATGCCAGGCACCCTTCCATTTTCCCTTTTTAATAGCAAATACTTTGTTAACTTTGTTACATCCCCTTTACTATTCTGAAATAAAATTCATAGATAAATACTACTTCCATACTTAATTTTAAAGAAAAAAAATCAATGTAATGCTGAAACCAATAACATACACAATAAATGAAGTAATTTATGAAAAAGTAATATGTATTAATTTCAGTATGTAAGTATTTAGGCATGCCTATTTTAGAAATAAAAACATAGTCAATTACTTCCATCATGAATACAAAAACTGCAAATCCAGGTTGAACTAGGTGGGTTTTCTTGCCTTGCTGGCAGAAATTTCCATGATAGTGAACAGCTCTTAATAGATTTTCAAATAAAACCTAGTATACGATCTTTACTTGGCTGTTAATGTGATTACTGTCTTGGAAAAGTCAATGTACTTTAAAACTAGGCCAAAAAACTCGTGTTTATTTGTGAAATGAAGTTAGGTTCTAAGGCTTGGATAATTGTGAAACAGTATTTCACCTGTACGAGCATTGAATAGGATATTCCAAAGTCATTCTCTGGGTGGCCCCTGAAGGAGGGCGCACCCTGAGGCACCATTGGCCATGCAGGCCAGCAGCAGTGTCTCTGGGGTTGTGGGGGTCTTCGAGGTGCAGCAGAGCCTGTGAGGTGAAGCTGAATGAAGGTCGTCGTGATGTTTTCTGAAAACGTGTCCGAGGATGGCTGCGATAAAATGACTAGGAGCACAGCTGCATGTAATGAGCATTTAGGTAGCTGCAGGGGAATGAATGTTCCAGTCCATAACTAAGGTGGTAAAAAATTCTTCATTGCCTCAAAGACATGCAGTTGGAATGAAAAATGAAGACTTGGTCAAGAAGACATGAAGTGAAGCAGATGATGAAAATTAATATTTTAGTTAATGTTGATCACTCACAAGTTATGTAGAAAAACACGTGTTGGAATATTTTTATTTTTTTATTATTATTAAAGATTTTATTTATTTGAGAGAGAGAGAGAGAACATGTGCACAAGCAGGGGTAGGGGCAGAGGGAGAGGGAGAAGCAGGCTCCCCCCTGAGCAGGGAGCTAGCTAGACATGGGGCTTGATCCTAGGACTCTGGGATCATGACCTGAGCAAAAGGCAGATGCTTAACCGACTGAGCCACTCAGGTGCCCCTATTTGAATACTCTTAATTGCAGGGCAATAAAGTCTCTTATTTAAAAAAAAAAATGTAATTCAAGTGTGAGACACATTTGTAGGACTGTAAGGAATTTGTCAAGATTTCTAGCTTTCATAACCCCTGTTCACTAAATGCTAATAAGACCCCTTCACTTCCATCATCATAACCAATAAACACCCCAAAAACCCCAATGCTGTGGATTAGTAAGTCAAGATTTCAGCAAGGAGATCCTGAAAATTGTGTTTTTGTTTGAACTAAGGAAGGAATAGGTGGGGATAGCATTTGGCTAGTATAAAAAGAATGAGAAGAGACTTATGTCTCATTAAACTGCCCAGCATAGAATGGATTGGTATCTGGAAAAGCCTACTTTGAATATATTGGGAATTTATTTAGTTTGTGACTCATAGGTCAGAGTTCCTTTCTCACCTGTATGTTAGTTCTTCTGCATCTAGACTTAAAAACTAGTCTTTTCATAAAGGTAAACATATGGTTCTCATTCACATCCATCAACACCAAGCATGGTGCTGTTGAATAAGTTGAACAATGTTTAGCATGTAATAAATATTAGCAAATATTTGTGGAATGGACACCCCCTCCCATTTGCAGTTACTGTGAATTATCTCCTATGTTTCTCCTTTCCTCTGTGTGATTTTCCTAATTCCCTAACTCCCTACTCCATGGCCTCTAAAAGTGGATTCCTGAGGTTCTACCAGAGTCCCTGCTTAGTCTCTTGCCTAAAAGTACATCAGCAAGATAGAAGATAGGAAGACTCTGTGGTTTCCCTTCCTCCACACAGCCACAAATCTTTCCTGTATGATACGGTTATTTAGGCCCTGTAAAGGGGATGACAGAGCTGCATAACCACTCCACTGCAGGTCTTACTCATGCTCTGAGTCAGGGAGTAAAATGTGACATTGATTTCTTGTGTGTTTCATGGAAGTCACCCAAAGAAAAGCAGTCCCAGTACTTGACACTCAGTTCTCAGGCACATTGGAATATAAATTAGAGTACGTTAAGTATCACATAAATGCCATGGCAAGAAATATCAAGGATTTCAGAGGAGGGGGAATTGATAACAGACGGGAAGTCTTCCTAAAGGGTTTGTGACTTAAATTAGTTATTTAAAGTTAGTTGTTCACACAACTAGAGATGATATTTGATCCATCGGCCCTAAGTCTGCAAGAAGCTTACTGGACAGGGCGCCTGGGTGGCTTAGTCGTTGGGTGTATGCCTTTGGCTCAGGTCATGATCCCAGGATCCTGGGATCGAGCCCCACATTGGGCTTCCTGCTCAGCAGGAAGCCTGCTTCTCCCTCTCCCACTCCCCCTGTTTGTGTTCCCTCTCTTGCTGTGTCTCTCTCTGCCAAGTAAATAAATTAAATCTTAAAAAAAAAAAAAAAAGCTTACTGGAGAGATTGTATGCCTTACTGTAATTAATTTACTCTTCAAAACTTTCACAGTATTGTGTGGAAGACAACATCATCAATCTGTCAAATCTTCCTAATTAATTTATTATAAATTTAACATCATCTCAAATAGGGCAATTCTAAAACTCATAGAGAAAAGTAAACCTAAATAGCCAAGAAAATTCTGAGAAAGAGGAATAATGGTGGAAGGGATCATGTAGCCCTGCCAGGTATTAAGCCTATATTAAAAGTGTTGCTAGGGCACAGGGAATTTTCAGGGCAGTGAAACTATTCTGTGTGATATTATAAGGGTAAATATAGGGGCGCCTGGGTGGCTCAGTGGCTTAAGCCTCTGCCTTCGGCTCAGGTCGTGATCTCAGGGTCCTGGGATCGAGCCCCACATCGGGCTCTCTGCCCAGCAGGGAGCCTGCTTCCCCCTCTCTCTCTACCTGCCGCTCTGCCCACTTGTGATCTCTCTCTCTCTCTCTGTCTGTCAAATAAAAAAAAAAAAATCTTTATAAGGGTAAATATAGGTCATACATCGGTCAAAACCCATAGAATGTATGTTACATACTGATTTGAAAATGACATGTCAGTGTTGGTCCATTCTAACAAATGGACCACAGTGGTATGGAATGTTGATGGGGGGAAGCTGTGTGGGGGTAAAGGAGAAAGGGTATAAGAGGGAACTCTGCTTTCTGCTCAGTTTTGCTTTGAACCTGGAACTGCTGTAAAAGCTAGTCTGTTAATAACAAAAAAAAAAAAAAGTGTGTTGGTGGCATTTGAATAACCAAACAGACCAATGAGCAGAGTATGTAAATAAGTCAAATACATAAAAGAATATTTAGCAATAAAAGCCACCTTTTGTATATGTAAGTACTCAAGAGGTACTTAAAAGTACCTATTTACAGGTGTTCTGTGTGGAGCTGGACATACAGTGGTGGGCAGAATTGATGTGGTCCCTGCCTTCTGAGAGTTAAAGTCTGGTTGGGAGATCAACATAAAACAAACACAGAAATACAAAGAAGTGAGCTTATTTTCTTCCCTCTCATCTCTAGAAGAAAGGATTGTAACGTAGCTTGTAAATTCCAGCAGAGTGGAAACTTTGCTTTAAATCTGTTGTGTTGGCATCACAAGGCTTGAATAAATGGAAAAGGATTTTAAGCACACGTTTGCTCTTTTTATTTCATTCTAACAGAGTTTTGAAAAGCACCTTGCTCCAGAAGAACGTTTTTCACCCTTGGATCTTTTTAACAAAATCCAAAAACAGAATGAAGAACTTGGACTAATTATTGATTTAACTTATACTCACCGCTATTATAAACCAGAGGTAAATGGAACCCTTCATTGAAAAGAACCTACTTTCTGCTACTATAATAATGCATAGTAATTCAGGAATTGCCGTCTTATGCTAAGGTGAATGTTGGCTTTCTTCCATGGGTAATAGTTCAAAAAGGGAACTTAGTGGTTTCCTTAAGTACATATTTCTAATTGGTGTCTCAAAATGAGATTAAAGACAGGAACTATAAACTGTAATATTGGATAGTAGACTCTGTATGTGCTGAAGAAATTCTATAAGCTTCTGTGTTCCATATTTTGAAAATGAAATAAATTTTCAGTAACTATAGTAGCAAGAAATGAATATCCATTATGTCTTTAGCACTTATTTTAAGCAGTTGCCTGAGCATGTGAGCATTGTGGTAAAAGACAACTGTTCTCTAAATTTCATGCTTTTCTTTTCCTAGTATCTCTTGATAAAAGAGCCCATATAATCTCTTGGCCTGTGTGGCATCCTGGTGGGAGGGAATTATCCTTGTGACCAATTTCATGGCCTTGGAAATAGTAACCCCTAATGTTTATTAATATTTGTAAAGCAGTTTGCTATTTAAAAAGTACTTTTACATGCTTTAACTTAGTTAATCCTCGCAACAGTCCTTTGCTGATGAAGCATTAGCAGTACTGACCTCTCCTGCCGAGTGCTTACTCTGCACTAAGCTCAGAGGATAGATGATTGCAATTGCTCATTCTATAGATGATAGAACTTGAGTCTCAAAAAAGGAAGAATTGACACTTGAATTCAGTTATTCCTCTTGGTTGTTTTTTTTTTTTATTGTGGTCAGATACACATAAATAATCATCTTAAACGTTCATAAGCATACGATTTGGTGGCATTAAAATACATTGACAATGTTATGTAACCATTATCACTGTCTTTAACCAGAACTTTTTCATCATCCTAAACCAAAACTATACCCATTAAATAATCCCACTTCCTCTCTCTGCAGCAGTAACCTCTATGCTAGTTTCTGTCTCTGTGAATTTGACTATTCTAAGTACTTCATATAAGTGGAATCATACAATACTTGTCCAGTGTCCGACTTACTTCCCTAAACATAATGTTTTCAGGGTTCATCCATGTAACAAAATGTCACTCCTTTTTATGGCTGAGTAATACTCCATTATGAGTACATTCACTATTTTGTTTATCTGTTCACCTTTGATGGACGCTTGAGTTATTTCCACTTTTTGGCTATTGTGAATAATGCTGCTGTGAATACTGGTGTACCAGTACTGGGTCAGAGCCTTGCTTTCAGCTCCTCTAGATGTATAGGTAGGAATGGAGTTACTGGATCATGATAGTTTTATGTTTAGAAACTTTCGAGAAACCATCAGACTGTTTTCCGTTGTCGTTTTGTTTTTAAACACTTATCACAAGTTTTAAAAATATACAGAAACAGACATAATACTTTGGGTAATCATTGTACACCCACGAACTCATCCAGCTTTAATCTTTATTAATTGATGGCTATCGTGTTTCATCTGTACACCTACTGGTTTCACCCCCATCCCATATTATTTTGAAGCAGATCCCATAGATCATATAATTTAACCTGTATATTTTTGGTATTTATATTTAAAATGTAGGACTTACATTTTTTACTATCATTATTTAGCATTCAATAACCAGTCAGTGCTCAAATTTTCAGTTGTCTTCTAAGTGTCATAAAAAATGTTTTTTAAGAGCTTGAATTAAATCCAAATAAGGTCCACACTTGGATTATTAGGTCTCTCACGTCTTATTTAGTCTGTAGGTTCTCCCTCTATGTCTCTCTCACTTTTTTTTCCCCCCTGGTGAATTTTATTTTTTGGAGAAACCAGGTATTTTGTTCATTCTGATTTGATGATTCCCTCCCCGTGTGTTGTTAACATATTCTTTAGTCCTTTTTTTTCCTATAAATTGGTAGTTGGACCTAGAGGCTTGATCAGATTCAGGCTTGTTTGGGTTTTTGTTTGTTTGTTTGTTGTGTTGTTTTTGTTTTTGTTTTTGGCAAGACAGTTTCAGGAATGATGATGTGTTCTGTGGAGACATAGAAGTGATTATCTCTTTCTGTGATACTAGTAGTCATTGATGATTGATACCTACATCCATTAATTCATTTGGGACTTCAAAAAATAATGAATTCTATTCCTTTTTCATTTATGAGCTGGGTATATTTTTATCAAGAGAAGCTTCCTCCTCCTCCTCATCTATTTGGTTGCCCAGTTGTAGAAGCATGTTTCTTTCCTTGTATTTAACAGGCGTCAAAATGATGAGTTGATGCACTAATATCCTCTGGTGGTAACCAATAAATTTTATTTATTTACTTTTTCTATCATTGTGGACTTCATTGCAGCTATTATTCTCATTGAGGCGCAAATTGAGGCCCTGTCTTTGCCCAGTTGCTTCTCAGGGTGGCTCTTGAGTCCTTTGGACATGACATTAGTTGTATGTAGGCTTCTTCTGGGCTCAGGGCTAGGAAATGTGTGTTTGTGTGTTATTTAATATAAAACAAATCATAGGTTCATACTAGTACTTTCCATTTTAATTCAGAACTACAGGATTTTCATTTAACCTCATCTTTTATTGGTGTCTAATTTCTCCCACCCCAAGAATACCAGTTCTCAACAGTGCCTGCAGTTTGCTTGCTCTACAATACAAAATCCAAGTTTTTCTGACACTGTTCTCCTGTTCTGCTTAAATCACAGCTGCCTAATAACCCTTAAGATATAAAATATTTAGTAGAGCTACTTACTCATCATTTTATATGCATTTATTCATATGGACTCAGCTTTCTGGTTTGTATGCCTATTGCCTGTCCATTCTGTAGGGTTTTTTTATTCTCCATTCTATAGTTTCAGTGAAAATCAGATGGTAC
This sequence comes from Lontra canadensis, assembly GCF_010015895.1. Taxonomy (NCBI): domain Eukaryota; kingdom Metazoa; phylum Chordata; class Mammalia; order Carnivora; family Mustelidae; genus Lontra; species Lontra canadensis. The sequence continues at coordinate 80,309 of NW_022631044.1, forward strand.
TTCCTGGTTGGAACAGCTTGGGAAAAATGGCTTTTTTATCAGAATTACTGACAAACTATGTTTATTAATAATCTCTTGGTTTATATTCTGGCTTCTCTGGTTACTTTTTACTTCTTTCCTTACACATGTAATAATATGCATTTTCATGGTTTTGCCTTATAGGACTTTCCAGAAACTATTCCTTACTTAAAAATTTATACAATTGGGCATCAGGTGCCTGATGACGACACTATTTTTAAATTCAAATGTGCTGTTAACGAGTTTTTAAAAGAAAATAGAGATAACGGTGAGTTTGTTGCTGTTTTTTCTTTTACCTGAACTTTGGTATGCATTTTGAATGGGGCTGGGACTTCTAGTGTGTTTAATAGTTTTAACATTAGGCTTGTGTTTGCTAACGTTAAGGTAGAAATGTCAGATGGTGGAGATAGATTGAGGTGTTCTTCCTTTTATGGTCACAAATTAATTTAGTTTGACAAATGGCTTTAATGAGAAATGTGAACTAGCTTCCTCATCTCCTTTTAAAATGTTTGGGAAATATATACTAAAATAAAAACATTCTTTTATCTCATTTATTGGTTCAGAGGTGAGAGGTGTGAGGGGAAAGGTTAAGGAAGTCAGGGTATTGGGTCAAAGGGTATGGGGAGCATGGCTTGTGTGACCCCCTGCCAAAAACAAGGAAAAAAGATGTCAAGGTCTTAGTGTATATAAAAGAGACGACAAAAGGGAGAGGTTTGGAGTGAGACGGAGCTCGGGAAGCAGAGCAAAACAAGGTGCGCCCGGGGCATGGCCTCTCCATTGTGCACATCTCAGATGTTCCTGCTGGTTTTCCACTTTGGGTACAGATGCGGAGGACACTTCCACCTCTCCTTCAGACAAGGAAGGACCTAAAAAGCTGGCGTTTCTTGTTCCTGCTTCAAAATCTGTCTTACTCCGTGGGCAATAGATCCTAGCAAGCTATTAGCTTCTGAATTTTAAGGATCCACCTACCTATTTCTGTACCTGGCTATCAGAAAGAAGGTGGTATTTGCCATATTTTAAGACTGAGGAATCTTTAGTCTTTGGAAAAAGCCACCAATCTATAGGACCAAGTGCTCATTTTGTTCTCTAAATTTCGCTTGAGGAGCCTATATTTTGTTAAGTAAATATGACAGAGAGTAAATATTCCATATATATACACAGACACATAAAACGGAGTAGGAGAGAAAAAATAGAGATAGAGGTGGGAAAATAGGGGATGGCAGGCGAGAGAGAAAGAGATGGGAATTTTAAGATAATTTTTCAAACTGTAACCTGGTTGCCTCATGCAGGCACTGGCTTTTCAATATCTTAAGCCCTGCTCCCAGATCTTCCCTGTACTTTAAAACTTGGGAGGCTTGGCCCTGCCTCTGACAATCACGGCATCTGTGCAAGAGGTAGACTCTGATTTGTATTAACTCGTCTCGGAAACATCGCCTCGTAGGACGTTAGGGTGCGGCTGCCGGGCTGCTCGTGGCTCCCCGGCTCCTGTGTGTGTGGCTGCTGTACAGTATCCCTTCGGTTCCGTGAGTCCGTGTGAACAGGGCCGTCAGTCTTGTTTGTTCACGTGCTGTCCCATGTTGGTCTCCTGCCTGTGTTATGCTGACTTCACTGAGCTCTCAGCCCTGGCAGTCTGGAGAGCTTGCTTTTGATCCATTTTGGCTCCTTCTGCTCTAAGCCCCTCCCACAGTCTCCAGGCTCCCTGATGAAGAGGAGGACGCTCCACTCTTCACTCCCTGGAGCCAGTAGAGGCTCAGAAAATACCTTGATTCAGTAAATGCTGAGAGCCTTTTAGATTTGTTGGCAGGGCCCAGGGATACAGAGGGTCATTAGAAACTGACAGTATCCGGGAAGACAAATGTGTGGTAACTGTAAGAGAGTAGGTTAATTATAATAAAAGAATTAAGTGTAACAGGAATATGGAGGAGAGGCTGAGGGAGGCCTGACCGAGGAGATAGCATTTGAGCTAGGCTGTGGGGAAGAGGATTTTGCCAGAATGAGAAAAGGAATATTCAGGTTTGGGGAACAAGTGCAAAAGGCACAGGCCTTGACCTTGTGCCCAGGAGCGGCAGCCTCTGTAATGACCAGAGGATAGCGTGAAAGGGCATAGAATTCACCTGTTGAATTTCAACAAACATTTATAGGACACCTTTTAAGTTAAAGGCACTGTTCTAGGAAGCAGAACGGAAGAAAGTTCTTGCCCTTCTATACTCTGCATTCTAGTGGGGGACAGGGATAAATAAGTAACTATAGGAAATGTTAGATGGTGATGACGTGCTTTGGAGAATAACGAACAGGATTCAGAAGTGAGGGCCTGTGTTGGGTGATCAGGGAAGGCCTCTCTATTAAGATGTCATTTGAGTAGAGCCTTAAAAGAAATGAGGAACCATTGGATATCTGGGAAGTTTGGGGGGACAGAGTGTTGCCAAGCAGAGGGAATAGTAGGTGCAAAGCCCCTGAGGCAGGACTATGCTCGGCGCAGCTGCGGTGGGGAACGTGTGTGAGGTCAGGGCCGTAGCAAATGGGGTCTGTTCTAGGAAGGGGGGCAGGAGGAGGTGGATCAGGGAGGTCCCTGGAAGTCCTGGTTTGAATCATTGTGGACATACAGTTCAGATGGAGAGACTGATGATACCATTTTTAAAGAGTTCTAAATACTTTGCTGAAAGTTTGGGCTTTTTTCTATGCCAAATGGAGATTTTTTTTTTTTTTTAAGATTTTATTTATTTATTTATTTGTCAGAAGGAGAGAGAGAGCACACAAACAGGCAGAGAGGCAGAGAGAGAAGCAGGCTCCCTGCCGAACAAGGAGCCCGATGCGGGACTTGATCCCAGGACCTTGGGATCATGACCTGAGCTGAAGGCAGTGGCTTAATCCACTGAGCCACCCAGGCGTCCCCCAAATGGAGATTTTTAAGCGAGGGAGCAATCCTACGAGTTTGTATTTTAGGAAGATCCACATCTTCCATATGAAGAATTACTTGAAATAGACAAGATTTAGAGGTAGGGAAACAGTAACCCAGGCAGGGGACGAGTGCTTTCCTACCAGACACCACCTAGTCACAGGCATACATTTTGCAGAGATCAACTACACTTAATCGTTTATTTAATTTCTCACACACTTTAAATTTATTTTCATTTTTAAGATTTTATTCGAGACAGAGAGATAGAACACGTGTAGGGGGAGAGGCAGAGGGAGAGGGAGAAGCAGACTCCGTGCTGAGCCGGGATTCCGAGGTGGAGCTCAGTCCCAGGGCCCAGAGATCATGACGTGAGCCAAAAGCAGACACTTAACCATCTGAGCTACCCAGGCGCCTTTCACGTAATTTTTTTAAATGATGGACTAAGAGATATTATGTCATAGCTGGAAAAATCTTAGACTTGATTCTAATCTTTGCTCTGTCTGCCTGCTTTGCAGCTTGGGCTTCTGTCACCAAGTCTGACTTTTTCATCAGGAGATATGAGCAGCGCTGCTCTCCTGGGCGCTTCACGGGCACGCAGACTGTGGGGCATGAGGAGCAGCAAATGAGAGCAGGGACGGAAGTGCTTTGGGAATTCAAGAATCCTGCAGAAACTGTACTTTTTCATATTCAGTATCCAAAGAAAAGGCATTTGATTTGTTTTACTCAAAAAAAAAGTTTGATTCTTCTAGCCTGTTTTTCAAGGGGTTTTTTGCATTCATTTTCTATAATTCAATCAGTTACTGATGGACATTCTATAGTAAGAAGCTGGGTTCATCTCCATGCCATTCTGGCTATTAGTACCTGACTAGGCCTTCCCCAGTTTACACGATTGCTTCTAATAGGGACTATGCAGAATTTCTCAGGGGCAGTGAATTTCGACTTTATGTGAAATAATTCTTTAGAGTATATTCCTAAAATAACACACTCCTTATCAGTTTTTCCTTTTCAGGGTTGTGGTAGTGGCAACTAATAAATGGTACTCTAAAGAAAATAGTAGAATTTGTTTTAAGTGTATCTACTTCACTTATTTAACTCTGTATTCCTTATTTTGTAGACAAACTTATTGGTGTTCATTGTACCCACGGTTTAAACAGGACTGGCTATCTCATCTGCAGGTGAGTTGCCAACCCCAGGAGACAGACCACGTTTAAGTTGTTTTGTTTACAATAATAGCATAAGCTAGTTGCAAAAAATGCAGTCAGTATTGAAATGTATGAAAGTTTAGAAAGCAGTCTTGCTCCCCACCCAGAGATTACCAGCAGTAATAATTTACTACGTATTTTTCAGACTTAAATATGCAGACAGATATAAGTATATACATGTAATTTAATGGTGTTAATATTTAGACATCCTGTTTTATAATTTAATATATTGTGGACATCTTCCTATGAAAATATTTGGAAACCTCATTCTTTTTTAGAAGCTGAAATGTTTCATTGTTTTCTGATGAACATAAAAGTCAGTAGTTTTTAATATTTTAAAACATTGAATCAGTGAACATTCCTGTATGAACAAATTTGAATATATATGCTATTTTCTCAGATAATTTCACTCAGAATGGAATTTCTGAATCAAAGTATTGATAGATTTGTTCGTTCAGAAAAGACTGAGCGTCTGCTCTGTGTAAGCACTGTGCTGGGTGCTAGCAGAAAGACCTCAGAGACTTGACTTGCCTTTTGTGAACTCTTAATAGTCAAGAGAGTATGAATAGACATTCAGGTATCACACATATGCATGTGGAATTACAGATCTGATAAATGCCAAAGAGAGGGACATGGTACGTGAGAGCATATTAATGGGGGGATTTGACCTTAGCATGGAGAATACAGAATGTTTCTTTGGGGTTGTTTGGGCTGATACCTGAAGGATGATGAGGTTAGATACTGTTAGACACTGGGGAGAGAATTCTAGGCATAAGGAACAGCAAAGACTGATAATAGGAAAGCATATGCTGTGTTGGAATGAGCCAGGGAGGCTGGGCCATGGGAAATACGATGTTAAAATGGAGCAGAAAAGTTTAAAAAGGGGGGGGTCATTGGGTGTGGGAGTGCCTGGCTGGCTCAGTCGGTAGAGCATTTGACTCTTGATCTCAGGGTCAGGAGTTTGAGCCCCGGTATAGATTACTTTTTTTTTTTTTTTTTTTTTTTTTGAGATTACTTAAAAAAAAAAATAAAAGTTTAAAATGGAGGTGAAGGGGCACCTGGCTGACTCAGAAGGGCATATGACTCTTGATCTTGGTGTCTTGAGTTCAAGTGCCAAAGATTACTTTAAAAAAAGTTTACAATGGAGCTGGAAGTATGGGGAGGAGCTAGATCATGCGAGTCTGTGTTTGGACTTAACAGTAATTGAAAACCATTGAACGTTTTTTGTTAAGGGTGAGTATGTAGAACATAATCACAGTTGCATTATCTAGCCATCCTTTTGATGCCAAATGGAGAATATCCTGTAGAGAGGAAGAGTGGAAGCAAGGAGAAATGTTAGGCTTTGTAGAAATCAAGGCATGACTGTGGCTTGGACCAGGGTGTGGTGGTCATTTGGGAGGAAAGATGTGGACATATTCTAGAGCTATTCATTGTTAGGACTTGGTAGTGTGTTGAAGGTGAGGGTGAGGGAGAAATGGCTGGCGGTGGCAGTGACTCCTAAGCTTCTGGCCCATAGTGTTGGTTAGATAGTATTTAGATTTGAGTTAGTATTTTTCCCAATTTGTCTTTTTCTGTTGTTGGTTCCTGATAAATACTCTGTCATATTAAGTAAGTGTCCTGTTTCTAGTATACAAAACACTTTGATAAAAATGACTGTTGTGGGGCACCTGGGTGGCTCAGTAGGTTAAGCATCTGCCTTCAGTTCAGGTCATGATCCCAGGGCCCTGGGATTGAGCCCCGTGTTGGACTCCCTGCTCAACAGGGACCCTGCTTCTACCTCTCCCTCTGCCACTCCCCCCTGCTCTGCTCTCTAACTCTCTGTCTCTTAAATAAAATCTTAAAAAACAAACCCAAAAATAACTGTTGTATTTTTATCAGATACCTTTTTAACATCTGCCAATTTGGTCCTTTATTTTCTTCTCTTTCATTTAGTAATTAAATTGTTGTATTAATGTAAATAATTATATTAATAGATTTGCTAGAGTTGGGTCATCCTTGGAATAAAACCTTTTTGTGGTCATTGATATATCATTCTTTAATTATGGGATTAGATGTGCTAATATTTTCTTAGGATTTTTATATATGTAAGTGAAATTGGACCTTTTTTGAAAACACTTGATTTTTTTCTATTCATATATATAAATGACTTGAATTATGTTGTTTTGTTAGATATTTGATTGATGTACAAGGCATGAGGCCAGATGATGCAATTGAATGTAAGTATAAGGGTTGTCACTATTTTTTCTTTTTATAAAAGCTGAAGGTGGAAATGTAGATGAATTTCTCAGATTTTGGAAAAAAGAAATGTTTGTAATTCATTTGCTCTGACACAATACATTCTTTTGCCAAAAGTTTATAAAGGGATATATCTGGAAATAGTGAGGTATAACTGCCTGAGTGATTAGTCAGTGGCTTTCAGCTTTGACCTTCTTTCTCTGGGAAAGATTTGCTTTTTGTAGTGATTTTTAACAGTTCAGCCACTCTTCAGTATTCAATAGGTGCCGCGGACATTGCTTGGAAAGACAAAACTATATTGAAGACCTTCAGAAAGGTCCCATCAGAAGGTAAGTTGCATTTTATATGTGAGATCTATGGCTAGGGAGATCTGTTTTTACATCGTTGAAGTTGTATGTGTTCATTCTTCTTGTACCTTATTTACTTGCTCAGGGAACTTTAAAGGAACAGGGAGGGGAGGATGGGATTGTTATTTTCATGGGCCAAAATATCGTCACTAAATTGGCTACGGAATTTGGAAACCAGTAATACTGTGTGGAAACATTCTCTTTGAGGAATTGGGATTCCAGTGTATCCAGATCAAGTGGTTTTGAAGATGTAACACACATGATGGAACCAGTCCACACCACTATTAACCAGTCCACACCACTGTATAAGCCTGTTAACCAAGGACATTGGTATAACCTACATCAGACCCAGGGTTACCCAGTACCTTCTCGGCATTTCCACAGCCAAACCCAGGATTTGCAGCAGTCAGTAAGGTATCTCTTCTCTCCTCTTTTCTAGAATTGAAATAGAAATTTATATTGTAAATTAGTGCAAACACATGAAAATGGTGAAAACCGATGTTTCTAGCTGACCAGAGGTATCATTTGCTCCATATTTTGCATTCAGGGCTGGAAAATAAAGCATAGGATGGGAGGGAATATGTGAATTTTCAGAGGCAGTTGGGAAAATGACTTGGAAAATTTCACTGATTCTAAACTTAGTTTAAGCCAAAAGTTTGAAATGATTACCAAGAAGGATATTGCATTCTTAGGCTCTATTAATAGTGGTAAAGTTTGCAGAATAAGGAAGGTTGTTATTTAAAGAGTAAATACAAATTATAAGGAAAAATAGTAAAATTCCAGTATGATATATTACATTTACAGATCTTGCTTTTGAAACAATTAAATTTCAATCTTAATTTCCCAAATTTGTTGCATGTGTAGTTAATAATTAGAATTTCTATACTTTATAGCTAATTTATATATGTATTTATACAATGAAAGCAGCTTTCTGTTTTTAAAAATAAATACCTTAATACTGTCTACATCAACTCTGCAGGACTTGGGGAGAAAGTATTTGATTAGAAAAGTGTGGGCATTTATCTCTGTAGGGAAGGGTTGGAGTAGCTCTTGGGAACCTATTGTGTGCCAAGGTGTATGGTAGGTAATTTAAATACATTGTCTTAATTTACCTTGAAAACCACCCATGAAGATGGAAGGTATTACCTCCATTTTATAAAGAACTAAGAAATCCAAAGATGAAGCAGTTTATCTGCTAAGGTTGTACAAGGAGAAGACAGTAGAGCCTGAGTGTTTGTGTATTATTTTATAAAGCTTATTAAGATATTTTATTAAAACTAATAATAATACATTACTTTTTGTTTTCTTTAAGAAAATTTTCACAGAACCAGAACATTTACCAGAGAGGCCATATCCCTCCTCCTGGTCCCCCTGGAGAGGACTATTCACAAAGGAGGTACTCTTGGAATGTAAAGCCAAACGCCAGTCAAGCAGCCCCGAATACAGTGTGGTATCCGGGCAGTTACTACAGACTCTCCTATCCAACCTATTGTGGATGGACTGAATGACACAAACCTGTCCTAGAAATCTCTCTGCAGATAGAGCAGGACTGAAGACAGTTGAAGTGACTTTTTATAAGATCAGGTCAAATGTGAGGTTTATAATCTATTTTATTGCTCCCTCATGTGTTCAAGCTTAAAGAAAAATCACATTGATACCTCTTTGTTGATAAAATTTTTGTTTGTTGCAGTATTTGCAACAGTAAAGGAAATAATCTCTCATTCAGTCTTACATTTTTTTTTAAAGGAAGATGGTATTTTAGGACTGAGAAAGTAATAAAGAATTTCCCTTGTAAATTATTTTTTAAAAATTCTGTCTTCCTTATCGATGTGTTTCTTTCTGACTAGACTTGTGATAGGAGGGTATGTGCGGAACTTTCTGGTGTTTTTGTCATGTTCTATTATTGGCCCAATCATTAAGGCTATCTTTTTTTTCCCTAACTGTTCAAGATTTCTATTAAAACCTACCTAAGAGACAATCTCTTTAAAATCTATTTGAAGTTAGTAATTGTATTTTTTTTAAGACTTTATTTGTTTGAGAGAGGTAGAGAGAGAGCACAAGTAGGCAGAGCAGCAGGCAGAGGGTGAGGGAGAAACAGGCCCGATGCAAGGCCCGATCCCAGGATCCTGAGATCATAACCTGAGCCAAAGGCAGACGCTTAACTGACTGAGCCACCCAGGTGCCCCTAGTAATTGTATGTTTGTGATTAGACATTTCTTTGGTAGTCTGTTGTGGGATTTGACCAACTTCTTTCACTGAATTGTCAGCTATACCATCTAACACAAGAACAGATAAACTTTTAGGTAATAGACTCTCAGCTGGGCAAGAGAAACTGATAAACCAGAATGCTGGTTAATTTACCTGACAGGGTAATTGTTACCAACTGGGTAGAACTATTCAGAAAACTTGAAAACTTTTATAGACTACAGAAGTTCTTTAATGAACAAAATAGGATACAACACTTGAAGCCTGGGATGTCTGGAAGACTTGTGGACAAGGATGGCTCCTTGTTTTATTACTTGTCTGTTGAACATAACCCACTGGGATCTTTTTGCTCTTGCCTTACAGGAGAGTGGTGCCTTGATCTTGACTTTTTCTGTTCTCTTTCCTGCTGGTATACCTCTGAAACATACAGATGGGTCACTTGGCAGGTGTTAAATATTTTTAGTTGCAGAGGAAGCCAGAGACCCGTTTGCTCAATAAAGTGTCTCACCAACATGACATCCTAAGCCTCAGTAGATATTCAATGAGTACTTGGGCAGCTTGGCTTCATTTTTTTTTTTAAGCCTCTGACTTTGAAGATTTGTATCCTAGAATGTCTCATACTGCATGCGACAGGCATTTTCTTTATCCTCTTTTCCATCTGAGCAACATGTGGAACCTGACCGTGAGGAAGTGCTCTAGTTCGGCCAGTCCCCTGGCCTGTGTCTCATTAGCTCCGTCACGCTGCTGCCTGTCATCTGAGTGCTCAGGAAGTGGTCCTCGGCCTGCCACATGTAACAGATTTGGAAGTTCTTCTTGCTGAAAGGCTGCTCTTGTGGCTACACCTTGAAGGCTCACGTGGACTGAAACTGGAGCCAGACAGATGGTGAGGCGTACGGGAAAGAACAAGCAGGGGCAGGCGTGGGAATCCAGCTACTCTGATGGTTTTCGTTAACAAGCAGTTTCCAAGGAGGCCGTTGCCAGCAGAAGTGCTCTCCTTAGAAGTACTGCTGCCTTCAGAAAATGTGACCCTGTCGTCCACTCTGTCCCCTTCCCATTTCAGTCAACATGGTTTGTTAAAAAACTAAACTCCTTAAAAACAAACAAACAAACAACAACAAAAAAAGAGGCTGCTTTTGCTTTCTCATGTCTCATTTATTCTTCACCATACTAGAGTTATGGTTTCTACTTGCACCATACCCCTTAAAAGTCTTCTGGCTAAAGGGACCAGCCACTCCCATTTTTTTAAAGGTCTTCAGTAGCCTTTTAAGCTTTTCTTTTTTTTTAAAGATTTTATTTATTTATTTGAAAGACAGAGATCACAAGTAGGCAGAGAGGCAGGCAGAGAGAGAGGGAGGGGGAAGCAGGCTCCCTGCGGAGCAGAGAGCCCGATGCGGGGCTCGATTCCAGGATCCTGGGATCATGACCTGAGCTGAAGGCAGAGGCTTTAACCCACTGAGCCACCCAGGTGCCCCTAAGCTTTTTCTAAAGTTTTCATTTTTATTTAAAAAACACGTAGGAGTAGTTTAAAATTCAAATAGTTCTACTGAGATTACAGTGGAAAAGAACAGTCCCTCCCCCTGCCCCACGGGTATCACTGCCCAAAGGCAAACACTAAATACTTGTTTGTTGGAGAGGGAGAGTGGGGAGGGGCAGAGGGAGCAAGAGAATGAATCTTCAGCAGGCTCCATGCTGAGTTCTGAGCCCAATGCAAGGCTCCATTGAACTTGGAGTAGATGCTTAAACTGAGCCACCCAGGTGCCCCAACACTAAATTTTTTTGCATTATCTTCTAGTATTTGCCTCCGTCTTTTAATACTAGGTTTATTTTGCCACTTACTGCTTCTCCTGCCATGGAGAATACGAATTTAGCTCATGCACATTTACCCACATGCACGCTTCTGTTCTTACCTCAGTATCATTCTCTCCCAACTTCTGGTTCAGTCAGTATTCTAAGCTCCCGTTCCCTAGATATACTGAGCCATAGTATGCTGAGCTCCTTTCTTACACTGCTTTTGTCCTCATTTTGCCTTGTTTGCTTCTTTTCCCTGCATCTATCACCAGTTCATCCCCAAGGTCCCAACACCACTGTAACATTTCTCTTCATATGGGTAGGACAGACCCAGATCCTTTTTTGTCTGAAATCTCCCCTGGAACCCTCCTGGCCTTTTCCTGGTTGGGCGCTGAGTTAGGATGCTAGGGCTGCCTTAACAAAGCACAAGCTTGGGCCGCCTAAACAACAGAAATTTACGTTCTCACAACAGAAATTTACGTTCTCACAGTTCTACACGTCCGAACTGAAGGTGTCGGTAGGGCTGGTCTCTTCTGTGTTTAGAGATGGCCATCTTCCCCTTTGTCCTTACATGGTCTTCCAGCTGAGACTGTGTTCAGATTCCCTCTTTCTAGGACACCAATCATACTGGATTGATGACACCCTTATGACCTTGTTTAAATGTATTACCTCTTTAAAGACCCTGTTTTCAAATGTAATCACACTCTTGAGATTCTGGAGGTTAGGGTGACTTCAACATGAGAATTTATCAGGGGTGGAGTGGCACAATTCAGCCCATGATAGGGACCTTGATTGTTCTCTATGCCTGGGGCACAGCTGTTGCCCTGGGATTTCTCTCCACTATCACCCTGGTCATTTCTTACACCCCTCTTCTGTTTCCTGGATCCCATAGCCACTGCGTTATGGTGTACTTCCTTGTTTGGTGGAGTATATCCTTCCTTAGCTTCCTAGGGAGGGTTAATGGGATGTAAATTTTTTGAGACTTCCATGTGTGAAATGGGTATAGTTTAATCTCTCACTCCACTGATAATTTGCTAGGCTGTAGACTTGTAGGTAGGCCCTTTTGAATCCACTTATTCATACATTTTGTTGTTGCTCCTGAAACCCTGTGCTATTGTGATTCTCAAGTTTATATTTGTGACCTGTGATTTTTCTCTCCGAAGGCTTTAGGATCTTCTTTATCTCAAATATCCTGGAATTTCATGATATGTTTAAAAGTCTGTTTTTTTAATTCGTAATGCCGTATACTTAGCCCTTTCAGCCTGGCAAGTTGTGACTATCAGTCCTGGGAAATTTTGTTTTTATCCCTTCTATTTCAGGAACCTCTATTAGTTGAATGTTGGATTTTTTTTTTTTTTTTGTAATGTACTTTAAGTTAACTATGTATTTTTTCTCTTATTTTCAGTTTTTAACCTTTTTGCCCTTTTTTTTTTAAATCAGGAGAATTTCCTCAGCTTTATTTTCTACCTTCCATATATTATTTTCTGAATGACTTTTTTTTGGATACTTTTTAAGGAATCAGCATTTATTCTGCCTTTTATTTTTTAAAAGATCTAATTAGTTATTAGAGAGAGAGATCACAAGTAGGCAGAGAGGCAGGCGGGGGTTGGGGGAGCAGGGTCCCCACTGAGCAGAGAGCCCAATGTGCTGAGACCATGACCTGAGCCGAAGGCAGAGACTTAACCCACTGAGCCACCCGGGCACCCACTTTTTTGTTTTTTAATGGATGTATTCTTTTTTCTCTCCAAAGTTATCAATTATGTTTAGGTTTCTTCTGTTCCCTGCATCAACGGTTTCCCTTCTTTTTTTTTTAATTGTTTGTTTGTTGATGCCTGTCTCTCCTGTTAGAGGTATTCTTGGGATATCTAGTAACCTTTGCCCATCTTTTCGTACTTAAGATTGAGGCATTCAAAGCTGATGGAAGCCCTACTTGTCCATGGTGGATTTGTAATCATAATGTTGTCAGTTTGCTTTTTGTTTACTTCCGCCTTGCAGCACGCATTTAGGTTTTATTTTCTCCATTCTGACAGTTGCTGTCTTTGATCATTTTATTGCTCTCTCATCTACCATTTGGTATCTCTCCCCATTGTCTTTTGAGTTTTTAAACCATAAAAATTCCTTTTTTGACATTTTGGGTAGAACTAGAGATCCCAACATTCGTCAGTCCGGCCAGTGTGATGAGCATCCGCTGCCAACAAAATTGAGTTCGGGATTTATCCTCGGTCTAACAAGCGTGATTTTTATACATTGTGTCCCAGAAGTGTAGGCCTTTGAGTATCCTCAGTCACAATTTGGTCTTGTAACGTCAGTCACAAACACTCCTGCTGTGGCGGGAAGCCCCATATAGGAACCTGTGTGAACCACCTTTCTAATGTAATTCTAACAACTGCCCCAGAATTATGTTGTACACATTTATGTCACATGTCTTTATCTTCCAGGTTGTTCCCTTGGCTATAATGGCGCTGTGGTCTCTGAGAGCAAATCATTCCCATTCTTGAAGCCTATCTCAGTAAAGCCTTCTTTCGCAACTCTACCCCCTATTGATTCATACCTTTTCCTACAAGGTACCTTGTGTGACTATTTAGTATTTATTTCATTTATATCGCAGCTTCCAAGCACAGTCTCAGATTCCCTCAAACACCCCAATTCCTTCCCAAAGGCGCCATCTGTCACCCGGCCCACAGTCCCCTTTTCCGCCTTGCCAGCAAACCTTACTGCACTCCCTGAGCCGACTAAAGCCCAGGTTAATCAAGGCCCTTACAGCCTCCACACCAAGCTCTCGCTCTTCTGTCATTTCTCCACGTTAGAGCTGGAGGAGATGCTCTACTGCCAGCACAGGATCGGGCTTTCTGAACTCCCAATGAAGGGATGATCAGAAATGTTGAGGAGGAAGCTCCCACTGTGGGGAGCCTTGATTAATGAAACACAGAGGACAGGAGGGCGCCTGGCAGGCAAATTCTCCCCCTCCTTGTTCCCTTCTGTGGAGGACTGTGGGGAAAGGTTTTTCCTTTCAAGCCTTCCAGAGAAAGCTTAGCCCACGGAGCAGACACTTGCCAAACGACCCTGCCAGTGAGGAAATCCATTACCTCACATTGCTTTGCAGCTTTCCTCGCTTCACTGCCCTTTTTTTCCCTCACCCTCACTAGTCTGCACATTTCCCAAATAAAACATCAGCACTTTAACCCTTGTATGAGGCTCTGCTTTCCAGAGGACCTAGGTAAGGTACTCAAGCATTTGTTAATAAATTTGGCAGTCATAGGTTTTTTTGTTTTTGTTTTTAAGATTTTATTTATTTGTCAGAGAGTGAGCAGAGGCAGAGGGAGAAGCAGGCTCCCCGCCGAGCAAGGAGCCTGATGTGGGACTCGATCCCAGGACACTGGGATCATGACCTGAGCCGAAGGCAGCCGCTTAACCAACTGAGCCACCCAGGCGTCCCAATCATAGGTTTTTAAATTGTTCAACCATGTATACGGAAGTGGGAAATACCAGAGCTCTTCCTGATCTGACATGGAGATCCTACAAATGTTTATACCTTTAGGAATACAGAAATGTCAATTATATTCAAGGTAACAATTTACCAAGAAGTATAGGCTATAGACTTTTGGGTAGGAATTTATTCTCAGGGTTATTTTCATATGACTTGGGAATAGTTTTTGGAGTCTTGGTGTCTTCCATGACCCATTTGTTCAGATAACACTTCCAAGGTTAGACTCACTTTAGCAGACGGTAACAGTTATGCATATTTATGCAGGTTTATATATTGTAGAGAACAAGGCTGATGTTCTTGTGAAAGTTCTCATTTAACACTTTTCCAAATCAGATCTTTTGAACTCATTTTATGATGCATAGTGACCTCTTCCTTTGCAACTGTAGTAAAGGAATTATCTTTGCCTCTGAGATGACTTTTTAAATTTTTTAAAACATTTATTTGACAGAAAGAATGTGTACACATGAGCCGGCAGAGGGAAACGAAGAAGAAGGTTCCCTGCTGAGCAGGGAGCCCAACAAGAGGCTTGATCCCAGGACCCTGGGATCATGACCCGAGCTGAAGGTAGACACTTAACCAAAATGAGCCAGCCAGGTGCCGGAGATGACCTTTTTTTTTTTTTTTTTTTTTGAAGATTTTATTTATTTATTTGACAGAGATCACAAGTAGGCAGAGAGGCAGGCAGAGAGAGAGAGGAGGAAGCAGGCTTCCCGCTGAGCAGAGAGCCCGATGCGGGGCTCCATCCCAGGATCCTGGGATCACGAACTGAGCCAAAGGCAGACACTTTAACCCACCAGCCACCCAGGCACCCCAACCAAGATGACTTTTTAAGAACAGTAAAATCATCCTTTTTTAGTGTATAGTTCAGTGAGTTTTAACAAATGCACTGTTATTTATAATGACTACCACAGCTGAGAACCTTGCCATCACCCCCAAAACTTTCCTCATGTTATTTTGTAAGTAACTGTTCCCACCAACCCCATACCCTGGCAACCATTGATCGGTTTTGGGTCTGTATTTTTGCCTTTTTCAGAATGTCATGAGTTTAATCACATAGTATATAGCCTTATGGGTGTGATTTCTTTTATTTAGCATAATGCTTTTGAGATCCATCTATGTCACCGAAGGGGATCAACATTCGATTCCCTTTTTGTTGCTGAGTTAGCATTCTGTTGTGTGGATAGACCACCGTTTGTTTATCCATCTACCAGGTGACACTTCCAGTTTTTGACTTTTAAACAAAGTTGTTATAATCATTTGTATACAGGTTTTTGTGTGAACATAGGTGTTTATTTCCCTTGGAGTGAGATTGCTGCTATGAGGTAACTGGTATGTAATTTTATAAGAAACTGCCAAATGTCTCCCAAATGGCTGAACTATTTTTCATCCCCATCAACAGGGTATAAGAGTTCCAGTTGCTCACATCCTTACTAGCACTTAGTATCCTCAATTTTTTTTTTAATTGTACCTATTTTAATACTGGTGTATTTTTGTCTCATCGTGATTTTTAAAAGTTTGAGGGGGCACCCTCATGGCTCAGTCAGTTAAGCATGTGACTCTTGATTTCGGCTCAGATCATGGTCTCAGGGTCATGAGATCAAACCCCGTGTCAGGCTCCATGCTGCGCACGTAGACTGCTTAACATCCTCTCTCCCTTTCCTTCTGACCCTCCCCACCTTCCTCCCAAAAACTAACTAAAAGTTTGAGACATAATTGACATGATATACTGTATGTTTTTAAATGTACAATTTGATACTTTCGGCATGTATACAACCATGAAACCATTGCCACAATTAAGACAGAACATACCTGTTACCCCCAAAGTTTCCTTGTGCTGTTTTGTAATTCCCTTTTTCCACCCAAGGCCCCCATCTAAGCAACCACTGATCTGCTTTGTGTCACTGTAGTCTTATGTAAGTGGAATCATACAAAATGTACTATTTTAATGTCTGGCCTTTTTTATTGAGCGTGATTATTTTGAGATTCATCCATGTTATTCTATGTGACAACAGTTGGTTCCTTTTTATTGCCAAATTGTAGTCCATTGTATGGATATATGATTTGCTTATCCATTCACTTGATGAACATTATGGTGGTTTCCAGCTGTGGATGGTTACAAATACGCTGCTAAAACTGAGCTGCTTTTTTAAAATGTCTATTTTTAATCAGCTTTATTGAGATATAATTTATCATCCATAAAATATACTTTTAAAGTGCATAGTATGATGAATTTTTACAAATTCCTACTCCCTATGTAACGAACACCACATCAAGATCTAGAACATTGGCTTCATGGCAAAGATTCCCTTGGGGTTTTTTCCAGGCTCCTATCTCACTCCTCCATTCCCAGCAATCTTTTGCTTTCTAGTCACTCTAAATTTGTAATTCCTAGAGTTTTGTAGAAAAGGGATCATACAGTAATAAATTCTAGTGTTTTTTTTTCTGAGTATGTTTTGTGAGTCATCCGTTTTGTAAGTATTGTCAAGTATCAGTAATTCATTCCTTTTTGTTAATGATAATAATAATGCTGTATCCCATTGTATGAACTTACCACAATTTGCTTATCCACTGACACGTTGTTGGGCATTGGGTTGTTTCCAGTCTTTCGCTGTTAAAAGTTGCTGTGAACATTCATGTACAGGCCTTTGTATGTACATGTTTTCATTTTTCCTGGTAAATGCCAAGGAATGAAATTGCTGAGTACAGTAAATACACATTTGATTTATTAAGAAACAGCCACTCTTTTCTAAAGTGGTTGTACTATTTTATAAAAGTCAAACCAGCAATACCGATTGTGTTTGACAACACTTATATTAACAGTTCTTAAAATTTTAATTATGTGGGTGTGTAGTAGTAGTTCCTTATGTTTTAAATTTGCATTACTCTGCTATGATGTTGAGCATCTTATGTGTTTATTGGCCTGATTCATGTATCTTTTATAAAGTGTTCAAATATGTCACCCATTCATAATTAGGTTGTTTTCTCTTACTGAGTTATAGGCGTTCTTTATATAGTCTGAATACCAATCTTTGGTCAGAATATCTTTTTCACATATACATTCCCACGTATTCAAGCCAAAGGGTACTCTTTGCTACCCCTTAAATAGGGGAAGGCCTTTGTGTCTCAGAGCCTTTGAACTCTGTATTGGCTGGAATGCTGTTCTCCCAGATCATACAGCTTGCTTCCAGACCTCCTCCAGTCACTTTCTGGTGAGATCCTAACCATCCTATTTGAAATAGTAATACCCACGGCAAGGCATTCCTCCCTTTTTCCTAGCTTTTTTTCGCCATAGCACATACCCACCCGACAGCTATATTTGTTATTTACCTGTGTAAATATACCTGTTTAAAGAAAAGTGCTGTCCAAGAAGAGCTCCAACCATAAACATGGAAAATAATTCTCTGCAACCTGTTTAGAGGATTACTTCCTCTCTTGGAGGCTGATACATGATACACTCTTACGGATGAGAAATTTCTGAGCCTGCTAGATGCAGGAAGAGGTTCATTTCATCAGTGTCCTGCCACCTGTCTTTTAAGTACCGGAGGCAAATCTGTCCATTCCCTCTCCCTAGGAGACCCTCCCTAAATGACCGACCGCACCGAGAGCAAGAAGGGAATGAGTCCCGCCTACCCCGCAGAGAACTGTAGCGGAGACGAAGGAGCTCATCCTGGCTAACACTGTTCTTTGCACTGGAAGAAACCTACGTCTCGCCCAACACGCGTCGGAGAGAAGGCCGAGACTCGGCACTGAAACCTCAGCGTCCAGTCCCTGGGTCCTTAGCGTCCCCGTCGCCGGAAGTGACGGACAGGGTTCTCAGTCACTCGGCGTCCGAGAACAGCTCAGGCTGGGGAAGAAGCGTGTCCGGAGGGGCGGACGCCGCCTCGGCCCGGCTTCCGAAAAGTGAGGGCTTTGTTTCCAAGGGGAAGGTTTTCCAGGAGGGCCGGAAGCGCGAGCGTGTGGGTCCTCTCCGGGTTGGAAGGCCAGCCCCGGAAACGCTGCCCGGGAGGGGCAGGCACCTGCTCACTGACGTCCTGAAAAGGGCGGAGAAGTGCGTCTAAGAGGGACCAGACCCGGGGCTTTGGGCGCCCTGGTAAATGGGACTCTTAACGGCAAGTGGGAGAGAAGGAGGAGTCAGGGCTCTGCCGGTCGGGGGCGCAGAGCAGGGAGAGAGCCCGGGCACCGGAAGCCGGGGAGGCCGCAGCATCGGCGGCCGATAGAGTGTGGGCCCGGCACGCCTGCGAGCGGAGGGAGCGACGGCCCGGAGTGGCGGGGCTGGGGCTTTGTCGCACGAGCAGCGTAAGGACCCGCTATGGCTTACTTTTTGAGGGGATCGCTCTTTCTGCCGGCTGGAGGTTGGCTGGTGGGAGGGCGGGAACTGCGAGGCGACAGCCCCTGGAAGGCCACAGCCGTAGATGAGGGAGCGGTGCTGCTGGGGGCGGTGGGTATAGGCGAGAAGTGGACGGGTCAGAGGGATACCTAAGAGGTAGAATCGTCAGGACTGTGGATTAACTATGGGGTAGGTGTTCGGGGATGATTCCAAGTTTCTGGCCTAAGTGAGGGAATTTATTTTGACCTTTGCCAGGGGTCCTTTTTTCCCTAGTGTTAAAACATAAACAGCGAAGAGGTTTTTTCCCTGCTGATTATATGTATTCTTATTTTGTGTGCTCACTGTAGAAAATTCAGAACGGACATCTTTTTTAAATAGAAGGTAAAAATTACCAATATTCCTACCACCCGAGATGACCATATTTTGGGGTGTTTCATGTTTTTGTTTTCTGTGTGCATCTTTTTTGTGAAATTGGGAATGTGTTCATTATTTTTTTCTGTAGCCTTTTCCTCCCATTGGACATTCCCATGACAATACAGATTGAACTGCGGTGTGCCAAGATATGACCCACACATACTGCTTTTTCCTAATAAAAACTCAGATGTCATTCCACCAAGTCAGAACTTTTTGGTTTATTTTCCTTTCAGTATTTTTTATGCACTTTTTTGAGAAGTCCACTATTTATGCTACATTTTAGGTTTTGTTTTTCAATCACATGTTTTTAATCAATGTTATTTATTGCTGTTTCCACACATCCTTAACTGCTTTTCGGGACTATAGTTTTTAATGGTTGTTAGCTGCAACAAATTCTGTTATTAGCTAGATAATTTTTCAACTTTTTGCTATTAGGATGATGAGAGGGACATCTAGTTTACATAAATTTTCAGGTTTTTGGTTTATTCTTTGAAAAGAGTCGTAGAAATGGAACCGACCAAGTAAAAGGATAAAGTGAATTTATCAAATTGCCTCATCCAAATATCTCACTAAGACTTTGATTGACATTGTTTTAAAGGTCATATTTTTGCAATACTTTATCAATTCAAAGATATGGTTGTCTTTCTGGTTAGTCAAGTTCTTGTCTTTTATGTTTCTTTTATGTCTTTGTCCTTTCCTTATTAAACTTATGTGTAAGAAAGGGCCAGTAATTGATCTTTTTTTCTTTTTCTTTGTTTAGTGATTGTACCCTCTCTGTTCAGATGTCATATATGAAATGAGTATCTTTGAGTCATGTGTCAAACTTTCTTCAATAAAATTTTCTTAATATTTGTGTCTGGGTTGTGCTAAAATTACATATAATGGTAAGCCCAGGAAGCTAAAAAGGCTAAGTTGGCATGAGGTTTTACTAATAGCATCAGCAACCTCTTGTCTAACAAATCCCTGACATTCTGCTCCTACTTGGCTATTAGAGAAGCTTCCCCTCAGCCATGCATCAGATCTTGTCTGTACAACAAGGGAACCAGGCAATAACCTTGATCCTTTCTGAAGAATGGTAAAGGAAGCTAGAAACAACTCAGCGTGGGTGGGAAGACATTCATGAGGATGCCAAATGTGCTTTTGGGATGGATTCTTCTAGTTTAACAGTTCTGCCATCTTATTAAAGTTAATTTATTTGTTAGCAAGGCTATTTTTTAGTGAATTATAACATTAACTTTTAAACAAAATCTTTTTGGTTTTATGCAAATAGACTCCTGCTTGTCTATGAAATGCAGTTAACACATCAGCTGGACCTATTTCCCGAATGCAGGGTGACCCTTCTGTTATTTAAAGATGTAAAAAATGCTGGAGACTTGAGAAAAAAGGCCATGGAAGGTGCTATTGATGGTTCACTTATAAACCCTAAGGTGGTGAGTATAAGTGAGACTAGCTGAGCTATAAGGGGGCATTGAAGAGTATGTTAATTTTTCATGATGTTATAGGTTAGCCTAAAACTGTCACCTTTGGGCAAAGAGTTCTCGTCCAAGCTTTGGAGTCAGACTGGGCCAACCTTGAATTTAACAGTGAATAGAAGCCTAAGTGCTGGGAACTTCCCCCAGGAGATAAGAAAGATTGTGGTCAGGCTCTGACCAAATGGCAAATTCCTGGATCTTCATCTTCTCGTCTGAACTAGAAAAAATCTCTGCACAGGATTTGAAGGGCACATGCACCCAAATGTTTATAGCAGCAGTGTCCACAATAGCCAAAATAGTAAAAGAGCCCAGATGTCCCAACAACAGATAAAGAAGATGTGGTATATATATACAATGGAATAGTACTTAGCCATCAAAAAAGAATGAACTCTTGCCATTTGCAGCAACATGGGTGGAACTAGAGGGTATTATGGTAAGCGAAAGAATTCTGTCAGAGGAAGACGAATACCATATGCTCTCACTCACGTAGAATGTAAGAAAACATGAATATAGGGGAAGGGAAGGAAAAATAATGATGAAAATAGAGAGGGAGGCAAACCGTAAGATGTTGAACTCTAGGACACAAACATGGTTGCTGGAGGGGAGGAGGGTGTAGGGATGGGGTAACTAGGTGATGGGCATTTGAGGTAATGAGCACTGGGTGTTATATGTAAGTGATGAATCCCTGAATTCTACCCCTGAGACTAATAATATACTATATGTAAACTAAATTGAATTTAAAGAAAGAATTTAAAAAATAAATAAAAATTTTAAAAAGCTGTTAGTTGGGGGGAAAAAAATCTCTTCACAGGAGGCAGGTATAGTGGTTAAGAGACCACACTGTGGAAACACAGCAGCAGAACTTAATCCCAGCTCCGCCATTACAACCTTGAGCAGGTGGTGGCCAATCTTCGGAGTGTGCTTACTCTGTTCCTTTCCATATACCAGCTCGGTCTCCACAACAACCTTATGAAATAAATACTATGACTATCTGCATCTAACAGATAAAACAGGAATTTGCCCAAGTCCCCTCAGGGGTTAAGTGACAGAGCTGGGATTCAAACCCAGACACTCTTTGCTTTGGTTTCCTTATCCACGGCACATGAATAATAATACTGATTTCATAGGGTAGTTTTAAGGATTAAAATATCACACGTAAAGTGTTTAGAATATGGCTTTTCCCATGATATTCTGAACAAATGTTATTTAAAAAATTTTCACTACTTAAGTTTCTTGGAGCTTTTAAAATTTTATGATTTTCTGAACACCCAGCAATTTTGAAAATGTAGTCCACAGAAATTGTGATGAAGTAAAACAGCCTGACATTGAAGTTACCAAAAGCTAAGGCATGCATCTCCAGGGCACTCCAGACGCTCCATGTGTAATTCTTTCTGTCCTCTTTGGTAGATTGTCGATCCATTTCAGATACTTGTGGCAGCAAACAAAGCAGTTCATCTCTACAAACTGGGAAAAATGAAGACAAGAACTCTACCAACTGAAGTTATTTTCAACCTTTCCCCAAATAACAATGTAATTAATATGGATTTCACTTAATTTATTTTTGTTGACCTTGTCATTATATACCATGTGTTCCCTAGTGTTGGGTTGGAGGCTGAATTCCTGTACGCCTATTGTTGGTAACAAAGCAAAATAATAGTTAAGAGAGTTCTGGACAGAATTGAGGTTTAGCACTGCCTCTTACTAGACAAATAAGCTTAGTCATTTCAGATATGAGTAAACAAAAGTTAAACTGCATGAAATGAGGACAGTTTTATCTGTCCTTATCATATAAAAGGAGCAGGAAGATCCCCCTAAGTGATATATACATTTAAGTGGTAAAACATTAAGCATAGATATTTGTGTGTTATCGTGTACATCTACTCTCCCTATAAACTCCTTGAGGATAGAATCCATGTCTTTTCCATATCCAGAAGTCTTCCGGTTAACAGCCCTTAACACGGGCGCTCTCACACCTCCGGAAGTTTGTGGTTTGAGGTAATGCTGGTAAGTTACTGAGCTAAAGACATTCCATATGTGGCACATTAAAAAAAAAAAAAAAAACCCTGAAAATTTTGCTGATGAAGTTTGAGTATTACTACTACTGTTAATAACACAACCAGGTAATAATAGCATCCAGAGGATAATTGGGAATGCTGCAGCATGATTTAAAATAATGTTTGAAATTTTATAAAATTTATAAAATGCAGGGTAATAGAATTAACTCCTTGGTACCTGGAGAAAAACATTTCCAGATAATTATTATTTCTTTGAGATCATTTGAAATAACTTGAGAAACTATTCAAGCATCTGTTGGGCTGGTCCCTCTTTTGGCTACAGTTCCAGGGCAGGAGAAGGAAATATGCTCCTGAGGAAGGCAGGGAAACGACAGAAATCCAACTGCTCTAAGATAAATGATGTATGGGGAATAATAAGTCAAACCTATGGGAACAGCAAGGAAGCAACTCCTGTAAGGAGTGGGCTGCAGCGGGGAGTGCCATGTGCACTGGACGGTGAAGGATGAGGCACTCCAGACAGGAGGAGGAAAAGTGTGAAATGATAGGACCCCCACAGTCCAGGCTGGCTAGAAGGTAGGCGTGCATGGCTGGAGGGTCACTGGGGATCAGAAGGAGGGGGTGTTTGTGTGCCATGCCAAGAATGGGCTTGCCTGTGCAGTAAGGAGGTGTGCCTGTGAGCAGAGAGTGTGCTAGAGGCATAGCTGGCGGGTGTTAGGAAGGGCTGTTGAAGAGAAACACTGTAGTTGGAGAGAACCATTTGGAAATGTAAAATAACCCCCAGCCAGAGAAGGAGGCTGATGGGGAGATGTTTCAGACACAGAAACTACTAGTATATTATCTTGCCTTTTTTTTCCCCTTAGATTTCAGAAGCTTTGAAAAAATTTGGTATCTCGGCAAATGACACTTCAATTCTAATTGTTTATATTGAAGAGGGAGAAAAACAAATAAATCAAGAAGACCTAGTATCTCAGGTTGAAGGTCATCAGATTTCTCTGAAAAACCTTCCTGACATAACAAATATTACAGAAGTCAAAAAGGTTTGTAAATCTGTATTTTTAGAAAGAGATGAAAAGGGGTGCCTGGGTGGCTCAGTGGGTTAAAGCCTCTGCCTTCAGCTCAGGTCATGATCCCGGGGTCCTGGGATTAAGCCCCGCATTGGGCTCTCTGCTCAGCAGGGAGCCTGCTTCCTCCTCTTTCTCTGCCTGCCTCTCTGCCTAATTGTGATCTTTGTCAAATAAATAGATAAAATCTTTTAAGAAAAGAAAAAAAGGAAAAATCAATGCTGTTTGCTTATTGATCACCAATGCTTTTTTTTTTTTTTAGGAAAGGTTAATGTAATTAAAAACTACTTGAAAATAATTATAGAGGCTAAGAATTAGAAGGTGCAGGTTTATGTAAAATATAGTTAGAAATTTAGTTGATAAAAGCATTCTCTAAGAATACATTCTATATTTTATATTTCAAATGCACTGTGTAAGCTTGATTTTTTTTTTTTTTTATATTTATTTTGAGAGAGCACAGAGCAAGAGAGGGAGCTCAAGCAGGGGAAGGGAGAGGGGCAGAAGGAGAAGCAGACTCCCAACTGAGCAGGAAGCTGTATGCAGATGCAGATGTAGGGGTTGATCTCAAGACCCTGGGATCCTGACCTGAGCTACCCAGGCTCCCCTGTGTAAGCTTGATCTTTAATGTCTAGATACACACTTTTAAAATTGGTACAGATTTGGTTTCTGTGTTTAGAGGGTTAATCACCATAACTGCAATTTAAAGGGAACTTTTGACTTAAATGATGAGTTGCCATCTACTTTGCATATTTTAATCACGTTTGTGATTTGTGATTTCATGCCATTATCCCAGTAGATGAATAAAAGTTTCACTTATACGTGTTTGTATGATGAAAATGAATAGTGCATGAATATATTAGCATGCCATAATTTGTCTTCTATCTTTACAGATATATAAACTGTCTTCACAAGAAGAAAGTATTGGAACATTATTGGATGGTATCATTTGTAGAATGTCAACAAAAGATGTTTTGTGAAGTGACAAATATTAAAAATTTTCAGCATTTATTAAAAAAACATGGATTTTTCTGTCATATATGTTCAGTTGTAGAAAACACAGAATGTTACAACAAAGAAAAAAAGCCACTACTGTCTTCTCCCTTAATATTTTAAAAGATAGCCACTGTTGCTATTATGTGTTCTTGTCTTCTAGTCTTCTGTTTCTTTTCAAATATATTTCATCTTTATGTAATTGGAATAATTGGGCATTTACTAGGTTCTTGCCTTAGTGATTTTATATTCATCAGTTCATATCCCTGCCCTTATTTCTGGCTACTCTGGCATTTCCCTTCCAAGCGTCCTGGTTCCAAGGGTTTTACATACAAGAATTCATTCATCATAGGTAAATACTAGTATAACTACCCTTTTACACACACAGCAACTAAAAGATTATACAAATAAGTGACTTGGTCAAGGTCATACAGCTAGTATTAAGTCATGTTTTATAGATGGTTTGGGTTTTCTTTTCTCACTTTGTCTTCTATTTTGATTGTAGCAGTTAAGACTGCCTTGGTTAAGGGTCAGCAAACTTCTGTGAAGGGCCAGATAGTATTTTAGCTTTGCAGGCCATAAGGTCTCTGTTGCATCCACTCAATTCTTGCTGTCATAGTATCCATAGGCCATAAATGATGAGTATGGCTGTGTTTCAACAAAACTCAATTGACAAAAATAAATGGTGGGCAGGATTTGACCTGTGGCCTACTTTGTGGACTTCTGGGTTAGATTGGGCTTCAGTTACAGTCCCTAAAGCTCACTGGCTTCACACAACAGACAAAAGTCTGTGTCATCCTCAGTCTGCATAGCCAGTGTGAAGCAGTAAACACAAGGGGCAGTGACTCACACCGGGTCTGCTTATCTCACGTTTCATGGTCCAAAGCCAGTCATGTGGTCCTGCCAACCACATAAGGGACAGAGAAGTATGATCCTTCCGCATACTGGAAAGTAGGAAGATGGAAATACTTAGTGATTTCTATCATGGTCATAAATAATAAAGCATAGGGACATCACTGACATTTCTTGTCTGTAGTGTGCTTAGCATTTTATATGTACTACCTCATTTAGTCCTACTACAATCCAGAGAGATTTGTACCAGCGAGGAAACAGATCTAATCCCTGAAGTCTATTTCAAAAAGTTTCAAACCTAAAGAACAATTAACAATCATACAGGAAAAGTCCATGTAGCTTTCATGTGAATTTACTATTTGTTCTTAACACTTTGCTACATTTGTTTGCTCTTGCCTCTTGCTCTCCTATCTGCCTGTCTGTGCTCAGGTGTGTACAATACACACACACACACACACACACACTTGCTGAATGATCTGAATGTAAGTTATAGACCTGGCACTCCAGCCTACACAGTGTTTAGTTGTTATATCTCCTTTCATCTACAGCAAACCTTTTAAGAGTGATGTTGACATTTTTTGAAGAGCACCAGAAGTATCTCTCAGAATTCCACACTGTCTGGATTTGTGCATGATTTACATCAGCTTAAATATTTTTGGAAGTAATCTTGAGTCCTTGCCATTGCATGTCACCACGCAATGTCCGTTGGCCCCATCATTAGTGATAAAACTTTGATCCCTTGGTTAAGGCGGTGCCTTCCCCAGACGTCTCCATTACAAAGGCATCTCCTTCCCTGACAGAGCGTTTCAGCTGCCCGGGACTAATAGTCTGATCCCAATAACCCCAGACCCCATGCTCTGAACACCTCCGTGGCATGGCTCCTCCCATGCCCCATGCTGCCACTCACTTTCTTTGTATTGACAAGGTACATGTAACATACCTAGTCTCTTATTACACATTATACTGCTTTCAATGTTTCACTTTTGCAATAAATCTTTGTACGTGTTTTTCTTTCGGATAGTTTCTCTAAAGTAGAATTCTTGGGGATGAGCAGTTGTACTCAATAGAGAACTTTCAGAGCAGAAAGGTGCCCTTCTGCCTTACCTACTGCAGCCACTTCCCTGCTCTGGTTTACTAATGGCAGCCACTCTGCACTCACATCACAATATAAGCATAACCTAGTCTGGTTGGTCTCAGAATGAAGTTTGTATTCATCAAATTTGCCTGGTAGTGATGTTTTTATAGTCCTTTCTGCCACTAACCTTCCATGTTCCCCTGTAGATCAATCCTTCCAATACCCCTGCCCCGCCCCTGTTCTGGGCGGCAGACCTATATGGCAGCAAGAGGACTCTTCTCCTTGGCTTCTGCTTAGGTTTGGCCAAGTAGGTGACCCGCAGGAGACTGGAAAACGGAAGACAGCGTGAGGCCAGCATATTTATTCTCCTGGCTCCCTCCTTGCAAGGTCATGTGGGCTGGCTTTGTCCCTGAACCTTTCAACTCCTGAGTCAGGTTTCTGTCATCTCTCCCTCCCACTTCGCTTCAGTCCTCCTGGGCAATACACCTTGTTCTTGCACCATCCTCGGTCCCTCTCTACCCGCCCCCATACCTTCAGAATTAGTCCCTTTGATCATCTGCATGAAATCTGCTGGAGTTACCCTAATTTGGAGTGCCCTAATTTGAGTTACCCTAATTTGAGAGAGTGCCTGATACTCTCTCATTCTCTCAGGCAATTAGTTGTAAAGTTACAGAACATCTCTGTGGAGCTCTAATCATAGTTCTAGGATTCCTGACATCTTACTAAGGATGACCCACCCACCTACTTCTTTCCCCTTGAAAGGACTTGCCACGATTTTCTTCCACTCATCTTCTCTAAATAATGAGCTCTCAGTAGAAGTTCAGGGCATTGGTCTGACACTGGGTTACGGGGAGCCCTGATGAGAGGTTAGAGGAGAATTTAAGGAATTTAAGTTAAATGAAACTGAATTGATGTTCTCTTCTCCCTGAGATTTCCAAAATGTAATGCCATTTATGAACTGTCCATCTCACTGGCCCATTTCTGGGCTGCGCTGGTGCAGTAGGGAATATTTTTCAAAGATATAAGGGTGGGGTTTTAATGACTTTTTCCTCTTAAATCCACAACCTTTGGACTAATGGTGATTCTACGAGGACTCAGGTAGGAGATCTCAGCTTTTCTGGCCTTGGTTTCCCATTTGTAAATGGGGACATTGATACCAACCTTAGTTCTTAGATTGTCATGAATATCAAACAGAGCCTAGGAAAAGAGATTCCTCACAGTGCCAGGCATCTGATTTCTCTTTATGTACCAGCCAGTAGTGCTGAGACAGACAGGAAAATAAAATAGGACTCGTTGCTGGTGGAAAAGTAGAACAATTCAGCCACTTTGGACAGAAGTATGGCAGTTCCTCGAAAAGTTAAACATAAAATCACCATATGACCCAGAAATTCCACTCCTAGGTGTATACCCAATAGAACCAAAAACAGGTGCTCAACCCAACAGCACAATTCACAATAGCCAAAAGATGGAAACAACCCAAGTGTCCCTCAATGGATGAATGGATAAACAAATGTGGGATATCTCTACCGTGGAATATTATGGAGCCATAAAAAGCCATGAGCTACTGACACAAGCTACAACATGGGTGAGCCTTAAAAACAAAGTGCAAGAAGCTGAACACAGAATTTCGCTTACCACATGATTCAATTTAAATGAAACATCTAAAAAGCTGGTTAGTTGTTGCCAGGGTCTGGCAAGAGGAGGAAGAGAAAGAGACTATGTAAGGGCCAGGGGGATATTTTTGGGGTGTGAACATGCTTTGGAACCACGTAGAGGCGGTGGCTGCACAACATAGTGAGTGTGCTGAATGCCAATGAATTGTACACACTACACCAGTTAATTAAAATGTGAAATAATAAACACATGTGCCTTACCTTTGGGAGTTCATGATCTTAGCTAAGTGCCTTTAGACTCTCAGATCCAGCTGAGGGAGAGCCAGGTGGATTCCCATGCCTCTGTTTCACCACCCATGCCTCAGCACACCCGAGGCTCCATCATTTGCACAGAGAATGACCCATAAGTCTTCCATCCAGATGCTGCCATCATTTGGTATGATCGCTCAGACTTTTCTCTTTGCATGCTTGCATCTATACATTAGTTTCAAGTTATGGTTTTCCAAAAATGAGTTAAAACCTACTGTTTTATAGTCTTTTTTTTTAATGTCAATATAACCTCACATTATCATTGTTTATGGCTGTGAGGAAAGATGAAAAACCTGGAGACCAACCCACTGGGTTTTGAGGAGGCCACAGAACCCAGTGAGAACACAAGGAAGGAGAGCATGGGGACAGATCACAGACCTCTGGTCCCTCAGCTTGACTGTTAGGTTCTTGACTGGTTAATATTAGACTCGCTAGGAAAACTCAACTGTACTTCGGAGCCCCTTTGGATTCCTAGTTCAAATTCTGCTTAACACTGAAATGTTTAAATATTAAAATGTATGAAACCAATGTAGCAAATACCCATGGCTCACCCCTCAGATTTCATGTTAAACTCTACCCTTGTGACCTTGCTGGGTGCCAAAGACCTGTCAGCAGTCTCCATCCACTAGGCCTGGGCCCCAGCTGCCAGCCTCTGGTTTCTGACCAGAAGGCTTCAGGATGGTACCACTAGGGGCACCAAGTCTGTCTCTCCTGCATCCTCCAGAGGTTCTTGCCAGAAATGTGGCTGTCATCTCTGATCCCTTCCTTGTCCTCATTCCCATTTGGGTCATTACAAACTCCTGATATTTCTGCCCACAAAATGCACTACAGGTGGGTTCTTACCATCTGGATAGCCTCACTCTGTTCCAAGCCACCACTCACTCTTGTAGGGCCTCTGTTAGCCCACCGTGGCTCCTTAGTGAACACAGAACAAGGAAGATACCCCTTTCATACAGACAGCAGTCCACTGGATGCATAGTCCAGTGGGCAGTGCCGCCTTTGAGCAAATAAGAAAAAGCTCCCCCTTCACCTTTGGCCAGACTCAGGTCTGTGTCAGGGCTCATGGCTTGGTGAGTGGAGTAGGGCTCTACTTCTGTTCCGAGGAGTCCTTCTTGCCCGGATGCTCTTGAACAGTGAGCAACCTGCGTATCTGTACCTGGGGGCTCTTTTTTTACCTGGACTGGGACACTAGCCTATGGGGTGGGGACTATGTGGTTCCACTACAGCCTCCTCCCATTCACTCTCCAGATGTAGCCGGAGCAGGCACACGTGCACACACAGACCGCTGTGTTACTCCCCAGTTAAAAGCATATCGATGGCCTCCTGCCGCTTTTGGAGTCCAAACTCCGCAAACTGGGACGATAGGCCATGCATGCCCAGGCTCCAGCCGCCCTCACCACTCCCTCCCTCCCTCCCTCGGCCGTGCTGGCCACCTGTACCCGGAACACTTTGCCTTTGACCTGCCTCAGGGTCTTCACGCCTCAGTCCCCTCAGCCCCGGACGCCCTCTCCTGCTCAGCCTCGCCGCGATCTACCCCTCCCTTCACTCTCACCCTGAGGGTCCTCCCCGGAAGTCCCCATCACGCCCGCGGCAGCAGGTCCCTCCCCGCGCCGCGCCGCGCGCCTCACGGCTCTAGCCACTGCTGGCCACTGCTGAGGAGCCCCTGGCACGGAAAACCTGGGTGTGCCAGGCCCTCAGCTCGGGCCGGGCCGCCCGCATGGCGCCTCTCCCGACGGGCGTTCCATGACGCTTAACACACAAGCTCGAGGAGGACGGGAGCCCGGCTTCAGGAGCAGTGGAGACTATTAATAGAGGCGGGCCTTGAGGGTGCGTGGGGAGAAGCGCCCGCCATGTTTCCAGGGCCGAAGCGACCCCCCGGACAGCACACATGTGCCACAGAGAAGGGCTTTTCTGTTGAATTTTCCCCCGTTTTAGTTGCTCTCAGTGCAAAATATTTCACAGCGGCACACACCAGGGGCGCGTCATAGCAGTGGCTGTCCCCGGCTTTGTCAGTGTTGTTTAGAGCTGAAGAGGCCGCCAGGCACGCAGTCGTGGCAGCGTACACGACAGTACCTTGAACAAACGAATGAATGAAGATGGAGCCTAGTGAGATGAGGCCGGCGAACTGCAAACGATCAGTTTCCCTCAGACCGGGTAGAGCTAGGCAGGGGGAGAGCACCTTGCGTGCTGAGCCACGGGTCCGGACTCTAGCTTGTGATGACAGCACAAGGCGGGAGGTGCAGTCCCCAGGCTCCCAGAAGCTGTGTCCCAGAAGGGACCAGAAGTGGACACAAGGGCATATCGAGGGGCCAGCTGGGACATGCTCCAGGCGCGAACCACCGAGGGAGGAACGTGTAGGCCGTCTGCCAAGGCAAGATCCCCTGAGATGTTCCAGACCCTGCTTCCCCTGGCAGGCTAATTCCCTGGTGATCAGAGGTCAGTGGAGAATGGGCTTCCGGCTGCACCATAGCCCCGCCTCTTGATCCTGGGGTTTATGATTATCCAGTGTGCAGAAGCCAGCCAAACAGGTGGTCATCCAGGAAGGGGCTGGTTCCTGGTGGTGGAGGGAGCCCTGCACAGTCTTTCCTGGGATTCCAGTCAGAGACTGAGGGCAGAGGCCGTCCTGACACCGCCCTGGACGTTCAAGTCTGTTGTGGTAGCAGGTGAGAGGACTGGGGTTGAAGGCCTCTTGAGAGAGGACTGGAGCCTGGGACCCTGCTCTGGGTATCAAGTCTGGGACTTTTTTGATGCTTGTCTCTCTCCTTTTTTTTTTTTTTTTTTTAGATTTTATTTATTTATTTAATTTATTTATTTGGAAGAAAGCACCATCGGGGAGAGGCAGAGGGAGAGAGAGTAGCAGGAGAAGCAGGCTCCCTGCTGAGTGGGGACCCTGACATGGGACTCTATCCCAGGATTCTGAGATCGTGACCTGAGCTGAAGGCAGATGCTTAACCAACCAAGCTACCCAGGCGCCCTGATGTTTGACTCTTATGCCACCTCAGCAGCCTAAAAATTTGCAGTCAAGGGGGAAGGAGCCTTTGTTGAAACTCTTACTTGGGGGCTGCTGGGGAGGCTGTTTCCTACATCCTCTAGGGCAAAAGCAGAAATCCCCTGAGCAGTGTCTCACCCACTCCCGGGAGGTGGTAGAGATGGGGCACTTATCTGGCTTCCTTTCTCTTCCCCAGGGCTGCCAGGAAGGTCGCTCACTCTTGTGGACTTTAAGGTTCAGGCACGGCAGTCCTCCATGGCTCCTTACCACATCCGCAAATACCAGGAGAGTGACCGTACACAGGTCCTGGACTTGTTCTTCCACGCACTGGATGAGTATGGCCCTGCCTCCTTCCGCCACATCCTAAAGCTGCCCCGAACCTTGGTGCTCTTGCTTGGGGCGTCCCTCGGCCTCCTCCTGGTCTCTGGCTCCTGGCTGCTGGCCCTCATAGCCAGCGCCACCCTCCTCACTGCTCTGAGATTCCTCTGCAAATACCCCTGGACCAAGTTTACAGCCGAGTGCTTGCGCACAGACATGTCCGACATCACCAAGTCCTACTTGAGTGAGCCCGGCTCCTGCTTCTGGGTGGCTGAGACTGAGGGGCAGGTGGTGGGCATCGTGGGGGCGCTGCCTGTCAAGGAGCGCTCCCTGCACAATGAGCAGTTGGAGCTGCTTCACCTGTGCGTGGCCTTGGATCGCCGACGTCTGGGGATAGCGAAAGCCCTGGTCAGGACCGTCCTCCAGTTCTCGCGCGACCAGGGCTACAGCCAAGTCATCCTCACCACCAGCATGCTGCAGCACTCGGCCTTGGCCCTCTACCAGCGCATGGGCTTCCAGAAGTTGCATCAGTTCTCTCCCCTGTGCTGGAGGCTACTTGCTGTTCCTTTGGTTACGTTTGTCTACTGCCTGCCCTCTGCTCAGGCCTCTTGGGCGCATGAGTAGGAAGGTGGCCCACGATTCTTTTTCTGGTGGCTTAGGAGAGGGCCGGCTCTACTGAGGTAGCAAGCAAACCCCAGAGTCTCAGTGTGATGGCACCGTGAGAGCTTACTGTTCCTTCCGTGGGAACCAGGGGGATGGTGGTGGGTGGCTCTGTTCCTTTCTGTCTTTTGGGGTGGCTGCTGTTTGATTTATCTAGCTCCACGGGAAGGCTGCATTAAAACAAATGAATAAAACAAATACACACAAATAAACGTTTCTTTAGTTCACTTGTCCACCATCAGCAATTTAGGCTGGGCTTGTCCAGCAGCACTTTGGTCTCCTATAACCTAATTCGCACATTGTCGTGGGGTCAGCTGGAGGGACAGGGCGACCGGGACGGCTCATCTTCCAGCACGTGAACTCAATGGTGGTGTTAAGGTAACCGCAGAGGAGCAAAAATGAAGCAGAGACAAGCAAATGCTTTTCCGAGCTTCTTGGGTATCACATCGGCTGACATCCCAGACTCGGGAAGAGAAATGGGCCCTGCCTCTTTAGTGAGAGGAACCGAAATCACATAGCAAAGGGTGCCAAGAAGAGAGCAAGAAGAATCCTGGGAGAAGGACTGGGGCCCACAATGCCATCAGCCTGCTTTGGCCCCCACCCGCTGTGTCCGCTGAAAGGGAAGGCAGCCTGGGACAGGGAGTGGCATTTCAATGCCAGCTAGACCTAGAAGTGGTGCGGCCCCTACCGCGCTGGCCGGGCCCCAGTCACATAGCTCTAACATGCCTGAGGGGAGGCTGGAATTGTGTGTGTCTGGGAAGAGGATATGGGATTGGTGAGTTTCCCAGACTTGCAACACCTGGCACCCTGCCTCTTGTCCCAGTGCTCAGAGACTCCAGATTTTTACAGAAACCTCAGGCCTGACCTTTTTGTCCCTAAGCCTCTGATACAGTGGCAGTGTGGTGTGTGCCCCACTGTGCACCTTGTCCAGTCAGGTCACCACAGGCACCAGGTCTCCTGACCCAGAGGCCGAGTCCCAGGATGACCCAGGAAGTTCAGGCACCCTTTCAGTCTGGGTCTTGTGACATACCCCCATCTTGGCAGTATGCCTCCTCATAGCTTCTCTCCTGTGAAGGATCAGTCAGGTCTCAAACCAGGCCCAAACCTGCCAATTGGCATTGCTGCTGGCACATTTCCCCTAAATGGGGACCTTTCATCAAATGCATGGGATGACTGCAAACATTCATATTTTGTTACCCAAGACTGTGGGCCACAACTCTGCTGCCCTCCGTTGGGTCTCTTTTCTCCCTAACTTTGGGTGACCCACCATCCCTTCTACCAGGCATTCTACCTCTTCCATGCCTGCAGCTTTTGTACCTTTTCTGCATGCTTCTCAGAAGACTGGGCCATCTAAATCTCCTGTTACACTGTGTCCACCCCCCCCCCACCATCTCACTCCATTTTTAAAATGAAGTTTCTGTTTCCTCCCAGCTCCAGCTTCTAGTTAATGGCAGGGCTTTGGGCCCAGCCTCTCTGAGAGGTAGAGGAAGAGGAGATTCCCACCAGCTGTCCTTGGCCCAAATGGCCTCTCAGGAGGAATTCCCAAGTGGGCTCCAGTTGGTGCTAGAGATGGGGAAGGCCCACAGTGGCCTTGATGCTTTGAAAGTTTTCTTAAGTGACAATTAATTGGTTTGCTAATCCCCATAGACATGGTCCATGCCCTCCAGGGGCTTACAGGTCAGAGCAGCCTGGGAAACCAAGGAGGCAGCAAGGTGGAATATGTTGTCATAAGTGTGGGGATGATGGGGGTACTGGACAAAGAACATCAAAGGGGCACCCACCCCACTGACTGGTGGACGGCTTCCCATGAGCCTCTGGTCCCACCTCAGGCAGAGGAAGTCAGGGGACCCCACTGCTCCCTATTGCCTGATCCACGGAGGGTGCTCCAACAGCCAGGGACAGAGGCCAGGCCTTTCCTGGAGGCTACTCCTTTACTCATATTCCCCAGACCAAATCCACACTCGGTCAGTGGAGTCTGAAGCAGTGCTTTCCTGCAGAGTTCAGGTAAGGGGCCCAAGGCCAGACACGTGAACGTGACTGTTGATGAACTGGAAGGAGGATATTTAAGTCAAGACTGTGGGCTAAGGACAGCAGGAAGTTAGGCTGGAGCTTCAGACCAGGCACCAGGTATGAGAGAGAAGAAATAAGCTTTGAGACCCAAAAGTGGAAGTTGCAAAGCAGGTGACCAAGACAGTTCAGGGGGGTTGCCAAGGGCTGGGGAAAGAAGAAATGGAGAGTGATGGCCGCAGGTTTTCTTTTGGGGCAATGGATATGTTTTGAGTTTCAATGTAGGTGGTGACTTCACATCCTGAATGTACTAAATGCCACCAAAGTGTACACTTTAAAATTGTTAATTTTATGTTGTATGAAATTCACCTCCAAAAAGTCTTTCGAGATAAAAAAGGAAGAGCTTAGATGGCTCTAAAAACCAAAGGGAGGATACAAAGGTTTGAAGACAGCAGAGATGTTGAGAAGTTGTTATGGGAGTTACAGCCAGCCATGAGTTTGCCCCGACCAAGCAAAGGATGGGCAAGGTGCCACCTGCAACCCCAAGGCCACTGACAGAGAAGCCTTGAGAACACCTGTGGGCCTTTCTGTGGAGCAAGAGCTGATGGTTGATGTCTTCCTGAGGAATCTAAAAGTCACAATCAGTGCCTATGGGCCTGGAACTCTGGCAGAGGTGGGATGTTCCTGACTTTGTGTGTGTTTGAGAGAGAATGGGGTGGAAGAGGAGAAAGTTCTTTTCCTGAACTGGGCATAAGGAAATGCAGACAGAGGTGAGGCGGTGGATTTTAGGGAATGGCAAAGTGCAGCTCTGTGACCTGGGCAAAGACCTCTTTGGGCAAGTGTAGGGGACTGATAGTTTTCCAGAAAGTAGGAAGGAGGGAGAGTGAGGTCCAGGATAATTTTAGAGGTCAGTGACTTGGACCCAGCAGTAAAAAACCCTAGAATGCTGACTCCAAACTTCCCTTCACTTTTCTCCAGCTAATAAGTAATTTGTTCAATTTGAAAGATGAGGTTTTATTCAGACCTTGGTCAAGTTTTAAGAACATCAAGGTTTCCTTTTATGTACCAGTGTACTGGTTAAACTAGGGTAAGTTCGTTTTTGGTTTTGCCTGCCAGGCACATGCCTCTTCTGTCTGGCACGCACATGTTGGTGCCCGTGTAGGTGGGTACCTGCAGGAAGGTCTGTGCTCCCCTGCTCTGCCCCTGCCTCCCTTTCTCCCTCCTCCTCGTATTTTTAATATTGTGACAAAATATACATTACATAAAGTTGACCATTTTAACAAATTTTAAATATATAGTTCAGTAGCGTTAACTACATTCAGAATGTTGTGCAACTATCATCACTATTTCCAGAACTTTTCAATCCCCCAAAAAGAAACTCCGTAACCATTAAGCAATGATTCCCCTTCACCCCCTCCTCCCAGCCCCTGGGTAGCCACCATTCCACCTTCTTTTTATGAATTTGCCTCTAAGTATCTTGTTTAAGTGGAGTCATACAGTAGCTGTCCTCGTGTGTGGTTTATTTCACTTATCATAATATTTTCAAGGTTCATCCATATCGTAGCATACATCAGAATTTCACTACCTTTTGAAGGCTGAGTAATACGGTTTTACACACACACACACACACACACACACACATTTTGTTCTTCCATTTATCTGTTGATGGACATTAGGGTTGTTTTCACATTTTGTCCAGAGTTGATTTTTTTTAGAAACCATTCAGAAAAAAAATATTTAAGTTACAGTGGGGACATAGTGACTTTTTAACTGGGAGACATTATCAGGGAGGTTAACGAATAAATTTTGCATGTATTATAAACCAGGTGGTTACCTTCTGAACAAAATCAGTATGAAAATGCTCAGCTTTATATACTGGGGATAAGATAGTTTAGATTTTGCTAAAATGGGGAGTTTATTTTAGGAACAACTATGCAGGAAGTATGGACCTGTGACCAGGTAGCAGGCTGGGGTTTTAAAGCTAGCAGGTGACTGGAGAAGGCGGCATCCTCTTTGAGCATTAGAGGAAATTAAACAGAGCACTGCCTCTGTGGGCCAAGTCACCCGGAGCTATGGCTAGAGAAAGCCCATAGGAGAGAGCAGAACCTAAAGGTTACTCTCTTCGGTCAATCTCTCTCCTCTGGGGACATTTTAACTCCCTGGGGTGTGAACCAGAGGAGGGGGGACCAGCTGCTTGAAGCAAATGCCCAGTGAGGTAAAGAAGTGCCCAAGGGATAAAGTGAATAGCCTCATGGCATGTGGGTCTGGGGAACAAAAGGGCAGAGCACCCTGATGGGGGTCTGGGACCAAGCCCTGCTCCTCCTAGCAGCCTGGTGGGATTCAGGGGAGCAAGGTTAGGCGCGACAATGAGATGCCAGTAGAGCTTTCTCCATGGAGCATTCTGAGAGGTAGGAGGGGAGATGGGGGGGTCTGTTGTCTGATGGGTGCAACATGGAGGAAGGGCCCTTTCTCCCAACCACTGAAGGCATGAGGAG
Organism: Lontra canadensis; assembly: GCF_010015895.1. NCBI lineage: Eukaryota > Metazoa > Chordata > Mammalia > Carnivora > Mustelidae > Lontra > Lontra canadensis. The sequence continues at coordinate 117,084 of NW_022631044.1, forward strand.
TCTGGATCCTTGATGATGTTGGATAACCTGGGGCATCTTTTGAACTTGAGCTCCAGCTGGATGTGAGGGACTCCAGAGTGGGCATGGGAAGCTGACCTGCGGCCCACACCTACCTCTTGAGGGGCAGACGGGAGGAGGATGAACTGGACAAAGCTGCTGGGGTTTCGGTGCTGCCCACAACAGATTCCTGGCTGGGAGGTCACCCCATCTCTCCAGCTGCCCCCTATACAGCATGCCCTTCATTTTCTTTCTCATTGCATACTTTTCAACTGTTACCTTGTTTTCTTTCAAATGATTTCAAGTGTATTGTGTCCTCGTTGTTGACAGTATGTAGTTTGTCTATTAAATTGTTTTAGCTTAATTTATCTGCTCTTAGGCTTCCTGACCATTTTTATTTTCCCCCTTCTAAAAAGTTTGTTATATGTATACTACCTTAATTTATAAACTGGCTTTATCACATATTTTAAAAATTATTTCATTTCTTTAAAAAAAAATAATGCCTTTAAAATTTCTCTTTTGTTGGGACGCCTGGGTGGCTCAGTGGGTTAAGCCGCTGCCTTCGGCTCAGGTCATGATCTCGGGATCCTGGGATCGAGTCCCGCATCGGGCTCTCTGCTCGGTGGGGAGCCTGCATCCCTCTCTCTCTCTCTCTGCCTGTCTCTGTCTACTGTGATCTCTCTCTGTCAAATAAATAAAATAAAATCTTTAAAAAAAATTTTCTCTTTTGTAACATTTTAAATGTTTTTAAATTTAGGCTTTTTAATTCCAAGCTACACGTTTTACCAATATCTTAATATTTGTGATTTTTATTTCTTATAAGTTGTAATTCCTTTCATTATTATTTATTTTTATTATGAAAAATATACCTAACATAGAATTTGGCATTTTAACCATTTTTAATTGTACAATTCAGTAGCATTAGGTACATTCACTTTGCCACGTAAGCATCGCCACCATCTACTTTCACTGTATGCACCAAACACCAGCTCTCTGCCCACCTCCTCCAGTCCCTGGCAAGCACTATGGTACTTTTTGTCTCTGATTCACTTACTCTAGGTGCTTCATATAAATGGACCGCATGATTGTTGGCTTTTGTATTTATTTAATTATTTTCTCCCTTAACGCTCAGTTACTGTTTAAACTTCTTTTTGGATTTTTATCTAATTTCTTTGCATCCTGAATTTAACTAAAAAGTGTTTTTATAACAGAGTGACTTTTGCTTTGTTGTGCTGATGAGGTCACCCCATATGGAAGGCTGGCCTTGTCCTGCCCACCACTTCTCTATCAAGTTGGTACCTGTCTGTTGATCTATCCTCTTCAGGGCTGGCTTTCCAAAGTCTCTCTGGATGACATGAGACACAGATTCAAAATCCTTCCTGGGCACTTAGCACCTTAGGTTGTCCTGATGAGACTTCCTGATGTAAGTCGGGACTCTCTTGGTCTCATCTCTCCTCTTTCCGTTTTCCCCAGCATTAACTTAGGCTGCCCCTAATCCCTGTGGACTCCAGTTGCCAGACAAAAAAATAGGACATACCCCAGTAAATTTGAATTTCACAAGAACAGTGGGTAATTTTTTAGTATGTTTCAAATATAGCACAGGACTTACACTAAATCATTTGTTCATTTAAAATTAAATTTCCTGGGAGTCCTGTATTTTAATTTGTTAAATCTGGCAGCCCTACTGTTGACACTACCCAGAAATCTAAGTTTATGTATTTATTTAGTAAGTGGAGCTTGAACTCCCAACCAAGATCAAGAGTCAAAGGCTTTACCAACTGAGCCAGCCAGGTGCTCCTCACTACCCAGAATTCTAAACTCTAGTTGAGTCCATAGACTGCCATCTTTGACTCTAAAGTCCAGGAGGAGGAGGAGGGGGTATGCAACAGGCTATTTCCCCTCTGCCTTTTCTTCCAGGCTCTAAGAAAAACACACCAGATTGGGTTAATTTATGATAATTTGTTTTACCATAGGGCAAGGGAATTACAATGTTGGTGAATATGATCCCAGATCTAGGGAGGCCTTCACCGCTTGGACAGGTTGATATGCATTCCCTGTAGGTCAAGAGCTTCAGAGGACTGACTCACACCAGAAGACTCCAGAGGGCAAGTGCGGGGACTAGTCTGGCTAAGACCCTGGGGTTGGTCTGCACTCTCAGTTTGGTGGGACAGAGGGTGGGCAGGTGTTTTCTGAGGACCAGATCTGGGATGTGCATGCACACCCAAGAGGTCAGCATGGAGTATTCTGCTAATAATGAGCATTTCCAATTAATAATAAAGTCAAGCACTTTATCATACATGTACAGGCCAGTTGTGTTTGTTCTGTGAAACTGCCTGCTCATGTTTTTATTTAGTCCATCTTTCTATAGATTATCTTTTTAAAAAAATGACTCATAAGAGTTCTTGATATATTTTGGATTCTATGTTGGTTACATGTGCTACAATTATCTTCTGTTTTGTGCTCTGTATTTTCAGTCTTTATTATTTGTAATTATCCATTCATTCATCATTCATTTATTTATGGGGGTGGAGAGGGCAGAGGGAGAGGGAGAATCTTAAGCAGGCCTCGTGCCTAGAATGGAGCCCGACACAGGGCTCTAACAAGCCTAAGATCAAGACCTGAGCTGAAATGAAGAGCTGGACTCTTAACCGAGACACCCAGGCACCCCTATGATGTCTTCCAATACAGAATTTTTACATTTCATTAATTGAGTTTATCAATCTTTTGCTCTATGGTTTGTGCTTTGTTCCTTAAGACATTTTTCCTTAAGTTCTTAGAGATACTTTCCTATATTTACTTCTAAATTTTTTTGTTTTGCCCTTCACACTCAAGTCTAGTTTTTTCTCTCAAGATTACATATGTACCCATCTATTTTAAAGAGTCAGAGTTCTATAGATTTGTGATGTGTAAGAGCAGCCCTACACTTCCCTGTGTATACTCACTTCTATGTCTTTAAAACATTTTTTAAATTCTAGTATAATTAACATAGTGTTATTAGTTTCAGGTGTATAATATAGTAATTCAACACTTTCATACTTCACCCAGTGCTCATCATAGTAAGTGCATTCCTTAATCTCCATCACCTTCTTAACCCATCCCCCAACCCACCTCCCCTCTGGTAACCATCAGTTTGTTCTCTATGGTTAAGAGATTGGTTCTTGGTTTGTCTTTTTTTGTTTGCTTGTTTTCTTAAATGCCACATAGGAGTGAGATCTTACGGTATTTGTCTTTTTCTGACTTATTCAGCTTAGCATTATACCCTCTAGATCCATCCATGTTGTTCCAAATGACAAGATTTCATTTTTTATGGCTGAGTAATATTCCATTGTGTGTCTGTGTGTACCACCTTTTCTTTATCCAGTTATCTATTGGTGGATGTTTGGATTGCTTCCATATTTTGGCTACTGCAAATAATGCTGCAGTAAACATAGGGGTGCATATATCTTTTCAAATAAGTGTTTTCATATTCTCTGGGTAAATACCTAGTACTGGAATTACTGTATCATAATTTTATTTTTAACTTTTTGAGGAACCTCCATACTGTTAACCAGAGTGGCTGTACCAGTTTGCATTCCCACCAACAGTGCAAGATTGTTCCTTTTCTCCATAACCTTGCCAACACTTGTTTCTTTTATTTTCAATTTTAGCCATTCTGACAGATGTGAGGGGATAGCGCATTGTGGTTTTGATTTGCATTTCCCTGATCATAAGTGATGTTGAGCATCTTTTCATGCCATCTGTTGGCCATCTGGATGTCTTTGGAGAAGTGCCTGTTCATGTCTTCTGCCCATTTTTTATTGGACTATTTGTGGGGGGTTCTTGGCATTTAGTTGTATAAGTTCTTTATCTATTTTGGGTACTGACCCCTTATGGGATACGTCATTTGCAAATATCTTCTCCCATCTGTAAGTTGTCTTTTTGTTTCCTTCGTTGTGCAGAAGCTTTTAATTCTGATGTAGTCCCAACAGTTTACTTTTGCTTGTTTTCTTCGCCTCAGGAGACTTATCTAGAAAAATGCTGCTATGGCCAATGTCAGAGAATTATTACCTGTGCTCTCTTCTAGGATTTTTATGGTTTCAGGTCTCCTCATTTCCACATTTTTAAAAAATATTTTATTTATTTATTTGACAGAGATCACAAATAGGCAGAGAGGCAGGCAGAGAGAGAAAAGAGGAAGCAGGCTCCCTGCCGAGCAGAGAGCCCGACACGGGACTTGATCCTAGGACCCTGGAAACATGACCAGAGCTGAAGGCAGAGGCTTTAACCCACTGAGCCACCCAGGCGCCCATTTCCATATCTTTAAGGGACCTGTGTGGCTTCTTCTTAATGCTCAGTTTTAAGCTTGTCTGCGGACTACTTTTTGGGAGTTGAGGCCATGTCTACACTATGCATGTGCACCCTTCCTACTCTCCAGCTTCCCAGAGATTGGACCACTTGTTGGTGAACAGCAACATTCTATGTTTAAGCTAAAGCTACACAGGAAAATTATGATTACTTATCCTTTTATGTAGATTTTTGTTTTCTTTTCCTTGGAATCATCTTTTTTGGGTTGTTGTTTAGTTTTCTATGTAGTTGTCACTTATTCAGCTCCACACTCTATCAGATGTTTAAACAGATCCCCATAAAATTAAGGTGCCTCAGGTAACTTATCGATTAAATACCCCTGAATTCTTTCCCAGAGCCTCTGGGTTCCAATCTGGACTGATGACCCTTTTGTGTGCCATTTGATAAACCCTTATTGACTCAAACACTTGCTACACATTGTGTTAGCCCTGGCAAAACAAATGGATCAGGCAGGGGTACCTAGCTGGCTCAGTCAGTAGAGCATGCAACTTTTGAGCTCGGGGTTGTCAGTTTGAGCCCCACACTGGGTGTAGAGATTACTTTAAAAAAAAAAAAATCTTAAACAAATGAAACAAACCCCCACAAATGATCAGGCAGTGCTGATTACTGCCTCATAGAGTTACCTATTTAATGAACAATCCAGGAAACACAAACAAACCCTATGCAGATTGTTTGCTATTCCTCATTATTTTCTGGGGTCCAGAGCTAAGGCCTGCCTGTCAAAAGATGGTACCAAGTATGTGTCTCCTGAGTATTTCCTGCTCACCAGTTTCCTTCCTGGCCAAAGTTCTCAGCCTATAAATTAGGGTTGGACAATGGGAACTATATGAACACTTTCCCACCTTTTCTCAACTGGTCCTTGTCTGATTACCTGAAGCTAGAGTAGGCATTTCTTAGTCCGGCCCCATCTGCCCCGTGGCTAGTTGAGGTTCTGGACTTAGATTCTTTTTTTTTTTTTTTTTAAGATTTTATTTATTTATTTGACAGAGATCACAAGTAGGCAGAGAGGCAGGCAGAGAGAGAGGAGGAAGCAGGCTCCCTGCTGGGCAGAGAGCCCAGCGTGGGGCTCGATCCCAGGACTCTGGGATCATGACCTGAGCTGAAGGCAGAGGCTTACACCACTGAGCCACCCAGGCATCCCTGGACTTAGATTCTACTGTTAAGCTGTCTTGTGTGGGGAGCAGTGGGTGAGGCTGGGTGAACACTGTGATGAGAACAGGTCAGGGATCCTAAGAATATATCAATGTCCTCCTTGGAGACATGCGGGACCTCAAACCCCATGCACAGCAGTAGTAAGACTACCGAGAATAAACATGCCAGCAGCAAACCATCAAAGGAAACAAGTCAGGGATAGAGAGTGAGAAACACACCACACACACAGTGAGGGAGAGAGGGGTAATTTATCCCAATGTCTAAGGAGGAGCTGGCTTGGGTTATTGAGTATTTTCTGGCCAACTACAGCTCTCTGAAAGATATAAGAGCAGCAGACAGGGCTAGGGCTATGGACCAAGAAAATGAAAAGCCCACACCTATGTACCTGGGGCCTGTAATACCCTTAACATGTAGCCCAGTCATATTTGGAAGATGACTCAACCTTGGGGTTGGTAGTAAAGTTTTCTTACCTCAGGAACTTCATCATGGGGAGTTGCCAAGGAGCAAGACTTATGGAGAGGAGCCAAGAGTGCCCCCTTGAGGCCAATAATGTTGGCTTTAACTGTTGACAGTGGACCCACTCCACACCACCTTCCCAACCAGAATTCAGGAGTATTTCAGTGAGAAACTGGGAAAGGGCTGTGTGCGAGGGTTCATGGTCAATAAAAATAAAACTGACACTGTAGGTTAAAAGCACCCAAGCTCCCCAACAGGTAAAGATGAAGACCATGTTAACAGCTCAGCTTGGCCTAACTCTAATGACTGGCCGGAACAATCCTTTGGGACACAAAATGCATTGTGATTTATGGGTAAGACACTCTGCCTTCTTCGTACACTCGCCCACCCCACACTGCACCTGCTGATGGTCACTGAAGGCCTCTGCTGGAGGAGGGCAGCAACACAAGCTACCCTCTCAGAGAAGAGAAGTGGTTGAGGAGGCTGAAGCCTAACCTCCGGGAGAAAGGAGGGCAAGTGGGTTCTCAGGCTAGCAAGAAGCAATTCCAGAATGAATCCCCACGACAGGCTGCGGCCAGGGGTAATGGTTCAGCCTGGGCCTACCTTTCCTGTACCCATGCAAGAAAAAATAAAACAAGAGGCCCAATATCTTGCCTGGCGCGGGACAAAAGCACTTACAGAGCAAGGTCCTGGTACCGGGGCTCATGGAAAGCAGGAGAGCAGAGCCTGGCCACAGGTGTGGAAGCACAAGGTACTGACTCTGTGGCTTCTGCCTGATGCTCAGCCTGGACTGATGTGGGCAGCGTGGGGGGAACCATCCTGAGCACTGTGGGGGAAGAACGGGTTCCAGGAGAGGTACTAGGATTGCCTGTGAGGCCAATGCCTGGGATCTGCAGGCAGCACCTGGCCAAGGAAAACTGCAGTTGGGAGAATTCTCAGCATACCTCCCCCATGCATGGCTTTGATTTTGTACCCTACCCATGCAAGGCCCAATGGCCTGAGAACTACCATTAAAATGTGAAACCAAGTCTGTAGAACCAACTGGAGAGGCTAACAGCTTCTCCCCAGGGCATCAGTAGTAACATTCCCAAGCAGTTCTGGGGCTGGGGGAAGGGAGCTGGTGGCCAGCTGCCACCTGTGGCTTCCCAAGCCCTGAACCTAAATGCTCTGGGAAGGTGCCTGGATGACACAGCCCAGGGCCTGAGGAGAATCACACTCATCATTCCTAAGCAGGCTCCATCCTGCCCTGGTTTCCACGCAGACCCAGGTTTCCAGACAACCATCACTTTCTGTTTGTATTCTGGATAATAACTCTGACAAGACAGAAGACAGTCAGCATCTGAGGGCTGAAGGGGGGGAGCGGTTTAAGGGGTTATTAACCCTTTTATAGGTGAACTGGCCCAGAGTGCGTAATTATCTTGTCTAGCATAAAAGGGAAAAACTAGGGAGTAAACTTCACATACCAAATGTTTTCTCTGAGTCTTCTTCATAGCCTCCTCCTGGGTAAAGAAAGGAGCCTTGGTGGCGCCCTCGGAGCTGCTTGGTGGCAGGACTGCTGTTTAACTTGGCCTCTGCGGAAGACTTTGGGGAGGCTGGGGCTTCCCTGAATTTTGAATGAGGCCGATTAGCACCTTCCCCCCTCAACTCTGGGCTTTAGCTGTCATTCTAGACTACAGGATTCATTAAATGCTTTATGTACATGATTACTTTTATTAACTCATGCTTTTCAGAAGTGGTTATCCAGGTTATAAATGTTGGTTCCATGTGTGATGATGACAAAGGCTCTGAGGCTTCAATCCTGAAGAGAGGGTGGCTGGAGGAAAATCCACCAAAGGCTAGAGGCCAATGGGAAGTCGGAATGAGGCTAAGAGGAGGCTTTCGACCCAAGGTGCCTGGTCTGCTGCGAGTGTCTGGGCCTGCCCAATAGCTACTCTAACCAGACCCCATCTCCAGGAAGCCCACGGCAGAGCTATCGTCAAGTTCTGCCATGTTTGTGAAGAAAGGCTACATTTCATTCGCACAGCCCATTTCCCTTGACGGATGCTTTTAGACTGAGGCTCCCCATACACCTTAGGAGAGAAATCACATAGCTCCCTGCACATCTCCAGATGGTAAAGAAATGACCCTCTGCTGCTTGCTTTACTATGAATCAATCAGAAGTTATTTATTTTCTAAAAGTATAAAAACACATACAAAAAGGGACTTACTTGTGGCTAGAATTCAGAAATGGTATCACTGTGACAAACATTCCTGTGGGCAAGGCCGCTGTGGAGAAAATATTGCTCCCAAACCATTAATAATCCTAATCACCATTCTCCTCAGACTCTTTAGAAGGTTACTACTTCTAAATTAAACATAGACAAAGAGTTAAGTTTTATTAAACCAGACTCATAAAAGTAAGGATTGTGCTTCTTCATGCTGATAAAATATAATTCCAAGACTGTGAGGAAAATAATCTCCTATCAGTTCCAGGGAACTTTTCTTCCCAAGAGCTGATTGGTCACTTTCTGTGGAAGAAAAGAAAGACAGGAAAAAAGTCAGATACTCTTGCCATCAGAGGGAGACAGTCACTCCTCACCCTAGACATGTCACTGAAGAGACCAGTGGGGTTCTACCCAAATCTTGTTTATCTTCCCCAGTTACAGAAACTATGGTAATTATGCAAAAAAATTCTTCCTGAAGTGTTTAGGAAAGATGATCTATATAGTTAGTATCTATTACTTCTGTACAGATACAGATCATTTATGATCCATCCATCCATCAGTTCAAACATACGAGCACAACAAGAGGCCTGGCCTGTGATGCTGACCCACTGGACAGGCCATGTGGTGCCTGGGGGCCCCCTCTTCGAAGGGCCCGGCCCAGCCCAGCTCCGGGTGTGCTCCAGAAGCAGTTCTCCAATCCCACATCGGTCTGGTATAAACACGTCTTTTGGATTCTGACTTTCAGAGTCCTCTGGTGGTGAAGTGAAGGGGTTGGGAAGGAAATGAGAACAGTGAAGGATATGGACCTTCAGGCATGGTCGCCTGCCTGGCTTCTCAAGGAATATACTGGTGGCAAGTTCCCTGGCCTTGGGAGGGTCTGGGACTTGTGGCACCACTGATTCCCCTGGGCCACGGGCTGGAAATGGTGGCAGTTTCGAGGCTCTGAGTCCCCAGGCTGCCAACTCTTATGCTACACTCGGACGTTTTCCAGTTTATTTTACAAGCTCTAGAAGTATCTGACTTACCAGTAAGGGGCACAGAACTACCATCTGGGACTCTAGAATGAAAAGCCAAGAATTCTGATAGATTTGGACATTTCCACCATGACTCTTAAGTACAGAATTTGGTTTTGTTCCAAATGTATGCCTGAAGGGTGCCTTTTCTAGATTTGCCTTTCAGATTTTTAGATTTGAAATCTAGTCATGGGTGCCTTTATCTTCCAAATTCCAGGTGTGGTACAATGCATTACAAGCTTAAGTTTACTCCCCAGATATAGTTAATTCAAATAGGCCAGATGTGTTTCTCTCAACTTCTCTTTCCCCTGATAAACCTGATGGATCCTGCCCAAGGACTGACTGACCTTCTTGAAGAGCTGAGCTCGCAGGCGGTATGACTTGTATTCCAATCTCCTCTTCTCCTCGTCTCTCTTTCTCTGAACTTCTGGAAGCTGCTCATAAATCCTTAGGAATGGTGCCAGTAGGAAAACAAAAAGCAGTGAGGTTACCCAACCACACAGCAACATGATCTCTTCCCCTTGTCCCTAAGGTCTGCTGCTCTCAGGGCATTCAGATCTCAAAACACAGGCCCCAGGCCTCTGTCTGGGCCTGCTTCTTGTCAGACATTTGGACACAAAGAACAATAGCTGGGTTCCTCATGATCTGGGAGGGCAGACAGATGAATAAAAACATTAAGAAATCCTGCTCAGGAATCCATCAAAATCCTAGAGGAGAACATAGGCAGTAACCTCTTCGATATCAGCCACAGCAACTTCTTTCAAGATATGTCTCCAAAGGCAAAGGAAACAAAAGCGAAAATGAACTTTTGGGACTTCATCAAGATCAAAAGCTTCTACACAGCAAAGGAAACAGTCAACAAAACAAAGAGGCAACCCACGGAATGGGAGAAGATATTTGCAAATGACAGTACAGACAAAAGATTGATATCCAGTATCTATAAAGAACTCCTCAAACTCAACACGCACAAAACAGATAATCATATCAAAAAATGGGCAGAAGATATGAACAGACACTTCTCCAATGAAGACATACAAATGGCTATCAGACACATGAAAAAATGTTCATCATCACTAGCCATCAGGGAGATTCAAATTAAAGCCACACTGAGGTACCACCTTACGCCAGTTAGAATGGCCAAAATTAGCAAGACAGGAAACAATGTGTGTTGGAGAGGATGTGGAGAAAGGGGAACCCTCTTACACTGTTGGTGGGAATGCAAGTTGGTGCAGCCACTTTGGAGAACAGTGTGGAGACTCCTCGAGAAATTAAAAATAGAGCTTCCCTATGACCCTGCAATTGCACTACTGGGTATTTACCCCAAAGATATAGATGTAGTGAAAAGAAGGGCCATCTGTACCCCAATGTTCATAGCAGCAATGGCCACGTTTGCCAAACTGTGGAAAGAACCAAGATGCCCTTCAACAGAAGAATGGATAAGGAAGATGTGGTCCATATACACTATGGAGTATTATGCCTCCATCAGAAAGGATGAATACCCAACTTTTGTAGCAACATGGATGGGACTGGAAGAGATTATGCTGAGTGAAATAAGTCAAGCAGAGAGAGTCAATTATCAAATGGTTTCACTTATTTGTGGAGCATAATAAATAATATGGAGGACATAGGGAGATGGAGAGAAGGGAGTTGAGGGAAATTGGAAGGGGAGGTGAACCATGAGAGACTATGGACTCTGAAAAACAATCTGAGGGTTTTGAAGGGGCGGAGGGTGGGCGGTTGGGGGAGCTAGGTAGTGGGTATTAAGGAGGGCACATATTGCATGCAGCACTGGGTGTGGTGCAAAAACAATGAATTGTTACGCTGAAAAGAAAAAAAAAAAAGAAGAAATCCTGCTCAGAGCCATTAAAAAAAAAAAAAATCTTGCAATTTGCAATGATATGGATGGAACTAGAGGGTATTATACTAAGTGAAATAAGTCAATCATAGAAAGACAATTAACATATGATCTCACTGATATGAGGAATTTGAGAAACAAGGGAGCCGGACAAGGGGCTCGATCCCAGGACCCTGAGATCATGACCCAAGCCAAAGGCAAACACTCAACCAACTGAGCCACCCAGATGCCCCAAATTTGACTTTTTGTAAAGCTTAATTTAATATGTCTTAGTATTTCATGATTTCTCTCTGCATTGCATAAATTCCTAGAAATGTGATTGTGTGGATAAAAGGGTAGTGCCCTAAATAAACAATTTATTTCAAAATAGTCATATCTTATATTTTAGGTTTATTTATTTATTTATTTATTTTTAGGTATCCTTATTTATATTTAGGTTTCTAACAAAGACAAGCCTGACTAAGGCATGCAAATTAGAGGGAATTCTTTGTATCTTTCTTATCTGACTCATTCATACCACAAATCTGCTATTTTTCTTTCCTTTTTTAGTGCTATCAGTGAGAAACTTCTTTCACAACTAATTTTCTCATAATATTTTAACTTGAGCATATGTCTTTATTCCAGGGACAAACCAGAGCTCCTAATCAGTTGGTGACCTTACTTATACTTTCGTAATTACTCTTATTCTTTTAGCCTTACCGTTTAGACCTCTGAATCATTTCCTTCTTCCCAATAGGCCTGTTCTTTCGGGCATCCAGGAAGCCTAAGCATGAGAAGAAGGGGTTTTCAGGAGATAGCATCTTAATAGGGAAGGGTGTGTTGCTCAAGGGCTGTGAGAGGGAGCTGCTAGGACCTGATGCCCCTACCTTGAGCTGACAGTACTGGGTGGTGAGCAGTGGCCAAGGCTAAGGCCAAGGTTAGACTATGGGGGCTATGACAGCAGGCTCCTGAAGACACAACATGCGGTGGCACAGACTAGGCAGTATGAACAGAAACATTGGCCAGTTTATAGGTAAGGCTGCGATGAAAGCATTAGGTAGCACTTGTAGTTTTCACAGTGCTCATACATTATTTTCTGGAGATCTTACACCTAGCAGAATCATTAGGAGTGCAGAGTCTAAAGCGAGCCCATCAGGGTTCAAATCCCAGCTTATCAGGTGTATACTCTTGGACAGAGGACTTAAGCTCTCATTGTCTGTTTTCCCATCTGTAAACCAGGGTTATTAATAGTATCTATCTCAGGGAGGTGTTACAAGCATAAAATAAGAACAGTGTCTGGGCAAAACATGTGAAGGTTACATATCATCATCATCACCACCACAACCCCCTCCCCCGCCATGAAGTTGGCAATCCTGGAACTTGCTCACGGACCCACAGCTGGCTTATAAAAATACCATTCTCACTGTACACTCTGGTTTCTGAGATGCAGTGACAGGGCAGGAGGACCTGGGGCTTATGTGGATCATGAGAGCGCTGAGAGCCACACAGGGCAGGTTTTGCTGCCCGGGAGAGTGGAGACTCAGCAAGCTAAGAGTCCCTTTCTGTCCCTGTAACTGGGCTGGCACTGAGACACGCTCCCCGGGGGAAGCAGCCATGACAGGAAAGTGAAGAGGCAGAGGGTACCTCTTTGCAGAAGCGGGCGCGCAGGGTCCCGGCCCTGCCGTTCTCTCACAGCGTTGAACAGGGCCTCCCGCTCGCTCTGCAACATGTTCTGCAGTTTCCTCTCCTGGACTATCAGCTTCAGACGCTTTATCCGCTCCCCAGAGCGGGAGATGAAGTCAGGTCTGTGAAACTGAAGGGATTCCTGAGGGGGAGAAAAGGATCCCCGACCTCACATGAATGATGCAGTCTGTTCTCTAAGGGCTTGCAAAAAAGCACCGGCCCCACGGTGCTTTGAAGAGCCTGTTTCTACAGTGCAGCCGAAGAATAATCTAACAACTCCCGGGGTGAGGGGGCGGGGGGCGGTGGGGGGGTGGCGGCAGGCCATCGGAGGGGTCAAAGAGCACCTCTGCAGCGATCCGAGAACTACGACCTTGGCAACTGCAACTCTTCTAGATGTCGCTCAGCCCACTGTGCTATTTTAAATTTCCCTTCCAACAAATACATTATTAAATGACATTTCTTTCAGCTCCCAAGATACATGTAAAGAAGGGACTTTGTGCCTTTTCAATCCCGTGCTAAGCAGGAACAGGAGTTCTGTAAACGGAGGAGGCTGACAATAGTAACAGGCCTCCGGAGTGCGCCACGTGCAGGAACCCACGAACCCCATGAGCAGCATCACAACACCCTCCCTTCCCTTGCCTTGTCCCCAGGTGAGGGGGCAACGCCCAGTCTGCAACGGTTAACAGTAAGGCAGCCTCTGATTAATGATGAGAATAGGGACAGATGAACTGCGGGAGCGGGTGGCTAGAAATGAGGGTTACATGACTGATCTTCAGAAGGCCAAGTCACAGTCTTAGCTTCTTTGTATGTCCCCCTTTGACCCCTTTAAACCTACAGCTAAAATTAACTCGTGTCACTGCACCTGTAGCGTTGCTCTCACAAACGGCCTCGGTGGCTCTCTGCCTGGGCCGGCTAGTGCCCCGTGGCTGTCCATGTGCTGTCCCTGCCAGTTCTGTTCCCGTAGCGGTTCCCTCCACGGTTTGGTGTTGGTTATTGGTGCAAACCAGCAGATACCAGGGCCATGATGCTTGGGCAAGTTTTCCTTAGGACCGGACTTCACATTTTCCATGGGAACAAACCATGAAACTCCTATGGGGAATATTTTTAAAAAAGAAGAGATTTCCCATTGTGCTCATCAAAGACATGTGTGTAATATAGGCTCTCGGGGGCTCAGCTGTCAGAAGCCACCAGGATGCCCTGGAGTTGGCTAAACTACCAGCATGACTGTAATTTTAGTACTAGAAGGTGTGCCAAGGTATTGTTTGGGGAGATGGGGTCAACAGAGTCATTTAGAAATAAAGAATCTTAGCATTGTGAGAGACTGGAAATTCATTAGTTCTTTGGCTACAAAACTGGAATTAGAAACTGACCTTCACAGAAGCTGTGCTTGTTCCTCCTTAACTTTTTGTCCCCAAGATAGTTGGCAAGAAGTCTTTTCTCTGCTATTTTTTCTTCTGACCAAGAAGTCACATCACTGTCCTCTTCTATTCTAGCCTCGCTAGAACTTGGAGTTGGGAAAGTCATCCCCACATCTCGAGTGTGTTTTTTGACACCATTCACAATCTCCAAGTTACCTGAGGAAAAAGATCCACAGATATTCTGGGAGTAGCCTTGAGACTTAGTTGACATGTGTATTCAATTCAGTAAATGAAAACTGTAAGCCTTCAAAAATGCAGGCCTCCTCTGGGTGGTGTGGAGGGGTGAGTGCGAGAGAGACAGAGAGGAGGGGAGGGAGAAAAAGAGAGGGAAGAATGCAAGGAAGAAAAAAAGAAGGTTTGTACTTCTAAGTCAATTTAGATATTAGAGGGAAAAAAAAACAACTAACATGGATTCAATGGGTAAAGGTTTCAGTTCTTTTTTTTTTTAAGATTTATTTTATTTGACAAAGACGGAGAGAGAGAGAGAGAGAGAAAGCGTCTGTGCGCATAAGTAGGGGGAGTGGGAGAGGGAGAAGCAGGCTACCCACTGAGCAGGAAGCCCAATGCGGGACTCAATCCCAGGACCCTAGGATCATGACTGAGCTGAAGGCAGACACTTAATCGACTGAGTCACCAAGGGGCCCCAGGATTTCAGTTCTGATCCCAAGTGAGAAAGATAGCTAATGCTTATAGTCCTACTGGCAGTCACCCAGGTAAGGAAGAGGCTGACAGATATTAAGTCAAGACTTGAGGGGGAAAAAAAAAATCAAGGGCAACGTTTATTTTTGTTGTATAAAATCAGAAGATACAGAAAAAAAGTGAAAAGCCTCCTTCACATTCCTGTTTTCCATTCATTCAGTTTGTAACCCCATGGTTCCAGAGAATTTTTTGCACACATTCAAGCAACTATCTTCCTTTATTTTTAAAGTACTTTGCTTTTCCTTTTTAATTATCAGTGTTGGAGATCCTGTCATTTAGTAGAGAGAGAGTGTCCTCACACAATGCTTCATGATATGGACATATGATAATCTATTTAAGAAGCTGGCTATTGATGGATATCTAAGTCGATTTAAATTTTCAGCTATAATAAACACTACTTCAGGGGCGCCTGGGTGGCTCAGTGGGTTAAAGCCTCTGCCTTCAGCTCAGGTCATGATCCTAGGGTCCTCGGATCGAGCCCCGCATTGGGCTCTCTGCTCAGCAGGGAGCCTGCTTCCTCCTCTCTCTCTGCCTGCCTCTCTGCCTGCTTGTGATCTCTGTCAAATAAATAAATAAAATCTGAAAAACAAAAACAAAAAAAACCCTCTACTTCAATGATTAATTCTGCTGTACACTTGTCATTTTGCACATAGGCAAAACATACCTATAAGCTAAATTCCAAAAGTAAAAGTGCCAGGTCAAAGTAATTTTGATTGAAACTGCCAAACTGTCTGTAGGATTGTATTCCCAACTAGAACATATGAGTACCTACTTCTCTACACTTGTGCCCACAAACTTACTACCAGACCTAGATTTCTGCTAGTCTGATAGATGAAAAATGGCATTTGAGTATAGTTTTAATCTTCATTTTGTTTTGAGGCTGAGTATCTTAACATATGTTAAAGATCTACTGGTATTTTAACGGAAATGTTTAAATTCAGGTAATTTACCTGCTTGTATGCTCTTGTTTAACATTTGTACGTTTTGCTTGTTGCCAAGGGTAGAGCTTGAGCTCCAGAAACTACTGGTAGAAGATGAAACAGAATCAGAAGAAATCACATAGTCTGGCACCTGGAAAAACAAAGGAGACCCTGTTACTACCTGCAGTCAATCGTACAGTCACCCACAGGATAAGAAAACATACAAGTTACCAAGAGCAATTTTTCACTGGATTCCATTTGTTGAGATCAAATGGCCAGGAAGCTTGTGACAATGGGAACATTTTCCAGCACCGTTTATAACTGGGAGAGGAAAGCTGCTGCTGTTGGATAAGGGCTTGAGCTGTATTTAAGAAGGGAAGACATGTTGGCTAACTGAACATAATAAATGAATAAATAGATAATAAACAATGACTCTGAAAACTAAAAAAAAAAAAAAGATAAAAAGAAAAAGAAGGGAAGACATCAAGACTGAGTATGTTCATGGGACTTGAAAAAACTGAGGAAGATGCTAGCCAAAGATTAGGGTGGTGGGTCTTCAGAATGAAATTTTGATGAGAGATAAAGAGGGCTAGGAATGACTAAAGGTGGTGGGGAGAGGTGCAGAGGGTGCTCTCTAGTAAGATCAGACTCAGAAACTTACACACAGGTACATACAAAGAGGTGAAAGGCCCCATGGGAAGCCCCAAGGGACTAGAGTATTACAAAAATTATTAAAGAAACCAAAAGGGCTTTATAATGATGTTCAGAGCAACTAGAGCAAAGAAGGGCAACTTCATGGATTGAAGTTGATGGTGGAATGTTAAGTGAAAGACAAAAAGATGATCAAAATGTAGTATGAAACAGTATTTCTTAAACTTGTTCATTACAACAATCTCCTGGGGGATTTCTCATTGTCCTAACCCAGGACAATGAGGTGGCATCTCTAGGGGAGGGGTATGGGCATTTATATTTTTTATAAATGCCAGGTACTTGTCTACTTAAGCAAGTTTGGTAAAGGTGAACTGAAGGCCAAGTTAGGAAAGGAAACTAAGAATGTCCGCTCCCTGAACTAGATAAACTATATTCCAGGGCCCTCAGGAAACTGAAATAGTTTCTTTCAGAAACTTGATACCTGGAGACAAGAAATGTTTTAACTTTCAAAAAGATAAGCATTGCAAACTGGATTTAACAATGACGACACGTAAAATTCTAGAATGGAACACCAATCTAATAATTTGCAAGCATTTGGAGGTCAAAGAAAAGATGAGCACATTTCAGCTAGTGCTCAGGAAGGCAGGCAGAATGAACCCTGCCAGGTTAGCCTGGTTTCTTCTAGTAGATATGGTCACTAACTGGTCAGCCAAAAGAATGTGTAGTTGAGGGGCGCCTGGGTGGCTCAGTGGATTAAAGCCTCTGCCTTCGGCTCAGGTCATGATCCCAGGGCCCTGGGATAGAGTCCCGCATCGGGCTCTCTGCTTGGCAGGGAGCCTGCTTTCTCCTCTCTCTCTCTCTGCCTGCCTCTCTGCCTACTTGTGATCTCTGTCTGTCAAATAAAATAAATAAAATCTTAAAAAAAAAAAGAATGTGTAGTTGAGTACAATTAGATTTCAATAAAATGACAAAACTTCTCATGACATCTTTGAGGGCAAGATGGGAGTTATGTGGGTTAAATGACAAAATAAGTTGGTAGAACTGTAACTGGTTGAACCACTCTTACCAAACATTATTAACACAGAGAGGCCTTTTATGAGTGTATTTCTTGGATCCAACAGCAAGTATTTACTAAGCACTAAACGCTAAGTGTCCAGTTACTTGGTATGCTCTGGCTATTCCTTTTCACCATTTCATATATGTGTCTTGGAGATATGGGAAGCAGGTGATTTCTCGTATGATCCATATCTGGGAGGGCCTAAATGACTGTCAAGATCCAAAATAATAAACAGGAATGATGCCAAATCAAACAAGGGGTAATTGTAAAGCCCTACACGTTAGGCAGGGGGAATGGCGGTAACTTTGACACAGTAGAAAAAGCTCTGTGTCTGGAGTCCCAAGACTTAAGTCGGTCTCAGATCCTCCCTTCACTAGCTGTCTGTACCCGAGAACACTCTCTGTGCCGGTCTCCCCAGCTCAATAAGGGAGCACCTGCATCTCTGAAAGTACAGAAGTGTTAGAAAGAACGAATGATTGAGATTATAAACTGCAAAAAACTAACATAAAACTAGGAGACTACTGTGATGTTAAAAAACCCCAAATGTATGAGGCTAGGGAAGGTGGTGAGGAAGACAGGCCCAACTGGTCTGCAGCTTTAAGAGGAAGAAACACATTAGGGACTGAAAGGGACTGACTTTCAGGATAGATTGTTAAGTATAAAAAGCAAAGCTGCCAGTTTGTGAGAAAAAAGACACATGCAGGGTTTGCTTTCTTAGTGATAAAACACCTGTGAAGGAAAACAACCCAGATTGGAAAGGAAGAAGTACAACTCTTTTTATTTGCAAATGACATGATCCTGTTCATAGAAAATACTAAGGAATCCATAAAGAAGTATTAACTATAAACTAGTAAGTTTAGCCAGATTGCAGAAATAAAATCAAGAAGATAAAACCCAAATATATGTATATATTTGGGTTTTTTTAATCTTTTCAATATATATAAAAATATATATATTTTTTAAATTTTATTTATTTGAAGAGGAGGGGGAGACAGAGTGCGTGCACAAGTATGGGGTAGGGGTAGAGGGAGAAGCAGACTCCCCGCTGAGCATGGAGCCTGACCCAGGACCCTGAGATCACGACCTGAGCTGAAAGCAAGAGTCAGATGCTTAACTGACTGAGCTACCCAGGTGCCCCGCTCCAAATCAACCGTATTTCTATATTCTAGCAATAAACAGTCTGAAAATAAAATTATGGAAACAATTCCATTCACAACAGCATCAAAAAGAATGGAATATTCAGGAATAAAGTTAACAACAGAAGTGCAAAGCTTGCAGACTGAAAAATGCAAAATATTAGTGGAAGAAATTCAAGATCTAAATACATACTGAGACATTCCACATACGTAATTTAAAAATGGGCTTAAAGGGCGCCTGGATGGCTCACTCGGTTGAACATCCGACTCTTGATTGCAGCTCAGGTCATGTTCTCAGAGTCCTGAGATTGATCCCTGTGTCAGGCTCTGCTCTGGGCGTGGAGCTGCTAAGATTCTCTCTCTCCCTCTGCTCCTCCCCCCGTTCTCTTTTAAAAAAAAGGATGAATTCTATGGTATATAAATTATACTTCAATAGAGCTGTTTTAAAAATCTCTGTGAAGGTGTGCAAGAACTAATGACACTGAGTAGCTCTGGAAAGGAGCGCTATCTGCCTGGGGAACAGGAGTGGGAAGGACGTCCTGTATCAAATACTCTTTATACATTTCAAGTTTTGTACGATGTGGTTGAACTCCCATTTAAGAAGTGAAAATAAAACAAAAACATACAGGAAAGAGTGCCGCTAAAGAGGCTTTGTGGCTCTGGTGAGCTCAAAAGAAGGAAAACATATGTTAGGCCAAAGAAATGTTCTAGCCACCAAAGGGAAGGTGATAAATCCGCTGTCAACATGCTCTCACACTTGAAGCACAACACACTTAGTTCGGAGACATGTTTAAAAATAAGGTACCGGCAAACTTAATAGACCCAGGAAAGCTGCCAGTTTCTAGGAAAGGGGAGTAGAAAGCATGACCTGTGAAAAATGGTTCAGAGTGAAGACCTGAAACACTTCCAGGAAGTGGGAACCTAAGAGGAAGACTAGACCTACTTCCTGCGCCTTTTGAAAGCAGAGCTGGGGACAAGCTTTGCCAGGGAGTCCAATGACTGCAGATCTTGGATCTCTAGAGGGTAAGTAAGACCTTCAGTAACAGAGCCTCAGACACACGAATGAGCTGCCCGTGCGCAGGGAGGCAATGGTGGGGCTCTGCAAGCAGAGCCTTGAGGGCCTTGTGGTGCACACGCAGTGGAAATGACGATCGCTTCCAAGCCCGAGTCCCCTGAACATCCCAGGGGTACAGCCAGTCAGGGTATGCACCACTGGGGGTGAAAAACAGAGGTCTACATCTGATTCAAGGAAGGGCTTTGGGGTGCGTGTGTGTTTCTGTTTCTAGTTCGAATCTCTTTTGGATTAATTCTTGCCTATAAAACGTCACAAACATTAAAAAATAGAAAAGAGTCTAAAAATAAATTCCTTCATAATAAAATATATTTAGTTAGCCCTCTAGGATGGTGAAAACCCAAAGGACAGACAAAGACAAGGGTTTTCAAGGAGGTGCAGAAGCTGGAGCCCTCACACTCTGCTGGTGGAAATGCAAAATGGTGACAGTACTTTGGGTAACAGCGGGCAGTTCCTCAGATGGTTTAATGTGGAGTTAGCATACGTTCCTGCATATATCTGCTCCCAGGCATCTGCCCAAAGAAATGAGTACATACATCCACACAAAACTTGGAAGGACTGTTCCCAGCAGACTTGTTAATAGCCAAAAAAGTAGAAGAAATCCAAGCGTCTGCTGACCGCTGAGTGGATAAATAAACTATGTAACAGAGTATTTGGCAATAAAAAGGAATGAACACACTGCTACAAAGTAGATGAACCTTGAAAACATTAAGTGAGAGAAGCTAGTCACAAAAGATCACATACTGTAGGATTCCATGTATACGCAATGTCCAGAAGCAAAAAAATCCACAGAAACAGGAAGTAGATTAATAACCACAGCCCGGGGCTGGGGCAGGGGTGAGAGGCTGGGAGAAATGCAGAGGGACTTTGCTAATGTGTATAGGATGTTTTTTTTGGTTTTGTTTTAAAGACTTTATTTACCACAAAGAAACAGCAAGAGGGAACAGAAGTAGTGGGAGTGGGAGAGGGAGAAGCAGGCTTCCCGCTGAGCAGGGAGCCCGATGTTGGGCTCAATCCCAGAACCCTGGGATCATGACCTGAGCTGAAGGCAGACGTTTAACAACTGAACCACCAAGTACTGGGTGTTTTTAGGGGGCGTGGGAAATGTTTAATATTAGATTGGGGGGGTGGTTGCACAACTCTGTGAATAATATTAAAACCCACTAAACTGCACACTTTAGGTCAATTTTATGGTATGTGAAAAATCTCAAAAAAGCTGTAAAAATGTGTTTATTTATTATGCAAACAAATAATGGAGGTAAAGACTTATTTGGAGAACAAAATTTATGTTCTGTGGTCCTACATCTCCTGTTAAGTGAAATAAGAACAGTGGAAGCGGACCAAAGTGTCATTTTCATATAATAAAGCATGAACAATCCCAACAAAAATGTGGGTCCCGGATGTTGTCGGTATGACATAGCACTACCCACACTGTGATGAGGGCCGGTGCAAACTGTCAGAACCATGCAGTGATGCCAGGATGACAGCCACAGTGTCACAACAATCATCACAATGCATAGGCCTCACTGGGTCTGACAATCTGTGCTGATGCCCCACCAAGAGACATCACATCAGTTCTGCTGCATTCATTTACGGATGCTGTCGGTAAACCAAAACAGTCACTCTCCTTAGTCCATGGGAGAGTCTCAGGCATCTCCTCGGACAATCTCATCATCCCTTAGGGCCTGGGTGTGAATCAGCTCACTCCGGCCTCTGCAATGAGGCTTACATGAAAAGATTTAAGTGACTACACATCGGCTGACATTATCAGTCATCATGGTTTCATGTTTTCTGTTGCAGAGTGTCTTGGAAAAAGACAAATGCTGGCTGGCTGGCTGGTTGCAGTTTTAATTTCTAGTATTATGATAGCAAACTCACCTGCTGATGTCTTATTCCACAATGGGAAAAGAAAGAAAGTAACTCCTACCATCCCAGAGATAGACAAGGCTTTTTCAGTACTGTTCAGTTTAATTAAAATCTAGGTCAGACTCAATTCCCACATTTATTGAGCAGAGATACCTTCAGATAGACCCACCCCCAAAAGCTTTTCAATTAAAAAGTTACTTTTTTAGGTAGAAATTGGGCTGAGGAAAATATATCCAACATAGGAGAAAGGTCATGTTTCCTTACATGAGCCTATATAGCTCTTCTTCATATAAGAAATGTGTTACTGCTACATTCTGCCAGTCATATGCCTGCTGGGAGATGCTTTTCTTTCAGAGGAATGTGTGTATGCTAGTTCATTTATAACCACTGAAGTTTAGGATCGGGGATATACAGTGATAAGACAATGTCATAATAGGAACCAAATGACAGTCTTTTCAAATTGTGAAGAGTTTTTAGGTATATGCAGATCACATGTCAACTGTAGTTTCAATAATAAAATTTACTAACCAGTAAAGGGTGACACAATCACAAACTATCTAAAACACAAAATTTTGATATAGATTGTATGGACAGTAGTCCTTTGATATAGATTTATTGATCAGAAACCTGATTCTATCACAAAGTTTTATATAAGAAATTGGTACAGATTAAAGCTTATAGAAGCAGGAACTCAAGTGATAACTGTTTGTTATTCACCTTTAAAGAATCAGAACTGGATATTTTTTCTCTGCAAGTCTGGTAGGTAAGAACTATGAAAAGCCCTTCTCAGAACATTAAAAAGGCATTATGCCTGCATAATAGGTCCTTAGAAAATTTTTCGTTAATCTTCTTTCAGATTAGAAGATTTATTTCAATTATGTATTACCTTATTGAACTTGTTCAAATATACCATTTCCCTCTAAATATAGATTTAGTCACACCCCATAACTTTTGGATTTGTGCCTTTTCTGTCTTTAATAAAAAAAAAGTGTATTTTCCATTTTTAGTCCTTCTGTAACAAAAAGGTTTAGAATGAGGTTTTTTCAAATTTTTATCTTCTTAAAGAAAAAAAATTATAGCTATTAAATTCCAACTTTATTGCATTGTGGTTAGAAAATACAAGCTTAGTTATACATCTTTTACTTTGGGGATTTGTTGACATTTTGCCTAAGTACAATTCATTTTTGTAAATATTCCATGGGCATCTGGAACTAGTGCTGTATTTTTGGAATAAAGTTTTATGTAGATATTTTAAATCAATCTTAATATTGCTAGCAAAATCTTCCATTACTTTTGTCTGTTACAAGTTAAACTCTGAAAAAAAAATCAATTAAAGTAGCTTATTCTTGCACTTTTCACATTCTCTATTTTAACTGCATCTGGATGAATGGAAAATGAATGCATTCTGGTTGAAAGCACAACAGTAATTTTAGAAGTCTCAGGCTTTTCCCTCCTTTTGACATTACAGTGGGGATAGTGTAAATAGATTCTCAAGACAAGTAACATTTAACTAAAAATGAAAAAAAAGGGGGGTGCCTTGGCACAGTGTGTTAAGTGTCTGACTCTTGATTTTGGTTCAGGTCATCTAAGGGTTGTGAGATAGCTCTACATGGAGCTCCGCACTGGGCATTGGAGCCTGCTTAAGATTCTCTCTCCCTTTCTATCTGCACCCTACTTCCCCCATTTGTGCACACATGCACATGCTCTCTCTCTCAAAAACCAACCAACCAACCAACCAACCCTTGGTATAGAAATTTATATTTCTAATCTTCTGACCAACTAGAAATTACTGGCAGAAAGTGGAAATGTAGGAATTTGCATGCATTGCAGTTAGGAAATGGACTTGAAAGCGGTTTGGTACGAATGTGGGGAACTTATATAGCTTACGATCTAAGAATTCCACTTCTGGGTATATATGCCAAAGACAGTTTCACACAGATCTAATGAGGGGTAAGGACAAGGATGTGCACTCCCACTGTTTGTGGTGACGGGTGCTGACAGCAACCTGTGTTGCTGTCATACAGGGACAGTATGTCAGTGAACTGGTAGATGCACTCAATGGAATATTATGTGACGATCAGAAACCTGGTTCTATATACATGTCTAGCAATGTAGATAGATGTTAAAAGCACAATGCTTACTGAAAAAAAAACTGTTATACCTTTTATATAAATTGAAAACACACATACAGAATACATACAGAATATAAATTTTGTAAGATTTCTTGTAAGCTGAAAGATATTTGCATAACAAGACCAGTTGCCTATGGAAAACTAGAAATGAGGATGTAATATGGGGATAAAATTTTCAAGAGAGGCCATGAACCTAGGAGCACATTTAATTCAACCCTCAGCACCCAAAGTTAAATTTTTTTTTAAACTTTATCTTAGCATAGAAGCTGTGTGTAATACCTTTCTACCCCTATTCTTTCACTCTGCTTCTAGAAGGATTTATTATGACTAGATTGGGGATACAAACAGTTATTTTAGGCAGAAGGTAGAACACAATGTGAAGCCTGAGAATCCCCTTTTCCAGCTCATAACTAACATTCTGTGTTTGATCAACCTGGCTTACCTCACTTTTTTATTAATGTCAAACAAAAACAACTTTTGTGGTATCTTATTAGAAAATGCATGCTTCTTGTAAAAAGAATCAAAAGACACATTATAAAGGAAAAAAATTATGAACCCATAATTTTAAGATAATTTGTTAATATTTGTTCCAGTCAATATACATAGATGCATATATAACATATATGGCTTTACATCTTGCTTTTTATCTCTTAGCATTTAATGGCACTTATCTCTTGGGTTCCAAGATACTGCTTTTGACTGTTGTTTCCTTCCATATTGGAGTGTGAGTATAAGGACTGATATGAAATCAGCTTGTTTTATAAAAATCTAAGACTCACTGGTAAACATTTACTAACTATCACTAAAGCTCTCATTTGATTCTCTCGTGGAGGCCTCTTTGTTTGGTAGTTTTGTGTAGTTCATCTGCCCAGCTGCTGGAAACATGGGCAATTGAAGATAATGAGAGGTCAAAACCAGAAATAATTCATCTTCAGTTGTTTCTCAATAAAAAATGATCAATTTGACGATTCTTTTTTTGTACAGACAGTAGTAAACTACTACTCTTCTTGGACTAGCACACAACCAGATACTGAGAAAAATAAAAACAGGGAAAGGAGGGGGAAAGAAAGAGAGGAGAGAGGGGGAGAGGGAGGGCGTGTGTGCCCACAGAGACAAGCATAGCAGGGACGTGACAGAAAGGGCAGAAGAGGGGAATAACCAGACAAGCAAAACAAACACAGCAGAGACAGCGTGGGAGCGGGAGGAGGAGAGCACAAGTGTCCGAAAAGCAGGTGCACAGAGACAGAAAGAAACAACGGAGGAGTGGACGGAGTGGAAAGATACAGTAGAGAGAGGGACACGGGAACTGCACAGACTGAGGAGAGACAGCACAGACGCAGGGGAGAGAGGCACAGAAAGGGGATGTGTCATCAAAGGAAAGGGAACCGGATGAGCAGGCGGCTGCTGTTGTCCACTTATATCGGCTCTTAAACCCTCATATGTACAAAGAGTTAAGAAATGTCCTGGGTGTACAGGTTTAGGGGGAAAAAAAGCATTAGCATATCTAAGGAAACATGGGTTAAAGATGAGACAGGCAGCTCATAAAAGAATAAATATAAATGGTCGGTAATAAAAAGACAACAAAAACTCAGCAGGTGTGATTAAAGACGTATGAACAAGAATAAACACCATATTTACGGCTTATTTGGGGCAAATATTAACAAGAATGCTCCCAGAAGGTATTGACCAAGTTATAATTTTTCATTACTGGTGAACAAATAAGAATTCAACATTTAAGGAGAACACCTTATCAGTGTGGATTAAACACTTTTAATTCCCAGAAATTCCATGTTTAGAAGTGTATCTAGAGGAAACAGAAAAATTCATAAAGATATAACAAGACTACTCATCAAAGTGCAGATTATGACAAAAATTCAAAAAGGGCACCTGGGTGGCTCAGTCAGTTAAGTGGCTGCCTTGGGCTCAGGTCATGATCCCAGGGTCCTGGGACTGAGTCCTGCACTGGGTTCCCTAATCAGCAGGGAGCCTGCTTCTCCCCCTGCCTATTCCCTCTGCTCCTGCTCTCTCACATAAATACATAAAATCTTTTAAAAAATTCTAAACAAATTAAATACCTGCCATTAGGGAACTAATGAGATAAATATTATACCTATATAATGAAACCCATAAAGCCATTAAAAATGACTACATATCTGTATTTATTTAAATAAAATAATTAAAATAAACAAATAAAAAGATGTCTATGATATATTAAGCATAGAGCTTCAAAACAATATATATGGTATGATTTCATTTTTGACTATTATTTCTCTCTACATTGCCTGATAGGCAAGTCCTCTACACTCCACGATGAGGAAAGACATAAGCATGGTTCTAGTTGAGAGAAAGGAATCTATAGAAAAGGAAGAAACTGAATATGAGAGAGAAAGAGAAAACACTGAGAAAAGAGATGAATGGATTTTAGAAAATATGGCAGCACAGACATACTCTTAATGAACCTCTTCTTCCATAACTGAAAGATAAAAACAAAAAGTGAAAAGAATATTCAGAAGCTAGGGAAAACCCTCAACTCATACTGCAAAATTCCAGAAACACTGGAGAAAAAGACCAAATTTAAGGAGCCATCACAAAGCTCTTCCAACACAAAGGATCATGAAGAAGGGTAAAAGGAGAATCAATTAAATTAAAAATGCTATACTGATACCTCAGAGAAGGACTGAGGGGCAACAAGTGGCTCAGAAGAAAAATATTCCAACTGGAGATATGTCTTAGTGAAAAAAATAGCACCTTCTGCCATAGCCAGAATGACTTACTATATACCCTCTTTTGGCCAAGAAGTCAGAAAAAGATCTGGGAAATAATCTCTTCAGTATAAATACCTTAGTTGCATTACTAACACTTGCTAGAAAAAAATAAGGCCCTAGCCATGTCATTGCCTACATGACAATGCCATGAAAACAGTCACCAGCTGACCCTAAACTAAAATAGTACAATAACAAAACTCCAAGGGCATATCCCATAGAATTAAATACTTTCTTTATTTCCACACTTGGTAAGGTGGTCCACCGTTTCTGACTTTCCTAACAATGGCAAAGAAAATGTCACCTGCTGTAGCTGGGCAGAGTCCTAGATAATTATCTATCGATCTCCCTGACTTTCCCCAAATCTGAGGGGCAAAAGAAATATAAGAAATACACAATTAGCATTCCATTTCATGTCCTGGGAAGAGGATTCAAAGCAGTATCTTACAAACAGGTAAAACAGTATCGAGAATTCAACCACATTCTTTGTGGGCAAATAAATGGTTTCCACACAATTGTTCAGAGACAAAGACAAGCAATCTGAAAACAAAGACAAAGATATGTAAATATTTTCTAGCATTAAAGCAGGAGGAAGGGAAAAAAAAGATAATTTATTTTGCAAGAAGGTTTACCCATTTCAGCCAATAAATAATTTGCACTCTCACTCTAGAGAAAATTAAAAAGATCATAGACCTAATAAAATAGACCCAAGATAAACTAAGGCAATATAAGATTAAAAGACAGTTGACAAAATTAACACAACTTGTCAAAAAAATTCGTAAGTATATCTCTGTGTTGGGAGAACCAAGAGCAGTCACAAAAAAAAAAAAAAAAAAAAACCAAGGAAAAAAATAAAAACAATAAACCATTGAAAAAAAAAACAGAATTTATATAAAAAAAAAAAAAAAAAAAAAAAAAAAAGAAAAGAAAACTTAGCCAGTGGGGTAGATTAGATTGAAAAAGTCTCCTAAAATGCAAAGCAGAAACATAAATAGACACATTTCCCAAGAAGAGTTATGGATAGCCCACAGACACATGAAAAGACCCACGCTGCCATTTGCAACACCTCTGATCATTAGGGAAATGCAAATCAAAGCTACAAAGAGAGATCACCTCACAAGTGTCAGAATGGCTAAAAACAACGCAAGAAACAAGAGGTGGTGAAGATGCAGAGAAAGAGGAACCCTCTTGCACTGTTGGTGGGAATACAAACTGATGCAGCCACCGTTGAAAACAGTATGAAGGCTTCTCTAAGTTAAAAAAGTTAAAAAAGAACTACCCTAAGATCCAGTAATTGCACTACTGGGTATTTACCCCCTAAAATATAAAAACACATATTCAAGAGAATACATGCACATCAATGTTTATACCAGCATTATCAACAATAGCCAAATTATGGAAACAGCCCAAGTGTCCCCTGACTGAAGAATGGATAAAGAATGTGTGTGTGTAACAGAGTATCAACCATGAAAAAGATCGAAACTTTGCCATTTACAATGACATGAGTGGAGTGGGAGAGTATTATGCTAAGTGAAATAAGTCAGTCAGAGAGAGACAAATACCATTCACATGTGGAATTTAAGAAACAAAACACATGAGCAAAGGTGGGGGGGAAGAGAGGTACACCAAGGAACAGACTGTAAAACTATACAGCAACTACAGAGAACAAACTGATGGTTACCAGAGGGAGGCAGCTGGGGGGGATGGGTTAAATGGGTGATGGGGATTAAGGAGGGAACTTGCTGTGATGAGCATTGGGTGAAGTACAGAAGTGCTGAATCACTATATTGTATACCTAAAACTAATATTACACTGTAGGTTAACTGAAAAAAAAAATAAAAACTTAAAAAAAAGTGGGATGCCTGGAACGTCTGCCCTTGGCCCAAGTAGTGTTCCCAAAGTCCTGGGATCCAGTCCTGCATTGGGCTCTTGGCTCAGTGGGGAATCTGCTTCTCCTTCTGCCTGCTGCTCCCCCTGCTTGTCTTCTCCCTCTCTCTGTGACAAATAAATAAAATCTTTAAAAAAACTTTAAAAAGAATAAAGAAATATAACACAGTAATAAAACACAAATAACCCAATTTTAAAACCCAAATAGTCCTTTTTTAAAGATCTGAATAGACATTTCTCTAAAAAAGATATAAAGAGGCCAGTAAGTATAAGATGTTCAAAAATCAAGTCATTATGGAAATGCAAATTAAAACCCCAATGGGATACCATTTCATAGTCATTAGGATGGTTATAACCAAAAGACAGACAATAACAAGTGTTGACCAGGATGTAGAGAAACTGGAATGTGATCCTGGTGGGAATGTAAAATGGTGCAGTCACTCAAAAGATTAAACAGGGAGCTACCATATTGTCCAACAATTCTATTACTAAGTATATATCTAAGAACATTGAAAAAAAAATGTCCACACAAAAACTTACATATTGGGGCACCTGGGTGGCTCAGTTGATTAGGCATCTGCCCTCCGCTCAAGTCAAGATCCGAGGGTCCTGGGATTAAGCCCTGTGTTGGGCTCCCTGCTTATTAGCAGGGAGCCTGCTTCTCCCTCTGCCCCTCCTCCTCCTTGTGCGCTCTCTCTCTCTCTCTCAAATAAATAAAATCTTAAAACTTGTATATTAATGCTTATAGCAACATTTTTCATAATGGTAAAAAAAAAAAACAGAAACAATCCAAATGTCCATCAACTCACGAATAAACAAAATGTTGTATATGTAATATTATTCACCTCTAAGAAGCAATGAGTATTGACTCATGCAATGAAATGGATGAACCTTGAAAATACGTTTAGTGAAAGAAACCAGACACAAAAGGCCACATATCGCATGAATCATTTTTATGAAATGTACTGAAAAGGAAAATCCACAGATACAGAGAGTAGATTAATGGCTGCAGAGTGGGGAGAAGTAGGAGGGGCTGAGAAATGACCATTAATGGACATAGGATTTCTTTTTGGTATGACAAGTATGTTCTGGATTTAGTGGTGATGGTTGTGTAGTCTTCAAAGAAAATACTAAAAAGCACTGAATTATATATTTAAAAGTAAACTGCACAGCAAGTGAATTTTATTTTAAAAAATTAATAGAGATTGACCAATACTGAGACAGGAATGAAAATCCAGGACACCACAGGAAAACTATATCAGGGTTGCCTCTGATACAGAAACATTAAATGCTTGTGCCCAGAAAAGGGGAGAGAATTGACAGAATTCTGAATTAAGGATTATTATCCAAAAGTCTTATATCCAATGAAGTTGTTGTTCTTACATAAAGATAAGAGAAAGATAGTCTCAAATTGTAAGAACTAAAGAAATGCTTATTCCTGAACAACTGTTTAAAATAATCTAACTAGATGCCTGGGTGGCTCAGTGGGTTGGGCCTCTGCCTTTGGCTCAGGTCATGATCTCCGGGTCCTGGGATCGTGCCCGGTGTTGGGCTCTCTGCTCAGCAGGGAGCCTGCTTCCCTTCCTCTCTCTCCACCTGCCTCTCTGCCTCCTTGTGATCTGTCAAATAAATAAATAAAATCTTAAAAAAAAATAATCTAACTAAACAATTATTTAAATTAACAGACTTATTAAAAAATAGTTACATGAAAAGGCTCCTGGTAAATACTGGCCCTGTATTTTAGAACATAATATAAAATGGTGATTTTGCTTACAATATGGAAGTGATATGTTATAATCCTTGAAAATAAAGGTAGTCAACGTATTAGTAATATTACAATAATGAACTAAGACAAAATTTACAAAATATAATATTGGTAGGTTGTGGGGGAAGTACTGTGTGTGTGTTAGTGGGTGGGAAGAAGTAGGAGAAGTACAACCAGTTTCTTAATTTTTCATATGATGGAATAAGTAGATACTGTTAAGTGGTTTAAACACAGTATTTAATGAGATTACCTGGCTGCTATAAGTTATCAGAAAAACAATTCAATAGACACTGAACTCTAGGAAACTGAGGGTTGCTGGAGGGAAGGTGGGTAGGGAGAAGGGGTAACTGGGTGATGGGCATTAAGGAGGGCACTTGATGTAATGAGCCCTGGGTGTTATATGCAACTGATGAACCACTAGATTCTACCTCTGAAACTAATGAAAAAAAAAATTCAACTCAAAGAAAATCATATAGCAATGAACAAAAGAAGACTAGAAACAGTAGGAAATCATTAAAAATGATAAAATACCCTAAAGAACCAAAACAACTTTGAAAAAGAACAAAGCTAAAGGACTCACAGTTCTTGAATTCAAAACATATTACAGTACAGTACAGTATGGTACAGTAATGTAACAGTTAGTACTGGCATAAAAACAGACAAATACTTCAATGGACTAGAATAGCCTAGAAAGAAATCCTCATGTATATGGTCAAATGATCTATTGTCAAAGGATCTTTGACTTTTGATGCCAAGACGACTCAAAGGGGAAATTTCTCCTCAACAAACGGTGTGGGGAAAACTAGATATCATTTGCAAGAATGAAGTTGAACCTTACTTTACACCATCTAGAAAAATTAACTCAAAATGGATTAAAGACCTAAACATAAGACCTAAAACCATAAAACTCTTAAAAAGAACACACGGGGAAAAGTTTCATGGTGCTGGACTTGGTAATGATTTCTTGGATATGTCAGCCAAAATTATAGGCAACAAAAGTAAAAACAGACTACAGGGCTTGTATCAGTATTAAATATATCTGTGGATCAAAGGACACAATCAATAAGGTAAAAAGGGAGAAAAACTTAAAAATTATCTATCTGATAAGGGGTTAATAACCAGAATATATAAAGAACTACCACTCAATGGCCAAAAAATAAGTAACCTGATTCAAGAATGGGCAAAGGACTTGAATAGACATTTCTCCAACAATGATGTACAAACGGTCAACAAGCACATGAAAAGATGCCCAACATTACCAATCACCAGAAACGCAAATCAAAACCACAATGAAATACCACTGCATACCCACTAAGATGGGTACTATAGAACAACCACAACAATGACAACAAGAACAGCAACAGCAACAACAACCAGGAAATAAATTTTGGCAAGGATATGGAGAAACCGAAACTCTTGTGAACTGTTTGGATGGACTATAAAATGGTGCAGCTGTTGTGGAAAAGTATGGTGGGTCCTCAAAACATTAAAAATAGAATTACCATATGATCCAACCATTCCACCTGCAGATACATGTCCTTAAGAACTGACCCCTGGGGTAGATAATACATTATATATTAATAAAAATAATTAATAAAAAAAAGAATTGAAAGCAAGGTCTTGAAGACATATTTGCATAACCATGTTCACAGCAGCATTATTCACAATAACTGAGAGATGGAAGCAACCCAAATGTCCACTGAGGGATGAATGGATAAACAAAATGTGGTATATTTATACAATGGATTATTCAGCCTTAAAAGGTAAGAAAATCCTGGGGCACCTGGGTGGCTCGGTCATTGGGTGTCTGCCTTCGGCTCAGGTCATGATCCCAGGATCCTGGGATTGAGCCCTGCATCAGGGCGAAGCCTGCTTCTCCCTCTCCGACTCCCCCTGCTTGTGTTCCCTCTCTGTTAAATAAATGAATTAAAAAAAAAAATCCTGTCACATGGTACAACATAGATGAACCTTGAAGACATTATGCTAAGTAAAGTAAACCTGTTACTAAAAGACAAATACTCTGTGATTCCACTTATATGAAGTTATCTAAAATCAAGTAGAACCAGGGGCTCAGCGTGGGGGAAAGGGAGAGTTGTTATTTAATGGGTATAGATCTTCCTTATTATAATATGAAAAAATTCTGGAGATCTGTTTCTTTTCTTTCTTTCTTTTTTTTTTTTAAAGATTTTATTTATTTATTTGACAGAGAGAGATCACAAGCAGAGAGGCAGGCAGAGGGGCGGGGGAGCAGGCTCCCCGCGGAGCAGAGAGAACCCGACGCGGGGCTCGATCCCAGGACCCTGAGACCATGACCTGAGCCGAAGACAGAGGCTTTAACCCACTGAGCCTCCCAGGTGCCCCTGGAGATCTGTTTCATGACAATGTTAATATACTTAATACTACTGAATTTTACATTTTTAAAAATGGTTAAGATGATAACTTTTTTGTCACTTTTTTTTTTAACCACATTAAAAAGTTCACTTGCCTTGGTCTGAAATGGAATTTTGCATAATAAACATATCAGAACAGGAAAAAAATAAGGGTAATAAAATTTAACCTAAACGTATTTGTTATAACCTCACAGTTAAGTAGAATAAATTTACCCCCCAAAAAAGAATGCTTAAATTTGTTGGGGAAAAAAGTTAAATTTAACTAGATGCTACTTAGACTTGAGCAAAGTGACCCAGAAAGGCTAAAGGTAGAAGGACAGGCAAAGAGCAACTAGGCAAATGTAAAGTCTTAAAAACTGTACTGAAGTGGAATCAAAGGTAAAACATTAAAAATGGAAAGTAAAACTTACTTTGTATGATTTATGGTATAATTCACAGTGAATAAAAAAGTATCACGAATGTTTATGTGCCAGACATAAAATAAACATATACATATAAACCGTTAATTACCATGAAGACAAATCAACCTTCAAATATACTTTTTTTTTTTTTACCCACCAAAACAATACCTTTTAAATGCTGTCACAGTGTTCCAGAATTCATTGTTTATGCACCACACCCGGTGCTCCATGCAATACATGCCCTCCACAATACCCACCATCAGGCTCACCCAACCTATCACCCCTTCCCCTCCAAAACCGTAAGTTTTCTCAGAGTCCACAGTCTCTCATGGTTTGTCTCCCCCTCCAATTTCCCCCAAGTCCCTTCTCCTCTCCATCTCCCCATGTCCTCGGTGTTATTCCTAATGCTCCACAAATAAGTGAAACCATATGATAATTACTTAAAAAAAAAAACCACCTTTTTTGCCAACTCCCATTTATTTACCATCAATCTTTTAAGCTTGTGCGTCTATCCAACTCTTGTGCATGGCAACACTGCAGCTTTTTTTTTTTTTTTAATGTAAGCTCTACATCCAATGTGGGGCTTGAACTCCCAAGGTCAAGAGTCGTATGCTCTGCTGACTGAGCCAGCCACGTACCCTAAGTACACTCTTTAAAGTCCTTAACAGACCAAAGAAACCAGTATTTGGGAAAAATATAATTAATAAAGGTGAATTACTGGATATAACTGGAATGTCATACTCTATATGGAGACTCCACCTCTTTTACAATACCCAAGTAGTTGTTCATACATTAAGCCACAAAGAAGATCTCTATAATATGCTTAAAAGAGAAATAGAACTGAGTACAATCTCTGATCACAATACTTTGAAACTATAAGTTCATATGTAGTGACAATAAAGCCAACTTTAAGAATTTTAATTAAAAAAAATTATTCCCTAAACTTTCTTTTTGGGTCAAACAGGAAATCCAAAGCTATAATTATAGAACATCTAGAAAATACTACTAATACAAATACTACAAACTTAAATCTAATATATATACACATATATTTTTTCCATTTAGGGATCTAGACAGTCAGATAAAGCAGCCCTCCATTCTTATAACACCACCACCGTCAGCACCACCACCGCCACTACTACCACCACCAAAAAAAGTGTATTAATTTTAAGTTCATGACTTCCTTGAAGCCATCAGAAAGTTGAGGTCATAGGTCAACCTTGGCCCAAAATCTTACTAAGGAGAAACCGTTGCCTGCAGGGAGACATGAGACATGAGCACCAGATCATCTGGAAGAGATACAACTGGACAATATTAAGAAGGATGGAGACTGGATTAAATGGAGCTCAAGTATACACTGGCAAGAATGTGAAGCCCTTGAGAGCTATAGCAATCGGGGAACTCTGCACCTTCTTGCTATTTCTCTATAAACTCCACCAGGAAAAAGAAGAATTTATTCAAATGTCTATTATAGTGCATGAAGACCCAGAAAACAGGAACAGTAGCTGTTGTGGGAAGGGTATAAAACTACCTTGGAGGGATGTTAGCAAAATCAGGAGAATAAGGACCTCCAGGGACCAAAAAACCTGGCAAGAACTGTCAAAAAACCAACCTCATCAGAATTCTAGAAGATAGTCAAAGGTTTCTGGCAATTAAGTGAAAACTTAAGCAAGAGCAAGGCCACCTAAACAAGATAGGTGAGCTTTGTGGCTTTTAACTTACCTTTCCCAGGCATGGCATTAAAGACAGTAGCCTGCATTCACAGTGTAGGTACTTGCTTCCAAAGGAAGCACAGAGTCTCTTTTTCCCAAGGAATTGCTTCTTTGAACTTGCCTGGGTATTCCCTAAAGGACTGACACAAGTGGGCCTATCTTCGTTTCACTAAACTTGGAACTCTTTTAGGGCATTTTAAAGGACAGGATTTCCTTGAAAAAACTGAAAACTAAGTGAAAAAGGCATTACTGCATAGGGCGATCAATCAATCAATCAATCAATCAATAAAAGTTGGTTGAAACCCCAGGCACACTAAAGCCAGGGAGAAAAACAGTGAGAATTTTGGGGAAATGGGGTTTTGAAAATCTCCCATGAGCCCCAGGGAAACTAGAAAGTGCATGCACAGGGCGGAATGCATGTGCAGAAAAGACCTAAGAAGACTATAAGGTTTTACAATTGGCTGATCTATAGGTTCAGTGCAAGCTGGAAATTTGACTAAGGCAGAGTTATAAATGGCCTATCTAAGCACTGGAGTACCTAATACAAAGATAATCTACAAAAAGCTGGGGAAATCCCACCCCCTTTCCTTCTTTCTTTTTTGCTTTCTCTTGATTCCGGGCACTTAAGGCAATCTGTCAGACAACTAACTGACTAATGAACTAAAGAAACAGAGACATCAGAGACCAAAAGTACAATCTGTATAAAAATAGTTTAGAAAAGTCACTAAACAAACAAACAAAAAGTCACTAAACATACCAACAACTTTAACCCACAACAAACAGTAACAACAAACCCTACGGAGTGGGAAGGATAATTTGATATCCAGAGTTACCACATCATGATATTCAAAATGTCAGGTTTTCAACCCAAAATTACAAGACATCCAAACAAGAAAGTGTGGGACACTTCAAGGAAAAAAAATGACAGAAACTTCCCACCAGGAAGCACAGACACTGGACTTACTATACAGAGACTTTTTTTTTTTTAAACTATACAAAGACTTTATATCAACTAAATATATCCTAAATATGCTTGAAGAGCTAAAGGAAAATATGGATAAATAAACAAGGAGAATGTTTTACCAAATACAGATTATCAATAAAGAAAAACAAAAAAGAAACAAATAGAAATTATGAAGCTGAAAAGTAAAATAACTGAAATGAAAAATTCACCAGAGTAGTTCAACAGCATATTTGAATAGATAGATGAATCCATGAATTTGAGGGTAAGATAAATGAAATTATCCAGTCTGAGGGACAGAATAAAAACAGAATAAAGGTAAACCAACAGAGTCTAAGAGACTTATAGAATAGCATAGGAGCTTCCATGACATGGATGGTGGGAGTGTCAAAAGGAGAAGAGATAGGAAGAGTCAAAAAGAGTATCTGAAGAAATAATGGTTGGAAACTCCCCAAATTTGATAAAAGACATGAATCTAAAATTGAATTAGTTCAATGAACTAGTAGGACAAGCTCCACACCAAGATACATAATAATCAAACTCTTAAAAGTCAAAGAAAGAACGCTGAAGCCGTAAGAGTGAAGAGACTCATAACATAGAAGGGATCATCAGTAAGTTTAACTGTCACTTTCTCATAAGAAATGTTGGAGGCCAACAGGCGGTAGGATAACATTTAAAGTGGTGTGAAAATCTGAAAAAAGAAATCTGTGTCTGGCAAAACTATCTTTCAAGAATGAAGGTGAAATTAAGATACTCCCAGATAAACAAAAGTTGAAAGAATTCATTACTGGAACACTTGGCCTACAAGAAATGCTAAAGGGACTCCTTCAGGCTGAAATGAAAGAACAAGAGGCAACATGTGGAGCAATAAAACCATATGATGCCCTATGAAGAAATAACACTGGTAAATGTAAATACATAGGTAAATATGAAGGTCAGTAATATTGTACTTCTGGTTTGTAACTCCCTTTTCTTTCCCTATAAGATTTTAAAGATAAATGTACAGGGGCACCTAGGTGGCTCAGTTGGTTAAGTGTCCAACTCTTGATATTGGCTCAGGTCATGAGACAGAGCCCCATCTTGGGCTCCATGCTAGGTGTGGAGTCTGCTTGGGATTCTCTCTCTCTCTCCCTCTGCCCCTCCCCAACTCACATGCACAAACATTCTCTTTCTCAAAAAAAAAAAAAAAAGAAATGCAAAAAAATAATTATAAATCTATGTTAATGGGTACGGAAAGTCTAAAGATGTAATCTGTGAATGTAACAATTAAAAGGGTAAGAGGCAGGGGTACCTAGGTGGCTCAGTCAGTTAAGCATCTGCCTTTGGTTCAGGTCAAGATCCTGGAGTCCTGGGATTGAGCTCTGCATCGGGCTCCCTACTCAGTGGGGAGTCTGCTTCTCCCTCTCCCTCTGCCCCTCCCCCTGCTCATGCTCTCTCAAATAAATAAATCAAATCTTAAAAAATAACAAATAAAGTCTTAAAAAATAAATAAAAGGGTGAGAGGCCAAGAGATACATAAGTGGGAGTTTTTACATATTATTTAAGCTAGATTGGTATCATTTCATGTTATATATTATGTTATATATGTAAGATATTAATTGTATCCCCAAGGTAAGTACTATGAAAATAAATATAAAGGAAAGGAAATGAGACAGGGATCAAAATGGTTCATTACAGGACATCAGTTAAATATAAAGGAAGGCAGGAATTGAGGAATTGAAAAATAAGAAATTTATATAAGACATAAACAAATGGCAAAATTGCCAAAGTAAGTCCTTTCCTATCAGTAATTATTTTAAATGTAAACAGATTAAACTCTCCAATTAGAAGGCAGAGATGGCAAAATGGATTTGAAAAAACATGATCCACTTATGTGTCATCTAAAAAAGACTTCATTAATTCATTCATTTCAAAAACTAAGGTAAAATATTTTTAAAGATTTATTTGTTTTGGGAGGGGAGGAGCAGAGGGAAAATCTCAAGCAGACTCTCTGCTGATCACAGAGCCAGACAGGGACTTGACCTCATGACCCTGAGATCAGGACCTGAGCTGAAATCAAGAGTTGGACATTCAACTGACTGAGCCACAGGTTCCCCATCTAAGGCAATTTAATGGGGTCATACAGACACCTGCATTGAGGCTGTTTTCTTATACAGTTGACCCTTGAACAACACAGGAAAAAGGGGTGCTGACCCCTGAAGGCAGCAGAAAATCCATGTCTAACGTTTGACTCTACCCAAATTAACTAATAGCCTACTACTGACCAGAAGCCTTATAACATAAACAGTTGATTAACCTATATTTTATACATCATAGATATTATATATGTTATAAACTGTATTCTTATAATAAAGCTAGAGAAAAGAAAAATGTTATCATTAAATGAGAAAATACATTTGCAGTATAGAATTATATTGAAAAAAATCTGCATATAAGTGGATATTTTACACCTATGTTGGTCATATCCATGCTGTTCAAGGCTCAATTGTAGTTTAAAATGACATGGAGTGCGACTGATGTTTTAGCCCATTTCAATTAGATTCAATCTTATATTCTCAAGAACAGGATTTGTTGTTGCTGCTACTCTAGTAGTTCCTTTCATCAGAAACTGTCAGATATGTGTGTTGTTCTGGTAATACCCTCCAATCCCAGGCCACTACTTTGAGAACCCATGCAGTTAGGACTTCTGGGTGAGAAAGAAATCCATGTGTTTTTATCACAAAGTCTGTCTTGTCTTTATCACACATTTATCCTGGCAAATGTCAGGGTGTGGTAGACTATATTGGGAATGTTATTGGTGCCATACCATTTTTACCAGATGTTACTAATGGAATGAAGTCATTCTGCTCTGGACCCTCCACAGCACCCACCAGAGAAGGACAGGGTCCTCAACCAATCTCATAAAAGATGTACAGCCCAAACTGCCATCCCCTTGCTGTCCCCCATATCTCCCTCCATTTTGAAAAAGACTCATTTTAGATCCAAAGACACAGTATTTGAAAGTAAAAGGATGGAAAAGATATCCCATGCAAATAGTAGTAATGAAAAGAAAGGTGGGTGGCTCTACTAATACCAGAAAAAAGAGACTTTGAGTTAAAAATCATTATAAGAGATAAAGCAGGGGATTATTTATTGATAAGAGGGTCAACCCATGAAGAAAATATAACAATTATGGACATACACAGCTGACAACGGAACTTCAAAACATGAAGCAAAAATGGACAGAACTGAGTCGAGAAACAGTTCCACATTAATAGCAGCAGACTTCAATACATCACTTTCAATATGATAGTAAAACTAGATAAAAGACGTAAGGAGGGGCGCCTGGGTGGCTCAGTTAGTTAAAGCTTCTGCCTTTGACTCTGGTCATGATCCTGAGACTCTGGGATTCAGCCCCGCATCGGGTTCTCTGCTCAGCAGGGAGCCTGCTTCCCCCTCTTTCTCTGCGCCTACTTGGGATCTCTGTCAGTCAAATAAATAAATAAAATCTTAAAAAAAAAAAAAAAAAAAGAGAGACCAGTAAGGATACAGAGGACTTGAATAACACTATAAACCAACTAGACCCAATAGATATATATACAACACTCCAACCAACAACAGCACAATCCTCTCAAGTGCACATGAAAATTCTCCACAAGAGACCATATGCTAGGCTATAAAACAAGTCATAATAAATTTAAAAGGACTGAAATAATACCAAGTTTATTCTTTGACCACAGTGGACTAAAACTAGAAATCAGTAACAGAAAGAAATTTGGAAAACAAAAGTGTGGTAATTAAATGGTCAAACTATTAATGGTCAAAAAAGAAATTATAAGGGAAATTAGAAAATACTTTGAGATGAACGAAAATGAAAACATACCAAAACTTTGGAATGCAGTAAAGGCTTAATTTAGAAAAAAATTCTTATCTACAAAAGCAGTGCTCAGAGGAAATTTATAGTGGTAAACACCTATACTGAAAAATAATAATAATTTCATAATTTTTTCTTCCAAGTTTTTATTTAAATTCCAGTTAGTTAACATACAGTGTAATATCTGTTTCGGGTGTAGGATTTAGTGATTCATTGCTTACATTAAATGGTAATTTCAAATCAGTAATCTAACTTTAAACTGTAAGGAACTGGGAAAAAAAGAACAAACTAAACCCAAAGGAAGCAGAAGTAAATCATAAAGATTAAGTGGAGATAAATGAAATAGTGACTAGAAAACAACAGGGGTGGATAAATTCTTAGAAACACACACACTACAAAAACTGACTCAAGGAGAAACAAAATCTGAGTAGACTTAAACAACAAAGAGATTGAATCATCAATAAACATTCCCCCAAAGAAAAATGCACGACTAGTGCCTTCACTAATGAATTCTACCAAACATTTAAAGAAAGCATCAATTATTAACACTAGATCTTCCCAAACTCATCCAAAAAATAGACGATGAGGGAACAATGTCCTAACTCATTCTATGAGGCAGCAGACAAACATATCTTAAGAAAATTATAGGTTAATTATCATTTAGAAATAGAGATGCAAAAATCCTCTTCAAAATTCTAGCAAAGTGAATCTAGTAGCAGATGACAAGAATTATGTATCAAGACAAAGGAACAGTTAAGGATTTATCACAGGAATGCAAGGTTGGTTCAATACATGATTATCAATATATACCATATTAATAGAATAAAAGTAAAAAAAGACCCATGTGATCATCCCAGTAGACGCTGATGCATCTGGCAAAAACCACAACCCTTTTATGTTAAAATTACTCAACAAAAAAGAAAAAAAAAGGGGGAACTTCCTTAACAGGATAAAAATCATGTATGAAAACCCAAAGCTAACATCATTCTCAATGGTGAAAGACTAAATGCTTTTTTTCTAAGATCATGAACAAGACTATGATGTCCTCTTTTGCCACTTCTATTTGACACTGTTGATCTGGAAGTTCTAGTGAGACCAATTAGGCAAGAAAAATAAATAATGGGTACCCACATTGGAAAGGAGGAAGTAATATTATCTCTATTCACAGATGACATGATCTTATATGCAGAAAATCCTAAAGAGTCCACAAGAGAACTGTTAGGAGTTAACAAATGAATTCAGTAAAGTTACAAAACCAACATGCAAAAATTCATTATGTATCTATATACTAGCAGTAAACAATGTAAGAAAACAATTATACTTAAAATAGCATCAAAAAGAAAAACTTTACTAAAATTAATATGGAATTTCAAGGGACTCTGAATAGCCAAAACACTCTTGAAAAAGAAGAAAAAGTTGTAGGTCTGACACTTTCTGATTTCAAAATTTATTACCAATATACAGTAAACCCAAGACAGCATGGTATTGGCATAAAGAAAGACATAAAGGCCAACAGAATAGAAAGCCCAGAAATAAACCCTCACATATATTGTTAAATGAGTTTTGATAAGGGTGCCAAGACCATTCAATGGGGAAGTCTTTTTTCAACAAATGGGGCTGAAACAATTAGATATCCACATGCAGAAGAATAAGTTGGAGACTTACTTTGCACCATATACAAAAAATTACCTCAAAATGGATTAAAAACTCTTAGAAGAAAACAGAATAAAACCTTAATGACATTGCATTTGGCAATGATTTCCTGGATATGACACCAAAAGCACAGGCACCAAAAGCAAAAATAGACAAACTGGATTACATCTAAACTAAAAATGCCTGTGTATGCAAGGACAAAATCAACAGAGTGAAAAGGCAATTCACAGAGTAAGAAAGAATATTACAAATTAGGTAGAAGAGGCTAACATCCAGAATATATAAAGAACTCCTACGACTCAACAACAAATTTGAGTAAAAAACAGGCATAGGACTAGAATAGATATTTGTCCAGAGATGATATCCAAATAGCTAATAAGCACATTAAGATGTTCAACATCACTAATCATTAGGGAATTGCAAATCGAAACACAATGACATACCACTTCACACCCCTTAGGATGGCTGCTATAAAAAAACATAACAAGTGTTGGCAAAAATGTGGAGAAATTGGAACACTTGTGCACTGCTGGTGGGACTGTAAAATGGGTGCAGCTGCTGTGGAAAACAGTATGGTGGCTCCTCAAATAATTAAAAATAGAATTATCATATGATTCAGCCATTCCACTTCTGGCTATATACCCCCTAAACTAAAAGCAGGCTCTTGAACAGATATTTGCACACCCATATTTTTGCACACCCAGATATCTGCAAATACCATTTACACACACAGCAACATTATTCACAATAGTCAAAAGATGGAGTAACCCAACTGCCTATAGATAGTTGCATAGATAAGCAAAATGTGCCATATTGTACACAGGAATATCATTCACCCTTCAAAAATAAGAAAATCCTGTTATATGTTACATAATGGATGAGCCTTGAGGATATTTTGCTAAATGAAATCACCCTGCAAGTCAAATAATATATGATTTCATTTATATGAAGTACCTAGAGTAGTC
The DNA here is from genome assembly GCF_010015895.1 of Lontra canadensis. Lineage (NCBI taxonomy): Eukaryota > Metazoa > Chordata > Mammalia > Carnivora > Mustelidae > Lontra > Lontra canadensis. Next base: position 159,067 of record NW_022631044.1, read on the forward strand.
CAATTCATAGAGACAGAAAATAGAATGGTGGCTGCCAGAGGTTGAGCATTAGGTGGAATGAGGAATTGTTTGAGTGGGTACAGAGTTTCAGTTCTGCAAGATGAAAAAGAGTTCTGGAAGATGGTAATGTTTGCACAGTGATATGAATGTACCTAGTACCACCAAGCTGCACACTTACAAATGGATAAGATAATAAATTCTGTTATATGTATTTTACCACAATTAAGAAAAAAGAAAGAGAACAAAAAAAAAATCAAATATGAATAAATTTAACCATGAAGGTGCAAGACTTAGACAACGAAAACTACAAAACATTGCTAGAAGAAATTAAAAACCTAAATAAATTGACAGGTATTTTGTATTCACAGACTGGAAAGCTTAATGTTAAGATGGGAATAAACTCAAAACCAATCTACAGATTTGAAGCAATTAATACCAAAATCCCAATGAACTTTAGGCAGAAATGGAAAAGCTGATTTTGAAATTCATTTGGAAATACAAGGGAGCTGAATAGCCAAAGTAGTCTTGAAAAAGAACAAAACTGGAAAACTCATGCATCTCAATTTTAAAACTTACTACAAAGATACAGTTATCAAATATACTGCAGTAATGGAATACAGATAAGCACGTAGATCAAAGGAATACAACTGAGGGCTCAGAAACAAACCTTCAAATCTATCGTCAATTGATTTTTGACAAAAGTGCCAAGACCATTCAATGGGGAAAGAAAAGTCTTTTTAACTACTGGTGCTAGGACAACAGGATATCCCTGTGGAAAAGAATGATGTCATATCATACATAAAAATTAACCCAATATATATCAAATATGCAAAGGGAAGAGCTAACAAGTATATAAAGTCTTGAAAGAAAATATAGTGATAAATCTTCAATCTTCAAATCTTCAAGAAATCAATGGTCTCTTAGATAAAACAACAAAAGCACAAGCAACAAAAGAAAAAAATAGGACTTCATCAAAGGTAAACACATCAAAGGACAGTAATAAGCAAGTGAAAAGATAACCCAGCGAGTGGGAGCAAATATTTGCAAATTACATATCCAATATGGATCTACAGTCCAGGGGTGGCTGGGTGGCTCAGTCGTTAAGTGTCTGGCTTCAGCTCAGGACATGATCCCAGGGTCCTGGGATCAAGCCCTGCATCAGGCTCCCTGCTCTAAAGAAAGCCTGCTCCTCCCTCTTTGACTCTCCCTGGTTTTGTTCCCTCTCTCACTGTGTCTCTGTCAAACAGATAAATAAAATCTTAAAAAAAAAAAAAAAAAAGAATCTACAATCCAGAATATATAAAAAATTCTTGCAATTCAAAAACAAAAAGATAAACAACTTAAGTGGGCAAACACCTGAACAGACATTTCTCCAAAGAACATATATATGGCCAACAAGCACAAAGAAAGATGTTTAATGTCATTAGCTATTAGGAAAGGGAAAGGCAAATCAAAACCACAATTAAAATAACGAGAATGAGATACCACTTTATACTTACTAGCATCGCAACAAAATGCCACAAAACTAAGTAAATAAAAATATAGCTGGTGAATATAGAGAAATTGGAACCCTCAGACATTGCTGGTGGGAATATAAAATGGTGTATCCTCTGCGGAAAACAGTTTGATAATTAATTAGTAAGCTAAACACAGAATTACCATATGACCCAATACTTCCACTCCTAAGTATATACCCAAAAAGAACTGTAAATAGGTGTTTAAATAAAAACTTACATACAAATGTTCCTATCTGCTTTGTCTTTTACAGTAGCCAAAAGATGGAAACAACCTCAATGTCCATGAACAGATGAATGGATAAATAAAATGTAGTATATACATGCAATGAAATATTATCCAGCCATAAAAACAATAAAGTACTGATACATGCTAGGACATGGATGAATCTCAAAAATATGCTAAAGTGATAGAAGTCTGACATAAAGGTTACATACTCTATCATTTCATTTATATGAAATATACAGAATAGGCACCAGAGAGTGAGTGCTTAATGATTATGAAGTGTCCATTAGAGGGATGAAAGAGTACACAAACCAGATTGTGGTGCTAATGTAAAACACTGTGAAACTCAGTGCCACTGAACTGTACACTTTAAAATGGTTAAATTGTAAGCTTTATGTAAAGTGTGTGTTTCACCACACACAAAAAACCCTCTACCACGATTTTTTTCCCCTATCTCCTCTAATGGAACAAAAAGCCTTCCTCCATATCATTCCCAATTCTTCACCTACTTTAAAGAAAAAAGGTCATATTGTACCATTTACACATGTAAATGTAAATCATTATCATTTAATACCTACCAAAACTCAATTATGAGAAATATTTATGGCAAACTATCTGAATGTCTTGTGCCTCCTTTCCTCTAGACAAGTAGTCTCTAAATTTTTTAATCATGCAGTCCTACGGATAAAGTATTTTTGAGCACAAATTACCAAATTAGATATTTATAAGTTATAAATTATGACTGTACTCATATATTATAAAAGATATAGAGAAATATAAATTTTTAAAGGTTGAGAAAAATATACATCTAACTTTTTTTTTAACACCTCTCTTTCTATACTCTAATGACCCATTCTGCAAGCATCCTTCTTTGGAGAGCACTGCTCTAGATACCCTAAATTTTATTCTTGGGTTAAAGTAACAGTCTGCACTTGCTGACCCCTGGAAATGTACCTTGATCGAACTCCCTAACCTAAGGTCATATTAACCTTATGGGTGTTGTTACCGAATCTCTTGTAAGGATGCTGTTGAAGATTGTTCTATATACCATGGTGCCTTCTTGACGAGGACAGATGAGAAAAATTTCTCTTAGGTCTTAAGAAATATCTGTAACGCTTTTGAATATTTAGTTTGTTTTTATATTACAGATTTACGTAATTGATCACAAAATTCTAGCTACACCAAATGTGAGAAAACAGAGTGAAAGTTGTGGCTTACTTCTGGCAACCATATCCATAGGTATATTGATTGACTTCTCCTCTGGCTTCAACTTGTCTTCCCATCACTACCAACCCTTCATTTATTTATTTTTAAGAATCATGTTGTAGCTCACCCCTCCCTGGCTTCAGTTTAATTTTCTACCATTCTAAATCTTCATTTACTCAAAATAATCATTACTGTATTACTTATGTATGTATGTGAGTGTATATATGGGTATGTATCTGTGTATGTGTTTAAAAGCACCTCAAAATTTCTTGAAAGACAGGGAGGAACGAATAAAAAAAAGCCAGGCACTTTTGGTCAGAATGGAGAACATCCGACACTGGCAGTCCCCTGTGTCAGGGGTTTACTTTGCAGATTCTGAAGCATTTAGTAGCAAAGCCCTTCGTCCAAAGGGTAATTCGTAACTGAGTGTCGATGAAAAGAATGACAACTCACAATAGCACTGTACTACACTTTCTCACTCTTTTCCAGCTGGTAAGAAATGTTATAGTGAGGAAAGGGCAATTGGCTTTTTTTTCGCTTGTGTGCAAAGCTTAACTAAAGAGTCCGTGAAAAAGGCAGTCACATTGCCAGATGGAATTTGTAGCCATGTACCTGGATGTGTTTCCTTCTGGTGTGCTCAGAAGTCATTTGGGGATGAGCCGTATTCAGTGCTTTCTTGTTCTTCTTGTTCCGCCTCTCAAAGAATCTCCTCTGATGGTCGGTGAGGCTGCTGTACAATTTAATTCGCCTGGGTGACAGACAAACTCTTTCTTGGCCAAAAGCTTGGATCAGTCGGGCAGTGTCAATGGTGGAAACAGAGCTGCTCCTCTCATGCAGAGTCACCTCTCTATCTGTTTGGGTCAACATATCTGATTCCACCGGAGAAGTGGTAGTGGAAACAATGTTGGTGGGGGTGTCTGTGAGCAGCTCACTCTCCTCTGAGGGCCTAGAATCTGAAGAAGTATTGTTTCTGTAAGGAAAACCTGGCTGTTTTCTCAGGATATACTTATCAAATTTAATCTGTTCAATTTTAATCTGATTGGGTTTCCCAGCTTGATGAGTAGAAAGCACCTTGCTTTTTTTAAGCTCTCCTGCAGTTTTATGGAATTTCTCTAGGCTCTTATACCGCTTCTTTTTCTGAAGCTTGTTTTTCTGCTGTTGCTGTCTACCACTCCATTCCTTAACATCTCGTTCTCCTCTGCTATCATCTGGTGTGCTTGCAGAGGTCCGGAGAGAGTACGTGATGGGATTCTGAAGAAGTTTAGCCAAACGATCAAGTCGTTCCACCAAGGATAGTTCTTTCCTGTCACTGAACTCAGGAGGTTTCTTTTGCCTCTGTCGCTCCTGATACTTGTTCCAGAGTTCATTCAAACTCACACTGTGCTGAGCTGTTGGCTCTGGGGTGAGTTTAGGATCCTTTTTTTGATCATTAATTAGTTTGTCACTTTTTGGATAATCTCTAGCCCGACTTTTAGCAGTATGCATCACTTCGTTTTCCAAGTTTACATTGATACTGAGGCTCTCTATTCTGGTATAATCTGCCTTCGTCTTTTCCACATTTTGGTGAGGTGAAGGAAGACGAGTGTGTTCTCTTTGTTTGTCTGGATGATGCTGAAAGAAATCTTTCCAAGAATGTCTCATGAAAACACTCCTTCCTAAGGATTCATGGCAAAAATCTTGATCACTTGGTAGGTGCACTGGATGATGAAAGTAAAACTTGGCTGACCTGAAGACAGAATGGGTAGTATTTTCAAATTCTGAATGACATCTGGACTCTGAAAAGGAGAAAGGAGAAGATTCTGAAAGACTTTCAAAATGTTTGCATCCCCTTTAGAAATGGTATTCACACTTAATTCTCTAGATACAGAACAAAGACCTAAGGAAAGAACAGTTTTATATAAAGTTTCAGGGAATTAGCTGCCTCCACAAAGGATTCTAGCCATACGCCTATAGGCCAGACTGATACAATAAAACTTCAATAAAACTTTGACTAAGGGTCAAAAGACTGGGATTCTAGGTTAGATTTTGCCACAGACTGGCTGTGTGACCTTAGGAAGGCAGTTTAGTTCTCTGGATTTTAACAGCAACTGCTGTACATTCACTACCTGCTACATGCAGAGTATTATGATATGTGCTCTGTATCTTTTTCCTTTTAATTCAATTTTATTGATAAAACTGAGAGAGAGGTACTGTTAACCTTATTTTCAGTTAAGAAATCTGAGACTTCATTTTCATCACAGTAATTAAACAGGTGGGATTAAAGAAAAAACCTCTTCATGTGTCTTAGAGGCTTTTAAAATTCCTTTCTCTGAACCATCTTTACGTTTCCTCCCAATTTTTTTTTATTGTGGTAAAATACACCCAACATAAAATTTACCATCTTCATCTCCAATTTTTGACAGCCATTATTCTATAACAAACCAGGCATTTTTAGATATGAGAACATCTTACAATTATAAACCCTAACTGTAAATACTAATATACCCGTTTCTGGAGTTCCAAGTCATGTGGGGAAACAAAGATAGATACGCAACAAAGTAACAACTGTGACTATGGGATCCTTTTCGCCCACAGTATAGATTATTGGCTACCAGAATTTTCATTACTCTGAGAATCCCTAAGACAATTTCCCCAGACTACAATAAGATAGATGGATCTGTTTTTATAGCTAAAGTATAAAAAGACTCTCAAACCTCCCAACAAATAAAAGTCCAGGACCAGACGGGCTTCCACTAGTAAATTCTACTACACATTTAAAGAATACAAAATCAAAGTCTTCCAAAAAGTACGAGGAGGAGGGAACACTTCCAAACTCATTTTATGAGACCACTATTACCCTGACCCCAGACAAGGGCACTACAAGAAAAGGAAATTATAAGCTAATATTCCTAATGAACCCAGGAGCAAAAATCTTCAACAAAAATATCAGCAAACCAAATTCAACAATATATAAAAAGGATCATACATCATCATCAAGTGGGATTTATTGCAGGGATTCAAGGATGGTTCAATATCCATAGTCAATGTGATACACCAAATTAACGAAAAGGAGGATAAAAATAATATATCATCTCAAGAGATGCAGAAAAAGTATTTGAGCAAATTCAATACCTACTTACGACAAAAACTCTCAACAAATAGGTATAGAAGGAATTGACGTCAACATGATACGGTTCATACATGATAAGACCATAACTGACATTATACTGAATGGTAAAAAACTGAAAGCTTTTTCCTTAAGATCAGGAACGAGACAAGGATACCTACTCTTGCCACTTTTACTCAACATACAGTAGTATACAGAAGTCCTGGCCAGAGTAATTAGGGGAAAAAGAAAAAAAAGGCAGTCACTCCTGTCTTCTTCCAATCTGTTCTTCAAACAGTAATCTTCAAAAATGTAAATTAGACCTACCATTTTCTATTTAACAACTTTCTCTTACTCTTAGAACAAAACTCAAACTCCTTAACAAGGTGTACAGGTATCTCACCATGCATTACTATCCTTCTTGATAATTATATTCCAATCATGCTGGCCTTTCCCCTTGTTTCATTAAGTAGCATAAGCAAAGGCATAAAAGCAGGAAGCATTAAGCAAATAGTTGAGTGTAAACATTCAGTTTATGTGGTTATACAATTTGCAAAGTAAAGGCAGTAGATAAAATAAGGTAGGAAAAGTTACTTGGGACCAAAAGAAGAGAGCCTAGAAGTAAGTTTACCCAAATATGATAAACTGATCTTCAATCAGAGTGCTTAGAATACCCAGAGGGGGAAGAACAGCCTCTTGAACAAATGGCGTTAGAAAACTAGGTATCTGTAGGCAAAAGAATGAAATGGACCCTGACCTTACGTCATACACAAAAGTCAACTCATGGGGTGCCTGGGTGGTTCAGCTGGTTAGGCGTCTGCCTTCGGCTAAGGTCATAATCTCAGGGTTCTGGGATCGAGCCCAATGTCAGGCTCCCTGCTCAGCAGGGAGTCAGTGTGCTTCTCACTCTTCCTCTGTCCCTTCCCCTGCTCATGCTCTCTCTCTTTCCCAAATAAATAAATCTTAAAAAATCAACTCAAAATGGATTACAGACTTACATGTAAGACCTGTAACTATAAAACTCCAAGAAGAAAACAAAGGGAAAAGCTTCATGACACTGATCTTGGGAATGATTTCATGGATATGACCCCAGAAGCACAGGCAACAAAAACAAAAATAAACAAGTGGAACTACCTCAAAATAAAAAGGTTCACCTTGCCTATCCACTACTATAGGATGTATACCTTAGAAAGAAAAGTAACCTCTTACATACCATTATCAAACCCATCTAATTTTCCATTGATATGATACTAATGTGAAGTTTATGTTCGAATTTCAGCAACTTTCCCCAAACTGTTCTTTGTAGTAATTTTTCTCCCTGGGCTAGAGTCCAATCTAGGATCATGACTACATTTAGCTGCCATGTCTCTTTAGTATCCTTTAATCTAGAACAGTTCTTCAGCTTTTGTCCTTCACGACACCTACATTTTTGAAGAGGACTGACCAGTTATTTGTTGAATATCCTTCAATTTGAGTCCTTCAATTTGAGTTTCTGTGAGTTTCACTGTGATTAAAGTTATGCATTTTGAACAGTTCTATAGGAGTGATGTGTCCTAAGTACATCGCATGTGAAGTACTTAATTTCAATGTTTCTTATTACTGGTGGATGTTAATTTTGATGTCCAAAGTTCTCTACTGCAAAGGTTAACTTTTTTCCCTTTGAAATTAATGAGCAATGTGGGAAGATATTGTGGAATATCTTGAGGCTGAATAAATACCCTTCTCCCCGGTAAGTTTTCACTCACTGGTTTTATCATCCACTGATGATTCTTGCTTAAATCTATTATTACTAAGAAGATTTTCTAACTCTATTTTTCCTCCTATGTTTAGTTGGACTGTACTATAAAGAACAGCCTCCCCTTTTCTTATTATCTAATCAATGAATAATGAATCTTATCTGTTTTAAAATCCATATGGATGCATGAGTTTATTTATATTATTTTTAATTATGTTCAGTTAGCCAACATATAGTGCATCATTAGTTGTTGATGTAGTGTTCAATGATTCATTGTGTATTATACCCAGTGCTCATCACAACACGCCTGATTTTTTTTTTACTATGCATGACTTTTTTAAACCTTTTGATTTAGAATAGTTTAGTCTCAGAAAAACTGTGAACACAGTACAAATACTTTTCTATAATTCATGCCCAGTTTCTTCTATTATTAACACCTTCCATTAATGTAGCACATTTTTTATGTTTAATGAACCAATAAAGATGCATTGTTATTAACCAAGGTCTACACACTCTCTGATTTCCTTAGTTTATACCTAATGTTCTTTTTCTGTTCCACGATCCCATACAGAAATATTGCATTACATTTAGTTATCCTATCTCCTTAGGTTATTCTGGTCTGTGACAGTTCCCCAGATTTTTCTTGTTTTTCATGGCCCTGACAGTTTTGAGAAGTACTGATCAAATATTTCACAGAATGTTCATTTGGGTTTTTGATGTTTTTCTCACAACTAGGCTGGTGTCATACATTTTGGGAAGGAAGACTTTAAAGTGCCATTCTTATCACATATTAAGGGGACATACCATCAACATGACTTATCACTGTTGATGTTAACTTTGACTAGCTGGCTGAGGTAGTCAACCCTGTTTATCAGGGTTCTTCACTATAAACTTACTCTCTGTCCCCTTCCTATGCCAAACTGCTGGGAAGGAGTTTACTTTGAGCAATCCACTCTTAAAAAGGAAGGAGTATGCTCTGTCTCCTTAAAGGTGGAGTGTCTACATACTCCATACATATTCAGACATCTGGAATTCCGCACAGAATTGTCTATTTGCTCCCATTATTTATTTATTTCTTTAATTGTTTATATATATTAATATGGACTCATAAAAAAGGACAAAAACAACTGAAACTAAAGGCTGGTTCTTACAAAAGGTTAACAAAATATTTACCCCTTGGTTATCATTCAGTATTACTATTTGCTCAACTTGTGGCAACTTTCGTCCCTTGCAGCTCTTTTACTTGGCCCTTGTGTCCCCTTGGCATTCTTATCATTGTCAGGTTTTCTAACTTTCCAGCACTAAAGATGCTCCTGGCTCTTCTTCTATATTTTTTGTTCTAACTGTAGAATCAGCCTATTTTCCCAGGAGCCCTGAAAATATGTTTTTGTGGGTCTCATTTCTGCTTTTTATTTTTACTTTTTATGCTTTTTCACTCATGGTGCTTATGAGTTTGGTATTTGGGGGAATATTTTGAGGTCCCAGTTGAAATTTCTTCAGAGAGATGTGTATCTGCTTCAGCCTTCAGGCATATGAGTTGGCACTACGAAGCTAGGGCCATTTTAAATAAAATTCTGGGCTGGAGAATTTTCAGATAACACATAGTCCATTGCACCAATAAATTGTACCAGTGCAAAAAGTTGGTCTGCAGTTACAAATTTCAGGATAAATTTGCCACTGCCTTCTTTCCCTGAACCCATTACCAAGGTTGAGAAAGGCGAACTTCCTTGTTTTATTCTTTTGCATGGATGTGTTTATTTCTTATTTATTATTTTACTTAGATTGCAGCCTACCGGAAACCCAAGAAGGATTTTCCCACTATCAGTGTGCCCTAAGTTCTATATTTTGTTCCGGACTTCATGTAGACATTAAAAATAAATCCCAGGGCAACCCTCTCAGGTCCCCTCTCTCTTTGGGAGCTTTGTACCATTGCTCAATAAACTTCACTATCACTCAATAAACTGCTTTGTTGCTCACCACAAAACAAAAAGAAAAAAAAAATCCCAGATCTACAGAATTCAGCTGAAACCTTAGGGTGACAGTTTGCTTTAGTGCTTAATTATCTCTATGGTGGGCTCCTGCTTTCACCCTGTTTTTGGGACCTGAAGATGTTTAACTGCCATGTCAACTCTGGTAAGTGTTAGAAGATAGTTGTGAGGGATGTCTGGGTGGCTCAGTGGGTTAAGTGTCTGCCTTCAGCTCAGGTCATGATCCCAGGGTCTTGGGATCGAATTCCACATCAGGTTCCTTGCTCAGCGAGGAGCCTGCTTCTGCCTCCTGCTTGTGCTCTCTCTCTCTCTTCCTGACAAAATCTGAGTGAGGAGTCTGATGCAGGGCTTGATCCCATGACCCCTAGGTCAAGACCTGAACAGACACCAAAAGTTGGGAGACTTAACCAAATGAGCCACCCAGATGCCCCAGGTACAGCTATATCTTGGGAAAATTTATGGTTGTAAATGCCTATAAAAAGCAAGCAGAAAGATCTCAAGTAAAAAACCCTAAACTTCCACCTTAAGCATTAGAAAAAGAGCACACTAAAACTAAAGCAAACAGAAGGAAGGAAATTATAAAGATTAGAGTAGAAATTAATGAAATAGAGAATAAAAAAGGACAAAAACAATCAAAACCAAAGGCTGGTTCTCATAGGAGATTAACGAAATAGACAAACTTTAACTAGATTAACCAAGGGAAAAAACTAGGAAGACTCATATAAAAAATGAAATAGAGAACCAACTTATTACTGATAAATATAAAACTAATGTCAGCATTCTAGATCTAGAAGGTGATCAGGGAGCCTGATGCAGGGCTCAGTCCCAGGACCCTGGGATGATGACCTGAGTTGAAGGCAGAACCAGCTGAGCCACTCCGGCACTGCTGACATTCTGTCTGAGTATGGTTTTAGCTGTGGATTTTTCATAGATGCCCTTTACCAAATTGAGGAAGTTCCCGTCTATTCCTAGTTTGTTGAATGTCTTTATCAACAAAGTGGGGGAAAGAGGAGGTTGGATTTTGTTAAATCCTTTTTTTGTGACTTTGAGATGATCAAGTGAGTTTGTGTTTTAGTTTGTTGATTGATTTTTAGATATTGAACCAATCTTGTATTTGTGGGATAAATCTCATTTGCCGAAGGTATATAATATTTTTTATGTGTTATTAGATGTTAGTTTGCTGGTATTTTATTTAGGCTTTTTGTATCCATATTCATAAGAGATCTCAGTCTAATTTCTTGTCATGTCTTTGTTGGATTTTATTATCAGGATAACACTAGCCTTATAAAATGAATTGAGAAGTGTTCCCTTCTCTTTATTTCTTAGAAGAACTTATAAAAAATTAGTTTTAATTCTTTAAATGTTGATAGAATTCAAGGGTGAAGGTGTCTGGGCCTGGACTTTCCTTTGTAGGTAATTTTTTAAAATTACTAACTCAAACTCATCATTTATTTTCAGTCCATTCAGATTATCTGTTACTTCTTGAGTTGTTTTCAGTAGTTTATGACATTCTAGGAATGATTTGTCTATTTATAAATAAATAAAATCTTTAAAAAAATAAAAATAATCTTTAAATAAAATTTTTCAGATGCCCATAGAACATTTCTAAAGAGCTTTATTGATATAATGCACATACAATTCACCTGTTTATTGTGTACAATTCAATGGTTTTTACCCTATTCATAGGTGTGTGCAGCCATCAACAGTTGATTTTAGAAGTGTTTTTATAACCTTAAGAACAAACCCTATATATACCCTTAGCTATCACCCATCTTACCCCCTCATCACTCCCCGCCGATCTACTTTGTCTCTATAGATGTCTATATTCTGGACTTTAATACAATAATTAATTAATAGGGAATCATATAAAATGTAGACTTTTGTGACTGGCTTCTTTTAACTCAGCATGATGTCTTCAGGTTCATGTAAGTTATAACATATAGCGATATTTTATTCATTTTGATGGCTGAATAATATTTCATTGTATGTATATGCCACAACATTTCATCCATTTGCCCATTAATGGACATTTGGGTTGTTTCTACCTTTTGACTATGATAAATAATGCTTCTATATAAATATTCATATTTATATATAAGTTTTTGTGTGGATATTTATTTTCATTTCTCTTGGGTATATACCTAGGAGTAGAATTGCTGGGTTATATGGTAATTTTAAATTTAATCATTTAATGAACTCTCAGACTGTTTGCCAAAGTTGCTGCATTATTTTACATTTCCACTTGCGGTATATGAGGATTCCAGTTTCTCAACAACCTCAATAACACTTCTTATTATCTGACTTTTTAAAAAGATTTATTTATTTGAGAGAGCGCGCAAGTTTGGGAAGGAAATGCAGAAGGAGAGGGAGGGAAAATCTCAAGCTGAGTGTGGAGCCTGATGCGGGGCTTGATCCCACGACCCTGAGATCACAACCTGAGCCAAAACCAAGAGCTGGATGCTTAACTGACTGTACTCCCCGAGTGCTCCCTGACTTCTTTTTATTGTACCTATTCTAGTGGGTATCAACTGGTATACATTTTGCTGTTGATTTCTTTATTTTTTTGTCAGAGAGAAAGGGAAAGAAAGATAGAGAGCAAGCACAAGCTCCAGGCAGAGGGAAAAGCAGACTTCCCACACAGCAAGAAGCCTGATGCAGGATTCAATCCCAGCACCCTGGAATCATGACCTGAGCCGAAGGCAGACACTTAACTGACTGTGCCACTGGGGTGCCCTCTCAAGATTTTTTAAAGCATTCAAACATTTATACGGATCTATTAGATCACCCTCATTATTTGCATTATTCTCAGAAGTATTTTTAACTATGCTTTTTATAAACAATTTCATTTCTATGATCTCTCATTAGGTAAGCATGCGTATTCAGCCTTTCTACTATTATTCTATAGTGTCCATTTCTCTTTGAAGATTCTCTACAGAGTTTTGTTAGTTTATGGTCTGTTCTGCATTTCTCCCATCCCCAAGCAATGTTCTCTCCCCCCACTTAAAAACTTTTTCATTTTCATTTTATACATATTTTTATGCTAATCCATGGTTGAAGATATATGTGTTATAGCCTCACAGTGGATTGCAAATCAGTGTAAAAATATTCCTCCTTGATTACTGCAACACTTGGGTGTTGTCTATATTAATATCATGTCTCCAAATTTCTTTTTGATATGACTCTAGTTTTCCTTTTACTTTCAACGATTCTGAGTCACTTTATTTTTAATGTGTCTGCTATATAGCATGAAACTGAGTTTGTTTTTAACCCAATCTGAGTTTTTAAAAAATTGATTAATTTATTCCATAAATGTATATAGCGTTGTTTTGTTTTCTTTCTAGCATGCCCCGCAGCAAGGGCGGAGCACGATGTGGGGCTCAAACTCTCAACCATGAGATCAAGACCTGAGCTGAGATCAAGGGTCGGAGGCTTAACCAACTGAGTTGCCCAGGTGCCCCAATGTTTACATAGTCTCATATGTTCTCCATTCTCTATTTTATAGTATTTTTTTCCTTTTCAGATCTTATTTATTTATTTGGGGGATAGAGAGAGACAGAACACGAGCAGGGGGAGGGGAAGAGGGAGCCAGATGTGAGACTTGACCCAGGTCCCTGAGATCAGAACCTGAGCTGAAGGAAGACACTTAAATGACTGAGCCACCCAGGCACCCGGTATTTTTTCTTTTGTTACAAATTTACCTTTTTCTTTTTCCTTCCCTTTACTCTCCCGTGACTCCTATCATTTTTCTAAATATTTCAGATGTTTTATACTTTAATTTTTTTTAGTTTAATTCTTTTAGAAGTAACTTTTATAATTTAAAATATTATAATTTTACACATGTATTTCTTGATTTATCAACTTAGAAGATGAAATTTATCATCTTAAATTTATCTTTATCAACTTAAAAGATAAAATCTCACTTACATTTCTTTTAGCCTGCCTTTCTTTCTGCCTGTCTCCTTGCTGATTTTTCATTTCGTTTTTTTGCCTTGCTTCTTCTGTGTGGATGTCCGCTCTTTTTCTTTGAAGTTCAGTACTCTCACCTGTGTATGTCTGGGTGTTGATTATTATACACAGATTTTTCTCTAGGACTGGGGTATGGCCTTTTAAATTATAGGTTCAGTTTTCCTTAGATATCTTATTATTTTTTGTTGCCTTCTTTAGAGACCACTAACAGTTATCACTATGTTAGACTTCCACTGTCATTCCTCAAATTATTTTTTCCAATTGCTTTCATTTCCTTTTTCTGTTACAATTCTTTTCCTTCAATTTGTTCTCCGATCCCCTAAATCTCTTTACCTCTTGTTATTACCTAAACTTTATTTAACACATTTCATGTCTTCTGTAATTATTCATGGCACAAAACATTCAGGAAAAACTTTCCTGTCTTATAGAATATGTTTTTACAGCTTGCAGTTCCACCTTTGTTTTTCCAAGTTATGTCTCCGACACTACCAATTGCTGAGCTGCAATTTTGTTTTTTCATCTTATTCATTTTTTTTAATTGTGGTAAAAAACATCCAACATTAAATTTACCATCTTAACCATTTTTAAGTACAAAGTTCAGCAGTGTTAAGTATATTCACACTGTGTGCCACAGAATTCTAGAACATCTTCATCTTGCAACATTAAACACTATATCCACTAAACACCAATTCTCTCTCTGCCCTCTCTACCAGGCCTGTGCAAATACTTTTCTGTTTCTAAAATTCTGACTACTTTAGATACATACTTCATAGATATGAAACACACAATATTGTCCTTTTGTGACTGGCTTATTTCACTGAGCACAATGTCTGTGAGTTCATCTATGTTGTAGCATGAGAGGACTGCCTTCATTTTTAAGGTTACACGATATTCTACTGGATGTATGTACCTCATTTTCTTTGTCCATTTGTCTGTTGATGGACATTTGGGTTGTTTCCATAACTTGATTAATTGTAAATAATGCTGTGATGAACATAAGTATGCATATATCTCTGGGATTTGGTTTGAATTATTTTGGATACATACCCAGAAGTGGGATTGCTGAGTCATGGTAATTCTATTTCAAATTCTTTGAGGAACCGTGATACTATTTTCCACAATGGCTGCAACACCATTATATTCACACCAACAGTGCACAAGAGTTCTAATATCTCTGCATTGTTGGGACAATTGTTACTTTCGGTTCTTTTTGCTCACATCCTAATGGGGTATGGAGTGATATCTCATTGTGGTTTGTGATGTGCATTTCTCTGATGATTAGTGATTTCGAGCATCTTTTCATATGTTTGATGGTTAGTCATAAATCTTAGGAAAACTCTATTCAAGTCCTTTGCCCATTTTTTAAATTGGGTTTATTGTTGAATAATAGAAGTTCCACGTATAATCTGGATATTAACCAATAACCATGATTTGCAAATACTTTCTCCCCATTCCCTAGGCTGCCTTTTCATCCTGTTGTGCCCTCTAAGGCAATTTTCAATTCTGAGTAGTATAATTCATTTATTTTTGCTTTTGTTGCCCTGCTCTTTTGGTGTCAAATCCCAGAAATCCATGCCAAATCAAATGTCATGAAGCTTTTTCCCTTGTTTTCTTCTAAAGGTTTTTTAATTTAGCGGTTATACTTGATCTTTCATCTATTTCGAGTTAATTTTTGTATATGGTAAAAAGCAAGAGTTCACAACTTCATTCCTTTGCACGTGGATGCCCACTTCTAACACCATTTGTTGAAGTGTACTTTATCCACTGTGTAGTCTTGGCACCCTGTGGAGAATCATTTATCTTATCTATTGATCTTGATGTGAAGTAGCTGCAACTGGACTATACTCAAAATACAAATATGAATAGATCAGCTCTTTGACTTCTTTCCTTATCTAGGTATGTTCTATCTTCCTCTAAGAGGTAAAGTTTGACACCTAGGTAGTAATGACTTATGTTCTTTTTTTCTTTTTTTAAAGATTTTATTTATTTATATAAGAGAAAGAGAAAGAGCACGAGAAAGGGAGGGGCAGAGGGAGAAGCAGACTCCCTGCTTAGCAGGGAGCCTGATGTAGGACTCGATCCCAGGACTCCAGGATCATGACCTGAGCCAAAGGCAGTTGCTTAACCCACTGAACCACCCAGGCACCCAGTAATGACTTATGTTCTACATGTTCTTTTATGTTAGAAATAGGGGGCCATGGGTAAACATTGCCTTTTACTTGGCTTTTACTATTTTTTTTTTAAGTCTGTATTGAGGCTCTTTTAGTCTTTATCACAGTCTTCTGAAATGCCTTCAGATTTTAGGCTTTCCCCTGTTTTAGTACTGAGACATGATACTTCTATTATTATCAGCCTTAATTTAAGTATTTACTTGTAATCCTGTTTCTAAGTTCACAAATCTTTTCCCAGAGGTTACAATTATTTTACATAATAAAGTGATTTGCATGAGAAAGCAGGAAAAAAAGAAGAAAAAGAAAAATGGATCTCTATTTAAATTGTGAGGGAACATTATCATCGGAATAAAATGAGGGAGCGCCTGGGTGGCTCAGTCAGTTGAGCATCTGACTATTGCTTTTGGCTTGAGTCATGATCTCAGAGTCCTGGGATTGAGCTCCACATTGGGCTCCACGTTCAGTGGGGAATCTGCTTGAGGATTCTCTCTCTTCCTTTGCCCCTTCCACTGCTCCCACTAACTCTCACTCTCTCTCTCAAATAAATAAATCTTAAAAAAAAAAAAAGAATAAAATGGAAACACACAGACACAGACCTTGTCTTTCTCCTTCACTCTGTCACTCCCTTTGTACTCCCCTCCCCACCCCCCTGCCCCAATCCCATTACCTGCAATATCTATCTGGAAGGATTCTTTTTCTTTTGTCCAGGCTTCCTTAGGAACTGTTCTCTTAGTATGGCTCTCCTCTTTCTGTTTAACATCTTCAGTGTCTGGTAGACTTTCAGTCTTTGTGTCTTGCAATCTAGCTGAGTGCTCTGCAGCCTCAACACCATCAGAATCTGAGAGAGATAAATTAACACAGTAGCCAGACAAGAAGTTGACAAGAAGTATTTTAAAATACCTCTCAAGCATCTAACACGTGAAAGGCACTGTTACTGGTATTGACCCCCCAAAAAAATACATAAATAAAAAGACCATTTAGAAATGTGTTTAGAAACTATTGTTCCAAATTGGAGTTAGAAAATACACAGAAACATGGGGCGCCTGGGTGACTCTTGATTCCGGCTCAGGTCAGGATCTCAGGCTTTTGGGACTGAGCCCCACACTGGGCTCCAGGCTCAGCTGGGGAGTCTGCTTAAAAATTCTCTTCCTTGCCCCCCCAATCTCATGTGCATGCACCCTTTCTCTCTAAAATAAATAAATTAAAAATATACAAAAACAGATGTCATACAAAGTAAAAGAATTACTGCCTAAGAGAAAGAAGTATATGTACTCAAAAAGGGATAAACTACTTCTAGCTCAGAGGATCATGAAAGAAATCTAGAGTAAAATAACAACTGAC
Organism: Lontra canadensis; assembly: GCF_010015895.1. Taxonomy (NCBI): domain Eukaryota; kingdom Metazoa; phylum Chordata; class Mammalia; order Carnivora; family Mustelidae; genus Lontra; species Lontra canadensis. The sequence continues at coordinate 176,299 of NW_022631044.1, forward strand.
TTGGGTGTTAGAGGATAGCTAAGCTGGGGGGTGCCTGGATGGCTCAGGTGGTTTAGTGGCTGCCTTCCGCTCAGGTCATGATCCCAGGATCCTGGGATTGAGCCCTGCATCAGGCTCCCTGCTCAGCAGAGAGCCTGCTTCTCCCTCCCCTCTGCCTGCCTATCTACCTACTTGTGCTCTGTCAAACAAATAAATAAAAAAAAATCTTAAAAAAAAAAAAAGGAGAAGATAGTTAAATGGGATAAACACTGAGACAGAAAGACAAAAGGCATTTTAGGCAAAGGTCACTGCACACGAAAACAAGAGAGTCAGGAAAGCAAATAAACATCGAAGAAACAGAGCAAGTGTATGGTTTGAGTACAGAATTTATAAGAAAAAAGGTACCTAAAAAGTTGTTTGGGAGCTGATTTTCCTGTTCTGAAAGACTATACTAAAAGAGTTTAGATTTTATTCTTAAGGGCTTTGAAAACTTTCTGATTGTGAGATAAACAGGATCTGTTACTAGAACATTCATTTAGCAACCGCAAAAAGGGGGGTAAAATTTTGAAATGTTGCCCAGAATATAATATAACTTGTGAGAGCAAGCAATACACACACAAAAAAGAAATGGCTAATTATGTTCCAAAATGTTTCTATTTATAATATTGTCAGAGACTACCAGCTGTCCTCTGAAATCCATTTTCCTTTCCTCTAAAATAAACCCCTGACAATAGACAGGCTGAGGGGATCTTGTGTCCTTCAAATTCCTCCCAGTGAGTTCTTCATGAGCACAGAAGCTCGTTTCCAGCCATTAACTAGTTCACAATCTGAAGCAGAAGCAATTACAGGCAACCAGTGTCCCTAGTCCTATCCTAGGCCACTGAATAATGCCGAAAAGAGCAACCCCAGCCATCAGCCCTTGGAAATAATTCTTCAAAAGGAACTCGTGTCAAAACAGTAAAATGAAGAATCAACAAAACAAAACAAAACAAAAACAAAACCAATCAGTTTTGGAAGATTTTGATTTGGTCGGCTGCTGGGTTAAAGCAATTTTGATAATGTTTATTTGGGGAGAGAAAAAGCAAGTGTATCCTAGCTCTTAAAGTCTCTCTTAACGCTCAACTGGAGAAAGTAAGAGCTAAGTATCAGCTGAGAAGCAGAAATCCAATCCCACCTTAGACATCCAAATATTTTCAGACTGTATGGTTACTTCCATGATGCCACTAGTTTACCCAATTCTAGACTATGCCCCTCTTGGACCTGTCTAAGGAGAACTTCACAAACTGTCAGTCTGATGAGCAGAGGACTGCTACGCTTCTACAACAGGACTGGCAAATGCCCTGTCTTAACGTCATTCAAAGAGAGTTATTCATAGAGACATTAAGCCAGAGAACCCACTTCTTGAATCAACTAGAGAGCTTAAGATTACAGATTTTGGGGAGCTGGTTTATGTCTTCATCCTCTAGAACCACCCACTTACCCTGGACCACCTGCCCCCTGAGATGATTACGGGCCAAATGTATGCTGAGAAGTGAATCTCTGGAGCCTTGGTGTTCTTTGTTATAAATTTCTAGTTGGGAAGACTCCTTCTGATGCAAGCACATACCAAGATACCTATAAAACATATCCTAGACTGAATTCCGATTCTCTGACTTTGTATAAGAGGGAGCCAGAGATTTCTTTACAAGACAGCTAAAATATAACCCTAACCGAAGGCTGATTCTCAAAGAAATGCCAGAACACCCCCGGATCACAGCAAACTCATGGAAATCATCTAGCTGGCAAAAAAGGCAAAGATTTGGGGCACCTGGGTGGCTCAGTGGGTTAATCCTCTGCCTTCAGCTCAGGTCATGTTCTCAGGGTCCTGGGATCAAGCCCCGCATCCGGCTCTCTGCTCAGCAGGGAGCCTGGTTCCTCCTTCTCTCTCTGCCTGCCTCCCTGCCTACTTGTGATCTCTTGTCTGTCAAATAAATAAATAAAATCTTAAAAAAAAAAAAGGCAAAGATTCAACTTTGAAGATGAATCTTATAGGGAGGGGCTCGTGGCTGGCTCAGTCAGTAGATCATGGGACTCTTGATCTCAGGGTTCTAAATTCCAGCTGCACACTAGGCTGCTGTATAATCTGTCAGGAACAGGTTACTGACACTTACCTTACTGCTGCCCGCCTACAATCTAAAGCACTACAGAGCTGCGTTTTTTGTTTTACTGAGCAGGCAGTACTTCGGTCTCCCTACTCAGAAAGTTTCACTTCAGTAGACATGACAGTCTGAAATGAAAAGAACCCGCAGCCTCCTGCTAACTTCACTTTCATAATCTGGAGACAAGGTTCAATTGCAGCCACCACACAGCATGTTCAGAGTATGGTGTCCTTGTAGAAGACGGAGCCGGGGTCCAACCGGGGGTTTGTTCCATCTTGATCAGTTAAAGAGCCAAGCAATAACCTTCCAAGTAACTAAGGGTGTGTGTTACCTACTGGGTGGCCAGGCTTGGTAAAGCTGTCAGAATGAACATGTGATTCGTTCTTTCACATGCAAAAATGAAGATTTTTGTATTAAAAAAAAACCAGAACCTTGACTTCACTGGACATATGGTTATCAGAATAAATATTATATTTCCCAGCCTTCTGGCAACATAGCTTAGTATGAACATGTGACTAAGTCTGGCCAATAGAATGGAAGAGGAATGGTACATGTAACTTTTGAGAAGTATTTAAAGAAGGAATATACTTTTTTCTTTCCCTTTCTTCCTTTGTGCTGGCTGGAATACAGGCCTAATAACTACTGCAGGAGAATGGAGGCTAAAAATGTTGGAGCAACAGGAGAGAAAGAGCTTTGTTCCTTGATACACTGAAGTCTACACCTGGATTTTTACAAGAAAGAGAAATAATTTCCTGTCTTCTTTAAGACAATGTTACTTTGTTTTTATTTTCATCTCTCAGAGCCAAAACAAATCCTAACTATTTTTTTTTAACAAATCCTAACTTTAACACGTTATTATAGCCTTTTTTAATTAGCATAAGCCCACTGAAGTAAATTAACTGGATAGGTACTTAAGAAGTAAACAAGCTGAATTCCTAGAGAAAAAGGTTTATGTACAATAATAGTATTAAAGAGTAAGCATCTGGGACTCCTGGGTGGCTCAGTGGGTTAAGCCTCTGCCTTCAGCTCAGGTCATGATCTCAGGGTCCTGGGATCCCACATCGGGCTCTCTGCTCGGCGGGGAGCCTGCTTCCCCTCTCTCTCTGCCTACTTGTGATCTCTTTCTCTCTGTGTCAAACAAATAAATAAATAAATAAAATCTTAAAAAAAAAAAAAGAGTAAGCATCTTGTGGAACTGAATTTTCTTTTTCTTTTTTTTTTTTTAAGATTTTATTTATTTATTTGACAGAGATCACAAGTAGGCAGAGAGGCAGGCAGAGAGAGAGGAAGCAGGCTCCCCGCGGAGCTGAGAGCCTGATGCAGGGCTTGATCCCAGGATCCTGGGATCATTACCCGAGCTGAAGGAAGAGGCTTTAACCCACTGAGCCACCCAGGCGCCCCGGGACTGAATTTTTTATCAGTAAAGTCCATTATGTGAATTTCTGGCAATGAGATTAACTTGTGTACTATAGTCACAAAGTTGTCCAGAATGTCTTAAAAGAGCTTTAAAAATGTTAATTTTACCTGCCAATCTATACCAAAAAAATTGCAGCTAACATCCTATTTCACATATGAGCAAGACAGTGAAAGGCTGAAGACAGTAAGGGAACAGAAAATACTTTTTTGTTTCTACTCATTTTAGAAGGCCAGAAGAAAATAATACACAGATAATCCAGCTCAGTTACCTTCAGTGGTTTTCTGCAAGGGTTCTTTTTCTTCAGGTTGGGCAGCCTTAGTCACTGCATTTTTATTGTAGATCTCCTTTTTCTGGTTTTTATCTGAAATGTTCTCATCCCCAATGATGGAAACTTGAACTTGGGCATCTGGAATAATGACATCACACAATTTCATAGAGAAGGAAAGGACAATAAACACAACAGGCAAGTAACTGCCATCCCCCCTCAAAAAGTCCAAACAAAACCCCAAACCTCTTTATGTATTAAGAAAAAAAAGCATCTCCTAGGCCCCATCACAGCTTTTAAGTTGTGACAATTATGGTGGGTTTACAACATAAATTGGAAAGCTCTTCCTATTTTTCTGTGTACAATGATGGTTTAAATAAAATTCTTTATTTTTTAATTTAAATTCAATTAATTAACATATAATGTATTACTGATTTCAGAGGTACAGGCCTATGATTCATTAGTCTTATATAACATCTAGTGCTCATTACATAACATGCCCTTCTTAATGCCCATCACCTAATTATCCCATCCCACCACCCCCTATCCCCTCCAGCAACCCTCAGTTTGTTTCCTATGATTTAAGCGTCTCTTATGGCTTATCTCCCTCTCTAGTTTCATCTTGTTTTATTTTCTCCTCTCGTCTCCTATGATCCTCTGTTTTATTTCTTAAATTCCACATACGAGATCGTATGATAAGATCATATGGTAACTGTCTTTCTCTGACTGACTTATTTCACTAAGCATAATACCGTCTAGTTCCATCCACGTTGTTGTAAGTGGCAAGATTTCATTATTTTAATGGCTGAGTAGTATTTCATTCTCTCTCTATGTACCACATCTTCTTTATCCATTCATCTGTCGATGGACATCTGGGCTCTTTCCACAGTTTGGCTATTGTGGACACTGTTGCTATAAACACTGGAGTGCAGGTGCCCCTTCGGATCACTACATTTATATCTTTTTTTTTTTTTTAAGATTTTATTTATTTATTTGACAGGGAGAGAGAGAGAGAGCACAAGCAGGCAGAGTGGCAGGCAGAGGGAGAGAGAGAAGCAGGCTCCCCGCTGAGCAAGGAGCCAGATTCGGGACTTGATCCCAGGACCCTGGGATCATGACCTGAACCGAAGCAGCTGCTTAATGGACTGAGTGACCCAGGCGTCCCTTTACATTTGTATCTTTGGGGTAAATAGCCAGTAGTGCAATTGCTGGATTGTAGGATAGCTCTGTTTTCAACTTTTTGAGGAACCTCCATATTGTTTTCGAGTGGCTGCACCAGCTTGCATTCCCACCAACAGTATGGAGGGGGGGGGTTTCTCCTTTCTCCACATCCTTGCCAACATCTGTCATTTCCTAACTTGTTAATTCTAGCCTAACATACCACTGTTCTTTAAATGAAATCTGTTCTTTACTGGTTTGACACAACAGTTAAAAAAAAAAAATCAATTGTCTTTTTCAAAGTAAAAAAGGGATGTGAATAACTCTTTTGAGTTCTTTGGTTTATTCGAAGTTTTTGTCACTTACTGAGCCAATTTTGATTTTCGTATCATCCTAGAAAAGCATTTGTACCATCAAAATTTTATGTATAATACTCTTGTGACTTCAAAAACCTCCTGAAATTATATCCTTTTAAAATTGCTTTATATTTTCTATTTTCTTTCTGTTTATCTTGGTCGTATTTGCCAGAGATTTATCTATCTTATTGGTTTTTTTTTTTTTTTAAATCAGCTCTTTTCTTTCTTATATGAGAAAACTCAAGTGTAAAAATAATATGTTACTAAGTATATTAAAAAGTCACCAATAGGGGCGCCTGGGTGGCTCAGTGGGTTAAAGCCTCTGCCTTCGGCTCAGGTCATCATGATCCTGGGGTCCTGGGATCTGAGCTCACATCAGCTTTCTGCTCAGCAGGGAGCCTGCTTCCTTCTCTCTCTCTCTGCCTGCCTCTCTGCCTACTTGTGATCTCTGTCAAATAAATAAATAAATAAATAAATAAATAAATAAATAAAATCTTTAAAAAAAAAAAGTCACCAATAAAGCAATTAGGATAAGTTAACAATGTTTATGTTTTTACAATGGGTCAAAAAGAGGTTCAGCTCTTCCTAAGTATGAATATTTTTCAACAAAGAAATCAGAAAAGCAATAGAGATTACTAAAGATATAATATAATGTGTCTATCAAAGAGCTGAAGAAATAAACCATTACAGATATGATTCCCTGTGTAAAGGCTCAGAGATGCTACTCTCTGTCTTTTCAGTAGCAACTTTTATGCTGAATTTAGAGTTTATCAATTCCAAGGATGTTTCTGAATTTTTTTTGCTTTATTGCATGTATTAATCAAGAATAGTACCCAGACTGGAACACAGAGCTATCCTATGCTTTAAAAATTGCCCTGGAATCAGCAGCACCTATTTAGCTAACAGCCATGCACAGGAACTAAAAACAGTAAATGGAATAAAGCAACACAGGCAATTATACATGTAGAATTTTCAGTGGCCACTGGAGTCTCCTCCCCCCTTTTTAAAGATTTTATTTATTTATTTGACAGACAGAGATCACAAGTAGGCAGAGAGGCAGGCAGAGAGAGAGAGGAAGGGAAGCAGGCTCCCCGCTGAGCAGAGAGCCCGATGTAGGGCTCGATCGCAGGATCCTGGGATCACAATCGGAGCTGAAGGCAGAGGTTTTAACCCACTGAGCCACCCAGGTGCCCCTGGAGTCTCCCTTTAATAAATACAATCATGTGTCAGCTAGGTAAGTACAATGTCAGGGACGCAGAGGAAAAAAAAAAACAAGCAGGTCTCTAAAGATTAAAAAGTTTCATAAAACAGTGGGGCCTATATCTGGGGATAGGGTTGAAAGCTCAAATACCCATAGTGACCAGACAGATAAGGTGGATGAATGAAGCAGACTGGCTCTGAGAAGTGTGGGGACCTGAAGCAAACACAAGAATGTACATCTTCTCTGCAGGGAAGACCCATGCATCAGGGGCAGGTGATTACTGTCATGGTGGAATGCAAGCTGAGCACAACCAGATATTCTGATTTTCAAGGGAAGTACAAAATCTTATTTTCAAACAGTGGCAGCAGAATGAAAAGAAAATTTAAAATACCACGTGAACCATATACTTTCTTGCAAAATCCAATCTACGAAAACATTAGTTTGTACCATCAGATAAATTCATGAAGCAAATTTAATCAAGATTTTCTACAGATCTGTTTCTGAAACATACCTGACTAGATATTATTTCACGTCAAAAGTTGCAGTATATTTTATTTCCCACAGTGAAAATAAATAGGTCTAAGAAATCTGTGAAGTATTTTAGAAGATTTTATAAATATTTTACCTTCTTGTTTACGCCCAATGAAATAGCTACGAGAAAAGCTTGTGTAACACCAGAAATAAGATAAAGATTAGACAACATTCTCACTTAGAATAACCAGGGAAAAAAAGGCCACAAAACATACAAAGCCAATTCAGTTACCTGCATTATCTTTCTGAGGAGGTTTTGCTCCCAGTGGCAAGGTTGTCTTAGCCACCGCCCTCTTACTGTAGATCCCCTCTTTATGTTTAAGGTTATCAGTGACTGGTAGGTTGTCATCCCTTGTGCCTAGCACCTCCGCCGGGAAGTCTGGAGCAATGGCATCATTGGATCCTACAGAAAAGTGGGAAAGTAGTACAATTAATACAAGTTGAAGTTGAAGAAAGACAAAAAGTTTACGTCTTAAACTGCTTCTATTAAAAAGGTACGACAGGGTGCCTGGGTGGCTCAGTGGGTTAAGCCTCTGCCTTCGGCTCAGGTCATGATCCCAGGGTCCTGGGATCGAGTCCCGCATCAGGCTCTCTGCTTGGCAGGCTTCCTCCCTCCCTTCCTTCTCTCTCTCTCTCTGCCTGCCTCTCTGCCTACTTGTGATCTCGCTCTGTCAAATAAATAAATAAAATCTTAAAAAAAAAAAAAAAGGTATGACAATAGGAGTGTTGTGATGTGACCAGAAGGCGATGTCAGTCAAATGGAAGCTGTCAGACATGTATAATAAACTGCAACAATACACAGTGGAGAAGCTAATGACAGAAAATATAGAGTATCAGCTCCGAAGAAAGACAATTTCCAGTTCAGGAAGGTTTTCAAAGAAAGGAGAATACAGACTGTAACTTAGAAAATAAGTAGTCTTTTTGAACTATGCAGAGGAAGACAGACATTTTAGGAAGAGGTGAAGCATGAACAAAGACAGGGAAATAGGAAAGTAAAAAGTATGTAAGAACAGCAGCCACTTTGTGGTCAGGTCAGATCATAGAACACATTAAAGAAAGTGGTGGGAAATATTAAAAAATAATTGTTTGGGGCAAAATTCAGCAGAGCATGGAATCCCAAGCTATAGAGCAAAATTTTATTGCACATGAAATGTAACATCATTAAAAAATTTTTAATAAAGGGGAAATATAATCAGCCATGTTTTAGTAAGATTAATCTGATAATAATATAAGATACAAAACACTGAAAGAAAAGTAATATGATAAATACAAGATTGGAAAGTAATTTTACCTTCTTTTGAAACACAATTCAATATTCCTACATCCACTGGTAAGAAAAGTTTATCCATGCCATAAAAAAGAGGTGAAGAACATTTCTGAGCCCCTGAACTATGTATGGCAATAAAAGCTCAGGATCAGTCTCATTAGTACAGTGCCAGTGTAGGTAAGTCATGAAGGACTTTTTTAGACAGATTGCAAGGATCCTACTAAGCCTGCTGGGTCATATGTACAGGTTAAATTGGGCTTTTTGTCAGCTGCTGTGGCATCACTTTCTCTTATTTGCTCCCTATCTCTCTGGCAAACCCTTAGTATCTCTCCTTCTACCAAATCTCTCAGCGTAGGAGCTCCTCCAGGGGTCAGAACTCTTTTGACTTCCTGAGTGGACTCATCAATTACCAATGGATTGAACACTATCTATCTATATGCTGATGACCAACAAATACGTATCTCTGGCTAAGATCTTTCTTTGGAGCTTCAGATTCTAGCATTCAAGACACAGCTAGTCCTTAAAGCATCTTTTGAAGAAATTAGAAAAAGGTGTCCCTTTCTTAATTAAACAAATTAAGATATTATATATTATGGTACAACATAACAACTGTACACAGGGATCATTCTCCTCACAAATACTTCCAGATACCAAAGAACACACTCCACCAGCAACCAGCACATGCATACTCTTCACCATCATCCCCCTATGTTCTCCAAGAGAGGGGAGTACGTCAGATTCACAGTCAGGTGGGGAACAGTAAGTCCCTGAGAACAGTGGTGGATAGCACGAGAAGCAAGTCTGTAGAGCTGAGAGGCAACTGAAAGCCTGTCTAGCCAAATGGATGTGTGAATGCCTACAAGTGTATGTGTACTTATTTTGCCTCATCCAAGCACAACTGTGGGACTTCTAAGTATAGAGTTTTGTTTGGGGCAAGAAGAGAGTTAACACTGCTTCAGAACTCTAGATGGAGATCTGGAACCTTCATACTCACCTATGTATTTTCATAAAAAACAGCATATATCTTTATGATGTTAGTAACACAACCTTTTATGTGGCACTCTTGCATATAACCTTAAATGTGTAAATCAACTCTGTTTATGGTCAATAGCCTTCTGACTAACTGGTGTTCTCGCCTCCACGCTTCTAGAGTCCTCACCTTGGCTCCCTGACTTCCCACCTATGAAGTGGTTCTCCATCTCGCAGCCAGATAAACTTTGCAAATGTAAATGAAACCACAGTTGCCTACTAGAATAAAATACAAATGTTTTAGTATGGTTTACAAGACATTAAATGATCTTGGGCCTACCCATCTAACCGTATCTAGCCACCATTCTGCTCCAACCATACTGCATTCTCATTTGTCAAATACATCAAGCTCTCTCCTGTTTCAGGAGCTTTGCCCATTCTGTCACTCTCTACTCTTTGCCTACCTAACCCACCTTTATCTTACAGACCTCATCTCTAAAGTTTTTTTCCTTGGAAAGGCCTTCAGGAGCTCCTAAAACTAAACTGGGTACTCTTATTATTCTCATCCAATTCTACTTTATTTTATTAACACTTACCATTTGTAATTATGTACTTATTTGTGGTCTATTTGTTTACTATCTGTAACAACATTCCACATACTCCATAAACTTGGGACCATGTTTATTTTGCCTCTGTAAATGTAGCACCTAGTATAGCATCTCCCAGGAACACAGTAAGAGCTTTAATACTTTTGGGTTGAAGAAACAATGAACTTGAACTGAAGGCTTTTTGTCACCTTAAGAAAAACAAAACAACCAAACTTTGGTTTTATATGCTTTGGAATGAATGTACACAGGGAATGCAACGTATGTAGTTTCCTATCTGGTTCCCCCCCCCACACACTCAATTCAAGATAAATTTTACATGGAATCTAGAGTTTAAAGTCAGCATATAAAATGAAAAACCATACAGCACTGAAATTACCCCACGAAGGTTCAAGAAGGTACCATGTTGAAACTGACATCCTATTGGCTCAACAAATCCACCCGAGAGTACTTTCTCCTTTTGGCTCGCAACGAATCACTGTGCCTGTTTCTGAGCACCTGATGAAGCACCTGGCTTATGTTTAGAAGCCATGTTGTAACAAAAAGACACTTTAGCTCTAGAATCATTCTCAGGGAATCAAGATAAGCTGTTTAAACTAGTATAAAAGGAAAATGAGGATAGTAAAGTGTGAGAAGAGAGATTTCCCATCACCCATTTCAAATCCATCACAGTATGTTCACAGAGTATACAGACTGCACACAACTCTTGCACCTTTTTGAAGATTTTATTTTTAAGTAATCTCACACGCAACCTGGGGTTTGAACCCACAACCCAGAAATCAAGAGTTGCACGCTCCACTGACCGTGCCACTGAGGGCACCCCAACTCTTGCCCTTTTACCATATGTCTGTGCTGAAAGACACGCGCTTTCTCTTTTTTGTTAAATCTATGTATTTGAATATGCTTAAGTTAAACACATGTATGACAAAATGCCAATGTATGCAAAATTTGTCATAGCTAAAAAGATTTCATTATAATCTATTCATTTGAGTTTACACTATCTTAAAGTTTGTTTCCTGCTTTGTTCTTTTTTTTTTTTTTTGAAGATTTTATTTATTTAAAGATTTTATTTATTTATTTGACACACAGAGAGAGATCACCAGTAGGCAGAGAGGCAGGCAGAGAAAGAGGGGGAAGCAGGCTTCCTGCTGAGCAGAGAGCCTGATGCAGGACTTGATCCCAGGACCCCGAGATCATGACCTGAGCTGAAGACAGAGGCTTAACCCACTGAGCCACCCAGGCACCCTTTATTTATTTTTTTGTCAGAGAGAGCAAGCAAGCAAGTACACAAGCAGGGGGAGTGGCTAGCAGAGAGAGAAGCAGGCGCCCCACTGAGCCCGATGTGGGACTCAATCCCAGGACCCTGGGCTCATGACCTGAGCTGAAGGCAGTCAGTCAACCAACTGAGCCACCCAGGAGTCCCTTCTGTTCTTGTTCTGTTATTTTGCTAATTTTGTACACTCAACAATAATCTGGAAGATAGATATCAAGTTTAAAAATTCTATTAGAGGGGCATCTGGGTGGCTCAGTTGGTTGGGCAACTGCCTTCGGCTTGGTCATGATCCCAGAGTCCCAGAACGGAGTCCTGGGTCCCCTTCTCCCGTCGGGCTCCCTGCTCAGCAGGGAGTCTGGTTCTCCCTCTGACCCTCCCTTCTCTTTGCTCTTTCTCATTGTCTTTCAAACAAATAAATAAAATCTTAAGAAAAATTCAATTAGAGTTTTTCCAGTAGTATTTTTTTTAGCATTTTTTAATTGGGGTAAAATATACATAAAATTTGCCACTGTAACCACTTTTAAGTGTACAGTTCAGTGGTTTTAAGTACATTCACACTGATGTGCAACCATCATATCATACATCTCCAGAATTCACATATTTTCACAAACCAAAACTGTACCTATTAAATGGTAATTCCCTTTTCCTCCTCCCCTCAACCCTTGATAACCACTGTCCTACTTTGTCGCTATGAATTTGACTACTCTAGGTACCTCATATAAGTGAAATCTTAGAATATTTGTCCCTTTGTGATTAGCTTATTCACTTAGCACAGTATCTTCAGCGTTCATCAACAATGTAGCATGTGCCAAATTTCACCCTTTTTAAGGCTGAATAATAATTTCCCACTACATATATGTATCACATTTTATGTATTTATTCATCAGCTGATAGACATTTGAGTTGTATCCACATTTTGGCTATTGTGAATAATGTTGCTATGAACCTGAGCACACAAACATTTATTCAAATCCCTGCGTTCAATTCTTTTGGGTATATGTTAGATCATACAGTAATTCCCTGTTAAACATTTTTAATTTTTTTTTTTTTTTTGAGAGAGAGAGAGAGAGAGAGAGAGCATGTACACAGTGGGTGAAAGAGGAGAGAGAAGAGAGAGAACCTTAAGCAGGCTCCATGCCCAGCAGGGAGCCTGTTGCGGGGCTCGATCTCATGACCCCGGGATCATGACCTGGGCCAAAATCAAGAATCCGACACTTAACTGACTGAGCTACCCAGGCACTTCTTTATGTTTGACTTTTTCAGTTACCACAATACTCTCTGTAGTGGCTACATCCTTTTAAATTCCCACCAGCAATACACATGGGTTGCAATTTCTCCATAGCCCCACCAAAGCTTGTTATTTTCTGTTTGATAACAGCCCTCCTACTGGATATGGAGTGGTATCTCACTGTCGTTTCGACTTGCCTTTCCTTTATGTCTAATAATGTACAGCATCTTTTTTATGGCTTTTTTGGCCATTTGTGTATCTTTATTGGAAAAACATTTATTCGGATCCTGTGCCCATTTTAAAATAAGACTGTTGGCTGTTGTTGAGTTATAAGAGTTCTTTATATATAATGAATATTAATCCCCTATCAGATATATGATTGCATTTTGCTCTAATTCTGTGAATTACCTTTTTACCCTGTTGATAGCTTTTTGATACACAAAAGTTTTACCTTCTCATAAATTCTAATTTCTTTCTTTTGTTGCCTGTGCTTCTGATAACATATTAGTTTTATAAGAACTTATTTTTTTTTAAAATTTTATTTATTTATTTGATAGAGATCACAAGTAGGCAGAGAGGCAGGCGGGGGGGAAGCAGGCTCCCCACTGAGCAGAGAGCCCCATGTGGGGCTCGATCCTAGAACCCTGGGATCATGACCTGAGCCAAAGGCAGAGGCTCTAACCAACCCACTAAACCGCCCAGGCGCCCCATAAGAACTTCTTTAATCTATCTGATCACCAAATCATGAATAAAATAAGACTTGTTTTTTTTCATCAAAAACAAAGGATATAATTAAACTGTTTTTTGTTTTCATGTTTTTCATTCCAAAATTAACTTCTGACATTTTTTGTTAGTCTTGTAACTAAAATTTCTATTTAGGTGAGTGTTATGTTAACCTGGCTTCAAATTTCACCACTGCTTCATTATTATTTCTGGAACTCTTCATTTAGAGCCACCTCTTCAGGTGGATGAGTCTTCAAATTAATTTTTTAAGAAAGTATGAAGGCTTCCTACAAAGAGACTCATTTTAGACCTAAAGACACCAGCTGAATTAAAGTGAGGGGGTGGAGAAACCCTTAATAGGCAAATGGATATCAAAAGAAAGAGCAACAATACTTATATTAGACAAACTAGACTTTTTTGTTCTTATACTGTTTTTATCCTGCTTTGGTATCAGGGTAGTACATGGAATGATTTTGAATGTGTTCCCTCTCCTCTATTATTTTAAGATTTTGATAAGATTGTCATTATTTTTTTTTTAATGTTTGGTAGAATTCACCAATGAAACCATGGGGTCTTGGGCTTTTCTGTGCTGGGAGAGTTTTGATTCCTAATATAACTCTCATGCTTGTTATTGGTCTAAGAAGATTTCCTACTTCTGGGATTCAAGATTCATGATGCAATCTTGGTAATTTGTGCATTTTTAGAAGTTATCTGGTTGTATATTTCTAAGTTATCTGATTTGTTAGTATATAATTATTTAAAATAATCTGTTTTCACACTGTATTTCTGTAGTTAGCTATTGTTTTCTCTTCCACTTCTCATTCTGGTTTTCGGGATTTTTCTTTTTTTTTCCCCCACCTTAGTTGATGTAGTTAAAGCATTGCCAATTTTGTTTATTCATTTATATATTTTTGAAAATCTGGTCATAACTTTCAACATTATGTGATTGTTTATTCTGGTCTCTATTTTACTTATCTCTGATTTTTCTTTGTTGTTTATTCCCTCTACTAAATTGCACCTACATTTATTCTTTTTCTAGTTCCTTGGGGTGTGATGTTAACCTTTTCCCCTTAACATCACAAGCATTTATGACATAAATTTCACTCTAACATCTGCTTTTGCTGCATAGGTTTTGGAATGTTGTGTTTTCTTTTTCTTTTGTCTTGAGACTTATTTTGATTTGCATTTGATTTCTTATTTGGCCCAATGCTATAGGGCCAAATTGGGTGTTAATATTTATTAATATTGGCCCATTGCTATGGGGCATAGGGTGTTAATATTTACATATTCAATATTTCATATTTATATTGTAGATTTTCCAGCTTTGTTTTATTGTTGATCTTTAGTTTTATAACATCATGGCTGGAAAATACACTTGGTATATTTCAGTCATCTTAAATCTGTAATATTTGTTATATTTCTTTTCAAGTGATTTAACCAGGGAATTTTTCTTTTTTATTTAAAGAAAATGTGTATTCTATTTTTCTTGGGTGGAATATGTTATATAGATATTTTAGAACCATGTATTCTAAAGTATGCTTCAAGTAAAAAAATGTTCTTGTTGAAAAAAAAAAAAACTTTAACAGAGGTTACTCATTTAAAATAAAGCATATCAGAGGGGAGATGGGTTGGGGCTGGGTGAAGTAAGTGAAGGGGATTAAGATGATGAGCACTAAGTAATGATGTACAGAATTGTTGAATTACTATGTTTTACTCCTGAAACTAATATAACACTGTATGTTAACTACACTGGAGTTAAAATTTAAAACCCAATAAAAAAAAAGTATGAAGGCAGAGTATGCTTTGAGTTCCTATGTATTTGTGAAAATCTCTCTGTTGCCATATTGCTTGAAAACTATGCACTTGGATCTATAAATCCTTCAATTATACAATTTTCCCACTAAATACATATTTTGTTTCATTTATTTCTTACATTTACAATCTGGATCTGGATTTCTGTTTTTTTCCCCAGATGTGATAAGTTTTCAGCTATTTCTTTGAATAAATTTTCTGTTCCCTCTTTTTTTCCTCTGAGAGCCCTATAATATGAATGTCATGCTTATCAGCATCAGTAAGTTCCCCTAACCTACTATTATTACTGTTTTTTCTATCTTCTGTTCAGCTTGATTGCTTTCTATTACTCTATCTTCCATTGCTCACTAATCCATTCTTCTGTGTTCTCTAGTCTACTATTTATTCTCTCTAGTGTATTTTTAATTTGTTATTGAGTTCATCAATGATTCTTTTTTGTATTTTCTCCTTGTTGAGAGTCTCACTGAGATATGGCTCTCTTTTCTCAAGTTCAGTGACTATCTTTATTAACATTATATTTTCTATCAGACATATTGCTTATCTTCATTTTGTTTAGCTCTCTTGCTGTGATTTTTGTCCTCTTCTTTCATTTGGGACATATTCCAAATATGACATATTCCATATCTAGACATATTCCATATCATAGACATATTCCATATCTCCCTTTTTCTAATTGTTTCTCTGTGTTAGAAAAGTCAGCTGCCGAGGGCCTGGGTGGCTCAGTTCGTTGAGAGTTTGCTTTCAGCTCAGGTCGTGATCCCAGGGGCCTGGGATCGAGCCCTGCAATCAGGCTCCCTACTCGGTGGGGAGCCTGCTTCTCCCTCTTCCACTCCCCCTGCTTGTGTTCCCTCTCTCGCTGTGTCTCTGTCAAATAAATAAATAAAATCTTAAAAAAAAAAAAAAAGAAAGAAAGAAAAGTCAGCTATATCTTCTGGTCTTGATAGTGGCTTTGTGAAGAAGAGGTCCTGTAGTGCCATGCAGTGCAATGTCCCCTGTTCACCAGAACCTGGGGCTTCAGGGTTATCTCCTCCAAGTACTGCATGGGTCCTACTACTGTGACTTAGCCACGTTTGCCTTCAGTCCAGTCAGCTGCAATCGGTCTCTTCGCTTGTAGTGGGCAGGTTTAGACTCTATGCTGTTATGGGCCAGTCTGGGGCTGCCTTACGATTGAGTTGGGTATGACCAGATGTCTGCTAGAGCTGCAGTTGCACTGAACTGCAGGGCGCTCTCCTTGTGTTGCTCCCTGTGAAGCTTTTGTTGGTGGGCAGGGCATGTAGTCAGACCAGATGTCTGCTCCCAGCCCAAAGTTGAACTGGTATTTATCTTCATCTCTACGCAGGGAGTTAATCACCTTGGAGTGGTCCTGGTCACTACTGGGGCTACTTGCATAATAACATGCTTCTGGTGCCACTTTGGATGGACTCTTGCCAACGGTGGGTCAGATGGAACAAATTCTCAGGAGAATGTGGGGGCAGGACACATTGTTAGCAATGCTAGGTATGTGTTGGTATGCTTGTGGGAGAAGACCTGTCACATTTTGGAGAACTCCTGCTGAGAGCAGTTCGGATGGGGCAGATCCGTGGGAGCACAACATAGGAGTGGGGGATCCTATTAACAAAGCTAGGTGGAGAGCGTTCATGCTTCTTCAGCAAATATGCGTGTATCTAGGATTGTGGATGGGGAAGAAAAATGGCACTGGCTCTTTCGTTCTTGGAGAAATCTAAAGATCCTTGCTCCTACTGCATACCTGAGATTGGTAAATAGATCTTCTGATGTACTCTAGGCATTTTCCAAACTACTGCTTCTATACTGTATCTCAGAAGGGCTGTTGTGCTGTTCCTTTAAAAGCAGGGACTCAATTTCCTATTGCCCTCTGGCTATCCCAAAGCAGAGCCAGCTTATTTTTGAAGTTCCTGGTGTTAAGCCCCAGTGATTGTGAAAACTCTAGAAGTTAAGCCCCTATGGTCTTCAAAGCCAAATATTGTGGGGTCCCCTATCCCTGCAGTGCCTGGTGTGGAGTCTTCTTTTGTGTTAAATAGATATTTACTAATATAGCATTTTAACTCCTATGGTGAGTCTTTTACTATATATTTTTCAGTTATATTCTTAGTGGTTGCTCAGGAATTACCATTCAAATTTCAATAAATTAACAATCTATTTAGATTTATACTAATTTCAACAGTATACAAAAACTTTTCTCCCATATAGCTGTCTCCTCCCTTCTTTATGCTATTATTTTAAGTAATATTTCTATACATTTTTGTACAACAGAAATTATTACTGTTTTATGTATTTGTCTTTAAATTCATGTGAAAGAAAATGGGATTATAAGGAAAAACACATTTACACTTTTATATTTACCTGTGTAGTTATCTTTATCAGTTTTCTTTATTTTTTAATATGGATTCAAATTACTGGTAGTATCCACCCATTTCATCCTGAAGAATCTCCTTAGTATTTCCTATAGGTCAGTTTGCTACCAATAAACTCAGTGTATCTGAGAATGTCTTAATTTCTCCTTTATTTTTGAAGGGTAGTTCCGCTAGATACAGAGTTGCTGGCTGATAGTTTCTTTTTCTTTCAACTCTGAATACATCATTGCAGTGCCTTCTGGCCTCCAAGGTTTCTGATGAGAAATTAGCTATTAGACTTGAGGATCCCTTGTACTCTTGTTGGTTTCAATATTCTACTCAACTAGTTTAGTGGTCAGTTAATGCCTAAACAGAGATTTCCTTAAACACCTAGAGCCAGTAAATCAGGAAGATTTGCAAAGGGGTTTTATGTGCATATCAGCGCATGCCTTCAACTCTGAGCCAGAAGTTGTCAACTCTGCCTTAGCGTTCCTTTTCTTCTTACACAGACACTGAAGCGCACAGATATAAAGGGTGGGATCTTTTCAGTCTTTCCTGAGAATACACATAGGCCTATGCATGTAAACAGTCTTCTAGAGTCCCAGGAATATGTCCAAGCTTTTCTTCTTTTCTTAAAGATTTTATTTATTTGACAGAGAGAGAGAACAAGTGAGAGAGCACAAGCGGGGGAGCAGCAAAGGAAGAGAGAGAGAAGTAGGCTTCCCACAGGGAGCCCAATGCAGTGCTTGATCCCAGGACCCCGAGATCATGATCTGAGTCAAAGGCAGATGTTTAACCAATTGAGCCACCTAGGTGCCCCTGTCAAAACTTTTCAAGACACCTATGGACATCTCATCCTTGGTTTTTCATTTTTTGTTTGTTTTTTTAAAGATTTTATTTATTTATTTGACAGACAGAGATCACAAGTAAGCAGAGGCAAGCAGAGAGAGGGGGGGAGCAGGCTCCCTGCTGAGCAGAGAACCTGGCATGGGGCTCAATCCCAGGACCCTGGGATCATGACCTGAGCCGAAGGCAGAGGCTTAACCCACTGAGCCACCCAGGCACCCCTCAGCCTTGGTTTTTACCTTTAATCTTTGGGTCAGTGTATCATTTGCCTCAATTGTTGTCTGTCACCTCAGGCATAACATTAAAACACTTACCTGTAAATATTATTGACAAACACCACAAGCACACCTGCACTCACACACATAGGCTTTTAACACTGGACAGCTCTGAATGAGATTAAATAAAGACAAGTCTTTTGAATGTCATCTTCCAGGGAACCACCAGACAGATGGGAATTCTTTGGGAATGAAGTTTTGAAACAGGTGTATCTCTGAAAGCAGGCTGGTATTTTTCAAGTTATAACTGAGCTGAGCGTGAGGATGAAACTAGGGGAAGTTAAATGCCACAAAGCTTACTGTTCTTACCATTTCTCTTGAATAAATGTTCAATGGACTGCTATAAGCCTTTGGTTAATTTCCAGACTTTTGCAAAAAATTTCTGAAGTTTTGCCAATTTTTGTTGCTTTCACCAGGGGGAGAAATCTTAGGTCTTTACCATTTTCTCTGCTGTAATGCCCAAATTCCTTTAAATGATCCCAGCCAGTCCTCTTCTTCTGGCTTTTTGCTCCTATATAGTGATTATTAATATATAAATATTTGAATGTCTAGAATGAGTATTGGTATGAGATATAAAATGCCTTACCAAAAAAAAAAAGAGGGACATGTATCAGAACTTACTATCTAATATAGAGTCTTGTTCTACTTAAGAATGTTACTGGGCGGGGCGCCTGGGTGGCTCAGTGGTTAAAGCCTCTGCCTTCAGCTCAGGTCATGATCTCAGGGTCCTGGGATCGAGTCCCGCATCGGGATCTCTGCTCAGCAGGGAGCCTGCCTCCTTCTCCTGTCTCTGCCTGCCTCTCTGCCTACTTGTGATCTGTCTGTCAAATAAATTAAAAAAAATCAAAAAAAAATAATGTTACTGGGCACAATACATAAATTTCTAACATCAATCTCTTTCTTTGTGGGGGGGCTGTTACCTTTGCCTTCTTTAAATTTTAGGGATTTCATTAATTCAAAGGTTTATTCATTCTCACTTGAGGAAAATCTAATTGGCCCAAATATTTGCTATTAATGTATATGACTTGCCCTTGGCCCCAAACACTAATTGGATACTTCTCTATCTATAGATGCATGACATACTAATTTATAAAACAGCTATTAGAACAATTCCTAGGTTTTCATCTAGAGTAGCTCTACTGGATAAAGAAAGGATCTTACTATGGTCAACTCCTCCCCTCTCAGAATAGATGGAGAACATAAAAACTACAATCTGAAATATATATATCGTTACTGGATCTCCTTCTGTCTTAACTGATTTATTCAGTACTTTATTTACAGGGACAGTATTTCTCAGGATACAATGTACCATCCCTGAATTATTTTCTCTTTCTGCCACTGTCCAATTTTTCTCAAAATTAATGTCTCCAACTAAATGAGAGTTAAGGACATAAACATACAGTAGGACAATAGAGGCCTCAAAAAGTATTGAGACATCCAGTCAGATTTTTACTGGTTCAGACATTTTGTCTTCTGAACTGAGGGTTGAAAGTAAAAGAGTGATCAAAGTTTTCTTACTCAATTATTTTCTTTCTGGTAGCCACTAGATGATTGTGAGTGTTTCTGTTTTCCTTACTAAGTGTATTTTTATTTTTTAAGTTTTTATTTAAATTCCATTCATATGCAATGTAGTATTACTTTCAGGTGTACAATATAATGATTCAACACTTCCATACTTCACCCAGTGCTCATCCCAAGTGCACTCTTTAATTTCCATCACCTATTTAATCCATCGCCCTACCCACCTCCCCTCTGGTAACCATCAATTTGTTCTCTTTAGTTAAGAGTCTTTTTCTTGGTTTGCCCCCTTTTATCCCTTTGCTTGTTTGTTTTGTTTCTTAAATTCCACATATGAGTGAGACCATATGGTATTTGTCTTTCTCTAACTTATTTTGCTTAGCATAATACTCTCTAGCTCCATTCATGTTGTTGCAAATGGCAAGATTTTATTCTTTTTTTATGGCTAAGTAATGGTCCATTGTATGTATGTATGTATGTGTGTGTGTGTGTGTGTATCACCATTTTTTCTTTTTTTAAGATTTATTTATTTTGAGAGAGAGAGAGCATGAGCAGGAAAAGGGGCAGAGGGAGAAGCAGACTCCCTGTTGAGCAGGGAGCCCAATATGGGGCTTCATCCAGGACTGTGAGATCATGACATGAGCCAAAGGCAGACACTTAACCAACTGAGCCACCCAAGCACCCCTGTAGCATCTCTTCTTTATTCATTCAACAATCAATGGACACTTGGACTGTTTCCCTAATTTGGCTATTATAGATAATGCTGCTATAAATAGCAGGGTGCATATATCCATTTAAGTTAGTATTTCTGTATTCCTCAGGCAAATACCCACTAGTGTGATTGTTGGGTCATAGGATAGTTCTATTTTTCACTTTTTGATGAACCCCATACAGCCTTCCAGAGTGGCTGCACCAGTTGGCATTCCCATCAGAAGTGCACAAGGGTTCCTCTTTCTCTACATCCTCATGAATACCTGTTGTTTCTTGCTGTTGAGTTTAGCTATTCTGACAGGTGTGAGGTGATCTCTCATTGTAGTTTTGATTCGCATTTCCCTGATGATCAGTGATGTTAAGCATCTTTTGATGTGTCTGTTGGCCATCTGCAGATCCTCTTTGGAAAAATGTCTATTTGTGTCTTTGACCCATTTTTAATTGGATTACTCATTTTTGGGGGTTGAGTTTTATAAGTTCTTTACATACTTTGGATACTAATTCTTTATCAGATATGTCATCTACAAGTATCTTTTTCCATTCCACAGTTTGCCTTTTAGTTTTGGTGATTGTTTCCTTCCCTGGGCAGAAGCTTTGTATTTTGATATAGTCCCAATAGTTTATTTTTTATTTTGTTTCCCTTGCCTCACGAGACATATCTAGAAAGAAGATGGTATAGCTAATGTCAAAAAAATTACTTTACTGCCTATATTCCATTCTATGATTTTTATGGTTTCATGTTTCACATTTAGGTCTTTAATCTATTTTTAATTCATTTTTGTATATGGTTTAAGAAAGTGTTCCAATTTCATTCTTTCGCATGTTACTGTCCAGTTTTACCAATACCATTTACTGAAGAGACTGTCTTTCTCCCACTGGATATTCTTTCCTGTTTTGCCAAAGTTTAACTGACAATGTAATTGAGGCTTCATTTCTGGGTTTTCTATTCTGTTCCATTGATCTATGTGGTTATTTATGTGCCAGTACTATACTGTTTCGACTACTCTAGCTTTGTAATATAACTTGAAGTCTGGAATTGTGATGTCTCCAGCTTTTTCTTTTTCAAGGTTACTTTTTGGCTATCTGGAGTCTTTTGTGGTTCCACACAAATTTTAGAATTGCTTGTGTTAGCTCTGTGAAAATCCTACTGGCATTTTGTTAGGGACTGCATTAAATGTGCAATTTGCTTTGGGTAGTATAGACATTTTAACAGTATTTGTTCTTCCAATCCATGAGCATGGAACGTCTTTCCATTTCTTTGCATCATCTTCAATTTCAGAGTATAAGTCTTTCAACTCTTTGGTTAGGTTGATTCCTAGGTATCTTACTGTTTTTGGTGCAACTGTAAATGAGACTGATTCCTTATTTTCTCTTTCTTCTGCTTCATTACTGGTGTATAGAAATGCAACAGATTTCTGTATGTTGATTTTGTACTCTGTGACTCTACTGAATTTATCCAGTTCTAGCAGTTTTTTGGATTTCTGCATATAGTATCATGTCATCTGCATATACTGAAAGTTTGACTCCTTCCTTGCTGTTTTGGATGCTTTTTATTTCTTTTAGTTGTCTGATTGCTGTGGCTAGGACTTCCAGTACTACACTGAATTAAAGTGGAGAGAGTGGACATCCCTGTCATGTTCCTGCCCCAGAAGAAAAGCTCAGTTTTTCCCCACTTAGGATGATATTAGCTGTGGGTTTTTCACACATGGCCTTTAGTACAGTGAGGTATGCTCCCTCTAAACCTACTCTGTTGAGGGTTTTTATTGTGAATGGATGTTGTACTTTATCAAATGCTTTCTCTGCATCTATTGAAAATGATCATATGGTTATTATCTTTTCTTTTATTAATGTGATGTATCGCATTCATGTAAATATTGAGCCATCCTTGCAACCCAGGAATAAAACCCCATTAAGTGTGTTTTTAAAATCATAGCCTTGGGGCACCTGTGTGGCTCAGTCGTCAAGCCTCTGCCTTCGGCTCAGGTCATGATCCCAGGGTCCTGGGATGGAGCCCCGCATCGGGCTCCCTGCTAAGCAGGAAGCCTGTTTCTCCCTCTCCAGCTTCCCCTGCCTGTGTTCCCTCTCTGCCAAATAAATAAATAAAATCTTTAAAATCATGGCCTTGCATGCGATGAAATTTCTTCTAGTTCCTGGTTATAGGCTTAATAATTAATCTTATCATTTGGTAATATGAGCATTTTGATGGTTCTTTTTTTCAGTAGCTTCACGGTGGGGAATTAGAAGCAGTTGTACCAGGCACTTTAACTAAGTTACAACTAGGTACTTGCTTGGTCCTCTTAAAGTTAACAACAAAAAAAGTCTGCCTAAGACTAGGGAAAATTTCTCATTTGTGTGCTATTTCTACACATATCAAGATGTCTATTGTTATCTTGTCATTGTCATTGATATGTCTTGTCATATGTCATTGATAAATCATGAAAAAAAATTTTATCTAAACTGAAAGAAGTCATCTCCTGTGGACCACCCTAAACGTTATGGCATCAATCAAAACCCCACACCACACCAACTCGGTATTCTTATATTAAAATCCCCACAGGAACTATTTATTGAATTCCTGCATGGGGTGCTATTCATTTTCTAAATCTGCAGTTCCCCTGTGGTGATCTCACAGGGGTGCTATGGGGTATTTTAAGATTCCATGGAAACAACAGTGATAACTGGTACCCAGTATACAGTGCACAAGCAACTGGCCCAAAGGAGTTCAAAGTTTCAGTATTAGATAGTGCCATATTCCTTTCAATGCTGTTGTATCTCTGCAAAGCTGGATTTTTGACAGTTTCTGTAGTAAAAGCAGCAAATAACTATGGTTGTGCAAAATTTCATCTCAAGGTTTGAGAAGCTATACAGTGTTCTAACAGCTGCACATACTGCATTAGTAAGTAACTAGTTATTTAAGAACAAAGTAAAGTATTCTCTTTCAAAACCCAAAACTAAAAGGAAATACCTAATATTTTTGTTTGTTAGATCAAAACAGTAAGTATTTATGTCTTAATAACTTACAGCGGCTTAAAAAAACACTTCTTATGTTCATATGTGTTCTACATAATGAAAAGAAAAAAAAAAATCACCAAAATACTAAGGGCACTGTGAACAGAAAAAACTTGGAAACCTTCATCTGAAATGAAGTCCACTAACCTAAACAAACAATTATCCATACAATTTTCTTCATTAAATACTTATTAAATGATTATATATACATAGCTCATCTCACCAAATAACATTTCTTTGAACCAGAGACTGAGGCATGAAAGGCTCCATATTTCACGCTAAAGGATTAGGTCACTGAGCTTTCATAGGTCATTCTAGAATTAACCAGCCAATCCACAAGTCAAATTTCAAAAAATAAAATTCTGAATAATTTATGCATAATACCTGAGTGTGAGCTCTCAATGGTGGTATCTGATGTGGAATCCAGAGATGGAGGAATTTGTTTCAATTGTGGAACATAGTACATCCTCGTACTACCAGGAGGCTTATATGGCAACAGTGAAGGCTGGGCTAAAGACAGAAAGATCAGAAAAATTAATAAGAAAAGATTTATTAATTCACTGAATAATACTGAGTGCCTTTCATGTGCCAAGCAGTGTACAAGATTCTTGGGAAAGATCAGGGTGCCTAGCTGGCTCAGTCGGAAGAGCATGTAACTCTTGGATCTCAGGGTTGTGAGTCTGAGCTCCACATGGAGTGTAGAGGTTATTTAAATAAATAAACTTTAAAAAGAAAAGAGTCTTAGGATATATCAGTGAACTAAAACAGAAAAATATCTCTGCCTTCAAGAAGAGCTAGCATTCTAGAGGAAGGAGGTATATGTTTTAACAAAGTAATAATTTGATTATCATAGAGGAGAGTTTATACATATATGTGTATATATATATACACATATATATATGGCTTTGTCTCTGTGAAGTCAAGGGAAACAAAAAAGTGTATAGAGGACGGGAAATTTTAAACAGAAAAAATAGGCTATTGCCTCCACTTCTATTTGGCCATTACTGTAGTCATTGTAGGAATATTGATTTATTAATTTTCTTTCTCTACCAGTGTATATAATGTTTGATAATGATGGTTAAATTCACCAGTTAGGTGAAAGGCTACAAAAAAAATGAGTAATAACAAGTGGGCAGAATTACAATGGACCGAGAGCAAGAATGGCTGTCATGCAGAGCTGGAAAATTCTGAGACAGAGAAGTAGCTTTTCAAAATTCCTGACAACTTTGTTTGGATGCAATAGTTTTAAGGTTACTTTGGCCTGGTTGCCTATGGGGAAAGAAGTGACTACACAGAAAATAATGGTTATTCTTAAGAAAGATAAAAAAGGATTAGAGAAGGATAAAGAAGAAAATTCAACTATAAAATTTATTTCTTCAAAAACTTGGAAAATAGAACCAAATATATACATCTATTATTCTGAATTTGGTCATTTACGTATTGAGCACAGTTATGTGTTTAACATACTATTCTTTATAAGTTAAAATGTTTTCATACAAAAAAAATCCCACGAGGGACACCTGGGTGGCTCAGTCAATTAAGCCGCTGCCTTCAGCTCAATCATGATCCCAGGATCCTGGAATCGAGTCCCGCATTGGGCTCCTTCCTCGGCAGGGAGCCTGCTTCTCTCTCTGCCTCTACCTGCCACTCTGCCTGCTTGTGTGCTCTCTCTCTGACAAATAAATAAAATCGAGCTTCCCTATGACCCTGCCATTGCAGTACTGGGTATTTACCCCAAAGATACAGATGTAGTGAAAAAAAAGGGCCACTGTACCCCAATGTTTATAGCAGCAATGGCCACAGTCGCCAAACTGTGGAAAGAACCAAGATGCCCTTCGATGGATGAATGGATAAAGAAGATGTGGTCCATATACACTATGGAGTATTATGCCTCCATCAGAAAGGATGAATACCCAACTTTTGTAGCAACATGGACGGGACTGGAAGAGATTATGCTGAGTGAAATAAGTCAAGCAGAGAGAGTCAATTATCATATGGTTTCACTTATTTGTGGAGCATAACAAATAGCATGGAGGACAAGGGGAGATGGAGAGGAAAAGGGAGTTGAGGGAAATTGGAAGGGGAGGTGAACCATGAGAGACTATGGACTCTGAAAAACAATCTGAGGGTTTTGAAGGGGCGAGTGGTGGGAGGTTGGGGGATCCAGGTGGTGGGTATTGGAGAGGGCACAGATTGCATGAAGCACTGGGTGTGGTGCAAAAATAATGAATACTGTTACACTGAAAAAATAAAAAATTTAAAAAAACCCACAAAATTTTACTTTTAAATACACAGTATTAAAAACACTATTTTATCAGTAAGCCAAATGACATTCATCCTTTAAAGGAATCCTTTCTCCTAGATCCTGTATGCCAAGGTGAAAACATAAATTATGGCCTCTATATAAATTGACGCATTTGATGTGAGTAGGGGTTTAAAACACACTTCCACAGTTGGACTTCCCCTCTTATGCTTCTGGCATCACCATGAGAACAATATAACCCAGGGCAGACATTTTTCCACTAGCTGGGGTTTTAGAACAAGGCTTGGCGTACAGACCTAAGCCATTTCTGTAGCCTGAAGCCAAACTCTGACTCACAAAACCCATGAGTGGAAAAAGCAAATGTTGTTACAAAGCACAGATTTGGGAGGTTGTTTCACAGTATCATTGTGGCACTAGGTAACTGATATACAAGGATGTTCCTTATGATATTTATTAAACTGTAGATTTGGGGGTATGTTTTTTTTCACCATAAAAATGTGTAAGAATTATAACCATCTTAACATACAAGTGTACTTGTTTAAATTAAATTCATTCAAAGTTATATGGTGAACCAAGAAATTTTCTTTATATATTTAGGCATACCCCATCTTTATCTACAGACCTTTTTGCATAAGGAGGAAAACTTAAATATTTTGAGAAGACTTGTGCAAACTATTAAATTCTTAAATTACTGTAATTTAACTCTCATTTGAAGGAAGAATGGGAACTTAATTATTAATTTTCCTGCTATCGGTCTGAAAAAGAAAATAACATGCTCTATTTTGAATGTTATATAGTATAAATACCACTGAACTACCACTCTCACAGCACATGAACACTCTAAATGTAGACCTTAGGGTTGAGATCACCAGCTATTCATCAAAATCTACTTCTTTATCCTCAAAATCACAGCTAAATGGTTTAGCCATTTCCTAGATAGAAGAAAGTGATCTGAGCCACTTCCAGGCCTAGGACATAGGGTTCTCCATGCTTTTTTGGGTCTCTTCTAGTTGACTGTGATGGTGAATCCAAGGAAATTGTGGATTCTGTGTTTTAAAGACAGCAGGGCCACAGTCAACCTGGGTTCCTCGTCATTGATTTATAAGCAACAGACTGGTATTGTGCTGGTACTATGACATTTTTTCATCTATTTATTACAGTATGTAACATTTAATATAATACAAAATGGCAATACTTCATCTGCTGGCCTGAAACCAGACATCCATAGTTTTTAAATTTTTATGAACTAATTAATTAAGTATCATGAGATAAAAATCAAAGATGAGCAGCTGGAGTCCCACATAAGTTATCTCCACTAGTAATTAAGGCAAAAACATGCCACATTCCTTTCACAGCCTTGTAAATAAAAGATGGATAAAATCATGTAGAATCCTAATGTTTAAAACTAAAATTAGGTTTTCTTTCCAGGAGTCCACAAACTGAGGGTTTTATTTTTTTAATTTAATTTTATTTTTTCAGTGTTCCAAGATTGATCGTTTACGCACCACACCAAGTGCTCCCTGGAATATGTGCCTTCTTTAATACCCACCACCAGGCTCACCCAAGCCCTCAAAATCCTCAGTTTGTTTCTCAGAGTCCACAGTGTCTCATGCTTCATCTCCCCTCCAATTTACCCAAATTCACTCTTCCTTTCCTTCTCCTAATGTCCTCCTGAGGGTTTTAAAGAGGAGGGTGGTGGTGGGATGGGTTAGCCTGGTGGTGGGTGTTAAGGAGGGCATGTATTGCATGGAGCACCGGGTGTTATACACACACAATGAATCATGGAACACTACATCAAAAACTAATGATGAGCCAAGATGTCCTTCAACAGACAAATAGATAAAGAAGATACGGTCCATATACACAATGGAATATTATGCCTCCATCAAAAAGGATGAGTACCTAACTTTTGTATCAACATGGATGGGACTGGAAGAGATTATGCTGAGTGAAATAAGCAGAGAGAGTCAAGTATCATATGGGCTCACTTGTTGAGCATAAGGAGTAACATAGAGGACACTGGGAGAAGAAGGGAGTTGGGGGAACTCAAAGGGGGAGACGAACCATGAGAGACTGTGGACTCTGAGAAACAAACTGAGGGTTTTGGAAGGCAGGAGGGCGGGGGGTTGGGTGAGCCTGGTGATGGGTATTAAGGAGGGCACGTACTGCATGGAGCACTGGGTATTGATGCATAAACAATGAATCTTGGAACAGTGAAATAATAAAGTTTAAACAAAGACTAATGATGTACTGTATGGTGACTAATATAACATAATAAAAATAAATTAAAAATATAAATAAATAAATAAAATTGGATTTTTTGACTACAAAGACCCTCTCATAAAATTTCTGAGATCATTTCATATAGAAGTTGGTAATATGACCTAAAATGTAATCACATTCTCTTACCATCTGTGCCATGAGGATGAGTAATCCGTTGGCCTGAAGATGATGAAGCAAATTTGACAGGAACTTTGCCCACCTTTGGGATACTGGGCTCTGGAATTTCAAGTCCATGATCATCACCATTAATAAAAATCTCAGATGAGAACATGGTTTTTCCTGGACTTTCTGTTGTTATCTGAGTGACGGCATCAGATGACAATTTTCCAGGAAAGGCAGAAAATGGGGTCTTAATCTCCTCTGATGGTCTGAACAAAAAGGAGAAAAGACACAGAAGGTAATATCCGTGGCTTACCAAATACTGTACTCTCTTTCCAAAGGCAGATTCAAGGAACATTATGTGGAGATACATCAACCTCAAATGGCTAAGTTATTTCAGCAGTACCCTTTGCTATCTTAAATACTTATAATGAAATCATGCATGAGTTTACTTTATTCATTTAAAAATCTACTTTAAATTTCAACTTAGAATGCTATTGTACAATTTAGCTGAGGAAATGGTACTTTCCAGTTGAAGTAAAAATTTAATCATTTTTTAAAAATTACTAGACATCTACAATAAATTAAGGGACTGTGCTAAATGCATAGAGTGTACAAAAATAAATAAAGACTTGCCTCAAGAAGCTTATTTGTCAGTGGGGGAACCAGAGGTTTTTAAGATTGTAATTATGTATTAATATTTTAGAGAATTAATACTAAAACAGAATAAATAAATGATTTTTTAAAAATAAGAATACAAATCTTCTTTACAGAAGAATTCCTAAAAAATATATGCAGATACCGCCTCATCCAAGGAGGTGAAGATTAATCTTTCCCTTCTTCCTTGAGTATGGGCTGGACTTATTAACTGGATTCCAAAGAACAGAGTAATAAAAAGTAATAAATAGTAACTTCACAGTAGAGAAACAACAAACACCATATTATTCAAGTCATCACCAATGTAGTTGTGTGGATGTCACATCTCTGCTGGGATGTGAAAACATGGGTACCCTTTTATGGTATTCTTTTCGAAACCCATAATTCCATCTAATCACGCAAAAAACAATCTAAACTCAGATTAACCAATATTCCTCAAAACTGTCAAAATCATGAAAAATAAGGAAGGAATGAGGAACTGCCATTGACAAGAGGAGACTAAAGATATACAATAGCTAACCAAAGGGCATGTGATATGCACTGGGTCCTGGAACAACAACAAAAAAAGTTATTGATGGAAAAAATATGAAACGTAAATAAAATCTGGAGTGTAGTTAATAGTAATGTACAAAGTTGGCTTCTTAATTTTGACAAATGTACATTAT
Organism: Lontra canadensis; assembly: GCF_010015895.1. NCBI lineage: Eukaryota > Metazoa > Chordata > Mammalia > Carnivora > Mustelidae > Lontra > Lontra canadensis. The sequence continues at coordinate 205,898 of NW_022631044.1, forward strand.
AGTAATATAAGATTTTAATATGAAAAGCTGGGAGAGGGGTATAGAGAACTCTATTATGTTTGTATCTTTTCTGTGGTCTAAAATTACTCAAAAATAAGAAGTTATTGAGGTGGGGCGCCTGGGTGGCTCAGTGGGTTAAAGCCTCTGCCTTCAGCTCAGGTCATGATCCCAGGGTCCTGGGATCGAGCCCCGCATCGGGCTCTCTGCTCAGTAGGGAGCCTGCTTCCCTTCCTCTCTCTCTCTGCCTGCCTCTCTGCCTACTTGTATTCTGTCTGTCAAATAAATAAAAATGTTTATTAAAAAAAAAAAAAAGAAGAAGTTATTGAGGTACCTGACTGGCTCAGTCAGTTAAGTGTCTGATTCTTGATTTCAGCTCAGGTCATGATCTCAGAGTCATGGGATTGAGCCCTGCACTCAGTGGAGAGTCTGCTTAGGAGTCTCTCTCTTTCTCCCTCTCCCTCTGCCCCTTCCCCTGCTCACACAGATACTCATCTCTCTCTCAAATTAATAAATATTTTTTGAAAATAAGAAATAAAAAGTTATTCTTTTAAAAACAGAGCAATATTGTATTATTTTGGAGTAATAGTTATATCACAAAAGAGAAGAACTTCTGGGGCACCTGGGTGGCTCAGTGGGTTAAGCCTCTGCCTTTGGCTCAGGTCATGGTCTCAGGGTCCTGGGATCAAGCCCCACATGCTTTCCCCTCTCTCTCTGCCTGCCTCTGTGCTTACCTGTGATCTCTCTGTCAAATAAATAAATAAAATCTTAAGGAAAAAAAAAAAGAGAGAAGACCTTCTGAATTTCTACCTTCTGCCTTCACTAATTGAAAAGGACAATTAGGAGAAAAGAAAATAATAGGCCAATCTCCTTTATGGATATGAAAGCAAGAATCCTAAACCAAATCCAAACAAAATCATAAACAAAATCCAAAACTAAATGGATGTACGTGAATTCCTACCAAGATGGTTTACTCCTGGAATGCAAGGTGAGTTAACACTCAAGAATCAATCAATATGATTCACCACATCAATAAAATAAATGAGAAAATGCATATGACCATATAAATATAGTCAAATAAAGCATTTGATAAAACTCAGTAATTATGTAGATAAAAACTCATAGCAAAGGGAAACCACAAAAAACTTTAGAGCAACCATCCTATTTATACTGAAATGCAGAAAATGTTCACTGTGAGATTAGGAATAAAATAAGGATGCCAATTTTAACATTTCTGTTCAACTTTAGTAAAGGTCTTAAATGGCATTAGCAATAAGTCAGAAAAAAGAAATGAGAGACAGAAGGATAACAAAGGAAGAAATAATATTGTCATTTTTCATATTTGACATAATTAGGTACACAGAAAGTCCAAAACAATCTAAACATAACTCATTAGAATATAAATACGTTTTTAGGAAAGTTGACAAGAGATAAAATTTTTTAAAAATCTATTACTTTTCAGAAAAACAATCTAAGGGTTTTGAAGGGGCGGGGGGTGGGAGGTTGGGAGAGCCAGGTGGTGGGTATTAAGGAGGGCACGTATTGCATGGAGCACTAGGTGTGGTGCAAAAACAATGAATTCTGTTCAGCTGTAAAAAAATAAAAAAAAAATCTACTTTTTTTTGTATCAGAAAAGTTATGGAAGCATCAGGAAACAGTATTATCTAATAAGCTAGAGAGGGGCATTTTGGAGATTATGGGCAGGGACAGAGTGTAGGCAGACATACTCCACTGGGAAAGAGAAATCACTCCTGGGCTGGCATGATGAGGTGAAATCTAGCAGAATGCCAGCCAATTTTCCCCACAGGACATTTTATTAGTATCAGGATGGTATGGGAGAATGGAAAGCTAAATCAGAAAAGTGGAGTGAAATCTCCTTCATAGTCATGGCACAAATAACAAACCAAGTCCCACTAGACAGAGGGGCCTGTAACAAACATTAGGTCTCCTCCTCAAGACATCTGCCAGATTCTGAACCTCAATAAGGCAGGAAGCTAAATAATTACTGCCTGAGGGAAAGCACTTTCAAACCTTAGGACATATTCCAGACTGACAATAAAAAACCCAGAAGTGCCATCCCCAACAAGGGGGCTGAGCCAGGAAAAGTAAAATCATCTCAATGTTTGAGTTCTTATGAGACAAATGTCTATTAAGAAAGTGTAACTACAACAAATATATAGCCGGACTCCCCTTACATTTGCCATATTCTGAAGCTGCAAAAGCTGAGAGCTGAAAGAGCTAAACTCAAACACCTGAGAGACTAAACTGAACATCTTGTTTTGTTTACTTACTGAAGAGTCAAAGATCTGTTAGGCTTAAAGAAAAAATCCAGGGAGGCCACAGATCAGGAAAAATCAAAAGTATAATGAGTTGGGATGCCTGGGTGGCTCAGTCGTTAAGCCTCTGCCTTCAGCTCAGGTCATGATACCAGGGTTCTGGGATTGAGCCCCCCATCGGGCTCACTGCTCAGCAAGAGCCTGCTTCTCCCTCACCCTCTGCCTATCGCTCCCCCTACTTGTACTCTCTCTTTCTGTCAAATAAATAAATAAATCTTTAAATAAAAAAAAGAAAAAAAGTATGAGTCACTGCACTGCACCCCAGTGCTGACCCAGGAAAATTCCTGACATGACTAAAGTGATCAGACACTATATACGATCAGAGGAATAGGCAAATCCTCTGGCTGGAAAGTAACAGCATCCTCAGTCCCTATGATTTTCCAAATTCACAACATTCATTACATAATCAAAAATTATAAAATTTATCAAGCAGAAAAAAGTGACTAAAAACTGAAAGAAAAAACAAAAACTGCTTTACAGAGGATTCAAGATATTGGAATTAATGCAGAAAGGACGACTTTAAAATGAGTGTGAATATATTAAAAGATCAAATTATGGGGGATAATAGATAAAAATACAGGGATTCTCAAAAAAAATTAGAATCTACCTTTTAGAATCAAATACAGGAAAAATTTAAAAAATAACAGAACACGTTCCCAGCAGACCTCAGGAAATACTAAAAACTTTCTAGAATCAAATAAAATAATCCAACACGGTACAGAACTACAAGAAAGAATGAAGGCACTTACGTCTGTGTGTGTGTGTGTGTGTAACATATACAAGTACGTATTCATATACACTCATACAGATGCACCTTTTTATATATACTTGTATGTTCTATATTTCACATGAAAGAAAATAAGCAACAACGTCTTGTGGTGATTTATAAAAATGTAGAAAATAAACACATGAACAAAAGCAGGAGCAGGCAAATGGAGCTAAACTGTTATAAGCGTCTTAATTGTTCGGGGCACTGGGTGGCACAGTCAGTTGAGCAGCCAACTCTTCATTTCAGCTCAGGTATGATCTCAGGGCTGCAAGAATGAGCCCTGCATGGGCTCTGTACTGAGCGAGGAGCCTGCTTAAGATTCTGTCTCTCTCTCTCCCTCTGCCCTTCCCCACTCCCACACAGGCACTCTCTCTTTCTCTTTAAAAAAAAAAAAAAAAAAAAGACTCTTCAAAAAATTATTTATTTATTTATTTATTTGAGAGAGAGAGAGAGAGAGAGAGAGAGAAAGAAAGAGAAAGAGAAGCAGACTCCCTAATGAGCTCTGGAACCTTGATGTGAGGCTCAATCCCAGGACCTTGGTATCATGACCTGAGCTGAGGGTAGATGCTTAAATGACTGAGCCACCCAGGCACTCCCAAAAAGAGTCCTCACTGTTCATAAAGTAGAAAGAATACTAATTTAAAATGAATTGTAAAGTTAAGTATCATCGTTAGAATAGTCACTAAAAGAATAATAGAAAAAAGTACAATAAAAAATTCAACAGGGGCACCTCTTCCCCACTCATGTGCTCTCTCATTATCTCTGTCTCTCTCTCAAGTAAATCAATCTTTTAAAAAATCCAACAAAGGAGAGAACATGAAATAAAAATAATTGAAATAATAAAGGACAGGGAAAACAAACAGAAATAAACAGCAAAACGGCAAAGCTTAACACAATCATTTCAATGACTATATTGAATATAAATGACCTAAATATCCCAATTAAAATACAAATATTGACAAGATAAAAATAAATAAAGCCAAGCTATATGCTATTCACGAGATACACTTTAGCATAAGGTGACAGATATACTGAAAGTAAAAGGATAGAAAAAGATATACTAAGGAAATCCTAATAAAAAATAAGCATTCTTTCTTTTTCTCCTCCTCCTGCCTTATTTTCCCCATCCTTTTATCTTTTCTTTCCTGAATGAAAAGTGGAGTGAAATCTCCTTCATAGTCATGGCACCAATAACAAACCAAGTCCCACTAGACAGAGTGGAGAGAATAAATTAGGCACCTATGTGGGGTAAGGCAACAAGTACCCCAGAGTAAGGTAACAGAGCCTCATTAGTGTGAGAAGTAAAAGAGTAAAACAAAACAACAACAAAAAAACAAGTAAAAGAGCAGCCTAATACAAGGTATCATAATCTAATCAGGGCAAGGAGAGAATCTGGAGGTGTGGCCTGATATAAAATATCAGAGCCTAATAAGGATGGGAAAGGTTTCCACGGAAAGGCAGGTCCAGCTTGGCATGTGGACTGATCCCAAGCAGAATGACCCCACTCTAGAGACACAGGGAACCTGAATGTTCACAGCAGTTATATTACTAAGAGTAAAAAAACTGGCAACAACGCAAATGTCCTTTACAGGATAAACTGTGATATAGTCATACATTAGAATACTACTTAGCAATAAAAAAATAACTATTGATACATATAATAATTCAGATGAATCTCCAGGTCATTAGGCTGAGTAAAAAGAGTTAATCCCAAAGGTTACATGCTATATGATTCCATTTATAGAACATTCTCAAAATGACAAAATCATACTTAGAAAAACATATCACTGTTTTCCAAGGGTTAAAGAAGGCAGGGTCAGAGAGGAGGAGTGTGATTATAAAGGGACAGGTACAAGGAATTCCTTTGTGATAACAGAACACCTCTGTATCTTGATTATGGTAGTATTTACATATATCTATGTGATTAAATTTCATATAATTATACACATAAATATTTTTAAAAAACCAACTGCATGCAAAAACTGGTGATCTTTCATGAAGGTCTATAGTCTAGTTATCTGTATTGTATCGTGTACATTTCCTGGTTTTGATAATGTACTAAAGTTACATAAGATATTATGTAAGAGAAGTTGAGTGATGGGAACCTGGCACTCTCTAAACTATTTTTGTAATCTCTTGTGAGTCTATATATTTTTAAAGTAAAAAGTGAAGAAAAAACGTAATAGATCCATGAATGAAATGAGAAAGCATGATTCTGTATGGATATAATAAACCCAAACCTGCAAAGGTATAAGATATTTACATAATTTCAAAATACTTCCCACAAAATATGTAATTACAAAGGGAAAAAGAGTAACTTTCCAGTGAAGGAACTTAGCAGCCATAACCTAAAGTAATTAATGTCATAACCGTCAGCAGTGGGACAAACGAAAATTGTGCAACATCTGATAACTACGATGAGAATTCAATGTCACCTCTGTGATAGTCCTAACCCAAACCTAATCATGAGAAACATCAGAGAAACCCAAATTGAGAACAATTCTACAAAGTAAATGATCTGTTATCTTCAGAAGATCAAGAAAGTCAAAGAAAGACTAAAGAAATGTTCCAGACCAAAGGAAATTAGAGTCCTAACAACTAAATGCAGCATGTGATTTTTAACTGCCTCCTTTTATTATAAAAATCCTTACTAGAACAACCAGAAAACCTGAATAGTGTCTGTAATGGAGCACTGATAGTGATTTCCTGATTTTCATGGCTTTATTGGGGTTATGTAGGAATACGTTCTTTTTACAGGAAATGATACTGTGACGGGGCAGTATGTCAACAACTTACTCCCAAATGGTTAAGGAAAACAAAGGAGATATTAACATAATATTCTCAAATGCTGATTAAACAAGCAGACAAAAAATTTAGTAAAAATGAAGATTTCAACATAACACTTGATCAACTGGACTAAATTGACATGTATAGATATTACATTCAGGAACTGCAGAATACATACTCCCTTCAACTGTGCATTGATCAAAATAAAAATACACTGTAAAATGAAGCAATTCTAAGAAATTTAAATATGTTGAAATCATTTAGAATATAATCTCAATGACCATAAAAGAATCAACTTGAAATAAATAATAATTAGAAAGTTCTCATATAATTGGAAATTAAGAAACACATCTCTACATAGCCCATGGAACAAGAACAACAAATTTTAACAGAAATGAGAAAATATTAAGAGCAAAGATGGTGATGAGAAACTACATAAAATCTGTTTATATCAAAAAAGGCTAAATATTAATGAATATGAAAAAAAATTAAGTACTTATTTTCAGAAATGTAGAAAAAGACCATCAAGTTAAAACCCAAAACAGAAGGAAAAAAATAAATATATAAGCAGAAACCTTAAAAACAGAAAACACACCCTAGAGGGTCAACAAAACCCAAATGACTTAACCCCTAGAAAAATCAATCAAGTAAAAAAAGAGAAAACAAAAATTACTGATATCAGATATAAAAAAGCTAATTTCACTAAAGATTCAGAAACTGGAAGGATAGAAGATATGAAAATAACTCATGTCAACAAATTCTGACAAGTTAGAATAGAAAAAAAAAATTATTGAAAAACACTTTCAAAGCTGACATCAGAAAAAAAAGAAAATCTGCACAGTCTTATCTATTAGATTGAATCTGTACTAAAAACTCAAGGCCACAACGGCTTCACTGGTGAATTCTGCCAAATACCTAAGAAAGAGAGAATATCAATCTTACACAAACTCTTTCAGAGTATCCTAATATATTTCTGAGGTCAGCCTAATGCTCATACCAAAACCAGAAAAAGATATTACAGAAAAAGAAAATTACAGGTGAATATCCCCCATGAACACAGATGTAAAAATCCTAAATAAAATACTGGGTAAATTGTGTCTAGCAACAAAGGATAATACATAAATTAAGATGATTAGGGTAATCTCTACAACTATAATAAAGTCTGATTCCATTTTTGATGTTTCACTAATGACTTCTTTTTAAGCATTGCCTTTGGCCCTACATCTGGACAGGCTGGTAAGAAAGTCTGAATGTGAGTACCTCCTTCTTTGGCACCAAAAAAAATTTTAACCTCCCACACATAGAACCCTTTTCCTAGTTCTACTTCCAAGTCACTATAAGCCCAGTCCACTCACTCTGCTTCGCCAAAGCTAGCCAGGACCTGTTTATATTCATCCAGCTCATCCTAAAAGTTCCTGTGTGAGTAATAAACTTCCTCTCAAATTCTCATAGTATGAGAAATGTCATAGCTGACATATCTGAACCAAATTTGGGGTAGGAATCATTCCATTTCTTTATTAAAAATAAAGAATGTATATAAAAGGCCAATAAGAAGAATAAGGCAAATAATAAAAGATGCAGCGTAAATTAAAAAAAAAAGATGGCAGGAAAGAACAGACAAAATCCATATGACACAAATAGAAAGCAAAATGTGATATAGTAGATTTAAATCAAATAATACCTATCTAACACAAACTCTTTCAGACAATGATGAAAGAATGACTATTTCCCAGTTCTTCTTTGAAGCCATCATAACTGATATCAGGACACTTCAAAAAGATCATAGACCAATATTAGCAAACTATATTCAGTAATAAATGTAAAAAAAAAGACAATATGTCATAAGCAAGTCAAGTTTATCCCAATAACACAAGATAAATTTAACATTCAAAATCTAACCAGTGTAATTTACCACACTGATTAAAAAAAAAAAAGAAAATACATATAATACATATGATTACCTCAACTAAGCAGGAAAAGCATTTGACAAAATTCAATACCCACTCATAATAAAAACTCACAGTAGACAATAAAAGAAAACATCTTTAATCTGATAAAGGGCATCTATTAGGGGTGCCCAGGTGGCGGCAGTCGAAACTCTTGGTTTTGGTTCAGGTTGTGATTTCTTGGTGGTGAGATGGACCCCACTCTGGGCTCTGCGCTCCTCTTAGGACTCTCTCCCCCCTTTTCTTCTGCCCCTCCTCCATTGTCTCTCTCAAATAAGTAAATAAGTCTTTTTTCAAAATCTACAGGTACTATCACACTTGAGAAAAATTCCCCCCGCTCCCAAAACAGAGAATAAGGCAAGATGTCTACTCTTACTACTTCTACTTAATATTATATTGAATGTCCTTGCCAGTGCATTAGGCAAGAAAAAGAAATAAACCCATGAAGATTAAAAAGGAAGAAGTAAAACTGCTCTGCTTGTTCCCTGACAACAAGATTGTCTACTAAGAATAAATACCATACTTGCAGATCTCATTAAATTTAGATAAGACACTCCCTAAATCTTAGCAGAGTTACAGAATATAAAATAGAGGACAGCAGGTATGCCTCAACTTAACCACTGGAAATATTAGCTTACTTAAATTCTCTGTGGTCTTAGTATCCATTGCCCTCAATTACCCCATAGGAAGCTCTGATCCAACAAGTAAAAAATAAAAATGAAAAGTAACTTGTTGACATATATAAATTGGCTTGACAACAGTATTTCTATACACAAGCAACAAATAACTAGAAAATATAAATTCTGAAACACCATATACAATAGTATTAAAAAACACAAGTATTTAGGATTAAATTTAACAAGATGTGCAAGATCTACACACTGGAAATTACTTATTACTGAGAGACATTAATAAGAGGGAAAAACTGTTCATGTGTGGGACTCAATATTCTTAAGATATCAATCACTCATAAAATGATCTAGATTCAATTCAATACTGAACAAAATCGCAAGAAGCTTTAATGTACAAATTAGGAAGCTTATTCTAAAATTTATACTGAAATGCAAAGGACTTATAATAGCAAAAGTAACGTTGAAAATAAAAACAAGGTTGGAGGAGGACATAACCTGATTTCAAGACTTAATATCAAGCTATAGTAATCAAGAAATCATGGTTTTTAAAAAAAGACATCATGGTATTACTATAAAAATAGGTACATTAAAGGAATAGAGTAAAATTATTTTTACCCACACATAACAGGCCAACGGACTTCTGACAAAGGTATTAACTAAATTAAAAAAGGAAATAAAATTTCAAAAATGGCACTGGAGTATCTAAGAAAATGATTCTCAATAACACAAATTACAGAAGGAAAACTTTCTCTTCCAACAGAGGAGGTTTGGTTCCCTCTGTACTAAGCCACCTACAACTGACACAAAGTACACAGGAGAGAGGAGTAAATTAAGCTCCTACTTTCTGTCCTGAGAGTCAGGAAAGGGGAGCTTAAAGAAAAACTGTAAAGAGAAAAGCAACTCCTTAACGTATGTTATAAACTCCTGGGCCTATCCCTGAGCCATTTGTGTGTGTGTGGATCTGAACCTAAACAGCATACCTATACTTTGAGCACAGAAGTATGAGACAGACTATATAGTCCAAGTCTCAGACTGGCCACAGGTCAGATCTGAAGAGCAGTGCAAAAACTTTGAAAACTGAACTCACATGGAACAATAACCCACAGAAGGCAGGTAAGAATTTGTAATATGAATGTGAATGTGTTGATTGCCCAGTTAAACAAAAATATCAAAATTTTCTATAGGATTTAAATGAGATTAGTTATCTCAAAATATTACAAAATATAAACAATAACTACTCAGCATATGAAGAACCAGAAAAATCTCAACTCACATGGGAAAAGAAAATCAACAGACACCAATGCTAGGATGAAAGAAATGTTAGAACTATCTGACAAAAACTTTAAAAGAAGCTATTATAAAATCCTCCCAACAAGTAAGGGTGGATACCCTTGAAACAAATGGAAAGACAGGTCTCAGAAGATATAGAGAAAGAGAAGATCTAGAGAAGCAATGGAAGAAGTTTTAAAACTAAAAAATGATATAACTGAAATAAAATACTCACTGGATGAGCTCAACAGCAGAATGGAAATGTTGGGGGAAAGACTTAGGGAACAACAAGACAGATCAATAGAAATTATTTAGGCTGAACAACAGAGGATAAAAAAGATTGGAAAAAAAAAATCAACAGAACTTCAGGGACTTACAAGATAATACCAAAAGGTTTAACATTTGTGTCTTTGGAGATGTAGAAAGAGAAGAATGCGGTAAGAAAAAATATTTGAAGAAATAAGGGCTAAAACTCCCTAAATATGACGAAAACTATAAACCCTTAGAAGCTCAGCAAACTCCAAACATGATGCACCAAAGAAATCCATGCCTAGAAACATCATAACCAATTGACTCAAAGCAAAACAACAACAAAAAAAGTCCATCTGGGAAAAATGATACATTGTTTTAGCTTATATGGGAATAATGATTCCACAACTGTAGATTTCTCATCAGAAACCATGAAATTTACACAGAAGTAGACTATTTTTAAAGTACTAAAAGAAAAGGACTGTCAACCTAATTGCATGAGCCATAAAATAATGAGTAAACTTGGACTTCACTGAAATTTAATAAAACGTTGTTCTGTGAAAGACCCACTGAGTAGATGAAAAGATAAGTCACATACTAGAAGAAGATATTTGCCAATAACATATCCACCAAAGATCTTATATCCAAAACACATTATCCAAAACTCTCAGAACTCAACAGTAAGAAAATAAAACCCTATTAAAAAATCATTTCACCAAAGAGGATGGTAAAAAAGTCACATGAAGTGAGGAAAATCCATTAGGGAAATACAAATGAAAAACATGTTGAACTATCACTGTACACATATAAAAATGTCTAAAATATGTGGACAATACCACATGCTGGCAAAGATGTAGAGTAACTGGAACACGTATCAATGCTAGTGCAAATGCAAAAATAAACAGTTCTTGCAAGGTTAAATACACACATACACCACATGACTTAGCAATCCCATTCCTGAGTATTTACCCTACAGAATCAAAAACTAGCACACAAAGGTTTATTGCTCTAACTGTAATCACCCCGAAGTGTAATCACTCCAAAGAATGAATGCATGGATAAACAGACTATGGTAATCTATACAACAGAATTGTAATATAAAGGAGTAATAAAATATCACTGCTTTCAATAAAGCAATAAAAAGCAAAAAATATGCTTCACAAAAAGGAGGGATGAATCTTAAATGTGCTTTACAAGGTAAAAGAAATTAAACCTAAAGGCTGTTACATATTTTATTATTTCATATTTATGACACTATAGAAGGCAAAACCAGAGGAAAGAACAAACCAGGAATTACCAGGTGTCAAGGGAGGGATTTATCTATAAATAGAAGGCAAGTAGAAATTTGGGGACTGATGGAAAAACATTGTATGGAACTGTGATGGTGGATTTATCATAACTGATAGAGTCGTACGCCACAAAATGTAAGTTTTAAACTATGTAAATTTTTAAAAATGAACCATGATGTAAGAACAAAGATAGAATGCAGGATGTGACAAATGATAATAACTGTATTATAAATGAATCACACTGAAGACTATAGGAAAAAAAAAAAAAAAGAAGAAGAACATGACCTAAGAAACGTCAGCAATGTTTTGACTACATGATATAATGCATCTAGTCACCTCAGTGACTAAACATTTTTCACCAGAGTATGGGTTAGGAATTCTGAAACTATCTAATTAAATACAAGGGTAAATATGTTGTAGATAATGAGAGCCACTGAAGAAATAATTTAAAAATAAGGGTAAGAGGCTTGAATCAACTTTGTGGTTCTAGATCAGGTGAGGGTATCAATACTGACTAGTGGTTTAAAAAAATACTTAAAGGGGCGCCTGGGTGGCTCAGTGGGTTAAAGTCTCTGCCTTCTGCTCAGGTCATGATCTCAGGGTCCTAGGATCGAGCCCCGCATCGGGCTCTCTGCTCAGCAGGGAGCCTGCTTCCCCGCCCCCCCGCCTGCCTTTCTGCCTACCTATAATCTCCATCTGTCAAATAAATAAAATCTTTTATTTTTTTTTAAAGATTTTATTTATTTATTTGACAGACGGAGATCACAAGCAGGCAAAGAGGCAGGCAGAGAGAGAGAGGAAGGGAAGCAGGCTCCCCGCTGACCAGAGAGCCCAATGCGGGGCTCGATCCCAGGAGTCTGGGATCATGACCTGAGCCGAAGGAAGAGGCTTTAACCCACTGATCCACCCAGGTGCCCTAAAATCTTTTTAAATAAATAAATAAATAAATAATACTTTATATATATACAGATAAACACAAACACATACACAAATACTGACAGAGATGGGAATAAGTAGAGAAGTAGGTATATGTATGAATTAATATATATATACATATAATTCTTAGCTTGATTAACTGCTAGAAGCAGTGACATCTTAGTAACAATGAGCCAATCTGGTGTTATACCTTTGTTTCTAAATACTATTCTCCACTGGTCAACATAGGGTACCAAAGTCCCTTACTATTATTGTATTGTTATCTATTTCTCCTTTCAGATATGTTTAGTAATTGCTTAATACACTTAGATATTCCAATGTTGGGTGTACAATTGTTATATAATCTTGATGAATTGTCCCCTTCATTATTACATAATGGCCTTCCTTGTCTCTTGTTACTGCTTTTGGCTTAATGTCTATTTTGTCCAATATAAGTATAAATATAGCTACTCCTGCTCTCTTTTGGTCACCACCTGCATGGAGTATCTTCTTCCATTTCTTCACTTTAAACCTGTTTGTCTTTAAGCTAATGAGTCTCTTGTAGGCAGCATATAGTTGGGTCATGTTGTTGTTGTTTTTTTTTCCCCAATTCATCCGGTCACTCTATGTCTTTTAATTGGAGAATTCAATCCATGCATATTTAGAGTTACTGATAGGTAAAGACTTAATTAATGCCATCTCATTATTTGTTTTCTGGCTGATTTGCAGTTTCCTTGTTCATTTCTTCCTCTCTTGCTGCCACCTTTTGTGAATTGTTGATTTTTCAAAAGATTATGCTCTGATTCCCTTCAGATTTTTCACGAATCTACCATGTTTTTGCCTTGTGGTTCCCATGAAGCTTACATAAAACTTCTTATGGTTGTAACAACCTATTTTATATAATAACAAGTTTGATCACATACAAAATCACTATCATTTTGCCCCTTGCACTTTTATGTTTTTAAATACCCCAATTCAACAACGGATAGATCTTCTAGGTGAGAAAATGTTGGACTTGAATTATAATTTAGACCAAATGGACTTAACAGACATATATAGAATATTCCATCCAACAGCTCCTGAACACACATTCTTATCAAGCACACACAGAACATTTTGCAGGACAGGACATATGATATATCACAAAACAAGTCTTAGCAGATTTAAGAGGACTGAAAACATGCCAAGTACCTTTTCCAACCACTATAATATGAAAACTAGAAACTAATACCAGCAGGAAAACAGGAAATCTTAAAAATACGTGGAAATTAGATAATATAGTCCTGAACAACCAATATGTTAAAGAAAAAAATCAAAAGAGAAAGCAAAAAAATATTTTGAAACAAATGAAAATGGAAACACAACATACAAAAATCAATGGAATGAAGCAAAAGCAGTTCAAAGAGGGAGGTTTATGGTGATGAATGCCTATATTAAGAAAAAAGAAAGGTCTTGAGGCACATGGTTAACTCAGTTAGTTAAGCGTCTGACTCTTGATTTCAGTTCAGTTCATGATCTCAGGGTCGTGAGATTAAGCCCCATTAATTGACCTTAAGATTCTCTTTCCCCCTTTCCCTCTGCCCCTCCCTCCTGCTCATGCACACTCTCTCTCTCTTGAAAAGGAAAGGAAAGCAAGAGGAAAAGAAGGAAGGAAGAAAGAAAGGAAAGGAAAAGAAAAAGGTCTCAAATACCCTTACACCTCAAGGAAAAAACTTAGCAGAAGGAAGGTAGTAACAAAGATCAGAGAAGAAATGAATGAAATAAAATTCAGAAAAACAACACAAAAGATCATGAAACTAAAAACTGTATTTTTTTTTTCAAAAAGATAGAGAAAATTGTAAATCTTTACCCAGACTAAGAAAAAAAGAAAAGTCACAAATGAATAAAATAAAAAATGAAAGAGAAGACATTACAGGTGATACCACAGAAATACACAGAATCATGAAACTAGTAGGAACAATTATATGCCAACAAATTGGAGCACCTAGGGGGGAAAAAAGATACATTCTTAGAAACATACAACTTCCCAAGACTGAATCATGAAGAAATAGGAAACATGAACACACAAATAATGAGTAAGGAGATTGAATCAGTAATCAAAAACCTCCAAACAAAAAAAAAAAGTCCAGGACCAGAAGGTTTTATTGGTGAATTCTACCAAACATTTAAAGAAGAAATAACACCAATCCTTCTGAAACTCATCCAAAAATTGGAGAGGAAGGAACACTTCCAAATTCATTTTATGAGGTGAGCATTACCCTGACCCAAAACTAGGTAAGGACATTGCTAGAAAACTACAAACCACTATCCCTGAATACAGACATAAAAACCCCAATAAAATATTAGCAAATCAAATTCAACAGTACATTTACAGAATCCTACATGATGATCAGTTTGGGTTTATCTCTGGGAGGCAAGGACAGTTCAACATAAGCAAGTAAAAAAATGTGATATACAACATTAATAGAGTGAAAGACAAACATCAAGAAAGGCATTTGACAAAACACAACATTCACTCATGATAAAAAACTATCAACAAATTGGGTACCTCAACATAATAAACTTCATGTATGACAAACCCTCAGCTTATATCAACCTCAGTGGTGCCTGGTAAAAGCATTCCCTTTAATGTCAAGAACAAGATAAAAGTGACCATTCTCACCATTCTTATTAACATAGTACTGGAAGTCCTAGCTAGAGCAACCAGGAAAGAAAAAGAAATAAAAGGCATCCAAATCAGAGAAGTAGTAAGATGGTATATTTTTATAAATGATATAATCTTATATATGGAAAATCTTAAATATTTCACCAATGATTAGTGTTTCTATACACTAACAACAAGGTATCTGAAGAAAAAAAACCCCCTAGATTTACACTAGTATCAAAAACAATAAAATATCTAGGAACAAACTTAAACATCAATGACGTGAAAGATCTGTACCCTGAAAACTGCAAGACTTTGACAAAAGAAACTGAGGCACACAGAAAAAAAAAAATGGAAAGATGCCCTATGTTCATGCACAAGAATTAGTATTGTTAAAATGTCCACACTACCCAAAGCCCTTGATAGAGTCAATGCAATCCCCCCATCAACACTCGCTAACATTTTTCACACAAAGAGAAAAAAAATTCTTAAATTTATATGAAGCCCATTCTCTTACACCATACACAAAGATAAACTCGAAATGGATAAAAGACCTTAACATGAGGCAGGAATCTATCAAAATCCTAGAGGAGAACATAGGCAGTAACCTCTTCGATGTCAGCCACAACAACTTCGTTGAAGATATGTCTCCAACGGCAAAGGAAACAAAAGCGAAAATGAACTTTTGGGACTTCATCAAGATAAAAAGCTTCTGCAGGTAATACCACAGAAATACACAGAAATACACCAAAGGAAACAGTCAACAAAGCAAAGAGGCAACCCACGGAATGGGAGAAGATATTTGCAAATGACACTAAAGACAAAGTGATGATATCCAAGATCTATAAAGAACTCCTCAAACTCCACACACACAAAATAGATAATCACGTCAAAAAATGGGCAGAAGACATGAACAGACATTTCTCCAAAGCAGACATACAAATGGCTGACAGACACATGAAAAAATGTTCATCATCACTAGCCATCAGGGAGATTCAAATCAAAACCACATTGAGCTTCTTCTACCTTACACCAGTTAGAATGGCCACAATTAACAAGACAGTAAACAACAAGTGTTGGAGAGGATGTGGAGAAAGGGGAACACTCTTACTCTGTTGGTGGGAATGCAAGTTGGTGCAACCACTTTGGAAAACAGTGTGGAGATTCCTCAAAAAATTAAAAAAAAAAAAAAAAATTAGAGCTACCCTAAAACCCTGCAATTGCACTGCTGGGCATTTACCCCAAAGATACAGATGTAGTGAAAAGAAGGGCCATCTGTACCCCAATGTCCATAGCAGCAATGACCATAGTCACCAAACTATGGAAAGAACCAAGATGCCCTTAAATGGATAAAGAAGATATGGTACATATATACAATGGAGTATTATGCCTCCATCAGAAAGGATGAATCCCAACTTTTGTATCAACATGGATGGGACTGGAGGAGATATGCTCAGTGAAATAAGTCAAGCAGAGAGAGTCAATTATCATATGGTTTCACTTACTTGTGGAGCATAAGGAATAACATGGAAGACATTAGGAGATGGAGGGAAGTGAGCTGGGGGAAATTGGAGGGGGAGACAAACCATAAGACACTGTGGACTCCGAGAAACAAACTGAGGGTTTGGGAGGGGAAGGGAGTGGGGGGGGTTGAGTGAGCCTGGTGGTGGGTATTATAGAGGGCACGTATTGCATGGAGCACTAGGTGTGGTGCATAAATAATGAATTTTGGAACACTGAAAAAATTAAATTTAAAAAAATATTTGTATGGGGCCATAAAAGACCCCAAACAGCCAAAGAAATTATGAATAAGAACAAAACTGGAGGCATCACATTTCAAGATTTTAAACTACACTACAAAGTTACAGTAATCAAAACAGTATGGTACTAGCATCAAAACAGAAACACAGACAAATGAACTGAATAGATAGCACAGAAATATTTCCCTGCACATACAGTCAAGTAGTATCTGACAAGGGATCCAAGAATACTCAATAAGGAAAAGTCCTGAAAAAACTGAATAACCATGTGCAGAAAAATGAAACTGGACCCGTATCTTATACCACTCACAAAAGTTAACTTGAAATGGGGTAAGAGTTAAACATAAAACCTGAAAATTAGTACTAGAGAAAAACATACGGGAAAACTCCTTGACATTTATCTTGGCAATGACTTTTTTAATGTGACACCAAATGCACAAGCAACAAAAACAAAACTCAGTAAGTGGGACTGTGTCAACAAAAAATCTTCTGTACATCAAAAGAGATAATCAACAAAATAAAAAGGCAACTTACAGAATGGGAGAAAATATTTGCAAACCATGTATGTGATATGGGATTAATATCCAAAATATATAAAGAATTCACACAAACTCGATAACAAACAAACAAGCTGACACCCCCAAAATGAATAACCCAATTAAACAATGGGCTGGAGATATGAACAGACATTTTTCCAAAGACGACCTATGGATGGCCAACAGACAAGAAAAGGTGCTCAACATCACTGATTATCAGAGAAATGCAAGTCAAAACTATGAGAGATCACCTCACACTTGTCAGAATGGCTAAAGCCAACAACAGAAGAAACAAGAGATGTTGCCAAGGATGTTGAGAAAGGGGAAACCTCTTGCACTGTTGGTAAGAATGCAAACTAGTGCAGCCACTGTGGAAAACCATATGGAGGTTCCTCAAAAAGTGAAAAATAGAACTACCCTACCATCTAGCAATTGTATTACTGGGTATTTATCCCCCAAAATATAAAAACAATAATTCAAAGGGATACATGCACCCTGATGTTTATAGTAGCATTATCTACAATAGCCAAATTATGAAAACAGCCTAAGTGTCCATCAATTGATGAATGGATAAAGAACATGTGGTGTATATATACATATAATAGAGTATTACTCAGCATAAAAAGAATGAAATCTTGACATTTGCAATAACATGGATGGAGCTAGAGAGTATTATACTTAAGTTAGTCAGAGACAGATACCATATGATCTCACTCATGTGGAATTTCAGAAACAAAACAAATAAGCAAAGGGTGGGGGGATGTGAGAGAGGCAAACCAAGAAGCAGACTTTTAACTATAGAGAACAAACTGACGGTTGCCAGCAGGGAGGTGGTTGGAGGCAATGGGTTGGGTATATTAGGGAAATTGGTAAGTGCACCTGTTGTGATGAGCACCAGGTGTTGTACGGAGGTGCTGAATCACTATTTTGTACACCTGATACTGATACCGCACTGTATATTAACTAACTGGAATTCAAATAAAAATTTAAAAAATGAAATTAGGCAAAGGAACTGAACAGACATTTTTCCAAAGAAGGCACACAAATGGCCAACAGATACATGAAAAGGTGCTCAACATCACTATCCATCAGGAAAACACAACCCTCTAGCTCCATGAAAACCATGAGCTATTCCCTGACACCTGTTAGAATGGCCATTATCAAAAAGAAAAGCGCAAGGGGCACCTGGGTGGCTCAGTCAGTTAAGCGTCTGCCTTCAGCTCAGGTCATGATCCCAGGGTCCTGGGACTGAGCGCCACATAGGGCTCCCTGCTCTGTGGGGAGACTCCTTCTCCCTCTCCCTCCACCCTTCCCCACAGTTCGTGCTCGCTCTCAAATAAATAAATAAAATCTTAAAAGAAAAAAGCCAAGAGATAAATGTTGGTGAGGATACAGAATGAAGGGAACCCTTGTGCACTACTGGTTGGTGAGAATGCAGCTGATACAGCAACTACGGAATATAGTATGGAGATTCTTCAAAAACTTAAAAACAGAATTGCCATATGAGCCAGCAATCTCATTTGTGGGTATATATTCAAAGGAAATGAAAACAGGATATTGAAGAGAGATCTACACTCCTATGTCATTAATTCATAATAGCCAAGATCTGGAAACAACCCAAGTGTCCATCAATATATGAAGGGATAAAGATGTGCTATTTATACGTATCTCTCTATATAATATATATGTATTTATTATATATAGTATTATATTATTCAGTCATTAAAAAGAAGGAAATCCTGCACTTGCAACAACACAGATGGACCTTAAGGGCACTATGCTAAGTGAAAAAGTCAGACAGAGAAAGACAGAAACTGTATGATATATATGTGGAATCCAGAACCGCCAAACTCATGGAAACAGAGAGTAGAAGAGTAGAAAGGTAGTGATCAGGGACTGGAGGGTGAGAGAAATGGGGAAATTGTGGTCAAAGGGTATGAACTTCCAACTAGAAGATGAAGATGTTCTGGAGATCTATATGCACAGCATTGTAATGACAGCTAACAATAATATCATACACTTGAAAGTTGTTAAAAGAGAAAACCTTAAATGTTTTCACCGCAAAAAGTAAAGGCAAATATGTGACAGGGCAGAGGTATTAGCTAATGTATAGTGGTAACTGTTTTGCAATATATGTGCATCAAATCAACACACTACAAACCTTAGTAAACTTACACAATGTTTTATGTAAATTATGTGTCAAAAAAGCTAGAAAAAAAATAAATCCTTTTTTCAAGAAAGAAAAAAGAAAGGAAAGGTAAAAGAAGGAAGGAAGGAAGGAGGGAGGGAGGATGGAGGGAGGAGGGAACAGGAAACAAGAGTTCTTGGGAGAAATGGTTGATGGGGGCAGTGGAGGGGCTAGTGCAGGGTACAACAGCCAACATGAAAGTGTTCTCAATAGCTAAAACTGGATTAATTTGAGTAGTATTGCTTACAATCCAAAGAATGAAATAAATGCCCTGGAATCCATACTGATGTACATTAATAAAGGAATAAATAAATGGAGAAGGAACAATATTGCTTATAGAAAAATTCCACTTAATAGGAATGAAAGAAATATAAAAACTCCATTAGAATACCAGAGTAATAATTGCTACAGGCAAGATCCAGTGATGGATGCTAAAATTAGTGATCAAAGTTTAAGCAGAAACAGGATGTTTACACAGTCTACCAGTTTCTCCCTCAAATACCTAGTATTTACAAAGGAAAAACAGTAACTGCACAGTGGAGAATCTTGGTAGACACCACTGCAGCCAAGTGATCAAGGTTAACATCACCAGTAATGCATATCAACTTAATGTGCTGCTCCCTAATGAGATGCAGTGAAAGTGCTGTGAATAATATTAAGACTGATGAATCACAGGCCTGTTGTACTCCTGAAATAATACATGTTAATAATTAAAAATTAAATCTTAAAAAAAAGAAAAAGCATAATCTCAATATACTCTTCAGACATCAGGTAAAACTAAGTAAAAACTTTCTTCAAAATAAGTAATCACTTCTCTTCAGTGTCAATGTCATAAAAACAAGGACAGCCACAGATTGGAGGAAAGAAAGTAGACATGACAACTGTAACACAAGGTGGAATCTTGGTGGGATCTTGGATTGGATCTGAAGCAAAAAATGTTCGATTGTGGAAAAATGAGGTGAAATCCAAATCCAAATCAGTTTATATTTTAGGTATAATTTTATATGAAGGATAGTTTCTTAGTTTTGGTTAAATATTTTATGGTTATGATGTTATGGCAAGATGTTAACATAGAGGAATCTTTGGTAAAGGATATATTGGCAACCTCTAAGATATTCCCCAATGATCTCTGAGTCCTGGTATTTACACCCTTGTGTAACCCCGAATCCTTGAGGAAATAGTGATTCATTTCTACTGAAGAGAAAGTGGCAGAAGTGGTGAAATTCACATAGAAAGTTAGGTTGCAAAGACTATGACGTTTGTGTTGGGTATCCTTCCTTGTTCTCTCACATGTTCACTCTGAGGAACATCTGGCTGTCATATTTGTGCTGCTGTATGGAAGGAAGGGAATGATGTCTCTGGCCAATAGCCATGTGAACAAGCCTGGAAGCATATCCTCTCAATCAAGCCTTGATATGGGACTACAACTGCAGGCAATACCTTGTTTGCAACCTTGTAAGAGACCCTGGACCCAAAGCACCCAGCTAAGCCTCACCCAGATCTCTGGCTCATAGAAACCCATATTAATATTGTTTTAAGCTGCTACATTTTAGAGTAATATGTTACACAGCAATACATAATACAAGAAATCTTCCTATTTTTGTAACACCTCTGTAAACTTAATCTCAAAATTAAGAAGTTTTAAAACAATACACACATCCTTACACATTTTATTCATATATATACACACATATGTATACAGATTAGTGTGTGTGTGTGTAGTTTGAATTACTGTTGTTTTTTCTAAAGATTTTATTTATTTGAGAGAGAGCACAAGAGGGCAGAGGGTCAGAGAAAGAAGCAGACTCCCTGCTGAGGGGGAAGGCCAATGTGGAGCTTCATCCTGGGACTCCAGGCTCATGACCAAAGCTGAAGGGAGATGCTTAACCAACTAAGCCACCCAGGTACCCTTTGAATTACTATGGACTCTAGAGTCAGACAAACCTAGATTCAAATGCCACCTCTTAACACTTAATAATAGTCAAGCACTTGTATTGGGCCAAACATTAAATTTCTCAGTATTAAGATTTTAAAATCCTGATGTTTATATTAAGTATAAAATGATATCCACATCTACTATAACAGATGGCATTTAGTACGTTCTAGACAAACGGCATTATTATTAGTTTATATTTATAGTCACCTATTATTTTCTTCTCATTCGAGGAATTCAACTCGAATTCAGTATTATAATACTGAAAGCAGAGACTGACCCTGTTTTTCAGGCCCAATCCAATCTAAATCACTAAGTTTTAGAGCTATCAGGGGCCTTCCAGCAGCTTTTCAAGCCTTTCCTCCCACCATTATCCACATATGAGTACCAAAGATATTAAATGACTTGTCCAGGAGAATAGATGATAGAGGAGCTGAAAGCAGGGTTCAAGATTTGGGGAGACACTACCATGCAGTGAACGACCTCTTGCTTTAAACAGACTGTACTAGAAGGCCTATTCTGTTGCTTACAAACAGCAGTATGTGTGGGGGCACCTGGATGGCTCAGTTGGTTGAGCATCTGACTCTTGGTTTCGGCTCAGGTCATGATCTCAAGTGTGAGATTAAGCCCTTGTCATGCTCCACATTCAGCAGGGAGCCTGCTTGAGATTTTCCCTCCCTCTCCCCCGACCCTTCCCACCCTCAAAAAAAAAAAAAAAAAAAAAAAAAAAACCCTAAAAAAAAAAAAAAAGGCCAAAACCCCCCCCCCAAACCCAGCATTACGTGAGACCATACTGTCTGCTGACAAAGTAGCAATATCAGTGTCTTGGTTTCCCAGAGAGTAAAAAACCTACCTGATAGGATTATCATGAGCATTAAATGAGATAACATACAGAAGTCCCTCACTGCCGTGACCACCACACATGGATGCTGAATAAACCTTTTTTTCCCTTCCTTCTTTACGAGCCCAGGCTCTTCACTATGATATGCTGCCTTCTCAACTATCAGGCAGACCGTGAAATATGCAGGGTAATTCTGTTTAGCTGTATTTTAAAGGATTCAAAATGTAAAACTGAATTAATGATAGTCTTAAAATTAGTCTGAATAGTATAAACCTAATGCATTTAGTCCTGACCTGGGTTTCCTTTCCTATAATACACTGTAAAGAGGGGTATCACATCAAAGAGAACATTGTATTGACATGCGTTACCGGTCATGTCAGCCTTGATAACTTGACTAAAGTGATGTCTGCCAGGATTCTCTGCTGGAAAGTTACTTTTCATTATAAATACTAAATATTTGAGGAGAATCATGAAATGGAAACCGAGAAGGGAGAGAGAGAGAACATGCACAAACAAGCAAGAGAGTGAGCACATGCACATATCCCAAAGCCTGGTGTTCAGTGTATTTCCAATACAATAAACAATTAGTAAATTGCACGATGGGATGATCAAAGACTCTTCCCAAAGTAATGCGATGTTTTGAAATACTCAATGCCAAGTCTTGTCAAAAGCCCTCTGAAATTATAAATACATTACTTTCAGACATTCTCTTTTACCTAGGCATTTATGTCTTCAAAGACTTCTAGAAGAATAGTCAGATACAACCTCCCCAAAGAAAAATTGTACTGCCTTTCCCCCAAGAACTTACATTTGCTTAAGTATTTAAAACCCTCTATCACAAATTCCGCCAGCTTGCTTGTCATCGCATTGAGACTCACCGATCTGCAGATACCGGAGTCCCTTCCGGACTGGAATATCCTTCCAAATCTGAAATGTTCACTTGTGTTTGCCTTGAGGTTACTATCTGGCTATTCTGAAAAAGTATGGTTTTCAAGTCCTGGGAAATAGTATCACTATCTGGAAGAGGAGACTGTACAACTTGGAAGTCCGGTGAAGATTTAGGTCTTAGAAAACCTAAAGATTGTTGATTCTGTGCTACAGGTTCACCGGTCAATAATTTGGAGGTTGGTTCCAATGATCTTGAAGATATAGTTTGTAGGTCAGAGTTAAACTCACTATTCATCCTTGTTTTAGAAGCAGGATCCAATGAGTGAAATCTTTTATCTAAGGTTCCACTATCCAACTTGGAAGGAGTCTTGGGATAAAGAGTTATACGAACACAAGAAAGTGCTTTTCTATTTGAGGGCGGAGTAGATGCAGATGTTACTAATGTACACTGATTTGGGGCTGACTGGGACACCACATTATCGAACTTGGCTTCAACATTTATCATATTGGAAATGTATGATCTAAACTTATGCTGGTTATTCTTTTCTACTGTATAATCCTGACCTTGAGGAAGAGGGGAATGGTATTTTCCCATGTGATCTACATCTGGGGTTTTGCTTTGTTCAAAGAGCTGACGTTGTTCAAGAAAAATGGAAGAAGGAATGTCTGAAGCTATATAATCCTGACTTTGAGGAAAGGGACAGTGGTTCTCTCTCATTTGATGATCTAAATGCGGGGTTTTGCTTTGTTCAAAGAGTTCTCGTTTTTCAAGAAAAATGCGACAAGGAAGGTTTGGAGCTAGGTAATCCTGATGTTGAGGAGGGGGAGAATGTTTTCTCACATGGTGATCTGCATGTGAGGCTTTGCTTGGTTCAAAGAGCTCTCGTTGTTCAAGAATAATGTGCGAAGCAATATCTGGAGTTATAGTTACATTCTTCTCTTTTACTCCTAGTGTGGAACTTGGTCTGCTCATTCTAATGAAGGTATGATTATCAGAAAAATGAACTTCCTTGACATTGCTACCCTTTTCACTGGTACTGGGCTCAGAATCACTGCCTTTAAAATCTAATCTTTCTAAGAGTTTTTCTTCTTGCTGAGAATGTTCAACAGATAGTTTTTGGCTTTGCCTACCACTTTCTGCTAAGATAGTCACAGCTTTATCTGGTGAATGACTAACAATTTTAAATGACGAAGGGGAAGAGGTTCTCTGTTCTAGATCTTTGGGAGGATTTTGCTCTTCAGTGAAATGAGAATTAAATACCCCCACAGATGGTCCAGTACACTGGCTACCTTCAGTAACACCAACCTTAAAAACAGAGGAATCTGAAAAGCATTTAGAATGTCGGTGAGATGAAAAAGTGATGGAAGTAGTAAACTTTTTCAAGGGTTCTGGGGGCAGCATTTGTGATGAAGAATGACAATCCATTTCTTCAGATGGCACACAAGCAGGTTCTACTAATTCTGACAGCCAAGGGTCTATCTTTTCATGGAATGGCATTCGAAGACCCTGGCTAATTCTGAAGTCATCAGCTGTAAAGTTTTGAAATGGGGAATGACTTCGTAACTGCAAGGAATTCCAAACTTTGAAATGGGGGTTACTCTGGTCTAGTGATTTGGAAAGGTCGATGTGTCTGGTTCTCCATGATGATGGACTCCGTTGTCCTCTGATCATTTCTGAGGGGTCAGCAGATCTGAAAACACAAGGGTGACTATCCAATTGTGGTTGTTCAGCAGTTAGAGTCCTGAAACATCCTTTTTCATGGCTCTCAATAATAATGTGACTACATACAGCTTCTGGCTTGCATCCTATTCCCCGTGGACTCCGTACACCCTAGAAGATATAAACAAGTTCTTACTTGTAGTCCGAATAGTTATATAAACCAGTTACATAATCCAGGCTAAGATTTAACCACGAAGGTCCTGTTGATCTATTACAATAGAACAGGTAGGAACATAACAAAAAGGACAGTTAACTATAGGATAAAATGGCTCATGATAACTAAGACCCCATAGGTTTTTTTTTCCCCCCACTAACGGTACATTTATTATTTTTTCTTTTTTAAATTTTTTTTCATTTTTTTAAAATTTCTTTTCAGTGTAACAGAATTCATTGTTTATGCACCACACCCAGTGCTCCATGCAATTCATGCCTTCCATAATACCCACCACTAGGCTCACCCAACCCCACACCCTCCTCCCCTCCAAAACCCTCAGATTGATTCTAAGAGTCCACAGTCTCTCATGGTTCATGTCCCTCTCCGATTTCCCCCAACTCCCTTCTCCTCTCATTCTCCCCATGTCCTCCATGTTATTCCTAATGCTCCATAAGGAAGAGAAACCATATGATAATTGAATCTCTCTGCTTAACTTATATCACTTAGCATAATCTCTTCCAGTCCCGTCCATGTTCTTAAAAAAAGTTGGGTATTCATCCTTTCTGATGGAGGCATAATACTCCATAGTATATATGGGCCATATCTTCTTTATCCATTCATCCATTGAAGGGCATCTTGGTTCTTTCCAAAGTTTGGCGACTGTGTCCATTTCTGCTATGAACATTGGGGTACAGATGGCCCTTCTTTTCACTACATCTGTATTTTTCGGGTAAATACCCAACAGTGCAATTGCAGGGTCACAGGGAAGCTCCACACTATTTTCCAAAGTGACTGCACCAACTTGCATTCCCACCAAGTGTAAGAAGCTTCCCCTTTCTCCACATCCTCTACAATACACATTGTTTCCTGTCTTGCTAATTTTGGCCATTCTAACTGGTGTAAGGTGGTATCTCAATGTGGTTTTGATTTGAATCTCCCTGATGGCTAGTGATGATGAACATTTTTTCTTGTGTCTGTTAGCCATTTTCATGTCTTCTTTGGAGAAGTGTCTGTACATGTAAGACCACATTGTTAATTTCTTCTAAAAATGTTTCACTAGGGGCGCCTGGGTGGCTCAGTGGGTTAAAGCCTCTGCCTTCAGCTCAGGTCGTGATCCCAGGGTCCTGGGATGGAGCCCCGCGTCAGGCTCTCTCCTCAGCGGGGAGCCTACTTCCTCCTCTCTCTCTGCCTGCCTCTCTGCCTACTTGTGATCTCTGTCTGTCAAATAAATAAAATCTTTAAAAAAAAATTAAAAAAAAAAAAAAGTTCCACTAGGGGTGCCTGGATGGCTCAGTGGGTTAAGCCTCTGCCCTCAGCTCCGGTCATGTTCTTAAGCCCCACATCGGGCTCTCTGCTCAGCAGGGAGCCTGCTTCCCTCTCTCCCTCTGTCTGCCTCTCACTTACTTGTGATCTCTCTCTGTGTCAAATAAATAAAATCTTAAAAAACTTTTTTAAAAAATGTTTCACTAAACTAACAAAAGTAAAGACTACTTTGGTCCCTCAGTATTCTCAGCTATTTGCTTTTAGTAACAGAGGTCCCTTACCCCAACTTTTGCTGGTCACATGGCCACAAAACTGGAGACCTTTCCAGGTTCCTTTACCTAGGTATGACCGTTATGACTAGGTTTAGGCCAATGGTATATGAGCAAAAGCAGTAAGTATAAATTCTGCTTCCTGTCCTTAGAAAATCAAATTCTTGACCTCCATGTTCCCCTACTACCACCATCACTACCATCACCATTACTTTTGCCAGCTGAAAATGGTAATATCTAGAACAATCTCAGAAGCCATGTGTGCAAATGGCTTAGCTGCCAAGTCTGCTTGAGTCTTTGGATACCTTTAAGGAACAGAGCTCCTCTTCCTATCCTAGACTACTATAAAAAAGGAAAATAAAATTCTACCCTATGTGAGCCATTGCATTTGGGGGTCCCTTTGTTACAGAAGCTTGGCCTATACCCTAATATTATACCAATAAGAATAAGGAAAGGAGAGGCACCTGGGTGGGTCAGTTGGTTAAGCAACTGCCTTTGGCTCAGGTCATGATCCTGGGGTCTCAGGATCAAGTCCCGCATCGGGCTCCCAGCTCCATGGGGAGTCTGCTTCTCCCTCTGACCTTCTTCCCTTCCATGCTCTCTCTCGTCTCTCTCTCAAATAAATAAAATCTTTAAAAAAAAAAAAAAAAGAGGAATAAGGAAAGGACTATTCCTAAAAATAGGAAAAAGAACGAGTACTTCTTTCTGGGGTACTGGATCAGAAGCTAAGCTACCATAAAGATAAAACTTCTTTGAGATTTCTGTTTTACCTATGAAGTCATTACCTGGCATCCTATTTGATGATAACAGCCACATTTGATTTCGAATAAAAATACCTAAAATTATGCTGTCACTTCTGACGTAATGGAGTAGTTGTACCTTCTCCTATTTGTCTGATAAGTGTAACTAAAAGTCCTAGACATTATATATAAAACAAACATAAGAATTATCTGAAAGATGGAGAGAAGGCAGGCGGGCTAGGGATTCTGGGACCAGAGGAAGGACATGGTAGTGAAATCCCTGGGTTTTCTTTGTAACTCATATATTCCGGATTTAGGAGCTAAAGAGGCCAGCAACACAGGAAAGAAAGGGCATAGACAAAGTCTCTAATAAAAACCGACCCTCATTAGCTTAAAAAACAAAACAAAACAATACAAACAAAACAGTAAAAGCAAAGTCTAGCAAGACAGAAAACTTTTAGACCATAACTGCTCTATTCCAGCCAAACACCATGGTGGGGGGTTGGGGGAGACACCTGCTTTTCTCATATCAGAAAAGGCTAAATGAGGAGCCTAAACCTCTGTCCTTGCTAAATGACAAGACACCCCAACATCTAAGCCACGGTATTAGAGATGGCCAAGCAGGGGCCCAGGACCTATTTTTAACCCATGATGGCTGATAAGGAGCTACCCCTTCCTGTGTGGAGACCACACAGGGAAACTGGACTTTTCCTTACAGCAGCAATGATGGGCCCCTCTCTCTCCCAGCTATAGGCTGGAAGAAAATTTTGCAACCCTCATATCCAATAAAAGACTTGTATCTAACACACATAAGGATGTCAAAACCTTAACAGCTTAAAAAAAAAAAAAAAAGACAACCCAATCAGAAAAATGGACAAAACCCCAGCATTTCTCTTACTAGAATAGAGATGGGGCATAGGGGCATAACGTGTTCAATACCATTTACATTAAGGAAATGCAAATTAAAACTAGGACTACTTTTGCAGAGCAAAGGAAACAGTCAACAAAATCGAAAGACAACCAACAGAATAGAAGAAGATATTTTCAAATGACATATCAGATAAAGGACTAGTACCCAAAATCTATAAAGAACTTATCAAACTCAACACTGAAAGAAATAATCCAGGCAAGAAATGGGCAGAAGACATGAACAGACATTTCTCCAAAGAACACATACAAATGGCCAACACGAAATAATGCTCAACATCACTTGGCATCAGGGAAATACAAATCAAAAACACAATGAGATATCACTTCACACCAGTCAGAACGGCTAAAATTAACAAGTCAGAAAAACGACAGATGTTGGTGAAGATGCAGAGAAAGGGGAACCTTCCTACATTGCTGGTGGGAATGCAAGCTGGTGCAGCTACTCTGGAAAACAGCATGGAGGTTCCTCAAAAAGTTGAAAATAGAGCTACCCTACAACCCAGCAATTGCATTACCCCAAAGAAACAAATGTAGTGATCTGGAGGGGCACCTGCACCCCAATGTTTATAGTAGCAATGTCCACAATAACCAACTTGGAAAGAGCCCAAATGTCCATCAACAGATGAATGCATAAAGATGTGGTACGTATGTGTATACACACACACACACACACACACACACACACACACCCCAGAATATTAGTCAGCCATCAAGAAAACGAAATCTTAAAAAAAAAAAAATTAAAAAAAAAAAAAAAGAAAGAAATCTTGGGGCACCTGGGTGGCTCAGTGGGTTAAAGCCTCTGCTTTCGGCTCAGGTTATGGTCCCAGGGTCCTGGGATGGAGCCCCGCATCAGGCTCTCTGCTCAGCAGAGAGCCTGCTTCCCTCTCTCTCTGCCTGCCTCTCTGCCTATTGTGATTTCTGTCTGTCAAATAAATAAAATCTTTAAAAAAAAAAAAGAAATAAATCTTGTCATTTGCAACAATATGGATGGAACTAAAGGATATGCTAAGCAAAATAAGTCAATAACAGAAAGATAATTATCATATGATCTTACTCATTTGTGGAATTTAGGAAACAAAACAGAGGATCATAGGGAAAGAGAGGAAAAAAATAAAACAAGATGAAACCAGAAATGGACACAAACCATATGAGACTCTTAATCATAGGAATCAAACCAAGGGTTGCTGGAAGAGGGTAGGGATGGAGGGATGGGGTAACTGGGTGACGCACATCAAGGGGGGCATGTGATGTAATGAACACTGGGTGTTATATAAGACTGATGAATCACTACCTCTACCTCTGAAACCATAAGGTAGCCTTAAATGTTAATTAATTGAATTTAAATATAAAATAAAATAATTTTTAAAAACTCATCTACTGAGATGATCATATGGTTTTTATCCTTTTGTATGTTAATGTAATGTATCATGTTGATTTATTTGCAAATATTTAACCACACTCGCATCCCAGGAATAAATCCCACTTGATCATGGTGAATAATTTTTTTAATGTATTATTAGATTGCGGTTGCTAATATTTTGTCAAAGATTTCTGCATCTATGGTCATAAGACATACCTGTCTACATTACTATTTTTTTGTAATGTCTTTATACAATTTTGGTATCAGGGTAATGTGGCATTATAGAATGAATCTGAAAGTTTCCTTCTTCTATTTTCTGGAATGGTTTGAGAATAGGTATTAACTCTTCTTTAAATGACTGGTAGAATTAACCTGTGAATCCACCAGGTCCTGGACTTTTGTTTGTTGGGAGTTTATTACTGATTCAATTTCATTGCTAGTAATTGGTCTGTTCAAATTTTGTTTTTTTCTGATTCAGTTTTGGAAGGTGATATGTTTCTTAGGAATTTATCCATTTCTTCTAGGTTGTCCAATTTGTTGGCATATAGTTTTTAGTAATATTCTTATAATCCTTTGCATTTCTGTGGTATTGGTTGTTATTTCTCCTCCTTCATTTCTGATTTTATTTATTTGAATCCTCTCTTCTTTTTTTGGTAAGTCTTACTAAAGGTTTATCAATTTTGTTAATCTTTTCAAAGAACTAGTTCCTGGTTTCATTGATCAGGTCTATTGTTTCTTAAATCTCTATTTCATTTACTTCTGCTCTAATATTTATTATTTCCTTCATTCCACTGGCTCTGGACTTTGTTTTTTTTTCTAGATCCTTTAGGTGTAAGGTTGGATTCTTTGAGATTTTTTTTGTTTCTTGAAGTAGGCCTGTACTACTATAATCTACCCTCTGAGAACTGTTTTTGCTGTATCCCAAAGATTCTGAACCATTGTGTTTTCATTCTCATTTGTCTCCCTGTATTCTCTGATTTCTTCTTTGATTTCTTGGTTGAGCCATTCATTGTTTGTAGAATTATCATATTAAAAAAAGAATAAAACCATAAGATCATCTCAATAAATGCACAGAAAGCATCTGATAAAGTACAACATCCATTCATGATAAAAACCCTCAACAAAGTAGGTTTAGAGAGAACATACCTCAACATTATAAAGGCCACATATGAAAATCCCACAGCTAACATCATACTCAATGGTGAAAAATTGAGAGTGGGAAAATTTTCCTCTAAGGTCAGGAACAAGATCAGGATATCCACTTTCACCAGTTTAATTCAACATAGTACTGGAAGTCCTAGCCACAGCAGCAAGACAAGAAAAAGAAATAAAAGGCATCCAACAAAGGAAAAAGTAAAACTTTCACTATTTGTAGATGACATAATACTGTATAAAGAAAATCCTAATGACTCCACCAAAAAATCTCTAGTAAGAACTGACAAATTAATTCAGTAAAGTAGGACACAAAATTAATACACAGAAATCTGTTGCATTTCTATATGCTAATAATGAAGTAGCAGAAAGAGATATTAAGAAAATAATCCTATTACAAATTAACCAATAATAATAAAAGACCTAACTCTGAAAGCTGTAAAAACATGGAAAGAAACTGAAGATGACACAAACAAATGGAAAGATATTCCATGTTCATGATTGGAAGAACCAATATTATTAAATGATACCAAATGGTTAAAGACTAGATGATTTCCCCTAGACAAGAGTAAGACAAGTATGTCCATTCTTCCTCCTATCTTCAACATCATACTGTATGTCCTCCCCAGGATAATCTAAAAGAAATTAAAGAAATCCAGATTGGAAAGGAAGAAGTAAAACTGTATTTGTAAATGACAAGATCTTCATATAGAAAATTCCAAGGAAACCACACAAAACCAACCAGGTTGTAAGAAACAAGCTCAGGAAAGTTGTAGGATTCAAGCTCAATATACAAAACTCAACTGTACTTTAACATACGGCAAACGATCCAAAAATGAAACTTAAGAAAACAATTCTATTTACAATAGCACAAAAAATAAAATACCTAAGAATGTATTTATCAAAATAAATATAAAACTAGCACACTATAAAACACTGTTGAAAAAACATTATGGACAATCAAAACAAATGGAAAACTGACCCAATGTATCTGAAGACAATACTGTTAAATAGCAATACTCCCCATATTGATTTATTGGTTCAAGGCAATTCCTATCAAAAATCCCACCTGGCTTTTTTTTTTTTTTTCCTGCAAAAATCTGACAAACATATCCTAAAATTCATGTAGAAATTCAAGGGACCCACAGTAGACAAACCAACCCTGAGAAAGGATGGACAAAGCTGGAGGACTCACTTTCTGATGTCAAAACTTACTAAACAGGTAGACTAGTCACAACAGGGTAATACTGGCACAGGATAAACATACAGATCAAGGGAACAGAACTGACGGTCCATAAATAAACACTAACATTTATGGTGACTTGATTTTCAACGAAGGAGCCAAGAAAATTCATGGGAAAAGAACAGTCTTTTCAATAAAGAATGCTAGGGCAACTGATAATTCATTTGTAAAGAATGAATTTGCAATCCATACATAAAAATTGCCTCTATGGGTATAGGCAGCACAAGTATATGAACCTCTATAATATATACAATTGCATATATGAAAAACAGAATGACAGTTCCATAAAACTTAAAAATAGAAGGACCATATGATCTAGCAATTCCACTTCTGGGTCTGTAACTCCAAAAAACTAAAAAGTAGGGTCTCAAGGAGTTATCTGTATACTCATGTTCATAGCAGCACTATTCACAAATAATCAAAAGATGAAAGCAACTCAAGTGTCCACTGATGAATGAATGAATGAAATGTAGTATATACATACAATGGAAAATTAGCCTTAAAAAGGAAAGAAACTGACACATGCTACAACATGAATGAAACTTGAGGACATAATGCTAAGCAAAGTAAGACAGTCACAAACAAATACTGCTATGATCACACTTTTATGAGACACTTAAAGGAGTCAAATTCATAGACAAAGAAATTAGAATGGTGGTTGCCAGTGGTTAGGGAGAAAAGGAAATGAGGAGTTATGGTTTAATGGATATAATTTCAGTTTTCTTAGAAGAATTCTGGAGATCAGTTGTACAACAGTGTGAATATTGTTAACACAACTGAATTGCATACTTAAGGTAGTTAAGATGGGGCACCTGGGTGGCACAGTCAGTTAAGTATCTGCCTTTGGCTCAGGTCATGGTCCCAGGGTCCTGGAATCAAGCCCTGAACTGGGCTTCCTACTCAACAGAGAGTCTACTTCTCCCTCTTCCTCTACCCTTCCCCTTGCTTGTGCTCATTCTCTCTCTCTCAAATAAATAAAAAAAATTTTTTTAAAGAAACATGTATTTCCTTTATAATGAAAAAGAACTAAATGTATAAAAGGAAGGCACCATGAACCCTCCCTCTCTGTTGGCTGGGATTTGGTCATCTGATTTATTTCTGCTGGCTGAGAGGGCTCATTCACAGTTAACTTGATTTTGCATTTCACAAACTTCTCTTCAAATGTTCTCCAAAAGATCAGGAGAACTGAAGATGTTATACAGGGAATTAGGGGGTTTCAGGGAAGAGGTGAAAGAGCAGGATGCATGTGCATTTAAAACTTAGAACTGAGAAAAATTAGAACTTGAGGGTGACAGGCAGGATGGGAAAGGAAGCAGCTGCCCTGACTTTACATTCTTAGTAGAAATATTGAAAATAACTCTTGGGCCATATTCTATTCATATATTTATTCAAAAATATTTATTGAGCACCTAACTGGAAACAGAGAGTGGAAAAGATACAGGTACTGCCCTCCAAGGGGGACACAAACAGGGGGAGAGAAACATTGTGCTGGTCACCATGATGAAGCTGAACAGGAGAGTCAAAAAAAAATAAAAGCTTTAAAAAATAGTTTTAAGATGGTAAACTTTGTTATGCATATTTTACAGAATTTTCAAAGATAAATTTTTTATTGCCTCAAAAGGGGATCACAGACCTAAATATAAGAACTAAAACCAAATTATCTTTCAAAAAAGATAAACCTTTGTAATTCTGAGTTATGCCATGATTTCTTACTATAACACCAAAAGCATAAGCAATAGAGAAGTGTAAGTCGGATTTCATCAAAATAAAAAACTTGTGCTTCAAAGGTCACCACCAAAAAAGTGGAATGACAGCACACAGAATAGGAGAAAATATCTTCAGTATATCTGTTATGGGACTAATATTCAGAATAATATTCTTAATTTTCAACAGTAAGAAAGACAAATTATTTTAAAATGGACAAAGGAAGGGGGAAAAAGTGCCCTTGTGATGAGCACTGCTTGCATGGAAGTGCTGAATCACTATATTGTATACCTGAAACTGATATTACACTGTATGTTAATTAACTGGAATTTAAATAAAAACATAAAATAAGGGGCACCTGGGTGGCTCAGTGGGTTAAGCTGCTGCCTTCGGCTCAGGTCATGATCTCAGAGTCCTGGAATCGAGTCCCACATTGGGCTCTCAGCTCAGCAGGGAGCCTGCTTCCCTCTCTCTTTCTCTCTGCCTGCCTCTCTGCCTACTTGTGATCTCTGTCAAATAAGTAAATAAAACGTTTAAAAAAAAACATAAAATAACAAAAATCAAATAAAAAATTAAAATGAGCAAAGGATTGGAATAGACATTTTTGCAAAGATAAATGAATGACAAGCACATGAGATGTTCAACATTATTAATCATTAGAAAATAAAAAACACAATGATATTTTACAATCAATAGAACTACTATAATCAAAAAGAAAACAAGTTAGAAAGAATGTGGAGAAATTGGAACCCTCATACACTGCTAATAGGAATGTAAAATGGTGCAGTTACACTGGAAAACTATTTATTGTGTCTTAAAATGCTAAACATTTGTTCCAGAAGGTCCACTCTTAGGTATGTACACAGAAGATATGAAAACATGACCACTCAAAAACTTGTACACTTATGTTCCTGGCTGCACTGTTCACAGAGCAAAAAAGTGGAAAAAAGCAAATGTCGATCAACTGGTGAATGGGTAAGTAATATCTATACAAAGCAATATTATTTGGCAATAAAAAGAAATAAAGTACTCATGCTGCTATACAACATGGGTGAATCTTAAAAACATACTGAATTCAAAGGCAGTCATAAAAGATCACATACGATTCCATTTATATCAAATTTCCAGAAGAGGCAAATCCATAGACAAACTGGATTAGTTTTTACCCAGGGCTAGGAGAATTACGGGGAGGAGAGAGGATAATAAAAATGTTCTTAAATCAGGGGTGCCTGGGTGGCTCAGTGGGTTAAAGCCTCTGCCTTCAGCTCAGGTCATGATCTCGGGGTCCAGGGATCGAGCCCCGTATCGGGCTCTCTGCTCAGCAGGGAGCCTGCTTCCTCCTCTCTCTCTCTGCCTGCCTCTCTGCCTACTTGTGATCTCTGTCTGTCAAATAAATAAATAAAAAATTTAAAAATGTTCTAAAATAAATTATTGCACATTGCACAGTGAAGTAAAAAAACTCAGAATTATGTACTTTAAATGGGTGAACCTTATAATATAAAAATTGTACTGAGGTTACAAAAGTACTCTTTAGCTGATACATGTCCTTTATTAATTTCCAGAGATAATTTCTCAATTACAAATTTTACTTATAAGATCTTTTTGAGTTTATCAGCTTACATTATTCTCATTGCTCAGTTTACTACCAGAAGTCACAGACTTCCATGTCACAAACCAGAAAAATAGTTTTGCCCTGTCCCATAAAATGAAACATGCATAAAATGAAACACAAAGGGTATGCATGCAAACACAATCACCTAGCACTAACAGCAAAAATCTACTCCCTACAAAGAAATGAAACATGGATTACTAATCATGCAAAACTTCCTTGAAAATGAAACTTACGGAAACAAATGTTTTTTAAGAAATACATAAGGGTTACTATAAGGTTGAGCATAAAATTTCAGAAATATTTAAAAATTACCATAGAATTATCTAAGAGGGATAATTTTTTAAGTTGTTCATAGTTTTAAGATCTCATAACCAAAAATTTTTAATTTATTTATTTGACAGAGAGAGAGAGATCACAAGTAGGCAGAGAGGCAGGCGGGTGGTGTGGGGAGCAGGCTCCCTGCTGAGCAGAGAGCCCAATGTGGGGGTTGATCCCAGGACCCTAAGATCATGACCTGAGCCAAAAGCAGAGGTTTAACCCACTGAGCCACCCAGGTGCCCCAAAACCAAAAATTTTTAAAAACTAGCTGAAAAACATCTATTTGTATCAGAACCAACAAGTATTCTAAGAGTTATTTTTATACGTTTTCTGGAAACACTTGAAAACTTTGCTACACATTTAAAGTCAACCTTATTAAACCTACTGGGATGTTAATTTCATTTATATTCAAAACCACCTAAATATACAACAGTAAGCCTATGCAACAATACTGTGTATGTAGGGGTGTAAAAGAGCTTTAAAATATATTCTTTTAGAAGAATGTTTAATGGAGAAATGCAAAAGATAAGAGACCCAATATAGAATATATTAATTTTTATGCAAATGTTTTATCAAAGCAAACTTCACGTTACATGAAGTTAACCACTTTAACATGTATAATTCAGTAGCATTTCAAACACTCTTATCCAGTGTGTAACCATCACTTCTACCTAGTTCTAAAACATATCAACCTCAGAGGAAACCTGTATCCATGAAGCAATTTCTACCCCTTTTCTCCTTATTCTTCAGCATTTGGTAACTTCTAATAAGCTTTTGTCTCTATGAATTTACCTACTCTGGCTATTACCTATAGATGAAATGGTATGTGTCATATCTACGTTCTTTCTACTTAGCATGTTTTCAAGGTTCACCTATATTGTAGCACATATCAAAAAACTGTACTTATTTATGGCTGAGTAATATTCCATTGTATTGAATATGCCATACTTCCTTTATTTGTTGCTGATGAACATTAAACTGTTGCTACCTTTTGGATTTTGTAAACAGTGCTGCTATGAAAACTTATGTACAATTTTAGCTTGAACATCTGTTTCCAATTGTTTTGGGTACACACCTAGTAGCGGAATTGCAGGGACTAGTTATTATTACTATTATTATTATTTGCTATTCTGTTTAACTACCTGAGGAACCACAAAGCTGTTTCTCACAGTGGCCGCACTACTTTTCATTTCCACCAGCAACGTATAAGGGTTCCAATTTCTCTATGTCCTTGCCAAGACTTTTTATTTTCCATTTTCTTAAAATATAGCTACCCTAGTAGGTTTGAAGTGGTATCACTGTCCTTTATTATTTCACATGGCTTTGAGTTGCTATTTAGTGTCCTTTCATTTCCCCTGAATGACTTCCAGGAGCGTTTCTCGCATGACAAATTCCCTAAGTCAATGTTTATCTAGTCTTAAATTCTTGCACATTTTGAAAGACAATTTAGCCAGATGTAGAATTGTTAGCAGGATTTTGGTTTTCTTTTTTTTTTTTTTTTTGGTTTTCTTCTTTTTTTTAAGCATTTTTTTAAATGCTGTAAATACATGACCCCACTCCCTATAAGCCTCCATGGTTTCTTTCTTTTTAAGATTTTATTTATTTGAGAAAGAAAGCGAGCACAAGTAGGCAGAGCAGCAGGCAGAGAGAGGGGGAAGCAGGCTTCCTGCTGAGCAGAAAGCCTGATTCAGGGCTTGATACCAGGACCCTGAGATCATAACGGGAACCAAAGGCATTAATGCACTGAGCCACCCAGGAGCCCGTCCCCTATGGTTTCTAAAGAGAAGCTGACCTTTAATCTTACTGACGATGCCTTTGTAAGTGATGATATACTTCTTTACTGCTGTTTAAAAGACTTCCTGTCTTTGGTTTTTGACAGTTTGACTATAATGAGTCTCAGTGAAGAACTTTTCTTGATTCTGCTTGGAGTTCATTAAGCTTTTTTAGATGTACAGATATATAATTTCCATCAAATTTGGGAGTTCTCAATAGCTTCTTCATCAAATATTGCCTCTGCTCCTTTCTGTTTTTTCTCTCTCCTCTCAGGATTTTCATTATTACACATGTTGGTATGCTTGATGATATCTCATGGCTGTTTTTTGGTTTTGTTTCTGGTGGAAAAAGGTGGTTTTATTAAAGCACAGAGATAGTACCAATGGGCAGGAAGAAGTACACTGGGGTTGTGAGGAGCAATTGATTATATCTCATGGCTCTGTTCATTGTTCTTCACTGTTTTCTCTTTTTGGGCCTCAGACTTTATAATCTCAATTATCTTCAAGTTTATGGATTCTTTGTTCTGCCTACTCAAATCTGCTACTGAAACCTTCAACTGGATTTCTTTTATTGTGTTATATTAGTCACCATACATCTTTAGTATTTGATGTAGTATTCCAAGATTCATTGTTTACGTATAACACCCAGTACTCTATGCAATATGTGCCCTTTTTAATACCCATCACCAGGCTCCCCCGTCTCCCCATCCCCCTCCCCTCTAAAACCCTCAGTTTGTTAAAGTGGATTTCTGTCCCGTTTTTGGATGTCTCTATTTGATGAAGCCTCCTTTTTTTCATTTTCTTTAGTTTTTTTAATCATGGCTTTCTTTAGCTCTTTGAGCATAATTAAGAGAGTTGACTTAAAATCTTTTTCTAACAAGTATAATTCCTGGGCTTCCTCAGACACAGTTTTTATTAATTACTTTTTTCCCTGAATATGGCCACTTTGTTTAACTATTTCATGATTTGTTAAAAATGGACATGGCAACTCTGGATATCAGATTCTCCTCCCTACCTAGGGTTTATTTTTACTTGTTGTAGATTGTTGTTGTTTGTTGGATACTTTTCTAAATTACTTTTGTGAAAGGTTTGTATTCTTTTTTGTGTGTAGCATTGAAGTCTATCTGTGCTTAGCTTAATAATCAGCTGTTTTGAGTTTCCTTAAAATGTGCAGCCAAAAAAGAAAAAAAAGGAAAGGAAAGGGAAGGAAAGAACAAGGGGGATAGAGGAAAAAAAAAACCTCTACCAGTCTTTTCTGGTTTTCTCCAAGTTAGGGTACTTCCTCACTACTTAGCCATATTATTTAAACACTGCTTCACACTCCACTTCTCACTTGTGCAACACAAAGCCTGAAAGGTTAGCCAAAGTGAAGTTCAGAGTCTTCTCAGGCCTTACTGAGAGTAAGTCCAGCCCTGGGCATATACTTGGCCTTCTCAATTCCCCCATATAAGCAGGAGCCTTTGAAAGTCCTTTCCCCCCAAGTATTCCCCCTTCTCAACTGCTTCCTTCTCAAGCTCTTCAGTGTGCTTACTGTTTATCCTGATATCCCTGGGCCTAGGCTGCTTTAGCCGATACTTTGGCCATTAAATATTTTCAACAAACACTGGCAGGGAAGCTGCCCCAGCCCTGGGAAAACTTTCTTAGCCCCCTCTGGGAGCTGCCAGACAGGTTAAAACACTTTAAAACAATTTGTTAAGAAAAAGGTTTGCATTGTGTCCTTCATAAACACTAACCTATACCAGGAGTATGATCTGTCATCTTCAAAGCTACAATAAATTGAGGGATGGCAGGCGGGCAATTTAAGGTGTCACACCACTCACTCCCTGAAGTGCAGCATCATCTTACTTCAGTAATGGTTCCTGGTTTACTTCTAAAGTTCTGACTATAGTCCAGAGCTTTACAAAAATTGATTCTGACAGATCTGCTAGCCTGTTAGACTTTTTGTGTAGGAATGGAGCCCAAGAGTTCACCATTTTTGGTAACATCAGTCACAATGTTTTATATGGATAAAAAAGTATATGACCTTTGATTATACTAACTGCTAATTTCAATACATATTCTTTATTATATTGAGGCATTGTTGCTCTACTCTAATTTAAAGAAGTATTTTTAAGTGGGAACAGATTTTTTTTTTACTTTTATTCCCAAATACCTATTTGGAGACTACTGAAATAACTGTGGTTTTCCTACTAATGTAAAATGTAGATTTATAAATTAGCTATTACTGCTTTGCTAGATCAAGCCCTACTTGCTTGAGATATTTTTTTTCTTCCACAAACCTGATACTCAGTACCAAATATTAATATTTATTTTAAACATTTTTGCATCTATATCTGTCACAAGATTTTTTAAATATATATGTTTTATTGTGGTAAGAACACTTAATATGAGATGTG
The DNA here is from genome assembly GCF_010015895.1 of Lontra canadensis. Taxonomy (NCBI): domain Eukaryota; kingdom Metazoa; phylum Chordata; class Mammalia; order Carnivora; family Mustelidae; genus Lontra; species Lontra canadensis. The sequence continues at coordinate 245,513 of NW_022631044.1, forward strand.
CCCTTTTGACAAAGGTCCATCCATTTCTTAAGTGTGCAATAAAGTATTGTTAACTATAGGCACCATGTTGTGAATCAGATCTCTAGAACTTGCTCATCTAGCATAATTGGAATGATATACCAATTGAACAGCAATTCCCCCATTGCCTCTGCCCCGCAGCCTTGGCAATTACCTTTCTACTCTTCCCGTGTGTTCAACTATTTTAGAAATCTTATGTAAGTAGAATCATACACTTGTCCTTCTTTGGAGAAATGTCTATCAAGGCCTTTGCCATTTTTTTTTTTTTAAATCAGGTTTAGTTTTGCTATTATGGTATAGGAGTTCCTTATTTGTTTTGGATGTTAACCCCCTTATAAGATGTGTGGTTTGTAAATATTTTCTCCCATTTCATAATTTGCTTTTTCACCCAACTGACTTGTTTTCTTTGCTGTGCAGAAGCTTTTTTTTTTTTTTTTTAAGATTTTATTTGTTTGTTTGACAGAGAGAGACACAGCGAGAGAGGGAACACAAGCAGGGGAAGTGGGAGAGGGAGAAGCAGACTTCCCACCCAGCAGGGAGACCAACGCGGAGCTCGATTCCTGGACCCCGGGGGACCACAACCCAAGCTGAAGGCAGACACCCAACAATTGAGCCACCCAGGCGCCCATGTGCATAAGCTTTTTAATTTGATGTAGTCACAGTTGCCTGTTTTTGCCTTTGTTGTCTATGCTGTAACTATAAGGTGTTATGTGTAAGCTTTCATGGTAGCCACAAAGAAATAACCTACAGATAATAAAGAAAAAAAAAGGCAACCAAAGCCCATCCCTGCAAAAAATTTACAAATCACGAAGGAGAAAGACAACCAGTGAAGAAAAAAGGGACAAAAGACAGAAAACAATTAACAAAATGGCAAGAGTACCGTCCTTCCCTATCAATAATTACTTAAAATGTAAGTGGATTAAACTCCCTCTATCAAAAGACAGAGTGGCTGAATGGATGAAAAAGCAGATCCAATTACATGCTGTCTACAACAGATTTACTTTAGTTTAAAGGACACACATAGACTTAAAGTGAAAGGATGCAAAGAGATACTCCACGAAGTGGTGTCTGAGGGGCTCAGTCAGTTAAGCATCTGCCTTCGGCTCAGGTCATGATCCCTAAGTCCTGGGATTGAGCCCCGCTTCCGGCTCCCTGCTCACCAGGGGAATCTGCCGAGATCTCCCTCTGCCCCTCCCCATGCTTGTGCTCTTTCTCTCTCCCTCTCTCTCTCTCTCAATAAATAAACAAAATCTTAAAAAAAAAAAAAAAGATACTCCATGCAAATGGTAACCAAAAGGGCACAAAAGTGGCAATACTAACATCAGACAAAATAGAGTTTAAGTCAAAAACTGTCATAAGAGACAAAGAAGGTCATTATCGGGTGCCTGGGTGGCTCAGTGGGTTAAGCCGCTGCCTTCGGCTCAGGTCATGATCTCAGGGTCCTGGGATCGAGTCCCGCATCGGGCTCTCTGCTCAGCAGGGAGCCTGCTTCCCTCTCTCTCTCTCTGCCTGCCTCTCTGTCTACTTGTGATCTCTCTCTGTCAAATCAATAAATAAAATCTTTAAAAAAAAAAAAAGAAGGTCATTATATAATGATAAAGGGTCAATTCATCTAGAAGAAATAATAATTATGTATATACACACACCCAACATCAGAGCACCTAAATATATAAAGCAAATATAAGAACTGAAGGGAGAAACACACAGCAATAAATATAGTAGCAAACTTCAATAGCCTACTTTCAGTAATGGGCAGAACATCCAGACAGAAAATTCAGTAAAGAAACTGTGGAACTGAACAATATTACAGACCAAATGGTCCTAACAGACATATACAGATAACTAAACCCAAAGCAAAATACACTTACTTCTCAAATGCACATGGAACATTCCTCAGGTTAGGAATTTGTGTGGTCAAATAATAAGTCTTAACTCAAGAGGACAAATATCATACCAACTATCTTTCCTGATCACAATGGAATGAAACCAGAACTCAGTGATAGAAAGAAAACTAAAAAATTTACAAATATGTAGAAATTAAACAACATACTCTTGAACAACTAATGGGTCAAAGAAGAATTCAAAAGAGAAGTTAGAAAATATCTTGAGAAAAGTAACAAAAATACAACACACTAAAACTAATGGGATGTAGTAAAAGCAGTACTAAGAGGGAAGTTTATAGTTATAAATGCCTACATTTAAAAAAATAAAGATACCTAATAAAGAACCTAACTTTGTACCTCAAGGAACTAGGAAAAAAAAAAAAGCCCAAAGTTAGCAGAAGGATAAAACTAATATAAGTGGAAAAAAGACAGTCTCTTCAATAAATGGTGCTGGGAAAACTGGACAGCTATATGTAGAAGAATGAAACTCGACCATTCTCTTACACTGTACAGAAAGATAAACTCAAAATGGATAAAAGACCTTAACATGAGACAGGGATCCATCAGAATCCTAGAGGAAAACATAGGCAGTAAGCTCTTCGATATCACCCACAGCAACTTCTTTCAAGATATGTCTCCAAAGGCAAAGGAAACAAAAGCGAAAATGGAACTTTTGGGACTTCATCGAGATAAAGAGCTTCTGCACACCAAAGGAAACAGTCAACGAAACAAAGAGGCAACCCACGGAATGGGAGAAGATATTTGCAAATGACAGTACAGACAAAAGGCTGATATCCAGGATCTATAAAGAACTTCTCAAACTCAACACACACAAAACAGATAATCATATCAAAAAATGGGCAGAAGATAGGAACAGACACTTCTCCAATGAAGACATACAAATGGCTATCAGACACATGAAAAAATGTTCATCATCACTAGCCATCAGGGAGATTCAAATTAAAACCACATTGAGATACCACCTTACGTCAGTTAGAATGGCCAAAATTAGCAAGACAGGAAACAACGTGTGTTGGAGAGGATGTGGAAAAAGGGGACCCTCTTACACTCTGGTGGGAATGCAAATTGGTGCAGCCACTTTGGAGAACAGTGTGGAGATTCCTTAAGAAATTAAAAATAGAGCTTCCCTATGATCCTGCAATTGCACTACTGGGTATTTACCCCAAAGATACAGATGTAGTGAAAAGAAGGGCCATCTGTACCCCAATGTTCATAGCAGCAATGGCCACGGTCGCCAAACTGTGGAAAGAACCAAGATGCCCTTCGATGGATGAATGGATAAAGAAGATATGGTCCATATACACTATGGAGTATTATGCCGCCATCAGAAAGGATGAATACCCAACTTTTGTAGCAACATGGACAGGACTGGAAGAGATTATACTGAGTGAAATAAGTCAAGCAGAGAGAGTCAATTATCATATGGTTTCGCTCATTTGTGGAGCATAACAAATAACACGGAGGACATGGGGAGATGGAGAGGAGAAGGGAGTTGAGGGAAATTGGAGGGGGAGATGAACCATGAGAGACTACAGACTCTGAAAAACAATCTGAGGGTTTTGAAGGGGCGGGGGGTGGGAAGGTGGAGGAGCCTGGTGGTGGGTATTATGGAGGGCACATATTGCATGGAGCACTGGGTGTGGTGCATAAACAATGAATTCTGTTACACTGAAAATAAATATTTTAAAAATTAGAGCATAAGGAAACCAAATAGAGAGCATAACAACAAAAGAAAAAATTAAAATTTGAAAAGAAACAAAATTGGCAAACCTTTAGCTAGACTACAGAAAAAAAAGAGAAGACTCTTTTCTAGTAAATAAGACTGTGAAACAAACAGGGTTTTGGAAGGGAGGGGGTGGGGGGATGAGTGAGCCTGGTGGTGGGTATTAAGGAGGGCATGTATTGCATGGAGCAGTGGGTGTGGTACATAAACAATGAGTCTTGGAACACTGAAAAAAATAAAATTAAGATGTTAAAAAAAAAGACTGTTAAAAAAAAAAGAGATTAGAAATGAAAGAGGAGACATTACTTCCTACCTGCCAATCTGTTCCTACTACTAAAGAATTAGGCAAAAAGCACAGAACTCTGGCCATTATAAAACAAATGGCCACACATATGTAACTACCCAGGTGCCTGAAGCCTTCATTTTTGATGAAAACCTACTGCCTGTAATGAAACCACAGTGTGAATATTTACTTGACCTTTTTATGCTGAATGGATTTCCCTTTCTGTATGGAGTTTTATAATATATCCAGACATAAAAATGGCTGTTCAATCAGGTCAAATAGTTCCAATAATCTTATCCCTATAATCCGGTCTAGAAAAACCATTCCATTTTCTAACTGGTAAGACAGAAAATGAAAAGAAGCCACTGATGTGAGGCTGCTTAAAATGGACTGCAGGAAAATTATTACAATTATTAAAATGTTGGGGAGGAAATCTTCATCTCTAGGAATTCATTAGGTGAGAAAATCCATATTGCTTAATAAATTAAAAAGAGACCTGCACCCCTGGGGCAAATAATATATTATATGTTAATAAAAAAATTTTTTTAAAAAAGAAGTAAGTTAAAAAGAATCTCAAAGAAAAAAAGAGGAGACATTATAACTGCTGTCAAAGACTCTTATGTAATTTTCTTCTTTGAAGAATCTAAAATTTTTGTATCAACATTCTCATGTATCAGTATTCTCAAATTAACTGTAAATTTTTTATTTTCTTTTATGTATTAGATAAGTATTTAGATAGCATGGGACTTATCCATTACTCAACCGTTTCAAAGACTCACCCATATAAATATCTGAATCACGTTATGTTCTTCTCCAACTTTTTGTCATGAGATGTACCAAAAGGTTGATAGAGGGCTATCTCAGGGACTTTTGATTTGTGGTTCCTTATGTATGAACCTTGGAAATTGCCACTGTTTCCTAACAACAGACTGAAAAACGAACAACTCTTCCTGGATCCATAAGTAAGGATATAGGGAAAATCACTGTCCCCAGGAAGAAAAGCAAATACAGGGAGTCCAGGCTTACAGGCACAGAGATGACTGAACAGAAACCACTGTGGGAACTAGTGCTAGGGTAAGAAAACCTCAAGAGTAGATGAATTTCTGGAGGCTCAGTGTAGACAAGTCTGAAAATTAAAAACTCTACATGGAACCAGTCATAGGGGTACCCTAGTATTTTTGTGAGTTTTACCTCCAGGAGATTGACCAGATTCTCACAATAAATACTGGAGAAAAATCCCTGCATGCTTTTGAGAGGAGAAAAGGAAATATTCTGAAATACCCCAGACCACTCTGTTGTTAACAAGGCCTGCACTCAGGAGAGACTAGTAAACCAGAGCCTAATCTGCTGGGGAATTATCAGAGCCTAACCGACATGGGTGAAAGAAAATTCCCAGGTCTAGTAAACTCAAGTATTCCATATGGGAGAAGGTAAATACACCTTCCACACCACTCTAGCCATTCTGTTCCACATAAGAGCTGAGAAATATTTTAAGTCACAGTTCAGAAGTATAGGCTCACTAAAAGACTGAGATCTAGGGGCGCCTGGGTGGCTCAGTGGGTTAGAGCCTCTGCCTTCGGCTCAGGTCATGATCCCAGAGTCCTGGGATTGAGCCCCACATCAGGCTCTCTGCTCAGCAGACAGCCTGCTTCCTCCTCTCTCTCTGCCTGCTTCTCGGCCTACTTGTGATCTCTGTCTGTCAAATAAATAAATAAAATCTTAAAAAAAAAAAAAAAAGACAGATCTAATCACAGGAATGCTTTCCTTCTCCACATACCTTACCACCACATTACTCAAGGCCTATTTACTTGATACACTGTGTCTCCCTATGAATAAAAAATTACAAGGCATATATGATGAGAAAATAGCTACTGTAACTTGTTGCCTCAGCATTTTCCAGTGGGACAATCCTGTTCACACTCAGTCTGGACAGTTAGACAGGACCTTTAGGATTCCCCACCAAACACCCCCACTGTGTTTCCCCTGGACATCTTTTGTAATACCCATTTATAGTTGAGCCCATGAAAGGTTAGTGACCTCTGCCCCAACTTCCTTATAAGTAATAGGTGTTTGCTACCCTGCTCTCTATCTCCTGCTCACTCATGATTCAGGATGGAGGGCTGCCCTTCCTCTGGCTCACTCAATGCCTTCCCTACCCTCACCCCCCTTCCGGAATCTGCAAGGAGTAAGAGATCTTGTAATCTTACTTCTTTGTGTGACAGTAAAATCTGCATCTTCAATCAAAATGACCCTGGGGTTTTCACTTCCCCAAAGTCAAAACCCTTGAATGCTGAGGGAGCTACCTGCCAGCCCTGTGTTGGTGGTCTGCCCCTCCTCATTTAGCAGGTCATAATCTGCATATTCTTAATTTAATACAAGAGCTCCAAGCCCACAACATAACTGGTGACCAGGATGGGAGTGTGAATGCAGTTTGTAACCCCATATAAAGTTTTTGAGTTGTGACTTGGTCACTAACTTCCTCTCCCACTAACGGCCTCTCTGGGAAGGAAGAACTGCTTACTGGTGGTCTGTGGCATTGCTTTATGCTGCTGCTGGTTGTTCCTGTGGATCCCCACCCTAATTGTCAGTCCTATAAAAGGTCAGACTAAACTGCAGAGACAGGCCAACAGGCCCTAGTCTGAGGCGGTAAGTTTTCTGATTAGTCTCTAAAGGAGAGTCCACGGAGTGTCAGGTCTAGATGTGATCCACTCTACTCATGCGAAGTCCCAGAACTGAGCCACGGTGAGCTAACCAGGAAGGTAGGGTTCTGCCTCTTTTTCACAAACAGGGACTAGAGGTATAGGCTATCAGGTCCTGGGAGCCAAGGAGAATTCACCTACATTTAGGCCAGGAGGGGAGACTAGCTGCTGGGTCCAATATGTCAGTTGTTACAGAATGTTGATCTTAGAGGGCCAGTTCTAACACACAGTAGAGCCATCTAGCTGATATGTCTTATTTAGTATCAATCACTGAGAAATCTCAGCCACAGGGATCCAACCCAGCTGCCTAGAAGAGCTAACTTAACAACCCAGCCATTACATACAATCTTTGCCAGCAAGACACAGATGCCCTTCCAGTGTCCCCTTGCACTGTCTGGCACTATACCGATGACATTCTAATCCCAGATTCCTTGGAGGATATGGTGCGCAAGGCCTTAACACAGCTGATAACCCACCTACAACATAGAGGTGGGGCTACTGCACCACACAAAATTCAAGGTCCAGATATAACTAACTGTTAAATTTCTTGGCATTAACTGGCCCTCTGAAGGCCAAGAATTCACTCCTACCACACTATGGCAAGCCCAACATGTCTTAGCTCTCTTCACATTTTGGAGGCACATAAACCGCACATATCCACCATACTTAGCACCATTTATGCAGTTACACACAAATCCTCTACCACAGGGAGAAGCCCTACAACAAGCTTTACAGTTGACACAAAAATCAAATCATCAAGCCCTACCCATAGTTCCCTCTGGCTCTTCCTTCCAGGTTGACACACTGGTCACCATGTACTATTCAGCCTGGAGTCTATGGACTAAACGCTTTCCCTGGTTGCCTCTTGGCTTCTAGACCAGATGGCTGCCCTTCATAGTCACCTGCTACACCCCCTTAAAACATCAAATTCTGGCGGTTTATTGGGTTTTGTTACAAAGGCCACTCAACATGAAAGATCCTATTCTACTGTGTACCCAAATTCCTATTACATCATGCATAAGGTCTGCCACCCAGTAATGGCTCAGCATGGCCACAAATGCCTCTTTGCTAAAATGGAAATGGTAGCTTCTAGAATGTGATAAACCTGACATGGCAGATCTTTCCACGTTACTGAAGGATGTGGCTTCCTGGATCCTCAACCCACTGCCAACAGACCTTGAGGAACTGCTGACAGTGCTCCCATTGCTTAAGCCTCTGGTGACCTGTGGTAGTCCCTGGGAAGAGCTGATAGAACAAGAAAGGGATTCTATACTCTTCGCGGGTGGCAGCGCCACCACTGGATGCAGTACAGCCTACTGGGATACTGTAATGTATCATCCTGTCAGTAGCGCATGCTTATCAAAGATTGTAAGTGAAGGTTGGCTAACTTGAACCTGTGGTGGTCCAAATGGAGTGCAGTTGCCCAGACAAGGCTCTTTTCTTATTTTCATTGACTAATGGACAGTTGCTACCATATCAGCTATTTGGTCGGACCAATTGCAACAGGATGATTTTCATATTCAAGGCTATCCCATTTGGGATGCCCCAAATTTGGAAAGGCAATGCCCTGGCACCAGTCACAAATAAGGTTACCCATGTTTCAACACATACAAATACTATCACACCAGAGTCTAACTCCAAGGCAGACACCCTTGACCAAATTCAGGTCACCAGGGGTTTGGAGCTCTCAACCACTGACACTCTACCAACTGTGAGTTCCACCAACTACCACAAAACCGGTTTCCCCACCATCAACATTCCAGCCTCTCTTAGTCACTACTTCCATACTCCTTATTCCCTGTCTGAATGGTACCATACCTCTTTGGGTCATGAGGGAACTGCTGCCACAACAGTTTGGGCCCACCACCCCTACAAAACATACCATTTTAAACTGCAAATTATGCTCTCAAACCAAACACTGGTAACTGCCCTGCCACGTTTAAGTTCTGCAAGGAGAGAGCCCCCGTAAGCTGCCAGCTGGTTGATCTCAACAGCGCCACATCCTCAGTCAGCAGGCGCTACCCACTTCACTATTACATGTGTAGATGCTTTCACCAGCCTGCTGCCTGCTATACCCATCATGAACAGCTCTGTGGAACAAATAAGCTCCTTCTTTCCTAAGTATAGCCTGCCCCCATTCAGCCCTCCAGACACCACTGATTCAGATGAAGGATCTCATTTTACTGCTCATACAACATAGCACTGGACTTTCCAACAGGACATCTGATGAGACTTTGATCTTCCATAGCAGCTACAGACTTCTGGCACTATTCAACACAAGGGTCTTTTAAATTCCTTGCTCCTTAAGTTACAAGGCAACAAACAGACTCCTAAATGGACTTCTTGCTACGAGGGGCACTTTAAAACATTTTAAACTCTAGGACATATGGACACCACTCTTCTCATACCAACTAGGCTTATCTGACCATGCTGCCTATGGTTGTTATCATGGGGTAATCTGATACCTTTATCTTACAGAACAGTAGTATTTACATTTCCCCCAACATTACAGATTTGAAAGGTCAATCATCTCACTTTCCAGTATTCCCTGGCAACCTGATTGAGGACAGACAGTTAGTTACCTCTCCTAGTCACAGACAGTGCTGGCCCAGTAGAAGTTCTGTGCTGCTGCTGGACCACACTTACTTACTTGATATGTAAATTCCAATGTATAGTGGCTTCAGTCAATGGCTCATTTCTCCTAACCATACGTCCCCACAGACAGTGGAAGCAATTGTACCTGGACCCACTCAAAGCAGGTTGATACCAAGAATACTCGATGACATCATGGTGACACGGTCATAACACTTGGCCCTACCACACTTTGAAGAGGCCACCAATGAGCTGCTGATCCACAAGGGCCCCATAATATATCTTCTCACGAGGCAGTGAGAAGGACAAAACTATAAAATGCAGATGCCTGTTACTATTGGCCTAACTCTGTGCCTTTGTACCATGTGGGTCATGAAGCTTCTCCTTGACCCCAGAAAGACAACACTAGAAAATTGCTGGAAGCAAACAGCACTGGCTCACAACAGCACACCAGGATGGGAGGATGGTGTGTGCTGAAGTCAGCCCTAGAGTGGCTACACCTGAAATGCCATCGGGTGTGGAAACTGCTAGGAGATTCAAGCCCACAATCTTTAGTGGAATCAAAGGCATAAATGCTTAAAGGCCACCAGCTGTAGCACTGCCCCAATTCCAACCCTAACTGGCTAATAGGCTTATGCAGTTCAGACCCATCCCCAGTAATACAGGATCAAACATTAAACTGTCAGAAGCATCTAACTATACTTTCTTTACACTAAGGCTACACATATGCCTCCAACCTTTACTACTTATGGATGGAGGCATCCTATGCCTCAGAGGAGAGCAGTGACCAGTCATTTGTGAGGTATACTCCCCCAAGAACCTCCAAAGTTTACTAAAAATTGTAATACCAGTAGATGTTTATGATGATGAAAGCAAACCTTAACCAGCGCATCTGAAATCTATGTGACCCTGAAATCTATGTTCCTGGGCCCCTCAGTTCCCCACCTGGGTGGGTACCTAGAAGAACCACTCTCCTCTGGGATGGCTCTCTCCAGTCCAACAACACCTAGCCCATGATGGCATGGGACAAAACTTCATCCCAAATGCTGCCTCTAAAACCTTCCACAATAGTAGAGATGACAACTGGGAACATGACCCCCCTGAGTGGTATTCTGTCCATTAAACACATTAAATTATGTGTTTACCCCAAGGCCCCTTATTTACTACAACGCTTGCTGCTTGAGTGTGAGGCAGCCCTATGACTGCCAGGCTGGTCTCCACTGCACTTTTGAGCTTTGAAAGGCCAAGGTATCTATCAAGACTCATAAACTTACAGGGGCCCCTTTAAACACTTCACTTAGTTACTGGCCCTCACCATACCCATTAGATTGGTCCAAGCTTTTTACTGGGGGTTAGTAAAGTTAATCTCTACTGGAAGAACCACTCTGGATGTGGATGCTACTGCCAGAGCATCCCCCGCAACACTCTCAAAGGACCATAGCTGTAAGGTCACCTCCTTCACGACCCCAAGGAGACCCTTTCCCACTGTCACCACTCAGCTTTCCACAATCCTCCCACTGAAGCCCTCCAATAGTCTATTTCTATCCCATGGGCAAGAACTAGGGCTCATTTATTGAGCCACTGTAATTGCTGGGCACGTTAATGAACTCAACAAAGGCTTAGCCTAGCCTGTGCTCATTTGCCCACCAAAAGGCATCCCATACATCTCTGTAGTTTGCCAGACCACTCTCTGTGGTGCTCAACTGTTCCCATGCAGGACACTTTGCGGGACAGTATGTGGCATCTGGCAGGAGACCCCACACGCTCTTTGTAGTTCCACATATTTGTGCAGGCACCAACACCACAAAAATGAATAGAACATATATCTTGTCCCAAAGAGCACAAACCCACAGTCTTGGGCCCTGTAGCCTACTCACTCAGGGGAACTCTTACTCTGGGTTCGACAATGAAACAGTCAGTGTTCACTGCAAGTCCAGTCCATATATGGTTCTCCATATATGCACTTCTTCCCTCAAACTCCAACACATCTGCTTCCTTGCTGGTCCCCTAGGAGTCCTGTCTGTTCACACTAATGTATTTCAGTACCCTGGCACAACCCTTACAACCTAATAAACAGGACCCCCAGTCTGTCTTTCTGTCCCCTCATGTCAAAAGCATTTAGAATGCATTCTCATTATGTTGAAAATAGATCTGCTACTGTCCCTTGTGGGGGAACACCAACACACTAGGCACACAACAACAAATTATTAAGGCAAACACTAACCTGTCAGCCACCCTCGCTGAATACACTGGACTGCTACCCCAAAGCGTAGACTTCACACAAGGTTCTTCCGTGCAAAGAGTTTAGGATAAGCACTTTACGTTCCTTATTGGTAAAGGAAGGGGGTATATACACTGTAGAGTGCATCACCTACTGCATACGTATTAGTAATTTTGGACAAATTTAGACTAATTTACAAAAGGTGGCCTAATAGGTACAAATATTCCATAATCTTTCCCAAGTTTTTAATCAGATACTTACCTTAACCCTATCCATGGGCTTTATTTTCTTGGCTGGACCCTGACAAATGGAGGGATGGTTACAGACAGGATTTTAAACTACCATTTGTCTATTGATATTGTTGACTGGCATTTTGGCTTTGCTCAAATGTTTCATGAGCTAGGTGACCAAAACCCTGCCAGTGGCTTTTAACATCTCTACCAACTAGACCATGCCCATGGTCTTCCCTAAAGACTAATGCCTAGGCATCACAGGGTCAATTGTGATGAGAAAAAAGCTATTTTGAGTTGCTGCCTAGGCATTTTACAGTATGACAACCCTGCTCACACCCAGAGTCTGGACAGTTAGATAAGGACCTGAGCTTAGGATTCCCCTCCAGAAGTCTCCACTTTGTTTCCCTCAGGCAGCTTTTAAAACAACTACTTAGAGTTAAGACTATGAAGTTAGTGACCTCTGCTCAACTACCTCATAGGTAATAGGTGTCTGTGACCCTGTTCTCTATCTCCTGCTTGTTCAGACCTGGGACAAAGGACTGCCTTTCTCTCAGCTCACTGACTGCCCCTTGCCCCTACTCAGAGCCACCCACCCAGCACAGACCCCTGCTTCTGGCATCTATAAGTAACAAATGCTGTAATCTAACTCCCTTTGTGTGAGTGTACTGAAACTGCATCTTCAATCAAAATGATCTTGGGGCTTTCCCTCCCCCAAAGTGGGAGTTTGGATGCTAAGGAAGTGATCTGCCAGTCCTGCAAGCATAGCTAATGTCTCCTTATTCAGTGGGTCATAATCTGCATATATTATACCAGCTACAGGCCCTATAACAGGATACTACAAAGCAAAAAAAAAAAAACAAATTAAAAAAAAAACTAGTTGAAAAGAAAAATAGAGCATCAAAACTAGACATGTCAAGATGCTGAAATTATTAGATCAGAGACTTAAAACAAGGATGATAAATATGCTAAGAGCTCTGATGGCTAAAATGAACAGCAGCTAAGGACAACGTAAGCAAGAGGACAGAGATCCTAAGAAAGAGTGAAAAAGAAATGCTAGAGAACAAACACTTTAAGAGAAATGAAGAATGCCTTTGATGGGCTTATTACATTATTACCAGACGTGGCTAAAGAATGAATCTTGAGCATAAAGGTATCTCAACAAAAAGCTCCAAAACTGAAAGGCAAAGCAAACAAAGACTGAAAAACAAACAAAAGAACAGGACATCAAAGGACTCAACGACAACTACAACAGGTTTAACACATGAGCAATGGAAATATCAAAAAGAGAAGAAAGGAATGGTAGAAATACTTGAAAAAATAACCATGACTAGGGTTACCTGGGTGGCTCAGTTGGGTTAAACATCTGCCTTCAGCTCAGATCATGACCCCAGTTTTCTGGGATTGAGTCTGGAATCAGGCTTCTTGCTCAGTGGAGAGCCTGCTTCTCCCTCTGCCTGCCATCCCCCACCTCCCACTCTGTGAGCTCTCGGTCTCTCTCTGTGACAAATAAATAAATAAAACATTTTAAAAAATGGCTAAAAATTTCCCCCAAATTAATGTCAGACACCAAAGTACAAATTCAGGAAGCCACAAAACACAAAGCAGGATAAATGCCCGGCAAAATTATACATAGGTATAACGTTTCAAAGTACAGAAAATCAAACATTAAAAAAAAAAAAATAGACACCTCGGTGCTTCAGTGGGTTAAGCATTTGCTTTAAGCTCTGGTCATGATCCCAGGGTCCTGGGATGGAGTCCCTGCATCAGGCTCCCTTCTGGGTGAGGAGTCTGCTTCTCCCTCTGCTGACCAGAGGGAGAAGTGCTTGTGCCCTCTCTCTCTCTCTCTCTCTCTCACTCTCTGACAAATAAATAAAATCTTAAGAAAAAAATAATAAAGAAAAAATACTGAAAGAAGTTATTTGGTTAAAAAAAAAAAGTCTTATCTATAGAGGAACAAAGAATTACATTTGGAATTCTCTACCCTATGAAATTATCCTTGAAACTGAAGAAGAAATGAAGGGTTTCCCAGACAAACAAAAATTGAGGGACTTTGTTGCCAGCAGATTTGCCACGCAACAGATGTTAGCAGAAGTACTTTAAAGAAAAATATAGTCAGAAACTTGGATCTACATAAAAGGAAGAACATCAAAGGAGTGATAGTTAAAAGAAAAATCACACACACACTTGTTTTACTTTTAATTGATCTAACAGATAATAATCTGTTCAAACTATTGCTTGTGTGTGTGTATATATTTGTATGAACAAATGACAGCAATGACACAAGGGACAGGAAGAAGAAATCAGGACTACAGTTGACCCTTGAACAACAGTGTGGATTCACTTACACAGTGATTTTTTGATAAATACAGTACTATAAATGTATTTTCTCTTCCTTATGATGGTAACATTTTCTTTTCTCTAAATGTTTTTTGTAAAAATATAGTATATAACACACATACTGTACAAAATATTAAGTGATTATGCTATCATTAAGGCTTCTGACCAACAGTGAGCTATTAGTAGCTTTAAGAGAGTCAAAAGTTATATGCAGAATTTCAACTGTGTGGGGAATTGGTTCCCCCCACTGCTGTACTATTCAAGTATCAAACTGTATTTTGTTATTAGAAGGTACTCACACTACCTAAAGTGCTTAGTATTATCTGAAAATGAACTTTAACTAGCTGTGAATGTTCTACAAATTCTAGGGCAACCACTAAAAAAAGCTTAAAAACAATTTTTTAAAGTGTAACTGATATACTAAGAAATGAGAGAAAATATAATGATACAAAATGTTTAATTAAAACACAAAAGACAGGGAGACAAAAACTGGGATGAAGAACAAGGGCAACAAATAAAAATAGACGTCAATATGGTAGATATTACTCCAACTATACCAGTAATAACTTTGAAAATCAATGATCTAAGTACACTAATTAAAAGACAAAGATTGGGGTGCCTGGGTGGCTCAGTGGGTTAAAGCCTCTGCCTTCAGCTCAGGTCATGATCCCAGGGTCCTGAGCCCCACATCGGGCTCTCTGCTCAGCAGGGAGCCTGCTTCCTCCTCTCTGCCTGTCTCTCTGCTTACCTGTGATCTCTGTCTGCCAAATAAATAAATAAAATCTTTTTTAAAATAATAAAATAAAAAAAGACAAAGATTGTCAGAGTGAATCAAAAAACAAGATCTTAACTACATGTTATCTATGAGAACGGCACTTTATTTGCAATGACATGGATGGAATTAGAGGATATTATGCTAAAATAAGTCAATAACAGAAAGATAATTATCATATGATCTTACTCATATGTGGAATTAAAGAAACAAAACAGAGGATCATACGGGAAGAGAGAAAAAAATGAAACAAGATGAAACCAGAGAAGGAGACAAACCACATAATCATAGGTAACAGAGGGTTGGTAGAGGGGATGAGGATATAGGGATGGGGTAAGTGGGTGATGGACACTGGAGAGGGTATGTGTTGTAATGAGCACTGGGTATTATGTAAGAGTGATGAATCACAGAGCTGTACCCCTGAAACAAATAATACATTATATCTTAATTAACTGAATTAAAATAAAATAACATTTCTAGAAAATAAAAATAAAATTTATAATTAAATATTCAGTCCATGATTACGAGTAGGGGTGATATAACAAAGCCTGAAAATAAAGTTAAAATATCATTTTAGTAAGTGGGACAATAGTTCCTGTCCCATTGGGCTTTTCATCGAGAATAATAATAACAGTAAATAATTTTGGGAGTGTTCCTATGTGTTAGGGTTGCTAACCATTTTATGCGCATAATATGACTTAATACTTAGCAAAACCTTAGAAAGTAGATGTCATTAACATTTCTATTTTATACATGTTGAAACCAAGAACCGAAAGGTTAGGTAACATTTCTAAGACTTAAAAGTGAGTTTTTGAAGGAGCCATGAATCCAATACCAGAGCCGCAAACAAAAAGTGTACTACTTTTGTTTACTGGCTTTTAGCCTAGAGTGAATTTTCAACTTTTCCCCCTCTGCTGAACAAACTCTAAGAAAGGAGGTGAAATTTAGAATATACATACATACACATATATACATACAATTGCATATGTATATATGAATATGTATATGTTGAGTTTTTCATATCTATCTACATCTATACTATCTATATCTATCACTAGAAAGGAGATTTCAAGTGAACAAGCCCAGGGTTGTCTAATAAATGGAAAAACAATGCCAAAAAAACAAAAAAATCCACTTCATCTATTTAAATTTTTAAAGGTGGGGGGGGTTGGAGGAGGGTCAGAAGGAGAGAAGGAGAGAGAATCTTAAGCAGGCTCCACACCCAGCACAGAGTCCCATGTGGTGCTCCATCTCACAACCCTGATATTATGATCTAAGCCAATATTAAGAGTTGGACATTTAACTGAGCCAGCCAGGTGCCCCAAGGAAGCCACTTTATTTTTTTTTTTAAGATTTTATTTATTTATCAGAGAGAAAGAGAGAGATGGAGAACATAAGCAGGGGAGCAGCAGACAGAGAGAAAAGCAGGCTCCCTGCCAAGCAAGGAGCCCAATGCGTGACTAGATCGTAGGACTCTGGGATCGTGACCAGAGCCAAAGGTAGATGCTTAACTGACTGAGCCACCCAGGCCTCCCAAGAGAGCCACTTTAAGTATAAAGACACATACAGATTAAAAGTAAATGGATGGGGTGCCCGAGTGGGTCAGTCAGTTAAGTGTCTGCCTTCAGCTCAGATCATGATCCCAGGGTCCTGGGATCGAGTTCTCTGCTCCGTGGGAGAGTCTGCTTCTCCCTCTCGCTCCCCCTGCCTGTGCTCGCTCACGCTCTCTCTCTCTCTCACTCACTCTCTCTCTCTCTCACTCACTGTCTGTCAAATAAATAAATAAAATCTTAAAAAAAAAAAAAAAGGTAAGCAAATGAAAAGAAACATACCATTCTAAAACTAACCAAAAGGATGTAGGAATACTTTACTAATTTCAAACAGAACAGACTTCAAAGCAAAGAAAGTCATCAGGGATAAAAAAAGACCATTACATAATGATAAAGGGGTCAATTCTCTACATAACAATCCATAATGTATATGTGCCTAACAAAAGAGTGTTAAACTACATGAAGCAAAAACTGATTTAATTATAAGAAGAAATAGATGAATCCATTATTATAGATGGAGACTTCAACATCCTCATCAGAATGAACAGGTCTATCAGGTAGTGAATCAGTAAGGACATAGCTCAACAATACCATAAATCAACTGGATATAATGGATATCTATAGACTACTTCAGCCAAAAACAATAAAATACACAATTTCTTAAGCTTACATGCAACATTCACTAACACAGGTCACATTCTGAGCCATCAAACACACCTTAACAAATTTAAAAGAATAAGAATCACATGTCTGCTTTTAGACCACAATGGAATTAAACTAGAAATCAAAGCAAGAATGATAACAAGAAAATCCATAAATACGTGATTAACCAATATACTTCTAAATAAAGCATGAATCAAAGAATAAATCTCAAAAAAATTTAAAAGCATATTAACCTAATATTTAAAAACATATTAACTTGAAATGAAAACCCAACTTATGAAAACTTGTGCGATGCAGGGAATGCATGGCATAGAAAGGAATTTTTAGCATTAAATTATATATTAGAAAAGAAGAAATATCTAAAGTCAATAACCCAAGTTTCTACATTAGGTAATAGAAAAAGAACAGCAAATTAAGTCTAAAGCAAACAGAAAAAAAGTATAAGATTTAAAACAGAAATCAATGAAATCGCAAAGAGAAAAAACAGAAAAATGATCAAAACAAAAAAACCATTTCTTTTAAAGACCAATAAAATCAGTAAGTCTCTAGCCAAAAAGTGGGGGGGGGACACAAATTACTAATATCAAAAAGGAAAGAGGTCACATCACTATAAACCCCACGGACATTAAAAGGATAATAAAGAAATAGTATGAACAATCATATGCCCACATATTTGATAACCTAGATGGAATGGACCAATTTCTGGAAATAAAAAAATGTGCCAAAACTCACACAAAGAGGAAGACATTCCTTTTTTTTTTTTTTTTTAAGATTTTATTTATTTATTTGATACAAACAGAGACAGTGAGAGAGGGACTACAAGTAGGGGGAGTCAGAGAGGGAGAAGCAGGCTTCCCACTGAGTAGGGGAGCCCAATGCAGGCTCAATTCCCAGGACCATGGGATCACGACCTGAGCTGAAGGCAGATGCTTAACAACTGAGCCACCCAGGCGCCCTAAAGGAAGACATTCTGCATAGGCATCTATTTATTAAAGAAACTGAATCAATAATCTTTCAAAAGAGAAAATGCCAGGCCCAGCTGGATTCAGTGGTGAATTCTACCAAACATTTAAAGAAAAAATTACACCAATTCTTATAATCTCTTTCAGAGGACAGAAGCAGAAGAAACACTTCTTAATTCATTTAATTTGACAAGGGGGAAAAAAAAAGAGACCAACATCTCTCATGAATATAGATGCAAAAATCCTCAATAAAATATTACCAAATCAAATACAAAAAGTATTAAAATAATTATACACCATGACCAAGGTGGACTTATCATTCAAAAATCAATTAATATGATCATATCAACAGGCTAAAAAAAGAAAAATGACCCTTGTATCAATAGATGTAGAAAAAGAATTTGACAAAATCCAACACGTATTTGTGATAAAAACTATCAGTAAATAAGGAATAGAAAGAAACTTCCTCAACATGATAAAGAGTATTGGCAGAAAACCTACAGCTAACCTCTTACTTTATGGTAAGAACTAGAAGCTTTCCCACAAAGACCAGGAACAAGTTAACGATATCCCATCTCACCACTCCTTTCCAACATCGAAATGGAATTCCTAGCTAATGCCATAAACAACTAAAGGAAATAAAAGGTATACAGATTGAGAAGGAAGAAATAAAACTGCCTTTGTTTGTAGATGATCTGATCATCTATGTAGAAAATCTACAAGAATCAACTAACTCCTGGAACTAATGAGTGATTATAGCAAAAGGCAGGATACAAGGTTAATATACAAAAGTCAACTGTTTTCCTATATACCAGCAATGAATAACTGGAGCTCAAAATAAAAAACATAATACCATTTATACTAGCATTCCCAAAAATGGAATGCTTACATTAAACCTAACAAAATATCCTAAAAGCTCTCTATGAAGAAAACTGTAAAATCCTGATAAATGAAGTCAAAGAATAAATAAATGGAGATATTCCATGTTTATGGATAGAAAGATTCAATATTGTCAAGACCTCCCAACTTGACATTGTTCCTCTTAACTTGACCTATATAGAGTCATTGCAATGCTAATCATAATCCCAGCAAGTTATTTTTTGGATACTGACATACTGCTTCCAAAGTTTATCTGGGAAAGTTAAAAACTCAGAATACCCAACATTCTACTAAAGAACAACGAAGCTGGAGGCCTGACACTAAAAGACTTACAATTAAGCTATAGTAATTAAGACAGTGTGGTACTGGTCAAAGCATAGACAAACAGATCAAAGAACAGAACAAAACCCAGAAACAGATCCATGTAAATATAATCTACTGATCTTTGACAAAGCGACAAAGATAGTCTTTTCCACAAATGATGTTGGAACTGAGCATTCACAGGCAAAAAATGAATCTAGACACTGATTTAAAACTCCTCACAAAAATTAACTCAAAATGGATCATAGACCCAAGTGTAAAATGCAAACCCTAGGATATAACAAAGGAGAAAACCTCAATGACCTTGGATACAGTGATTACTTTTTAGATATAATATCAAAGGTACAATCCTTGAAAGAGTAATTGATAAGACGAACTCACTATAATTAAAAACTTCTGCGACGTACAATGTCAAGAATGAAAAGACAAGGCACATATTGGAAGAAAATATTTGCAAAAGACGTGTCTGATAAAGGGCTGTTATCTAAGATATACAAAGAACTCTAAAGAATCAGTAAGAAATCAACCCAATTTAGAAATGGGCCAAAGACATTAACAGATAATTTACCAAAGAAGACATACAGCTGGAAAAGAAGCATATGAAAGGATGTTCCACATCATATGTCATCAGAGAAATGAAAATGAAAATGAAACTCCTAACCACCTGGGTGGCTCAGTCAGTTGAGCATCCTACTCTTGGTTTTGGCTCAGGTATGATCTCAGGGTTATGAACTCAGGGTCATGAGATAAGCCCCACTTCAGGCTCCACACACAGTACAAGTCTCTTTGTTCTTCTCCCTCCCCCTGCTTATGCACTCTCTCTCTCAAATAAGTAAATAAAATCTATAATTAAAAATTTAAAAAATAAAACAAAACAAGATTCACTCCGCACCTACAACAATGGCCCAAATCCAAAACACTGACAATACCAAATGCTGGCAACAGGAACTCTGAATCACTGGAGGGTAGAAATAAAAAAATGGAACAGCCACTTTGTAAGACAATTTTGGTTTCTTTTTTTCTCTCCCCCATTTAAGTGTGTGTGTGTGTGTGTGTGTGTGTGTGTGTGTGCGCGCGCGCGCGTATGTGTATGTTTTTAACTGAAGGATAGCTGACATACAAAGTTATAAACAGCTTGGTAGTTTCTTACAAAACTAAACATAAGACTCTTGCCATATAATCTAGCATTTGCACTCCCTGATAATTAACCAAAGGAGCTAAAATGTCTGATTTCCACATGAAAGAACTGAATAAGGATGTTTATAGCAGCTTTATTCATAACTGCCAAAACTTGGAAGCCACCAAGATATTCCTCAGTAGATGAAACAAACTCTGTGGCACATTAAGACAATGGAACATTACTCAGTGCTAAAAAGAAATGAGCTAGCAAGCTATGGAAAGTCATGGAGGAAACTTAAATGCATATTAATAATCCAGAGAGGCCAATTGAAGAGGCTAAATTCTGTTTTAGTCCAACTATGTGACGTATTAAAAGTATAGAGAAAGCAGAAAGATCAGCAGTTGCAGTGGGAAGAGGCAAAATTAAGGTGGTGAAAATACTCTGTATGATATAGTGATGGATACATGTCATTCATTACACATTTGTCCAAACCCATAAACTATATAACACCAGGAGTGATCCCTAATGTAAACCAAGGACTTTGGGTTATTACGATGTATCAATGTAGGTTCATCAATTGTAGCAAACATACTACTCTGGGGAGGGATGCTGACAATGCCAGTGGAAGTGCATGTGTAGGGCAAGGGGTCTATGGAAAATCTCCCTATTTTTCTCTCAATTCTGCTGGGAAATTTAATTTTTTTAAAGATTTTATTTATTTATTTGACACAGAGAGCAAGAAAGAAAGCACAAGCAGGGGGAACAGCAGACAAGAGGCAGAGGGAGAAGCAGGTTCCCCTATGAGCAAGAAGCTCGATGTGGGGCTAATTCTAGGCCCCTGGGATCATAATCTGAGCTGAAGGCAGATGCTTAACCAACTGAGTCACCCAGGCACCCCTTGTTGTGAACTTTAAACAGCTCTAAAAAATAAAGTCTTTTTTTAAAAAAGTTGATACAGTATTAAAATAAACAGTGGAATTCATTCTGCCATGATTCAACAACTGAACATTTCCCCCTATCAGTTCTATACAAACACTGGTAAATGACACTTCAATCCTAAATAGTTCACCACCACATCTGCTAAGAATAGGGACACTCACCTGTCATAAAACCACACTACTAATATCACACCTAGGAAATACTCCATACCATTTCCTAACAAGTCAGCTACTTTTCTTGGAAGATAAATCTGAGAGACAAAGACTTTTCTATCTTGTTCACATCTAATCTATTTAAGATTTATAAACATCTTCCTAGAAAATCAGCCAATTCATGAGAATTTTAAATCTAATTTTAAAAAGAGGTATATATTATATTTTCTTATGACTTTAAAACTTCTCAATGGTATGATTAGCATACTCCTCTTAATTTATAACATCGAATTATTTTCTTGTAATCTTCTAGTTAGAGGCTGCCTATTGATGTGGAATTTTTCTAAGCCTGAACTCTAAGTGGTAATGTTCAATTCTATTATTTTCCTGTTTTCTAGTACATTAGTTGATCCGTTTGATTTTATAATTTCTTTCTTACTATTTTCTTAGTTTGGCTTGTTTTATTTTTCCTCTTAGGTTTTTTTTATGATTTTCTTTATAAACTTAAGAGATACTGATCCATACACCAAGATGATATAAATTCCTGACTTCAAAATTTTCCTGTCTTCAGAGGTTACCAAACATAAAAGTGAAAAGAAAGGAGGGAGCATCCTGCTAAGAACAGACAGTAAATCTATACATACAAAGTGAATTTTGTTATCATAGTTTGATCTGAGTAGTTAATGCCAACAAGCAATGTAACAGGGTGTCTTTAGGAGCCTACAAAATGTAATTTGTTGTCCTCTGCACGTCTGTGGACAAAAGGGCAGTAAGGTAAATAAACTTGTGGTTTGGAGTTGTACCTGACCGTAAAAATCAGTTCCTTGACATAGAAAACAAATAGCAAAATGACAGAACTGGGTCATATCTTATCAGTAATTACTTTAAATGGATCAAACTCAATCAAAACATCAGGGATTGGCAGAATCACAAAAAAAACAACAACAAAAAAAAAAAAAAACAAAAAAAAAACATTATTTAACTATATGCTATCTCTAAGAGACCCACCTTAAGGAAATTCTGACATAAGGTACAACATGGATGAACTTGAGGACATTACGCTAAATGACATACACTCATCACAAAAAGCAAATACTGTTATGATTCTACTTATATGAGGTACTTAATTAAAATCAAGGGTGCCTGGGTGGCTCAGTCTGTTAAGTGTTTGCCTTCAGCTCAGGTCACAGTCCCAGAGTCGCAGGATGGAGCACCAAGTCAGGCTCCCTGTTCATCAAGTGCTAATATCCGTCACCCCACTTGTGCTTTCTAAAATAAATACATTTTTTTAAAAAATCTTTAAAAAAAAATCATAGGGGTGCCTGGGTGGCTCAGTCAGATAAACATCTATCTTCAGCTAAGGTCATGATCCCAGAGTCCTGGGATCGAATCCCACAGTGGGGTCCTGCTCAGTGAGGAGCCTGCTTCTCCCTCTCCTTCTGCTGCTCCCCCTGCTTGTGCTTGCTCTCTCTGTGTGCCAAATAAATAAATAAATCTTTAAAAAAATCATAAAGAGGGGCGCCTGGGTGGCTCAGTGGGTTAAGCCGCTGCCTTCGGCTCAGGTCATGATCTCAGGGTCCTGGGATCGAGTCCCACATCGGGCTCTCTGCTCAGTGGGGAGCCTGCTTCCCTCTCTCTCTCTGCCTGCCTCTCTGTCTACTTGTGATCTCTCTCTGTCAAATAAATAAATAAAATCTTTAAAAAAAAAATCATAAAGACAGAATGGTGCTTGCCAGGGGCTAGCAGGAGGGTAGAATGGAGAGAAATTATTTAACAAGTACAAAGTTTCACTCTTGTTAGATGAAAAGAGTTTCTGGAAATGGGATGATGGTGATGATTTCAAATATATATATAAATCTAAAATCCAATCTAATTTATACTTTTAAAAAACTTTTCCAAAAGAGATAAGCCAAATAATTATGCTGTATCACTGACAAAAAATTTTCTATGCTCTCTAAATTTTCTATGAATTAGGCCATAAAGTCTATGCATTATCAATTTTATAGTATTAATAGTAATGATAATAATTGCCAATTATTGAGAACTAGATACCACATATTCCACTAAGCATTATCTCATATAACCCACATCAAAACCCTGTAAGACAGGTATTACTGTACCCCATTACTATTCATGAAAGCAGACCAAATGCCGTATCCACAAGAGAACAAACTATGATATAGTCTTACACTAGAATACTTACAGTACTAAAATGAATAAACTAAAACTACACACATTGACACAGAGGAATCTCAAAAACCCAAGTCTGTGTGAAAAATGTAATTCTCAGAATATATATACCATGTAATTCCATCTATTAAAGAAATTAAAACTATACTGAACAGCAAGAGAAAATAGTACATGTCGGGATAAAGACATAAAGGACTTCAATGGTATTTGGTAACATTCCATTTTTCAAATTTGTGGGCCAATATATATAGGAATTATTTTTATTTTCTTTATTCTTTATATGTTTCATATATATTTTCTTTACTATGCATCAAATAGTTCACAACTGAAGCAAAATAAATACTATTAAAAAGAAAATCATTTAAACATAAGCTATTATAGCTCTATGTTCTTAAGTAGATAATATATATCTGAATATGGCTGGACTTCATCTGTACCCCAAGTTATCACCTTAAGGAGAAAATACAAATGATAAGGCAAATTTATTCTTATTTTCCTAAGGAGATAATTTCTTTTTTCAATAGATGAGTTTGGAAGTAATCAAAAACTACTGAACCTAATACTTAAATATTAATTTTGAAGAAATAAGACTTTTAACACTTTATCCAAAGACTATTAATGACTCAGCCCATGTCATCAATGCCCAAGTAAGAGATAACCAACTCTATATCGCCCTTTCTTTCACATTTTCTCTCTTCATTTCTAGATTTCTTTTATACCTTGGACAAGTCAGTTGTTCTCTCATGAGCAAACAACTTTGCTTTGATCTCTTCTACTTTTCTCCTGTCATCTTCATTTAATTCTGAAATGGAGTAGCCACATTCATGAGCCAAATTAAATTTCAGATTCCAGGCTGAAAAGAAAATATAAAAACACTTGAGATAATGCAATGCAAAAATGATAATTTTCAGTGATTACAAGAGCACAGAAAACCATCAATATATCCAGCTAAATGCTACCACAACACTTAGCAAAATGTGTTCTCAATTATATTACGAACAATTGTAAGTTCTTAAGAGCAATCATTTCACTGAAAACTGTGATTTTTAAAAAGCCACATTCTACAGATATTTCTCCAAAGCAGCCACTTTAACCATGATTTTCAATTATTTTTATCTTAATCTTCCTTCCAATCAGGATGGTCCCTTTCCCTGCCCTATTAGGTCCTGCTACAGTTACTGTTGCTTCCATGAGAGCTGATACTTAAGTTTTCTGGAGTCAGAATATATGTAAGTGATAAAAGGAACAGCATAGGTAGTTTATCTCAAGGGAAAACTTATAAACAAATCAGGGAGGCCTGAACTATTAGTTGTAAGTTACTCTCTAAATATATTCCTTATTTTGTCTTAAAAAAACCTTTTTAATGGCATTCTACTATTAGAGACTAACGGGATTGGTAAATATCCTCTTTCAAAGCTCCAACCCAAGTTTTAGTGTGAAATACTTGTTTTTTCTAATGTCTAAAATACGCTCTAAGAATTTTATTAGAAAAGGAGAAATGTGCATATAGTTTTATGATACAGTTTGATTTAGAACAGAGCAAACTGTTTTCTTTTTTTTTCTGCCTCCAAAATTGAATACTGTAATAGAATAGAATACTGTTTGAGATACAGAATTAAGAAAACAGAAGAACTTCAGGAATCTGAAAACCCAAGCTATCTTCTTACTCTCCTTCAGGCTTTAGAAACTATCTAAGACCCTAAACTCAAACTAGCACTATTAATACTGTGACTTAGTTACACTATTGGTTAAATGGACTTACTCTGGATTATGGTGGAAAATGTAATCATTCGAATAGTCCTACAAGAATATAAATTCAGACTCCACAAATACTTAACTTTAAATAAGTTAAAGTATGATGTTTATAAGCTTAACCTCCCTTTATAACAAATTATCAGTTCCTACCTCGTGCTCGTACTCGACATTCCTCTTCTTCTGCATTTCGGAGTATTTGTTTAGCATGATTCAATGACGATTCACATTTCAGAAGGTTTCTGACATGTGCAGCCAGTGAATCTACACTGCTACCACCAGCATCATCACTCTCCAGCACACCTTCTTCCTCTCTACTATCTGTAACGCTTGTCTTGGGTGAAGCATATGGCAAGAGGTTTAGAAGAACATCAGAAACGGACTCCAATGAATTACTGTCCCACGAGCAGGAGCTGGCATCACTACTTGAATCACTTTTAATGATAGTCATCATAGGTATAATAATTTTATTCCCAATGGTTCCACTATACCCTTCAGGCTCAGATCTCATTACAGATTTGGCTGCTCTATATTGCCGAAGGGTTTCATCTACTGCCACTCTGGCTTTGCTTTCTGCTTCCCGTAGAGGACTTCTAACGGTAGTTGAACTAATGAACTCCCAATTCTCAATGCCTCTCTGGCATTTCAGATTTGCCTGGGTGCTAATATCCTTCTGTATGCACTTGTTGCTTGGGCTTTCCTCTGTAAATGGCAGACTCTGAGGCAAATCACCATTAGGTTCATCAGCTGTGAGGGGTTCTTTGAAGCAAACCACCTTCTTAGATTGTATAAATGAAATATCATTAACATCTCTGAAAGGAACAAGGGGAGCAGAAAAATTGCATCGTTTCAGTGCTATATTTTCTGCCTCCATTAAAAGGGTCCGAATCTCTCTAAGCGTTTTGGAACCACTGCTTGTATCTTGAATTTCCTCAGACCCAACATCTTCAAAACCTGAAGATTCTGGTTTACTTATTACAACTCTACCATCAGTCTGAGAACTTAAAGGCATATTGTTTGAGATAACACTGGAGTTTGAAGAATCCAAATTATCTATTAGCATTTGAACATGGTCTGAAACAAGTTTTTGCTTCTCACTATGTGAATAAGTTCCAGGGGTAACTGTTGATAACCCAGTAATCTGATCAACTTGCCCAACACCCCCTGAGAACATCAGAGCATCTTGCGTTACATGTCTATCTGGAAAATTCTGTTGATAGAATATATTTGGTTTCTGTCTGTGTGAAAAGGAACTAGAAGGAACTGTTGGTGACAGACTTTTCTGGTCAGCTAGTACAGGAATTGTTGAAACCTTCAGTGCATTTTCAGCTAGATGTTTGTCTGGCAATTCCTGTGGGTAGAAAATATTAGATTTCTCTCTGTGGGAATAGGAACTAGAAAGAGGTATTGATATCCCAGAGTTCACATCAGTTGGTTCAGAGATAGGTGAAATTTTCAAAATATCCTCACTACAATGTCTATCTGGCAGTTCTTGTTGAAAGAAAATACTGGGCTTTACTCTCTGAGAATAGGAATTACGAAAAACTGTCAGTAATGGAGTTGTGTGGTTATCTGGTCCAATCACAGTTGAAATTTTGGGCTTTTCTCCTTGTGAGTAGGAACTAAGGGGAGCTGTTAGTAACTCAGTGTTTTGGTCATCTGGTAAAGTCACAGGTGAAAGCTTGAGTTTCTCTTTATGTGAGCAAGAGCTAGAAGGTCCTATTGGTATCTCAGTCTTCTGATCAGCAGGTCCAGGAAGAGCAAAAATTTTTAAAGCTTCTTCAGTAACAGCTGGTAACTCCTGCTGTTTAAAAATACCATCCTTCTCTCTATATGAGTAGGAACTAGAGGGAATTATATGTATCCCAGTCTTCTGGTCACCTGGTCCAGAAACAGCTGAAACTTTTAGAGCTTCTTCAGTAACACCTGGCGACTCCCTCTGGTAAGAAAAGATGGGGCTCTCTCTATGTGAATAGGAAGCAGAGGACCCAAATCGTATCCCAGTCTTCTGGTCAGCAGACCCAGGAGCCCCTAAAATTTTTACAGTACCTTCATTAGGATCTGGCAACTCCTGCTGGTAAGAAATGATGGGCTTCTCTCTATGTGAGTAAGGAGTAGAGGTTACTACTGGTATTCCAGTCTTCTGGTCACCTAGTCCGGGCACCCTGAAAACATTTAAAGATGCTTCAGTAATATCTGGAAACTCTTGCTGATAAATGATGGGCTTCTCTCTATGTGAATAAGAAGCCGAGGTAACTGTTGGTTTTCTGGTCTTCTGATCACCTGGTCCAGAAACAGCTGAAATTTTCAGAGCTTCTACAGCCAGCTGATCGTCTGACAAGGGTTGTTGGTACAAAATATTGGGCTTCTCTCTATGAGAGTAAGAAACAGAAGATACTGTTGGTATCCCAGTCTCCTGATCAGCTGGTCCAGGAGATGGTGAAACATTCAGAGCCTCTTCAGTGAGAGGTCTATCCAATAAGGCCTGCTGATAGAAAATAATGGGCTTCTCTCCAAGTGAGTAGGAACTTGAAGGTACCGTTGGTATCCCAGTCTTTTGATCACTTGTTCCAGAAACAGCTGAAACTTTCAGAGTCTCTTCAGTTAGATGACTGCCTGATAACTCCTGCTGGTAAAAAATATTAGACTTCTCTCTGTTTGAGTAGGAACTAGAAGGTTCTGCTGTTAACCCAGTCTTCTGGTCAGCTGGTCCAGGAACAGCTGAAACTTTCAGAGCCTCCTGAGGTACCTGACCATCTGTCAAGCCCTGTGGGTAGAAAATGATGGGCTTCTCTCTAGGTGAGTAGGAACTAGAAGGTTCTGATGGCAACCCAATCTTCTGGTCAACAAGTCCAGGAATAGCTGAAACTTTCAGAGCCTCCTGAGACACCCGACTATCTGTCAAGCCTTGTGAGTAGAAAATAATGGGCTTCTCTCTATATGAGTGGGAACTGGAAGGTACTGATGGCAACCCAGTCTTCTGGTCAGGTGGTCCTGGAACAGCTGAAACTTTCAGAACCTCCTGAGGTAACTGACTATCTGCCAAGCCCTGAGGGTAGAAAATAATGGGCTTCTCTCTATAAGAGTAGGAACTGGAAGGTTCCGATGGCAACCCAGTCTTCTGGTCAGCTGGTCCAGGAATCGCTGAAACTTTCATAGGCTCCTGAGATATCGGACTGTGTGTTAAGCCCTGGGGGTAGAAAATAATGGGCTTTTCCCTACATGAGTAGGAACTGGAAGGTTCTGATGGCAACCCAGTCTTTTGGTCAGCTGGTCCAGGAATAGCTAAAACTTTCAGAGCCTCCTGGGATACCTGACTGTCTGCCAAGCCCTCTGGGTAGAAAATAATGGGCTTCTCCCGTGGTGAATAGGAACTGGAAGGTTCTGATGGCAACCCAGTCTTCTGACCAGCTGGTCCAGGAATAGCTGAAACTTTCAGAGCCTCCTGAGGCACCTGGCCATCTGTCAAGCCCTGTGGATAGAAAATAATGGGCTTCTCCCGAGGTGAATAGGAACTGGGAGGTTCTGATGGCAACCCAATCTTTTGGTCAGTTGGTCCAGGAACAGCTGAAACTTTCAGAGCCTCCTGAGATACCAGACAGTCTGTCAAGCCCTCTGGGTAGAAAATAATGGGCTTCTCCCACGGGGAGTAGGAACTAGAAGGTTCTGGTGTCAACCCAGTCTTCTGGTCAGCTGGTCCAGGAATAGCTGAAACCTTCAGAGTCTCCTGAGGTACCTGGCCATCTATCAAGCCCTGTGGGTAGAAAATAATGGGCTTCTCTCTAGCCGAGTAGGAACTAGAAGGTTCCGATGGCAACCCAGTCTTCTGGTCAGCTGGTCCAGGAATAGCTGAAATTTTCAGAGCTTCTTCAAGTAACTGACTGCCAAGCAAGGCCTGAGAGGAAAAAATAATGGGCTTCTCTTGTGGTGAGTAGGAACTAGAAGATTCTGGTGTCAACCCAGGCTTCTGGTCAGTTGGTCCAAGAACAGATGAAACTTTCAGAGCCTCCTGAGGTACCTGGCCATCTGTCAAGCCCTGTGGGTAGAAAATAATGGGCTTCTCTTTAGCCGAGTAGGAACTAGAAGGTTCTGATGGCAACCCGGTCTTCTGGTCAGCTGGTCCAAGAACAACTGAAACTTTCAGAGCCTCTTCAAGTAACTGACTGCCAGGCAAGGCCTGAAGGGAAAAAATAACGGGCTTCTCCCGAGGTGAGTAGGAACTAGAAGGTTCTGGTGTCAACCCAGTCTTCTGGTCAGTTGGTCCAGGAACAGTTAAAACTTTCAGAACCTCTTGAGGTAACTGGCCGTCTGTCAAGTCCTGTGGGTATAAAGTAATGGGCTTCTCTCTAGGTGAGTCAGAACTAGAAGGTTCCGATGGCAACCCAGTCTTCTGGTCAGTTGATCCAGGAACAGCTGAAATATTCAGAGCCTCCTGAGACACTTGGCTGTCTGTCAAGTCCTGTGGGTATAAAGTAATGGGCTTCTCTCTAGGTGGGCAGGAACTAGAAGGTTCTAATGGCAACCCAGTCTTCTGGTCAGCTGATCCAGAAATAGCTGAAATATTCAGAGCCTCTTCAAGTAACTGGCTGCCTGGCAAGGCCTGAGGGGAAAAAATGGGCTTCTCCTTAGATGAGTAGGAAGTAGAGGATACTGTTGATTTTCCAGACTTCCAGTCAGCTGATACAGATATGGCTGAAGCTTTCAGAGCCTCTTCAGTGCAATGAGTATCTGTCAAGCCCTGAGGGTAGAAAATAATGGGTTTCTCTGTACCTGAGGAGGAAGGAGAGGGAACTACTGGTATTCCAGTCTTCTGGTCAGTGGGTTCAGAAACACCTGTAACTTTTAGAGCTTCTTCAGGCAGATGACTGTCTGGCAAGCTCTGTGGGTAGAAAATAAAGGGCTTTTCTACATCCGAGTAAGAAGAAGTTATTGTTGATATCTTGGTCTTCTGGTCAGTAGGTTCAGGAACAGGTGAAACTTTCTGAGCCTGTTCAGTTAGAGAACTGTCTGTCAACTCCTGTTCGTAGAAAATATTGTGCTTCTCTCTATGTGAGTAGAAATTAGAAGCTTCTGATAGTAACCCACTATTTTTTTCAGCTGGTTCAGAAGCAACTGAAACTTTCAGAGCCTCTTCAGATTGATGACTGCTTGGTAAGACCTTTTGGTAGAAAATACCAGGCTTCTCTCTATGTGAGTAGGAACTACAGGATACTGCTGGTATCCCAGTCTTCTGGTCACCTGGCCTAGGAGCAGATGAAGCTTTCAGAGCCTCTTCAGTTAGAGAACTATCTGGTAATACCTGCTGATAGAAAACATTGGGCTTTTCGCCAAGAGAGTAGGGCCTAGAGGGCACTACTGGTATCCCAGTATCCTGGTCAGCTGGTCCGGGAACAGATGGAACTTTCTGAGCCTGTTCAATTAGATGACTATCTGGCAACTCCTGTTTGTAGAAAATACTGGACTTGTCTCTACGTGAGAGTAAAGTAGAGGTTGGTATCCCAATCTTCTGCTCAGTGGATCCAGAAGCAGAAAATTTCAGAGCCTGTTCAGTTAGATGACTTTCTGGCAATGTCTGTTGATAGAAAATAGGGGGCCTCTCTCTGTGTGAGTAAGAAGTAGAGGGTATCCTAGTCTTCTGGTCAGCTGGTTCAGAAAGAGCCACAATTTTCTGAGTCTGTTCAATTAAATGACTATCTGGCAAGACCTGTTGGTAAAAGATATCGGGCCTCTCTCCAAGTGGGTAGGAATGTGAAGATAATGTAGGTATCCCAGTGTTTTGATCAGCTGGCCGAGGAACAAATGAAACTTTCAGAACCTGTTTAGTTAGATGACCATCTGACAACTGTTGCTGGGAGAAAATAATGTGCTTCTCTCTTCGTGAATAGGAACTAGAAGGAACTATCGTCTTTTCAGTCCCCTGGTCAGCAGATACGGGAACAGCTGAAATTTTCAGAGTCTCTTCAGTTAGATGACTGTCTGGCAAGGCCTGAGGGTGGAAAATACTATGTTTCTCTCCACGTGAGTAAGGACTTGGAAGGACAGTAGGTATGCCACTCTTCTGGACAGGAGAACCAGAAACACCCGAAACTTTTACAGTCTCTTTAGTGAGATGATTGTCTGGCGGTGCCTGCTGGTAGAAGATATTATGCTTCTCTCTACGTGAGTAGGAACTTGGAAGGACAGCAGGTATGCCAGTCTTCTGGTCAGAAGGATGAAGAACACCCAAAACTTTCAGAGCCTCCTCAGTTAGATGACTGTCTGGCGGGGCCTGTTGGTAGAAGACATTATGCTTCTCTCCATGTGAGTAGGAGCTTGGAAGGACTGTAGGTATGCCACCCTTCTGCACAGCAGGACCAGGAACAGCCAAAACTTTTAGAGCCTCTTCAGTTAGATGACTGTCTGGTAAGGCTTGTGGGTAGAAAATATTGGGCTTCCCTCTTTGTGAGTAGGAACTAGAGGGTACTGTTGATATCCCAGTCTTCTGGTCAGCTAGTTCACTAACAGCTGAAAGTTTTAGAATCTCTTCACTTATCTTACTATCTACTGGTGCCTGCTGGTTGAGTGTATCAGTATGCTGACCAACAGTATTCTCTTGAGGAGACCTTAAAGCCAACTGAGGAAAGTCCTTGGGGAAGAAGGATAAAAGAGATCCAGTATCTGAATCTCCAGCAGTAGCAGTGATGCCTGGTTTCGAGTTGGAATGAGTAACTTCAGGTATGCCTCCTTTAGAAGTATCTCCTATAAAAAGAGACTTATTAATACTAATATGTTTTTAATTAAGAAATATTTCTTTTATGCATAAAAGAAAAAAAAAAGCTTTCCTTCCTTTGACCTTTACACTTCTAGTAAAGAATCCTAAGAAAAGTCATCAAAGGAGACAAATATTTACAAAGATATTAATTATAAAGCCATTTACAACAGCAAACTAATGTAGACATAATTTAAATATTCAACAATAGAGTAATGTTTAAAAATAGCAGCATATCCATTTGATATGATAGGTGGATCTTTATTAAAATTGGGATTTTTAAAGAATTTTTTTTAAAAGATTTTATTTATGTATTTGACAGACAAAGAGATCACAAGTAGGCAGCGAGGCAGGCAGAGAGAGAGGGGAGGAAGCAGGGTCCCTGCTGAGCAGAGAGCCCGAAGAGGGGCTCGATCCCAGGACCCTGAGATCATGACCTGAGCCCAAGGCAGAGGCTTTAACCCACTGAGCCACCCAGGCGCCCCGGATTTTTAAAGAATTTTAACGTGATGGGAAAATGCTATCCAGTCTGGACTTTAATTTCACCCTAGTTACAACCTAATAAGTTAGCCTGTTATTGGGCCATGTATGCCATTAAAAGATATGCGACTCCTCAATCAGAGACAAAATACTTCATTCCATGGCATAGCAAAGGATCTTCAACTTATTTTCATGGGTTCCCCTATCCCTTGAGTCTTACAATGGCAGTGCAATATGGCCCAGATGGATGCTATGCAAGCAGTGGGTTTTAAATGATTCTTCTAGTAAATGAGCCTTCAGAAAGATATGTTTATTAACTGTATGAAACTATAAAGTGTGTAAAGATTACACTAAAGATTCTGAACTTAACTCTAAATGGCATGAGGAGTTGATAAATTGGAACTGACCTATACTGCAGAAATACAGATTCAAGATGAGTGGGAACAGAATGCAAAAGCCTAAGTAGTATTATCTAACAGAACTTTCTACAACAACAGAAATTTCTGTATTTGTACTGTCTAATCCAGTACTTCTAAATCTAAATGTCAGTGGGAAGTAAATGACTGCAATAGAAATGATAAGATTTGACAAGATATGCATTCATCCATTTGTTCATTCAAAAAATAATTAATGTTTACTATGTGCCAGTCACAGTTCTAGATATAGGAAATAGGGCAATAAACAAACAGACAAAGTTTACACTCTAATTCTGCCTTACAAAGCTTACATTCTAATAGTAGGAAGCAGACAAAAATTGATAAAACATATGGGATGTTAGATGATGGCAAAATGGTTGATATATACAAGTATTATCTATACAACTCTTCCTCAACTTACAATGGAGTTACAACCTGATAAGCCCATCTTAAGATGAAACCATGTAAGTCAAAAATACATATAATAATCTCACATATGAAATATCACAGCTTAGCCTCACCTAACTTAAACATGCTCAGAACATTTACACTAGCCAAAAATTGGGCAAAATTACCTAACACAAAGACTATTTGATAATAAAATGTTAAGTATCTTGTTACTGAATACTGTACTAAAAGCAAAAAACAGAATGGCTGTATGGGTAGAGAATGGTTGTTAAGTGTATCAGGTTTTTACCATTATAATCATGTGGCTGACTGGGAGCTGTGGCTCACGGCTGCTACCCAACATCACAAAAGAATATCATACCACATATGGCTAGCCTAAGAAAATAGCAAAATTCATAAATTGGAGTATGGTTTCTACTGAATGCACATGATAAAGATGAAAATCCTACGTCAAAGCATCCTAAGCTGGGGACCTTCAGCACTTTGCACATAAAGAAATTAAGTTTCAAAGATGAAAATATAAGATTGCTTCTCAATATGGAGATCTTACTAACTTGCAGATTCTGATTCAATAGTTCTACGGTGGGGGCGCCTTGGTGGGCTCAGTGGGTTAAAGCCTCTGACTTCAGCTCAGGTCATGATCCCAGGGTCCTGGGATGGAGCCCTGCATCGGGCTCTCTGCTCAGCTGGGAGCCTGCTTCCCTTCCTCTCTCTCTCTGCCTGCCTCTCTGTCTACTTGTGATCTCTATCTGTCAAATAAATAAATAAGTTTTTTAAAAAATTAGGTCTAGAGTGGGATCTGAAATTTTGAATTTCTAACAAAATCCCTAGTGATGTCCCATACTTTTGGTCCTCAGACTACATTTTGATTGGTAAAGAAATACAACTTCTCCAGAGTTCTACAGTAAAAGACAAAAACAGGTACTTTAATCTTTTAATTCTAACTCCAAATTCTGAGCTCTTTTCACTGAATTATTAGTTTCTGCTATTCTAAACTCAATGATGAGCTTCAAAAAAGTAACTAAATATAGAATTAAATGGGTTGAGGAGTGAATTATAAGGTAAGGAAGTACATTATCAAGTATTAACTCTTCAGGAAAACTAAAGGAGAAGGGATGAATGTAATCTGCACAGTAACTTGAAAAGGAATAGAAGTTATGGAAAGTTATGGAAAGTGAGAAAAAAAGACTCAAGAAATTAATAAAGCAAAACAGATTAACAAAGTGAACAACAAATGGCTCACAGAGGAAATCAAAAGAGAAATCAAAAATACCTTTGGGGTTATGGACATTGGGGAGGGTATGTGCTCTGGTGAGTGCTGTGAAGTGTGTAAACCTGGCGACTCACAGACCTGTACCCCTGATGCTAATAATACATTATATTTTAATTAAAAAAAAAAAAACACCTGAAAAAATGAAAATGGAAATACCAAAACTTATGGGGTACAGTTATAGCAGTTCTAAGAGGGAAGTCCATAATGATAAATGCCTATATCAAGAAATAAGAGGATCTCAAATAAACAACCTAACTTTACATCTTAAAGAACCAGAAAGAGAACAAAGCCCAAAGCCAGCAGAAGGAAGAAAACATAAACCAGAGCAAAAACAAATGAAGGAGAAACTAAAAGGACAATAGAAAAGAAAAAAGATCAATGAAACAAAGATCTGATTCTTTTAAAAGATAAATAAACTGACAAATCGTTAGCTAAAATCACCACCACCGCCACCCAAAGAAACCCAGAGAGGACACAAATAATAAAATACAAAAATGGAAAAGGAAATATTACAACTGATATCACAGAAATATAAAAGATCATAAAAGACTTTCTACAAATAATTTTACATCAACAAATTTTACAATCTAGAAGAAACATATAACCTACAGGACTGAATCATGAAGAAATAGGAAATTGATTAGACCAATTACTAGTAAGGAGATTGAATCAGTAATCAAAAGTGTCCCAACAGGGGTGCCTGGGTGGCTCAGTGGGTTAAAGCCTCTGCCTTTGGCTCGGGTCATGATCCCAGGGTCCTGGGATCGAGACCCACATCGGGCTCGCTGCTCAGCAGGGAGCCTGCTTCCTCCTCTCTCTCTGCCTACTTGTGATCTGTGTCAGATAAATAAATAAATAAAATCTTTAAAAAAAAAAAAAGTGTCCTAACAAATCAAACTCTAGAACCGGATGGCTTCACTACTGAATATTCTACTGAATATTCAAATAATTTACACCAAAATACCTCAAATTCTTTAAAAAAATAAAAGGGAACACTTCCAAACTCATTTTATAAAGCCAGCATTACTCTAATACCAAAACCAAACAAGGAAATTACAAAGAAGTAAAATTATAAGTCAATGCCCCTAATGAACAGAGATACAAAAATCCTCAACAAAATATTAGCAGACTGAATTCAACAATACTTTAAAAAAATCATATAACATTATTAAGTGGGCTTTATTCCAGGAATGCAAGGACAGCTCAGTATCTGCACATCAATCAATATGATACACCAGTATTAACAACGAAGGATAACAATCATGTGATCAGTTCAGTGGATGTAGAAAAAGCAACTGACAAAACTCAACATTCATTCACAATAAAAACTCTCAATAAAGGGGGTGTTGAGGGAACATACCTCAATATTA
This sequence comes from Lontra canadensis, assembly GCF_010015895.1. Lineage (NCBI taxonomy): Eukaryota > Metazoa > Chordata > Mammalia > Carnivora > Mustelidae > Lontra > Lontra canadensis. The sequence goes on from NW_022631044.1 coordinate 281,518, forward strand.
CGAAGCCCATATATAAAAAGCCCACAGCTAACATTACCCTCAACAGTGAAAAGGTGAAAGCTTTTCCTCTAAGATCAGGAACAAGATAAGGGTTCCCACCCTCACCATTTTTATTCAACATAGTATTGGAAATCCTAGCCAGAGCAATCAGGCAAGAAAAGGGGGGGGAGTGGGGAGAAAAGCATCCAAATAGACAAGGAAGAAGTAAAACTGTCTCTGTTTACAGATGACATGGTATTACATATGGAAACTCCTAAAGACTCCACCAAAAAACTGTCAGAACTAATAAATTTGGTAAAGTCGCAGGATACAAAATTAACATACAAAAATCAGTTATGCTTTTATACACTAATAAAGAACTATTAGAAAAGTCAAGAACACAATCCCATTTACAATTACATTTAAAAAAAACCGCTAAGAATAAATTTAACAAGGGGGTGAAAGATCTGTATGAGACATTGATGAAAGAAGTGGAAAAAGACTCAAATAAATGGAAAGATAATTTACACATCTGAGAAGCTCAATGAACTCGGTGTAGGATAAACACATAGATCCACACAACATCATAATCAAAATGTTGAAAGACTGAGTATCTTGAAAGCAGCAGGAGAAAACAAATCAATACAAGGGAATGTTAATAAGATCAATAGTTGATTTCTCATCAGAAACAATAAAGGCCAGAAGACCATGGAAAGATATATTCAGAGTGCTAAAACAAAAAAGATTATCAGGGTTGCCTAGGTGGCTCAGGGTTAAGCCTCTGCCTTCAGCTCCAGGTCATGATCTCAGGGTCCTGGGATCAAGCCCCGCATCGGGCTCTCTGCTCAGCAGGGAGCTTGCCTCCCCCCACCCCCGCCTGTCTGTCTACTTGTGATCTCTCTGTCAAATAAATAAATCAAATCTTAAAAAAAAAAAAAAATTATCAACCAAACATAAATTCAACAAAACTTCCAAAAGGATGAAATAAAAACATATAAAAACATATAAAAACCAGGTATATAAAAACTGAGAGAATCTGTTGGTAGCAGAACAATCACACAAGAAATACTAAACGAATTCTTCAGGCTGAAAGCAAGTGACACCAGACAGTAATTTGAATTTACAAAACAAAACAAAGCAGTGCTAGTAAAGATAATTATGTAGGTAATTACAAAAAGACAGCATATTTACATATTTCATTTCCTTTCTTCTCTTAACTGATTTTAAAAGCAATTTTACACAAAACAATATGTATTTAACTATATTAGTAGAGCTATCACATATAGAAATGTAACATATTTGACAATGAAAATCAAAAGGAGGCAAATGGGAGCAAAGCTGGAGTGGAGTAAGGAAAAGACTGGATGGTAACAAATCCACAGGAACAAATAAAGAGAATAAAAAATGGTAAATCAGAAGACTGATATAATAAACTCTAAATACTTGCTCTCCTTACTTCTCTCAGCTCCGTAAAAATACAAAAAATTATAAAAGTAAGTTTAATAATGTAACAATAATAATGTATTCTTGCATGTTTGTAACACATATAGGTATAATACATATACCAGTAATAGCACACACAAAAGAGAATAGAACCATATAGGAGTTTCTGTATTACACTATAATTAAGTTAGTATAAATCAGGTATATATTCTAATAAGATAAATTCTGTAAGCCCTAGAGCAATGACTAGGATATAACTTTATTTTTTTAAGATTTTATTTATTTGACAGAAAGAGAGAGATCACAAGTAGGCAGAGAGGCAGGCAGAGGGGGAGGGGGGGGGATGCAGGCCCCCCGCTGAGCAGAGAGCCTGATTCATCCCAGGACCCCAGGATCATGACCTGTCCTGAAGGCAGAGGCTTAACCCACTGAGCCACCCAGGTGCCCCTAGGATATAACTTTAAAAATTAACTAGAAAATAATTTTAAAAATTAAAATGTGACACTAGAAAACATTCACTAAGTCCAATAAAAAGCAGGGAGGAGCATAACAAAAAAAAAAAAAAACCAAGAAACATGGAAAACAAAAAGTAACCCAGTAAATATATATCCAATCTTAATAATGACATTGAACATGAGTTGATTAACAGTCACATTAAAAGGCAAAGACTGTCAGTCTGGATTAAAAAAAAAAAAAAAAAACAAAAAACATGAGATCCAACTATATAAGCTGTTTACAAGAGATACACTTTAAGATTTTTATTTTTAGGGGCGCCTGGGTGGCTCAAGTGGGTTAAAGCCTCTGCCTTCGGCTCAGGTCACGATCCCAGGGTCCTGGGCTTGGGTCCCGTGTCGGGCTCCCTGCTTGGCAGGGAGCCTGCTTCCTCCTCTCGCTCTGCCTGCCTCTTGGCCTACTTGTGACCTCTGTCTGGCAAATAAATAAATAAAGTCTTAAAATTTTTTTTTTATTTTTATATATTTTTATATATTTTAACCCACTGAGCCACCCAGGCGCCCCAAGAGATAGCACTTCTGATTAAAAAAAAAAAACAAATAGGTTGAAAGTAAAGGGATGAAAAACATATGCCATACAAGCAGCAAGCATAAGAACTGAAGTGACTATACTGACGTAAAAGAAAACAGACCTTAAAACAAAAAATGTTACTAGAATTAAAGGGCAACCATTTGTAACAACAAAAAGGTCAATTCATCAGGAATATACAACAATTATAAACATAAATGCACCTAATATCATAGTCTCAAAAGATATGAAGCAAATAAGACAGAAAAAATGATAAAACAGACAAACAATTATAGTTCAAGATTTCAATAGCTTACTTTCAAAAATAGAGAAAACTAGGCAGAAGATCAACAAGGATACAGAAGACTTGAACACTATATGCCCACTAGAACTAAGAGACACGTATAGAACACACCACCTAACAACAGCAGAATACACATTCTTCTTAAGAGTAAACCATAGATTCTACAGAATAAACTACACACTAGGACATAAAAGCAAGCCTCAGTAAAATGTAAATGAACTAAAATCATACAAAGCAGGTGTTCTCCAACAAAAATGGAATCAAATGAGATATTAATAACAAAAGGAAAGTAAAAAATATGTGGAAATTAAACAAGACATACCCAAATAACCACGGGGTCAACAAAAACAAATTGCAATGGAAACTTAAAAATATTTTAGATGAATTAAAACAAAAACACAAGAAACGAAAACTCTGAGCATGCCACTAGAGTAGTGCTTAGAAATATCTAAATGTAAACACCTATATCAAAAATAAAGTCTCGGAGTACCTGGGTGCTCAGCTGGCTAAGGGTCTGCCTTCAGCTCAGGTCATGGTCTCAGGGTTCTGTGATCAAGTACCACATCAGGCTCCCTGTTCAGCAGGGAGTCTGCTTCTCTCTCTCCCTTTGTCCCTCCCCACAGCTCATATATTCTCTCTCTCTCTCTCTCAAATAAACAGATGAGAAATCTCAAAAAAAGGTTTCATATCAATAACCTATTCTTTCACCTCAAGAAATAGTAAAAAGCACAAACCAAAGCTGAAGTGTGAAAGGAAGGAAAAAATAAAGACTAAAATGGGAACAAAACAGAAATTTAAATGTAGAGAAAAGAGATCAGAAAAAGTAGAGAAACCAAAGTTTATTTCTTTGAAAAGATGAACATAATTGACAAAACTTGGCTAGACTCACTAAAAAAAGAAAGAGAAAATTCAAAATATTGAAATCATGAATGAAAGAAGGGGTATTACTACCAATCTTCCAAAATAAGAAGGATTATATGCAAATACCATGAACAGTTATATGCCAACAAATTATATAACCTAGGTGGAATGGACAAATTCCACAAAGGACACAAATTATGAAAACTGATTCATGAAAAATATAAAATATAAATACTTATAGCAAGCAGAGAGATGGAATTAGTAATTTTAAAACTTCTACAAAGAGGCAGGCAGCCCTCACCCAATAAAAACTAATCCTTTACAAACTCTTTCAAAAACTAGAAGACAACACATCTCATCCCAACTTGTGACATTAGCAAAACTAGAAGAGACAACGCTTCTCATTCCAACTTGTGACATTAGCGAAACTAGAAGAGATAATGCTTCTTACCTCAACTTGTAACATTAGTATTATTCTTGCGCCAAAGCCAATAACAAAAATCACAACAAATGTACACACCAATACCCACTATGAATATAAATACAAAAGTCCTCAAAAAATTACTTGCCAAAAAAATCCAACAACATACAAAAAGAATTATATGTCATAACCAAATGGCATATATAACCAAGACTGCAAGGTCGGTTATATGAAAATTAACAATGTACTATATTATGAGAATATAAGACAAAAACCATGTGATCATAATAAAAGAGGCAGAAAAAAAAATCTGACAAAATTTAACACCCTTATATGGTAACATGATAAATATGCTCTAAAAAATACAAATAAAGGGGAACTTCCTCAACCTGATAAAGATAGTCTACAAAAATCCCACAGCTAACATCATACTTAATGATAAAAGACTTCATATCTTTCTACAAAGATCAGGAAAAGACAAGGATGTCTGCTCTTGCCACTTTTATGCAACACTGTACTGAAGGTTCTAGTTGGGGGCAGTTGGGAATCTGAAATATATAAAAGGTATCCATGCTGGAAAGAAAGAAGACTATATATGAAGATGACGTGGTCATGTATATAAAAATTATAAGAAATCCACACAAAAATATATTAGAGGTAATAACAAATAGTTCAGTAAGACTGCAGCTATACAATTAACAAAATTCAACTGTATTTCCATACACTAGCAATGAATACTCCAAAAATGAAATTAAGAAAAGTTTTTTTTTTTTCAACAAAAAGATTAAAATACTTAGAATTAAGTTAACAAGGGCGCCTGGGTGGCTCAGTGGATTGAGCTGCTGCCTTCGGCTCAGGTCATGATCTCAGTGTCCTGGGATCGAGCCCCTCATCGGGCTCTTTGCTCAGCAGGGAGCCTGCTTCTCTCTCTCTCTGCCTGACTCTCTGCCTACTTGTGATCTCTCTGTCAAATAAATAAATAAAATCTTAAAAAAAAAAAAAAAAGAATTAAGTTAACAAAGGACTGCAAGGCTCATACACTGAAAACTACAAAATATTGTTGAAAAAAATAAAGAAAACCTAAATAAAAAGATGTCCCATATTTATAGATCAAAGCATTTAATATAAAATGGCATTCTATCAAAGGAAAGACAAGCACATTCACAGATCTAAACATTTAATATTTACTGATTCCCTTCCACTGTTTTTCATCCACCACATCCACCCACTCAACAAATCCCTCAGCAAAACCGAGGATCAACCTATAACTCAATTTCTGCAGTCTTGAGTTTTAGAAGAGAAAAACCAGAGATTCTAGAAAGGCTGACAACATTATAGAATCATCTCCAACCTCAGCTGACTTCTCAGAACTACCTGCCAATTCTTTTGCTTGTTCTTGGTCAGCTGCAATTCCTATTCACTTTAACATAAATTCTGAGCCTGCACCAATCTACTCTCCTTAACCCCCCTAACCCCTAACCCTCCTTTATCACTACCTCCCCTCAGCAGATAATCTTGCTTTCTACCTCAGAACTGATCTTTGTTTCTTCTCTACAAATTTATTGGGATCCACTCTTTTCCTCTTGTGCTCCATTAATTTCTTTCTTCCCTTCAAGTCACAGAAAGGAATGCAGAAATAATAAACTGACTCTAATAGACTCGGCCACGTAACTCAGTTCTAAACACTGCCATAGAGAAGGCAATGAAAAACCAAATGATTCACCTAATAAAAGATTTGGGGATTTATAAATACACCTAATCCAAAGTTAACATTACTGAAAGTGTTCAAAAATAAAAAATTAGTTAGCCACAGCAATGTATTTTTAGCAAGCTAGTCACACGGACATCTAATATCTTCTTTTCTACATACCTGCTATATGTTTGAGAGACTTTTGCAAAGTGTCAGGAGATACCCTCAACATCCTGAGATCTGAGGAGTGATACTCCAACTCTATGGTTGGCTCATCAGGAGTAAATGGAGGCAATGTGGATGAAAAAGTCTGATTAGTGTCCGTATTAGAACAACCTACCTATAAAAAGAGAGAAAAAATAAAGAAAATAGGATTAATAGTAGGCTTCACCTGATTAAAACAAACCTAATTTTTATGAAAATGAATACTTAATAGTTCCTTAAGCTCATATTCTCAACCCTCCTAAATTCATTTACAAGTCATATCTTGTTTGGTCAATTCTAAGAAGGCTCTACAAATTACTCTTGAGGGTCTGGAAGTCTGCCTATATAGAAAATTACAGATAGGAAGCCTATCTGGTTTGTTCCATATAATGGTATGATCACTGAAGAATGTGAACTTTGGTATTACTCTTGACAAGCTCAAGGATTTTTTTTTTTTTTTAAAGGAGAGGTTATGTTGTAAGAAGGAAAGAGAGAACAGGAATATTTTCAAGAAATCCACAAATGTTTAGAAAAAAAAAAAAAAGTATCAAAGAACTGGATCTATGATCAATCACCAAAAAGCCTAAGTCCTCAAATTTCTTTAAACAAGAATAGTGGGAAATACAAACTGACAGTGAAGCAAAGGTTAAATGCTGAAAAAGAAGTTCTCAAAGTTTCATCAGATCCCAGCAAGTCCTTACTAGAAAAGAAATTAGAAACCAACTCTGGTGAAGTCAGTACATAAACATATATAATTTCCCACCAAATTCACATCATATTCTCATATAAAAACAATAAACCACATCTAGGTTTCTTTATTTTCCTAAAAATATTATTCCCACTTCTTGATGCAGTCTCAGGAGAGTCTAAAAATGTATGTAAAGATGAATTTTGTTCGATCCTCTTTTGTCAAGGTTTTTTCATCGTGCTGTAATGAACAATCTTAGGAAGCTGGCAGGATGTAAAATAAATGGTCTACTTCTGCTGCCTTGGTCTAGTTTTCTCTACACCAGTGTTTCTCAGTTGTGGGAGATTTTGCCCCTACCCATCTCTCCCTGATCAAGAAACATCTGGCAATGTCTGGAGACATTTTTCACTGTCCTGACTTTGGGTGTTGGGGGCAGTGTGTGTGGCTATTGACATCTAGTGAGTAGAAGCCAGGGATGTTGCTCAGCAGCCTAAAATGCACAGACCCCCCACAACAAAGAAATATCATACCCAAAAAGACAACAGTACAGAGAAACTCTGCTCTAAACAAAGCACAAAGTTCTAAGTTTTCAATTATCCCACCCCTAAAGGAGACTTTTTTGAAGTACAGTTCATTAACACAAGTATCACATATATGATTGAGACTTCGTGTGTGTATCCCCAGGCACATATGTGTATTTAATAGTTTTTCTCTAGACCTTTCAAATATATAGTTAGAAAAAAAAATTTCTATTCCAATCTTGACTTCGATACGATTTCATTAACATTCGGTCATAAAAAAGAATGAAATCTGGCCATTTGCAACAACACAGACAAATCTAGAATGTATAATGCTATGTGAATTAAGTCAGTCAGAGAAAGACAAACACCATGTAATTTCACTTATGTGGAATTTAAGAAACAAAACAAATGAACAACAAAAAAAAAGAGACAAAAACAAAACAGACTCTTAACTATAGAGAACAAACTGATGGTTGGGGGAGAGGAGGAGACAGGTGCAGTAAGTGAAGGGAATTAAGAGTATACTTAACACAATAAGCACTGAGTAATGTATAGAATTGTTAATGTACAGAATATTGTACACCTGAAACTAATATAACACTGTATGTTAACTATACTGGAATTAAAATTTAGTAAATAAATAAAACATTATTATCAAAGCTTCGAAATATACGGATACTAGAGTAGTTAATGCAAAAGAAAATGTAGGGCACCTGGGTGACTCAGTCTGTTAAGCATCTGCCTTTGGCTCAGGTCATGATCCTGGGGTCCTGGGACAACCCTGCATTGGACTCCCTGCTCAACGGGGAGCCTGCCTTTCCCTCTCCCTCTTCCCCTCCCTCCTGCTCATGCTCTCTCTGTCTCTCTCAAATAAATAAAATCTTAAGAAAAAAAAAAAGAAGATGTAGAATGAAAAAGATGAGAAGAATTTATTTAAGAGATCAGCAGATCTTCATTACTAACTGGAAATGGGAGAAATCAGGAGGAAAAAAATTAAACTGGCTTATCTCCCAGTCTTTAATCAATAATAAAGAAAGAATCCATCAAAGATGATGAAGAAACCAAGACATGTTAACTTCTCTAGAACAAAGAAAATCTACAAGTCAGTCCTATTCCATAAAAACGTCTGAGTTCTTTTGGTACAGGCAAGTTGCGTTTGAGGTGACAGGAACGTTCACAAAAAAATATCATGCAAAAAAGCATTCAGGTCTACCTTAGTAGAAATATTAGGATCTAAAAATGGAAGTAATAGCCATCACACAGAGAAAAGCATTTAAACCATGAGAGGAAAGTACTTGGTGGAAGACGCAGAACCAACAAAACAAAAAGAACTCTAAAAATAAACTTTAAATAATATTTAGTTACATGACCAAAACAGGGAATACTAAAACAGTATTTTCTTTCCTAAAAACAGTATTTTATCACAGAAGCTAAAAGAATGTAATGTGCTGCTACCAGGAACAAGGAGAAAGACAGAAGGAAGAATAATGACAGGCAAGAGGAAATCACTGGTGAGGGTCTAGTCACCTGGTTTCAGTGAAGTGAAGGAACTAACAGGCAGGCAGTGTATATACCTTACCCCATTCGATATAACAGTGCATGAGGCTGATTGTTACTATTCCTCTTTCTTCATGTAGATGAGCAGAATGATCCTCCAAAGTCATCTGCCCAAGGCATGAGGCTAACAAATAACTGAACAAGTTTTGACTCCACATCTCCACACTCTTTTCACAGCCCCAAGCTACATCATATACAAGTGGATGCCCGACCAATCGTTTAAAGAAATGATGGCTAGTATCAAATGTAGGCAAACAAATATGAATGACTCTTCTGAGACACAGATGAGAATAAGAAAGGAACCAAGAAGCAGGCAAGCCCTCTGAGATCAAGCTGAGCCATGCAGGATATTACTACCATATCTGAGTCCTTATTTCCCTGATACTGGCATTGTAACTCCCGGACTACAGAATGGAGCTAAGAGTGAAAGAGAATACAGAGAACATGCTCCCTAAAGTGAAGAAGTATACTTAAGGCTACAGCTGCAGGCAAATAAAATCTGGAATAGTGGTCAGAATTAATCTTAGCATATCACTATTTTTTTTAAAGATTTTATTTATTTATTTGACAGAGATCACAAGTAGGCAGAGAGGCAGGCAGAGAGTGAGAGGGGGAAGCAGGCTCCCCGCTGAGCAGGGAGCCCGATGTGGGGCTCGATCCCAGGATCCTGGGATCATGACCTGAGCCGAAGGCAGAGGCTTTAACCCACTGAGCCACCCAGGCGCCAGCGTATCACTATTAACTGAATATCTATCTACATATCTTTTAAAATTGTGGTTTCCTGGGGGCACCTGGGTGGCTCAGTCATTAAGCGTCTGCCTTAGGCTCAGGTCATGATCTCAAGGTCCTGGGATCCAGCCCCACATTGGGCTCCCTGCTCAGTGGGGAGTTTGCTTCCCCATCTCTGCCCACCTCTCTGCCTACTTGTGATCTCTTTTTGTGTCAAAATAAATAAAATCTTTAAAAAAAATTGTGGGTTTTAAAAAAAGATTTTATTCATTTATTTGAGAAAGAGAGAGCATGAGAGAGAGAGGCAGATCACAACCAGTGGGGAGGGCTAAAGGCAAAAGAGTGAGCAGGGAGCCGGATGGGGCACTCAATTCCAGGACACTAGGATCATGACCTGAGCCAAAGGCAGACACTTAACCGACTAAGCTACCCGGGCACCCATATCTACATTTCTTCAGATATATATTATGTGTATAAAAGGTTGTTGTAAGTTACATAAGTAGTACTACCAAAAAAATTAGAAGTTTAAGATTGATTATATTTGTTTCTCATTCTTAGTGAAATTCACTTTGACCAATCCCCTTCAAAACCTTCACTCTTGCCAAAATAATGCAAAATCTTGGCTTTGGTTTCACTGAATAATAGTTAAACAGGAAGGCAGTTTATGATATAGTGGTTAAATATATAGATAATATTAGTTTCAGGATGCGTGTGAGGCTCAGTCAGTTAAGTGTCTGCCTTTGGGTCAGGTCATGGTCCCAGGGTCCTGGAACTGAGCCCCATGTCAGGTTCCCAGCTCAGCGGGGATCCTGCTTTCCCTCTGCTCGTGCTCACTCTCTTGCTATCTCTCTCTCAAAAATAAATAAATAAAATCTTAAGAAAAAAAAAGGTAAGGTTAGTATCAAATACTAGTCCTCAACTTGCTCAGTAACAATGAGCAAGTTCCTTAACCCTCTAAATATCAATTGTAAAATGAGGATGATACCAATCCCCAATAATCTTACCTGACAGGACTGGCCAAAGGACTAAATGAATTGATGTATATAAATAAATCGCTTAGCATAGTATTTGAGCACACAGTGTTAACTATCATTTTCATCCCCATTAAGAGATTGAAAATTAAACAATGTCTACTTTATTTTATATATTTGACAGAGAGAGAGCACAAGCAGGGAGAGCAGAAAAAGAAGAACAAAGCTCCCAGATGGGCAGGGAGCCCAATGTGGGCTTGATCCCAGAACCCTGGGATCATGACCTGAGCTAAAGGCAGATGCTTAACTGACTGAGCCACCCAGGTGCCCAAACAATGTCTACTTTAGAATATTAAAGGAAATAAAATTAACCTCACAGTTCTCTGTATTTCAATTTTTTATATACTCGGTAACCATAAATGAAAGGAAAAGTTTATCTCAATATCTTTGTTCATTTTCTCTAATCAACTGCCTGAACCTAAAGATCTAAAAATGATTGCAACCCAAACTAGCAGTTTTCCAATGACATACTAATCTTATACATGGAAAAACAGGAAAGGGAAAGTAACATTAAGTACACAACATTTATTGTACAGCTATATTTAATGACTAATAAAATATAAGGATATATTATAAGGAAGCTGACAGTATCAGACAAAAGAGGATAGGCAATGGGACCAAAGGAGCATTAAAACCAAGAGAGGCAAGCGTCCAGGCAAATGAAGTTTTGTATAAAAGAAACTTCATTTGACAGAGAACTTTTTAACACTTCAAAGTTATTTTCTAGTACACATACACAATAATAATGATATAAACAGAGAGAGGGAGGGAATGTGTATATGCTTCAGTATGTCACTCATTTGGGAAGGAGGCAGTTAGTTTCCTTTGGGGACACTAACTAGTGTGGATATTAAGCACCTCAGTATCCTTCCTGGGAAAACACTGGCTCTTATAATTTTCAAAACTCCTCTGAAGTCAAACCTTTCAGGAGCTTCCAAACAAATATTTAAAATATTCCAGGGTCTATTCCAATGCTTGTAAATTGAAAGGCAGAGTGAAAAAATGTACAACTGACTATCTCTACCAGTGAGTCTAATCTGAACACTGCAAGAACACAGTTCTTGCTGCCACAACTGGGAAGAGTTAGCACATCTCAATATAAAAGGCCTGAGAGCTCCAAAGGAAGGCCTTTTCCCAGACACCACAAAACTCACTAACTCTTATGGTCTATGAAACGCAAATATTTCTTTTATGCCAACCTCTAACAAATTAATGGAGCATATTCTTGGATATCAGATGAAGATCAGACTGTAAGTCACATGTTGGTATTAGAGGATATAAATGGGCCCTTTACTTTCAACCCCATTTTTCAACTAAAATATTCTTTCCCTACCCCATAAGAAATATCAAACAGAGTAACTTACAGGCTCTTCAAAATCACTCTCTTCCTTTGATGGCAGTTCTAAGGCAGACTGCCTGTGCAGGGAGCTGTCACAAACCTCCAGATCATCAAGCACATTTTTAAAACCTGCTAGCTCAATGCACTCAACAGGCAAGTCACCTTGTTCGCACACCTGCTCATAAAATTAAAAGAAAGAAAAATAAAAACAAGTAACAATACCATTTCCTAAAATAGTACTAGAAAAGACATTTCCCCCAACTATCATTTTATTGTGTCTCACCTCTCTTTGTAGATCAGCAGCTCTTGTACTGCCCACAATAGCATTTTCATCTAGGTCACAGCATTCAGTATCATCACCCAGAGTAGAGGTCTCAGATTCAGCCTTCCCCTGCAGGCCCTCTACAAAATAGGAGTCGTTTTGCATAACTGTATGTATAGTAAAATAGGATTTGTCTCCCATAGGCTGAGGAATTTTATCTTGGCCTACATCAGCTTTCAGCAATGACTCTTGGCCGACTGGAATTAATGATGCATTACTGGTCATTGGTAAAGCACCTTGTGACTTAGCATCACTTGTCACCAAGTTTGCTGAAAAGCCACCTCCTACACCTGCAGAAGGACCTTCAATGATGTTACTAGAGTTTACATTCTTAACCAAAATATAGTTTGAGGAATCCGCAATTTCTTCAAATCTTCTTAAATCTTGTAAAACCAAAGAATCTGAAGTTGATACTTTCATTGGATAAAAAATGTTTGAAGATCCTGCCTTCTCTGCAAGGTCAAGATCAGGACCAGACTTTATCTTCCCAATGGGAAGAAATGGTTCATTGTCTAGATCGCACTGAAATAAATCTGACTGTGCTTTGCCAAGACCAGCAGCTTGGCTGTGAGATTTTTCACTTAAAGAAGCAGATGACTTAAGCTCTGGAAGAGAAAGTGGCTTAATGAACATTTCCTGAGGAGCACTGGGGAGGGATTTTAAATCAAGATGCCAATACAGGGAGCTATCACTATTATCTTTTTTATGCAACAATGGTTTTGAAGCCGCTAATTCAAACACCCCAGGAGTAGACTGATAAAGCGAATGACTGAGCTCATCAAACAAAGAGTTTTCACCATTATAATTTAATAGAGAAAGATGTGAATTTTTTGGTTCACGTTCTTGGCTGTCATTTATTAAAGACTTACTAATGTCAGTTTGGATTTCATTTACTGTACTGTCTTTCTTGGAAGGCTCAATAGAGGCAATAACTACCTCAAAGGCTACATTTTCAGAAGCATCAACACTATTTCCACCAAAAGCAGAAGCTGCCCTTTGGTATCTTTCCTCTTGTAAATACGGTTGTTCTGATGTCTCATCCAAGTTGGATTTAATCGTCTTAAGAGGACCACCAGAAACCTCCATCTTAGAGGTACCATGTTGCCTAGAGTGTGTATCTATTTCCGAAACTTTTACAGAATTATCAGGAACTACAACATTCTCAAATAATTGTATTTCTGAAGATCGGGGATGCATCTCGGGAAATACTGAAGTACTTTTACTCTCCTTTTGTTCAAAACCTTGAGATAGTTCTTTCTCCAGACCTTCTTCATTTCTTTCATACCCCATCATTTCTTTCACCTCATTCTCAGCTGGAGCCCTTAAATAAACACTCCCAAAATAATGATTGTGAGCTGTCAATGGAATGCCCTTTCCTCTTCTTTCCAACAGACAATGCAAGAAAGAATGTGATATTCTGTTATTAAAATGAGGAGCAACTTCATGGGGAAAAGACACACAGTCCTTACTGATCACATATGTTTCTGGATGGTGTGAAACTTTCCGTTTGCTCCATGGCGTACATGAAAAAGGAGCATGAAAACTGTCACTTCCCTTAGGAATTTTGTTTTTATCAATTGTGTCGGATGAATCTGAATAAGAATCATGATCCTTACTGGTTAGATAATTTTCTGACTGCTGTGAAGCTTTCTGTTTCCAATACTGCACATACGAACAAGAAGCATCAAAACTGTCACTTCCTTCAGGAGTCATGTATTCATCACTTGTATAAGATGAGGTCGAAACAGAAACTTGACCTTTATCAGCTAAACTGACTTCTGGCTCCTGAACTTCTTGTGTCTTCCATGCCATACAGGAACAAAGAGCATCATAACTATCGAAGTCATTGGGGGTTTTCAGTTCATCAACTGTATCAGATGAAGGGGTCTCTTCTTTAATTCCTTGTTCAAAAGGTAAAAAAGAGTGCCGACACTCAACAGTTGTACTAGCTATAAGCGAGTGCTGAGATACACTAATGCAACTGTTAACTAAGTCTGAAGCTACTTCTGAGGCTGCCTGGAATAAAGCTTCACTAACTTCCGATGGTCGAGAAAACCATTCAGTATCTTCAGACTTACCAGGAATTCCCCTGAAAAATATACAGTTAAAAATAAATAAATGACACATTTAAAACATTTTTTTAAATACTAACATGAAAAATACAAAATTGATATGTCACTGAAATTAAGATTATTTGAAAAGTGTGTTGAAAAAATAAAGTTCTAATCTCAAATTCCCTTAAAGTGGTTAGTAACTGAACCAGGCAAATTTTGTGTAAACAGAATACAAACTCCCATCCTATGACCCTGACTTTTTTTTCAACCTTCTCCTGAAACAATACTACCAAAAAATAGGGAATATTTTCATACTGCCAAAAAAAGATTAAATAAAAAATTCAAACTTTACTATTTAAAATGTTTATCACCTATCATAACTTAATACTCACTTAACTTTCACTAATTCTTTCACTAGTCATTTACTGTGCTCTTTAAAACCCCTTAAGAAGTGATCTACTCTTAAAACACAGCAGTAACCTAATTATTAGTTGACTATTATACATAGAACACCTTTTCATAAAAGTGATTTTAAGGTAATACATAGCAGAAGGGCAAAGGTGTTTACTCTGCAAACATCTACAGTTTTTTCTTAAACATTTTATTTTAGTTAGTTGACATACATTATTATATTAGTTTCAGGTGTACAACACGTGTCATGGTAAGCACTACAGAATGAATAGAACTGTCAAAACACTAGGTTGTGCACCCAAAACTAACACTGTATGTCAACTATACTACAATAAAAATTTAAAAATAAAATAAATTATGCCTGAAATGCTAAAATACATTAAAAAACATTTTTAAATAAACTACAGTTGTCTGGCTCATTTTTACACATGTATTACTATACCAAATTAATGTGCATCATGTCTTAACTTAGGGCCTTGTTACCTTCCAAGGGTATGCTGAAAATATCTAACCCCCACTCCAAAGTCTCACCTTAGCCTGAAGTCATTAATATTAGCAACAACTTAGAATAAGAAAAAGTAGGAAGTTTACATGCAAATAAAAAAATAAATCATCCTACCTCACAGGTGCAAAATCTAGTTCGCTTTGTTGAAATAAGGAATCAGACCCAAACTCTTGATCTTGTGTCATACATGTCAGCAAAGGCAAATCAGGGGAAGCAAAGTTGTCTTGTATGACTGCAAAGTTTCAAGCATAAAAATGTTGGGAATGCTGAAAGTTAATTGCTTAGCTTACTCATGTAATACTTTATAGAACCTAAATACGTAGCCATCTGGAAATTTCTAAAAGCATCAGAATGATAACATAACAGCACTTAAAGTACAAAATTTCAAAGATAACCCTGAAGGATAGGTATTATTATGCCCATCTCACAGCTGAGGAAACATGATTATAAAATTTAAGAAATATGAATTTGCCCACATTCAAATAGCTTAAGTGTCAGAATGAGAACTGAACTTAAACACTCTAATTTCTTAGCGAGTGCTCTTAACCATTATGAGTGTTTCTTTCCATCTTAAATCAAACTGTAGTCCATAGGTTCCTGAGCATCCCTAAGACATTCTCAGGAGGTACCTAGAGTCAAAATTATATTCAAAATAATATTAAGATGTCATTTGCCTTATTCACTTTCATTCTCTCACAAGGGTATGGTAGAATTTTCCAGAAGCTACATCATCTGAGATATAGCAACATAATGAATGCAAAAGCAGATTATCAAAATCTACTTCTCCTCTATGAGGTCAAACATTACAGAGATTTTTGTTCTTAAATAAAACAATGGCACTCTTAAATATTTTGCTCTGGAAAATAGTTATTTTTCTTAAAAAATGTAATTTATGTTAACATGCAATGGAGTTTTTTTGAGTTAATATTTTAGAAATTACGAAGTTTTAATTTCTAAAATGGGAAATATCAACAACCCACATAAACAAAAGCTCCTTGAAGTCCTTGGTAATTTTAAAATATGTAAAGGAGTGCTGTTCTCCAAAAAGTTGGGAGAACTGCTGATTTAAAGGAAAAATAATTCTTGTGGATTCCTGAATGTCAATTTAAATAATTCTTATTATATGTGCCTAAATACATACAAAATAGGTATAAACTCCTCATTATTTATACCATTTATATAACTATAAAACAAAAACAAAATTTTAATAGAAATAAAACTATAAAACCATCAATATTCCAAGATTAATTTAACTGGATAGGTGATATTTTGCTAGAACTAAACGTTCTTTCACTATGAATGTGATACCATTGCTATGGTACACTTTCTTGATTTCAGAATGCCTATAATTCTGCATGACAACACCTTCCCTATCATAACTGTCATACCATGTTTTAATTTTTGGTCTGACTGCTTCTCACCTGAACAGTCAACTCCACATCCACTTTATTCACAGCTGTATCTGCAATGCCTACCAAAGTACTTGCTACACTTAGTTACTCAAAATAGAATTATTTATTAAAAATTAATTTATTAAAAATCAAGCAGGATGAGAATGATAACCTTGACTACCAAGGACTGCTTGGTATGATTCCTCTTTGACCTTGGCTTACAGACTCAGTCTTAAACCTTCATAACAGAGAAGTCTCTCATTCCTCTAAAAATCATAAAGGTTTTTAACAAAGATCCCACATTTCCTCACATTTAGACAACTGCTGATGGCTTAGACCACTATTTTTTGAAATATCTAACTGTTCTGGCACCAGTCATCATCATGACCTCTGCCGCTGGTGAGACCGATACACCCCCCAATGACTATATACGTACATAACAAAACAGCAATGATGAAATTTCCTCTAGAGATATATCAGATCCAGGGATCTGCTCTAATAACTAAAAATGTTCTATTTATCTAAAGTAAATGAGAAGCTGTAGTTCTAAAACCTTAACTAGAAAACATTTTAGAAGCCACATTGCATAATCTCCGACCGAATGTTGAAATTCTGAGAATTTTGCTTGACATTTTGCAATGATATAAACCTCACATTTTCTGTTGTTATATGGTCTTTGTACTATTAAATGGCTCTGTTAGGAAAGTTCTTTCTTATATCAAATTGAAAACAGCCTCCCTATAAGCTATGTATTCTCATTTTAACCCCTAGACTAAGAATAAGCAACCATTTTTTAAAAGGCCAACTAATAAATATTTTACACTTTGTGGATCACATAGCTACACATAGAAGTAGCTTTCTATATCTATATATCCCTAGCATCAAACACACTATAAGCACTTAGATATCTGTTAAGCAAATGAGTGAATAAATGAAAGGTAAACTCCTTCCTCCTTAGCTTGACAGCCCCTCAAACACCTGATCATAACAAAGTCTTCTCTTTCATCTACTGTCATACTCATTTCCTCTCAAAAAGGAACTGCTGTGCTGTCGATATCTTTCTTTAAAAAAAAATTTTTTAATTCATTTATTTATTTTAAAGAGCAAAAAAGAGAGTATGTGAGGTGGGGAGGGGCAGAGGGAGAGGCAGAGAATCACAAACAGTCTCCAAGCTAAGCATGAAGCCGGATCCCAGGACCAGAGCCAAAACCAACAGTCAGAAGCTCAACTGCCTGAGCCACCAAGAAGCCCCACTGTCAACATCTTTCTTAAAATGTGAAACTAAAACGGACTCTGATGGTCTACATCATAAAATACACTGGTGCCCATATTCTGATCTGGATAACCTTGGCTTATGTTTGAAAAAAACTTGTGGGACACCTGGGTGGTTCAGTCAGTTAAGCAGCTGTCTTCAGCTCAGGTTGTGATCCCAGGGTCCTGGGATTGAGCCCCACATCGGGCTCCCTGCTCAGCAGAGGGGGAACCTGCTTCCCCCTCTCCCTCTGCCTGCCGCTCTGCCTACTTGTGTGCTCTATCAAATAAATAAATAAAATCTTAAAAAAAAAAAGAAAGAAAGAAACTTATTGAATTAACTCCTATTGGCGCTCCTCTACAAAACGCTGACAAGATAACATCATGGTTAAATCTCATTCCACTGTCAAGGCTAGTTCTACACTTGATCTTAGCCAAAAGGCTGAGAAGCGTTTTTTGGGGGGAAAAGAAAACCTGAATAAAACAAAAAGAAGAGCAAAATAATATTGCCTTAATTATCATTTAGGCAAAAAAAACTGAAATCACCATACTGGTTAAGCATTCTTCTATACCCACACAATTCAAAGTAGTAATAACACAATTCTATCTCCTACCCTGATAATCTGAAAGGTACTTCACGTTTACCTTTTGTAAAGAGCTAATAAATCAGTGCCATATTAAGAAGAGGAAACCAGTAAGATCTACCTCAGACTAGTCATTTAACCTCTTTATCTCACTTTTAGGGTCTGAAAACTGAGAATAACATACGACTTAACTAATTCTAAGAATCTAATGAAGCAATGGATAAAGAGGAAGTGGTATATATATACAATGGAATACTATGCAGCCATCAAAAGAAATTAAATCTTGCCATTAGCAACAATGTGGGTAGAACTAGAGGGTATTATGTAGAGCGGAATAAGTCAATCAGAGAAAGAATTATCATTCCTGATAATTCCTGATAAATTTCTGATATGAGGAATTTGAGAGGCAGAGGGGAGGGTTTGGGAAGTAGGGAAGGAAAAAATGAAACAAGACGGGATCATGAGGGAAACAAACCATAGACTCTTAATCTCACAAAACAAACTGAGGGTTGCTGGAGGGAAGGAGGTATGGAGAGGGTGGCTGGGTTATGGACGTTGGGGAGGGTATGTGCTATGAAGTGTGTAAGCCTTACAATTCACAGACCTGTACCCCTGGGGCAAATAATACATTATGTGTTAATAAAAATAATTTTTAAAAATCTAAAAAAAAAAAGAATCTAATGAAGCAAGCTTGTAAGTATTTGTAGTTTTTTAAGGATCATGGAGGTTCCATTGCAAGAGATAAGAGATTGTCAAAGGATAATATATAGTTTACCCCAAGGAAAAATCCACAAACTCAAGGCCAAGGAGGTATACCCACTAGAGAGGAAGTTATCACCTTTCTACCTTCTGTGAGCAACAGGACATAATGAAGGGCAGATACACATAACTAGACCAGATGGTCAGTGTAGAAAACCAAAATTAAGCTAATACCTTTGAGGATGGCTCTATAGAGCTCCTCAATTCATGAAAGGATTTAGGGGTGCCTAGGTGGCTCAGTCAGTTAAGCATCTGACTCGGTTTCAGCTCTGCTCATGATCTTGCAGTGGAGAGATCAAGCCTCGAGTTAGGCTCTGTAATCACTGCAGAGTCTGCTTCAGATTCTCTCTCCCTCTCCTTCTACTTCTCCCCACCCCCTGCACGCTTGCACGCTCTCTAAAATAAATAACCTAAAAGAAAGAAAAAGAGATTTAGATGCAAGACCCAATGTCCCCCAAAAGTATGTTATAAATATGTTATTACTACTAGTTAAAAATAAAGAGGCATTACCTAGCAGCGGCGAACATAAGAGACCTCTCTTGGGTTCCTTTCCTTGATTTTCTGGTTGGGTCAATATACCTTCCTCCACAGAGGCGAGGTCTGTCACTTCGGTCCCTTCCTCTCTCATATTAAACCTGGTCTGGGTCATATCCAAGGTGTGGGAAGAGTCCATCTCTTGAGGAAGATACTGCCAACATTCTGTTCTCTAAAACAATAATTTTGAAGGAAAATATGCTAAGTCATTAACCGAGTTACCATATACATTAATATTTAGATACAAATATCCATAAACTCATGTAGCATTTGGCGTCTGTGTGATAACATTCTCATCATCGTGTTTTTGGAGAAAGTAAAACTGTTCTTTCTGTATGTTTTTCACAGTATTAACTACATTTTAGAGCTCTTCCCATCACTACCCATCTTTTAATGTGTTATATCACTAGCATTTCTGTTATTCTTTAACAGTTCTCTTCACTATATTTGGTTCTACATGAAATCTTACAATTTGATTACAAATCTGAATTAGAAAATTAAATTTAAAAGATATATAAGCCGAACATATAAAACAGAAGGCCAAATGTCCAATTTTTAGCTCTAAAAACCAAAATTACTGTCAAATTTATAAAAGTTTCTAACTACTTCTATATTCTTGTACTTATCTCTTGATAGACCTGAAACAACCAATTCATGGATTGGCACCAATCCACAGACCACACTAAGTACCAATGTTGAATTAAAGACTATCTGAAATTACTGAGGTTCTATATGTTGGCTAATTGAATTTAAATTTTAAAAAAGACAAATGGTTAACAATTTTATCGGCATTTTTCTTTTAAATTTGGTATTGGTTAATAAAGATATTCTTCCTACCATGCTATGAAAGTACACTTTTATTTTCATATTTAATTAATTTGATTAGGAATGAACTCTATATTTGATCAAACTATAATACAGTATCTTTTTTTCCCAATTAAGTCTGATAATGTACTAAATTTCTTTCTAGTACAACATTTCTTACTTGGCAATGGTAGATCAGATTTTAATCATATTTGCTAGCACTCTAACATTTTCACTCATACATATTCTTAAGATTGATCAGGATTTTCAAATGCCTTGCTTTGTTTTCTAACCTTATTCCATAAACTTGTCCTATATATTTTTTAAGATTTTATTTATTTATTTGAGACAGAGAGAGAGAGAGAGAGAGAGAATGAGCATGAGCAGGGGGAGGGGTAGAGGGAAAAGGAGAAGCAGACTCCACACTGAGCGTAATGCCCAACGTGGGGCTTGATCTCAAGACCAAGACCATGACTTGAGCCGAAGGCAATTAACCAACTGAGCCACCCAGGCACCCCAACCTATTGATATTCATTGTTTGTAAACAAGTCTATTACTGAACTTTTCTACCTTTTTTTAAAAATTTTTAAAAGATTTAATTTATTTATTTGACAGAGATCACAAGTAGGCAGAGAGGCAGGTAGGGGAGGGGAGCAGGCTCCCAGCTGAGCAGAGAGCCCGATGCGGGGCTCGATCCCAGGATCCTGGGATCATGACCTGAGCTGAAGGCAGAGCCTTTAACCCACTGAGCCACCCAGGTGCCCCTGAAACTTTTCTTTCTTAACCAATTCAAATGTTTTCTTTCTTTTTTTCTTTTTTCTATTTCTTTTTTCTTTTTTCTATTTTTTTATTTTTTCAAATGTTTTCTTAAGAGAGTATAAATTTTTTATTCTCAAATAACCCAAAATCTATAAAAAGATGTATTATAATACAGAATGATTTTCTCAAACAACACTTTCATTTTTGAAGTTATTAGTTAAAATTACCATTACCTAAAATTCACTAATTACATGTTCTTTTAGTAAGTTAAGAAAAAAAAAAAAAGATACACAACTATCCACTATTTACTATCAGTTATATGAATATATGCAGGGAAAAAAAACAATTGGAGAGTAATATTCTAAAATATTAACACTACTCATCTACAGCTTCTGGGATTATAGAACAGTAGACCTTTGACATTCCAGAATATCTCAATCCCTGCTATGCTGGATAAATTAGTCCAACCCAGAACATCAAAATCGTGTTTTCAATACTTGGAAACAAAAGGTGATTAATTTTAAATTTTTTCTTTTGAGAGTACTCCATTCTATAGAGCACAGTGAGCCAAAGAAGTGTTTAAAAGCAGGGGAATGCCAGTCATTGTGTGACTCTACCAAAAAATCTCTAGTCCCCAACTCCTCTCAGTCTCCTCGAGCATGGTTTGAGCCTGGTCCCACAGTTTATTCCTCACTCCAAAGAGACAGGTATCTGTTGGCTCTCCTGCCCATCCTCTGGCCTAGTCAGAGCACTCTACTCTAGCTCAACTTCAGTAATTCTTTAACCACATTAAGACAATTATCCTATTTATTACATTTATACTTTTCATAATTCCTTTCTTTTCCTGTATTTCCCTCTTTACCACTCTGAGAGTTCAGAGTCGTCCTTATAACCACTGCCTTGCAAACATCTTTAACTTTCCTGCACTTTTCTCCCATTATCCTATTTGCCTGGTAAAAGCTCAGTTCTCTAGTCGAACCTTCTCCTTATCCGAACAAGGCAGCAGCGCACTGCTGAGTAAAGCACAAACCCAAACAGTTTTTCTCTTAAATTGATGATATTAGGGATGCCTGGGTGGCTCAGTCGTTAAGCTTCTACCTTGGACTGGGGTCATGAACCCAGGGTCCTGGGCTCAAGCCCTGCAGCGCTCCCTCCTCATCAGGGAGCCTGCTTTTCCCACTCACACTCCCCCTGCTTGTGTTCCCTCTCTCCCTGTCATTCTCTCTGTGTCAAATGAATACATAAAATCTTTAAAAAAGAAAGAAAAAAAAAAGATTGGGAGGATCTTTAAAAAAAATTAATGACCTTAAACCTCAAGGGCACTCAGAATTGCCTAGAAATCCTACTATATTTTCCTGCTGAAATGACTACACTTTTCTCTCCTCAGAAATACTGAACTCTCCTTCATTTTTTTTTCAGCATTCCAAGATTCACTGTTTATGTACCACACCCAGTGCTCCACGCAATCCATGCCCTCCTTAATACCCACCACCAGGCTCACCTAACCCCCACCCCTCCAAAACCCTCAGTTTGTTTCTCAAAGTCCACAGTCTCTCATGCTTTGTTTCCCCCTCCAATTTACCCCAATTCACTTTTCCTTTCCTTCTCCTAATGTCCTCCGTGTTATTCCTTATGTTCCACAAGTAAGTGAAACCATATGATAATCGACTCTCTCTGCTTGACTTATTTCACTCAGCATCATCTCCTCCAGTCCCATCCATGTTGATACAAAAGTTGGGTATTCATCCTTTCTGATGGAGGCATAATACTCCATTGTATATATGGACCACATCTTCTTTATCCATACATCTGTTGAAGGGCATCTCAGCTCTTTCCGTAGTTTGGCACTTGTGGCCATTGCTGCTATGAACATTGGGGTACAGATGGCCCTTCTTTTCACCACATCTGTATCTTTGGGTAAATGCCCAGTAGTGCAACTGCAGAGTCATACGGTAGCTCTATTTTTAATTTCTTTTTTTTTTAAAAGATTTTATTTATTTATTTATTTTACAGACAGAAATCACAAGTAGGCAGAGAGGCAGGCACAGAGAGGGGGGGAGGCAGGCTCCCTGCTGAGCAGAGAGCCTGATGCGGGGCTCAATCCCAGGATCCTGGGATCATGACCTGAGCCGAAGGCAGAGGCTTTAACCCACTGAGCCACCCAGGCGCCCCATCTATTTTGAATTTCTTAAGGAATCTCCACACTGTTCTCCAAAGTGGCTGCACCAACTTGCATTCCCACCATCAGTGTAAAAGGGTTCCCCCTTCTCCACATCCTCTTCAACACTTGTTGTTTCCTGTCCTGTTAATTCTGGCCATGCTAACTGGTGTTAGGTGGTATCTCAATGTGGTTTTGATTTGAATTCCCTGATGGCTAGTAATGATGAACATTTTTTCATGTATCTGTTAGCCATTTGTATCTCTTCTTTGGAGAAGTGTCTGTTCATGTCTTCTGCCCATTTTCTGACATGATTATCTATTTTTTGGGTGTTGAGTTTGAGGAGTTCTTTATAGATCTTGGATATCGGCTGATGACCTCATCTCGTACTTCAATTAAGTGAAGAGCAGGAAATGGAACTTCCTTATCTTCCTATCACCAGATCTAAATCCCATTTTCATCTTGTGATTTTAAAAAAGTCTCTGTACCTACCAAAGGCGTCCTCATCTTATTCTATTCTTTTCAACAACTGCCTTCCTATACTATGCTCCTGCTTTCATCCATTTGCCCTCTCTACTAAATCATTCTTCTCCCCAAGCAAACATATATAATTTCCCATCATAAAATAAAATTATGAAACATCCCTGTTCAACATTCCTTTTCTTTTTTTGCATATCTTTTTTTTTTTTATCTTTTTTCTTTTGTTTTAGCTTTTAGTTTTTACGTAAATCTCAATGAACATTAGTTTCAGGTATACAGTTTAGTGATTTAACACTTACATACAACACCTGGTGCTGGTCACAAGTTTCTGTACATTATGTTGCTGTTTCTATCATACAGTGGTTACTTGTTATACCTTTTTAATCAATAAAAAAGGCCCTTGAATCTCTAATGTTTTTGACATAAACACATTTTGAGGGAGAAATAAAGATTAGAGATATAAATTTGGGATTTTTAAGTATACAGATCTATTTAACCCCCCAGATCCAGATGAGAACTAAAACATCCCAAAACTTGAAGCAAAAGTCAAAAACTCAAATGTGAACAGGGCCAGGGAAGTAAGAGAAATGAGTAAATCTGCCTGAAATTAGAATGTTGGGACCTGTGGCCAAATATGCACTGCATACACACTTTAAAGTGTTCTATTTCGGGACACCTGAGTGGCTCAGTTGGTTAAGCCGCTGCCTTCCTTCGACTCAGGTCATGATCGCAGAGTCCTGGGATCAATTCCCGCATCAGGCTCCTTGCTCGGCATGGAGTCTGCCTCTCTCTCTGACTCTGCCTGCCACTCTGCCTGCTTGTGCACTCGCTCTCTCTTTCTCTCTCTGACAAATAAATAAATAAATATTTTAAAGTGTCCTATTTCAAAATTTTAAAAACAGTGTGCCAAAAAAAATTTTTTTTTTCTGAAAACCACATTTAACCATTATTCAGGCCCACAGCTTGCAATATTTGATTTCGAAGTTTAACAGGGGGAAGATAAAGCAGCAAAGGAAACTGAGAACAGCAGAAGAGTAAAAAGAAAACTAGTAGGAGCTAAGAAAGGAAATCATTTTAAGAAATTATGCAACAGTTAACGGTGTCAAATGCTATTTACTGTAGCTAAAATGAGCACAGAAAAGTGCTCACTGTATTCAGCTATACAAATGTTAGCGAAACTTGCTTACACAGAGTTGAGGTCAGAACACAAAGCAGATTAAGTAAAATAATAAGTAGATCTTAACCAGTGATATAAGGTATATATATTAAAAAGGAAAAAAAACTACAGTTGATATAACTGTCTACTTAGAAAGTCCTAGAGGACCTGGGTTGCTCTGTTGATGAAGCGTCTGACTCCAGATTTCAACTCAGGTCATGATCTCAGGGTCATGTGAGCCAGCTCCACAGGCTCTGTGCTGGGTGTGGAGCCTGCCTGGGATTCTTTCTCTTTCTCTCTCTCTCTCTCTCCCATTGCCCCTCTCCACTCTCTTTCCCTTTCTCAAAAAAAAAAAAAAGGGGGGGGGGGGGGCAGGATTCTAAAAAAAATCTACAGAAGTCTACCACTAAAACCGGTAAATGTGATTAGCAAGGTCACAGGATACAAGTTCATTATACAGTCATTTATATTTCCATATACTCGTAATCAATAGGAAACTGAAATTTTTAAAAACATCAGTAAGATTAATTACACCTTAATAAAAGCAATGTTTAAAAAAAAAGTCAGTCTAACACAAACACGTTAAGTTTGGTACACTGAAGACAACAAAACACTGACGAAAAAATTAAACACCTAAATGAAACTGAAAGAACTGTTGTGTTTGTGGATTAGAGAACTCAACTATTATTAAGATGTCAATTCTCTCCAAACTGACGTATAACTCAAGGCAACCTTCTTTTTTTTTTTTAAGATTTTATTTATTTATTTGACAGAGAGAGATCAAAAGTAGGCAGAGAGGCAGGCAGAAAGGGGGAAGCAGGCTCCCTGCTGAGCAGAGAGTCCATTGCGGGGCTCAATCCAAGGACCCTGAGATCATGACCTGAGCCGGAGGCAGAGGCTTAACCCACTGAGCCACCCAGGCGCCCTTCAAGGCAATCTTAATCAAAATCCCATCAGGCTTTTTTAATAGAGAAGCTGATCCTATATTTATACAGAAATTACAAGAATCTAACATAAACAAAACCATTTTTCAAAAGAGGAACAAAGTGGGAGAACTCACACTACCTGATTTCAGGACAGTATAATAATTAAGAGTGTGGGATTGGCATGACAGACATATAAATCAATGGAACAGAGTCCAGAAATAGACCAACACATTTACAGTCAATCTGTTTTTGATAAAGATTCCAAAGAAGCATTAGACAAAAATTATAGTATTTTCAGTAAATGGTATCATAATGACAATTAAATAATCATATGTAAAAAAATAAAGCTGGACCCTTACTTCACATCATATACAAAAACCAACTAAAATGGATCATATATAATAAATGTAAAATCTACAACTATAAAACTTCAGAAACAGGGGTTCACAACTGGGTAAAATTTTGACACTCCCTCTTCCCTCAACCACAGGACATTCAGCAATATTTGGAGACATGCTTCACAGTTACAACACGGGGGAATACTCCTGATATCTAGTGGGGAAAGGTCAAGAATGATGCTAAACACTATAACACACAGGACAGCTCCACCCAATAAGGAACTATCTAGCCCAAAATGTCAAAAAGGCCAAGGTTAAGAAACCTTGTTCTAGAAAAATATATAGAGCAAAATCTTTGTGACACAGGATTAGGAAAAAATTTCTCAGAACACAACAATACAAACCACTCAAAGAAACCCCAAATCTATACAACAACTTCATTTTTTATGTGGGTTTTTAAAAAAGATTTTATTTATTTATTTATTTATTTGGCAGAGAGAGAGAGAGAGAGAGAGAGAGAGACAGGCAGAGAGAGCACAGCAGGGGGAGTGGTGGAGGAAGAAGCAGATACCCCACTAAACAGGGAGCCCAATTCAGGGTTCAATCTCAGCACCCTGGGATCATGACCTGAGCTTAAGGCAGACAGAGGCTTAACCAACTGAGACGCCCAGGCATCCTGATACATAGAATTCAAAGAAAAACTTACAAAATACACATTTGATATAGGACTTGCATCCAGAATTTATAAAGAACTTCCAAACTCAACAAATGGAATAAATAAACCATTAAAAATGGGGGAAAGATTTTAAAAGACCCTACATCAAAGAAGAAACATAGGTGGCAAATAAGCACACAAAAAGATGTACATTAGCAAAATGCATACTAAAACCACAATGAGACACCATAATACAACTATGTATAAAATGATTAAAAATTTTAAAACAAAACTACTGGCAATACCAAGAGCTGGCAAGGATACAAATCAACTAGAACTCTCATATATTATGGGAGAAGGCAAATTGGTACAGCCACTTTGGAAAACAGTTTAGTACGTTCTCATAACATTAAACACACAATTACTTTATCAGACAGCAATCTCATTTCTAAGTATTTACCAAGAGAATGAAACCATTTGTCTGCCAAAAACCTTCACCTGTATGGAATATTACTCAACAATAAAAAATTAAAAAGAACAAACTATTAATTCATACAATATGGATAAATCTCAAAAGCATGTGCTAAGTGAAAGAAGCCAGACTCAAAAACTCAAAAACTCAAAAAACCACTTCAATTCTGAAAGGGCTAAACTATAGGGACAGAAATCAGATCAGTGGTTGCCAAGGACTAAGGATGGGGACATGACTGACTATATATTGAGGCACAAGGGAACCTTTCCAGGGTCATGACAATCTTGTGTATGTCAAATGTGGTAGTGGTTATATGACTGTAAATATGTGCCAAAGCTCATCAAACTGTATACCTAGAAGAGGATTGCTGTATTTAAATTATACATCAATAAGGTTAACATAGCAGGAAACAGAGAGAGAAAATTCCTGAAAATTTCATTTAACAAGGAGCAGAATATTAAACCAACAGCAGCTGGAGGGGAAGAGAGGATGAGACATTTGTACTCAGTTGCTAGAGGTGACATGGTCTAGACTGTGATCAACAGATAATAACGTAGTAAGCGCAGAAGTTTAGGAGGAGAAGTAGAGGAAAAGATCTGTGAAGGTTAGATCAAAGATCCAGGAGCTTTAGGCACTACATGGGTAATGTAAGCTGAAGTGAAAGAAACTGAGAACAGGGCAGCAAAAGCTATAGTTTCCAATGAATAAAGAGAGGTAACTTAGATAACAGCAACAAAGATGAACAAACAGAGTAACAAGGAGAAAAGAAGAAAGGGAATAAAAAAATAGCATAATGCTCCTGCTAAGCTGAGGAACCCAGGCATAAAGGCAGAAATAAAGAGCTACAGGATCTATCCATGGCATATAGTATCATAAGATAGGGACAAAAGGGGAAGACATCTATTTTTGGACCACGCTCTACCATAAATATGTCCTCAGAGAATATGAAACTATTTGGGGATATATCCCTATACTCATTTCCTAGGACTGCCATAACAAAGTTACACAAATTGGGGGGTTCAAAACAACAGAAATTTATTTTCTCACAGGCTAGAGGTATGGAGGCTAGAAGTCTGGAATCAAGGTGCTGGCAGGGCCATGTTCCACCCAAAGCCTCCAGGGAGGCTCCTTCCTTACCTCTTCCCTCAGATAGCCCCAGACATTCTTTGGCCTGGGACACTGTATCTCCATTTTCTGCCTCTGCCTTCACAAGGCTGACTTCTTCCTGTGTGTGTCTCTTACACATGCTGTTCTCCTCTCTTATAAGGATATCAGTTATATTGGATTAAGGGCCTACCATACTTCAGTATGCTCTAAGTTATATTTGCAATCACCCTATTTTCAAACAAGGACACCTTCTAAAATACTGGGGATTAGGACTTCAACAAATTCTGGGGCACACAATTCAATCTACGGCAATTCCCCTTTCATTCAATGGTCCCAGAATCCTACGCACTTTCCGGTCAAGATTTCTTTTAACCCCTTTTTTTCCCCTGATGATGGCAAATCTCCTTCCTCCATATCTCGTATAGAATGGATAATCACTGCAATTTAGGGGAAACGGAAGGTACCAGAAGAAATCTGATAATCAAGTTATTAGATAATCAACCTTAAATATTTAACTATTACGAATAAGGTTGCATTTTTTTTCCTCCAACAAACATATGTAAGCTTCTTTCCTATCTGCTCCCTAGTTTTCCATCTCTTCTAAATTCATGACTAAACTCTAGATTAGTACTCAAAGTATGGCCAAAAGATCGCTGGCCATCACAGACACTCTTTCAGGAAATCTCTGTGCAGCTCCATCTACGCAAGGCCAGATTTTTTTTCGCATACTTCAGTGTATCCCAGCAGACTAAATGCACAAACAGATATGAGACTCCAACTGTGACAGCTAACTTTTTAAGATTTTATTTACTCATTTGACAGACAGAGATCACAAGTAGGCAGAAAGGCAGGCAGGGAGACGGGGGTAAGCAGGCTCCCTACTGAGCAGAGAGCCCGATGAGGGACTCGATCCCAGAACCCTGGGATCATGACCCAAGCTGAAGGCAGAGGCTTTAACCCACTGAGCCACCCAGGCGCCCCCGTGATGGTTAATTTCATGTGTCAACTTGGTTAAGCCACCAGACAACCAGATATTTGGTTAAACATTATTCTGTATGTCTGTATGTCTAACATTTGTCCACAGACTGAGTAAAGCAGATTACTCTTTCTACTGTGGGGAAGCTTCATCCAATCCATTAAAGGCCTGAATGGAACAAAAGGCTGAGCAAAACAGAATTCACGGTCTCTGCCTGATGGTCTTAAGGCTAGTCTTCTCCTGCCTTTAGATTTAGGTTCAGAATAGAACTTACACCATCGGTTCTCCTGGTTCTCAGGCCTTTGGATTCAGATTAAGACTATACTATCAGCTCTCCTCGGTCTCCAGGTTGCAGATCTTAGAATTCTCAGCCATCACAAGAGCAAATTCCTTATTTTATGTGTGCGTGTATATACATGTATGTATGTATAAGTCTCCTATCAGTTTTGTTTTTCTAGAGAATCCTGTCTAATAAACCATCTTTCATTATGCCTGTCATTAAAGAGATACACAAAAATGTAAAACAATGCCACTCTTTCAACTAATTTTTTTGTCTTGGAAAATAGTTATTTTTCAGGGCAGCTGGGTGCCTCAGTGGGTTAAGCCTCTGCCTTCGGCTCACGTCATGACCTCATAGTCCTGGGATTGAGCCCCGCATCAGGCTCTCTATTCAGCGGGGAGCCTGTTTCCCCCTCTCTCTCTGTCTGCCTCTGTGCCTACTCGTGATCTCTCTCTCTGTCAAATAAATAAATAATCTTAAAAAATAAAAAGTTATTTCTCATTTTTAAAATATATCATTTATGCTAATATATAATGGGTTTATTATTTTTTAAATATTTTTTAATGTTTTAATTTCTAGTAAGCTAAATATCAATATAGATAATCCTTATGAACAAAAGACGCTTAAAATACTTATGAAGAATGTAAAGGAGTCCTGAGATAAAAAAAGAAACTGAATTAGCTAGTCTACATAATTAAAATTGTTAAACATCTATTAGAAAAATGAATATTAAAGTAATTCACCTCTTACTATTCTTAACAGCTAAATCAGAATTTCTCATGCTGCTTATGAAGAGAAAAATAGTTTGCTAGTTACACAAGACACACCTGATCAGCCTTAGACCTCCACCGAGCTGTTTTTTCCACAGAGACCACAGTAGTATTAGAAATCTGTGTCCTACTATTGCCTTGATATAGTGGCTGTTGCCATACATGACAGGTCAATGGAACAACCTGAAAATCAAAAGCAGATTTAAATAGAGTAGTGACACAATCATTGTTATTAGATAATAAAATCTAAACTTTAGCTTGTACTTCTCAGTTTCTAGAGCATTTTCAAATATGTGTGTGTGTGTGTGTGTGTGTGTGTGTGTGTATATATTATACATATATATATAAAACATTTCAACTCCACAACCACTGTCCAAATTATTACCTTAACTTAAAAATAAAGAACAGGAGCACCTGGGTGACTCAGTTGGTTACTGACTCTTCATTTCACCTCAGGTCATGACCTCGGGGTCCTAATATCCAGTCCAGTGTCAGGCTCTTTGCTCAGCATAAAGTCTGCTTGCAATTCTCTCTCCTTCTCTCTCTTTGCCCCTCCCTGCTGCCCTCACGCATGCATGCTCGGGCACGCGCTCTCTCTCTCCAGAATAAATAAACAAATCCTTAAAAAAATAAAAATAAAAAAATAGTCTTAAGATTATCCAGTTAGAACTCAACATACTTTCCAATAAACCATGGCAGTTCTTTAACCTACTTTACCCCTAGAAGTAAAAGAAGCAAGCAGAAACAAGCAAGTTACTAACTTTAAAATCTTACTATTTGAGATACCTAAGAAATGAACCCTAACAATAGGGACTAAAATCAACTCATGGTGGGGACTGTGGAAACAAACAGGCTATTTTGTGAGATCAGGGGTTAGAGCAGGGGTCCCTCAACTGTGAAAGGAAGCAGTAAAAGCTGTGACTACAGCTCAAGGCTGAAGCAATGCAAATGGAAAAGATCAAGGCAATCAAACAAAAACGAGCTAGGTCAAGTCACCCACTGGTTCAGAGACTGAGTCCTGAGATTTTCTCCAATATCCCTGGAAAATAAAAACCCGAAGCTTCAATATAAGACCTCTTCTTAAAAAAACAGCCACAAGGGGCAAAGTAAAGACAACCACAAAAACACCAGGTAGTGAAGGGTACACCAAAAGAGAAAACAACAACAACAAAAAAACACTCCTGCTAATAAAAATGCAATTACAAACTATACTTTCAAAAAAACTTTAAAATGAGTATCTCAGATCCTCAAAGATATAAACACACAATGTCCATGAAAAGAGAAGAAGTTATAAAAGTAAAACAGGCAGTTATAAGCCAAGAAAAGATGAATGCTAACAAATTATTAATAACCACAAATGTGAAAGAGCCTCTGAAGGAAATCCAAGGTCATCAGATTTTTTCCAGATTTAAAACACTGTTACTACACTCAAAAAACACTTTTATAGAGAGAACTTATAACAATGTATTTTTGGTTACAGAAAGGCCAGCTTATTTATAATCTATTCAATAACTAAAGAGATTTCTCAGATATCAATTCTTCCAAGGGTTTTTTCTCTAAAGGTAGAGTACCATGGCTCACACTCATCTTGCTTCAATGGCAATGTTTAAGGGACAAAGAGTAAATAAAACTGTTTTGCAAATGCATTCTGGACATCTGAAATACCTAAATATGTAACAATACAGCCAAAGTTCTAGCACAGTCTTCTTTGAGACCTCCAGGAAAGAATCCCAACATAAATGTTTAAAATGGCTCGTCACTGCAGCTAAATAATGCTGGTTGTGGACCATGGGGTCTTGCCTTTGAAAAGAGTTGCTTCACAACAGCTTATAAAAAGAGAGTTCAATTCTTCAGGATATTAGTAATAATACAATATTAAGAAACTAGCACTTTGAGAACCCAATATATGAGAAAACAAACATTCCCCCCTTAGTTTTATCAGTTTAAAGAAAACCTAAAATTTAAATGCTAAAAGTTCTTATTAGAAAATCCATTCCTGGGGCACCTGGGTGGCTGTGTGGATTAAGGCCTCTGCCTTCCACTCAGGTCATGATCCCAGGGCCCTGGGATAGAGCATCGCCAAGCTCTGCTCAGCAGGGAGCCTGCTTCCCCATCTCTCTGCCTGCCTCTCTGCCTACTTGTGATCTCTGTCTAATAAATAAAAAATATTAAAAAAAAAAAAGAAAATCCATTCCCCAGAACTTCCTTTTTTATCACCTGTTTACACATCATCAAGAAAACTAATTAATACATTCCCATATGATTGATCAACTTTCCCACTATTACCTCTGACTATAACCCAAATACTTGAAGGATTCTTAAGATGAATGCTTAAAAGCTAAGCAGTGGTGTCATCAACTGTCATCAACTCTTCATCTGAGATTAAATGTTTTTTGGCATAAATTAACAGCTTGAAAGAGCCCTTCCCTGAATAGGTTTTTAATATTAAAGGTAGCAGTCTTCCAAATATATGCTGCTTATGAGATCTAAGGACACATATAGGCTGAAAGTAAAAGGATGGAAAAGGATATTCCATGCAAATAGTAACCAAAAGAGCAAAGGAGTAGCTATACCAAATTCAAATGAAACAGATTTTAAATAAAAAACTGTTATGAGACAAAGGACACTATAAAACCATAAAAGGGTCAAATCACCAAGAAGATACAACAATTACAAATATTTGTGGACCCACCCTTATAGTTCCCAAATCAATAAGGCAAATTTTTAAAGACTTGAAGGAGAAATATACAGCAACACAGTATATTAAAAGACTTCAATACCTCACTTTCAATAATGGATAAAACCACCATATGGAAGAACAGTAAGTAAATAAAGTGAACAACACTACAGACCAACTGGACCTAACACATATACAGAAAGCTCCACCTAAAAACAGCAGAATATACATTTTTTTTAAAAGATTTTATTTATTTGACACAGCAAGAAACAGCGAGAGAGGGAACACAAGGAATGGGAGAGGGAGAAGCAGGCTTCCTGCTGAGCAGGGAGCCTGATGTGGGGCTCGATCCCAGGACTCTGGGATCATGACCAGAGTGGAAGGCAGACACTTAACGACTGAGCCACCCAGGCCCGCCCCCAGAATATACATTTTTTTCAAGTACATATGGAACATTTTTTAGGATAGAACATGTTAGGCCACAAAAGTCTTAAGAAACTCAAGAAGCCTGAAATACAACATCTTTTCCAATCACAGTGGAATGAAACTAGAAATCAATGGCACAGAAAAAAACTGGAAATTTCCACAAAAAAAAAAATTTCCAAAACATGAAAATTAAACACTATATGCTTAAAAAAAAAAATCAAACAAGAAGTCACAAGGGAAAAACAAAAACAAAAACAACTTTGACACAAATGAATTTGAAGACACAAAATACCAGAACTTATGGGATTCAGCAAAAGCAGTGCCAAAGGGAAATTTACCACTGTAAAGGCATACATTAAAAAAAAAAAAAAAGTCAGAAGATAGTCCAAGATAGCAGAGGAGTAGAAGACCTTAGTTTCATCTTGCCCCAGGAATTCATCTAGATAGCTATCATATCATTATGAACACCTACAAACTCAACCAGAGATCTAAAAAAAGAATAATATTCTACAAATCAAAAAGCATACACTTTCTACGAGACAGAATGACAAGACAGAAAAACTCACCTCAGAAAGAGAACAAGAGGCAGTACTTATTGCCAGGGATCTAATCAGTATAGAGGTAAGTAAGATATCAGAACTGGAGTTCAGAATAACAATTATAAAGATAATAACAGAATCCCTTTCTGGAGAGACAAAAGAACTAAAATCTAATCAAGTCAAAATATAAAAGGTTATTAATGAGAGGCAATAAAAAATGAAGACTCTAAATGCTAGGATAAATGAGGCAAAGAAAGAATTAGAAGACCAAATGACGGAGAAGAAAGAGAGATAAACTACTGGATCACGAAGGTAGAATTCAAGAGATAAATGATACCATAAAGCAAAACAATACTGAAATAATTGGGATCCCAGAGGAGGAAGGGGGGGGCCCTAAGCAGGGGGAGAAAAAAAGGCATTCAATCCAGGAGGCACAGAGAACCCCCTCAAAATCAGTTCAACACCTTGACATGTAATGGTGAAACATGCAAATCTCAGAGACAAAGAGAAAATCCTGAAAGCAGCTTGGGACAATCAGACCATAACCTACAAGGGTAGAAACATTAGACTGGCAGCAGACCTATCCACAGAGACTTGCCAGACCAGAAAGGACTGGCATGATATATTCAGGGTGCTAAATGAGAAAAATATGCAGCCAACAGTACTTTATCCAGCCAGAAGTCTTTCAAAATAGAAGAAGAGATAAAAAGCTTCCAGGACTAGGGGCACTTGGATGACTCAGTGGGTTAAAGTCTCTATCTTCAGCTCAGATCATGATCCCAGGGTCCTGGGATCGAGCCCCACATCAGGCTCTCTACTCAGCAGGGAGCCTGCTTTCCCCTCTCTCTCTCTCTGCCTGCCTCTCTGCCTACTTTTGATCTCTGCCAAATAAATAAAATCTTTAAAAAAAAAAAAAAAAAAACTTCCAGGACTAAAAGAATTTGTGTGGGAATGCAAGCTGGTCCAGCCACTCTGGAAAACAGTACACAGGTTCCTCAAAAAGTTTAAAATAGAGCTCCCCTACAGCCCAGCAAATGCACTACTAGGGATTTACCCCCAAGAAACAAATGCAGTCATCTAAAGGGGCATCTGCACCCCAATGTTTAGAAGCAATGTTCACAATAACCAAACTATGGAAAGAGCCCCGATGTCCATCGACAGATGAATGAATAAAGAAGATGGGATACACACACACACACACACACACACACACAAATGGAATATTACTCAGCCATCAAAAAAATGAAATCTTGCCATTTGCAACGTGGATGGAACTAGAGAATATTACGCTACACAAAATAAATCAGTAACAGAAAGATAATTATCATATGATCTCACTCCTATATGGAATTTAAGAAACAAAACAGAGAATCATAGGGGAAGAGAGGAAAAAATAAAACAAGACGAAACCAGAGTTGGAGACAAACTGTATGAGACTCTTATGGGAAACAAACAGAGTTGTTGGAAGGGGTTAGGGATGGAGGGATGGGGTAACAGGGTGATGGACATCAAGGAGGACACATGATATAATGAGCACTGGGTATTATATAAGACTGATGAATCACAGATCTGTACCTCTGAAACCAATAA
This sequence comes from Lontra canadensis, assembly GCF_010015895.1. Classification (NCBI taxonomy): domain Eukaryota; kingdom Metazoa; phylum Chordata; class Mammalia; order Carnivora; family Mustelidae; genus Lontra; species Lontra canadensis. The sequence continues at coordinate 317,229 of NW_022631044.1, forward strand.
TCCATTATATGTTAATTTAAAAATAAATAAAAATAAAAGGAAAAAAAAAGAAAAAAAATTTAAGCCCCAGATAAACCAAACAGAAGATCAGAAGATCTGTTGATCACAATCTGGTTTTACAGGAAATACTAAGGGAAGTTCTTCAGGATGAAAGCAAGTGACAACCAGCAAGTAATTCAAATTTATGGAACACAACAAAAAGGTCAATCAAAGCAATTTTGCAGGCAACTGCGAAAGATAGTATAATTGTGTATTTATTCTCCCTTCTTCCTTTCACTGATTTAAAAAGGAACTGCAGGGGCACCTGAGTGGCTCAATCAGTTGGGCATCTGCCTTTGGCTCAGGTCATGATCTCAAGGTCCTGGGATTGAGCCCCCGTGTCACATTCCCTGCTCAGCAGGGAATCTACTTCTCTCTATCCTTCTGATCCTCCTCCCTACTTGTGCTCTCTCAGTCTCAAACTAATAAATAAAATATTTTAAAAAATAAAATAAAAAGCTACTGTATGAAACAAAATGTATCTAACCATATTGTTGGGCTATAACACAGAAATATATTTGATAATGATACCACAAAGGCGATAACAGGAATAGAGTCGCAATGGAGTAAGGAAATAACACCAGATAATAACTCAAAAGAAGGGAAGAAATGAGTATGAAAAAAGGAAAATAAGGTTAGTATATCATCTCTACAAATATGTAATTGTTATTCTTCCTTCTGCCAGAATCTTCAAAAAAAACCTAAGATTTATGAAGTTCTAAATATAACAATATATTGCTGTGTATATAACACATACAGACCTATGCCTCACAGTAATAGCATTAAAAAGGGGATAGAGAATGGACATATCTGGGCATAACGTTTCTAAATGTCATTGGAACTAAGTCCTAATGAATCTGAAGCAGATTCTGATAAGTTAATATGATACTGTAAGCCCTAAAAATAACTCAAGAATAATAATTTTAAAAATCAGAATAAGAGAAAATTATCTACTTAATACAAAAGGTGGCAATATTAGGAGGACTAAAGGATTAAAACAGACATGAGACATATAAAAAAGTTAAATAGAAATAAATCCAAACATGTGCGTGAACTAAATAATCCAATCAGAGGCATATGTTGTGTTAGACTGCATGAAAAAGAAGATTCAACTGTATGCTGTCTATAGGAGATACACTTTAGGCCCAAAAAGACAAACAGGTTGAAAATTAAAGGAGAGATTAAAAAGATTTACTATGCAAACAATCCAAAAAGAGGTAGAGTAGTTATAGTAATTATCAAGATGAAACATACCAAAACATAATAAAATGCCTAAGAATAAATTTAACCAAGGAGGTAAAAGACTTGGTACTCTGAAAACTATAAAACACCAATGGAAGAAACTGAAGACAACACAAATGAAAGATATTCTATGCTCATAGATTAGAAGAACCAGTATTGTTAAAATGTCCATACTACCCAAAGCAATCTACAAATTTAATGCAATCCCTATCAAAATACCACTAACGCTTCTCATAGAAATAGAACAAATAATCCTAAAATTTGTATGGAACCACAAAAGACCCCAAATAGCCAAAGTAATCTTGAAAAAGAAAAACAAAATTGGAGGTATCATAAACCCATATTTCAAAATATACTGCAAAGCTACAATAATCATAACAGTATGGTACTGGCACCAAAAAAACAAACAAAACAAAACAAAAACAATATACAGATCAATGGAACAAAATAGAGAGCCCAGAAATAATACAATATTAATAATAAATATAAACTGATTATATGATCAGTTAATGTTTGACAAAGGAAGCAAGAATATGTAATGGGAAAAAGTCTCTTCAATAAATGGGGCTGGGAAAACTGGATAGCTACATGCTGTAAGGGCCTGGTTAGCCAGAGGGAGCCATTTGGTTGTAAACTTAGATTCACCCTGCCACTCCCAAAGGAACTTACTTGCAAAGCCCAGATACAAGGGCGGGCCAGGCCGGGTGGAGACATCCAATCAGTAGGGCACACATATATTTACTATGGCAAGTTGAAATTCAATTGGCCACTGGTATTGCCGACCTAGCATGACTGTGCAGTTTTCCCTGTGTATTGCAATCTCATTGGCCACGTGTGTATAAGCCAGGCTCAACCACCTCTATAAAAGTTAGTCTGTGAGGCTGGAAGGGTCGTCGCCTCTTTGTAAGAGACCCCCGACTGGTTGGTTTGATTCTTAATGCTTGGTGGGAAATAAAGCTTTGCTTGACGTTCACTTTGTATCAGTCTCCCTCCTTTGATTATGGACCCTAACACATCCAAAAGAATGAAACTCAACCACTTTCTTACACCTTACACAAACAGTGTATGAAACAGGGGAAGGGGATTAGAAGCATACTAATCATGATGAGCACTGAGTAATACACAGCTGTTGAATCATAATATTGTACACCTGAAACAATGTCCATCGTATTATATTGTATACATGAATATTACATTGTACACCTGAAATGAATGTAATACTGTGTGTTAATTATACTGGAATTAAAATTTTAAAATGTTTTTAAAAAACATATTAAAATAAACTACTCAATATAAACAGGAACATTTCACAATGATAACGCAGTCAACCCACCAAGAATGCATAACAATTAAAAATCCATATGCAACTAACATCAGAGCCCCCCAGTAAAAACTGAAAGGAGAAACTGGAAGAAATGGAGGGAGAAATGGACAATTCAACAATAATTAGACTTCAATACTCCATTTTCAAAGAGACAGATATTCTACGAATGATTCTTGGACATTAAAAAAACAGAGCAAGTCAAACACTTTCCTATATGCCAGCAATGAACAACTGGAATCTGAAATTTAAAAAGCAATACCATTGACATTAGCACCCCCAAATTAAAACACTCAGGTATAAATGTAACCAAATATGTACAAAATCTATATGAGGCAAACTGTAAGACTCTGATGAAAGAAATCAAAGAGGAACTAATTACCACGTACACGGTTTGGAAGACTCAATACTGTCATATGTAAATTCCTCCCAACATGATGTATAGACTCAACACAATTCCAATCACAAACACAAATCCAACATAATTTGCTTAGAATCACAAAATTCTAAGCAAATTATGTTGCGGGTATTGACAAAGTAATTTTAGAGTTCATAAGGAAGACCCAGAACAGCTCTCACAAAATTAAAGACAAAGTGGGAGACCTGATACTATCTGACTTCATGACTCAATATAAAGCTACAGCAATCAAGACAGGGTAGTATTGGCAAAAGAACACAAAAATAGATCACCACCGTAACATAACAAAGCCCATAAATAGACCCAGATAAATACAGTCAACTAATGTTTGACACAGGAACAAAAGGCAATATAATGGAGCAAAGAGAGTCTTTTTAACAAATGGTGCTGAAACAACTAGACATCCCCAAGCAAAAAAATGAATCTAGACACTACTTTGACATGCTTCACAAAATTTAACTCAGAATCAATCATAGATGTAAATGCAAACTGGGAAATTCTAAAAACTATAAAACTCGTAGATGATAATATAGAAGACTTGGGATATGATGATGAATTTTTAGGTACAATACCAAACCACAATCCTTGAAAGAAATCACACTCATTACAATTTGACAATGTCAAAAGAATGAAAAGAGAAGCCACACACTGGGAAAACAATTGGTAAAAGACATATCTCATAAAGAACTATAAACCAAAATACATAACCCTTAAAATTCAATGATACAAAAACAACCCAATTAGAAAATGGTCAATAGATGTGAACAAAAGAGAAATACATCCAGAAAACAAGAACATGAGAAGATGCTCCATATCGTATTATCATTAGGGAATTGCAAATTAAAACAATGAGATCATCACTACACACCTACTAGAATGGTCAAAATCCCAAACGCTGGCAACACCAAATGCTGCTCAGAGTACAGAGTAACAGGAACTCTCATTCATTACTGAATGATGATGGGAATGCAAAATGGTACAGTCACTTTGGAAGACAGTTTGACAGTGTCTTATGAAACTAAACATACTCTTAGCATAAATCTAGCATTTCCTTAAACCAAAGCCTAATCCAGCACAAGGCCTTAACTCTTCAATTGTATAAAGGCTGAGAGTGGTGAGGATGCTGCAGAAAAGTGAGACTAGCAGAGGTTGGCTCATGAGATTAAAGGGAAAAAGCCATCTCCATAACAAAAATGTAAGGTGAAGCAGCAAATTCTGATGCAGAAGGTGCAGCAAATTATCTAGAAAACCTAGCTAAGATAATTAATGAAGGTAGCCACACTAAACAGCAGATTTTCAATGTAGACAAAACAGCTTTATGTTGGAAAAAGATGCTGTCTAGGACCCTCATGGCTAGAAAGAAGTCAACACCTGGCTTCAAAGCTTTAAAGGACAGGCTGACTCTTGTTAGGGACTAATGCAGCTGTTGACTTCAAGTTGAAGCTGATGCTCATTTATCATTCTGAAAATCCTAGAGCCTTCAAGAATTATGCTAAATCTACTCTGCCTGGACTCTATAAGTGGAAATACAAAGCCTGGATGATAGTACATCTGTTTACAACATGGTTTAATAAATATCTGAAGCCCACTGTTGACACCTACTGCTCAGCAAAAAAAAAAATATATATATATGTATATATATGTACATATATACGTATATATGTACATATATATACGTGTATATATGTATATATATGTATATATTCCTTTCAAAACATTGCCACTCACTGACATCGCACGTGCTCAGCAAAAAAAAAATATATATATATATATACGTACATATATACGTATATGTGTACATATATATACGTGTATATATGTATATATATATGTATATATTCCTTTCAAAACATTACCACTCACTGACATCGCACGTGCTCACCCAAGACCCTTAATGAAGATCTACAGTAAGACTAACGCTGTTTTCATGCCTACTAGCACAATATCCATTCTGCAGCCCGCGGATCAAGGAATCATTTGGACCTTCAAAAGTCTTATTATTAAAGAATATCATTGACAGAGATTCCTCTGATGGATCTGAGAAAAGTAAATTGAAAACCTTCTAGAAAGGATTTATCTTTCTAGATGACATTAAGAACATTCATGATTCATGGGAAGAGGTCAAATTATCAACTTATTTAAAAGGAGTTTGAAAGAAGCTGATTCCAACCCTCATGCATGACTGTGACAGTTTAAGACCGGTGAAACAAGTAACTGCAGATGTGATGTAAATAGCGAAAGAACCAGAATTAGAAGTAGAGCCTTAAGATGTGACCAAATTGCTACAATCTCATGATAAAACTATAATGGATGAGGAGTTGATTCCTATGCACAGGAAAAGAAAATTCTTGAGATGGAATCTACTCTTTATGAAGATGCTGTGAAGACTGTTGGAATGACAACAAAGGACTTAAAATGTTACTTAACCTTGTAACGGCAAGGGTTTGAGAGGCAGTGGCAGGGTTTGAGAGGACTAACTTCGGTTTTGTAAAGAACTTCTAGTGGTTCAGTTGGTTAAACACTCAACTCTTGATTTAGGCTCAGGTCATGGTCTCAGAGTCATGAGATCGAACTCCGCACTGGGCTCTGCACTCAGCAGGCAATCTACTTGAGGTTCTCTCTCCCACTTTCCTTCTGCCCCTCCCCCCTTCTCTCTTTCCCCCTCTCCCAAAATAAATAAATAAATCTTAAAAAAAAAAAAAAGTTCTACTGTGGGTAAAATGCTTCAAATAGCATCACATGCTACAGAAAAACCATTCATGAAACCAGCAATCAATGTCACAAACTTGTCTTATTTTAAGAAATGGCCACACCCATACCAGCCTTCAGCAGCCACCACCCCTGATCAGTCAGCAGTTACCAACATCATGGCAAGATTCTCTACCACAAAGATTACAACTTGCTAGAAGTTCACATGATGGTCAGCATTTTTTTAGCAATAAAGCATTTAATTAAGGTGTACACATTGTTGGTTTAGACATAATGCTATTGCACACGTAACAGACTACATTATAATGTAAACATAACTTTTATGTGCATTCAGCAAACAAAAAATTCTTTTCACTTGCTTTATTACAATATTCACTTTATTGTAATGTTCTGGAACCAAATCTGCAATATCTCCAAGGTATGCTTGTACAGCCTGCTCAGTATTTCTGCTCAAATTTTCTGGGAATGTAAACAATGGTGTCTGTTACAAAAATAACGAAAACAGGAGTCCTGGTCCAGCATGCAACAAGTTAGGAAGTCATCATTCCCATTAACAACAACAAGGACAACAACAATAAGGCTGAACAAATTGAAAACCAACAACTCTTCTTACATCCACTAGAGAAATAAAATGAAGGGCAACCACAGTCCAAAGACTGGGGAAACAGACAAGCAGATATAGAGAATTACTGTTTACTGGAGCCAAATCCAAGGAGCAGATACCATGATGGAAACCAGTACTACAGCAGGAAAACTCTAAACTGCAATTGACAACTTGCAAGAAGCTCAGGGTAGAAAACCCTGAGATTAAAAAAAAAAAAAAAGGAATATCAGTCTTAGAGGGGCCACCACACCCATGAGTTTTATCTCTAGGATCTGTACCACATTCCTACAGATGAGAGAAAAATCTTTTGCTTCTGGCGGGGGAGGGGAAAAGTAGCCATTTTGAAATATACCTGAGCATTCTGTTCTTAGTAAAACCTGCCCTCAAAAGAAACTATTTTACCACAGCTTAACCCACTTGGGCTTTACCAGAGACTAAGAGACCTAGGGGAAGGGAAATAACCAACTCCAGCTTGCTCTGGCCTTCAACATGAGCATAAAGAAATATCCAACTCCAGCCCCCTTTTAGCCTTTCTGTCTCACTTAAGAGAAGACAATGAAAACCGCAGGGAAAATCACAGCCCAGGGGAAAGACTAACACCTAATAATAGGACTAGAGAACACTCCCCCTGCTCCCCCACCCCACCGCCACCTCCCCCCAACACACCATACTGCATCAATAGGGCTCCTGATAATAATAAGGGAATATAACTAAAAGCATATCTCAGACCTTATTTAAGAATAAATCCTTAGAGAAACCCGAACATAACAGAGAAGACAAAAACAAGGTTACCAAAGGAAATTTTAGCCCCTGGCATAAAGCTATAGCAAATAGTAAATATAATCTTACCTCTAGCCAGATAAATACAAAACTTCACACTAAAGGCCTATTTACTTCAGTTCCTTTCATATCACATTCATTTAATAAATATCTGACTTTGAACAAAAAATTAAAAGGCATACTAAAAGACAAAAACAGTTTGATGGGACAAAGCAAGCTTCAGAACCAGACTCAGATATGGCAGAAATGTTAAAATTTCAGTTTGGAAAGATAAAAAAGTTCTGGAGATGGATGATGGTGGTGGTTACACAACAAACGTGTAATGCCACTTAAAAATGGTTAAAATGGTAAATTTTATGTATATTTTGTCACAATAAAAAAAACGTCAAGAAAAAAAGAAATGAGCTATCAAACTGTAAAAAGACATGGAAGAAACTTAAATGCATATTGCTAAGTGAAAGAAGTCATTCTGAAAAGGCTACAGATTGTATGAGCCTAACTACATGATTTTCTAGAAAAGGCAAAAACTATGGAGACAGTAAAAATATCAGTGGTTACCAGGGTTTCAGGAAGGGAGACAAGCGTGAATCAGTATAGCACAGGGGATTTTTAGAGCAGTGAAACTGTCATGTATGATACTGTAATAGTGGATACATGGCATTATACATTTGTCAAAACCCATAGAATATACCAAGAGTGAACCCTAACATAAACTATGGACTTTAATTAAAAATAACATATCAGTACTGACTTACTAACTGTAACAAATGTGACAACTAGTGCAAGATGTTAATAACAGGAAAATGGGGAGGGAGAGGGGATATATGGGAATTCTGTACTTTCTGCTTAGTTTTTCTATTAAAAAAAAAAAAAAAAAAAAAAACTGCTCCCAAGAAGTCTACTTTTAAAAAAGGATAGCCACCTTGACAAAAGACCAACATGGGAAAATAAGATGTGAATGCCACCATAAACACAACAGATGTACAAATATAATAGAACAGGGGCACCTGGGTGGCTCAGTGGGTTGGGGCCTCTGCCTTCGGCTCAGGTCATGGTCCCAGGTCCTGGGATCCAGCCCCGCATCAGGTTCTCTGCTCAGCGGGGTGCCTGCTTCCTCCTCTCTCTCTGCCTGCCTCTCTGCCTGTTTGTGATCTCTCTCTGTGTCAAATAAATAAATAAAACCTTAAAAATATATATATAATAGAACATTACCCTCCAGAGCTGCAGAACACACATTCCTCTCCAGGCCCCATGGAACATTCTCCAGGACAGACCATATGTTGGGCCATAAAACAAGCTTCAAAATTTTTAAATAATTGAAAACATGGGCACCTGGGTGGCTCAGTCAGTTGGGTGTCTGCTTTCAACTCAGGTTGTGATCCCAGAGCCCTGGAATCAAGTCCCATGTCGGGCTCCCTACTCAGGGGGAAGCCTGCTCCTCCCTCCCCCACTCCTCATGCTTGTGTTCCCTCTCTCTCTGTCTGTCTCTGTCAAATAAATAAAAATCTTAAAAAAAAAAAAATGAAAAGTTTATTCTCCAAATAAAATGGAATAAAGGCAGAAATTGGTAACAAAAGCAAATTGAATAAATCCACAAATGGGTGGAAATTAAGCAACAGACTCTTAAATAACCAATGGGTCAAAAAAAAAGAACTCATAAAGAGAATTTTCAAATATTTTGAGATGAGAACAAAAATACCACATACCAAAATTATGGATTGAAGCTAAAGCAGTGCTGAGAGGGAAAGTTATAGCTACAAATGTGTACATTACAAATAGAACAAAGATCTCAATCAATAGCCTGCCCACGCACCTTTAACTAAAAAAGAAACCCAAAACCCAAAGCAAACAGAAGGAAGAAAATAAAACTAAGATAGAAATAAACGAAATAGGGACGCTTGGGTGGCTCAGTGGGTTAAGTATCTGGCTTTGGCTTAGGTCATGGTCTGCAGGATCCTGGGATCAAGTCCCATATGGGGCTCTTTTCTTAGCAGGGAACCCGCTTCTCCCTCTGCCTGCCATTCCCCCTGCTTGTGCATGCTCTCTCTCTCTCTAAATAAATAAAAATCTTAGGGAAGGAAGAAAGGAAAGAAGGAAAGAAAGAAAGAAATGAAATGAAATAGAGAATAGTGAAAAATAAATGAAACCTAAAGTTAGGTCTTTGAAATAGTCCCAAAATTAAAAATCCTTTAGCCAGACTCACCAAGAAAAAAAGACGGTACTCCCATTACTTAAAATCAGAAATTAAAGAGGCAACTTCATTACCAATCTTACAGAAATACAAATAATTATAGGGAGATACAATGAAAAACTACATGTTACAAAATTAGATAACTTGGAAGAAATGGACAAACACCTAGAAAACACAAATTACTGAAATTGATCCAAGAAGAAATAGAAAATCTGAAGAGACATATAGCAAGGAAAGAGAGTCAATTAGTAATTAAAATACTTCCCCAAAAGAAAAGCCCAGACCTAAATGGTGTAATCTAGCTAACAGTTAAAAATTATTAGTGCCAATCCTTAGCAAACAGAAAGGACACTTTTAACTCATTTTATGAAGCCAGTATTACCTGGATACTAAGCCAGACCAAAACATTACAAAAAACTACAGACTATTACCTTGGGACTACAGATGCAAAAATTCATTTAAGAAATACTAGTAAATTGTGTGTGTGTGTGTGTGTGTACATATTCCTGTACCCTTTAACATACATTTATGTACCATGATGAAGTAAAGCATGCATCCCCATAATGCATGCTTGGCTTAACAATCTAATACGCCAAATAATAAAATAATTTGACAATCTAACACCTTTTCATGATAAATATTCCATCAACTAGGGATAGAAATTTCATCAATCTGATAAGGTAAGCTATGAAAAACCAACAACTAACATCCTACTTTCAGTGAAAAAATTGGATGCTTTCCCCCTAAGGTCAGGAATAAGATAAGGATATCCATTTTTACTAAATCTATTCAACATTATACTTGAAATTCTATCCAAGGAAATTAGACAAGAAAAAAATAAAAAGCACTCAAATTGGAAAAGAAGAATCAAACTATATGTATCCACATTTGACATGGTCTTATATACAGAAAATTCTACAAACTCCACTAACAATCTATTAGGACTAATAAACGAGTTCAGCAAAATTGCAGGAGACAAAATGAATGTACAAAAACCAATTGTCCTTTTATACACTTGCAATGAACAATCCAAAAATGAAATTAAAAAATAAATTCTACTTACAATAGCACCAAAAAGAATAAAAAACTTAGAATAATTTAAGGGAAAATAAGTGTCAAACTTATACCTTGTAAAGTACAAAACAGTAATGAATGTGTCTGGAAAGATCTAAATAAATGGAAATATATCCTATGTTCATGGATCAGAAAACCCAGTGTTGCCAAGATGGCAATACTCCCAAACTGATCTATAGATTCAATGTAATTCCTATCAAAATATCAGCTGGCTTCTTTGTTGAAATTGTCAAACTGATCCTAAGATTCATAGAGAACAGCAAGGCAACTAGAATAGCCAAAAAATTTTGAGAAAGAAGAACATAGCTGGAGGACTCACACATCCTCATTTCAAAACTTACTACACAAAGCAATGGTAATCAAAAAAGTGGACCATGACATAAAGCTGGACAGATGGATAATGGAATAGAATTGAGAGTCCAGAAATAAACCCATACATCAATGGTCAACTGACCTTCAACAAGAGTGCTAAGACCATTCAACTGGAAAAAACAGATTGGTGCTGAGACAACTGAGTAGCAACATACAAAAAAAGTAGCGTACATACATACATACAACATACAAAAAAAAGTAGCAATGTACAAAAATAACTCAAAAGTAATTAAAGATCTAAAATGTAAGACCAAAAGCTATAAAACTCGTAAGAGAAAACATAGAGATAAATATGACTTCTCATTCAGCAACAGTTTCTAAGATAGGATAAGCAACAACAACAAAAAGATAAATCAGACTTCATCAAAAATAAAAACTTCTGTGCTTCAAAGAACACTATCAAGTATGTGAAAGACAACCTACAGACTGGGAGAAAATATTGCAAATCAGACACCTTATGTGGGAATTTTTAATTTACACTGTGGAAAATATGAAGACTTTATAAAGAATTCTTGTAACTCAACAGCAAATAGACAAATGACTGAAATAAAGATGAGTAAAGGACCTGAATAGACGTTTCACCAAAGAAGATATACAAATAGCCAATAAGCACAAGAAAAGATGGTCAATATCATAAGCCATCAGAGAAATGCACAGCAAAACCACAGTGAGATACCATGTCACATCCACCAGGATGGCTACAATCAAAAAGTCAGATAATTATGCAGCACCTGGGTCCCTCAGTTGGTTGAGCATCTGCCTTCGGTCCTGGGATGGGGTCCTGCAACTGGCTCTCTGCTCAGCGGGGAGTCTGCTTCTCCCTCTCCTTCTGCCCCTCCCTCCACCCCGCTGGCGTGCTCTCCCTCTCTCAAATAAATAAATAAAATCTTTAAAAAAAAAAAAAAAAAAGGCAGGGATGCCTGGGTGGCTCAGTTGGTTAAGTGTCTGCCTTCGGCTGAGGTCATGATCCCACAGTCCTGAGATGGAGTCCCATATATTATGGTCTATATGCAGATAACTTACAACTTGGAATTTCCAATTCAGACTTCTGCTCTGATCTCCAAAACCAATCTTAGAATCTTAACACTCATCTCAGCCAAACCCATCAACCCCTCCCTCCACTGTTCCCACCATGAACCTGGCCGTATCTCGATGCTTGACACAATCATTCATCCAATAATCTAACACCCAGACTCTACCTAATCCATTATCAGTACAGTAAAAATGTTTATAGAAATGTTATAAAATGTTTATAGAAATGTTATAAAAAATGTTTATAGAAACGTTATAAAAAATGTTTATAGAAAAAAATATTTTTCTTTCTTTTTTTTTTTTAAAGAACGAGAAGGAGCAGGGAGGAGGGGCAGAGGTGGGAAGAAAGAGAGAAGCAGACTCCCTGCTCAGCAAGGATTCCCCGCCCCCACCCCAAACACACACACGGGGCTCAATCCCAGAACCTAGAGATCATGACCTGGACCAAAGGCAGACGCTTAAGTGACTGAGCCACCCAGGCACCCCTACCTCCTAAATATGTCTTCAATCAGTCTACTTTTTCCTATATCCACTAACATTTTACTGTTCGAAAATATTATCATCTTTCGCCCGGCAATGCGGCAATGGCTTAATAATTAGCATCCTTGAATTACTGCCAGTTCTGACTCCATCCTGCTGTCAAAGCTGTCCTCTACTCTGCTACAAAGTCATCTTTCTGAAACACAAATCTTTTTTTTTTTTTTAAGATTTTACTTATTTATTTGACACAGAGAAACAGTGAGAGAGGGAATACAAGCAGGGGGAGTGGGAGAGGGAGAAGCAGGCTTTCCGCTGAGCAGGGAGCCTAATGTGGGGCTTGATCCCATGACCCTGGAATAATGACCTGAGGCAGACACTTAATGAATGAGCCACCCAGGTGCCCCTCTGAAACACAAATCTTACCACTGAAAATGTTTTAAACATTTTCCAAATTTAACAATTCCATTTAAACAATTCCAAAGCTCCACAGATAAAGCCTTTATCCGTATTAGCCTTTGGTTCCCTGGAAATGCCATGTTCTCTCCAACAGCACCTCTACATGTGACTTTCCTTCAACTGGGAGGGAAACTCTTCTCTGTGTCTAGTTAATTTTTGTCTTCAGATCTTAGCTCTATCAGAACTTCCTCAGGGAAGCTCTCCCCAGCTTCACTAACAAGGTCAGATCCCCTTACAGCATGCTTTCAAAGTATATTAGCACATACCAGTTTTACTTATTTATGTGGCCAACTAAATTTTGTCTGCTTTTTCTTACCTGAACACTAGAAGGGCAGAGATTTAAAAAAAAAATGTTTCGGTTCACCAAGATTCCTTTGCATCCAGCAGGACACTGTGAATGCCCATGGTGAATGCTCAATGAATTAAGCACCCAGTGGAATACTTACCAAGAAAAACAATAACTATTACTCTTTAATGATCAACCGTCTATAGGATTAAGGTCCAAAAGAACTTCCTGTGATGATGGAACTATTCTATATTTGCACTGTCCAATAATGCCACTGGTCAAGTGTGGCTACTGGACACTTAAAACGTGGTTAGTACAACAAAGGCACTGAATTTTTAAATTTTATTTAATCTTAACGAAATGCGATGTCAAGAGCCACATGTGGATAGTGATGACTGTGTTGAACAGCACAGGTCTATTAAAAGTCTTTCACTGTCTTTTCACTTGTACTTTGTTGTATTTTGTTCACTCTGCACAGTTTACATCTTGTCTATGGAGCAGTCCTAGACAATAAACACTAGGCTTTTTGGTCCCCACAACGTGCCCTGCACACAAAAGAAACTTAATAAGTGTCTGATGATTTGATATTCAAACTAAATAGCAAAACTTTTTTTTTCCTCCCTGAAAAGCTAATGAATTAAATGTAGTTATTTTCAAAATTGTCTTCAGGAGCCCACCATAAAACCAGCTCTTTCTCCATTGTGTACTACCTGGTGCTTTCTAGTTTTCCAAACTGGAGCTGCAGCATAAACCTCCTACCTACGGGGCACTCCCCTTCATTGCTACAAACAAGGTTCCGGAGAAGTCAAACAGGTGAGGAGCCTCTGGAGACTAACCATGTAGTGTCCAGAAGCCACACTACTCCCTCCAAGAGAGTCCTGCCCTTCAGGCACGTTAATCTCCCGTCTTCCCAACAAGACAGCCCCAGAAGAACTACTCTCTCCCCTCGTACAAACGCTTCCCCTCCAGCAGGGCACGAGGAGCCCCAACTCCTCCCCAAAGCGTTGCTTAACCACACCCACTGGGGATAGAGACGCTCGAAACAGCTGGTGTAATTCAAAAGGCCCGGGACCCACAGAGAGGGTGAAACATGAGAGGTCTTTGACATAAACAATGGGAGACTTGAGGTAGTCAGCCAGAGCCTGCGCAGGAGTGGAGACCCAGGACGCGATACGGCCCCTACAAGACTTTACAAGCCCGCCTGTTATTTGCCCCGCACGGTGACCCGCAGCCAGCAGGAGGCAGCAAGGCAGAGAGCAGGCTGAGCGCGCAGAGACGCCAAGTCACCCGGCCTGACCGCAGTCCCCATCTCTCCCCGACCCAGCTTACCTTCTCCGGGCCGGTCCGCTGGTCCTCCGAGTAGCGGTGCCTCGGGACCGACGACGGAGGCAAAGGCCCTTCGGGATGCGCCTGCAGCCAGGCCTTGGCCTCCTCGTCTTCCTCGTCGTCGGTACTCTCCGGAGGCTGGCTCTCGTAGTTACTAAAGTCCAAGTCCAGGTACCTCCTCTCTTCTTCCTCCACCTCCTCCACCATCACCACCTCGTCCGAGTCCAGGTTTGCCCCCTCCTCCGCCTCTTCCGTCTCCTCCTCCTCCTCCTCCTCCTCCTCGAGCTCTCCCGGCCATGGTAGGTCTTCAGGCTCCATATTGGTGTCTCGCTCTAGGAGGCAGAGGAGGAGGGGGGAGAGGGGAAAGGGGAGGGAGGGGAGGGGAGGAGAGCTGACTGGCGGTTGCGGCTGCGCGCAGGCGCAAAGACCACCAAGGCCTCGCGCCCCGCCCGGCGCCGCGCGGACTGGGCGGGGCAGGGAGAGAAAGCGCGCGTTGCTAAGGACGCCCCGCGGGAGAGGGCGGGTGAGGGAGCAGAGGTGTGGCGGGGGCCGGCGGGGGAGGGGCGTCGTCCTCGTCACCCGCTGGGATCTTGCTCACGGTGCTGAAAGCTCACAATAAACCCCGACTGGGTTCCTCTCGAGGGAGGGGAGAATTTAGTCCTCGACTGCGCCAAGCCAAGACTGAATTTTGTCCATGCACCGAGAGGAGATCAGACCCTAGTACAAACCCATGATGATCAAACTTGCACACTAAATTTTTAAAGATTGAGTGCCTGCTGGGCGACAGGCCTTAATAATGGGCTCTTGAACCTAGCAGTGAAAGATGTCTGGGACAGTAGAAGGGTTAAGAACCGGACGCGTGTATCAGAAAAAAATAGAAGTTTCAAGCCTGACATTGCCCTTAAAGCGGCGTGACCGAGCCTCTCTTAAATGATGACGCCATCACAGAATGGTTGCGATAATTAAAGCAGATAACCAACGTGAAGGACTTGGTGGTAGGTATTATTCATTGATAAACTCATTAAATGCTCACAGTTCTCTGAGATGAGTATTATTACCATTTCGTATTTGAAGAAATATAATGCTCAGAAAAATAACTCGCCCAAAGTCTCTGAATTACTGCCATCCCAAGTCTTTTGTAGGTCCAGTTAATTGCCCTGGCCCAGAGCTATCAGCTATAAAGGAAAAAGAACAAGTATCTGTAATGATGGTACATATACATTTTAGGTTAGTCAGTGACTTTGAAAGTCTTTAGAAACAGATTTCCTGACTGTTTCAGGAACTCCTGTAAAATACACAGCAAATTAAAGAATCTTGAGATGCTTTGCTATTACCTAGGGAGATAGCCATAATTAGAGGCCAGTGAAATTCTTCATGGTATCTATCCGTAATAGCAAAGATAAATTGGTAATGATATCGAACCAGCACCGCTGGGGTAATTTTTAGGGTTGTTGCCAAGGATGTATGTCCTATCTGCCAATGACATAATTCTGGCAAAACTATAAACATAGAATACAGACTGGAGCCCAAAGCCTCAGGGCTCCTAAGAAAACCTCTAAATGGACTATGAATATATTCAAATATAACTCTTCTTATGATGGTTGAGGCCTTTCCTTGCTGGAGAACTATGGATATAATGATAGAAAAAAATTTCTTGATTTTTGTGTTCCTGACTTGAGAAATCCCAATGCACTTCTCCAGTAACAGGTACACACATTTCAGTGACACTGTTATTAAATAATTCTGTAAACCTTTACCATTTACTTAGAAACTCCACTCTCCTTATCATTCACAAATTTCAGGAAAATTAAAGGGAACTAATGGAATTCTAAAACTCATTAGCAAAATTCTCAGAAACTCTCAAATTCCCAAGGCCCAAAGTAGTTCCATTTGTCTTGATAATGATGACATCAATCTATCATAAGACCCACAAGTTATCTCTCTGAGTTAATAACAGGCTTCCTTGTGTATTTGCAGTACTAGATCCTACCTTAATACAAACTGATATGACTAATTACTGCAGAGGACCCACGCTGTAACTCTTGTTACAACAATAAAGCAACAAAATATTTACAAAACACCCATCTAAGCAGCTTCTGCATGATCTGAAATCTAGAGATTTGATCTTCTGAAAAAAAATCAGAAAAAATTTCTCTTGATCCTCAATGGAAAATCCTAATCAGGCACTATTAACAACAAACCAACAGTGAAACTCCAAAGGCATTGATCCTTGGATTCATGTTACTCAACTAAAAATGAATGCATCATTTTTTTCTGGGACACTGAATGTCTAATTCACTGGAAGATCTCAAACCAAAGATTCTTAGGAATTATCCTGAAGCCGCAGACTACAGAAATGGATAGCTTATGCCCATTACAATAGAACAAGATTAATTTTCTGGTTCTTCAGCATCCTTTACCCTACCACTAACCTTTACCCTACCACTAAGATTAGTGTTTTTGGACAACCTTTATTAACTACAAAATGATTTTTCTATATGATCTCCCTTATCTTCCTACTGTTACTTTTGACTCCCTATGCTCTTCTGCCACTTAAGAAAAAACGATTTATTTCTTTTTTTATAATTTTTTATTTTTTATAAACATTTAATGTATTATTAGCCCCAGGGGTACAGGTCTGTGAATCACCAGGTTTACAGACTTCACAGCACGCACCATAACACATACCCTCCCCATTGTCTATAACCCCACTACCCTCTTCCTATCCGCCCCCAACCCTCAGTTTGTTTTGTGAAATTACGAGTCTCTTATGGTTTGTCTCCCTCCCGATCCCATCTTGTTTCATTTATTCTTTTCCTACCCCCCAAACCTCCCATGTTGCATCTCCACTTCCTCATATCAGGGAGATCATATGATAGTTAAGAAAAAACAATTTTAAAAAAGAAAGAAAGGGGCATGTGGGTGGGTCAGTTAAGTATCTGCCTTCAGCTCAGCTCACAATCCCAGGGTCCTGAATCAAGTCCATGGCTTGGCTGAGCAGAGAGCATGCTTCTCCCTCTTCCTCTCCCTCTCCCTCTCTCTCTCTCTCTCTCTCTCTCAAGTAAATACATAAATAAAATTCAAAAAAAAAGGGAAAGAAAAGGAGAGGAAAGGAAAACAATGATCTCTAGTGTGTTTTTCTCAAATCTTAGCTACTGCTCTTAATTTAATAGCTGAAATGTGTAAATCTTTTCAGCAACTTCCACATTCAAAGTTGACAGTCTGAAAGACAAACCTGATGTCTCCTGACTCTGAGCCCTCCAGAGAATAAATTGGAGTTCTCCTTCAACTACACCATCCTTTACACAAATGGCTGTATCCTTGAGTTACACTGATACAGTTCTACATCTTTTCACCCATTCTCCTTAGGAACCAAAACACAAGAGAGGACCTGGAGGACCTGGTAGAGAAAAGGAAATCAATAAGAAACTAACAACAGTATTTCAGATGATGAATGATGGGATGCAGATAGTGGCGTGGAGATAGGAGAGGACAGATGCAAAAGGTACCTGGAGATCACATCGATAGGACCTGGTGACTGGGTGTAGGAAGGAGAGATAGAAGGAAAGAGGAAGATAAATCCCTCATTTTCATTTGGGCAGCTGAGCTGATCAAGGAAATACAGAAGTAGAAACATGCAGGTCTTTAGGGAAAGGTCATCAGTTCAATTCTTAACATATTGAGTTTCAGTTGCCTAAAAATATCCAGTTAAGGATGTTCAGGTAGCAGTTGTAGACACAGAGCTGGGACTTAGGGAAGAGGGAGGTGTAGGTTGGTGACAACAAGCACATAGGTGTTAGAGAAAGTCACAACTCAGTATAAAAGATAAATGGGCCAAGGATGGAACCCTGAATAATAGGCACATTCCAAAAGAGGAAGAGGAGAGCAAAGACTGAGAAGAAACTACTAGAGAGATAGGAAGAGAATACAAAGTGGTAATATAGAGTAGGGAAAATCAAATACAGTTGACTCTGAAACAACCAGGTCTGAATGGCACAGATCCATTTATACACAGGTTTTGGGGGGGTAAATACAGTACAGTACTATAAAAGTATATTCTTTTCTTTAAATTTTCTTGATAACACTTTTTTTTTAAAGATTTTGTTTATTTGTTAGATTGAGAGAGACAGATAGAGAGTGAGCACAAGCAGGGGGAACAGCAGGCAGAGAGGGAAGCAGACTTCCTGCTGAGCAGGGAGCCTGATGCAGGCCATCCCAGGAGGCTGAGATCATGACCTGAGCTGAAGGCAGACCCATAAACAACTGAGTTACCCGGGCATCCCTTGATAACACTTTCTATGCTTTGCCTTACTTCAGTGTAAGAACACAATACATGATACACAGAACATACAAAATATGTGTTAATTTTTTAAGATTTTATTAATTTATTTGTCAAAGAGAGAGCACAAGCAGGGGGAGTGGCAGGCAAAGCAGGCAAGGGAGAAGCAGTCTCCCAGCTGAGCAAGGAGCCTGATATGGTACTCGATCCCAGGACACTCAGCCAACTGAGAAACCCAGGTGTCCCCAAAATATATGTTAATTGACTAGGTTATCAGTAAGACTTCTGATCAACAGTAGGCCATTAGTAGTTAAGTTTTTGTGGAGTCAAGTCATATAAATTTTCAACTGGTAGGTAGGTTCCCCTAATCCCTGCATTGTTCAAGGGTCAGCTATAGTTTTAAGATGGAAGAGGCCAAAAGCATCAAATACAACAGAAAGACAAAATAACTGAAAAGCATCTAATGAAATTGGCATTAAGGAATTATTGGTAACTTGCACAAGAAATTATTTTGCTGGAATGGTGGGAACAGACTCCAGGTGCAATAGTTGGGAAATGATTGGGGGTGAAGAAGGTGAGACACTGAGTGTAGAAAGGAGGATTTTGGTCATGAAAAGAAAAAAAAAAGGATAAGGTAGTGGCTAGAACAGGAAAGGAACCATGACAAGAGTTTTGTCTTGGTTTTCAATATGGAAGACAATTGAGTTTATTACTCTGCCGAGAAGATTGACCCAAAGGAAAGAAAGACATTGAAGCTAGAAAACAAAAAGATAATTGATAAAAGCAGAGAGGATGACAGGGGATTCAAGTGGAAGGAGTACCCTCCAAAAGTATGGCTTTCTCATAGAGGAGAGAAAAGACTGATATTAATAAAGATCTTTTACTCAGGCAAGTGGAGCAAGATGTTGACTGAATTCATGTTTCTTGGCTTTTAATCATGTTAATCAAAATGTGGTCTGTAGACCATCTTCATTAGAATCACCTGAAGTATATGTTTTATGAAGAATCCTAGCTGCTATGACCCAGAGAATAAGGTTTAGGAAGTTTGGGTTGGTGCCCAAGAATCTGATCTTTAAACTAGCTCTTATACTCCCCCCCCACCCTCAAATAATACAGATGCCCCATAATTGTTGAGAACCACTCCTTTCTTTTCTCTGTGAAATATCAAGGACAATACAATGCTTCCCAACCAACTACAGAAAATCTTCCCCCTGCCTGCCACCTAGCAGCCAAGACGTGGACATGTGGCTTAGTTTGACACCCATGCGTGCTCCCATATGTGACTTTGACTCTTAAGGGAGTGAAACAAGAGTTCAGTAGTGTACTTCTCAAAAGCATAGTCTGGGGACTAGTAGCATCACCTGAGAACTTCTTAGAGATGTGAACTCTCAGGCCCCATTCAGACCTACCAAACCTGTACTTTAACAAGGCACCCAGATGGCTCAGAGGCACATTAAAGCCACAAAATGCGAGAAATCTCAAGAGGTTCTTGTCTCCCTGACCTGCAGGGTAAAGAAATGGGTTGCATTGGGGGACCTAGGTGGCTCAGTTGGTTAAGCAGCTAACTCTTGATTTTGGCTCAGTTATGACCTCAGGTTAATGAGATCAAGCCCCATGTCAGGCTCCTCGCTGAACACAAGTCAGCTTGAGATTCTCTCTCTCCCTCTCTCTCTGCCCTTCTCCCCACTCATGCTCCCTCTCACTCAAATAAAGAAATTTTTAAAAAATGTTTAATTTTTTTTTAGAGATTTTATTTATTTATTTGACAGACAGAGATCACAAGTAGGCAGAGAGGCAGGCAGAGAGGGGGAAGCAGACTCCCCACTGAGCAGAGAGCCCGATGCGGGGCTCGATCCCAGAACCCTGGGATCATGACAGGAGCCAAAGGCAGAGGCTTTAACCCACTGAGCCACCCAGGCACCCCAAGAAATAAAAATTTTTTTTAAAAAGAGTTCAGCTGTAGCAACAGACAATAGAACATGTAGCATGACTTCAGTCGTGGGTTCTGTTCTCCAGTGTTCCTTGGTTCTTGCCTTTGCTGGTCAGCTACTCATATTAATGCAGGTACCACCAAATAATCACAAAATCTCAGCAACCCACAATAAAAAGTGCTGTTTCTCATTCGTTTACCAGCTGGTTGTCTGGAGATATTGGTTTCAAGCTGCAGTGCATGAGTTGGCTGGGGTGACTTAAGTCCACAAGTCTTTCATTATTTGGGGACCAGCCCATTATTCCAAGAACACTCCTTCCATGAGGGAGGTAGGAAGCTCTCAAAGGTGAGTGGAAACACAAATGCCTCTTAAGACCACAGTCACACTCTCACTTTCTCCCACATATCACTGCCCAAAGCACACCACATGGCTAAATTCGGCATCCTATCTCTCCTATAGAAGTTGACAGAAGAGAGGAAATAAATACAACCCCTTTTTGAAGCCTGGTTTCCAGCTTTCCCACTGGTTCTATGAGTCTCACAATATCCTTCTAATAGGTTCCTTTTCTGCTGAAGTTAGCCAGCATCAGTGTCTGTCGCTTGAAAACAAAACCTGTCACTGATCCACAGAAGGAAGTGTAGGCCAGATAGGGAAGAAGGTAGACAGCCCCAGGATGTAGCTGTCAGCCTCAGAGAAAAAGCACCGAAAGACTATATGCACAAGACGGTTAGATGAATAAAACGATAAATGGAGAAATTGAAGGTCTTGACTGGAGACCAAAATATTGCAGTTGTAAAGGTCCAAGATGTAGCTACAGGAGTTTAAAATGTCCAAGGTATGGCTACAGGAGAAAGTTCCTGAAACAAGTCTCCCCATGTATTTATTTAAAAACCCCTGGGATAGAAACAGCTGAATGATAAAGAAGGTGAGTCGGGTGCCACATTCTTTCTGCACTTTATCCAGATAAGCCACAAGGAGGGCCATGTGGACATCAAAGGTGCAGGAGGGGGGCTCCTGGGTGGCTCAGTCCATAGAGCAGCTGAGTTTTGATCTCAGCTCAAGTCACAATCTCCGGGTCCTGATATAGAACTCTGTGTTAAGCTCTGTGCTCAAGTGGGAGTTGACTTGAGATTCTCTCTCCCTCTCCCTCCCACTCACTCCCTTTCTCTCTCTCTCTCAAATAAATAAATAAAATATTTATTTATTTTTAAAGATTTTATTTATTTATTTGACAGAGAGAGATCACAAGCAGGCAGAGAGGCAGGCAGAGAGAGAGGAGGAAGCAGGCTCCCTGCTGAGCAGAGAGCCTGATGCGGGGCTCAATCCCAGGACTCTGAGATCATGACCTGAGCCGAAGGCAGCGGCTTAACCCACTGAGCCACCCAGGCGCCCCAATAAAATATTTTTTTAAAAGGAGGGCAGCAGCACCTGGGTGGCTCAGTCGGTTAAGCATCTGCCTTCAGCCCAGATTATGATATCCCAGGATCCTGGGATCTAGCCCTATGTCTTCTCCCTCTGCCTGCCACTCCTCTACTTGTGCATGTGCTCTCTCTTTCTCTGTCAAATAAATAGATAAAGTCTTAAAAAAAAAAAAAAGGAGGAAAGGAGACAGGAAGGAAGGGAAGACTAAGGCTTGTTGAGCACCAGTCACTATGATGGGTATTTCTTTTTAAGATTTTATTTATTTATTTGATAGAGAGAGACACAGCAATAGAGGGAACACAAGCAGGAGGAGTGAGAGAGGGAGAAGCAGGCTTCCTGCTGAGCAGAGAGCCCAATGTTGGGCTTGATCCCAGAACCCTGGGATCATGCGCTGAGCAGAAGGCAGATGCTTAACAACTGAGCCACCCAGGTGCCCCTATGATGGGTATTTTATAATAACTGCCTCTTCTAATCTTCACAGCAATTCAGCAAAGCATTTTACAGATGAGGATATCAAGGTTCAGATAAGTTAAATCATTTTCCCAATATAACCCATCCAGTGAGACGGGGCGCAATATAGCTCTAAGCCCGGTTTGTCTGATGACATGGTCCATGACCTCCCTGTTGAACCATACAGTGTGGAAGGTCCCAGTGGGGCAGCAGGAGCAGGCACAGCGCAAGTCCTAACCTGGTTGTAAGTGGAACATGGGAAACTGTCAACTTCCCTTGCAGAAGCTACAAGGACAGCTGTAACCTCGGGAGCAAGCTAGGTGTCAGTTAAGGATTGGTTGAGATAAGAGGCTGTGGGGCAGGGAAGTTTGTCTACAATTTTAGCACAGGTTTGGAGGAACGAGGTCAACATTTCAGGACAAGCCAAAGAAGAGTTTTTTTAAAATCTTTCAAAATTTATTTATTTGACAGAGAGAGGGCGAGAGAGCACAAGCAGGTAGAGAAGCAGAGGGAGAGGGAGAAACAGGCTCCCCACTGAGCAAGGTCCAATTCAGGGCTCTCTGGGATCATGACCTGAGCCAAAAGCAGACACTTAACTAACTGAGCCACCCAGGCACCCCTAGCCATAGAAGACTTGCAGAAATACACAGATGAAAGCCCTGCAGCCAGGGAAGATTAGGAGAGCTTGCATTCTTATATGTGGCTGGAGATGAAACTTAAAGACATGGAACTAGTTTCCATGACAGACCATTCTCTACAGGGGAAAAAGAGTGATTGATCCAGTTAAAAAATTAGAGTATTTCATGTCTTTATTCAAAGTTCTGCAAGGACTTTCAATCTCATGCAGAATAAAATCCCAAGTCCTAACTAACCATGGTCTACAAGAGCCACCAGGTCTGGCCCCTACCCAGATCCCTCCACATCTAAACTCCTACCCATCCTTCTTGCTCACCCATTGGAGCCACGCTGGCCTCCTCACCGTTCCTTAATACGCAAGCCCACTCCCACCTCAGAGCCCTAGCATCTGCTGTTCCCAGGGCCTGGAACACACTTCCACCGAATCTGCTCGCTTTTTCAGAGACCCCTTCTCTGATAACCCAATATACTCACCAATGCTTTCTTTCACTTCTTGCAACTTCTCGCCACTCAACATTTATTTGTTTGTTTATTGTCTCCCCCTGCTAGGATACAAGCTGCACAAGAGAAGGGATTTCATCTGTTTTGCACAACACTCTGTGTCTAGTACCAAAAACAGCATCTGACATATACAGTGGTTCTTGGTAAACATTGTTGAACGAAGTCAATGGAGATTGCATTGAACTGGCTGGTCAAAGATTCTGAATAGAACTTCAGTATAAATTTGGTTTTGCTGGAACTGATAAAGATGTCTGCCTACCAGAGAACATTTAACTTCCTTTCCCAGTTGGCGTCTGGAAGTTGACTATAACTTGCAGTTGACTTCTGGTGGCAAACTCTCCCTTAGGATGAGTCATTTCCACTGATGGTTAGATCAATCCACTAATAGCTTCATTTTCATGGTGCTTTTATAATCAGAAGAAGAAATTACAAAAGTTAGTATGTGGCATACGTAGATACAAATTTTGTTTTATAGATGCATATGTTTGTCTCTGTGTGTATACGTATAAAAGAAATTTATATGATAAACCAGTGAGGATAACTGGGAATATGCAATACATTTCTATTCCTGTGAGTACAAAATTTCTGTCTTAACTCATGGATCCCCTTGATGGTTGCTTCACTATAACTCCTCTAACTAGGCTTTTCACAAACTTTATACAACATCTCAATCGGCCACAGATACTTCAGGCACCACTGGATACTTTGGGTCATAAGAGCTAGATGCCAGAGCAGTTCCAACAAGCTGAAGTTTTTTCTTATTCTGGACTTGACTCAAATCATGTAACCCTTCCAGGTTACTTTGTCAAGGGGTTGGAGTATAGGTTACTCAGTAAATGTGACGCTTGTTGTCTCAAAAATCCAGAAGGAGGGGCGCCTGGATGGCTCAGTGGGTTGAGCCTCTGCCTTTGGCTCGAGTCATGGTCCCAGGGTCCTGGGATCAAGCCCCGCATCAGGCTCTCTGCTCGGCGAGGAGTCTGCTTCCCTCTCCCTCTCTCTCCCTGCCTCTCTGCCTACTTGTGATCTCTGTCTGTCAAATACATAAATAAAATCTTTTAAAAAAATCCAGAATGATCTGCTATATATCATATCTTTTTCTTAAAGGTACAGATGAAAGATGGGTTGTTTTTGTTGTTGTTGTTGTTGTTTGTTTTTCTGGCTACTTATTTTTTAATTTTGAAGGTAACAACTCCACATGCTCCAGGCCATTGGATCCCCAGACACTTCCCTGAAGTGATACCTTGGGATTTTTGTGAGATTCCCCAGCCACTTTCTAGTATGTACATATTTTATTAGAGAACTGAGGATAATTGCTACATCCTGCTCACCAGTTATATCAGAAGGGATGTCATCAATTTATCGGAGCAAAGTAATATCCAATAGGATGGTGAATAAATATAAAGACCAAATTATGATCCAATGCTAAACTTAAGTAGCACTGAGCCAAGAGAATATACAATTGACCTTCCAGGTGAAAGCAATTTCCTCTTCAAGTCTCTGCTTTTTAGGCGATAGAAAAAAGATCAATAGCAGCCTACCAGGTATCAGGGGCTGAGTTGATTTTTCCTCCAGGAAAGAGATCCCATTTGAATCAGCAGCTACAATTGAAGTTACCACTTGATTAAGCTTATCGTTATCCAAAACATTACCCAAGACCCGCTTTGAACAGGTGAATGAGGTGATGTGATAAGAGTCATCACTTATAAATATTTCAAGTCTTTGATGGTGCCTAATTATAGAAATTCCCCCAAATGATGGGATACTGTGTTTAGTTTATAATTTGGATAGGGAAGGTGATCTCCAGGAACTTCCATTTGGTCCTTTCTACCATAATAGACAGGGTTTCATGGGTCAGAGAGCAATGTATATATATATAATCTTCTACCAGAAGCTGAATATTTCCACTCCATTTATAAACTCAGGAACTAAGAAAGTAAAGACGGGGTGGGTTTGAAGATCCACTGTACCCCTACGAGAAGAATGATAGCCAAATCTTCATCTCCTAGCTCTTCTAAGCCCCATCCTGACTGGTGGACCACAGTGGAATTCAGATTCCTTAGGGATTAATTCTGGCTCAGAGCCAGTAACTAATAATTCCTGGGAGGTCTGGATATATTTCTCTTTCCTCAGGGTAAATTTCCATGGTAAATAAGGACAAGTCTTTCCAGGGAAGTCTAGGAATATGAGTTATCACATGGTCCTTCCTCAAGTGTTCCTGATCTCTCCTTCCATCAAGGGGCCCTGGGACACTGAACTGACTCAGAAATGGGAAAAACGTAAGAGGCATGACTCTTTATTGTGATGGCTTAAGTTAGGATTCTTTCTGTACACCTAAAGTTTTTTTTCCCCAGTTATACAGTTTAAATAGAACCTTAATGGACTGCCTATTTTGGCCCTGAGTATCCCACATTAGCCACCATCAAAATTTCCTATAGGTCAAACTATTCTGATTACTACTCTAGCCCCGCTACCTTTTACGGTAGCCATGCTCACCTCTGTTGGGTAAGTGCCACTCTATGGCCTCCACCATTCTGGGATATGATTATCTCCATTGAAATCAGGAAGTACATTTCAGTAACAGAATATCCCCCCTCATCCTCACTCTACAGGGGACAACTATTTGTACCTTGTGAAAATATAGGGCTCTTCTCATTAGTATATTTTTCTATGCCATAATGAAGGAAATGTTCTCTGAGCCTTCTTGGCTCAGGAAAGGGGTAAGTGAATGATAGATCCACATTTAATAAATCTACTCAAAACTTCCAAACTACTAAAGTCTCTGGCTTTTTCTATATCATATCAAAGAGTTTCTGGTATCTCAACTTCATATGTCAGATGCCACAACAGGCTTCTAACAGCTGACCAAGGAGATAGATCCTCTAAAACTAAGCAAATTTAGGCCATCATAAAATTGTGTCCTTAATCTCTTGAACTCCATGCCCACATATTTTATCCATGTCCTATTGAAATAAATTAGCAAAATGTTGCAGTTCTTTTACTAAGTAATGTCTGACTTTAATTGATCCCTTGGGACATAACGTGACTCATATGTCTGGATGTAATGAGAGGGGGAAGGGGTATGAGGAGAATTGGCATCCACTTGCAAGGCAACTATCTCATGAGAAGTCATAAGAAGGGCTTCAAGCAACAGCCAAAAGCAAGGAGACAGTATTCTTTTGCTATCAAAATAGGCTCAATGAGGTTTGAGGTACTTGGTATCAGCCAGATCATGAATTTCCCCATTCCAAATTTCATGTTACCACTCTTTCCCATTCTATGCCCTAA
This sequence comes from Lontra canadensis, assembly GCF_010015895.1. Classification (NCBI taxonomy): domain Eukaryota; kingdom Metazoa; phylum Chordata; class Mammalia; order Carnivora; family Mustelidae; genus Lontra; species Lontra canadensis. The sequence continues at coordinate 344,063 of NW_022631044.1, forward strand.
CTTTTACCTAAAAGATTAAACAAGGCTGTGGGTTCAACCTATGTTAATCCAGGAGCCCAATGAACCTCAGCCATGTGGGACCACATGAAGAGATTCTTTTAGGGCAGTCACAGGAACTCCGTGGTTCTGTAACCACAACTTAAGGCAAGAATTTAAAACCCTGAGACTTCCATTTTCTTTCTTTACGCATGGTTAAAAATAGCCAGACTCAGCCACAGCCTTTATATTCCATATGCCCTTCACATGGCCTATCACAGTAACCAGTTTGATCACTAAGGCATTGTCTTCAGTATGGACTGCACTCCATGTAACCACAGATGACAGTTAAAGTAATTGCTCACCACTGGGTACCATGAGCCATGCCAGCAACCCATCTTCTGATGTTAAACAGATCATCACAGCTTTCATCTACAACCAGGTCAGACAAACAATCCCACCTCTCCATCTTATTAAGGTACTACTGCCTGCAATCACAACCAGCACTGGTCAGAGTTGTTTGTTTCAGCTTACAGAATATACTTCAGCATGTTTCAATTGAGTGATTTATTATAGAATATTATCTATAAGAATAGACAAGAAATTTGCAGGATAACGCAGCCAGGAGAAACAGCCAACCTCATCATGAAAGGTCCCAAGGGAAAGCCTGCAGTTACCACTACCTTTTATAGACATGTATGAGGCTAGGGACAAGACAGCAGGAAGGATCACCAATAAAGCTTCCCCCCAAAGAATCAAATATTTCCACCGCCTAATACTTCCTATATCACTCACTTCTAGCATCTAATACTGCACAGGCGTATTTACTTGGATGAATTGTTCAAAGCCTGGGATTTTGTTGTTTTAATTTTCCATCCTCTCTCTTATGGGAAAGCAGGCTAAAAGTGAGAGGCAATGGATTTGAATGACTCAGTAGTCATTCCTCCAACAATCAGGAACACTTTTTGCCCAGCAAATATACTCCTGGAAGTCTATCTCACAGAAACAAAAGCACTCACATGTAAAGATCTATGTAAGAATGTTTATTACAGATACTTTTGTAAGCAACAAAAATCCATAAACAAAGAAAAGGCCCAAAACAAAGAACATGGTTGAATTCATTACAGTCCATGTAGATCTCTGAGTGCTATTGTTTTTTTTAAAGATTTTTATTTATTTGACAGATAGAGATGATAAGTAGGCAGAGAGGCAGGCAGAGAGAGAGGGGGAAGCAGGCTCCCTGCTGAACAGACAGCCTGATGTGGGACTCGATTCCAGGACCCTGAGACCATGACCCGAGCTGAAGGCAGTGGCTCAACCCACTGAGCCACCCAGGTGCCCTCTGAGTGCTATTATTATAAAGAAACAGAGTTCTTCAAGGTGACTGGGAGGGATTTCCTCAGGATGATTTCGACTGAGATAAATAAGATAAAGACAAATGTATATTATGTGATCTTGTTTTTGCTTAGAAAACTAAAAGAAACTGTTTATATAATGCATATGTATGTATAATTATATGACTATAATAAAAACCATAGAAGAAATAGGCATCAGGTTTAGAACATGGGTTATCTGGGGAGATACAGAGTGATACATGTGTGAGGGAAGGGAGAACTATACCAAGGGAAGAAGAAAAGAAAAAAATCTACATTTGGAAATTGTGGGATGGATTCTGGGAAGGGAGCCTCAGCAGCACCAGCAAAGATATTCAATCTCTACAGGTTTTCACTTAAAAAACAGCAGAACATCTAGATAGCAAAGCCAAAGCACGTGGACAATATTCATAACTAAGGTTTGGATTTGCCAGATTCGTCAAATGAAAATGCAGAATTCCCAATGAAATTTGAATTTCAAATAAACAATGAATAATTTTTTAGTATAAGTATGTCCCAAATATGGCATAAAAATAAACAGACGAGACCTAAATGGAGGAGGGGAACTGTGCCAGAAAAATCCCAGAAAGCAAGCCACCATGTTTTTGAACACTATACAAAAACAACAGAAGAGGGAGCTCTACGAAATTAGAAAAGCTTTTTTGAGCTCCATCTTTTTTTTTTTTTTTTAAGTCCCTGAAAACTAATTTCACGCAAAAATAAGAAAGAGAATAGTATCAAGGTCAAATCCCACACAAAATTACTACAAGTAAAAAGAGAATACGGAGCAGAATAACATCCCAGAAGACAAAGCATGCCAAAAAGACCTGCCCACAAAACATGTAAAAATCGTAAATTACTATTTCAAAATGAATATCATGAAGAAAATGATAGAAAAACACACATGGGGCACCTGGGTAGTTCAGTTGGTTAAGCATCCAACTCCTCCTGATCTCAGCTCAGGTCTCCATCTCAGGGTGGTGATTTTGAGTCCCTCATTGGGCTCCACAATAACCATGGAGCCTACACCAAAAGCCCAATCTTAATCAGAATTAGAAAATTTCAAAAATGGGGGCGCCTGGGTGGCTCAGAGGGTTAAGCCTCTGTCTTTGGCTCAGGTCATGATCCCAGAGTCCTGGAATCGAGCCCTGCATCGGGCTCTCTGCTCAGCAAGGAGCCTGCTTCCCTCTTTCTCTGTCTGCCTGATGCTCTACCTACTTGTGATCTCTCTTGTGTGCTCAAATAAATAAATAAAATCTTTTTAAAAATTATTAAAAAAAGAAAATTCAGAAATGAGGTGATGGAATTCAATAAAGAACAAGAATCAAAAGGAAGAATCATTTCAGAAATGAAGGCAAAATTACAAAGAATAAACAAGCAAGTCAATGCAACTGAAGAAAAATAGAAAGTGAAGAAGAAAAAATTGAAGACCAATAAGAAAGGAAGAGAAATAAAAAGGAAGGAAGGAAGGTAGAGGAGATCAAACACACAGGTAATAGGAATGCTTAAGGGAGAAAACCAAAGCAAGGACATAGAAAAAATGCTACACCCTATAGATTAAAAATGAAACAAAACAAACAGCAATGAACAAAATTTTCCTAAAAATAAAAAAGACTTAAAACTGCATATTGAAAGAGCATATCATATAGCTGAGATTATTGACCTAGAACAACCAAGACCCCAACATATTCTAGTAAAATTATTGGTCTTAAAAGAAAAAATTAGGGGCACCTGGGTGACTCAGTGGGTTAAAGCCTCTGTCTTCGGCTCAGGTCATGGTCTCAGGGTCCTGGGATCAAGCCCCGCGTCAGGCTCTCTGCTTGGCGGGGAGCCTGCTTCCCCCTCTCTCTGCCTGCCTCTCTGACTACTTGTGATCTCTATCAAATAAATAAATAAAATCTTTTTAAAAAAATTAAAAGTCTTTGACATCTAGAAAAAAATGTGACTTTTAAGGAAAAGAAAATTAGATTATCATCAGAATTTTTTTAATTTTATTTTTTAATTTAAATTCAATTAATTAACATATAATGCATTATTAGTCTCAGAGGCAGAGTTCAGTGATTCATCAGTCTTATGTAATACCTAGTGCTCATTACATCATGTGCCCTCCTTAGTGCCCATCACTAAGTCACCCCATTCCCCCACCCCCCTCCCCTCCAGCAACCCTCAGTTTGTTTCCTATGTCATCAGAATTTTTGAAAACAACACTTTATGCCAGGACAAAAAGAGAAAAATAATAGTATAAGCAAGGAAAAACAAGTATGAAACAAGGATTTTATATCCAGCAAAAAGAACTTTCAAACATAAAGGACACCAACAAACTATTAACAACATATAAAAACTGGGTAATATTAGTCTCATGCACCCTTCCTGAAAAATCTATCAGAGAGAAATCAGCTTTAGGCCACCAAAGTAACTGGAGAGACATTGATATAAGAATAAGGGGTGAGGGGGCATCTGAGTGGCTCAGTGGGTTAAGCCGCTGCCTTCAGCTCAGGTCATGATCTCAGGGTCCTGGGATCGAGGCCCACATTGGACTCTCTGCTCAGCGGGGAGCCTGCTTCCTCCTTTCTCTCTGCCTGCCTCTCTGCCTGCTTGCGATCTCTCTCTGTCAAATAAATAAATAAAATCTTTAAAAAAAAAAAGAATAAGTGGTGAGCATTCAATATATAATTACCTAACAGACTACAAATAAATGAGAGCTAAGACATGGAATATTATGTATCTCAGATATGTACTCTGACAATATAAATGTGGTACAACTATCTTCTTTATTTTTACTTTTTCAAAACAGCTTTGTTGAGATATATTTCAAAGGCCATATAGTTAACCCATTTAAAGTATAATTCAGTGGCTTTTAGTGTATTTACAGAAGCATACATCTATCATCACACTCAATTTTAGAACATTTTCATTACTTAAAAGAAATCCCATACTCTTAAGCTGTCATTTCTAACCTCCCCATCCCCTAACCTAGGATGCCCCAGGTATCCACTCATCAGCTTTCTGACTCTATAGGTTTGCCCCTTCTGTATTTCATATAAATGGAATTACACAATACCCACTAGCAACGTACGTACGAGGGTTCCAATTTGTCCACACCCTCTTTGACAATAGCCATCCTAGTAGGTGTGATTTTCACTTGTATTTCTCTGATGGCTAATGATGTTGAACACTTTTCAGGTGTTTATTCTCCATTTATAGATGTTCTTTGGAGAAATATCTATTCCTATCTTGTGTGTATTTTAAAATTTGTCTTCCTGTCATTGAGTTAAAATTATTCTTTATATATTTTAGATACAAGCCCTTATCAGGTACATGATTTGCATATATATTCTCTCATTATATGAATAATCTTTTCACTTTTTTGATGGTATTCTTTGAAACATAAAAGTTTTCCATTTTTAGGATGTCCAGTTAATATTTTGTTGTTGTTGTTGTTGCTCGTACTCTTGATATTATATCTAAGAAACTATTGCCCAATCCAAGGTCACAATGATTTGAACCTATATTTTCTTCTAAGAGTTTCACTATTTTATTTTATTTCATTTTTTAAAGATTTCATTTATTTATTTGACAGACAAGAGATCACAAGTAGGCAGAGCAGTAGGCAGGGGCGGGGGAGCAGGCTCCCCACTGAGCAGAAAGCATGTCGTGGGGCTCGATCCCAAGACCCTGAGATCACGACCTGAGCCAAAGGCAGAGACTTAACCAACTGAGACACCCAGGAGCCCTGAGTTTTACTATTTTCGCTTTTATACTTTGGCCTTTGATTCATGTGGAGTTAATTTTTATCTATGATATAAAGTAAGGGTCCAACCTCATTCTTTTGCATGTGAGTATCCAGTTGTCCTGGCAGCACAACTTTTTTTTTTTTTTCGATAGTGAGAGAGAACAGAGAAAGCATGGGCAAAGTTTTACACGTTTTCAGCAATCATATTGGTGGTAGTATTAGAATTGTTAGTCTGACTCTCTTGAGGTGTAATAGAGGATAAAACAAATGAGTAATTTTCTTTCCCTTTTTTAAAAGACTATTTATTTATATGTCAGAGAGAGAGGGCACAAGCAGGGGGAGCAGCAGGCAGAGGGAGAGGGAGAAACAGGTTCCCCGCTGAGCAAGGATTCCAATGCAGGACTCGATTCCAGGACCCTAGGATCATGACCTGAGCCGAAGGCAGATGCTCAACTGACTGAGCCATCCAGGGGTCCCAAACAAATGAATAATTTTCATCCCCTGTATCCTTGAAAACCAGATCCTCAACATAAAATAAAGAAGGCAGTCATAATAGAGAAGAGGTTAAGTAAATGTTCTGTAGTCCTGGACTAGAGTTATAAATATTAATATGAACTCATGAATTATTTAGCTCTAGCCACTGAAAGAAACCTAAAGACAATGACACACTATGTAGCAATAAGTATCCCCTAGTACCCAGACTGTGGTCTTGAAATACCCTTTCTCATGAAAAGAAAATGGTATTTTTGACAAAATGGCTGATCCCAAGTCTGGGGCAAGAAATGCACAAGATGAATCCAGAGCATCTAAAGGAAGGATTGCAAGGAAACAAGGAAGCTTGCAAGGAAGCTACTGAAGACGACAAGGATGAGGTCAAAAGGACTCGGAAGCTAACTCGAGTCCCATCAGCCGCAGAACTCTATGAACTTCAATAATGACAGTAATTGCAACAATTTCAAACTCACCAAATATGTCTAATTCTAGGAATTCATAATGATACTTTTGAAAACAAGAATTGGTCCCGTTTAGAGGACAATAGGGAACTAATTTATTATCTTGCAACTAACAATTAAAAGGAATAGCTATAACATTCATCCTGCCTTTTATATGAACTTCATTGCTGTATAACAAGACAGCAGATGAGGAAAATGTGTTTTTATAGAAATATTCCCACAAAAAATGAAAGAGAAATGATACAATATCATGGTAGATTATTAACATTTGGTAACTCCGCAGTGAATAATACATATGTCATTATGCATCTGTTAAGATCACAAAAAATGACAACCAGACAATATGTGCTTCCTATCGTCTTCATATAATATTCAGCGTTTTGCCAAAGTGATTGTACCTGTTGTTTGATCCATCATCTGGATCAGTTGCCTATTTGCAAGAACTACAGAAAACAGAGGAACACACTGAACTTCACTAAGAATATTTAAGTATTTAAGTAACAAAATCCAGCCAAAAGGCCTGTAAGCAAAAGAAAGGATGCAGGAAGAGCCTACGGATTAAAAGATACTTACATGATAAATGTTTAAATGAGCAAGAGTGAACTATAGTGTCTAGGAATGCACACTGGGGTAATAAAAGTATAAAAACAAAAAATGTAGGGGTGCCTGGGTGGCTCAGTGGGTTAAAGCCTCTGCCTTTGGCTCAGGTTGTGATCTCAGGGTCCTGGAATCGAGCCCCATATTGGGCTCTCTGCTCAGCAGGGAGCCTGCTTCCCCCCACCTTTCTCTGCCTGCATTTCTGCCTACTTGTGATCTCTGTCTGTCAAATAAATAAATAAAATCTTTAAAAACAAAATAAAAATGAAAAACGTAAGAAAGTGGTCACTATAAAAGTCAAGTCTATGGGGTGCCTCCTGGGTGGCTCAGTCAGTTAAGTGTCTACCTTTGGCTCAGGTCACAATCCCAGGGTCCTGGGATCAAGCCCCATGTAAGGCTACCTGCTCGATGGGGAGCCTGCTTCTCCCTCTCTCTTTGCCCCTCCCCCAACACTCATGATCTCTTGCTTGCTCTTGCTCTACCTCAAATAAATAAATAAAATCTTTGAGAAAAAAAAGTTAGATCTAACAAGCACTTTCTTGGGAGAGGAGGGTATATGTGATTGGGATGGGGTACATGGAAGGGGCTTCTAGGGTAACTGACAAAACTCTTTTTTTATTTGGATGGTGTTCACCTCCAAATAATTCAGTAAGTTATAAGTTTTGTGTGGTATCCTGCAAAGATGTTTTATTTTACAATAAAAATATATTTAAAAAATTTCTTATACCCCAGTCACACCTCAGACCAATTAAATCACATTCTCCGGAGGTGAGACCCAGGCATCAGTATTCTTTAAAGCTCCTGGTAAATTTTTTTTTTAAGATTTTATTTATTTATTTGACAGAGAGATAGTGCACAAGTAGGCAGAGAGGCAGGCAGAAGGAGAGGGAGAAGCAGGCTCCCCGCTGAGCAGGGAGCCTGATGCGGAACTCGATCCCAGGACTCTGGGGTCATGACCTGAGCTGAAGGCAGCCGTTTAACTGACTGAGCCACCCAGGTAACCCATCCTTGGTGATCTTAAATGCAGCCAAGTTTGAAAACCAATGTATAAGAGGTATGGCATTTCACTGTGCTCAGGACCAGGGCCTGGGTTCCAGTCCCCAGTATGGTGGTGTGAACAGAGCAAGTAGTCTAAACTCTCTCGACCATAGGAGCTGGTTTGTATGTTGTATGGTGAAAACAGTTTACTTACCAAAACTCAGGATTGGACAGGCTGATTTCTGAAGTCCCTTTGAGTTCTAGAGCCTGATAATCCAAAGAAAACAGAAACAGAAATTATATTTGAACAATTTAATTGTATAAACCTTCTAACAGTTGTGTATATAATATGCTCTCACCCATGCATCCATATGAAAAACGTGTGTGTGTATGTGTGTGTGTTGTTTAGAGTCCTGGCATGAAAAAGTATTCACCATATATGGTTTATTGATGAGATTTAACGAAGGAGTGAAACAAAGAGGCATGGGCAGGATTACTGTCACAGACACACAATAGTGAAAAGCTGTTACCCCACCACACCGAACCTGAAGAACAGGAAGAATAAATGTTTACTGGAGCCCAGGGAGAGCTGGAGCTGTCATTGTCCGAGGATACAGCCATTGACACTGGGTCCATTCTTTAGTATAGCTGGGTACATGACTAGACCACAATGCATTTGTCCATTCTACTGTTACTTGAGTTATTTGCAAATTTTGTTTCCATAAACAATATTGCTAAGAATAGTCTCAGACATGCTTCTGGAGGAACATACACACACATTTTCTGTTGGATATACATATAGGAGTGGAATTGCTGGGTCGTAGCAGTGTGGACTGCCAAACTGCTTTTCAAAGTGCATGTACCAATTTACATTCTTACTAACAGTATATAAGAATTCCTTTCACTCCATAGTCTCATCAATACCTGCTGAAGAAGAAAGACAAAGTGGGAGGACCCACACAGTTAGATATAAACATTTATTACAAAGCTATGGTGATTGAGACAGTGTGGTTTGGGTGAAAGGATAAATAAGTAAATCCATGAGAAGAATAGAGAGTCTAGAAAATGGTCCCACACATATATTTAAAACACTGAATTAATAATGAAGGTAGCATCACAGAGCAGTAGAAAAGAGAGAGTCAGTCTTTTCTGTAAACCGTATTGAGTCAGTGGAATACACTTGCCCAGGAAAAGAAACTTGACCCCACCTCACACCACACCCAACAATCATTTCCAGGTGGCTTGCAGAGGTACACGTGAAAGTTGAGACAATAAAGACTGAGAAGAAAGCAAAGGGTCCTCATGACCTTGGACAAATTCTTTTTTTTTTTTTCTTGGACAAATTCTTAAACAGGACACTAAAAGCACTTCAGCTAAGAAGGAAAATGTTAATATATCAGATTCCATTAAAATTGGGGATTGTTGCTCACTGAAAGACACAGTAAAAACATACAGCAGTATATAGCACATATTGACCAAGATATTTGTAACACATTGTCTTAGCTCAGACTGCAGTAACATCATACCATAGACTAGATGGCCTACACAATAAACGTGTATTTCTCCCAGTACTGGAAAGTGGGTAGTTCAAGATCAAGGTAACTGCAGATTTGCTGTCTGCTGAGGGTCCCCTCCCTGGTTAACACGCTGCATATTTTCTTGCTGTGTCCTCATTTGGCAGAAGAGCAGGAGAGAGCTCTCTGGGACTTCTTTGATAAGTATTCAAATCCCATTCATGACAGCTACCTCCTCATGACCTGTTCACCTCCAGAGGCTCCACCATCACATTGGGGGTTAGGATTTCAACAAAGAAATTTAGGGAGGACACAAACATTCTGGTCATAACACACACATAACTGACAAAGGACTCTTTTCCAGTTTAGAGAAAGAAACTGAGAGGGGCGCCTGGGTGGCTCAGTGGGTTAAAGCCTCAGCCTTCAGCTCAGGTCATGATCTTGGGGTCCCGGGATGGAGCCCTGCATTGGGCTCTTTGCTCAGCAGGGAGCATGCTCTGCCCCAACCCCGCCTGCCTCTCTGCCTGCTTGTGATCTCTGTCTGTCAAATAAATAAACAAAATCTTAAAAAAAAAAAAAAAAGAACGCTTAGAATGATGGCAATCCAGTGGGACATTGATTAACAAGCTTGAATAAGCACTTCACAAAACAAAATATCCAAATAGTCAAAAATATTCAAATGTTAAAAAGGGCACAATCTCTTACAAAATGTAACAATGAAATATTACCTCACACCCACCACCAGCATGGATAAAATTAAAACGACTGACAATACAGTGTTGGAGAGAATATGGAGCAATGAGAACTCTTACACATATAAATTGATACAATCCCTTTGGAAATGAAACTAAATTAAAAGTTGAAATATACCATGACTCAGCAATTTTACTCCTATGCCTATGTTCCAGAAATGCATACATCTGTGCTCCAAAACACAGGTCAAAGACTGTCCATGGTCAATATTTTTCTTTTTTTTTTTTTTTAAGATTTTATTTATTTATTTGACAGACAGAGACCACAAGTAGGCAGAGAGACAGGCAGAGAGAGAGAGCCTCGGAGGCAGGTTCCCTGCTGAGCAGAGAGCCCGAATGTGGGGCTCGATCCCAGGACACTGGGACCATGACCTGAGCCAAAGGCAGAGGCCTTAACCCACTGAGCCACCAAGGCACCCCGTCAATATTTTTCTTAATAGACAAGAATGGAAATAACTATCCATTAATGATATCAACAGATAATTTATGGTATACTCACGTGATGGAATAGTACACAGCAATTAACATGAACAACCCCACGCTGCAACGACGTGAGTCAATCTCATAATGTTGAATGAAAGCAGTCATCCAGGGGCGCCTGGGTGGCTCAGTGGGTTAAAGCCTCTGCCTTCGGGTTGGGTCATGATCCCAGGGTCCTGGGATAGAGCCTCGCATCGGGCTCTCTGCTCAGCAGGGAGCCTGCTTCCTCCTATCTCTTTGCCTGCCTCTCTGCCTACTTGTGATCTCTGTCAAATTAATAAATAAAAAAATTTAAAAAAAAAGACTGGAGAAGAAGGAAATAGTGGTGATTGGAGGGACAAAAGGGGGTTTTGGGGATGCAGCTATTGTTCTACTTCTTGAGGTGGGAGGGATTTCCTGGGTATATTTATGTTTTGATGGTTTATCAAGCTATACATTTATAATTTCTGCATTTTGTACATATGTTTTACCCCACTACAATCTTCTTTTTTTTATCATTTTTTAATTTATTTTCAGCATAACAATCTTCTTAATGAAAAACATGCATGTATTAAAAATGTTCACCATTGCATCATCCATAATGTTACTGGATTCATCCATTATGGCATTAGTTAAATAAACTGGGGTACATCCATGAAATGAAATAGTTTGCTGTTGCTTAAAATAATGTCTGTGGAAAACTTTCAGGACATTCTGCTCAGTGGGAAAAGCAGGTTACAAAAAAGTATATTCAGTACCTATCCATTTGTTTGCTTGTTTGTTTTTAAAGATTTTTTATTTATTTGACAGACAGAGATCACAAGTAGCAGAGAGGCAGGCAGGGAGAGAGGAGGAAGCAGGCTCCCTGCCAAGCAGAGAGCCTGATGCGGGGCTGGATCCCAAGACCCTGGGATCATGTCCTGAGCCGAAGGCAGAGGCTTTAACCCACTGAGCCACCCAGGCACCCTATCCATTTGTTTTTTAAAAATGCATGTGTAAAAAAAAAAAAAATCTTAAAAAAAAAAAAGGGACACCTGGGTGGCTCAGTCAGTTAAGTGGCTGCCTTCGGCTCAGATCATGATCCCAGGGTCCTGGTATGGAGCTCTGCATCAGGCTCCTTGCTCAGTGCGGAGCCTGCTTCTCCCTCTGCCTCTGCCTGCCACTCTGCCTGCCTGTGCTCTCCCTCTCTCTGACAAATAAATAAAACTTTTAAAATCTTTTAAAAAGGGGCGCCTGGGTGGCTCAGTGGGTTGGGCCGCTGCCTTCGGCTCAGGTCATGATCTCGGGGTCCTGGGATCGAGTCCCACATTGGGCTCTCTGCTCAGCGGGGGGCCTGCTTCCCTCTCTCTTTCTCTCTCTCTCTGCCTGCCTCTCTGTCTACTTGTGATCTCTCTCTGTCAAATAAATAAATAAAATCTTTAAAAAAAATAAAATAAAATATTTTTTAAAAAAGTATATGTATGTGTTTCTGGTGTGTGTGTGTGTGTGCACTCAAATAAACTAAATCCTAGAAAGATTCACTCCCAAATATTAATAACAGTTGTCTTTGAGTAGACAATTGAGTAGACAATTACAGGTTGTTGAATTCTTTGACTTTTCTACAATAATCATGTTCTACTAATGATTTTTAAATGTTTTTTAAAAAAGAAAAAATCTATTCAGAGCTTTGTTTGAATTCCATTAAATATTCTTTTATATATTCCCTGATTCTATAATAAAAGTAATCCTTTATTCTCCCCATGGTATCTGAATCAGGCAGAATGGTAAAAATCAATCTGCTATGTAAAACATTAAACTAAAAATCTGGAATGGCTTTGGTTAGAACCTTCCTGTTGTGTAATTTTGTTTCTCCCACCTAATCTTTCTGAACTCAATATTCTCCTTTCAGTGTCCTGCTGGAATTTAGATATAAAATTATTCTGTTTGGGGGCACCTGGGTGGCTCAGTCAGTTGGGCTTCTGCCTTCTGCTCAGGTCATGATGTCATGATCCTGGGATCCAGCCCCGAGTTGGGCTCCCTGCTCAGGGGGGATCTGCTTCTCCCTCTCCCTCTGCCTCTCCTCCACCCCCACTCATGCTCTTATTCCCTTTCTCTGTCTCTCTCTCAAATAAGTAAATGCAATTCTCTAAAAATAAATTAAAAAATAAAATTGTTCTGTCTCTCTGCATATTTTCTCAGTGTTTAGATTCCTTTTTTAAAAAAGATTTTATTTATTTATTTGACAGAAAGAGACACAGCGAGAGAGAGAACACAAGCAGAGGGAGTGGTAGAGGGAGAAGCAGGCTTCCCACCAAGTGGGGAGCCCGATGCGGGGCTGGATCCCAGGACCCTGGAATGATGACCCGAGCTAAAGGCAGACACTTAACAACTGAGCCACCCGTGCACTCCTTGGTGTTTAGATTTTTGCTTTTTTTTTTTTTTCCTGTTAGAGACATAGCCAACAAAATCTTCAGACATAAACCAGGGTAGGTGGCCTATTTTTTAAAAAAGTAATAATAATCACGCTAGACCTCGTGTATGTCGTACTATTTGCCAGACACAGCGCTGAGTACTTAACATGAATGAATCGTCACAACACTAAGAAGTAGGTGTCTTTGTATCTATTTTACAGATGAAGAAATTGAAAATGTTAAGTAACTTGGCCAAGGTCATCTGGTTAGTAAGGGGCAAAGCCAAGATCCAAAAGGGTAAAGGCCAGAGGAGGGTGGACCTGTAAAACTGTCCAGGATAGAGACTCGTAGTGAGCACCTTGGCTGTACAAATCATTAGCCCTTAACAGTCCCTTCCTGTGGAAATCCGATATTGCGACAGTGAGGGTAAAATTGTCAGGAAAGAATCATCAAGAGAATCTGGAATCTCCGGGAGTCTCCCATTGTCTTTGACACTGGAGGCCCCACTCCTCATCAAGGAGTGTCCACCTCTTGACTGGGCAGAATGAGACCCTGAAAACTCTACCTTGAACTAGCAAGCCAGTCCCCCCTACTTGAACTACACCTTGCCAGCCCCGCACTTTCCCTTCTGCTGGGCTGGTCCAGAAAGAGCATTTAGCAAGGCGGTGAGGACGGAGATGTCAGTTTGGATGATTGCAACATCCAAACATCCAGAGCACCAGGGACACTCAAGATGCTGACCAGTAAGTGCCAGAAAATGTCCAAGGCTTTGCCTGAACATTTAGGCCTCATGGCAGAGCCATTCAAATATAAATTGGAAGTAGCATCAGACAGGTCACCACATATTAACTGGTTACTTTAATTGAGAGTGGAAAGCTAGAAGTCAGAGGCCTACAGTAATGGTTCTCAAACTTGAGCTTGCATCAGAAGCATCTGGAGAACTTGTTAATACACAGTTTGCTGACCTCCTGATTCTGTAGGTCTGAGGGAGTACCCAGTGACTAACATTTTAACAAGTTCCCAGCTGATACTGAGGCAGCTGGCCCAGGACCACACTGTGAGAACCATCCGCCTAAGGCATTGGTATAACACACCACAGCTGAATGGTTTTCTTAGCTCATAATGGCAGCCCTTTCCTTCATGACCAGAAGGAGGAGGGAGATTTTAAGGGTGCTGTATGGCTCAGGGTAGAGGAGAGCAAGGACAGTTCTGCCCAGAGGTGGAAATCATGGGAACCACATTACAGTCTGTCTACCACAGTGGGTTGTAACTATTCCTTTTTGTCTTCCTGATGTCCAACAGATAAATACTGATCAAACACACACACACACATACATATTCAGCAGAGACAAATACTAATTTCGTGGAGATAGCACAGTCTAAATTTATATTGCAGAAGAAAAAATTTTTACTAGTGCCACACACACTGAATGACAGCCCTTTGCTCCAGAGTACCTGAGAACTCTCCCTCCCTCAACCTTTCCTCATTCTGCAAACCGCTATTGTGCTGGGTCCAAGATTAGAGCCCGTTATTAAACCCGGTGCTTCTTCCTAACCACTGCTTAGCCACACAAAGAACAGTCTTTGGACTTGCCCTTTCTCTTAACCTTCAACCAAATCAAATTATTAGCCAAGGCCTATCTTCCCTCTCTCTCTGACAGTAAAAGAGAGGGTGAGAAAGGGTGTTTCCTCTTCAAATTACATAACCAATTTCTTCTTGATTGACGTTCTTGTTTCCTTTACTAAATCTGTACTCTGTTCTGTCATAAGTGTTTTGTTCTTTCAATCCATCTCAAACTGGTTTTGAAAGTAAATGAATTGTAAGGAATCAGCTAAAAATAAACAAACATCTAGATTCATAACTTCCCTGTGTCTTATATGTTTACGGGCTGGGTAGGAACTACAGTGAGATCATGAAGGGGTTGATCAATAGTGAGAATCGATGCGTTCCGGTGTCGGTGTGGTTGAGGATTGCTGGAAGGGGTTACGAGAGCAAGGGCACTGTAAGGACAAGAGGGGGTAGTCCAAGAAACGGGTGCTTGAAATCCAGATGTTGGAGGTGCACGGAAACCAATGACGACTGATGTTTAGACATTTGTACTTTGACCTGTCACTGGTTGCTAGCTTCTATCATTCTTGCAGCCAAGGAAGTTTCCCAAAGCTGCTCAGGTCACATTTGGGTCTACTATTACCAGTATCTTGACCGATACACTGGGGACTATAGCAAATGCTCTCCAGGATGGGTGCTTCAAATAAAAGTGTCTTCAAAGAAAGTGTTTATGGGAGATCTGTGGGTCTTCCCTGCTAACCTTGGTGAGAGGGGAGACTTTGGATGCAAGCCTATGGTCATGCGGTTGCTTTTCTGCTGTAGCAAAATGCAACTTCCCACTTCCCACGCATCAGCTCCATAGTGGCGCTGGCACTGAAAAATGTTTAGAACTATTATCATGGTTTCATGGGCACCTCTTGTTGGGTCCCTTGGACAATTGAAGAGAAAGCGCCTGCAGGAAAATTAGAGCTCTAATTATGGATTGGCCTGCTGAGATAATGCTGGCAGGCACACTTTTCCATGCTTAAATCAGAGGCACACCATGGAAAGGGGATATTTCTGTTCTTGCCTCTTTGAAAGTGGCTTTTCTGTCCCTAAATTATCTGTCCCAAGAGATCCTCTGTGAGTTCAAAGTTTTTTTTGTTTGAAAATCACTCAGCTTCAGAGAACCTAAAAATGATGTTGTGTTAGTAATTGTCATCACACTAAGGAAGTTTGCATTTCTTCATCAAACCTAGGCACAGCAGGTAAGAATCACCGAAAACAAGATTTTTCGCTCCCAAATCTGTTCCTCTTACCCCTGGACTTCCACTAGTTCTGAGACCAGTATGTTGGGATTCATTTGTCCCATTATTCCTTTGAAAGTATGATTGATTTTTATTTTTTTGAATTTATTTGTTTGTTTATTTATTTATTTTAGAGAGAGAGAGGGTCCGAGTGGGAGGGGCAGAGGGCGAGGGAAAGAGAGACTCGAGTTCCATGCTGAGCACAAAGCTGGACCTGGGGCTCGATTTCAAGCCTGAGATCATGGTCTGAGCTGCAATCAAGAGTCAGCCACTTAGCCAACTGAGCCACCCAGGCGCTCCTCAATTATTTATTTTTACAAAAATAAATTAATATTCCTTACTTTTAAATCCAAGTGATAGGGGCACCTGGGTGGCTCAGTCATTAAGCATCTACCTTTGGCTCAGGTCATGATCCCAGAGTCCTGGGAGCGAGCCCTGCATCAGGTTCCCTGCTCAGAGGGAAGCCTGCTTCTCCCTCTCCCACTCCCCCTGCTTGTGTTCCCTATCTCACTGCCTCTCTCTTGCTCTCTGTCAAACAAATAAATAAAATCTTTAAAAAAAAAAAAAAAGAAAGAATAAATTCCTTAAAAAAATAAATCCTAGGGGCGCCTGGGTGGCTCAGTGGGTTAAAGCCTCTACCTTCGGCTTGGGTCGTGATCCTGGGGTCCTGGGATCGAGCCCTGTATTGGGCTCTCTGCTCAGCAGGGAGCCTGCTTCCCCCTCTTTCTCTGCCTGCCTCTCTGACTACTTGTGATCTCTGTCTGTCAAATAAATAAATAAAATCTTTAAAAAAAAATCCAAGTAATATATAAGAGCAACAAATCACCCTACACAGCACACATTTGGTGAACATCGCTCAAGACAGATTTCTCTATGTATATGCACATTTTCATAACAGTTTTATGAAGATATCACTCACAGGCCATACAATTCACCCTTTCTAAGTGTGCAAATTGTCATTTTTAGTATTTTGACAGAATTGTGCAATCGCTACGACCATCTAATTTTAGAACATTTCCATCACCCCAGAAAGAGACCTAATACCCATTACCAATCACTCTCCATTTCCCTCTACTTCCCGCCCGAGGAAACCGTAAATCTACTTTCTGTCTCTATTCATCTGCCTATTCTGGACATATATACATGGAATCAATTTTTAGATTCTAACACCACCACTTACTAGTTATGAGGCCTTGGGCAAACTACTTGGTTTATCTGAACCTTAGTTTCTCTATCTGTAAAATGGGATTATACTGCCTACTTTAAAGACTCATAAGGGGGTCCCAGGTGGCTCAGTTGGTTAAGTCGCTGACTCTTTTTTTTTCTTTTAAGTTTTTTTAAAAATTTATTTGACAGACATAGATCACAAGCAGGCAGAGAGGCAGGCGGGGGTGGGGAGGGGGAGCAGTCTCCCTACTGAGCAGAGAGCCTGATGCAGAGCTCAATCCCAGGACCCTGGGATCATGACCTGAGCCGAAGGCAGAGGCTTTAACCAACTGAGCCACCCAGGCGCCCCTAAATCACTGACTCTTGATTGCGGTTCTGGCCATGATCTCAGGGTCTTGAGATCGAGGTCCACCTCAGGCTCCACGTTCAGCCAGGAGTCTGCTTGAGATTCTTTCTCTTCCTTCTCAACCTCTCCCACCTCTCTAAAATAAGTAGATAACTGTTTGAAAAAAATGAAGATTTAAAAGGATCACTTGGAGCAACACACACATATATATTGAGCACCGAGTGATGTATGGAAGTGTTGAATCACTATACTGTATACCTGAAACTCACATGACACTGTATGTTAAGTAGGATTAAAATAGCAACTATTCAAAAAAAAAGAAATAAACACGTATATAGTACTTGTCTTGTGGTATTTGCCCTACAAGTCTGCTATCCCTTCCCTAAGGCTGGGATAAGTAAGTTCAACTCTTGAGACAAACCTATTTTTAAAGAATTCTCAAGAACAATTTCATTTGTTATGGATGGATTTCAGGTCTTACTAGAAGCTTGCGTCTTTTAGTCATCAAGTACAACAGAAAGAAGTAAGTACAATCAATTTTTAGAATAGAATTTAAGATTTCATGTTTTCTACTGGAGGAATAAAATTTAGTTCTTTTTATTTTTGTTATGTGATTACCCTTAAGTTTGATACTTACATTTATTTACTCCTATTAATTTATTTAATTTATCAGCATATTATCTTCCAAACAAAGCGATGACTGTAACATACTCTTATGTCCGTTGAGACCATGGCCAATTTGATATTGTCTAGAAAATTCATTCTGGGTTATTGGAGATAAACTTTTTCTCTTTTTTCCCTTTGGCCACTTTAGGTTTCAGACAATGATAACATTTGCTAAGTTATTTAATTGCCCTCGTACATCCCATATACCTCACAGAACAGTCTTGGTTTATTTCTCCTCTTATTTGAACACTTCCCTTTAGAACATTTCCAGTGTTCTTTATGTGGTAACTTTGCTGGTCTTTTGTGTCAGAGAATGTCTTTAATACAGTCTCACACTTAGATTATAACATATAGTAGTTCTTTCTCTTTAATGCTCTAAAATTATTCTCCATTGATGTGGATCCACTTTGTCTGTGGGAAAAGGTGATATCAATATTATTCTTGTTCCTTTGTAGCTCATTTACTCTGGAGATTCTTTGCGTATAAATGTGATTTTTTTTTCCTCACCTACCTGGCTTGACGTGTGATAAAACTTTTCAATTTTTATTATCATTATTTTTTCAAACATAACTTATCAATAATTTTATTCTTCTCTTATTCCGGGACTCCTGCCATCTGGATGTTGACTTTTCTACTTTAATATTTCATCTCTCTTAGCTTGTATTTTATGTTACATTTTCTGCTACTTCCTGGGAGAAGTTTCTTTCTCTTTTTTTTATTAAAGATTTATTTATTTATTTGACAGAAATCACAAGGAGGCAGAGAAGCAGGCAGAGAGAGAGGAGGAAGCAGGCTCCCCGTTGAGCAGAGAGCCCGATGCGGGGCTCGATCCCAGGACCCTGCTTTAACCCACTGAGCTACCCAGGCACCCCCCTGGGAGAAGTTTCTAATGTGATCTTCTGAATCACAAATTTGTTCTTCGGGTAAATCCATGCACCTATTTCTCCCATCTATTTTTATATGTAAATATACATATAAATTCAACTATACACTATTAAGTTATATCCCATCTGTTATTTCAAGTATGTTTTTACAACTTTTCCATTGTATTCTTCTTAATGAATCCTTTTTCTGTATTCATAGTAATAATCTTTTCTATTTGTCTCAGTCTTTCTTTCCTCATTTCTTCTCCCTCTCTCCTTGAAAATAATAACCTTATTGCCATTGAAAGTAATCACAGCAACTTTATAAATGCTGTAAGATACTGAAGAAAGAATCACAAAACCTCTATTCCAAGCCAAATTGTCATTTAAATACATAGGCAACAGATAAACAGCTTTGAACACAAAAGAATTCTGAGAATTCCTATGCGTTCAAATGGAGGATTCTATTAGAAGGTAAATTTAGGCCTACCTGGAGATGACTAGAGAAACTGCAACAAAGGAAGTGGCAGAAAGCGTTGGATGCACTGTACTGCAGAACCAAAACACAACACATGCAGTGACTGTGGTGGAAGAAGAGATTAGAAATGATCTAGAAAGGACATAACACAAAAATGCACAGGGGAAGAGGGCACAAAGACAGGATAAGGTATAAACACGTTGTGGCATAAATGTGTTTCTTAATCTTTAATAACTTGGTCTACAGAGCTGCCAAAATAAGTGAGAGAAGGATATTTAATAATGTGAAGTTTAACTCTAAGAAAATAAAACTATCAGTTAAAATTAAATGGGAGTAAGGAGAAGGGGAAGGAAGTAGAAATGTTCTACTTTTATCATTGCTCAGGGTGGGGAATTCATAGATTGTACCTGAAGAAAATCAAACATAAATATCAAAAAGACAAGAAATAACAAGTGTTGGTGAGGATGTGGGGAAGAGACTCTTTTGCACTGCTGGTGGCAATGTAAATTGGTACAATCGTTATGGAAAACAGTATGGCAGTTCCTCAGACAATTAAAAATAGAACTAGCAAATGATCCAGCAATTCCACTTCTGGGTATTTATCCAAAGGAAATGAAATGACTCTCTCAGAAAGATATCTGCACCCCCATGTTCATTGCAGCATTATTTATAAAAGTCAAGATATAGAAACAACCTCGATGTCCATTAATGGAGGAATGGATAAAGAAACTATGTTGTGTGTGTATGTGTGAGTAATAGAATATTATTCAGTCATAAAAAAGAAGACATCTTGCCACTCATAACAATATGGTTGGATCCTTGAGGGCATTATGCAAAACAAAGTAAGTCAGACACAGGACAAATACCATATGATCTCATTTAAACATGGAATTTAAAAAAGGAAACTCCCAGATATGGAGAACAGATTGGTGGTTGCCAGAGGGAAGGGGGGTCGCAAAATGGGTGAAGGTGGTCAGAAGGTATGACCTCCAGTTATAAGATGAGTAAGTCCTGGGGATATAATGTACAGCATGTGGCTATAGTTAACAACATTGTATTGTATATTTGAAAGTTGCTTGGAGAGTAGATCTTAAAAGTTATCATCACAAGAAAAAAAAAATGTAATTATGTGTGGTGATGGCAGCAGCTGGGTGGTGCAGTTGGTTGAGCATCAGGCTCTTGGTTTTGGCTCAGGTCATGATCTCAGGGTCATGAGATTTAGCCTAGGCCTGGGCTCCACGCTCAGCACAGTCTGCTTAAGACTCTCTCTCCCTCTCTCTCAGCCCCTCCCCCAATGTTAGCTAACGCACACATTCTCTCTCTCTTTTCTCAAATAAATAAATAAATCTTTTGAAAAGCTATGTGTATAGCAACAATGACCACAGTCATCAAACTGTGGAAAGAGCCAAGACACCCTTCAACAGATGAATGGATAAAGAAGATATGGTCCGTATATACAATGGAATATTACGCCTCCATCAGAACGGATGAATACCCAACTTTTGTTTCAACATGGACAGGACTGGAAGAGATTATGCTGAGTAAAATAAGTCAAGCAGAGAGAGTCAATTATCATATGGTTACACTTACTTGTGGAGCATAAGGAATAACACAGAGGACATTAGGAGAAGGAAAGGAAAAGTGAATTGGGGAAAATCAGAGAGAGAGATGAACCATAAGAGACTGTGGACTCTGAGAAACAAACTGAAGGTTTTGGAAGGGACGGGGGTGGGAGGATGGGTGAACCTGGTGGCGGGTATTATGGAGGGCACGTATTGCATGAAGCACTGGGTATGGTGCATAAACAATGAATCTTGGACACTGAAAAAATTAAATTAAAAAAAGTTATGTGTGGTGATGGATGTTAACTAAACTTATTCAGAAAATCATTTAGCGATTGATAAATATAACAAATCAAATTATGTTGTGCACCTGAAACTAATAAGTAATACATCAATTGTATCTCATTTTTAAAAAGACAGTTACATAAAATTTCAAAGCTAAAAATTAGAATATGAATTTAAAATTTCCAAATTATTAGAAGAAACCTACACTCAAAACAGAACAAATAGCTGGAGAAATCTGTGTAAGATTGATGGTTGTATCAATGACAATATCTTGGTTGTGACATTGTACTAGAGTTTTGCGAAATGTTACCATTCGGGGAAACTGGGTAAAGGATATGCAAGATTTCTCTGTATCGTGTCTTATAGGTGCATGTGTCTACAATTATTCAATTAAAGTCGCACTGAAAAAGACAGCAAAGCAAACAGTGCAAAAATATTTTAAAGCTAAAAAGCAATAAAAAAACAAAATATTACTGAGAGGCCCAAACCTCATGTTAATTAATGTAAATGAACAAGATTTAGATTTTAAGACAAAAAGACTTTCAGATTGGCTCACAAAGCAAAAGCCAACTGTATGTTATAGTCTAGAGACGCACCCAAAACAAATTAGCACTCTCATATTTCCTCATATACTCTGACTTTTAGTGGATGCTATTTTATTTTCCGTTGTGAGGGTTTATAACATAGACACTTCGTTCTATAACATTGGTTTCCCTAGTGTTTATTCCTAGCTCTATGTTTGAATTGGTATTGCAAATAACACTTCCAAACATCATTTCTAGTTCTTTATTTTGATTCTCTTCTTGATTCTATTTCTATCATTAAGATACTTTTTTCAGGAAAGGCTTATATAACAACAGCAACAACAACAAGAATGATAGCAGTGCAAAACAATTTTAACATTGGTTCAGCCCTCGCTATGTGCTAAGAACTGTGCCCAGATACTTTAAATTATCTCATTTAGCCCTCAAAACAACCCTGTCTTGAAACTATTATTATCTCTATTTTATAGTTCTTTATTCCTTAAACACGGTAATTTTGCTCTCTTCTAGCTTCTGTATCTAAAATTGCTTATCTACACCCCCCACCCCAGCATCTAAATTCTATCCTCAAGAATATAGAAGGTTATTATACCAAGGACAATACCTTCATTTGAACTTGGCAAACAAAAGATCCCACCATCCCTAGAGGGCAGTGGGAAATTAAAGATAATAGCAATTTTTTTTTTTTTTATATAACAGCAAAATTCTGTTCTAGCACATTTGGGAGTTCCACAAAATAAGCCTGAAAAAATTGACTTTAGAGACCCTCCATTTACTGAAGAGTGAAAGGAGAACTTGAGGAGGGAGCTCAGAGCTGGAAGTAAGGTGTTTTATTCTTTTATTTTTTATTTTATTTTATTTTATTTTATTTTTAGTAAGGTGTTTTCTTACACGGGTAGGATATAAGGGTAGCCAAAGGAAGATCATATTAGAACTTTAAAGTACTCAAGTCTGGGTGAACAATGAACAAGGATCGCTTTATCTGAGGTTGTGATTCTGAAGGAAAAAGCTGAAAAAATATTGTTTTAAAAATTATTAGTAATTGCAGTCATCCCCAAATCAAGGAGCTTATATACTTCCCCAGTTGTGGTAATGAAGAAACGGCACAAAATTCATTTGTATGGATTACCGTATTCTTACCAAGATACCCTTCAACAGATGAATGGATAAAGAAGATATGGTCCGTATATACAATGGAATATTACGCCTCCATCAGAACGGATGAATACCCAACTTTTGTTTCAACATGGACGGGACTGGAAGAGATTATGCTGAGTAAAATAAGTCAAGCAGAGAGAGTCAATTATCTTTAATTGACTGGGGTATTTGAAGATTGGATAATTACCTTCTCCTTTTACTTTCCTTTAAAATACTAGTTATGGCAAAGTTCTTCCTCTTACTCATTCCCACCTTTCACTATTGTAAGTGGTGTGTAGGTGGTAGTTAAATTCATCCTTCACTCCATAGGTCAAAGAATACTGGAATGATGATAGACTAGATGAAGAATGGGCACCACCTAGAAATTGCAATCTCCAGGATTAACTAACGATCTTAAAATGAAAACAGTAGAGCATGGTGATTACGAACAATGGACTTGGGAACCACAAGCTCAGGTTCAAATGCAGGCTTTGCATACAACCTATGTAACCCTGTGGGGATTAAAAGAGTCAATACATCTAAAGTACTCAGAAAAAACGCCTGCCACACAGTATGTGCTCAAGAAAAAAATTAACGGTCCCATGTTTTTATCTCAAGGTGCTGAACATAACTGTGTATCGGTTCCTGGGAAGCATTCATGTTTTCCAATTAGCGGTATGGAGCAGACCCTTAAATATGTTACATTGCCTCAGTATTCAAAGATGTCCTTGAAACACTGCTTTCTTCTTAGTGATGAGGCACAAGGTGAAACAACTTGCCTTTCATTTTGGATGGAGTATCCCAACGTACCCCAGATCTTTTTATACTCCATCCAACTGATAATTTCTGTAAAGTGGAAGGCTCCTGTATTTCACAGGATTATCTCTTTGCTCTGCTTCCTTCATGGGAAACTTCACAGAGTACCCTGTGTGCTTGTGGCTTTGAGTTCTCCAGAGCCTTTGGTATGACGCCATCATTCTTGCAAAGCAGCATGCCGTCCTTTGGAATGGAGATGGAGTCAGGGACACTGCCGAGTTCCAGAGCCCCATTTGGTTGTGGGGGCTCCCAGGCTCTGTTCCTGATTCATCAGCCACCTGACTTAATCAGCCTCTGGTTTAGTATTTTCTGTTTGTGAAATCGAACAAGGTTGCTTTGTGGAAGAGGCCAAGGGAAAGGCTGGGGAAAGACCTAGAATGGGCGGAGATTCACAACAGTATGGGGTAGCCAGTGGTGTCAAAGAATGACAAAAGTCTTGGATGACAGGTGCAGCACAACCAGGGTCCACGCTGTACATAAAACCCGGCGTTCCCAGCAGATTGAATCTGTTTATATTCAGTTTTAAAAAGTGGCAGTGGGGGTGGGGGGTGGTAAGGAACAAGTAA
Organism: Lontra canadensis; assembly: GCF_010015895.1. NCBI lineage: Eukaryota > Metazoa > Chordata > Mammalia > Carnivora > Mustelidae > Lontra > Lontra canadensis. The sequence continues at coordinate 368,051 of NW_022631044.1, forward strand.
ACAGACTAAAAAAGAAACCATCTTATTCCCTTTTTTATGCAGCTTCTGGAACCCACTCAAGTGGTAAGACATCCTATTCCAAGGAAGAGAAATGCTTTTCATTACTTGGCAATAAGCAGGATTGGTAATTTATCAGCATCAATTTTAACATCCCAGGCATCTCATGTAACGACAGGAGAGGTTGATCAACATTTATGGAAAAACACTTAGGAACTTCCATAAATTTGTGTTTCCTGTACAGAGCACTGACAATCCTGAGATGTAATGACGATTTTGAAATCTGGGTTTAGGAATTCCTTTGAAACTGGTCCAGGCTTGTCAGTGCCTTTGAAAAGCATATGGCTAAAGGCAGCAATGATAATAAAAACCCAAGGAGGCACAGCTCAATCACTCAGTTGCTTTTCTCCCCCACCCCCAGCTGCCTGTGCTATCCGTCCATTACATGCTCTCCGGGCCATTGGCAGGAAATCTGTAGATGTCAATGTGAGGAGTTTCTGGAGCATGATTATAGCAGGCAACATTATTGTCTTTTTCTCCTTTAAAAAATATCTTGGCAAGATACCTGAGACTCTGGAATGGGCCGCCAAATCTCAGTAGGATTCCAGATGGTTGAGATTCCGGCTCCTGATGCCCTGATGTCTCCCCCCTCCCTCCCCTCTTAGATATTTTCATTTGTGTGCTCCTCAGAGATAAATATTTTTATGTCAACCAGTCTCAATAGTGGTCATTATTGAATATTTCCATGTCACCCCAGAGGTGAATGAACTCAGTCATACACCCTCATGAGGTACAGCCTTTGTCTCTCCCCTTTGCAGGCACCCCTTGCCCCTTTCAGCAGCCTCCCCCACCTCCCTCTCCCACTGAGGTGTCCTGTGAGGACCTGACCTACTAATGCTCCCTCTTTCTTCCCCCATTTACCTGGCTGGCTCCTAATATGAGCTCAGTCACTGGCGCGGTGGTGTGTGAGCTCCTTTGTGGTCCTGCCCTGACCTCGGCGGTCTGGGTGACTGCCCTGCTCTGGGCTCCCCTGGCACCCCATGTTGTCCTCTATGGCAGGAAGAGAATGTAGCGGCCTCACATAGAGACTTCAGACAGACTCGGCGCAGCTCTGGACTCTGCCTCTTGCTCGGTATGGCCTCAGGCCAGGCACTGAACCCCTCTAAGCCTCAGGCCCCTCTTCTGAAAATGGGGAATGCTAAAATTACCTGAGTGTGACAGTTGGGAGGACTAACCAGGGTAAAGCACTTCCATGGTCGGTATCACATCTGTACATAGCCATTGTTCAGTGGACATGTAGCTATGGTCGTTGTTATTCCAGTAGAATGTCATTTCCACTGTTGCGTGGGGGTTGGTCTGCCATGCTGGATGGTAAGCTCTTTGGAAGCAGGACCACAGCTTTGTCATCTCTGACTCCCAGTCCCTAGCTCCGTGGGTATTAATCCGTTCTGCCTAAGTGAGGCTGTTGGAAGGACTGTGCCCTAAGCAAAGGGTGTGACTCTAGTTGGGGACACTTCAATTATAGGTAAGGCAGGAATATTTCTACTACTTTACTCATATGTCCATTTTTGCCCCTAAGGAAGGGAATACCACATTACTGGTCCCCTCTGAGACAGGAGGAGTTGATCAAAGCTTAGGACATTCCTGAGCCATGTGGCACAGGTGGACAGAGCCACTGTAACTTGTAATAGGTGGGAGTTGGAGTTCTGTTCCTTTACTCCCTGCCTCTCTGCAGAGAACAGACCAGGTTTAACGGTCCTTCTGGTCAACTCCCCTGTTCCATCTTCCCTGCCTGGACCTGCAGGAGGGAGGGGAGTGTAGATTCTGTGGGCTCTGTTAATCCTCAGTTAGGAAGAGATAGCACAGGAAATACCTCCCAGACTTTCAGAACGAAGCCTCGTGCTCCAGCCCAGAGAGGACCTACCTTCGGCCTGTGACCTCCACTTGCGCACTGTTGATAACATGATGCTGTGTTTCCCACTTCTATGTACAGCTGAGGGAATCTCCAGATAGATGAAGAACACATTCTATCATTCAGACACCAAAATCCCACCCCAAATTGAAATAAGGGATATGTGGGAGAGACAGACCTTGTTACCCCCGTGAGCATTTTAGGAGTACATGATCCCCGCCAGGGGCTACGCAAAGGACGGCAACACTAATCCAGATGCTCTTGAGAATCCTGAGAGAGTTCTTGAGATGGGCCAGAGCAGGGGAGTTTTTCATGTAACTCTCTACCCGTGTGTTCTGATTACATCAGTTATGATGAGCCATGACTGGGCTTTAACAGTGAAAGGGGTGCAACTGAAAGAAAAGAGGCATTCTCTGGTTGGGCAACAGTGAATAGGAGACAGGGCAGGGAAATACCCCCTCTCTCCTTCTTTGAGGCCCACTTCAAGAGTCTTTCCTTCCATATTCTGCTTCCCCCTCTGAGCCACACTATCTTCTCCTCCAGAACCCTCTCTATTTCTAAGTAAATAGCCCTTGGCTAGAAATGAGGTGTCCTGGATTCTTGCTCAGCTCTGCTCCTAACTCACCAGTCAGGGGACCTTAAAACCTTAACTTCTCTGAGTCAATTTGTCATCTGGAAAACACCTACAAATACTTAGCCTTAGGAGACCGTCAGGTCATTAGGGTGAGCCCTAATCCAATTTGACTGTTGTACTTGTAAAAAGGGAACATCTGGACATAGAAACAGACCCATGCAGAGAGGTAAGGCAATACGAAGGGAGAGTACAGCCACCTACAAGCCAAGGAACGCCTGAGGTTACCAGAAGCTAGGAGAAAAGCCTGGACAGGTCCTTCCCTACTTTCTTCATGGGGAGCGTGGCCCTGCTGACAGGTTGATTAGATTCTGGCCTCCACAGCTGAGACACAATACACTGCTGTTGTTCTGGGCCACCCAGTTCAGGGCACTTTGTGATGGCAGCCCTAGGAAACTAATGTAGCATTAAATGTCCTCAAGATTTATGTCTGTGGGGGTGCCTGGGTGGCTCAGTTGCTAAACATCCGCCTTCAACTCGGGTCATGATCCCAGGGTCCCAGGAATTGAGCCCCATCAGGCTCTCTGCTCAGCGGGAAACCTCTTCTCCCTCTCCCACTCCCCCTGCTTGTGTTCCCTCTCTCGCTGTCTCTCTTGCTCTGTCAAATAAATAAATAAAGTCTTTAAAAAAAAAAGATTTATGTCTGTGGCCAGGTATTCTGTTACTTACTGCCAAAAACATTGTCTCAGAGATGTATATACAATAGTGTTTGTTATTTGTTGCTATAGAACAGGTAATTCCCAAAACTTAGCAACTTAAAACAAAACAAAACAAAAAAACCCCACACCATTTATCTCTTACAGTGTTTAAAGGTCAGGAATCCAGCTTCAGTGGGTAGTTCTGGCTCTGGCGAAAACCTCATGAAGTTAAAGTCAAGATGTTGGCCTGAAAGTCTGACTGAGGCTGGAGGAGCCACTTCCCTCTAGAACATCATTCTAGGGGCTCCCGTCCATGTGTCTTTTGGTTTAATATTTTATCTTATTTATATATCTAGCTATTATTTATTAAAAGATTTTATTTATTTACTTGGGAGAGAGAGAGAGAGGATGAGCAGAGGGGAGGGGCAGAGAGAGAGGCAGACTCCCCCCTGAGCAGGGAGCCTGACTTGAGGTCTCATCCCAGGATCCTGGGATCATGACCTGAGACAAAGGCAGATGCTTAACGGACCAAACCACCCAGGTGCCTCTTTTGGTTCCATATTCTAGATCCTCCTAGAAGACAGAATACAACTGGCCCAACCTGGACCAGGTCTCCTCCTCTAGACCAAATCAGTCTTGGGTTAAAAGTCCCAAGTCCTTCTTCCCCTGGCTCCCTCCTCCTCTTTTCCACTCTTCTGCTCACACCTACCCACCCCTTCCATGTCTTCACCCTACCCCAGGCTGCAGACTCCAGGTTTCTTTCTGACAGAGGCCCTGGTGGTCAGTGGCTTAGAGATGACATTGTCTTGGTGGCAGCTAAAGCCTTCTTACAGGATGTGAAGGCCAGATAACCACAGATCTTACAGATTCTATAGAGTCAAACACTTATAAGACAGACCTTTGTTCTGCTAATTCAAATCATCTCCTACAATTCATTTTTATTCTAGGGACCCTCTCCTCAACAAGGGTGAAGAGGAACTAAGGGGTTTCCACAGCACAAATTGCTTTTTATCCCCAAGTCTGGGCAAGTGTCTTCCAACTTCTACTTGCTATCTGGAACTGAGAAACATAGATACCAACTCCACTGGGACAAGTGACTAATGGCAGTATGTGTCACTCCACGCAGGAGCCTCTAAATTACGGGCCTCGAAGGAGAACGTCACTCACCAGCCATTCTGCTCCATGGCAGAGGCCAAGGGAAAAACACTAATCAGTATTGGAGAGGAGGTGGGTAGGGAGTGTGGGGTGGGGATCTCTTAGTCAGCCGCCCTGATCCTATCCTGGAGGAAAGAATTTCTGGAATGTGACAAAGGAAGTTATATCCAAATTGGTGGGTGATGGCTTCAAGATGAATAATATCTCAGCTATATTTGAGCTCCTCTTAAACATAGAAAATTATGCTGTAAGAAATAGCATTTAATCTGAGCTTTAGTCTCTGCCAAGTGAGGCCATTTAAGGATGCTTTTAAAATGTTAAGCCCGCCAAAGCAGATTTGCCCTATCAGTGACAAGGAGGGGAGAGGCAAAAGTGATATAACAGGACAGGCTTCTGACTCTGGGTACAGCATGGAAAGTCACCTTGTGTGCGGCAAGATGAAGGGATGACACAGGGGACCACATAATTAGATGTGGATTACTGTCAAGGGCCTAGTTTTGTTCTGAGTGGTGGGTGCTATTACATTATTAAAAGCAACTAAACAAAAGTAAGTTATAAATGAGGATGGGGGGAGACGGAAGAGTCCTCAGCAGCTCCCCGTTCCTATCATTTAAGCCAGATTTTTTTTTTTAATGCTTAGAAAATACTGGACTCACGAAAGAGTAAATATCTCCATAATCCTATCATGTTTGGGATACGGAGATTATAAATGTCTCTCCCCACCCCTGCAAGTCCGGGAGTTCTCAGTAAGTTTGGGGCAAGCACTTCCTAACTTAACAAAATAACAATATAATACGGAGACCTTCAGCTTCTTCAACTCTGCCAATCCATTTGATGAAACTATCCCTTTAAAATCTCTCTTGGGGCACCTAAGTGCCTCAATCGGTTAAGCTGCTGCCTTCAGCTCAGGTCATGATCCCAAGGTCCTGGGATCAAGTCCCGCACTGGGCTCCTTGTTCAGTGGGGAGCCTGCTTCTCCCTCTGCCTCTGCCTACCTCTCTGCCTGCTTGTGCTCTCTGTCTCTCTCTCTCTGTCAAATAAATAAATAAATAAAATCTTTAAAAAATAAAATAAAATCTCTCTCTCTCTCTCTCTTTTTTTTTTAAGATCTTATTTTTAAGTCATCTCTACAACCCAACATGGGGCTCAAAGCCATAACCCCAAGATCAAGAGTCACATGCTCTGCCAACTGAGCCAGCCAGGTACCCTTCCTTTAAAATCTTCAAAAGTGTTTACATGTATAGACATGCCATGGTATGAGTTTAAGTGATGATCCAAGTGACTAGACACAGAATCTGGGTCTTCCATAAGCTTGTCATCTAGGTATGATGAGGAAAAGACTGGAACACCAATTATTAAATAAATATACAGAGGTAAAGAACGTCACTTTCATTTGGTTCAGGCAAAAGACAGACAGGCATCTGCATTGCTCAGTTGGTTAAGTGTGTACCTTCAGCTCAGGTCATGATCTTGGGGTCCTGGGTCAGTCTCCCTGCTCAGTGGGGAGTCTGCTTCTCCCTCTCCCTCTGTGATCTCTCTTGCTCTCACTCTCTCTCTCAAATAAATAAATGTCTTGGGGAAAAAAGAAAAAAGGAGAAAGGAAGGAAGGGAGGAAGGAAAGGAAGGAAGGAAGGGAGAAGAAAGAATGAAAAGAAAAAAGAAACAAAGAAAACAAAAAGGTGAAAGACATTTAATGCGTGGTGAGTAAACTGTGGGCCCAGATGTAACCTGGGGCCCACCGCAGGGGGCCCACCCCACTGTGTCCCTGTGCATCAAGCATGGAGCCCTGGGCCCCACACTGAAAGGACTACACAACGATTAAGAACTGGTGCCTGCCCTCAAGGAGTTGGGAGTCTCCTTGGGAAGAGAAGCCTGTATGCCAATAGCCATTTCATACAAAAACATAACATCTGACTTCGATTTCAAAAATGGCAGGGGAAAGGGGTGAGCCAAGAATATCGAGTAAGGAAGGGAAGGTGTGAAGAGTCTGGGACTTTGTGTCGCCTCATGCTGGGACCTGGAGGAAGAGCCAGGCAGAGCATCAGTGGACACATTGCTGGGTGACAACGGGCTTAAGAGAAGAGACAGGGGTACTGCATGATTGACAGCTCAGAAAGGGTGAGTGGGAAGGAGCAAGGACAAGGGCCACGAGGAAGGGTAGATCTCCTACTTCTTAGTCCCTTAATCTTGCGTTGAAACATAAACACTTGGGGCTTGGGGGCACCTGAGTGGCTCAGTCATTTGGGACACAAATTCTTAGATTTGGGCTTGGGTCTGTTCTCCAGGTCTGGTCTCAGGGTCATGGGGTCTAGTCCCACTTCTGGGTCTGCGCTAGGCATGGAATCTGCTTGGGATTCTCTCTCTCCCTCTCCCTCTGCCCCTCCCCCCTGCACCCTCTCTCTCTTAAATAAATAAAATCTTTTAAAAAATTTAAAAACACATAAACCCTGTTCCTCAGATTGCTCATCTGCAAAACATATCACCCACCTCTTAAAGCTGTGATGAGCAGGAAATGAGTTGACAAGTTTAAAGAACAGTGCATAGTCAGCAGTCATAGATGTTAGCTAGGATTATTCTCTACTCCTTGGACATGAGTGCCCACCCCATCTTCTCTATCCTTACTGATTTTTTTTTCCAAAAATCCATTCCATTTTAATTCAGGGCCAATCCACTCGATTGGCCAAAATATGGACTACTGAGGTCAGTGGGCTGGAGCTCAGTCTCTCTCTATGGATCCATTAAGGCTTCTTAGTTCTGTACCAACGATGAAGCATACCTCAGCACAGACCCCATCCTGGCGGCAGGTGGGGGGTGGTGGTGAAGGAGGTCAGCCATTGGAAAGCAGGTGCCCTTGGTCATGAGGGGTACTGTAGGGGACCAGGAGCGAGCAGGGAACTCATCTCCCCATTGAACAATCATTCTGGACCCCAGCATTCCCACCATTCTTTAATTCTCTAAGGTAGGGGGAGAGGAAATAATTTCAATCACAGGTTTCAGTCCTTCTTTTTCCCCACCCACCTTCCCATTGCCTCCAGCCCCCTCCCAAAACGGACACCCCAAAGAAGAGAGTCTTGACACTCCTACTGCTCTGGAGAAAGGCTCAGCCCCTGATAACGCAAGAGACATGAGGCTCTTCTCGAAGGCCTCCGAGCCACCAGGCAGCTCAGGAGCTCCGAGGCAAAGGTGCCAGCAGCAGGCAGCCCGCAGCCTAAATATGGAGCTGCCAGGGAAATGACTGTTTCCAGGGTGAGCTGACACAGCCGTTCAGGAAACGAGCAACTTAGAACTTAGCAACGTAATTGAAGCCTGCCAGGCTCACCTCTCACACCTCCACCCCCAGCCCAGCTCCCGCTCTGTGTGGGGCTGTTTGGGAGGATCTGCTGCTGGAGCCCAGTAGCTGGGTAAATTCTGCTCACCTGTGCTCCCCAAACTGCCCTGGACGAAACCTGGGTCTTCCACGGGGGTGGGGGTGGGGGGCTTCAGTGGCAAAAAGAATAGCCACCCAGTGGAGAGAGCAAGACAGGAGAGTGGAAAGGACAGCACAAAGGCACCGTAATCCTGGGAAATGAATCCGCCCAGATTATCCCATTTGGAAATGGAAAATGTGTGCTTGGGATGATGACTGGCTCTCCTCTTAATCACTGTCATTAAAACAACGCAATCATAAGACAACTGGTAGATTAAACAAGATCACTTAATGAATCCATACACTGACAGGATGCATTTATGAAGATACATAGTGGGCTCCTGGATCTTCACGAAAATTTGCCCACATCAATTCCCAGACGACTTCCTACTCTAAGCTGCATGTCAGCAAAATGGCTTCCAGAAGAAGTACCTCAATGGGGCTCTGTTGTCTCCTCTCCAGCTTGATGACCCGGTTGTGATGGCCACAAGAGCTGGGAAAGACCTGGATATAGGCAGCCAAGTCCAAAAAGATTTGCTTTGACAGAATTCTGAAATTAGCATGGTGAAGATCATTAAGAAAGACCTATTGAGAGAGAGAGAGAGAGAAAGAGAGAGAGAGAAAGAGAGAGAGATTGGCCAAAGAGATTAGACCTCCAAAGCCGGGATGTGGCCCGATTACCAGAGCCAGCCCTGAAAGCTAATTCTGGTTGCACAGAAGCTTTGAAGAGAGACTCCTTCTGGCGAGGGCCAGAACCCACCTTGCACTGACCTCCAGTCACTATTTTTTTTCTCCTCATTTTAACAAAGATATATTTAATTTAATAGACTTTTGTGTGAGTGCTATTTAAACATATTTTGCTGTCTTGATTTGGGCTATTTTAATTCTTCTTTTTCTATCCTTTTCCTTATTTTATTGCTCCTTTTTCTAATTTTCAGTCTTCTCATTCTACCTTCTATTACTTCCCCTTACCTTCACATCCCAGGTATTAAACTTCATTCTTTACAAAATTGTTTGCTTCTATACTGTGGCTTTTCTACTCACACTTTTGAATCTTTACTGCCTTTTCTTTATTTTTTTTTTTGGTATATTCCCTTAAAACGTTGCTTGTTTAGATATTTACAGATTTAATACTTTCTATTGCATTTAGTTTTAGCTCAATGTTTTATTCTTAAGGCTTTTTTAAAAAAGCTATTATTAACTGTATCAATTATGTTTCAGAGCAGGAATGTGGCAGATTGTACTTCCTAAAAAAGGCCACAATATTTTCATCCCACATGCTCTTCCAGAACTTTGCCGCTCTTCCCTCAAGAGGAGGCATCTAAGTCCGGTTGCCTTGAACCTGGGTGAGTCTTTGTGACTGTCTATGGTAGTATGGTAGAAGCCATGTTATGGGACTTCTGGAGGTAAGTAATAAAGATGATCCCACACACACAGACACAAACTCTACCTCGGAATGCAGCCACTATGCAGTGGGGAGAGGCCCACATGGCTGGGAAGGCAAGCAGCTCAGCTGACAGCCAGCATCCATTCACCCTCTGGGACACAGACGTCCAGCCTTCAGGAGAGGGCCTCCAATTTGTAAGGTGTGGAACAGAGATGAGCTTTCTCTGCCCAGCCCGGACAGAATCACAGATTTGTGAGCCAAATAAATGATTGTTGCCATTTTAAACCACCAAGTTTTGAGTGGTTTGTTATGTAGCAGTAAAATAACCGAAACAAAGAAATAGAAATGACCTTAGGTATTTTAAACAGGAAGAGGCTTATTAGAGGATATTGGGTACTTACAAAATGTTGGAAAGGGCTGGAATGAACCTCAGAATGTAAATTATTGAGCTTCAAAGCACACTCCAATAGATGGAATCCAAGAAGAAACTAGGAACGGCCTACTGACCCACACAACCCCCTTTCAACACCAGAGAAGCAAGGGAGGGAGTGGCCCCGGGAGCACTGTTGTCAGAAAACCTTGTGTCTCCTTGACATGACTTGGCAGCAGAGAATCACCCAAAGCGGCAGGAAGAGGACTCCTGCCCCACGGCTGGCTTTCAAATCCCACAAGGCTACTTGGCACTGCCTAATCTGCATTCTGAATTCTAGCTGCAAAGGAGTCTCAGAACTATAGTTTTTGGCTTCGTAGCCTCTGCAGTATAGGGAAGCCCCTGGAAACAAAGGGAAGTAGAGATTGAGGAATCAGCCCAAAGCAGCCCATCCACCACCTGCCCAGCTGATGACATCAATGTTTATCTTTCTAAACCTTTTATTTCATTTTCATCTCTTTTTCTTCTCTTCTCTATCTTTATTACCTGGCTCTCCATGATTTGTTTTTATATTGGCTAGCAGAGTTAATGGATTTAAATAATGATCGCACTGAGGAGCGTGCATTCTCCACGCAGGGGAGATCAGAGCCTTCTGCACCCAGATGCCCCTGCAGGACCCAGCTGGCCCCTCCTAGTAAATAACATCAATATTTTAGTTTTGTTTTGTTTTTTTGTAGGGTTTTTAAAATTTTATTTATTTTTAAATCAGAGAGAGACTGAGCACAAGCAGGGGGAGTGGTAGGCAGAGGGAGCAGGCTCCCCGCTGAGCAAGGAGCCTGATGTGGGACTCTATCCCAGGATCACGACCTGAGCCGAAGGCAAGCCACTCATCTGGCTGAGCCACATAGGCATCCCATAACATCAGTATTTTTATACTCACAGAAATGTAATGGGCTGGACATCTATACTGTTCTGCAATTTTTATTATGTTATAATGTATCAAATCACCCAACAGTATATGTGAGATATGTAATATATGTAACAGTATACATATGAGATATACCACCTCATTTTTAATAGCTACAAATTTTTTTAATGGCAGGAATTACTGTAATTATTTTGCTAATCTTCTCCTGACTGACATATAATTTGTTTCAAATGTTTTTCTATTATAATCAACGCTATAAAGAATCTTCATTCAGAGCTACAGTATGGGAAGTTTTTTTGGAATAGATTCTGGCAGTGTAGCTGTTGAATCAAAGGGAATTCCTATTGTTTTTCTTTATGTGTAAATGCATTCTTATTGCTTACAAATTCAGACAAGAGGTTATATAAGATGAAAGACAGAAATGCCTCCATATACACTTCCCCGGAGTTAAATACTCAACAGTTTAATGTATGTCCTTCAAGGTCTTCATCTACACATACAAGTACATGTAAATATAATTGTTTTTTCAAAAATGGAATAATTTTATGTTTATTGTTCTGTGTCACTTTTAAACCTAACAGTATAACAAAATAAAATGTATAATAATAAGCATTATCATAAACAACTCCATTTAGATACACCTCGTTCTTTTTTTTGCCACCAGTGGTATTGGTAGAATATTACTAAACGTCTATTTAAAACTTCTGTTTACCTGAAGGATAAAACTCTTTATCTCTTACATCTTGTTGTTTGATCTGCATTGATTTTATTACCAATGAGGTCAAACATCTTTTTATCTCTTTATCATTTGTATTTTTCCTTCTTTATGACAGTTGCCTGTCATAACTTCTGGTTATTTTTCTATTGATTTTTCTCTTTAAGTTATTTGTAGATACTCTTTCAATATTAAGCCATGTCTATCATATGTAGAGAGATTTTTTTCTCTCCTAAACTGTACTTGGTTTTAAATTTTATTATGGCTTTCGTCAAACAACATTAAGGGGTACCCTGGGTGGCTGAGTCAGTTAAGTGCTTGCCTTCAGTTCAGGTCATGATCCTGGAGTCCTGCTCAGTGAGGAGTCTGCTTCTCCTTCTCCCTCTGCTGCTCCCTCTGCTTGTGCTTGCGCTCTCTCTCTCAAATAAATAAATAAATAAGTAAAATCTTTTAAAACAAATTAAAATTTTCACATAGATAAACTTGCCAATCTTTTTTTTAAAAGATTTTATTTATTTATATGAGAGAGAGAAAGCATGCAAACATGCTTGTGAGCAGGAGAAGGGGTAGGGTGGGGGGAGGGAGAGGGAGGAAATCCCAAGCAGACTCCCCACTGAGTACAGAGCCTGATGCAGGGCTGGTTCTCATGACCTTAATATCATAACCTGAGCCAAAATCAGGAGTCTGACGCTTAACTGACTGACTAGTGTCCCAAAATGATAGAATTTTTAAAATTCTGCTTTATTTTCTTTTTCTTTTACATTTCATTTTTTTACTCACTATTGCTGATATATTTTTAAAAATTGATTTTTATATGTTGACTTTGCATCAAGAATCATTTATAAACTCCATTATGATTTCTCATAATCAATTTCTTTCTTTATACTTTTCTTTGTACATAATCTGTGCATTTTTATTGGAGTTGCATTAAATTTTTTTTTAAAGATTTTTTTAAGCACAAGCAGGCAGAGTGGCAAGCAGAGGCAGAGAGAGAAGCAGGCTCCCCGGCGAGCAAGGAGCCCCCAGTGCGGGACCCCATCCCAGGACCCTGGGATCATGACCTAAGCCAAACACAGCAGCTTAACCCACTGAGCCACCCAGGCATCCCTGGAATTGCATTAAATTTACAAATTAATATTGGAGAGAACTGAGTAACATCTGTGGAATCCCCTTCAAGAAAGGATGTGCCCTCCAGCTGCAAGGTGTGCAGTTTTGTTTTGTTTCATTTTGTTTTTTAAGATTTTATTTATTTATTTTGACAGAGAGAGACACAGCGAGAGAGGGAACACAAGCAGGGGGAGTGGGAGAGGGAGAAGCAGGCTTCCCGCCAAGCAGGGAGCCCAGTGCAGGGCTTGATCCCAGGACCCTGGGATCATGACCTGAGCCGAAGGCAGACGCTTAACCAACTGAGCCACCCAGGTGCCCCCAAAGCATGCAGTTAGAGCAGAGTCTCCAGCTGTTAGCACCTTTCGGGCTCATCTCAGCTTTCAAGCCAAGGCCATGTTTTTTCCAGGAAAGCCCTCACTAGGACTGAGTACAGAGGGGCTGCTATGGGACAGGCCATTTCTTCTCAGTGCAAGATTTTTCTAATGGGCAATTGTTGCTCTGAAATTCATCACTGTGTTGCCTGAGACTTTATCAGATGTGCATTGCAGGCTGAGGCTCTCTTGTCCATTCCTGCTTTTATCTCTCACATGTAGCACTCCCAAAGAAGGTCCTGTACCCCTGACTCCATCTTAATGTCTATTTCAAGAGAACCCACGGACACTGAAACATTGACTTATTTATAATATTGAGGCTTTCCATCTAAGAAAACATCTCCTCGTATTTTTAGTCGTATTTTTTAATGCTTTTCAGGAAAATGTTATAGTTTTCTTCTTTTTCATCTTGTACAGTTTTCAGCTTATTGCTAAATTGTTTAAAGTTTTTTTTTTCTTAAGTAAATGAGAGCTCTTATTCATACTCTGTATATTTTAAAACTATGTAGTAGGTCGTAGGGATTTATAACTGTTATATCTTTTCATTATCATTCATTTCTAAGTCATTTTCTCTTCTTCTTTTTTTTAAATTTAATTTTTTTAAATTTTATTTATTTATTTGACAGAGATCACAGGTAGGCAGAGAGGCAGGCAGAGAGAGAGGAAGGGAAGCAGGCTCCCCGCTGAGCAGAGAGCCCGATGCAGGACTCGATCCCAGGACCCTGGGATCATGACCCGAGCCGAAGGCAGAGGCTTTAACCCACTGAGCCACCCAGGCGCCCTCTTCTTCTTTTTTTAAAGGTTTATTTATTTATCTTAGAGAGAGAGAGTCGGGGGGAGGGGCAGAGGGAGATCAGAAGCTTAAGCAGACTCTGCACTGAGCACGGAGCCTGACGTGGGGCTGGATCTCACAACCCTGAGATCATGACCTGAGCCGAAACCAAGAGATGCTTAGATGCAACACCCAGGTGCCCCTAAATCATTTTTCTTTTGGCTTTATCAAAACAAACAAATGAACAAACAAACATAAATGCAAACAACAACAAGAAAAAAAACCTACTTCCACCACTACAAGAATAGATAAATAAACTACGTATATGCAAACAATGGAATATTAATCAGTGATTAAAAAAAAAAGAACAAACTACTGACACATACAAAATATGGAGTGAATAAACTTACAGACTTTGTCTTGAGCTAAAGAAGCCAGACATGAAGAGTACATACTGAATTATCCCATGTATGTGAAGGTCAAAAGCAGGTAAGACTATTCAATAGGGATAACACTGAAAAAAGTGGTTAACTTGGGACGTCTGGGTGGCTCAGTTGATTAAGTGTCCTACTCTTGGTTTCAGCTCAAGTCATGATCTCAGGGTTGTGAGTTCGAACCCCGCTTGGGTCTTCCTGCTCATTGTGGAGTCTGCTTAGGATTCTTTCTCACCTCCTCCCTCTCTTCTCCTCCCCCTGCTCATTCTCTAATTAATTAATTAATTTAATTAATTTAAAAAGAAAAGTAGTTATTTCAAAAAAAGGGTGTCTGTTGACTAGAGGTGGGCATAAGGGAACTTTCTGTGGGATGTAAATGTTCTTTATCTTGATTTGGGTAAAAAGCCATCAAACTATACACTTAAGATTTGCTCCTGTTACTCTATGTAAATCATAGCTCCAACACAACATGTTTGTTTGGAGGACTCCACTTTTCCTGTTGGTTCTCCACCTAAATAAATGACTATCCCAATGTCCAATCCAGAATCTGAGAGTCAACCTGATTCCTTCCTCTATTGTCTAGTATATACTAGCTCCCAACTGGCTGTTGACTTTGAAAGTGTCTCCTTTCCTGTTACTACCACCAGGGCTCAGACCTCAGGACCTCCTTTCACCTGATTTGCTGCAGTACCCTAACTGATCTCCCCTCCAGGTCACCTTCCATACAGTAGACAGACTGGTCTTCCTAAATTAAAAACTGTATGTCCTACACAGCCAAACCTCTTCAAAGACATCTTATTGCCACCCTAAGGATACAGTCCAGATGCCTAAACATGCTTTAAAAGGTCCTTCATGACCCCGAGCTTGCCCCTCACAGCAGCCTGGCTCCACTTCTCCTTCCTTTCTAGCTTCTTTTATTCCTCATGTTCCAGCCATAATGGACTTCAGAGTTCCCTGGATCCTCTCTCTCCCCCAATCCTGTCTCTCTTTCTGGCCTTTTCCCTAGAACATTCTTCCCACTCAACCTGTCCTTTCCTCTTGGCTAACTTTTACTCAACCTCTGGTCTCGAATGAAATGTTGCTTCCTCAAGGGAAGCCTCCCCTGAAATTTTCTTTCTTTTTTTTTTTTTTTTTACTCATTTAAGATTTTATTTATTTATGAAAGAGAGAGCACGTATGAGAGTAGGGGGAGGAATAGAGGGAGAGGGACAAGCAGACTCCTCACTGACTGTGGAGCCTGACACATGGCTCAGTCCTACGACCCTGAGATCACGACCTGAGCCGAAATCAAGAGTCAGATGCTTAACCAGCTGAGGCACCCGGTTGCCCCATCCCTTGAAATTCTCAACTAGATAACTATCCGCTGCCTCATTGTATGATCTCAAACCATTCTGTCCATCCCCCTGTCACATGCATCCCACCTTTCTGCAATAATTTCTTGAAGGGGCTGATACACTAATTCCTCAATAAAGAGTTAATTGAATGAATAAGTGAATGAATGAGAGCAATGATGGCAAGGAAGTTCTGGTCATGGTGACCAATCCCACCCCCATATGAGGAGGTACCCAGAAAACAGGGAGCACATTTGGGGTGGGCAGGGTTATTCACTATTTCTTAACTGGATATACTGCATCTCACATCATCTCTCTATTGTATAGTAGTGCTTAGTCTAGCTCTTAATGCCCAGACTGTAGGTCAGCAACTAACATAGCCCCATTTCACAGGTGAGAAAAATACAAGCACAGAAAACATTAGTAAAGCATTTGTTCAAAGTCACAGAACAAGCTAACGGCAGAGCTGGGTTAGAGTCGGTTTCCCAGACTCCCAGGCTTGAGGTCACTACTGCATAATGGGATTCTTTGTGACCCTGTAGGTCATGTGTCCCCAAACTGGCCTTTATGGGAACTGATATTTAGAAATCCTACTGAAGCTCCTTTCATTTCCTACCTACCCTGTACTGGAAACCTGCTGTAGATTATTGACAAAGCCAGTTCTGTTCTGGGTCCCTGCTTGCTGCTGCCTGGGCAGGGGACCCCTGCAGCCCTCCCCCACATGCCCTGAGTATAGGCCTCTGCTGGAGTCGTCACATGGCACACCGCATGAATGTGTGGGACCCACTGGTTGCCAAGCCGAATATGGCTCCAGATTATTCTAGGAAATAAATACATTGTTTTGCTCTGGATTGCAGGAATTGCTAATTAGGGATTTTTATTTTGGGCAGTGTTCCTTGGAGCTGGCAGACAGATGGAGTAGGCGACTTGCTCCAGGGGCACCGTGAAGCAGAGGGAACTATCCATTTCTGCCCCTGGTATGAGAACATGCCAGAACCCATTGCTGCCTAGCTCCTGCCCTCAGGGCCTGAGGCAGTGGCCTCTTGGAAGACTTTCTGGCTTCCAGTGGTTTCCGCTCTTTGGAAAAGGCCCTCAAAACACAAGCACAAGCCCCTTGTGGTCTTATCAGCTGTATATCACCCTGCCCGCATGGCCAGAGAATTTTCCTAGGGAGGATAGCAGAGGTCTTTCCTGCGATTTCTTACCTGGAACTGAGAACAAGAATCCATTTATCACAGCAGGCTGACATGGAGAACACCAATTTTGCTCCGGGCCAGGTTTTCAGTCATCAATGAGAGAAAAGAAAAAGGGCTGAGAGCCTTTGAAGAATTGTTGGCCCCCGGTTTCACTAATTCATGATCCGCAGCTGTATCTCTACCCCCTTGTCAGTTGGTTAGTTGGTTGGTTGATGGATTGACATTCCTTTGGATTCTGTGAGGGGATAAATTCCATGGGGTAGGGTGCTAATTAATTTATTTAGCCTAAACTAATTCAGGTTGCATTCCTGTCACTTGCAACAAGAAGCCTGGCCTACTGGTGGTCGTCAGGGTTTGGGGACACACAGCTGACCAGGCTTTGGCTCAATGGCTCCTCTGTGGCTAATTGTCTGGGTACTTTTAGAGTTTTGCTGTCAGATGCCAGTACATTGACCAATCTACTTTAAAGAGAACAACTGTGAGATGGGGGAGGAGAGAGGCTAGAAGACAATGAGATGAAGTCAGGTGAGAGGAATCCAGAGAGGCCAGGGAGGAGAGAAATACCCAGGGAGGTTTAGCAGGCCTGTTTCTGATTCTAATTCTGTTCTAGAGCTCCAGCTTCTCAGTCCACGCTGTCAGCCTCTTTTTCATCTTCTCGACTCTTGAATTGAAAATCAATGCTCTGCACACCATTACCTAACCAAATAAAAACATCTTTCAAGGTTCAAGGCCATCAGTACCCACAAAGGGGGAACTAGACTTAGATATGAAGGGGTGGTAGAAGGGTGATTCCAAATCCTAGGGTGGGTAGCAGCGTGCGAAGTCACTGCGTCCACTGCCCCCCTCCCACCGCCCCCGCCTCTGACCTTCCTGGAACCCATCCCAGTCACACCTCTTCTGTGATCATCTACCTCTCAGCTCTGTCCAAAGCTGACTTCGCCTAAGGAAGGATGTAGAATGGAAGACAGGAGAAAGAATAACTTCCCTCTCTCCTGTGAGAGAACAGCTAGAAGCTGCCTTGAAAGAGTTAGGAACCTTTCCCTAAATGGTTCAAAGCCACCTTGTTCTCCTCTTCTCTACTTCCTCCATGACCCGAAAGAGAAAGAACAAAAGGAAGGATGGTACAGAAGCTCCCACACCCCACACCCCACTCTGGTCAATGTCAGAACAGCCTCATCCTCCACTGCCCATTGTGAGGATGTGAAGAGCCTCAAGAAGGTTCCCCTGGATCACAGAAAATGAAATGCCAAGGCCCTGCAGAATGATTCCAATAATGTTTACAATGCAAATTAAATTTACAATGCAAATTAAAATACCACAGGTATGCCTCTGTGTGTTTACCCATTGACTCTCACGCTGCTGTGTGGCTCCAAAATCGAAAAAACTTTCTTAGAGGAACATCTGATATTATATAATTTTGAATGTTTGTACTTTTGACCTAGGAATTCCAGGCTTTGGAGTCTAGTCTATGGTTTTACTGTAGGTTCAGACGCTGGCACCATCCTTTGCTAACCTCGTAAGTTTGGGCAAGTTTCTTGACCTCAGGGTGAAGCATAGGGGCCTCAATTTCCCCATCTATGAAATAGAGTTAGTAATAGTACTCATCAAGTTGTGAGGCTTAAATGGTGAGCGTACATAAAACTCTGAATACATGGTGAATAGTGACCATAGTCAGTGCTAGACAAACGTTTACACAGATATTATTATTAACCCCATCAGTGGACCATGTACACATCCAAGGCTGTGCACAGCCAGGTTCTTTCTATCAGAGTTAAAAACAGGAAACTATAGAGTTAAAAACTTATATAGATGTACCTGATAGAATACCCCGGAGCAGTTGAGAACAGCACTATAGATTAACCTGTATCATGATGGGGAAAAGAAAACCATTCAAGGGATAATGTTAATTACAAGAGTATGTATAGTGTGACACCATTAGTATAAATGATGATGACGATGGTAGTGCTAGTTGAATGGAGGAATGTTGAACGAGTATACATGAAGAAAAATCTCTTGGAATCAACTTAAAACTATTTAAATGTATATATCTGGGTATAGAATTGGGAGAGATACTTTCATTTTAACATGTTTCTCTTTTTAACATAGACATAGGAGTCTATGTTACTTTTGTGGGCAATAAAAAAATAATACAGACAAAAACCATAAACTAATGACTGGCCATGGGCAGGGAAGAGGGAAGGGACAGAGAAGGACCCTGACAGTGGGTCCCTTGCCTCAGGGACAGATGATCAGACTCCTTCTGTCCTTGGGGTCACTGTGGTGAAGCGCTGTGGCGGAAGGAGGGGTGCCTGGGGAGGGGAGTTGTGTTCTCCAGAGGTGGTAATTGGAGGCAAATTTCATCTCTGCTGCAGCCTCATTGGCCTTGTTCCCTGTTAGTCTGATAGCTAGATCCTGCTTCTGTCCTTGCTTTTAAATAAATCCTTTAGGAAGAGAAAAAGGGAGTGAATGGAGAGGCAGGGTGGGGAGAGAAGAAAGGGGAGGAAGGAGGAAGAAAGGAGAGGCAGAGAGGAAAGAGAAGCGTGCACCGGGATACTGTGTCCCCCGCATCTCCATGGCCCCAGGAAGTGGGACGTGGAGCTGCTCCTCAGCTCTGTCAGGAGTCGCCATGGAGACTGAGTGCTGGCCTCTTCATGATTAATACTCTGAGGCAGCTGTCTTCTTGGAGTCTTTTTAAATATATACACTATTATTTGAACACAATGATATTTAGAGCAGAAAGATCAAGGTGGGGGGTGGAGGAGGGGGCAGTAGCATTATCAGAATGATGACAGGGGGTGGGCCCTTCCCAGAAGAGAGAAAATGGAGGCTTACTCCTCCCCATTCCCCTCTTCTCCCTCCTCCTGCCCTGGATCCAGAGTTTCCAGTCTTTCCCACTGCAGCATCTGTCTGCATCATTGTCCCAAGGGCCTGCGCAGTGCTCAATGAACGTTTGATGAATGAATTTTTCCATTCATTCATTCATTCATTCAGTAATTGTCTGTTCCGTGCTTGTCCAGAAGGTAAACTTTCCTTCCCCAACATTTTCCCATGGAAATTAGAAATTTCCTCTCATCCTCCCCAAGGCCACATGCACAAACACATGCACACACACACTCCCACCACCACCAACTTCCACAGTAATTCCCAAGGACCTTGCATGTGTTCCTCCTTAACACATATCTGATGTAACCCACAGTGTTTCTACCCAAGGGGGCCACTCCAGGGAATACTTGCAGGGAAGGACACCAGCCAGATCGAATTTGTACCTCATACTCTACTTGAAAAGCTGGAAGAAGAACCTCCACCTAGGCCATCCTAGAATGAATCCTTTTGTAAAATGAGTAATCTTTTCAATTATCTTGTGGAGTAGACTAGACTGGGCTTGACTCTCAGTCCTACCACTGAATAGAAGTGTGGTACTTAGGGGCACCTGGGTGGCTCAGTTGGTGAAGCATCTGCCTTTGGCTCACGTCATGATCCCAGGGTCTTGGGATCAATTCACACATCAGGCTCCGCCTGCTTCTCCCTCTCCCTCTGCCTGTCATTCCCCCTGCTTGTGCTCTCCCTCTGTCAAATAAATAAATAAAATTTTAAAAAGAAAGAAAAAGAATAAACCAAATCTTTTTTTTTTATTTTAAAGCTAGGTCTTGAGCAAGTTATTTAACTTTATCTAGTCTGTTTTTTCATCTGTGAAAGAGGTCTCCAATTCCTTATTCCATAGAGTTTTGGGATGATTAAATGATCTGTTTGTAAAGTGCTCAAAGTGTATGATTTCCCTTTTTTTCCTTCCTGCTTGTGTTTTTATATTTAAAGTGTGAATTAAAATTGAACTCATGGGTCTAAGTTCCTCTTTCTTCCATCCCCTCCCAAAGACCTTTATTCTATCTGGGCCCAGAATCTCTTTTAGAGATATTAAAATTTAGGGATAAGAGGGACTGAGCTGGGAAGAGCTACAAAGGCCCTTTCTCTTTATAGTCCTTCCTCCTCCTCAAGGAACCAAATGCAGATGCAATTACCCTCCAGAGGTAACCACCCCACATGGGAGAGTGTGTGTATGTGTGTCCAGTGAAGGTGAGTGGTTCAGCCCACACCCAGAACACAAGCTGTGTTCCCCATTTCCTCTCCTTCTCATTCTTCCCTCTGCAGCTTTGCCCAAAGGTCTGGCCTGTAACAAGAAGAAGTTGCAATGACTTGGACACTTGTCTTAACACAGACCTAGACCAATAGCCCTTGGCAGAGAGCAGCAAAGGCCTGGGAACTTGCCAAAGGAGTAGGGGAATTATCTATGACTAAGAAGGAGGAGGAATGCTGTGGCAGAGGGAAGAACAGCAGAAGGGATGGGGAACCTGGGGCTGGCCAATCTGGCCCGACGGGGCAACCTGGGGAGCCCTGGACACCGGCCTAGCCAAACCCCTCCACTCCTTCTCCCTCCCAGGCAGCAAGATGCCAGAATGGATTTGAGACATGTGTGCCCTGCGTGTCTGGTGTGGGCTCACCTGGCCTTGGAGATACATTTGGATTACAATCAATCCCCAGGTCTGAAATAGAGTATAATGGAAATAGTGTTCTGTGTGTTTAATCCTTACAGACATGTGCTGGGATCCTTCACTTCCTACATGCAAACATATGTGTAGTTGACATAGAATTAGTACACCTGTGGCATTTGTTAGAACATGCTACACAAGCACGACTCTTGAAAAGCTTTGTAGGATTTCCGGACATGGGGAGAAGATGAAGGCAAATGTATCAGCACAGGTTTTGCAGATGATTATGTGACAACATATTCTGTGAACATACTTATAAGGTTATTGGAGGGTGGTGTTGGGGCAACTTGGGATGGAGATGGGTCTTAGGGTCCTGGTAGACTCAAAACTAAAATCTATCTTCTGGACCTTATTGTAAGCACTTAAGGAATGAATACTGCATGAATGAATGCTGAGAAAATGAATGAATGAATTTTTGGATATTGGAAACAGGATAAAAGGCCTGAGAATTTGGTGGGGTTGGGACATTCTTGGCACTCTCTCTAAAAGGAGAGTACCAATGCGCAAAGGAGGCTGAGAGATACACGGCAAACCATGCTGTAGCCTGTCACCCCTGAGTGGCTTTGTTTCCACTCCTAGGAAAACAGAGAAAGAAAAAGGAATCCCCCTGGTATCAAGTCCTGCATTGGGCTCCTTGCTCAGTGGGAAGCCTGCTTCTCCCTCTGTCTGCTGCTCCCCCGCTTGTGCTTTCTGTCTCAATCGCTGGCAAATAAATAAATAAATAAATAAATAAATAAGGAACCCCAGCTCTGCCCTCCCCACTTTCCAGCTCCCAAGAATTGATGCTCTTTGTAAAGAAAAACATGCTATCCCATGTATTTATCTAATCCCCTAATTTTGTTCCAGAAAGGAGGCAAATAAGCTATAAACCCAAAATTAAATGAAAGATTTTTAAAGAGAATGAGAAAGTAAGACAGAGCGGAAACCACAGTGGAAGAGAGATGAGATCAGGAGAGCAGGCAGGCTTCTTTGCTGGAATTAACTGATCTGCTGCAGCCAAGATGCACAGCCTCCTTAACACAGGGATATTTTCCCCACATAAGAAGCCCAATCATTCCAGGTGCTGATTCCAGAGAAATATATTCTGTGGATTCTCTGTGTGTTGCTGCAACAACATCCTTAGCGTAAAAGTCATTTATACAAAGGCAGAAAAAAATCTGTGGAAACATCTCATACCTGGAAGGTGATGGGGGAAGGAGCAGGAATTGGCCCCATTTCTATGGAGGGCAATTTGCCTGTGGCCTATCAAAATTTTACATACCCTTAACCCAGAACTACACTTATTGGAATTTATCCCACAGATATATTCACATTTATATAATTAAGAACGTTGATTACAACAACATTGGTAAAATCTAGAGGTTGGAAGCTTTCTACATGCTCGTGGATAGGGGACAGACATATGGACCTCCCTCACAATGGAATACTATGCAGCCTTAGAAAAGAATGGCCCCACTCCTTATGTCCATACACGGAGCAATCTCTCAACTATTATAAATGGGGGGAAATTATATTGCAAGGCAGAGTGTATGCTCGCATATGCATTGTTTTTTTTTTCCTGAAAGAATACACGGGAAACTTAGATGTTGCTACCTCAAGATGTAGATGGGTAGGAAAAAGAGACTTTTACTTTTCAGTTTAGAATATACTCTTCTGTACTAATGTACTTCTCTCATCAGTAGCAAGCGTTATCGTCTTTTTTAACTGAATTAAGTTATTTTTCCTAGAACAAAAGGGGGAAAATATTAAGAAAACGCAAAAAAACACACAAGAGGGAGCAAACAGCGAATAATGGCAAGAATCTCTGTAGCTTACTGTGTCCTCGTCCATAGAATTTAATACGCTCTAACCCAATTATTCTTTACAGTAAACTTACGAAGGAGATATGTATGGCTCCATTTCACAGGTGAGGAAACTGACATTCAGGGAAATTAAATGACATAGGTACTAAGTGGCAGAGAGCGGATTCGAATCCCTAACTGTAGAATCCTAAAGCCCACAGGGCTTTTCCTCGCGCACCGCGGGTCTCTGTCTGCAGGCGGGAAGGGCGCTAAGGGAACGCCGGGCCCCACGCAGCGCAGCACCCCAGCTAGTGCCCGGGCGGCCCCGGCGCGCACGGGGTTCCACGCTCAGGGAGCGCGCGCGCACGCAGCGGCGCGGGCCCGGCGGCGGCGGCGACGACGTCACAGGCCGAGCTTTCCTTTTCGGGAGTCCCCGGCACACATCCTGTGTCCATGTTTGGGCATTTACGTCACGGCGGCAGGGCCGGGGCCTCCCGAAATGGCAGTGGCCCGGGGAGTCGGAAGCCCGGAGCCAGCGCGGCCGCTGCTATATAAGTGGGGGGGCCGCGGATCGGGGGAGCCCGGCTGCGCTTTGGAGAAGCGAGGAGCCGCCGCCCGAGGCAGGTCCCGGCGAGCAAGGGCGCCTCGGACCCCCGTTCCCTTTCCCAAAGGTGAGCACCTGGAGCCAGGAGCCCGGGTGCTTGGGTGTGTGAGGCACAGGGCACCCCAACAGCTGGCCTCCCCGTCACCCGCGCGCAGCCAAGCCCAGCGGGCGAGGCCGCCGGCGCCCCGCAGCCGCCGCCGCGCCATGCTTCACCTTAGCGAGTTTTCCGGCCCCGACGCGCTTCTGGTCAAGTCCACCGAGGGCTGTTGCGCGGAACCCAGCACTGAATTGTCCCGGCTGCCCGGTCGGGACGCGCCGGCGACTGCCGGCTACCCCGGAGGTAAGGAGAGCGGCGGAGGGTGCTCAGACGGCGGCGCAGAGCGGGGGCGCATGGTGCCTGAGAACAGACAGGGACCTAGACTGTAGAGCTGTGGGGGGTAGAGGTGGTAGGAGGCTCCAGGGTCCTGAGGTGCGCACCCCATCCCCAGCCCCTCTGTACCGCCAGCGCCTCCGCAGGAACCTGTGGGTTTATCAGGGCGTCCTTTTGCCTGTGCACGTGTGTTTTCGTGTGCATGTTTGTGTGTGCGTCTTGGGCGTATTCGGGCTCCAGCTGGATCAGAATGTGCAAAAGGCACCTTTTATGTGTCGGTGCGCCCCCAGGGTTTCGGGGTAGGGGCTTGCAGACTCTGAGGCGCGTCCTTTGATGTGCCCGGAGCTGATTCCTGCTCCCTCCTCAGCAGGCGACTTCTTGAGCTGGGCTTTGAGCAGCTGCAGCGCCGGGGGGGACTTAGCCGATTCCTGCTTCCTGGAGGGGCCTGCACCCACGCCCCCTCCTGGCCTCAGCTACAGCGGTAGCTTCTTCATCCAAGCAGTACCCGAACACCCGCACGACCCGGAGGCACTCTTCAACCTCATGTCGGGCATCCTGGGTCTGGCACCTTTCCCCGGCCCTGAGGCGGCAGCATCCCGGTCTCCGCTGGACGCCTCTTTTTCCGCAGGCCCCGACGCCTTGCTGCCGGGTCCCCCGGACCTTTATTCCCCGGATCTGGGCGCTGCCCCCTTCCCAGAGGCGTTCTGGGAAGCCTCACCCTCGGCAGGCGCCCCCTCACAGTGCCTGTATGAGCCTCAGCTCTCCCCGCCCGACGTCAAGCCAGGCCTCCGGGCGCCCCCGGCCTCCCCTGCGCTGGACACTGCCTCGGCCTTCAAAGGCCCCTACGCTCCCTGGGAGCTGCTCTCAGCTGCCCCAGGGAGCTGTGGGTCACAGGGAGGCTACCAGGCCGCCCCCGACGCCCGTTTCCCCTCGATGGGGGCCAAGATTGAAGACCTGCTGTCCATCAGCTGCCCGGCGGAGCTGCCGGCCGGTCCCGCCAACAGACTCTACCCCACGGGGTCTTACGACGCTTTCCCGCTGGCCGCAGGTGACTTAGGAGAGGTGGCCGAGGGCCTCCCGGGTCTCCTGACCCCTCCTAGTGGGGATGGGGGGAGTAGCGGCGACGGTGGAGAGTTTCTGGCGGGTACTCAGGCTCAGGTTTCTCCCCTGGGCCTTCGCAGCACCGCGGCGGACTTCCCGAAACCTCTGGTGGCAGACATCACTGGGAGCAGTGGCGTGGCCGAGCCTCCGGGGCCACCGCCGCCGACCCCATTCCCACCCACCAAGGCGCGGCGCAAGGGGCGCCGGGGCGGCAAGTGCAGCGCGCGCTGCTTCTGCCCGCGGCCTCACGCCAAGGCCTTTGCTTGCCCAGTGGAGAGCTGTGTGCGCAGCTTTGCGCGCTCCGACGAGCTCAACCGCCACCTGCGCATCCACACGGGCCACAAGCCCTTCCAGTGCCGCATCTGCCTCCGCAACTTCAGCCGAAGCGACCACCTTACCACCCACGTGCGCACTCACACGGGTGAGAAACCCTTTGCCTGCGACGTGTGCGGCCGCCGCTTCGCGCGCAGTGATGAGAAGAAAAGGCACAGCAAGGTGCATCTCAAGCAGAAGGCGCGCGCGGAGGAGCGGCTCAAAGGCCTTGGCTTTTACTCTTTGGGCCTCTCTTTCGCCGCCCTGTGAGGGGGAAATGGGTTTGTAGTTTGAGGCGCTGCCGCCCGGCACGAAAGAGGAGACCTGGCCCGACCCCCCACCCACCCCTTTTCCGGCACGTCCCGGGGCCTGCCTCTGGTCCCGCTTCCAGTTCCCTTGAAGTGCCCGTCGTTCACGCCTCGTTCAGCACCAGCTCCGTGGACAGCTCCTGCGGTCCTCGGCGCTGACTCCCGCGTCCGCCGCTCTTTGAAGAAGTCCTCTCAGGCCACCCACTGAGTAGGCACTTCCATGAGACTCAAGATAGCCTTTTGTAACTAACTTGGCGCACGCCCCACGCCCCTCATTAGAACCCCCAGAGTCAGGCTGGGGCAGCGCCGAGCCGGTCTCGCGCGGGATTTTGTACAGCAATGTCGTTTCCAGCAGCCATTGGATGTAACGTTTTGCTTTGGGGTTATTTCCTTTTGTTGTTGTTAATTTTTGTAAAGCAGACGCTACTCTCGAGCAGTTGACAAAACTGTTTATTTTTGCAATTAAAATTATTGTGCTAAAAGCTTACTGAATCTGCCATCTAAGCTCCTGACCCTTTCCCCCAAGTCACTCCCCCAGGAGAATATGTGCAAGAAGAGAAAGGAGATATTCAGCCAAAGGGATCATTACGCAGCTACTGTCAGGCACTGTGGCACATACTAGGCATTCAATAAATATGTACTGAATTAACAAATGCATTTAATCACATCTGACCTAAGAGCTCAAAGTTTTATCTGAAACTTGAGAGTGATTGAGATGTTGAGGTATTAAACATTTGGGGATATATGATCCTAAATCTTCACAATTCTAAATGCAGCAACATATATTCCATTTCAAAGGTGAAGGAGCAAAGTAGGTAACTTGCTGGGTAACCCGGCTAGTAAGTGACGGGGTCAAACTCAGATCTGTCTGGCTCCAAAGTCAATAATTTTTTTTTTTTTTTTTTTTTTTTTTTTTTTTACCAACCCGAGAATGGTGGCACTTCACCTTAATAGCGCTTTTGGAAAGGCTTCCTACCAAGAAGTGAGATAGATTCGGGAACTAGAGGAAACCCAGGCAGTAGCCATGACAATGGAAGACTGCAGTATGGCAGAGCTGTCTGTGAACAACCGAAGTATTAGGTATCACAGAAGCTCCAGCCAGTGGCTGTGCATCTGTATGAGAAACAGGGGCTGTCAGGGCCAAACGGGACTCAGCATTCAGCCAGACCATGGATGGGCAGAGCCAAGCCACACAAGGTGTTTGCCAGATTCTCACAGTCATGTTAGTTGCTCCCAAACGATCTTGTTTAGGTGGCAGCAGCCCCTTTACCATCCAGCCATGCACCTGCCATAGTCGATTTTCCCTAACTCTCCTTCCAGGTGAACCCTTCATGGCTTGGGGAGGGAGGTGGGGAAGATGGGGAATTGTTGCAACTTGGTCCCTCTTTACTCCCTGAACTCCCAACTCAAAAGCTTTTCTGGTCACCTTGAGCAGACTCTGGAAGAGTAGAAGTCTGCTGTTCACCCTCTCTCTCCTCCCCTGTAATTCCTTTCTGCTAAGGAAAAGATAGGGCCTGTCTACAGGCTTCATTCTTTTCTCCTTCAAGCTGAGCTGTTCTTGAGCTAAGAGTGCCTTACAGCCCTGTGATGCCAGATCAGCCAGGCTTCGGATCCTTTGGCTTCTTTGTCCCTTCACTGTCAGACATGCTCACCTTCCACCCCACAGTTCAGTTGACCAGAGACAAAATAATCAAGTCAGAGAATTCCATCCATTTCTCTCCTCAGGTGTTAAGTGCTTTCATGTGATCCGAGTATCTCATATTTACTAGACCAGTTTGTGGTGAAGGACTCCACATTACCTCTTCTAGAAGAGTTAACATTTTAAGAGTAGCCTGCAGAGGGCAATGTTTAACCCTGTAAAGAGGCTCAAATGATGGACCATCAGGCATTACAATAGGTAACTTGTAGATTCACAGACACAAAAGATAATGGTGAATTTCATCAGCTTCCTATTTAAGCGACCACACCTCTCACTTATAGGCATGGACCACCTGACTTCACTTTCCATGCAGAGTAAGGTAATGAAGAGCACAAAGGCCCAGATTTCAAGCAACTGGTTGCAAACCGTACAACCTAGACAAAGAAGGAAGGGCAGACAGGCTGTGGGTGGGTGGTGTCTAACCATGTCACCCTTGCCCTCTTTAACATCATTCTATCAAGTACCGTCAGCTTTATTGTGCCCCATCTTGTCCTCAAACACACACCTAGGCCTAAACATCACAAAGACGGGAAAATTGACCCCCACAGAAGTGATTTAGTCATGCTGCTCGTACCAGAGCCCAGCCTAGTTCTAGAACTCCCAGCTGAAAAGCTCCTCATAGTATTCCCAAGGGAAATTGTTCCATATGCCGGAGCTTCCCCTAGGGATTGTGAGGGAAGAGAATGTAAACGTCAGAGATGGAAAGAATTTAAATAAAATCATCAGAAAATCTACCCAAACCCAAGACCCCCACAGAATCAGGGACAGAGAGCTCTCATCTTACTTACTCCTCTTCGTCATCTAGCCCTCATAATAAGGGTGTTTTCTCAGACTTCGCTCCTAGCTCTCACCTTCCCTATTTCAACACTTGTCTTGGAAAGCACATTCATTTCCAGGCCTTTAGCGATTACTGCTGCTTAAATGACTTCTAAGCCAGCCAGCCCAAGTATCTGCCCCAGGTGTAACTCCTTGGTCAGATTAATGAACAACTCCGTGTGGGTGTCTCACTGTCATTTAAAATACTGTCTAAAACCGTATCATTCATCTATACACCCAATTTCTGCTAATGATGACTATCATTTGTTTGGGTCCCTAGACTCACCTGAATAACTTATAGTTCTTCTGTGGGATTCATCCTTGACCCCTCCTTCTCCTATATCCAGGCTGTCACTCAGAACTGTTGGATCTTACTAGGGTGCCTGGGTGGCTCAGTGGGTTAAGCCTCTGCCTTCAGCTCAGGTCGTGATCTCAGGGTCCTGGGATCTATCCCTGCATCAGGCCCTCTGCTCAGGAGGGAACCTGCTTCCCCCTCTTTCTCTGCCTACTTGTGATCTCTGTCTGTCAAGTAAATAAATAAAATCTTAAAAAAAAAAAGAACTGTTGGATCTTACTGAAGATCTTCAGGGTCTTACCTGCTCTCATCCCTGGTACATTGTTTCCTTTTATGTAGTGTGATTTTTAGCTGTGAGTTCACCTTCAGTGGGCATTTACCTGGCAATAATACTCTGTGGCCTGGGTTGAGGGTATGTTTTTCCTGAGCAATTTTGCGTTTGCTTGTGCCGTACATCCCAAAAATACCAATGGAGATCAGTCTTTTTGTTAATTTCTTTGCCTGGGTTTCCTGTATCACACAGGGGTTGTGAGTTCAAATGCTAACTCATATAGTTATGCATCCTCAAGGGAACTCCCCCAAATGGGGCCCAGGTCAGCATAGGCAAGCAATAAACCTCCCTCCCCATACCTCCTGGGGTTACTCACAGCACATCCCATGCTTATATTTCTTGGTCTCCCAGTTCTACGCCCAGTTTTGGTCCATATAGATTTTCTCTCCGTGATTGCATTTTTGGTTAAGCATTTCAGAGGTCTGTTATATTTTGTGAGTCAGTCCACATATTCTGTAGCAGGAGGGTCTTTAGTTTATCTATTCCACAATACTGATTGAAACTGAAGCCTGAATATGTTGGTTCCTTTAGTGAAACATTTTCCATGTTTATCTTCTCTGTGCCTATTGCCAGCATCTCAGTCCATGCCCCTCCCTACACATACACAAACACCATGGATATGACAATCACATAGAATCACATAACATGTAGTTGGAAGGAATTTATAAGAACATCTTTTCTAACCCCTCTATGTATAGAGAAAGAAACTGAGGCCTCAGAGATCTGAGGATTTTCTTAAGGACACACAGAGAGTGAGAGACTGAAGTGGACCTTGAACCTGGGCCTTCCAGTTCCAAGACCAGCATTTCTCCTGCATATCTAGTCGTTCCACAAACATTGAGCATTTACCATATGCCAGGCCAGTGGTTCCCACTTTTTTTCCTTTCCAATATACTGGAAGTATTCAACACATACATGAGTAACAAAGGTCATTCTAGTCTTGACTTTCATCATAGAGATACAGGGAAGAGTAATTAAGAATCTTGATAAAGTGGGAGATTTTGACAAAGCAACTTGGAATGCCTGCTATTTCTTCCCTCATCCCCCCAACTCCTGTGCCCCGTTTGAGACAAGCCTGTACTGTACCAAACTGCTTTCTGTGGTCTCTCTCCCTCCACTCCACATTGCATATCACTACTGATACAGCTTCCCTAAAGCACTCATGGTGTTGTATCCCAACATGACCACAGCTTCCACTTTCCTACAAAAAAATATACACTGCAGTTAAAGCCTTCCATATCTGAACCAGATTCATTTTCCATCCTCTGTCTTCTCTCCTTTTGCTCTCTCCTCTCCCCTTGTGTATTATCCAAATTGTCCCACACTTGAGCTCCTTCAAGAGCAGAGACCACATCTGATCCACATATGCGGGCTCCATATCATCATGCCCACTCCCCAGCACATTTAAGTGCTTAATTTTTTTTTTAGATTGATTATTTATTTATTTATTTATTTATTTGACAGAGATCACAAGTAGGCAGAGAGGCAGGCAGAGAGAGAGGGGAGGGGAGAAGCAGGCTCACCGCTGAGCAGAGAGCCTGATGCGGGGCTCCATCCCAGGACCCTGGGATCATGACCCAAGCTGAAGGCAGAGGCTTTAACCCACTGAGCCACCCAGGCGCCCCTTAAGTGCTTAATTATTGAGTGGATTGGTTCCCCCCCAAAAAAGGTCTAAAGTGCTAAAAGGAGAAGGGAAAGGAGAAGGGGAAAAGAGGAAGGAAAGCAGGTGTTTGGAGAGCATGAAGCTGAGAAAAGATCAGGAGGGAGAGATGGGCAGAAGCAGGACTGATGTCCTGCTCCAAGCCATGGGGGTGTCATGAGTGGGACCATAATTCTGGCTGGTCTGTGTCTGTCCAATTCTGGCTGAGCGCATGATTCTGTACCTCAGCTCTGGACCCCAGATGTGTCTGCCACTCAGTTCTCTCTCTTTTGGTTTCTCGGGCCCACATGGAGTGGGATTCAGTTTAACATTTTTAGAACTGTGGTTCCCATAACAACCAAGCAGGAACTGTTGTCTGTGAAATGTAGCATAAGCACACATGCGCACACGCGCACACACACACACACACATATGTGCATGTACGTATACATGTGCACATCCCACACGTGCATGCACATACACATACACACACGTGCATTCACTGAGACACATTCATACATGCACAGCATCTACCCACATGTGTACACATGCATGTATTCATCTGTATGTGTACTCACACTTGCACACGTGTGCACATGCACAGCTATGTATCTGCATGCATATACATATGCACAAAAGGCATACACAGGCATGCCCTGGATTGTTTTTGCATATCCATAGGAAGCATAGTGTGAGGACGGACAAACATCACCAGGACAAAGTTAGAATCAAGACAATATATGGACATTTTTGGTTCTCTGCAAAAGCAGGTGGATTTGGGGAAACTGTACTTTGGCGGAGGAGGGTCCAGTAAGCTTAATACAGCAAAAGGGTAGCAGGAGGGCACTGTGTTTAAGTGCAGACTTTAGAGTTCATGGACTTGAGTTCACATCCTGACTGTGCCATTCACTGGGCTCTGAACTTTAGCTTCCCCATCTGTAAAGTAGGAATAATAATAATACGTATTTAACAGATTTATTAGGACAATTGAATGATATGCATGAAATGATTAGTGTGATGCTTGGCACTTGGCTAATAGAAGCTGTTATCATTTAGGTCTTAGAAGAAGTGATTTCTCACTTGCTCAACCAAAGAAGACTTTCTGGAGGAGGAAAAAAATTCAGGAGGTCGGGGACAGAAGAGAAGATGTTGGGAGAAGGGTAGTTTGACTTGAGTGGCTTATTCTGCCTCAATCCTTATTAAATTTGCTTGTCCTCCAAAGCCACCAGACAAGTCTACAAATTATCCTTCCTCATATTAAATGTTCAATGCCTTTTTCTTAGCAGGAGTAGGATGGGGTCAAGAAAAGTCTCCATCAGCCTCATTTATTGGAGAATCCTCAGGCTATGCTGATTTCTGTGCTGTTGCAGCCAGACTGTCCCTCATAGCTTTGGTGCTCAATCCTGCCCAAGCTCACCTCTGGGCCTTTGCCCAAGTACTACCCACAGCCTGAAATGCCATCTCCCCTTTTCCTCCTCCAAAGCCCAGCTCAGCCATGGGCTTGATAGCCCTAACACCATGTCTGATCTCTCAGGGTCCCCCTGCAGCTCTGTGGACTTCCTTCCAGTCCAGGCAGATTGTTCCTGCTTCACTGGCTGGGTAGGCCTTAAGCCAAGGCCCCTCTAGATGCTCAAGTGCTAGGGAGCTAGGCTTCTCTCCTATCCAATTTCAAGGCAGGGTGGGGGTGGGGGGTTGAGAGGTGGGACTCAGGGTGAGGTGGAGGATTGGGTTGGGGTGGGTGGAAAGGAACCAAACCCGAAGGCCACTGTCTCTCTGCCTCTTTTCTCCCCCTCTAGGTCCGGGATGGGATTTGTGTTGGGGACAAGTTCTCCTCGATGATATCCTCAAGGGCAAAATTGGGTCCTGGGAAAGCAATCACTGCCGGCTTTCCTGGTTCCCTAGGGATGCCCAGAGAGAGGGGATCGACTCAAGCAATCTTGGCGGAGACCAAGCATTTGGCTGGAGGTCGCTGAGTGCACAACCTAGGGCGAGGCCCACGAGGCTGCTTAGTGACCGTGGCGCATACCCCAGGAGCAGCGCAGCGCACCCGCTCTCTTCCTGACCCACAGAACCCCATCCCCCTCCCCCGGGATCTGCCCTGAGTGGTAGCAGGCCTAAGCCAGAGTGGTCGGGCTAGGGCGGAGAGGTCTGAATTAAAGGTGGGCAGTAGAGGTTCCTGGGGCAGGGAGAGTGCACTGGGCGGTGCCGGGAGTCTGGAAGACCCAGACCCCAGGAGAAGCGCGGCCCAGCGGCCCCAGCACCCCCAGGACGGCGCCGCGGACCCCTCCCCCATCGAAGCCACCTTCAGCGGAAAACGTGGGGTCCCGGCGCAGCCGCTTCTGGCGGCATCTGCCGCTCCCCAGCTCGCAGGAGAGCCCGCCCCGAAGGAGGGGCCGGCTCCGCCCCACCTCCTAGCTGCCTCCCTCCCCCTTCTCTTCCTTTCCTCCGGCCGCGAGCCCCCTCCTCCTTCCTCCTCCTCCATCCTTCCCCCACCCGGTTTGTGTGCCCCTCCCGCTGCGACTGGCTGGGAGGCTCTGCCGCCCCCGCCCCGAGAGGGAGGCGGGGGCGCTAGCCGCGGCGGCCACCCGAGGCTGAGGAGGAGAACGAGATCCGAGGCCCCAGGGCGGCCCTGCATCTGGACACGGCACGCGGGGGCTGCCTGTGCACCCCCAGCCGAGGGCCGCGGGGCCTGGCCTCGCCGCGGGGTGGAGGAGGTAAGGGCGAGTCATGGGCGCGCTGCG
This sequence comes from Lontra canadensis, assembly GCF_010015895.1. Classification (NCBI taxonomy): domain Eukaryota; kingdom Metazoa; phylum Chordata; class Mammalia; order Carnivora; family Mustelidae; genus Lontra; species Lontra canadensis. Next base: position 400,942 of record NW_022631044.1, read on the forward strand.
GGACCGCTCCTGGAGAGAGAAGGCAGGGAGGACCCCAGCCTCTGCCTCCTCCTCCTCTTCCTTCACCCCCACAGCCCTCGGGAGGCCCGCGAGGCTGCCGGACGGGGAGGGATTCTGGGCAGGCCAGGCCAGAGGCAAGGAAGGGGTTAATTTAAGGAATTAAAATCAGAACGTTTGAGACCAGGCTTCCCATCCCCCCTTCTAGTCAGTCGCTCCCCGAGCCAGGTTGGGGGTGGGGGCGGGCTCCGGTGGGACTCTGGACCTTGGAGAGCCGGGCCAGAGGGAGGGAGCAGGAAGGGGAGCGCCCTCAAACCCAGCCCTCTCCACCTGCTTCTGGAAAGGGGTGGGGGAGGGGCGTGGTGTTGAGGCCTGGCTGGGCACCTGTGCGGGAGTCTGAGGGTGAGAGGCTTTGGGTGTCTGTGTGCGTGCTGGTGTGCACGTGTGATGGTCTGGACGATCCAGAGGTGTGCGTGTGTGTGCACGCATGTTTCTCTCTTCTTGTAGCCCAGTGCCTCCGTTGGTGACTGTCCACGGTGATCTGGCTGTGTGCTCCTCACTGCATTGCTTTGCATGTGAGTGTGTGACACGGCGCCTGTGTGCGCGTGCCACAGCGTGCCTGTGGGTAGGAGTGGGGCCTGCTCTCTCCTTAGGTCGAATGTGCAGTGAGGAGGGGCCCAGATGGTTTTCTGGGTGTGGGATCCAGGTGCTCGAGCCATGTGTGTGTGACCTTGGGAGGTGTGTGCTCGCTTGCAGGAGCACAAGAGTGAAGAGGAGCTTAGAACAGAAAAGGCAGTGTCAGGGCTGCGGGGAAGCAGGGGACTGGATGCATTGATCCCTGTGGGTCTTCACTAGACTGCTCTGGGAGGTAACCTGTGGTGACCCCAACCCAGGTGTGGAGAGCCAGAACCCTGTCCTTCTTGGGGGATTTGGAGGGCTTTGGAGAGAGTCGGGGGCATGCCTTTATTCTCCATCCACAGGGACACTTCCAGCTGCCTCCCCATCCTCAGAACACCTCCTCCACCTGCTGGCAGATGTCTCCCGAAACCACTGAGCTTAGAGCTTCATTTCTTTGGCCTCTAACGCCATCTATTAACATCCAGATCTTCCTTCCCCATTTCTGTAAGTTCTACCTTCTCTGCTCCTTTCCTGCATGCCAATTTTTATGGAAAGAGGGAGAAAGAGCTCTTGGGCCCAGAAGGCCAAGTGAGAGGTAGAGGAGAGGCCAGAGGGGGACACGGGAGCCAGGGAGCATGACCAAGAAAAACCCAACTCTGCTAACTTATCCATTTGCCTGCTCTGAATTTAAAAGAGAAAGAGACTGAGAGGAAGTTTGGCTATAGCCACACACTTGTTTCTAGATTTAGGGATGCCTAGCCTATCTCTGGTTTGGGAATATTTATAGCTGGAAGGGGGTGATGGTTGTTGAAAGGTAACTGCCAACCTGCCTTTGAGTTCCCTGGACTTTCCTGCCTCTCTGGAAGCCCACCACTCCCTTTATTCAGTCATTCAACAAATATTTATTGAGCGCTACTATGGGCCAGCCAATGAATATTGTAGAGTTGGTGTGACATTCTCCTCCCAATCAGAAGAAACATATATTAAGACTAAGAGCATGGGTTTTGAAGTCAGTCAGGTAGTACTTGGTTCAAATCCTAGCCTATCACTCATTCCCTGGTGTGTAACAAACCACCCCAGAATTTAGGGGCTTAAGACAAGAATGATTTTTATTCTTAATGGTCTGTGGGTTGGCCAGGACTGTGGCCCTGGCTGTGGGCTCTCATGGCACCTCTCAGCAGCATTCAGTTGAGGGACTGGCTGGAAAGGAACATCAAGATGGCCTTTCATCCTCCAGAGCCTCTCTACATGGGACGTCTACTTGGTCAGTAATTTAGCCTGTTTTTTAATATGGCAGCTGGATCCCAAATGGAAGTATTCCAAGAGGATAAGCCCTCTGTGACAACAGCTTATCAAGCCTCTGCCTGCTTGCTAATGTCCCATTGGCCAAAGGAAGTCACATGGCCAAGCTCTGCATCAGTATGGGAGGGGACCACATATGGGGAAGAATCCTGGGAGGCATGGTTCCTGGGGGCCATCAAAGCCACAGTCTGTTCCAGTCACTTCCTGGCCTTGGGCAAGTAATTTGGCACTGTGAGCCTCACTTTCCTCCTAAAGTAGACACAGTACCACCTGTGGGCAGCAGTGTCTTGAGGATTAAATGAGAAGCATGGTATCTGAGCAGAGTAATTAGTAGGTAAACGTTCACTGTTCAAATTATTAGACTGGAAGCATCTTGGGGGCGTGACTGTCTTATTCATCTTTGTGTCTCCAGTGGTGGTCATGGCCCCTGTGTTTGATGTCTTTTTTTTTTTTTAAAGATTTTATTTATTTATTTGTGAGGGAGAGTGCACACGTGCACAAGCAGGGGGAGCGGCAGAAGGAGAGGGAGAGAATCTCAAGCAGACTCCCCACCAAAGGGAGCCCATGGAGGGGCTTGGTCTCACCACCCTGAGATCCTGACTTGAGCCCAAATCAAATCGGATGTTTAACCAGCTGAGCCACCCAGGAGCCCCTGTTTGACATCTTTTTGTTGGGTGGATAAACTAGAAAGAAGCAGAGAAGCCCTAAACCTTGGAGCTCTGGTAGAGTGACAGAGTCATGGGAAGAGACAGGGAAGCACTTGTTATTCCAGGTGATTCTTGGATTGACTTAATTATAACCAGATTCATCCCGTTCCATAATGAGGGGCAGAAATCACTTCAGCTATATGAAATCCATCAGTTCCTCCATTATTCAGTGTTAGTCCTCTAAGAATGATGCACTGATGTCTGCTGTGTGGGAGGAAGGTGTGAGGGTGAATCATTTGCATTGTCCTTGCCCGCCAGTGTGTGCATGGGGTGGGATCTGATGTGCAGATAGGTCTACGACCATCCAGCCTGTGACACCTGTTGCCATGTGTGAAGATCTACGGTAAGGGGTGATTCACACTCCAATGTGCTTTGAGCCGAAGGAGGGAGTCGAGGAGGCTTCCTGAACAGGTAGCATTTGAGCTGGGCCTGCAGAATTCCCCATGTGGAGAAGGGAGTCCCAGGAAGAGGGACTAGCATGAGCCAAGACTTAAGGGTGTGACAGCTCATGGCACTTCTCAGTGAGCTAAGGCCCACAAGCCTCATTAAGGTTGCACATGGGAAGCGGATGCAAACACTAGGCTGGCAAGGCTGAGTGGCGCTCGGGTCCTGGCCCACCTTGAGGGCAGTCAAAGCACGGTGGACTTTACCTCCCAGAAAATGGCCTGCGCTCAGAGACTTATTTGAGAAGAAGAGTGACACGACTGGATCTGTATTTGCAGAAAACATGAGAATTGAAAGCTGGTGGAATTAGGACTACAGTTAGCAATGGTATCAATGGATCAGATAGAAGGGGATGGTTATGGTCTGGGGCAGGGGCTAGAGGAAAGAGAGTCAAGTATTTAGAAGGTAGTATTACAAAAACTGGTGATTGATGAGGTCTGAGGAGGACTTTCAGAATTCAGAGATGCTTTGCGGGTTGTATCCAAGGTGAAGAGTAGATAATGAAGATGTTGGTCGAGACGGGGAAACAGGAGAAAGAAGCAGGCTTGAAGGTGAACATCGTGCTATTGTGAGTTCATTATTAGCCATAGTAAGCTCTGAGCCCCCGACATTAAAATATCATCCTTTTCATCCTCTCCCTCTGTGCAGGCTGCTTGTAAGGTGCACTTAAAAATTAAAAAAAAAAAAAAAAACTGCTGTAAATGTCAGGTCTAAAGCTTTGGGTTATGTGTGCCTCAGGATACCACAAGTGATGGTATAGATGAGAGTTAGGTTATCCCTAAGAAGCATTTAAATATGTTCAGGTGTCTCTCCTCTTAAAAGCTCTGTTTGGAATCTCCCACGCTGCTTCTTCCCCCTTCACAATTGAGGTTCCTGTGTCTACTCACTGTCTCTACCTCACTCTCCCTTTAACCCCATCAACTGGGTTCATGAAAGCGGGGCTCCCTGAAGTCCCCAGTGGACCCTTTGCGCCTCTGCTCTGGCTTGTGTCATCAACGCCTGCTGTTTACACTACTGCCCACTGCTTCCCTCCTTGACATCCTCTCTTCCCAAAGGTTTCCCACCAGAATTCCCACCAGAATCCCCTGGCTTCTGCCGGTTCTTAGGATCTTCTTGGTTCTTCTCCCTCCTCCACCTCTCTGAGGATCCACTTCTCCCCTGCTCCCCTCTCTCTGCACCCTCTCCCCGATCCTACTCATCCACTTTTACGCTTAAGGTGCGAAAACTGTATTTTTGGCTTCACATTGCAAACTATGTACTATCTCTACTTCCAGGGCCCACTGGGACCTCAAACTTGTGACAACTACAACCAAACCAATCTCTCCCCCAAATGTGCCTTGCTTCACTTTCCCTGCAAACTGAACCACAGCCCCATCTACCTAGATGCTCAAAACTCAAAGCTGAGATTGATCCTTCACTCCTCCCTTTAATACCAGCCACAATTATTCTGTCACCAAGCCTTCTTGACTCTCCTTCCTATGCTGCTTCCATTTCCATCCTTCTCATTGTGCTCCTGCTGCCTTGGCCAACAGTTTCAACTTCTTCCTGATCTTTTTTTTTTTTTTTAAGATTTTTATTTATTTTTTTATGTATTTGAGAGAGAATGAGTGAGAGAGAGCATGAGAGAGGAGAAGGTCAGAGAGAGAAGCAGACTCCCCAAGGAGCTGGGAGCCCGATACGGGACTTGATCCTGGAAGTCCGGGATCATGACCTGAGCCGAAGGCAGTTGCTTAACCAACTGAGCCACCCAGGCGCCCATCAACTTCTTCCTGATCTTGATCCCCGGTGGGCCGTACTCTTCACTGTACCTGATACATTCATGGCACAGAGGATGGACTCAATAAATGTAACATGAATGAATTCATGTTTTAATAAAGCCCAGGGGAGAATTCTAGCCTAAAAAATATCAATTTGCGAGAATGTTAGGACTTTTGGTCACAAGGGACAGAAATAACCATTCAAATTACCTTATGCAAAAACGGATATGTACCGGGGCACCTGGGTGGCTCAGTGGGTTAAAGCCTCTGCCTTCGGCTCAGGTCGTGATCCCAGGGTCCTGGGATCGAGCCCCGCATCGGGCTCTCTGCTCTGTGGGGAGTCCGCTTCCCTCTCTCTCTGCCTGCCTCTCTGCCTACTTGTGATCTCTCTGTCAAATAAAATAAAATCTTTAAAAAAAAAAAAAAAACAAACAAAAACGGATATGTACCAACTCAAATAACTGGAAAGAAGGGGGAGTGGGTTTGGGGCATGACCGTAGCTGGGTTCTCAAAAATGTGATGAGGATTCTTCCTGGTTCTTGGTTCAGCTTCACTCTGTTGCCATACTTTTCCCCCCACCGTGCATGGACTTCCTCCATGTGGTAGGTAGAGGTTACACAAGGCCGTAGACCGCTTCATGTTCACTAGCCAGTGATCTCAGAGGAACAGGAGACTCCTCAGTCTTTCACTTATATTTCCAGGGAAGGACTCTGTTGGCTCAGCTTGAGGAATGTGGCTGTTCTGGTGTCATTCACTGTGGCCAAAGAGGTGGGGCACCATGCTAGGCCAGGCCTGGGTCACGCAGCCCTGTCAGAACCACAGGGAATGGGGAGGGGCAGCTTACCAAAGAAGGAATGAGATGTTCTATCATCAGAAGGTGAAGAAGGCTTGCCAAACAGAAAAAAAAATGTGGAGGTCCACCGCGGGAATTCTCAGGGCCTGTTTGGTAGTGGAAGCCGTGAAAATGTAGGATTCTCTGTGTTTCTGGCAGAGACCATGATCATGTGACAGTAGACAGGAGCCAGGGAAGACACCCATCTCGAGATGGTTGGCCTTGTTTAAGGAGATGAGACTCACATACCTGAAAACTTTACCAAAAAAAAAAAAAAAAAAAAAAAAAAGTCAATGCCTTTGGTTCAGCCTGGAGCATCCTTCCACCCAATGAAAACCTTCAGCTGGGCTTAGAAGAAAGGAGACTTGAGATAGGCATTTCAGAAGTGGGGTGGGGAACAGAACAGGTCCTGCGGATGGTGAGGGGGCGGGTCCTGGCTGAAAAAGGAGGCAGGTCTTAGGGCTGCAGGGGTTGCTGATTTGGGGAGACCAGAATGCAAAGGAAAATCGCCAACTGTTCTGTCATGATACTAATAATACAGGACTGTGATCAAATTTGAACAGGCAACACTTCTATTTTTCTTCTTCTTCTGCCTCCCCCTCCCTCCATCATCATCTTGTCAGCATTTGGGCAAAGCTTATACTCACGCTGAGGAAGTGTACACATCTAGGCAAAAATATTCCTAAGAATGATTCATAAGCCATTCCTCTGCTCTGGCCTGTGGAGGGAAACTGTGGGGCAGGCTGGCCTCAGTGAAGAGCCACCTGGACCTGAGAAGTCCCTGTTCTACCCTGCATAGCCACACACAGCCTGCACCCCCAGACTTTCCCCTTTCTCGGGGCCTGGCTAGCAGGGTATTGTGCAGGAAGAGGATGCTTCAAAAGTATATGGGGAGGGGCGCCTGGGTGGCTCAGTGGGTTAAGCCACTGCCTTTGGCTCAGGTCATGATCTCAGGGTCCTGGGATCGAGTCCCGCATTGGGTTCTCTGCTCAGCAGGGAGCCTGCTTCCCTCTCTCTCTCCCTCTGCCTGCCTCTCTGTCTACTTGTGATCTCTCTCTGTCAAATAAATAAATAAAATCTTTAAAAAAAAAAAGTATATGGGGAGGGGAGAAGGGAGGCTGGTCAGTTCTGATGTCCGACAGGGCCCCCACAGAAGGGACCAGCACTTGGGATGGTCGGGTACACATGGATGCCTTGATACCAGGCTGACAGGACATTATGGAATAGCCCTGTTCCTAAGCAGGTGTGTGTGTGAGTGTGTGTGTGTGCTGAATTCTATTTCTTTCTTTCTTTTTTAAAAAGATTTTATTTATTTATTTGACAGACAGAGATCACAAGTAGGCAGAGAGGCAGGCAGAGAGGGAGAGGGGGAAGCAGGCTCCCCACTGAGCAGAGAGCCCAATGCGGGGCTCGATCCCAGGACCCTGAGATCACTGAATTCTATTTCTAACATCTGTGGTCACTTTGCCAACTTCTTCAATTTCATCTATAGTTGCTAATTTATTCAGGTTTTCTATTTCTTCTTTGGTCAATTTTGGTAATTTATATTTTCCTGGAAAAATATGCACTTCATCCAGATTTTCAAAAATTTGGGCCAAGAGTTGTACCTGATAACTTTTTAGTAATTAAAAAAAAAAAAACAAACAAAAAACAAAACAACTCTGTGAGTGGTTCTATCCCTTTTCTCATTCATAGTGTTATATATTTATTTTCTTTCTTTCTTTTTTTTTTTTTTTTTTGCCCCTTGAATAGATTTGCTAGAAGACTCTTTATTTTGTTGGTCTTTTCAGAGAACTATCTTCTGGATTTACCTCTAGGGGCTACTTTTTGGTTTTAATATACCTAAATGATGGTGATGTTAGAACAGTGACTAAGTATTTTTTTTAAAAAGAAATTTAAGTCCTTGTCTTCTAGGTACTAAAGTACTTCTTGGGTAAAATAATATAAAATCTTGGATTTGCTCAAAGTTATTCAGTGGTGGGGGGGGAGTATAAGGCAGGGAAGCAGGTGTCAGATGAAAGAAATTTGTCATAAGTTGGTCACAGTTGAAATTGGATGCTGGGTACATAGGAGTTTACTGTATTTTGTATTTTGAATATGTGTGGAAATGCCCATGACAAAAACCTATGTTTTCCTTTAATCCTTGTCCCACAATGCATACCAAAAATTTTTGGATTTTACAACTCCATTGTATAAAAGGAAACCATACAGCTTGAAGTATTTGCATGCTACCAAGTCACTGTCGGTTTATGCTATTATGGTTATTTGTTTAACGCCCTTAATTTAAAAAATTGTTCTAGACTTTTAAAAAAAAGGTAATCACAAAGTACGAAAAGAAAGCATATATAACTGTTTATATAGTCTTCGGGTAGGCCTGGACTCAGTAAACTTGATAACAAAATCAGAAATCCTAAAGATTTTTACTGAAGCAAACTATCAGCTTTATTATATCAGTAAAGACCATAAACAAGCCAATCAACACACTGGAGAAAACCATTTGTGGTATATAAATGACAAGGGATCAATATTAGAAAAAGCCTTTGAATATCAGTAAGAAAATATGAATGTTCAGTATAAAAATGAGCAAAATAGCGCAGAGGCAAAGTCACCAAAGAAATAAAAGGAATGCTAAATGTGTAAAAAAAAAAAAAAAAAAAAAAATCCCGCAATAGTAATCAGAGAAAGGTGAGTAAAGGGGCACCTGGGTGGCTCAGTGGGTTAAAGCCTCTGCTTTCAGCTCAGATCATGATCCTAGGGTCCTGGGATTGAGCCCCGCATCGGGCTCTCTGCTCAGCAGGTGCCTGCTCGTGATCTCTGTCAAATAAATAAATAAAATCTTAAAAAAAAGAAAGGCAAGTAAAACAGCCAGGCCACTTTTCACTCTCAAACTGGCAAGAGTACAGCAAGGCCAAAGAGAAGCCGAATTTGGCTGCAGTTGGTAGACGTTGGGAACCATTGAAAGGGCATGAGCAGGAGTCCTCTGTAGATAGAGGAGTCTGATGCCTAACGGGACAGAGGAGAGCCCCCAGCTGAAGCCCGGGTCAGCACTCTGGGTGTGAGGAAGAGCACAGAGCAGGAGAAGAGAACCACCTCAGAAAAAAGCCCATAGGGTTTTTTTGTTTGTTTGTTTGTTTTAAGAGTTTATTTATTTGACAGAGATCATAAGTAGGCAGGGTGGGGTGGGGGCGGGAAGCAGGTTCCCCGCTGAGCAGAGAGCCCAAAGGGGCTTGATCCCAGGACCTGGGATCATGACCTGAGCCGAAGGCAGAGGCTTTAACCCACTGAGCCACCCAGGCGCCCCAAAATCCATAGGTCTTGATGGTGAGCAGAGAGCAAGGTCGGGATGGCCAGTGTGTGGTGTGACTGGGAGGACAGTGAGGAAACAAAGATGGATCCTGGGGAGTGGGTGAGGGGAAGTCCAAGGTTTGCTTTTTGACGCCGGATGTCATGGTTTCAGTCTAGAGTTTCATTACCAGTGACTGGCAGCAGAGTCAAAAGATTTAGGCTACAAAAAGGATTTGCTGTCTCTCACAATTGACAAGTCCTGGACTGAAGTTTCAGGCACATCTGGATCTGGATGGCCAAGGGAGGTCATCAGGAGTCTCTGTGTTCTTGTCCAAGGAGGACAGAAATGGCCACGGACAGCTCCAGGCCCACATTCTCCCAGCAGGCACAGGTCCTGTAGTGGCTGTATGGGCCTGGAGTGGGAAATGCGACTGATAAACAGGCTAAGGTCATAGCCCAACCCACAGTGGGGGGAATGGTTCTCCAAGGGAAAACTGGGAGTCTAGTCACAAAGGGGGACTGGAGCTGAACAGCAAAAAGTATACGTGTCCCCTGCATCCGTCCTCTAAACAAGATCTACACAGATCCTGCTACCTGTACAATTTTTAAAATGCTTCTCTTTATGGTAACACAACGATCTCTCACAAAACTTAAAATACCCTTGTCCCATCTCCAGAAGGAGATGTTCTAAGTTCTCATCCATTTAGCAGTCCGGCCCCAATTCAAGATCTTGGTGGTAGGCTGTCTCTTTGGCAGGTACTGAGCTAGGCCCTCATGGTCTTTCAGCTGAGGGCCAGACAATGATGGAGGAAAGACCAGACAGCTGAAAGCACAAAATCCTCCCAGCTGAAGAGGGGAGATGAGGAAAAATACTCAGTGATCACAGACCATATGTGGTCCACATACTCTACCAGTTGGGGAGGACGGGATTCCCGGACTCCTGTTTTCGGCTTCTTTGGTTCTGCCATCTCCAAGAGCCTCCCTGGTCCTTCAGGTTCTGTGCCACGCAGAAAAGGGGCCTTGGGGGCTCACCTCCCACTGATGCAAGTGTAAGGGGTGGGGAACACTAGATGCTTAGTAATACCTGGCCTTTGTTTTCCAGGTTTGTGGGTTTTTCTGGCAATACAATCCCCTTAATCATTAGGAAGCTTTCAGTCAATTTGCATTCAGTTGTCCCCAGAGCCATTAACCAAACTAGAGACCTCATTGGAAGTTGTAATTCTTGAATCAAGTCCCTGGTGATGGTGTTGGAGGAGGAGCAGAGGTTGTCTCTTAGCAACAGCCCTTGGTGCCCTGCCCATCCCAGAAGCCCATGGTTCTGTTGCTTCTTGGGAGGCCTCTGCCACAGGGCAAGGCAAACCCTTCCTCTAGGGTGGGAGGCAGAGTCCATCTGCCCCTTCCCACTCAAGCCGCATCCCAGTGGAAGGCTGTTTCTGATGAAAGCAATGGTGGCACGGCAGGAAGTGTTCTTGAACGCCTGAGGAGTCAAGAGCCTGCCATGGCCCAGGTTTGTCTCTCTGTGTTTCCAGCCTCCCTATCCTTGCTTGAGCTGACTTTACTAGAAGCAGAGAACTGACTCTTAATTATCTGACTCTCAGCCATATTGGATTACTGGCCTCAGGCAGAAAGCGCCTCTCTAGGCAAAGCAGCATTTTCTTCCTCTGCTTTCAGATGGGCCCCTTTCAGCCATGTGTCTCTTTCTTGTTGGACCTTACTGAGGCTGAGGGAGCGGCCACACCCCAACAGGGTGACCTTTTTTACAAGGACCCTAAAGTTCCAGGTAGGAACATTACCTGAGCTCCAGAGACAGTGGGAGAGTTTCATCAGCTGCTTTGCTGCTGGGTAGCAGGCAGGGGTCACCAACTTCTGAGGGGGGAAGTGGTACTATCTTACTTCCCCTCTTAGTTCAGCTAATTCCTCCTTAGGGTCTATTCCTTTAAAAAAAAAAAAATCCCATTTCTCATTCTAGTTTCTGAGTTAGGACTTCTTTCTAGTGCAGGTACCACAGACCTGACTCCAAATGGCTTAAACAACGAAGGGAAAGGATTGGCTCACCCAACTGAACAGACCAGATCTCAAACAGTGTCTGTGAGAAATCTCTTTCTCCATTCCAATTCTGCTTCTCTGCTTTGGCTTTGTTCCCAGGAGGTTCCTCCCCAAAGAAGCAAAGATAGCTCTTGCAGCTCTAGCCTTCCCCATCAGCTTAGACACCTGAGGCCAAAGAGGATGCTTTCCCCCCAGTAGTTCCAGAGAAGTCCTGGAGGGAGGAATGACCCCTGGACTCAACCTGGGTGATCTCTGCCCATCCTGGGACTCTGTTTGGCCAGGTCCATATTACTTTCTTACCCCTGGAGCCGGGCTGGACCATCAACCCCCACTCAAAGCATGTGGATGGAGAAAGTGGGGAAGGAAGAATGTTTCTCCAAGGTCAAAGAAGAATGATTTTATCAGGAGAAGGACTGGGTGCTGGGCTAGTAAAGGGAACAGTCACCCATACCCCCATATGGAAATCCCTGAAGGCGATGGGAACTCGAGAGCAGGTCAGGATGGAGATGCAGAGCTGAGAGTCAGTGGCTTAAAGCTAGGAGTGAACTTGTGGAAGCAAATCCGACTGCCAGGAAGAGGGCAGATGCAAAGAGGGTGTGAAGGTGGACCTCTCATCAGGAAGATTCAGAAGGCAGTAGGAAGAGGAGGTTGGAGAACCCAAATGGGCAGCTTCATGGCAGCCTGGATGGAGGGGCCAGTAGTGTCAGCCAAGGGACCAAGTGGGTGGAGATACCTGATGACAACTGGATTGATAAACGGATGGTCTGTGACCCAGAGGAGCACAGTGTCAGCAGAGGGTGGCTGAAGTCCAGTCACAGGCAGTTAGGAAGAGGAGGGCAGTGATGAGTGGGGTAGAGATTCCACGAGGTAGAAGAGGTATGACCAGAAGCCAGAGATGAGGGATGAGAGGCAGTGGGAGTTCAGGGTGACTGGGGGTAGGATGTCAGGAAGGGTGGTGGCTTGTGCTAGAAATAGCCTGAAGAAGACAAATATGGTGGCCCTTGGAGCAAAGGGCAGGGGCAGGACACTTACTGGAGACCGACCTAGCAAAGGACTCTGAAAAAGGACCTACACACCAAGAGTGGCAGTGATGGGAGGGTACAGAAGCAGGACAGGAATAAACAGTGACACACCCACACAGGTATCATCAGGTGAGGTGACAACTTGGTCGCTGCAACATGGTACCAACAGTCCACCCTGTCTGATGGGTATGGTTTGCATGACATGGAAATAAGCACCTTCCTTTAAAGACTTTTTTTTTTTTTTCAGATGTAAGATACATACAGCCAAATACATATAGCGCAGTAGCTTTAAGCATTTAGCCTGATTATTACATATGTATTCACATGTATAACCACCACTCCTATCAAGATCTAGAACATTTTCAGCATCACACAAGGTTCCCTCCTGTCCCTTCTCAGTTTCTAGTCTCCAGGGAGTAACCGCTATTCTGACTTATATCATGATGAATTTAGTCTGTTCTTGAACTCTGTATGTATGGAATCCTACAGTGTGCCCTCTGCTCTGGCTTCTTTTATTCAGCATAATGTGGGATGGGTTCACCCATGTCCTTGCATGTACCAGTGCTTCCTTTTCTTATTGCTGGATAAAATTTAATTTATCCATTCTACTGGTGATGGGCACCTGGGTTATGTCTAGTAGTAATATAGGTTGGAAGTGTTATAAGTATAATGAATGCCTCCCCCCACCAAAGATTTCTCATTCTTTCTCACTGTCGTGCATGTACACTCCTCACCCCTGCAGGTACTAGAGCAGGCCGGCCCCCTCTAGGAGGCCAAGCCATTGGGATACCCTTCTTTATGGGTGTGTGTTTCCTGGGGCAATTTCCTTACGCGTGGGGGAGACCATCCTCCTACGGCTTACTCCCTCTCTTCTAGCCTCCTCAGCCCTCGCCGTGGGCGCCCTGAGCCTTCCCGACCCCGTGGGGGGGCTCGCCCGCGGCCCCCCATGAGCGCACCCGGCTGACCAGCGGGGCGGCCGCGGTGGAGCCCGGGCGCCACGGAGGCGGCGGGGCCATGGCCTCGCTGGACCTGCCGTACCGCTGTCCCCGCTGCGGGGAGCACAAGCGCTTCCGGAGCCTGTCGTCGCTGCGTGCTCACCTGGAGTACAGTCACACGTACGAGACGCTCTACATCCTCTCCAAGACCAACAGCATCTGCGACGGTGCCGCCGCGGCCGCTGCCGCCGCCGCCGCCGCCTCCGGCTTCCCGCTGACGCCCGAGCCCGCCGCCCTGCTGGCCGTGCCCGGCGCCCGGCGCGAGGTCTTCGAGAGCACGTCCTTCCAGGGCAAGGAGCAGGCGGCCGGGCCGTCGTCCGCCGCGCCGCACCTGCTGCACCACCACCACCACCACGCGCCCCTCGCCCACTTCGCGGGCGACCTGGTGCCCGCCAGCCTGCCGTGCGAGGAGCTGGCCGAGCCGGGCCTCGTGCCCGCCGCCGCCGCACGCTACGCGCTGCGCGAGATCGAGATCCCGCTGGGGGAGCTGTTCGCGCGCAAGTCGGTGGCCTCCTCCGCGTGTTCGACGCCGCCGCCCGGGCCGGGCCCCGGGCCCGCCTCCGCCTCGCCTGCGTCCCCCTCGCCAGCCGATGTGGCTTACGAGGAGGGCCTGGCGCGCCTCAAGATCCGCGCGCTGGAGAAGCTGGAGGTGGACCGGCGGCTGGAGCGGCTGAGCGAGGAGGTGGAGCAGAAGATCGCCGGCCAGGTGGGTCGGCTGCAGGCCGAGCTGGAGCGCAAGGCGGCCGAGCTGGAGACGGCGCGGCAGGAGAGCGCGCGGCTGGGGCGCGAGAAGGAGGAGCTGGAGGAGCGGGCGTCCGAGCTCTCGCGCCAGGTGGACGTGAGTGTGGAGCTGCTGGCCTCGCTCAAGCAGGACCTGGTGCACAAGGAACAGGAGCTGAGCCGCAAGCAACAGTGAGTGGCCTGCGGGGGCCCTGTGGGCGGGTGTGCCCGTGAATGTTCCTGACTGGGTGACCGTGTGTGTCACTGCTGCTGCCACCACCGTGCGTGGGCCCGAGTGTGGCTCTGCGTGTGCCTGTGTGGCCATGGCTTGGTCCTGTGGCATCTGTGGCCATGAGCACATGATGGTGGTGTGTGTGGGGCCAAGAGCGTCATGATGATGTGTGTTTGGGACTGTGAGGACATGCAAGTACACCCGTGTGCCTGCCTATGACAGCTCGTTCTCTTCCTTCTCCATGTCTCCAGCCAAGGCCAGACCCTGCACTGTGGCACCAGATCCTCTAACCTTTTGCCGACTCAAAGATGTGGCACAGTTCAGCTCTCTCTCTTTGCCATCATCAGATTTTCCTTGTCAGCTATATCATTCCTGAAAGCAGCCAAACGGGAGGTTGCTTCTCCTATCCGCCATAACCTCACGGCCCCCTTGCGCTGCTGCCCCTTTCCTCCCCTTCCAGAACAACTCCTTTAAAGTTTATACTCCTTATCTCCAATTTCCTTCTCCACTTTCTCTCTTGGATCCACTCTGATCAGATAGATGTCCACCGCCACCACTGTCCTCCACGTCACCAACTACCTTCAGTCGCTGAGTCCCATTCCTCACCTCAGCCTGTCAGCAGCATTTGACACAAATGAAACACATGAAACAAATGAAATGAAATGAAACACAACCTGAAATGCTTTCTTCACTTGGCTTCCAGAACACTCTCCTTTTTTCTGCCCCTTCTCGGTGTTCTTTACTCGCTTCTTATTTCTGCGGTCCTTAAATGTAGAAGGAAATATAAGGATGTTATTTATCTACCCCCATCGGGATTCAAGTAAGCTCTGTGGGAGCAAGAGCTTTTCTCAGGTCTGTCCACTGCTGTGCCCCTAAATACCTAGAACAGTGCCTGACACCTAGACGGTGTTGAATGTGAATACATTTGGGAGTAAATGTTCAAGTGACTCTGAAGGGTGCTGTGTGTACATCCCAGAGGCTTCTGCATCTGAGAATGTTTCTGAAAGTGTGTGTGTGTGTGTGTGTGTGTGTGTGTGTGTGTGTGTTGGGCTGTGTGAGCGGGACTGTGCCTGTCTCAGATGGCGCGTATGCCTGCAAGTGAACAGGACATGAGCACACGTACGGAACTGTGTGTGGCCCTGTGCCCGTGAGTGTTTCCGGAAGGAGGAGGTGGCCCTGGGTGTGATTGTGAATGTCAGAGCGCTTCCGTGGGGATGAGGGATGTGTGGCAGGAGCGTTGGGGCTGGGTCAGTGGGGTGTGAGCGTGGGTCTTGGGGTCTATGGGTTGCATTTCTGGGTGCGCGGTAGCGTGGGGCGCGTGCTGCGTGGACCCACGTGAGTGTGTCTCTCCCTCCCACTCGGGGTCTCATCTGGAGGGTGGGTGGGCAGGCAGGGACCGAGGCACCTGGGTGAGAGACTGCTCCGGCCCAGGGAGGTGGTGCAGATCGACCAGTTCCTGAAGGAGACGGCGGCACGGGAGGCCAGCGCCAAGCTGCGGCTGCAGCAGTTCATCGAGGAGCTTCTGGAGCGTGCTGACCGCGCCGAGCGGCAGCTGCAGGTCATCAGCAGCAGCTGTGGGAGCACACCGAGCGCCAGCCTGGGTCGTGGAGTGGGTGGAGGGGGCGCTGGGCCTGGTCCCCGGGGCCCCGGCAGAATGGTGAGTGTCCACCTGCCGTCCCTGCTCCACTCGCACCCCTGCCCCCTCCAGTGCCACCGTGTGCACCGCCTGGCCTGGCATTCCCTGTTATGGTCCGTGCTTCCCTTCTATGGCTCTTTCCTGCAAGCCGACTCTGGAGGGGTCTGAAGGAGGGGTCCGGGAACAGGGGTGCCCCTCTGACTGGGCGGAAGTGCCAGCCCCTGAGGCTGTGATCCAACTGCCCCTGTTCTCAGGGGCCCATCTCTGCCCAAATGAGAGCCCAGGAGCCACAAGCTGGGGTCTGGGGTGCTGGGTGGGTGTGGGGAGGGGGGTGGTGAGCCTGCCTTTCTGGGCTGTCTGTCTGTCTTTTTGTCCATCTTTCCCAACTTTTTTCCTTCTCTCTCCTCTCCCTCTTCTCTTCTCTCCATCTTGTGCCCTATTTCTCCTGCTCCTCCTCATCCTCTTGCCTCCTCTGCCCCTGCCCCTCCGCCTTTCCCTCCCGCGCGGGGGCCCACAGCGAGAACACCACGCGGGCCCGGCCATGCCTAGCACATACGCCGTGTCGAGGCATGGCTCCTCTCCCAGCACAGGGTAAGCCTCGGGCCTGGCCCGTCCCACACAACCCACCCTCACCCCAGAAAGATCCACTGGCCCCCTGGTTGGTTGGCCCATCTGGGGCCTTGGCTCCTTCTCCTTTCCCCGCATTCCTTGGGTCACCTCTGTCTGCCTCTCCATACTCTTGGAAGGGGGCTCTTGGAAAGTAGGGCAGGGGGTTTGCCCTTGGTAGGGGTGGCATGGGGAGTTGGGGCCGACCTGGTGCCCCTCACTCCTCACCGTCTGGTCCACCCCACCCCAGGGCCTCCAGCCGTGTCCCCGCTGCGTCCCAGAGCTCAGGCTGCTATGACAGTGACAGTCTGGAGCTACCCCGGCCAGAAGAGGGGGCCCCCGAGGACAGTGGCCCTGGGGGCTTGGGCACACGGGCCCAGGCCGCCAACGGTGGCTCGGAGCGCACCCAGGCCCCTCGCAGCTCAGGCCTGCGGCGTCAGGCCATCCAGAACTGGCAGCGCAGACCCCGCCGACACAGCACGGAGGGGGAGGAGGGTGATGTCTCAGACGTGGGCTCGAGAACCACCGAGTCAGAGGCTGAGGGCCCCTCAGAGGTCCCCCGCCCTGGGCCTGCTCTGGCTGGGCCACTGAGCAGCTGCCGGCTCTCAGGTGAGTCCTGGAAGGGTAGGCCAGAGAGGCCAAGCTTTCCTGGGTGCTGGGCCCTCTCAGGGGACACGGGGCTGGGGCAGTAGATCTCTTGGGCTCCTGCACATGTTTTCCCATTCTCCCAGACTTCCCGCAGTGAGGATGACAAACTCTCCTACAAGTGTCCTGGGAGGCGGGGCAAGGAACTCCTGAGACAGAGCAGTGCTGCCGCACAGGGGTGTTCATGTTGGGGACTGTACAAGGATGCCATGTCTCAGGGGGTCCATTCACATGATGGGCTCGTTGACATTTACAGGACAGTTGCTGAGTGTTCACTGCAATCTGAAGTCCCTGGAACAGCAGGGAGAGCCCCCCCTCTATATATGCACAAGGCATGTGCATGTGTGGGTGGGTCAGGGTCAGGAGGTTAGAGGGCTCAGGTCAGGTGCATGGCTGCTCTTGAGTGACTGTTCTGGGCAGGCTCGCCCTGGCCTTCTGTTCACAGAGGCCGGGTTTCTATCTATCTGCACCCTCACCCTCTAAACCCTTGCCTTTCCTAGGCTTGACTCAGCTGCTTCATCTAGGGGGTGAATTTGGACAATACGCTGATGTATGATTTTTAAAAAACAGTTTACTTGAGGAAGGGTCACCTTTTTCTAAAGTGTATAATTAGAGATGGGGTGTGCAGAGGAGGGGGAAGCAGAGGCCCCATGTCCTTCCCAAGTCACTGGTCCCCCAGCAAGGGTCTCCCTCCCATGCCTGTTCCTTCTATAGCTCCCACACCACCCCCACCTCCCCACCACAACACCCCCATTGGCCTTTGACCCTCCACACTGACCTTTGACCCTCTGGTATGTGCAGCCCGCCCTGAGGGAGGCAGTGGGCGGGGTCGGCGGGCTGAGAGGGGCAGCCCCTCCCGCTCCAACGAGGTCATCAGCCCGGAGATCCTCAAGATGCGCGCTGCCCTCTTCTGCATCTTCACCTACCTGGACACGCGCACACTGCTGCACGCTGCCGAGGTCTGCCGGGACTGGCGCTTCGTGGCTCGCCACCCCGCGGTCTGGACCCGGGTGCTGCTCGAGAACGCCCGCGTCTGTTCCAAGGTGCCTGTCTTCGCCCGCCGGCCCTGCTGCGAACCCACCTTTCTTCCCGCAGAACTGGGGCCCTCGAGGTCTGGCCCTTGCATCCCTTTCAACACCCCAGCTTTAGCCTGGCTCCCCCAGATGCTCTGACGGGGCCTCCTGTCTTGGGGCTGGTCTCCCTCCAGCCCAGCCAAGCTCAGGCCCCCCATCGCCAGGCAACCCCTCTCTCCCCGCAGTTCCTGGCCATGCTGGCTCAGTGGTGCACCCAGGCCCACTCCCTGACGCTGCAGAACTTGAAGCCCCGGCAGCGGGGCAAGAAGGAGAGCAAGGAAGAGTATGCGCGGAGCACCCGGTGAGGCCAGGGAGGGTGGGTGTGGGGGGGGTACTGCGGGCACACCTGGAGCTCCACCGGGGAGGCTTCCTGGGGCAGGGAGTGGCCCCTAGCAGTGCCCTGAGCTCTTGGCCATCCACAGGGGCTGCCTGGAAGCGGGGCTGGAGTCCCTGTTGAAGGCTGCAGGGGGGAATCTGCTGATCCTGCGCATCTCACACTGTCCCAACATTCTCACCGACCGCTGCCTCTGGCTGGCCAGCTGCTACTGCCGCGCCCTGCAGGCCGTCACCTACAGGTAGTTCGCACCCTCTCCACTGGGGGCCAGAGGGGTCCCTGCGGTCTGCATACCCTTCCCCCAGGGCTCTCAGGCGAGGGGACCCAAGAGTTCTCTGGTTCAAGGGAAGGGAGAAGGTGCCACCAGAGTGGGCGGTCCCAGATCTGTCTTTTCAACAGGAGCGCCACAGACCCGGTGGGCCATGAGGTCATTTGGGCCCTGGGCGCAGGTTGCAGAGAGATCGTCTCCCTCCAGGTGGCGCCACTTCACCCTTGGTGAGCCCCAGCAGGGGTTTGGAGGGGCTGGGGTTGAGCCTGGGCTGGGCTAGCTGAGGACTGAGCCTATCTGGGTGGGCCATTCCAGAAGATGCTTGAGGGGACGGATTGACGTTCCATCAGTCTGCGTGTTTAGCTGTTAGGAGCGGGGCTTCAAAATCGGACCTGGGGTGACGTCCTGGCTCACTGGCCGTGTGATAGACGGCAATCCAGGCGTGCCTCAGTTTCTCAAGTGCAAAGTGAAGGTGACATTAGAGATCTTTTAGCCTTAGTGGGACTGTAGCTGGCTCAGATGAGCTGTATCTCTACAGCCTGTATGTCGGTGTTCAGTCAGCGCTAGCTAGAAATAGCCATGTCTGGTTGGCACACAGAAGGCCTTTGAGGAAGGTCGATGTAGCATCCACAAAGGAGGTGGTCGTTGGAGAATCCAGATCATTCACCACTCGACTTGGCGTTCCTCAAACCAGGCTTCCTTGTCCCTGCACTTTGTCCTCCAAGCCCTCTCTGCACGACAGCTCCTCCTGGGGCGTCTCATGTCCTTCCTAGCCACCTGGCAGAATCCGTCCCTGCTCCCCGGCCCCCATTCCTGTCAGGTGCCTGGGCTGGACCCCTGCTGGAGTTTGTTTTGCCGTCATCTTTCTCTTTCTGAGTCACCACCGTACTCGCAGCTCTCAGGGCCGGGCTGTGAATGTTCGCTTCCATATCCCTGGTACCAAGTGTGTAGCAGACACCAGGGAGCCCGCTGTTTGGGCCAATGCCGAGGAAGGAGGTGTTCAGGGAAACGGCGGGTTTGCTGTGTGTGGCGGGCTGGGCGGAGCAGTGAGTGTGGAGAGGAAGGTGGGGGCAAGGTTAGGAAGGTTTTGCGTAAGGGGGGTAGGTTTTTGCATTTTACCTAGGAAGTGCTCGGGAAGCCTTTTAGTATTTCTGATCTTAAAGACAGGATCACACCAGGCTGGTTATGTTCTCTGTACCCCCTCCCTGCCCCGCTCCTTGAGGGCAGGGACCATCTCTGTATTGTCACTGCTGTGTCCCCAGGGCCCAGCTCAGTTGTGCTCCGCTCTAGTAGACACTTGAGGCCCATTTGTTGAATGACTGAGTGAGAGAACATAGGAGCGAGGGGCTCGCTGTCAGCAGTGTGGCTGGGTGAACCGGCAGAGAGACTAGATGAACCCACACGAATGTGGGTGGTGGTGCGAATGGTGCATTGAATAGTTTTTCAGGAATCAGATTCTGTAGGTCTCTGCAGGGGTGAGGAAGGGTCAGGGATGATCCCAGGTTTCTAACTTGAGCTGCTGGGTGGTTGGTGGGGCCCCAGCCCGAGCTGCGGGTGGGGGTGGGGGAGGCATGAAAGAGGAGCAGCCTCGGGGTGCTATGCAACCAGAAGCTTCCTTGACAGCCGTCTCTCTGCCCCATTCTCCAGCCAGCAGCCCACGCGCTTCAGTAACCGCTGCCTGCAGATGATTGGTCGCTGTTGGCCGCACCTTCGGGCCCTGGGGGTTGGGGGTGCTGGCTGTGGGGTACAGGGCCTGGCGTCACTTGGTGAGTCTTGCTTCGGGACTGGGGTGGAGGGTGATGGGAAGCAGGTGTGGGTGCGACACGGACGTCCCGGAGGGGCTTGGGGCTGCGGCCCGGGTGGTGGCAGGAGCATGGAGGCACTAGGCCGGCTGGAGGCGACCTGGGGAGTTTGTCAGCAGGACCTCCCCTCCTCCTCCTCTCCCTAGCAAGAAACTGCATGCGGCTACAGGTCCTGGAGCTGGACCATGTGTCAGAGATCACCCAGGAGGTGGCTGCTGAGGTCTGCCGGGAAGGCCTGAAGGGACTGGAGATGTTGGTGCTCACGGCCACCCCTGTCACCCCCAAGGCCCTGCTGCATTTCAACAGTGAGCGATGGGAACGCGGGGGGCGGGGGCCCGCTGTCCTTTCTCACCATGCCTGGTCAGCAGGTAGCATACCCAGGTCCCTGTCGCTCCTTGTCAGCAAGCGCCAGCACGGGGGCGGGGGGCAGACCAATGAGGCTGCCAGTCTCTGCCTCACCACCTGTGTCTCTCGAGGCCAGTGTGGCGTGTGAGGCCTGCTAGCATCTGGTCCAAATGGTTCAGTGCCACAGACATTTATTGCCCTGTGCTCAGCCCCCACGGGAGACATGAGCTGTAGGCTGTCACCTGTTCCACGTGGGGCTCTGGCCAAGGGCAGGGGCAGGACGGACAGGTTAGGAATACAGGTTCTGGAGTTGAACTGATCTAGGTCTCCATTCTGGCTCTGCTGCTTATCAGCTGTGTCACTGGGCAAGTTACTCTGCTTCTCTGGGTTCTGTATCTCTGTCTTCTAAGCAGACATTCTGGAATGGGTGGATGGATCAGATGAGATCATGTGTGTGAGCCCCACCAGGCCCATTGTCAGCGTGAAGACCCCTCTCTCCATGCTACTGCAGACTCCACATGTGTCCTCTGATCCCACTGCCCTCTGCCACCTACTCCACCTTCACTGAGGACACGGGCGCCCAGCTGGGGCAGCTCACCCTCTTTGGGGCAGGGGCTTGGGCAGAAGCTGCTTTCTGACCCCTGCTCCATGCCCCCACTGGGACATCCTCCTGCCAGCACAGCCAGCAAGGAGCTGAGTAACCTCCAGCACCTGGTGTCACCGCCCTCAGGACCCACAGTAACCACCAGGTGGCTCCTTGGTTGCTCAGGCTACTGGGGCATGCCCCCTTTCCTGAGGTCCTGGTCACACCCAAGTCCTGAGCCCTGAAGATTTCTTGACTATCTCACTATTTCCAAGACCCTGTTCCTCCCTCCCCCTCAGCCTCATGGCCCAGCCCTGGACTGACCTCTAGGACTAACTGCTCAGCCTCCATAAGCATGACCTCCAGAACCCTCTCAGCCTCCTTTCTTCCTCCTCCTCCACTGACTTCATGGCAACATCTAGTTCCTTAAGCCCTCCATTCCCAACTTGTTTGCTGCCCGCCTCCCCTCCATGCTCCAGAGAAGACCCATCAGCCTCACCCCAGCTGCTCTGTCCTTGAATTCATTTCCAGATGGCCAGGCCATACTGTCCCCTCTGCCAGGGATGCTCCTAGAGCCTCTGCATGATTGACTGTTGCCCACTCATCCTCCCAGAGTCCACTGCAGCCTCTGCTGTATGACCTTGCCCTCCATGCCCCTCACCAACCCCTTGCCTGGTTGACCCTCTGGGTGCCATGGGCCTGCTTTCCTCTATGTAGTGCCCAGTGCCTGGCACGTGACTGTCTCTCTGTAGGGTTCTGGGTTCATTAAGTACTGATAGGAGAAGCAGCAGTCCCATTGTCCAGGCGAAACGTGAGCCACCACCTTACTGCCCACCTTTTCCCAGGCATTTGCCGGAACCTCAAGTCTATTGTGGTCCAGATTGGGATTGCTGATTATTTCAAAGAACCCAGCAGTCCCGAGGCCCAGAAGCTGTTTGAGGACATGGTGACAAAACTTCAGGTGAGGAGTTGGCTTTTAGGCCCCGCAAGACCTGAGGTGGCATCCCTAGGCTGGGGTTGCTGACCTAGGCATGTAATGGGAGGGCCCCGCTTGCCTGACCCTAAGGGGAACTAACCCAGGGTTCGGTCTACAGGCCCTACGACGGAGGCCCGGCTTCTCTAAGATCCTGCACATCAAGGTGGACGGTGGCTGCTAACCCGGGCGGGGGGCGGCAGGGCCTCTGCCAGCCCCACACCAGGGCACTCTCTTTGGACCTCCAGAGGGACCCTGATTGGACTAGACCTTTGGAGGCCTGGTGTTATCCCTGGCTTCCAGGGAAGGGTTGAGTTTCCTGTTCTTCTCCTGGGACCGTGGAGCAACAGGCCTGACCCTGGGCACTGCCTCTTCAGGGCTGGGGCTTGGACAGAAGCTGCCCTCCGACCCCTGCTCCACCCCCGAACTGGGGCATCCTTCTGGGCACAGCCAGCAAGGAGCTGAGTCACCACCAGCACCTGGTGTCATTGCCCTCAGGACCTGCAGTTAACCACGGAGTGGCTCCTTGGTTGCTCAGGCTACTGGGGCAGGCCCCCCCACCTTTCTTTCCGGTCAGGGGGCTCCACTAGGCCCCAGCCAGAGTGGGCTCCCCAAAGCAGCTCAGACTTGGCAAGGAGGGCTCCTTTCCTCATCCTGCCCTGTTCCAGCTCTCTGTGGGACATCCCCTTCAGACATCCTTCCTAGGCTCCGTGTCCACATTCCCCAGGGATAACACAGATAGGCCTATGGGTCTGGGAATGTGGTCACCCAAAAGTGGGGAGCAGGGGAACAGCGAGGTAATGGGAATGGGCTTGAAATGGCAAAACATTCATCTAGAACTTTTCCCCAGGATATTGAAACCACCACTCCCAAAGGGGGGAAATTGCCAAGTAGAGAAAACTTAGTTTTTACTGCTGTAGAAACAACAAGACCTTTCCTCCCAGCCATCGCATAACCTCATGACACACCAGAGCTAAATTCAGAGCTAAAAGGTGCATGTTTCTATACCTTCCTCCAATCCCAAGCCTCTGGAAGGGTAAGGCCGTAGCTCTGGGAAACCTTAGCAGCACTGAGCAGCAGCTCCTATCCTCAAGAAGTGTTTTTCTGGTGCTTGGGCAGGAACGAAATGGCCTCTGGGTCCCCAGTGCTGTGGGTGGGAGGGAGTCACTGGGCTGCCTTCTGTGCTGGGGCCTGGAGGAAGCCAGGAGGAGGGAATTTTGGTTCGTTTCCTTGTCTGGCTAGCTTGTTTGAAGACATGGCCTTGGTAGGGAACCAGACCCATGGAGCCAAGGACGAGGAAGAGCAGCCTCATCAGACTTGCCTCCCTCCACAGTATTCATGGGCCCCATGGGCTGTGGGCTCTGCTGGAGTGCTTCTGGCCAGGGAGGGTGCTGGGGCCCAAGCCAGAGCCACTTGGCTTGGAAACCACAGAATGCAAATGGGGGTTTTTATGGACTCCTGCACAGTTCTGGTAAGACCAGGTTCTGACACTAAGGCTCCAAAGACTCTCCCCAGTTCTCCTCTCAGAACTCCCCCAGTGGTGGAGAGGCCTTGGGTCCTGCTAACATTCACTTGGGAAGTTCTTTCAAACACTAACCTCAATCCATCTTAGGGTTTCCTTCTTTCCCATACAGGAGCCAGCTCTGCCCTAACCATTAGGCTGCCGGTCCTGGCTGGGCCCTGGGCTTCTCTAGTTTCTCAGCCCTTTCCAGGGACCTCTCTGCTACAGCCTGGCTTGGACATCAGGACCCAGCCCTGGGTTACCCTGTACGGAGCCCTTCAGATCTGGGACCCCACAGCCTCAGTATCCAGCTCCCCCGGCTCCACACCCAGCTCGTCCCTGCTCCTGTTGATTTTTCCTCCCATGGCTTATTCTGGCCCTGCCCTTGGAAGACCCCCAAATACCAAGGGTGTCTGTCATATTGGCAACTCCCTGTCCAGTCCTGCACAAAGCCTTGGCCGTGTGGCACCCCCAATTCCAGAGCAGCTTGCCCCACTGTCTCCCACCTGCCTGGCCCTGTCCCCAGGAGTTGCAGTAAACACGTTTCTGTCCTCCAGGGGCTTGTGAAGGGCTATGGGGGTGCCCTGGATGCATCTGTTTTGCCTTGCCAGCTGTACTCCCTGTAGCTTCTGCTCGAGACCCTAGGACCAGAGGTGCTGCTCTCCCCATCTCCTGGACAAAGCACAAAGGGAGGCCCTGCTTGGCCAGAGCCTGCCTTACTGAGGGATTTTTTCTGCCCCATGAAGCTTCCATCCCTGAATACAAGACTTTGGGCAATGTCTCCCCGGGTGGGTGCCCTCTGGAATGCCTGGCATCAGTCCTGGAAAAAGGAGGTCAGGGTGCCCGGGCAGGGAGCTAGAGTGGGAGCAAGGCAGTGCTGAAAGGACTGATTCTAGGAGTAGGTTCATTTACCCATTCATTCAATCATTCATTCATTCATAAGTGCAACAGCCCTGAGCACCACCAGCATTGGGGGCAGAAGAGTGAATAGGCCACCCCATTCCCATCCCCCAGCTCCGCTAGGAGGAAGTTTGGCTAGGAAGTCCCCACCTTGTATCTCCCAGCTGAGTGTGAAGGGGGTACAGGACCTATGGCATTGGTCCCTGGCCCTGCCAACAGAAACGATGGGTCATAGCGTGTCCCGCCGCACAGCTGCCCCAGAGCTCACAGACTCATGCACGTTGGACTTCATGCATGCTGAGAAGTGGCAGGGTGCAGGGCCCTCATCCCCTGGCTCAAAGCTATTTTTTGACTCTCGGGGATGAGCCCTGCTGCTGTACGGGGAGCCCATTTGCAGAGATGCTCCATTTGGTCACTTTGGCAACCACAGAGCACGGCTGAGGACGGGCAACAGGGATGGAGGGTCTGGCCACTCCTGGAGCACCTGTCCTTCACTCACTCGGAGAATCCTCCATATCTCACACCTAGTAAGATGCAAAGGGGGAGGAACATCAGAGCGAGGAAATCGAGGCAGGACATGCTCCAGGGCTCCCAGGCACGTGTAGAGGTCCCATGGGCTCCAGCACTCGGGTGTCCTACACCTGTCCCTGCCACGTGGCCTGGACCCAGCAACACAGAGGCTTGGCGCACTCCGCTTGAGCGCTTCGTCAGGCTTTGGGCTGCCTCCCCGTGGCACTAGCAGGGAACAAAGGTGGTGCTGTATGTACCTGACCCCTGGGAGAGCGGAAGGGTGCTGCCCAGAATTGTGGCTTTCCACTGGCCAAGAAACCACCTAAGGACCAAGGCAGCCCAGGATTTCCTGGTCCTGTGAGAGTGGTTTGAGCGAGCCCCTCAAGAAATGCTTCAAAAACAAAAAGCCACCTTCCTCCCAAAGCCTGCTGCTCCAAGGTTTGGCTCCATCCTTTGCCTTTGGGTCCTTGCCTGTTCCCCTGGTCCTTTGGGCTATGGGGGGGAAGCTGCCCATATTCCTCTAAGGCGCTAGGCTGAAGACCTTCCCAGAGTGATTACTGGTGCCAAAGACCCAATTCCTGGTGGACAGCAGAAATGGTGAGTGGGGACAGGGCTTACCTGCCCAGAGGTAATAACTCAAATTGATGCCATCTGTCCCGCCTATTGGTTCCTCCCCCAGGGGCCTGGCACTTCTCTCTTTAACCCTGGCGGTCATGCTTTCTCACCCGGCCTTGTTCCAGGCCTGCATTTCTGTATATACTGCTGTGTGTTGTGTGTATGTATTTATTCCTGGACAAGCGTATTCATCTGCAGCTTCTGCCTGAGGATAAGGTTTAGGATTGGGTGAAGACCGGAACACCAGGGCCAACTAAGGCAACCAGCTCCTATTCCTTCCCCAACACCCTGGGACCCTGGCCAGTCCCAAGACTGCCCTGACAATCAGGCAGGCTTCCCCACCATGAGCCCAAGCCTCAGTTCTGCCCCGGCAGGGTCCTGCATTCAAGTGCAGAGGCCTGAGGCGACCTTGGCTTGCCTCGTGACTGGCACCAGTAGGCTTGGCTCTAGTGGGCACTGCTAGTGGGGCCCTCCACGAGTGGCCCCCAGGCCTGCCTTCCCTGCACGGCCAGGCTGCAATGGGCCTGAACCGTGAGCGGAGCTCCCCCAAACCCAAGCACAGCAGGCGGAGGCGGAGAGCGTTTTTTGGTTTTGTTTCTGAAGTGGTGCCTGTACCTCCAGCCCCCAGGGGGCCTTCCCTGGCCCCACTTCTCTGCCCGCCCCCCAGGCATCACCATCCCAGCACTTTGCTCCACGTCACCCATAGGTGCCCTCTGCCGAATGTACCTAAGTGTATGTATTTAAAAGGACTCATGTGGGCATCAGAGAATTTATGACTTTGTATCCAATAAAAGATGGTGAAACTGGACTATCTGCCAGGGAAGTAAACGGTAAGTGGCCGTATTTTTGTCCGTCTGTCACCAAGCCTTTCTGCCCCTTAAGTGCAGAGGCAGGAAGGTGGGGGGTGTGTGTGACCTGAACAGCATTGAGAGTGAATAAAGCATTAGGAAGACCTGTCTCAGGGCTCTAGACATCGCTGTCCCTGCCACAATCACTCTGCACACAGATGAAGAGCCTTGGGGTGTCATTTCTGACCCTCAGCTGGGGGAGGCCATTTTAAGGACAACAGGACAAGTCCAGCAGGAGCACCAGACACTGCCCAGCCCCTCAGTAGCCTGGCCACCTCTACAGGAAGCTCTAGCCAATCAGGCTCTGGCCTGGGGGAGAGACCAAATTGACCATTGTTTTCTGGCCTCGACTCCCCCATTTTGCTAAATGAGGTTGCCCCACTGATTTGATTACTGAGGTCTTAAAATATTTAAAATCAGAAAAAAGACCAGGGGTTTGGGCTTAAATTATGTGCGGTTCCAGCATCGAACAAGCAGATGAACACGCGTCCCCAAAACTCCAAGCCGGATCTTCTGTTCCCCATAGGGGCAGCATGGTGGGGACTCAGAAAAGTTAGTTTACCCAGAGACCATCAAGTAGGGAGGGATGCCCGACTCCACAGCCTGCCCAGCACCCCATCCTGCTCGAGTCCACCTATCCAAAGGTGGGCCAAACTCAAGACATTTTCTTCCTGATCGCCTCCCATTGTCAGGCAGCTAAGGCTTCCATGGCTCAAGGAGACAGAGTCCTCTAGCTTCAACAATGACGATAGCTAGCTACAGGCTGGCTCTCAGGACAGTGTGAACGAGAAGGCAGTCCGACCCTGCTGATTTCCAGTTTATCTGTGCTGGCCACTCCAAACCTCCACCGGTCAGATGAAGGCAAAAGGAAGCCCCAAGACCATTAGTGGTTGAATCGAGAAGACCAGGTGGGTGCTCCTCAGCCACCTCCTCAATGGACTTCTGAACAATCACGACAGAATTTCAAGAGGATGTGGCCTCTCTAGAACATTCTTCCAAGACCCCTCAACCATGAGATCTTGAATCAGACCAAAGACTGAGCCAAGAGTATGGAGGTGAAAGGAGCAAATGAAGTAACGTAACACAGGTACTCAAACCCAGAGAAATCCTGGGAGCAGTGCCTGGTGAGGCCAGGGCTAAACAAGAGGACATCAGTGTCCCAGCCACTTCTGGGATAAAGGAAACTAACAAAGTGAGACTTCCAGATGGAGGTTCCCAAGTGGAGCTCCCTACTGCACACTCTGCCTTAACAACCAGAGGCTGCTGAGGACTCAGCCCGACAGAAAAGATTTTTCTGTGGGTGAATACATACAAAAGTAAAATCCTGAGCTGGAGTCAAGACACTTCCAAATAAAACTCCCGTGTCCAGGTAATTTGTAAAGTGAATTCTAAGTCTTAAGTTTATTTAAATAACCTCCAGTGAGAACAGAGTGGACCAATGACTACCCCTTCCTCGTGATACCAACTGACCAAGACAGAGTAAGCACACCCTGCAGCCAGCCTGCCAGCCCCCCGCGAGAGGGGCAGGGTGCCTCTCAGTGTGGGCGGCCCCGGCCCCGGCCCCGGCCTGCTGCTGGGGGAGCGTCCACTGTTGAGCGAGGGTTTTTGATGGTTTCGTCTACCGACACGATAAGGCAGGCGGCCTCAGACGCTGCGGTCAGGGCGTTGATGCGCACCATGGCTGGCTCCCACACGAAGGCCTCGAAGTTGTCAGTGATGTCCTCGTTATTGATGTCCACTCCGTACCACATGCCCCCCTGAAAGAAAAGGAAAAGAGAGGAGGTAATAGGCAACTGCTCTCAAATTTCCTCCCGCATATCCTCCAAAAGCTTCTGGGTGTTAGAAAACCTCATTCTCTCTGAACTTGTCCGAATTTCCCCAAGGAAGATGGCGTCTGCCTGGCGTCACCCCAGGAAGCTGGGTGTGCATGTCTTTCCACCCGTGCCCCTAACGCCCACCCCCTTCAAACCCTGAACAAGCTGCTCACACAAGAGCTCTAGGACCTCTTCTGGGCAACATACTGTGTTTTGGGGAGGCCCCACCCTCAGGTCACCCTGGGGGCTGTGTATTTCTCAAGAGGAACACTCCCCAACACCCCCCACTACTTGGCTCACTGCTTCCATTAGTTCCCATTTCAGATGAGGATGTGGAGATGCAGAGAAGTGAATGTTTGCTTCAAGCCCTCAGGCAAGTCAGAAGCAAGGCCACTCACTGAGTGCTGCTGTCACAGTGCCTAGCACTTAACACCTTTCAACAAGTATCTGCCAAACAGCGGATGAACCCAATAAGCTCTCCAGGAGATCACAACTTAAAGGCAGCAGAGCCCTGGCTGGACTGCTAGTTGAAGGGGCTCCGGCCTGCTTACCACCACCCTGGGAAGCCCCATATATGAGGTCAGCGTGTGCTTCTGGGGAGGAGGCGGCAGGGTCCCCCTGGTTCCTCTGATGGCACCTCGGCTCTCTCTGCCCTCAGAGACACAGTGAGCTGGTACCGGCTCCGGTTCCAGCCCTGTCCCTGGGGCCCAGCATGCAGAGCCTGAGTAGGCACGGCACACGCTCCAAATTGAGGCCCACACACCCAATCCCTGGACCCAAGGGAAAAGGACCCACCTGGGCATGCCGAGCCCGCAGCTTGTTGAGGATGTTTGTGGCATCAAAGCCAGCATTGTCACACAGCTGGCGTGGGATAATTTCCAAGGCCTTGGCATATGCCCCGATCAACAGCTGCTGTTTTCCCGGAATGGTCCTTGAGTAATCCCGCAGGTACTTGGAGAGCTCCATTTCAATGGCCCCGCCGCCAGCCACCACTGAATCGTTCTGCAGAGACCAGACCCACCTCTCAATGCTAACAGGCCCCTGGTCCAAGCTCCAGCCACAGCCAAGCTAGACCAGCCAGTCAGCAGGCCCTCTAGCTCCGAAAGGGAGTGGTTCCTCATTCCTCCCACATCCCAAACCCCAGGAAACCTAGATGCGGCTCTTTTCCAGCACATCCCAACTGCAATCCGATGAACCTTCTGGTTTCTGACCATCTTCAGGGTCACCACGTAGTTTGAGGGTACAGGTACAATCGTTGGGATGGCTGATAACAGCAGCTTCACGGATGGCTCACAAGTCATAGCCTTTAAGACAGTATCATCTATTCTGAGAGACTGAGACTGTTTCTCTATGACTTGTGAGGCAACTGAGGGCCAACAGACCACTCAGGGAAGGACAGGTTATACAGGGAAGAAATCACCACACAATCCAGGGTCTCATCAGCTGGGGAGGTAGAGCGGGCTGTGCGGGCAGGACACCCCCAGCCTAGTACCTTGATGGCCCTCCTGACAATCATGATGGCATCGTGCAGGGACCGCTCTGTCTCCTCCATAAACTGCTCAGCACCGCCACGAAGGATGATAGTGCAAGTCTTGGCCTTGGGGCAGCCAGTGAAGAAATTGTACCTACACCCAGGATCAAATCATACACGTTAATTTCTGCTGCCAGCCTGCTATGTCTGACCTCACCACATCCTCCCAACACTCAGTAGCTGCTCTTTTGTTCCTCACTAGGGTTTTCCAATCCCACTCTTGTAGACATGTTCCGGGCAAAATTTGGGGCTGTAACCCTGGGGCACTGCAGAGTCAGACCTTAGACCCAACTTGACCTCCTCCCCTCTCGAAATACTTCATATCCGAGTTCTTTATGCCCCAAAAGGTGAGACTTCAAAAAAGAGGAGCACATGCACATCCCAGAAAAAGGCAGAAGGCCAGACCCAGGCAGGTCCTGTGACCTCCGCCAACAGGCAGCCCAGGCCTATGGCTTACCTCTCACCGCCAATCTGTGTCTCTTCAAAGACTTGGCAGCGGCCCAGCACGTCTGATGACAGAGCATTCACGCTGGTTTGGATGGAGCCTCCACAGGCCTGAGGAGCACAGGAAAGTAAGACCACCTGGCAGTTAAGGCTCCCGTGAAGCCAGAAGACAGCTTCCTGCCACTCAGCCTGAAAAGCCATTTCCCATGCTAAACCCTATACCAGTGCCCCAGAGCCTCCTGCCCTGGATAACCCACTCTCACCCTTACCCCCCGAAAGAGGAGAAAATAAAACAGAACGAAGACACATGGCAGGCAAGCAGGCCTAGTTAAAAGGAGATGGGGACCCTTTACGTCAGCCAAAACCCACTCCCCCAAACTAGCGCGCCCTGGGTCCAACTACTACTTAGGAT
Source organism: Lontra canadensis (assembly GCF_010015895.1). Taxonomy (NCBI): domain Eukaryota; kingdom Metazoa; phylum Chordata; class Mammalia; order Carnivora; family Mustelidae; genus Lontra; species Lontra canadensis. The sequence goes on from NW_022631044.1 coordinate 431,739, forward strand.
CAGTGCTTTAGACCTAGCAGATCTTTGGTGAAATGCTCAAAAAAAAAAAAAAAAAAAAAAAAAAAAGGGAGGAAATCTGGCTGGGAACACCAATACTTGAGTTTCTCTAGCTGACCATAGCATTACTACTAGGTTCCCGCACAAACTAGATTTCCTGACTTGTTTCGGTTATACCGAGCATGTGCACATGGGGACTGGAGTGCTTCTAGGCCAAAAAAAGTGAAGACAGGCCTAGAATCATGTGTCAACCTGACAGCACACCAGGAGTAAATGAAAATTCCTCCAGGGCCACAGAGGCCAAGAAGCAGCCCTCGAACATTTGGTTACCATCATTGTCCTCTTCAGATCCTCCTCCGGTACTCGGCCAGCACAGAACATGTCCCTGTCAGCAAAGTACTGGGTGGCCACATCCCCAATGGGGAGTTTGGACAAGACGACCTTCGCTCCAGAATGATGGATCCTCTCTAACTTGTCATAGAGAATGTTCCATTCGGCATCGACAATTGCCTGATAATCCTTAAGAGACCCAGAAAAGGATGAGGATGCTTTTGGGGGGAGATCAGCATATATGGTAGGCTAAAGTATACCCCCCAAAGTAAAATATGCTGATTTATCTGGGAATTAACAAGGGTAACCAGAAGAGCCCCTCCTCAGTCCAACTAAACAAGGACCCTATACGGTAACTTAGGAACCACCTAAAACTTTTAAATGCCAAAACAGAAAATAACCCCAGGACTGGGAGTTCCTCCAGAGCTGGCATGCCAAGGTGTTAAATAGTTTAGCCTCACAGATCTAGATTCCTTTGAGAAGCTGTACCCACGGAGTTCCCAGTGACATGACCCCTTCCCCCAGAGGCCATTCCGTGCTGGGGGCACGTTACCTAACAGCACCTGCTTATAGCTGCGAACACTGCTACCTCCAGAGACAGCCTTGGTATCATTGGTCATGGGAGCACACCTGTCCCTACAGTGTGGGACCCAGTGCAGAAGGGCCTTCATCTGCTCAAATAAGAGGACTCAAAAACCTGGGCTCGGTGTATAGGTGGAAGGCCCCGCTAGCCCCGTCTCAGGGGCCAGAGAATTATTTCAGCAGTTCTTACCTACCCAAATCCCCTCACGTCAGGTCACTCAGGGAGCAGAGTGGGGAAAAAAAGTGGGCCTAGTACTTGGACATCAACATATTCAGGGGGCCAGGAGGAGAACGGGGTCCATAGGGAGCCTGAGAAACAGAGCTGGGCCCAAGATGTCCACAAAGACCAAGGCTTTGGCCCAGAAACCTGACCATTTCAGGCCACTGCCAGCTGGTGGGGCCTACCTCAACAGTGTGGACTCTGATTTCAGCATTATCTTTCTCAGCTTTCAGCTCAAGCTCGACATTTAAAAGGGCGATCATTGGATTATTGTACTTTTTGGGTTGCATTTCAAACCCAGCATAAGAGAAAGTCTTCTTGAACGCGACGCCAGCTACCAGCTGGGACTCCTGTTTGAAAATAACAAAACAGTCAACAGTTCAGTACTGGCATGAAATGAAATCAAGCTAGTGGTGTACTAGGCTAAGATATGTCTATTCCTGTGAACCTGAAAGAGTTAACCATGTCTTCATTTTTTTTTTTAAGATTTTATTTATTTGACAGAGAGAGAGAGATCACAACTAGGCAGAGAGGCAGGCAGAGAGAGGTGGGGAAGCAAGCTCCCTGCCAAGCAGACAGCCCGATGCGGGGCTCGATCCCAGGACCCTGAGATCATGACCTGGGATGAAGGCAGAGGCTTAACTCACTGAGCCACCAGGCGCCCTGACCATGTCTTTATATCACTGTTACGACAAAGCCTTTTCATTTTCATAAAACCTGGGAAAAATACAAAACATATTTTGGCTGTCCCTTCAGTATCAAAAAAATCAATCATTCAGCTTACAGAGACTAAGCATGGTAAAGGCCATTTGGGCTCTCCTCTAAGACTGACCTCCAAAGCAGGAGCCAAGGGATAATGCTGAATGTATACCTCCAGTGCCAGACAAGGGACCAGGCATTATGAATAAGGTACAGGCTGCCCAATGCCTTCCTCTTCAATCCCAAATCAACTCCCTCCCAGTTTTCTACCGGACACGCCTCCCCACACCCCCTCTATCTGTCCTGCGTGTGTGCACACACACTCTGACCTCTGTGTGGTAAGCTAGGCGCGTCCTCTTCCCAGGAGATGAAGCCAGAAGGGTCAGAAAACCCTGTACAGTTCCCTAGCTACAACTGTAGCTTCCTACATTTCAGTCCCTCAGAACTTGAGCTTCCTGTGGGTTGGATTTAATAGTAGGGAATAGTAAGAAAGCATGCTGCCCTTGGGACGAACTTCAGCACTATCCAAAGACTTGGGTTCAAATCCCGGATCTCTCTTATTAAGGGACCAAGTTATTTCCCACTCAATAAAAAAGGGTATATTCAGCTCAAAGACCTCCATGTTCTCTGTGAGTGCTAATCTCTAATACCATTGCCTAACAGTGAACACGTGTGCACCACTCAAATCCACAGCATCCTAAAGGGGTGATGCCTGAGCTCAATCAAGATGGATAAGCAGAGGGGCACCTGGGTGGCTCAGTGGGTTAAAGCCTCTGCCTTCCCCTCAGGTCATAATCCCAGGGTCCCAGGATCGAGCCCCACATCAGGCTCTCTGCTCAGCAGGGAGCCTGCTTCCCTTCCTCTCTCTCTGCCTACCTCTCTGCCTACTTGTGAGCTCTGTCAAATAAATAAATAAAATCTTAAAAAAAAATTCTAAAATATGTTGTTAAATGGACAAAAGGGAATTACAGAACACTGTATTACGAATAAACCCTTGTGTTTAGAAAAGCAGTATTTACATATGTGTTTACAGACACACAGTATGCTGGAAGCACTTGCATGCCCATGCACACGCACGTGCACGCACACACACGCGCGCACACACACACACACACACACACTCTTAATGGTGGTTGTATCTGGGGCATTTATTTTTATCTTTAGGCCCCTTTATATATTTAGAACTATGTATCATCTATTCAAAACAAATGAATAAAAGGTGTGTCCCTTGGGGGGTGCCTGGGTGGCTCAGTGGGTTAAAGCCTCTGCCTTCGGCTCAGGTCATGATCCCAGGGTCCTGGGATCGAGCCCCGCATCGGGCTCTCTGCTCCGCAGGGAGCCTGCTTTCTCCTCTCTCTCTGCCTACTTGTGATCTATCTGTCAAATAAATAAATAAAATCTTAAAAAAAAAAAAAAAAAAGGTGTGTCCTTTGAAATAGAGTGGACTGAGAAGCACTTCTCAGATTTATTCGCCAGGAGGGTCCTAAATAATTTATCAGATGGAGCTAGGGCTACCCCCTCCTGCATCACACAGAGATTCTAAACATTGAGTTCAATCTCCTCTTCTGCTGACAAGTAAATACAGGTCCAGAAAGTATGTATAGTCATAGGCTGTAGTGACAGCATGGGAACCACAACTCTAGTCTGACTTCCAGCCCAACACACATTCTCTCAGCACCTGTACAGCGTGCTCACCTCCCGCACCGACCTGTCTGCAGAGTCCATATGAAGGCAGGAGCCTCCTGGGGGGCTGTGGCAGGCTTACCTCCAGGGCACCACCTTGCACCTTCTTGATTCCAATCATCTTAAGCTGCAACAAATCATCGAGCATCATCACTGCATCCACCACCATCTTGGCGAAGAAGGCTTTCTGCTGGGAAATCAGCTTGGAACTCAGGGCGGTCATGGCACACTTCTCCAGCAGCTTCCTCTGCTCCCTGGGACACAAGGATGGGTGGGACCTGCGTCAGGCTCTAGTCTTGAGTCTACTGCAGTGTGGACGGGGGTTCTGTTCTGGTGTCTAAACTCAGCCCACACCACCTTCATCTTCCGCATCTTTAGGACAGATTACCACTGACAGATGGTGACCATAGCCAGAGACCTCGCGTGGGACAGCTTTAAAACCCCAGCATACAGCCCCTTCTGTGCTGTGTAAGCTGGCATATAGTCAAGGATCTGGCAAGAGCCAAATAGCCCCGGGCCCGTATAGGGTGGCAACACACCTCTACATCCAATTCGGCCACAGAAAGTCAAGGTTCTGACAAAGCCCACCAAAAACTTACACTTTATCTTCCTTCTTCACCGTCACAGCGATCTCTTTGATCTTGTTAACTGCCTGCCAACAACAGAAGCCTAGTGAGTCCCTGGCACCAAAGGCAACCTGGAGAGGTGGGTCCCAGACCATCCTGCCGCTCTCTAATCTGTTTACTCCCAATTCTTAAACATTCCCACTCTGCAGCTGAAACAACACTTCCAAGTCCTATAGCTGCCCGAAACAAAGGTCTCTACAGTTTAGAAAACTCCCAGTGACAAATAGGTCTAGGCAAAGGTATGGCATAGGTATAATTCTGAAAAACCAAGGTATTTCTAGAATTTAACTCTGAATATGCAAAGAATACACTAAAATAAGTGAGTGGAAACAAGCTAGGATGCTAGACTGGGCCAAACCTTCTGGCTTACGAAAAACACCCAGGACGTCTTCCAGCACTTTATTTATCAGATATATAATACGTTTGTATGTTAAACTTAGTATCTTTTCAAAAGCACTTCTCATGTATGATCTCATTTTAATGTTACCAACCCGAAACAGATAGTAAATAACTTTGGGGGATGGGGGGAGAGAATCTCAAGTGGACCCCACTGAGCGTGGAGCCTGAGCCAGTGCTTCATCCCATGACCCTGAGCCGAAATCACAAGTTGGACACTTAACTGACAAGGCACCCAGGTGCCCCTGGAAGAGAGAGAGTAAAGGGAAAAAGTAAAGCCTAGAAGGACTGACTTGCCCAAGATCACAGAATGAAGGTCAAAGATCAATAAAAGCAGGGTCCTGACGTGTGCCATGAGGAACTTGATAAAAAACAAACCAAAAAACCCCAGCTCTCACTTACTGAGTCCATCAGGAAACCTGAAGCTTGAAGAAATAGCTACTGAATGGCAGATCTGAAATTTGTAGGGAGAAGTCAGAAAAAGTCCAAGGAACCCTATCACCAGCCTCTCTATACCCCACTAAAGGTATTATCCTAGGAAAAACATGAAGGTACCCAAGCACATGGCCAGGGTAGCCAATATTCCCATACCAACTGGGTGGCAGTGCGGAAAGCTCGGATGATGATCTGTGGGTGCAAACCTTCCTCCACATAGGGTTTTACTTGCTTCAGAAACTCAGCAGCCAGCAGGGTCACAGAGGTGGTACCATCACCGACCTGGAAGCAGATGACAGGAAATTCACGTTTTCTCATGTTTAGAGATAAACTCTGAAACTCCATTTTTAGGCAACCTACCCATTTAAACTGGGACTGTTTAAATGGGTGTAAAATGTTTTTTCCTGAAAGCACAGGTGATAGCAGTTAGGTATCCATCCCATCAAAAGGCTCTGGGCTACAAAATTAATTCCCCAGCCAGGCCCATTCTCCAAAGAGAGCTGATTTGGACAATCAAAGTTCCTCAGGGTATGAAGTCACATAAGCAGATTAACCAAGAACTTATATATTACACACAGGCATGATGAACAAGATAGGCCCAGTCACACTTAAAACACTACTGTGTCCCAGGTAACCATGGCAGCAAGAGACAGGACACAAACATTCTTTAAGGAATATGAAGGACTACAGAAGTTTCCAAAAAGCTAATTTCCGCCAAATCCCACTAAAACAAACCTTCCAGGAAAGGCCAAAAGTCCTTTACATTTTATACACTGTTTGGAATAAGCAGGTAACAAATCTGCTAACCTAACATAGTCAATTTCTACAATGGGATCCACACCCTATTTTTAATAAATGCGAAAAAGAATAAAAGCTAAAACCAGTTCACATCTGATCTGGCAGAAATTCACTTTCAACTCACTTATGTCCATTGTGTAATGTGAGGGATCTCCAAGGGGGAAGAAGTGGTACTGGGGTAAAGGGTTTAAGTGGCCAAACTCCTGGCCAGAAAGGTTATTAGTCCCTTCTTGGAGATAGTAACAGGTCAAATTCAGATTATTCTCACTTTAATTTTTACAAGTTATACTGTTTTATAGGCTACTGGGTCTCAATAAACCTTTTTATATAACTTTAGAAAATATCTGTGATACTCTAAAATGCAAGCCTGTTTCCTCTCAACAGTTATTATCAAGATTCCAGTGTTAGATTTTTTTTTTTTGTAAAGATTTTGTTTATTTATTTGGCAGACACACAGAGAGATGTAGCGAGAAAAAGAGCACAACCAAGGGGAGCCTCAGGCAGAGGGAGAGGGAAAAAGAGGATCCCCACTGAGCAAGGAGATTGACTTGGGACTCCATCTCACGACCCTGGGATCATGACTTGAGCCAAAGGCAGAGGCTTAGGGAACTGAGCCACCCCAGTGCCCATAGAGTTAGAAATGTTTTAAGACACACTGGTTAATGTTGTCATTTCATACACTTGAAAATGGCTGAAGTGGCAAACTTTATGTTATCTGTATTTTACCAGCATGGAAAAACAACAGCAGGTAAACTGGAAACCTTAGAGTTTCCAGCCCCATCTTATAAGGTGACTAACATGTGAGAGATTTTTTTTTAAGATTTTATTTATTTATTTGACAGGCAGAGATCACAAGTAGGCAGAGAGGCAGGCAGAGAGAGGAAGGGAAGCAGGCTCCCCACTAAGCAGAGAGCCCGATGTGGGGCTGCATCCCAGGACCCCGGGATCATGACCTGAGCCGAAGGCAGAGGCTTTAACCCACTGAGCCACCCAGGTGCCCTGAGAGATTTTTTTTAAGCTAAATATACTAAAATTATTTTCGCCTGTTTCTTTTTGCTTTTTTAAAAAATTAACATATATTATTTGTTGCAGGGATAGAGAGGTTAAATTATTTACAAGGTCACGGATATGCATGACAGTATATGGCCCTGGTCCTAAGATCTCAGCTACATGCAGTGAAAGAGTATAAATTTTAAAAGACTATCAATACCATCTAAATATTTTATAAGTATGTACTACTTGTGAAATCATAATTTCAGAGTTAAAATAAAAAACTTTATGCGAGAAAAGCAAAAGAGCAAGCAGCCATGCATTTCAACCTTTACTTAAACACATATGCTTGATTTCCCCACCTCAGCATCTTGGGATTTGGCAATGTCCACTAGAGTCTTTGCTGCAGGATGGACAACATCAAGAAGTTTCAAAATTGTGGCCCCATCATTAGAAATTGTTGCTTTGCCTTAAAAGGAAAAACAGAAAGTAAAAATTTAAAGACCCTTTTCCCAACTGGACTTGGGAGCCCACACACACTTTACTGGGATGGGACAGAGAAGATCGTGGCATCTATGAACTGATCTTTTTACAGACCTAGCTCTGTGCACAAAGCACCTAAAATCACAAGCTTCTGAAAGACCATGAGCTCCTGATTTTCTCCGAACAGCACTTTGCACACCTCAAACTGAATGTAGAAAATATTACTTCAAATGAGAATGAGAAACTGTTTAGATATTCTTGACACAGTTAATACCCTACTATCTCCCATGTCAGCTAAGACACTAAAACATGAGGGGAAATTCTGTTTTGGTGACATGATACAGTGGAACGACCACAGGCAACTCAGATGGTTCTATTTCTCGTTTCCAGGCTGCCTCTTCCCAAGAAGCAACAGGTTCCTGAGACCAACTTCTCCCATATATTCCCCTAAGATTTATCTAGCATTCAGGACAAAGTACGAAATGGAACTGTTTCACAGCAAGCCATCAGAGATCTTAAAAGCAGTAGCATTTGTGAGGCCAACCTCTGCTACCCTGAACACTCCCCAGGAGTGTCCTCTCCTGTGCCCTGGCCTGAGGAACCCTGCAGACTCACCTCGGCCATCTACGATCAGCTTGTCCATGCCACGAGGGCCCAGGGTGGTTCGTACAGCCTCCGCAATCACCTGGCAGGCACTGATGTTACTTACAAGCTGGGGGATGCCTTGGGAGCTATCAGTCCCCTCTTTCAACAGGATAACTGGTGTGGGCTGGAGAAGAAAGAACAACGGGCTGCTTTTAACAATCATCTATTGCAATGAAATTCAAGGAGGGGCGAAAGGATAAATGTTTCCATCTCCCCCGTAACAGAAATATATGGAGGCCTTTTAAAGATCCAAGAGAGAGAGTATGTGCACATGCACACACATACACAGAGGGAGTGTAGAGGGAGAGCAGCAGACGCCCTGCTGAGGACCAAGCTAGCTGCAAGGCTCGATCTCATAACTCTGAGATCATGACCTGAGCTGAAATTAAGAGTCAGACACTTAACTAACTGAGCCACCCAGGCGCCCCTCTGAAGGCTTTTAAAAACTATATTCCCACTGTCCACCACGCTGATTCCTTGACCAGCACCTATATCCAGAGATACAGCCAAGAACACAGCATACCCTGCAGGTGTGCTAGAAAATGGTATGAGGAGGATGATTTAGTCTAAATCAAATACTGTGTTCTCCAGCGCTCAGCGGAGTAAGCATAGCCTTTTCAACTCTTACACTATCCCCTGTGTTGAAGAATTAGGTCACAGCACAGGAGGACGAAGCTCAGTGTTCACCCTCCAGCAAAACCACCACTTATCTGCATTATGGCTTAATCCTACAGAAGTTGACGGGGCACTGATGCAAAACACGAGGCACCAACAGCTTCAGGTGGTGTCCTGGAGATGCCCAGACAGGCAGCTTACTAACCATGCTTAGCTGGAGTGCACAGAAGGAGCCAGGCAGAGAAACAGATAGCCTCACAAAATGACAAAAAATCTAATTCGTACAATGATGTTTCCATCTCTCAGTGTCAGTTCCATAGGGCTTCCCTGTGACCAGTCTCCGATCAAATGCCCCACAGAAATTTTCATCTATTTTGCAGGCTAGCCTTGAGAACAGTCATTATTCCTACAGGGGCTTAATTTGGAGACCCGCCTTAGAAACTCTGGGAAGACAGGGATGCTTCCCCATTTTAAAACTTTGCTTAGAGACCTTTGCTTCAGTGACTGTTAGCACAGACAGTAATTCCTCATCTTAGCAAACCAGAGTTTGTATCAAAACCTGTGCCTTCCGAGATGAGCTCATAACCAGATTCAGTCTTCTCTGCGTTTGTAACTTAATTTTGTGTTGTGAAACAGAATATAGTAAGGGTGCTATTTCGAAACTTGTTATGCTATATGTGTACTACTAGGCTATGACTTAAAATGTACTTCTTACCATGGATTGCTATACGAAGTCTGAAAGCCACTGCCCCTGTCCACCCCTAGTCTGAGCAGGAAAGACACAGGAAACGAAAGCACAAGAGAGATCTTGATCCAACAATAAGGAGGCATGGATTCACACATCAGAAAGCCTAGTGACCCATGAGGGTGACTCCATATTCACTGGGCAATTCCTGATAAAAGCCAACTCCTCTGGCCAGTGCAGCTGGAGGATAGTGGGCAGAAGGAAGACTGGAATAAGGCTGCAGATGCAGGCAACAGCCAGATCACATACTCAATATAGACCATAGTAAGAAGTTTGGATTTTATTCCTACAAAAGGAAGCCCTGGAAAAACTTATTGCAGAGGAATGGCATGTTCCGATTTACATTTTATCTATATAAAATATAAAGAGAAACAAAGTAGGAGGCAAGATATAGTATGTAAATGCATACAAGGGGCTGGGAAGATGAGCAAGAAGCTGTAATGAGTAAGAGTGTGGGAGTAAAAAGGGTTCTGATGCTTTGTATTGTGGATTTTCTGTTTTGTTTCAATGTTTTCCTAATAAACACATACACTACTTTCTTTCTTTTTTTTTAAAGACTACCTGTCAGATAACCCCCGAAATCTGAGGTCAGGCATGGGCCAGAGAGAAAATTCCTTCCCTTTCACCAGTGTCCCAGGTCTGACAGCAAGAAATGGCTTCTTTATACTCTCAGCATTCTTTCAGGCCTCTTACACCTTCTGTAAGGAAAAAGGTATTCCGTCCAAAGGCCTTACCCTCTCTCAGTCCTGCTAAATTATTCCTCATGGCAGCCCCAAGCTTCTTCGGTTCATCCTTGCCCTGCATAGTGTTACACTTCAAATCAAAAACTAACTTATATCTCAAACTTTTCCTGTTACCTTCAACAAATTTTCACTTCTCCAACAGGATAACTGAACAATGCTTATGAAGACTTTTTCTTACCTCCACCTCCAAACTGTATGCCTATTTATAAGAGCTACCCTGACATTTTTTTTTCCTTTAAAGATCTTATTTATTTGAGAGAGAGAGCACAGGGTTGGGGGTGGGGGGCAGGCAGAGGGAGGAGCAGACTCCCCGCTGAGCAGGGATGGTGTGGTGGGCTGTGATCCTGGACTCTGGGATCATGACCTGAGCCAAAGACAGACGTTTAACTAAGCCACCCAGGCGCCCCATTTTTTTAAAAGATTCTATTTGGGGTGCCTGGGTGGCTCAGTTGTTGGGCATCTGCCTTCTGCTCAGGTCATGATCCCAGGGTCCTGGGATCGAGCCTCGGATCAGGCTCCCTGCTCAATGGGAAGCCTGCTTCTTCCCTCCCCTACTCCCCCTGCTTGTGTTCCCTCTCTCGCTGTCTCTCTGTCTCTATCAAATATACAAATTAAAAAAATCTTTAAAAAAATAAAAAATAGGGGTGCCTGGGTGGCTCAGTGCGTTAAGACCTCTGCCTTCGGCTTGGGTAATGATCCCGGGGTCCTGGGATCGAGCCCCTCATAGGGCTCTCTGCTTGGCAGGGAGCCTGCTTCCCTCTCTCTCTCTGTCTGCCTCTCTGCCTACTTGTGATTTCTGTCAAATAAATAAATAAAATCTTTTAAAAAATAAAAAGTAAATTTTATTTGTGAGAGAGTGAGTGCACAAACAGGGGTAGGGGGAGCAGAGGGAGAGGGACAATTTAGATTCAGTGCTGAGCCCACAACCCAACACAGGGCACTGTCTCAGGTCCCTGAGATCATGACCTGAGCTGAACCAAGAGTCAGATGGCCAACTGGCTGAGCCACCCAGGTGCCCCTACCCTGGCTCAGCTGGTAGAGCATGTGTCTCTTGATCTCCAGTTCATAAGTTTGAGCCCTGTGTTGGCTACAGAGCTTACTTAATAAAGTGTGTGTTTGTGTGTGAAGATATTTTTAAAAAGTAAAAAACAAAACACTTTCTTACCATGCCAGCAATTCATCAGTGCCCCAATTCTTCCAAGATGTTTTTTTAACAGCAGCTACTAGGGGCACCCTGAAGAGAGGATCCCATAATTCCTTCTGCTTCCTCTGTGTACAATTTTTATAACGCCAGCCATCTTAAAGTATGAGCTTTCCAAAGGTAAGGATTATAGTCATCTCAATTTGTGGAGTGCCTAAATTTGGCCACATATCAAGTAATATGCAACAGCTTTTGATACTGAAAATTCAACTTTATACAAACCATGAATTAAGATAGCACTGGCTTGGGCACCTGGGTGGCTCACTTGGTTATGCCTTCAGCTCAGGGCATGATCCTGGAGTCCCAGGAACGAGTCCTGCATCAAAAAGGAGTCTGCTTCTTCTTCCGACCCTCACCCCCTCATGTGTGCGCCCGCTCTCTCAAATAAATAAAATCTTAAAAAAAAAAAAAAAAAAAAGGCACTGGCAGGGTGGTGAAACGAAATCCACTGAGAATTCTTAAGTACAAAGCAAAGAGGGCTCAGAAGCAGCTGACAACATAGTCCCCACGTTCCCTATGCTGTGTAGGCTGGGCCCATAGAAATGGCAGGCTGGATAAACGAGGAATCCTAAGGGAAGGGAAAGGTGGCAGAGCTGGATTGAACCAAGCCAGGTCAAGCAGGATGGGTCCTCTTCTTTTAGCTCCTGGAGGACACGCACTGCTATGGAAAGTCCAGCTTCTTTCCTAAGTTACTTTTCAATCTCACTCATTTTTACTAAAGTAAAGAAACAAGAGCGGAACCAGTAATCTGCCAAGGGTATCGTGGAAGGCTCTGGAATTTCAGCTTAATGACCTTCATCTTCATCCTCCTTAAAAACTTTTATTTATTATTAAAGCTTAATGTTCTGTAAAACAACAACAGGTGTTCACATGCCAAGGCATATAGTGCTCAATACCACAAAGGCAAGGACACATGTTCCTTACTAGTGTACTGAAAGTCACCGGACTGAGTTATCATGGAACCCTTTTACCTCTCTTTTAAAAACTTTATTTATTTAAGTAATTTCTACCTCCAATGTGGGGCTTAAACTCATGACCCTGAGTTAGGCGTTGCATGCGGTATGGACTGAGCCAGCCAGGCACGCCTTTACCTATCTTCTGATCACAGAAGCCTTCTGGAATACCGAGGGCTAATTCCATGACAGCAAGGATTTTTGACAGAAGTTTCAAGTCCCAAAAGGAGTCTTGTCAGTAGGACAGATTACAGGGAGGGAAGAAACCAACCACTTAGCAGAACAGCTAAGATCTGCTGAGTGCTTACTCCATGCTGGATGCTCCGAATGTAGCAGCTCAAAGAATCCCCTTAATACCCTAAGGGCAGGAAATTTAATAACAAGCTCAAAGTCACATACCTAGTAGATGGCCCAACTTAGTCACAAAACCTAGGCATCCAGTGTAGCTCCGGAGCCCTGAAGGCGACTTCAAGAATAGGTACTGCTGGAGAGGGACTGAAAAAGGGAAGTACTAGAGGTATGAAGGGGAGAAAAAAGTACAGATAAATTCTAGGTTCCTTCTATCATGGGTACAACTGGACTCCCAGGGCATCCCGTCACAGAATGAACACACACCTCACACGTGTCAGTCTGACGTTTACCAGGACAGGAAGTGGCTGCAGAAGGCCAGCACATAACAGAAGATTTCCTCTGACAAACCAAAATGAGTCAGTGAACTGCCAAGTGCACCACATGGAGCAGCATCTAAGTTAGGGTCTTGCCTCAGACACCCCCTTAAAAGCTGGCCCTGTTGAAAAGCAACTCAAGAGACAGCAGCAGGCTTGGGATCCATGGAAAGCATCTAAAGCTCTCAGATGGCACAAAGGGCTGGGGCGGAAGTGGGCTGGGCTACAGGGGGCCTCCGGGATTCATCAACACCCCTAATTCAAGAAAAGGAGACCCAGCGTTAGATGGCCAACTAGAAAAGCCTGGTCTGATGCCAAGTCCGGAAGGACAAACGGAGTCGGAGTCAGAGCCCGGGTCTTCCCACCTCTGCCGTAGTGTCCCCATGTGCCCTGTCCATTCTCCTGGCTGAGGAGCTGCAGCCCCAACAACCAGCTGCCATTACATGACATTCGGTAGGCACTAAATATGCTTTTACTTAAGTAACGAACGAGTGAGTGGTAAAGTACAAGCCAAGTCTGTCTCCATGTATGCAGCAGCAGGCAGGCTGGGGGACCCGCGAGCAACCACAGTTGAGCCCCTCCGCTCCGCCCAACATAAGGTCCCCATGCTGCCCGTTCTAGGAAGCACACGTTTTTTACACCTCACGTTTCCCATGGCACCCGCCGACCGTGTATGCACGCACGCTCAAAGTCGCAGTCGTTTAACACAGCTTATAATTGTGGGGGGGCTCCAAAAACCCGGTCCCCTAAGCGGGCTCGCGGCCCCGAAGCAGCCTGGGACTTGTAGTCCGCAGCCGGCCAGACCAAAGCCTTCCCTCCAGCCCCACAAAGGCCTCGCCCAGAGCCCCAGTTCCGTGCGGGGGCCGAGTCAGGCCGCAGAGGGCCGGGGTCGCCGGAGACAGGGCATCCGCGTAAGGACAGAGTCAGTAGGTAGCCGAGGGCCCTATGGGACCGACCCAGGTCAGGCGGTGCCACCCACGGGCCGGATGGCAGCGGATGGCCACAGATAGGCGAAACGCCACTCACCATCATTTTGGAAGCTTATTCACTGGCCAGCTACGCCTCCCGTCTTCTCCGCGTCCGGGCGGCCCAGCAACCCCACAATCCCCCGCGCCAGAGAAGTCCCCAGAAGCTTCGCCAAGCCGTTGGCTCGGGAGAGGAAGGGGACGGGCAACTTCCGCCACTCTATGGCTTGTTACCACAGAGTCTACACGGCTAGAAGGGCCAGAGGCTGGGCCTTTGGGGGCGCTCTTGGGAGAAGTGTTGGTTACCTACGGTCGCCGGATTCGGGTTGTGCTTTTCTCTTTGAATATGTAGAATCCTTGTTCGGTCTGAGTCACCCGCTAACCCTCATTCCATCCCCCCTCACCCCGAACGCCAGACCAAGGAATACAATAAACACGAACATTTATTGAGCGCTATGGGATAGGCTTACGTTAAATATGCACTTGGGTGAGAGATCTCATGAACATTTCTAATCCTATCGCGTTGGTACTATTATCATACCCATTTTATAGATGGAGGAACTGAGGCTGAGAGGTTATAAAAGTTGTCCAAGGTCACAGCTATAGGCTAAGTGGTAGAAAAGCAGGCGTGGGCACCCGGCACCTGGCCCCAGTGCCCGTTTTCTGGCTCTGCGCTGGCCACAGCCTCCTCGAGGGAGGGGATCACTGAGCCGGGTCCCCAGCGCCTACCAACAGAGAGCGCGCAGGCACTGGAGGAACTGGGCAGAGGACGAGCAGAGTGGAGGTCGCGGAAGACCACCTGAGCACCACACGAACGCCTTCCCAAAGAGGGGGTGAGGAGGAGGAAAGCACGGTTGGGAGAAGCAAATCGTCGTCTTGCTAGGCGGTCGCAGGGAAGATCCGGCCGAGTCCGTACCCGCTGACGGCCCCGACTTTCCGCGGCTGAAGCGAGTCCAGAGGGCTGCCCACCTCCAGTTTGCTTTCCTCCCCGGCCGGCCCACCAGCCCGCGCTGTCCTGGAGCCGAATCCAAACTAAGAAATGCTAGGGCGCGGGTTGGTCGGGGGGGGGGGCGGTGGCAGTTGCTGTTAAGAGTTTAGACCAATCAGTCCTCGGCCCCACTTCTCTGGACCAATAGGAAGTAGGCTAAGGCGCAGAGGCGGAAAGTGTAGCTACACGAACAGGCATCAGAGCCAATCAGCCGTGGGCCTCGTTCCCGTCCGCCAACCAGCAGCAAGAGCGGGTCTGGGGGCTGGAGGCCGGAGCAGCTGTCAGGCTGAAGTCCGGCGAGCTAGCGCGGTGGGGAGGCCGGAGGAAGCGCGGCGCCGGGCCGGGCCCTGGAAATGGTCCCCGGCGCCGCGGGCTGGTGTTGTCTCGTGCTCTGGCTCCCCGCGTGCGTCGCGGCCCACGGTGAGCGGCAACGGGCGGGGCTGCGCTGCGGGGCGGGGCTGGCCCTCTAGCTCGCTCGCGTGTCGGGCCGGGGAGTCACGGGTCACCTTGGGGACCCCGCGAGTTCGGGGCAGGGCAGGTCTGGGGATGGGCGACTGGACTGGGTGGGTGCTGGCCCCTGGCGACTTGAGCAGGGCGCGGCCTGAGGCTGGACTCTGAGTCCTCATCTCCCCACGTCGAAGCAGGACTCCTCTCCACGCCCCCAGTAGCGCCGACCCAGATGGCTGAAGGGGCGACCGGGAGAAAGAACAAGGGCCAGCTACAGATAGTACAAGCTGGAGATACGTATGTGAGCATACAGGGACATTCTTACACGTGGGCTCACATGTACAGGCACACACGTACACACACAACCTGTTTGCTCCTGAAGGAGCAAGTAAACATATACACCCTACACACACTTGAGCACATACGTGTACCCACACTTGATTTACACAGATCAGCAGATGCAAAGGCCAGACGAAGATATGTGTGGGAAGGAGGAGGAGTTTAAAGAAGGCTTCTTGGGAATGTATCTGTATCTGATGGGAAGTCCCCACTCCCGGGGTAAAAGCTGTGAGCCCAATGCCAAGCCAGTGGAACTCTCTCTGGTGGCTGTGATTTGGCCTGGAGACAAGGATAGCTAAAGCCACAGTCAGTCCTAACCCTGACACACAGTAGTGGTTTGATAGTCTGTTGACTGACTATTTGACCTGTGGCAAGCAGCTTCCACATTTCCACATTCCTCAATCTCTCTGAGCTGAAGAACCAGGGATTCAAGTCCAGGTAAAATATTAAACTTTGGTGCTGAAGAGAAGATCCCAAACCCCAGAAAAATCTGGTTGTTCTGAAAATTGTCTTCCTCAGTGCAATGGAGCTGAAAATAGTTCTTCACTCCTTCGACAACCTTTATTGAGCACCCACATATCCCAGCTGCTGTTACATAATGTGGATACAGCATTGAACTAAGCTCTGAAACTGTGGTTCTTGCCTTAGTGGAGAAGACAGACATTAAACAAAACAGTATGAATACTGTATAATTACAAGTTATGTTGAAAGTGTCAAAGGAGAAAAAGCTCATTTTGGAGGGGCATGGGGGGGAGCAATGACAGGGCAGAAGGTTTCTCTAGGAAGTGGCATATCAGTTATGACCTAACCAATGAGTAGGAGTGAGCCCGGTGAAGAGGCATAGCTGGGGTGGGGTAAGGGGAGGAAGCCTCCCACACAGAGGCAACGCCTGTAAGAAGACTCAGAGAAGGGAAGAAACTGAAAGGAGGCCAGGAAGGAGTAGATGAGGTTGTAGCAGCCAAGGGCCAGATGGAAGAGGATCCTACAGGCCACAATTGAGATTTAGATTTTATTTTGAACACAAAGGCTAGTTGTTGAAGGGTTCTGGAGCCGTAAGTGTGGTGACCTCATCATATTTGCTTTACAATATTTTAAGAAGCCCCATGGCTGTTGTTTGGGGGACTAGACCATAGAGAGCAAGAACAGAGGCAAAGAGACCAGTTAAGAAGTTGGACCCATGAGGACAAGAAAGGACAGTGGCTGGACAAGGCGCATGGCAGTGGAACCAGAGTCAACTTTTAAGTTTTAGTGAGAATCGTTTTATACTCAGGCTACCACAGCTCCACCTTGAAACTCTCAGGTCCACTTCAGAGCAAAGATGGATTCATCCCAAGAGAGAGAACACAGAGGCTCTCCCTGTGTAGCAGCAGCAGAAGCAGCAGCAGCAGAAGCAGCAGCAGCTGATTTGTCTGGGGTTACTAACTTTCTTTGCATCAGGGCAGAGACCATCCATCTCACCCACCAGGAGGACTCAACATGGCTAAAGCTGGGCCCCTGAACCCAGACTACAACCAGCCCCATTGAAGACAATGGGTCCATGATCTGAACTTGAACCAGCTTGTTCTTTGGAGGCTTCTCACCCGTACTCTTTTATCTTTCAGGTTTACGCATCCATGATTATTTGTACTTCCAAGTGCTGAGTCCTGGAGACATTCGCTACATCTTCACAGCCACACCTGCCAAGGACTTTGGTGGTATCTTTGTAAGTTCAGGGAGACCCCTTTGTCTCTGATCTTGTCTCCATCTCCATCCCACCAAGTAAGGCGACCCTCTCATCCCTTCAACCAATACTTGAGTGCTGGGACAGGGGAGAATGCAGAATCCTGGTCTGTCCTCCTGGGGCTGCTGTGTAGGAAGGAAAGATTTCCAGTTAGCTACCCTCCCAGGTGTAATACAGACTTGAGCACCAGACAGGGACAAGCTGTCTTCTTTGGGGACATGAAATAGTGAGAAACCAAGGGCTCTGCTAGCTTTGTCTGCACTATGTGACTTAAGGCAGGTTACTTCCCCTTTCTGGGTCCATACCAACTCTCCTACGTATCTCATAGAAAGGCAGGGTCGAGTGGGACAACTAGATAAGCCTTTGTGAGAATTTAATTAAAAGACTTCAGTGCCCGACATACCTAAACCATTCCGTGTTTCCTTCACACTTTGGGAGAAACCAATAGGGGATTGTCAGCCTGGTCTTGGAACTGGCATGGCTCCTCACCCTGACCTATCTAAATGTCTTCCAGCACACAAGGTATGAGCAGATTCACCTTGTCCCTGCAGAACCTTCGGAGGCCTGCGGGGAGCTCAGCAACGGTTTCTTCATCCAGGACCAGATCGCTCTGGTGGAGAGAGGGTAAGGAGCAGACAGACGCTGGCACCAGAGGAGGGCCCGGCATAGGGTAGATTCTGAGATCAGTGTTGGTGGTGGTGCTCTGAAATAGCTGTTCTTAAATAATTCACATTTTGAATGGTCTTTAAGAAATGTCTTAAGATGATCCGTGCCTTTTGGCCACTTATAAAAAATTCTCCCTGGTCCTTCTTTCATCCTTGCAGTGGCAGTCTGGAGGAGGGCTAGCTAGGACCCTGTCTTTCCTTTGGTCTCATCACCACCTCTTCCAGGGGCTGCTCCTTCCTCTCCAAGACCCGAGTGGTGCAGGAGCACGGCGGGCGGGCAGTGATCATCTCTGACAATGCGGTTGACAATGACAGCTTCTACGTGGAGATGATCCAGGACAGTACCCAGCGCACAGCTGACATCCCTGCTCTCTTCCTGCTCGGCCGAGATGGGTGAGGGCTCTTTATCTCTGGCTGTGTCAGCACCAGGCTGGGTGCCATGACTTGGGGAGGTCAAGGGCAATCACCAGTCCTTTCCCGCAAGCTTCAGTTGGAGGGCCAAGTCCTTGGGCTCTAGAACTCCCAGAGTGATGGGGACAGTGGGGCATGATGGGGTGCTGAGAAAGTGACCATCACCACCTCTCTTCATGCCCTCCCAGCTACATGATCCGCCGCTCCCTGGAACAGCATGGGCTGCCATGGGCCATCATTTCCATCCCAGTCAATGTTACCAGCATCCCCACCTTTGAGCTGCTGCAACCACCCTGGACCTTCTGGTAGAAGAGTTGGTCCCACATACCAGCCTTAAAACAACTCTGGGCTTGGAAAGGAAAATCCAGGAATTCTGCTCTTTGGGATTTGGGGACAGGTGGAGTTGGGTAGAGGAAAAAGGCTTGGGCCTTGGCTATGCTAAAAGCCACGCCAGTGGCCTTCCCTTCCTCAGGGCCCCCAAACATCTCATGCTATGGGAAGAGGCAAGAGTCAGGCCCCAGAGCTTCTTGGCTAGAATCTGGAACAAAAGGGGCTAAAGCCAAGTGGCCCAAGAGCCACCTGTGACCTGTCACATCCCACCTGGCTCCAGCCTTCCCTTGCCAGGGTCTCCTCAGTGTGCTTCACAGCACTTGCTGGAGTAGTTCTAGGAGCTGCTGTTTGAGGAATTAATAAACCCTCACTGACTTTTTAGCAATAAAGCCTCTCATCAGGGTTGCAACTGTGTCCTAGAATAAGAGCACATGGGCGGGAGGGGCCTTCCTACTCATCTGGTCCCATGCCCTTATTTTGAGGGGTAGGAAACTGAGGCCCCCCAGAGGGTAAATGACTTAACCAAGGTCCTTCAGGACCTGTGCTTAGGCTACCACTAACCTTGGATCCTGATACAGCCTGCTTCCTGCTCAAGAACTCAGGAAGCCATAGGTCAGTCCCCTGAGAAGACTCCTGTGGATCTGGTCCTGGGGATCCACACTAGACCACAGAAGACCTGGGCTATTGGCATTTGGAAACGTGCACAGCAGAGCGTGGGTGGAGAGTACAGAGAGGAGCCCAAACTGAGGGGCTGCGGCTCCCCTCTCTGCCATCACCTGGTCTACACTGTGTGCCTCTGCACCACCTCAGTGACTGCTGTGGGCCCCAGGCTGCTTGTCAAGTCATTCTCCACAAAGCATTCCTGCAGAGGCCTGTCACCACTCACACTTTATTGGGAACAGTGGGCAGGCGGGGGCGGGAGGGGGTGCTGGCTGCTGTGAAGGAGTAAGAGCCCAAGAGGCCACACAGGTGGGGCACCACCTGACTCATGATCTAGGACAGCCTATGGGGTGGGCACCTGCCCTCTCAGATCCCTCAGCAGGGGTGGTGGCAGGCCCGCCAGGAAGGTAGGCAGGCAAAGAAACTGGAAGTGATGGGCTATAATTCTCATAGCATCCAACCCAAGAGTGAGGGGTGGTGCTAACTGGGGGGAAGTGGGAGGGTGACACAGGCAGGGCTTAAGTCAGAATATCTAGCCTAGCTCCTCTAGGTTTCTGGAAGACTTCATTGTTCCTCTCTGGGGACCCCAAAGATGGAGATGGAGGCCAGGAGAGCCCCTCACTGACCCATGTTAAACTGGTCCCAGGGAAGCCTTTTGGGCATCCAAAATTAAGGAGCGCAGGCCTGTCATGCCCCAGTGTCAACCAAGCTGCTGGAGTCCTCGGTGGGAAAGAGTGTGAGGAAGGGGTGATGATCCCCCACATGCCCCTCCTGAGGGAGGCAGAGGCCTCTTGCATACCCCATGTGGCCAGCCACTGTGCCAGGGCCTGAGAAGCAAGGCACAAGGTACAGAGATTCCGGAGTCTGGGGAAGGGGTTAATCTCCACTCCCCCAGAAGTCCAAATAAGGACATGAGGAGGTGGGCAGAAGGAAGTATCCCCTTGGTCCCGTGTCCAGGGCACAAAGCCTCAGGGGAGATGCTCTGGAGGCCTGGAGGCCAGGCTGCTCCTTCCTGCCTCTCCCAGCAGTGCTAGCAGGAGGCAGTTGCCTTAGCAGCTGTAACAGTGGGAGGTGGGGAAGAAGGTGGAGGCAGCTCAACCCCTCTCCTGTCATTTCAGAGCAGTCAGGCCGTCCTCAGATGGCCACTTTGTTACCCCCTCTGTAGCAGGTTGAAAGGGGTGAAGCCTCAGGTGGACAGGTAAGCGGGACCGGGGCAAGAGACACTGTTAGGGCCTGACCTTGGCTGCAGCTGCTACACCTGGAGAGTGTGTGCATGTGTGTGTTTGTGTGTTGTGTGGGGGCAGTTCTGAGAGGCTCAATGACAGCGCAGAGCCTGAGCCCCTCAGCAGCAGTGTCCAGGGCATAAGGTCTGGTGGGAGGTGAGTGCCTAGGGCCTAGGGTCCGGCCTCTGTCCTACCCTCTGGCAGAAACAGAGCTGGAACGGGCGGGGGGTGGGGCGGGAAGATAGCAGGCAAGGAGAGTGGGGAGCTCCTTCCAAGTCTCCCCTCTGGGGGGAGGCCCCCTTTTCCTGCAGGGTCTGGGGCAGGGCCCCTTCCAGGCAGGGTGATGTCACACATCAGTCATCTCATCGCCTAGCTCCGCATCTTCTGGCTCTCCTTCCTCCTCCTCTTCCTCTTCCTCCTCCTCTGAGGTCACATTGGGTTCATCAGCCTCTGCCAGGCATTTGGGGCAGGAACAGACAAACAGATAGTTCTCTCTGCAGGGGATGGGGGGAGGGTGGTGAGGGTGCAGTCGGGCGGCCACCAGGCCAGAGCCTCCCGGAGCCCGGCCACCCACCACATCCCCGGCTGGCACCTGAGGATCTTGTGGCGGCTGTGGCGGCTGCGCTCCCGCTGACAGCAGTCTAAGTAGCTGATACAGATTTCCTGGAGGGCAGAGAAGAGGAGGGGTTGGACGGCTGTGCTCTCTCTTAGATGGGCTTGGGGCCTCCCCAACCACTGGCCCACCTCCCTGGATCGAGGTCTGCCTCCATTTTCCTGTGCCCTTAGCAGACTGGCAAAAGGCTCAGCCAACTTGTGTCTGAGACGGAGAGGGGACTGTGGTTGGCCTCAGGCCACGGCTATGGGCACTCAGTGGCCATGGTCTGTGGCTGGGGTCAGAAATTATCTTGACACAGTGCCACCTGCTCTGGAAGAAGACTCAGCCAGGCTCCATGCACTGTACTAACAGCCCCCAAGCGCACACATAACCCCACAGCCCCAGCCACGAAGAGTCATCTCTGGCTTTCTTAGAAGCTGTGCATTTGTTGATCAAAAGGTGGCTAGGAAGAAGCTGGGCACTAGTTATGTCTCAGTCACTGCTCTGAGGCTTTCTGGTTATTTTTTGAAGAACTGGGGGGTAGGATGGGGTTAGAGCATAATCATGGGTAAAAAGACTTCCGCCCTGCGGCCAAACAGCCTGAACTTGGGGCTCTAGCCACTGTTGCTCCTAGTACTAAGGGGAAACTTGCAAGGCCCACGCCTCCCCGCCCCACAGCTCCCAGCCCCCTCACCTCTCCTGGCTTGATATCCTCCAAGGCAGTAACATGCAAAAGGAAGTTGTTTTCTGGGAAGGAGGTCTCTGCATTGGGGACACAGCTGTGGTTACCTGGGTCATGAGAGGCAAGTCATAAGGATTGCTGACTAACAAAAATAACAGCCTGGCAGAGCTCCCAACCTTCCTTGTTCTCTCATCACTGCTACAGCTGCGCAGGTCTTGGCACCCAAGTTTCCTAACTCCCTGTCCAGTGCTCTTTCCTGAAGACCCCAGAGCACAGGCACAAATGCACTCCCACTTCACACCCCCTCCCACCTGCCATCGCTGCCCCTGCTGTCCTCAGCACTGGCAGCTTGATTCTCAGTTGTTTCCAGTATCCTGCAGAGGGAGGGACAGGGCTGTGAAAGGAACACCTGCCCAGGCCGGACCACTTAACTCAGTCCTGTCTGCTACTGGGCATCTGGGAACAGCTGAGCCAGGGCCTCTGCAAGCCTAGTCTGGGGGGCAGAGTGGCCCCAGGGCCTGGGAGGGGGGGCTCACAGTGAGGAAACCCAGGGGGAGAGGCTGAGATCTGGAAAAGACAATTGTGTGAGCTGGCTTTGCCCCTCTCTGTCAGGGGCTATTGAGCCTCGGCTTCCAGCCTGAGCTCCCTCCCAGGAGCCTGAGGACCTCCCAGGCTCTCACAACACTCCCTCCCACCCCCCCAAACCTGGCAGGGCAGTGGCGGTGGGAAACCGAGTCTTCCATTTGCAAGAATCAGAACTCTTGCGTCCTGCCTTAGCACAGGGCCTGGCCCACTGGAAGGTTTTATATATACACATATATTGAGTCCAGCGTATGAATGAATGAGAAAATGATGGAACGAAAAGGCCCAGGAGAATCCCCAAGGAAACTCAGACCTAATCCTGCTCTCAGACTCCTCTCCACCAGCCTACCGGGGCCACCCCTCCTCAATGCCGGGACTCACAGCAGCTCTGAAGCACAAAGAGGCCAGATCCTTCACAGTTAAGAAACTCGCCAGTGGCTGTAAGACAGTAATATGCAGATGTTATTCTACCCATTTTACTGGGGGGAAAAGAAACTAGGCTTGTGAGGACAGGCACTGGCTCCACTGTCTTACCACCTGGCCACTACCAATTCATCTGAACTTGCTTCTTGGAAGCATGAGCTTTTCTGTAAACGGTATCACCTTACTTGTCCAGCACCCCCCACCCCCAGCATCGAGCCTCTGTACAGATCTGAGAGTCATGGCTTATCTACGTGTCCTACGGATGGATCTGAAGATCCCCATAGGCACACAGGGGTTATCTTCCCCAACCATCCGGTCAGAACTCCCTTAGGGGAAGGCTGTGTGTCTGACTGAGGGGCATCTGAGGTTGGGTGAGACCAAGGCTCCATCTCACCAACCTGCCTCGATGTCCTTGTACAGCTGGTCAATGAAGGCGTCCAGCTGCTCTCGGTCCTGAGGCTTCAGCTCCAGAGCATCACAGGCATGGACCCACTGGCTCAGGGAGCTGGGGGTCCCAGGCATCCACGGTTGGAGAGGAGCAGGCCCAGCTCACAGGGCTCTCCACCTCTACGTGAGTTAAGTCCACTTCCTTCTCCAGGGCAGGGGCCCATCTTCCCCGAAAGACCAAGGCTCCCAAGAGCAAATTCTAACACCTCAGTCTTCTGACTCCCACCACTGTCTCCAGTCCCGCTCTCCGGCCACAGAATCATACCTTACCCCATCCTAATCCTGAAAGGAGGTGTGCTACCTTCCAGCCCTAAGGGACAAGTTCAATAGCTTTGGAATGTTCTCTCCTAACCTGGTCCCAATTCCTTGGCCATTGGTCCCAACAAGAGCAAAGAGAGACCGGAATCCATCTGGAGTAAACCACTGTGGGGAGAAGAAAAATGAATGCTCAGGTTACAGCCACTCGCTTTTCTTCCTGACACAACTCTCTGTTCAGGAAGTCTTCTGTGAGTCAGTCCCATCACAACTTCATACCAGGTCAGCTCTGGCTTAGCTCTCTGAGTAGGAGGTGCTGACCGGGTTGTTCCTGGAGAGCTAGAACGAGTAAAGGACCATTGGTCCCCCCCGCTGCCCCCGCTCACCTGGCTGAGCGCCTCCTCATAGAGGGCCTCTGTGAAGAGTCTCCGTAGAAGTTCCAGCTGGCCCTGGTTTGGGGGAAGCAGGGAGAGATGTGCATCCCTGGGGATTTGCCATGAGCACCCAGACAGGCCCCAGAAGACCAGGAGAGGGAAAGAAAAAAGGACCAGCTCGTGGAAGAGCTTTCCCTAAAGGCAAAGGAAGCCCATAGAGTCTTTATTTGTAAAGAACTTTGGCAATCTGGTGGATTGTTCCAACTCAGGGGGGCGAACCCCAAATTCCTCCCTATCCTACAGCGATTGTACCAGGAGGGCTGAGGCAACGTGGCTTGGAAGGTCTGTCCTCACTGTCATCTACCAGGCTCCCTGACCTAGTCTCTGGACCAGCCTGACTCCCTATCTCCTCTCCTCAGAATGAATGGAGGCCCCCCCAGCTCCCTTTAAGCCCTGCCTGTACCTATAGGGAGCTCCTGCATGGAAGTTGGCTATCCTCGGTGAGAATGTGTAATCTTTGGGTGGGAATAGGTACTCAGCAC
Source organism: Lontra canadensis (assembly GCF_010015895.1). Classification (NCBI taxonomy): domain Eukaryota; kingdom Metazoa; phylum Chordata; class Mammalia; order Carnivora; family Mustelidae; genus Lontra; species Lontra canadensis. Next base: position 456,193 of record NW_022631044.1, read on the forward strand.
ATCGGCAGCTAAAATCCTCCTGCTTCACGCTGCTCCCTCACTCTGTGGACCCCCAACCCTCTGTTTTCCATTATAACTGACTTGCCCACTGCTATCCTATCATGAGATTCTGCCTTACTTTGTCAGGGCACCCAACCCCTCTTTCCTCTGTCATCACCCCACTTCTCAACTCTTGGTCCATGTTAGGTCACAAGGTTAAATAGTAGCAGGAATATAGGCCCTCTAAATAGATTTTTGGCCCCAGGCTCTAACCTCTTCCTGGGGCTGGGAAGGGACCAAATGTGGAGCTCCTATCAGACAGCCACAGAACCATCCAAGGCTGTTGGGGATGGGGGGATCTCAGGAGAAGACTGACCTTGAATTTGTCCCCCAGGAGTTTGTGGACAATTTCCTCCTCCTCATTGGCTGTTTTATTACAGAACTGGGAGAAGAGCCTTATCCAACGATCTTTATCCTTGGCCTGCAGTGAACAAATATACTTCAGAGTCACATTCACTATGCCCGTGCGTGCATGCATGTGGACGTGTGGACTCCGGGACGCCTGCCTCCTTGCTGCTGCTTGTGCCCAGGCAGGAGGGTAGCCTGTGACTCTAGGCCCCTGCCGTTAGGGAAACACCAGCACACAAGAGGTTCTGTGTAGACCCTTCTCGGCCTGGGGACTTCCTCCCTGCCACACCCGCACCCAACCATCTCCCCAGCTGGGCCAGGCTAGCCGGTTCAACACCACTCGGAGAAACAGGATGATGAGGCTGAGAAGCTTCAGTGTTAATAGAAGGGGTTGGAGTGGCTCCTCTCACTTGACACGTGAGGCATGATCTTGAGAAAGTGGCGCCTGGAAGCTGAGTGTGTGACCTGCTGCCGCACAGGACGCCCTCTCCCAGATCAGAGTCTCTTGCCAAAACTGTGGGTAGCTGCTCCTGATGTTTCCACAGCCCAGGCGGAGCTCTGCATCCAAGGCAGGGTCTCGAGGTTGCGGGGGTGGTGACTGAGGCCAAGAGGCAAACGAGGTCAGAACCGGCTGCCCTGGGAGAGCTGGGTGGGCTCACCTGCTTCACCGTGGCCACCATCCGGGCCATCAACATGATGCTTGCCGTCTCAGGGGGGTAGTGAACACTCCTGGGGAGAAAGAAAAGGATATGGCCTGAAATTCCCTCCGCGGTAGCTGCGTGCAGGAAGTCCAGGCTGACTGCCACAGAGAATCCTTCCTGCCGACTCCATTTATAACCAAAGCGAGGAAGTCACTGGCAAGGACGTGGGCAGGACTTCACATCTCTATGGGCACCATGGGGCTCTTCCTGGGAGTGTGTAAAATGCTGAGGACAGTGGGACTGGTGGCTCACATGGAAGGTGATGTGACCTCAGTTTAACCCTGAGATGGAGGAAAAACCTGGGGGATGGTACGTTTAAGAAAGATGACTACATCTGCTCATCTCAGGCAGACAGGCAGAGAGGGAAGATAAAGGGGAGAAGAGATGAAGTGCTACCTACCTCCAGGCCTCCTGCAGCTTATTGAGAGGGTGCAGGGGGTCATCCTGGGAGGGCCCTGGGCACAGGACCTGATGGTACTGCTCAGCAGCCGCCAGCCGACATTCTGCACTGCAGTACATCACCTGGTAGAGTGGGGCGACGTCAGCACTCCAGGATCTGGCCACGGGGTGAGGCGCAGACGGCCCTCCATGCTACTCGCCTCCGCTAACTTCTCGGAGCAGCCTGATCAGCAGCTCAGTGGCATCACGAGGGCCGAAAGCACACGGAGACCCGGGGCATGTGAGAGGGGCACCCAGGCTTATAAAACAATGGGAAGGAGGGAGCTTTCAGACAGAGGGAAGAGCCCCTGCTAGGCTGCTGGGAAGAGGGCAAGTTTCCAGCAGACCTATTTTCTAGACGGTGGGACTGGGACAGGGAGGACAAAACTGGAACAGGAATGGAGCCTTCAGATGCTCTTCCCCTCCATCATGGCTCGCTGGGGCCCTGAGCAGGTCTGTTGTCATTCCTGTCTCCTCGCAGAGGACTGCAGCTAAGGCCTCTCCTCCACCCACCTTCCAGGTGCAATCCCGGGGGCTGCTTACCTGACAGTGCGGACAGTTCTGGTGGAGGTCCTTGCGCACAGCACACAGCTCAGGGTGAGGCAGAACCTGGCCTGGCTTCCCAGTCAGCCTCTGAGCATTCTCCTCTGCCTTCTCCAGTGCCCGAAGGCAGTGGTCACAGGCTGAGGAAGAGAGCCACACAGGACAACGTGAGAGTCTTTAGACCAGGGGCCATGTTCTGTCTCATTCACAGCAGTATCCCGAGGGCTAACAATGGTGGCTGGCGTGCAGCACGTGCTCAACAAACATTTGGGAAGTAAGTGAATGAATGACTGTGTTAAAGAACAGAATGAGTGAATGCTTTCACATGCATTCCAGGGCAGACTGGTTTTCTTCCCTCTCTGGAGTCCCACCCCTCCTGTCAGGCACTCTGCCCTTCCCAATGTGACTTAAGCTGTGGAGCTTCCCTCCTATCCCCCAGACTGTGCTTTCCCCACATTCGGCAGCTAGCTGTCCCTCCTTTCATGTTTGTCTCTAGCCTAAGAAAAGTGTAAAGAAAGCAGGTGGCTGGAAAAGCTAAGGGCATCCTACCTGCTTCTGATGCCTAACTCCACCTGTTTTGATCAAAGGGCCTGTGGCCTCCTCTTGGTGCAGGGCGGCATGTCAGCACAGAGACCTTCAGCATGACACTCAGGCCCTTATACTCTGGCTCAGACTGAGTTCCACCTAAGCAACAGTCCTCCCCACCCCCAACAGGGAGCAGGCTGGAGGAGCCCCTCTACGGCTCACCCCAAGTCCCAAATGCCCTGAAGCTAGAGAGAAGCATGCTTCTCAGGCATGGCTCTCCAAGGGAAGATGAACTTCTTTCCCGACGCCTGAAGTCCCAGAGACATCAGCTAATGTAGCTGTCTTCCATGCACAATGGCAGCTGGGCCCAGCAGCCACGAGGAGTGGATGAGATGTGCTCACCTCGGTAGCGATAAAGTGCATTCCAGAGAAACTGTGCGGCCACCAGAGGCCGTTCTACAAAGATGGTCTCCCCCTTCCGGATCAGTTGTGTGGCAAACAGCCCCTTACCCTACCAGGGAGAGAAGGAATAGGATGATCACAGGGAGAGAGAAGACCTAGCTCCAAGGGTTCCCGGAGGGCTGGCCAGCATCACCTCCCACACACCCCCCTCTCAGGAGAGGCCTCTCTGCCTTGGGAGCGTTCATGGAGCATGGTCAGCACCCTCCATAACTACCTCCTCTGGAAATGCAGCTCTGACCTACTTTCAGGCCCACTTCTTTCAGCCTGGTCAGAGCAGAAGGACTAGCATGGAGAGGGAGCCACCATGTCAGCCAGAGGAGGAGAATTTTTGGAATGGCCGGAAGCGCACCGAGGCTCCTGTACCAGGAGCTGGTAATGACAGAACAATCTTCTTGGTGTCACCCATGTGGCCCTCCAGGACCCTGGCAGTGATGCTCCTGCTCAGAGCTGCAGAGGACTCCTGCAGAAGAGGGAGCCCTAGGTTGGGGGAGAATGTGCTGCATTTCTCTGGTCCATGGGGCACTCACAGGACCCAACCAGTTCTCAGTGTTATACTGAAAGGAATGATGATTCCGAGCCCTAATACCACCTGCTGTGACCTTGGAGCCAACCGCTTCATTTCTTTGCATCTGTTTTGTATATGAAAAGTATTATCGTACTACCTACCAGGTAGTTTCCATGACACACCTCAGCCCAGGTGAATGTACCTTATGAGCTTTAGCTCCTTACTACTCAGAGTGACGTGACAGACGGGCAGCACGGGCGTCATCTGGGAGACTGTTAGAAATGCAGAGTCTCAACCCCCTCCAACAGACTTGCTGAAGGAGAATATGCATTTTAACAAGATGCCCAGGTGATTAGCGTGCACGTTGAAGTCTGAAGAGCTCTGTCTAAAGCACTGTGCACATCACGTAAGACATGAAGGAGGTGCAGAGGGACACAGAAGACGGCTTTGGGACCCAGGCAGTTACTGGCCCTGTGGGGCACTTACTCCCACCGTTCACTTAGAGAAGAAGGGTGCCTCCCTGACCTGCACTGAACTGTCACCAAAAGAGAAAGGAAGAGAGAAAGAAAGGGGGAGAGAGAGAGAGAGAAGGGAAGGAGGGAAGGAGGGAAGGAAGAGGAAGGCAGGAACTGACTGACTGATACAGCAGTAAATCGTCCCGTCATGTGGCCTCTCAGGTAGCTCCCCACTTCCTTCTAGCACTGGCACTGTGGCTAGAAAGCAGCACCTCCCAAACTCAGAGAAGCAGGGATGTGTAGACCAGGATAACCCTGAACAACCCATGAGCTACAGATCACAACCCTGAACAACTTGGGTAGCTCTAGCAGCAGAGTGGGACAGCTAGCATGAAACCTCTGGCTAAAGCCGTTGATGCATCCTTGGTTGTCTTCTTGGAACCCCACCTTCAAGCCTTTCAGGGCCGGACCCAATCTAGCAAAATGAAAAGATGGTCTTCCTCTATGGGACAAAGGGAGATGAACACAGACCCACATTATCGTTGACAATCTCAAATCTCAACACTGGGTAAATAACGATGTCTTTCTCTCTCTTTCTGAAGGCCCAAATGCAGAAAGTTGACAATCTCAAATCTCAACACTGGGTAAATAACAATGTCTTTCTCTCTCTTTCTGAAGGCCCAAATGCAGAAAGGATTTAGTAATCAAAACAATGGGAACAGAATCAGAACTGGTTTCTTTATGAAACCACTCATCCTCCAAACATAAAACAGTGTTTTAAGAAAAGCAGCTTTCATTAATATCACCAAGAGGCTTGGAGAGAAGTGAACCTGATGAGAGGGCCAGAAACTTGCAAAGATGGCTCCAATTTGAAAAGTTAAGTTTTAGGAAAAAGACTGTAAATTTTAAAAGCTTTACTGCATGGGTAATTTTCTAGGAACATAGAAATTACCAAAACCAAATTCAAAAGGAAGAAAGACTAGGGACACCTGGGTGGCTCAGTTGGCTGGGTATCTGCCTTTGGCTCGGGTCATGATCCCAGGGTCCCATGTGGAGCTCCTTGCTTGCGGGGGGCAGCCTGCTCCCCCCTCTGCCTAATGTTACCTCTGCCTCACGCTCCCCCTGCTTGTGCTCTCTCTTTCTCTGACAAATAAATAAAATCTTAAAAAACAAACAAACAAACAAACAAACAAAAACAAAAGGAAGAAAGCCTAGACAAAGAAGCAGTACCCGATATCTGGCTGACCTGTACCTGTACGGCATTCTGGTTGGCATCCATCCTCTTTGGTCAGACACTATCATGTTCTGATTGGTCCTGTCCCTGGCAGAGTAGCTGCTAAATTTTTGAAAGCTTGCTCCTGCCAATATCCAGAGAAGCAACAGAGAAAATAGTAAAAAACAACCCCCATGTGAGGCCCCTAGTCCATATGGTTCATGAGCCACCTCTCTCAAGCCAAAGGATAAGTAATTCTCATGTTATTTAAACTACTAAGTAACAGAGAAAAAATGGAAAGCATCTCCATTTTACCAAAAAACAAGCATAACTCTGATCAGTAACCGGAGGAAGAGAGCACAAAGAAAAAAACCTCACAAGCAATCTCACTTGATGAGTACAGATGCAAAAAGCCTGGGGTAATCTATCTTGTCACCATGTCTAAGTGGGTATGTGATTTTCTCCAGCTGCAGATCAGACGTGGGCATGGAGAGGCTGGCCAGCTCATTCTTCCAGAGGTAGGGTTTGATAGAAGGCTAGGACAGGACAACTGTAGAGCAAGTAGAGCTGCTGATGTGATGATGTGAGAGGAAGATCGGAAGAGAGGAGGGGATGAGAAATAGGTGGTGCAGTGAAGGCGAAGGTGACTATCTCCGTGTGCTAGGAGTGATGGAACCTGGACACCATCAAACTATGAGCTGATCAAGAACACCAGAGGCCTGTGTGCAGACAGAGATGTGAGCGGCTGAGGAGGTCAAGAATATAGGGGAGCTGCTTTATCACGGAAGGAGAGGAACGCTCCAGATGCATCTGAAGTGGGAAGAAGTCAATGGAAGGTTGGGCTCTGAAGAGCAGAAGGTAGATGACTAGAGAAGGCTGACATCTTGGGCAGGGACTGGGGATACACACAGCCATTACACATGATAAATTATTCAACCTCCTCAGTAAACAAAGAAATGTAAATGAAAACAAAGCCATACCATTTTGCACATATCATATGGCAAAGTTAATTCGGAAAGAAAATACTCTGCTAGGGAGAACAAAAGGATGTGTGCACAAAAATTGAGCTCGAAGACTTCGGACCTCAAGATGAAATATAAAATAAAATATAAAAGTCCATAAATAAGTAGTTGGTTGACCTATTTAGAAACAGGTTTATTGATGTTGATTTACTACTGCATCAAAAAGCGATTGCAAAAATTGTAATTTTAATATCCACATATTTGCACAAGCATAGGATTATGAGTGATTTTTGCCTTCTCTTTCCTCATATGCATTTTTCTCATTTTTCTACAAGTAACTTTTGAAACACAATAACATAACAAAATCATGGCATTTCTCTGCCAAAACGCTTCAAACGGGCCACGGGTTTAGAGCTCAGTTTCCAAATTCCTTAGCATTCCAAGGCCTTTCGTGAAGGGTCCTGGCCTCCCTCCACACCCATTTCCAAATCTCACTCAGAAACTTCCCTGAGGACCCACGGTTTTAGGACCCACGGTTTTTTATACCTAAGTTCCCTCTGCTCAGCATATCCCCGCCCACCGTACCTGGTGCTCAGCAGCAAAGTGCCCCCCTATCCTGGCCGGAAAAGCCCGGCACCACCCGCCTCGGCCCCGCCCGGAACTACAGGAGCAGAGCCCCGGGCTGGCGCACCGGGTCCCGCGGGAAGGGGGCGCGCGCGCACGGAGACTTCGGAGCCCCGGGTCCACCGCGTGACCTCCCCGGAAGCCTGCGCGCGGGGACAGACAGGGAACCCCCGGGCCGCGAGTAGGGACCGAGCCGCAGAGTCCGAGCGGCAGAGGAGCTTCTGCTCCGGGCCTGGGATTCCCGTGGGGCTGTCTCCAAGGTCGGACAGGGTAGGGGGCTCTCGGAGGGTCCGCCTTGGCCTCACCTTAGCGCTGCTTACGAAGCGGACTTCCACGGCGACCCGGGCCCTACCCGCCACGCCCACGCAGAAAGAGAACACGTCGCACATGGAGGCCGCCATCTTGGGCGCGCCTCCTCCTTATGACCCTTGACCTCGCCTCGACCTGGGAGGCCCCGCCCCCCTCCGGCCCCGCCCCCGGTGTGTGTGTCGGAGGACCTCGGGTCTGCGCTTTAGCGAGTACGAATTTAGATCCCTTTAATCAACGTGTTTAGGTCGTTTGGTTCGGTGGCTGGTTGTAGCTGGGTCTGCCTTTGTGTTTTACATCTGTGCGGTTTTTCGTCTGTGTCTTCGTACATACCTGTGTATCCTAGCCTATGGGTGTGTGTATAGTTTTGAGGTATTTGTGTGCAGTTCGTGTTTATGTGCCCTGTTGTCTCTCTCCACCCATTGGCCCGTTTTGAGTCAAGCGCTCTTTAGACCCAGCCGGGAGCGGGGTGGGCAGCAGTCAGCCGACCTCTACCCTCTCTGATCTACCTGAAAGGAGGGACTAGCTTACTGCACATGTCCATCCTACTCGCTCGGGTGCAAGAATTCCCCTTTCTTTGGGCCTTCAAGCTGGACTTGTGCTTCTCTCAGCCCATTCAGGGGCATAGGCACCTTGCAGCCTAGGGGTGGTGGAAGGTGGTACACGGTGCACCTCAGGTCTGAAGACCCCTGAAATTGTATGCAGGAGTGTGCATATGCACATTGTCTTGGAAACAGGAGAGGGGCCTGTTCTTTCATTCAGGACCCCAAAAGCCTGAAGGAATGGACTTATAGCATCTGTTCCCACAGCCAAGGCTGACCACTGTTTCCTTGTCCTCCAGTGGATGCTGTGCTCCTTGAAAAAGGACATTGTTTGCATCTGTTATGGTATCATGGTGACATCAGGGATTGGGTAGAGCCCAGTAATTGCTGAATAGGTTAACTCTTTATTTTTTTAATAATCTATATTTTTTAAGATTTTATTCATTTGACAGAGAGAGACACAGCGGGAGAGACACGAGCAAGGGAAGTGGGAGAGGGAGGAGCAGGTTTCCCGATGAGCAGGGAGCCTGATGTGGGGCTCGATTCCAGACTCTGGGATCATGACCTGAGCCTAAGGCAGACGCTTAACCACTGAGCCACCCAGGCGCCCTATTTTTTAATTTTATTTTTAAAATGAGTCAACTGAAGAAGCTGGTGCTGGAAGAGACAGATGCAGCTGGATCCCTTTGATTAACAGAGTGGACTTTGGATCCGGCATTAGGAAGGATTTCCCTGAAGACAGGTAGAAGGGCTCTTGAAGCTGGACCCTGGCCTCCCTCAAGTCTGTGGCCTGGTGTCTAGGAGAGGATGGTCTACCACCAGTTGGAGGCATGTGGTTTTTCCAAGACAACCTCTTCTCCCTGTCTTCTCTCCCGCAGACAGCAGTGGGGACCATGCCTTCTCCCACCACTAGGTGGCAGGGCACGCCTCTTTCACAGCTCACCTCAGTACCCAGAGGCCATTCTAGATTTTCTATCAACACCCTCTGCTCAGGAATGCAGAGCACTAAAGAAATCCGTTCTGTGCTGGTGACTGGGCTAACAAGAACAGGCTATCAGCATGCTTCTTAGAAACTGAGCAGCTTCCTGGGAAGGAAATGGAACCACGAGTTAGGGTCTTGAAAGGGGAGAAATTATAACCATCTCAGGGAAATACAGCAGAGTTTGTGACAAAATGCCTGCCTTGGCAAAGGCAGAGCCAAATTGCTCTATTTTATGTAATGATGGAGAGGGGGCAAGATGGGTAGCTAGAGGGAAAAAGATGGTGGTCAGGGTAGCATGTCTGGTCCTAAGCAGGGAGCTGGGGCTGAGCTCCTGAAAATGGTGACAGTTCAGACAAAAACAAGAAAACTTTGGGAAACTCTTCGAAGGGAAGTAGGCTAAATGGTTTACCTTTCCCTCACCTTTGCTCTCAACTCCACTATCTCTGGTGGGGAAGAGACTTCTAAGGCCCAGACACTGATTCAAGGAGGTCCCTTCTCCACAGCCAGACCGGGAAAAGATTAGTCTGTGGAGAGGTCAGTGCTGGTGTAAACACCACACATTGCCCCCAACACTTGCTTGGGCCTGGCACCCTGTAACAACTTTACAGACATCCTGTCAGTGCTGGGAGGATGAAGTTGTCAATGTACCCATTGTACAGATGAAGAAAAAAGGCTCAGTAGTTCCAGTGAGTGCCCCCAAGAAAAACTAGCCCAGACAGCCCAGGTTGAGCTTCTGTCCCAGTCCTCAGCTGTCCATTCCTGACTCAGGGTCTTCTCTCTGGTTGCTGTTGTCAGAGCTGCTGGAGGGTTCGTCTTGGGAGGCAGCCATGGAAGGCACAACGGGCAGCTTCAGCCTTTGCTGCTTCTGATACTTGACCCTGCGGTTTTGGAACCAGACCCTCACCTATAATCAGAGGCAATGGTCAAAGATTAGAATGTGACCAGCAGTTTCCATGGTTTCCCACATTCCATGGTGCCCACTGCTTTCTGGGCCCACATTCGCTCTTCCTTCTAACGGGAGCATTTCCTTCAAAACACCCTTCCCTGTAATTTTAGGCACCATTTGTTTATCCAACAAATATTTATTGAGCTCCTATTATGTGCTAGGCACCATCCTAGGTGATGGTGATACGTGGTGAGCAATAGATGTATGGTCCCTGACCTCATGCAACTCACAGTCCAGAGAGACAAACAACAAACATGGAAACAAAAACAAACACAAATGGGGGTTTGAACCTCCCTGAGGAACCAGCACTTAGGCTGAGGCTCAAAGGATAAGAGGCCAGTTTAATGAGGACAGAGAAAAGCAGGCTGGATCAGGAGACAACCTGTAGGAAAGCTTGGGGTGTTTGAGGACCGGAAAGGAGGAGAGCATGGCTGAAAGATCTGGGAGTGAGAGATGGGGAAGTGGAGAGCGAGACAAGTGGGAGGAGTCAGCAGGGGCCAGATCACCTAATACCACGGAGGCTGTGGGTAAGGAATATCAGCTTTAAGGCTTTTTTTTTTTAAGATTTTATTTTTATTCATTGGACACAGAGAGAGATCACAAGTAGGCTCCCTGCTGAGCAGAGAACCCAATGCAGGGCTCGATCCCAGGACCCTGAGATCATGACCTGAGCTGAAGGCAGAGGCTTAACCCACTGAGCCAACTACTCAGGTGCCCCAGCTTCGAGGCTTTTAAGTGGGATGTGACATAGTCCTGTTTGCTCAGGTGAATTGCATATCTGGCTGCTTTGTGAAGAATGGATGAAAGGAGAGGCAGAGACACAGCTGGCAGGCTACTGTGATAATCCAAAAAGAGCTGGGACCAGGATGAACTAGGGGCAATGGAGAAAAGTAAAGCGATCCCAGCTGTATTTTGGAGGTACAGGTGACAAGGCTTGTTGATGGACTGGAAACAGGAGAGGGGGAATCTAAGAGGACTTGATATTTTGAGCAACTGGATGGATGGTGGGGCCATGAGTAGGGAGAGGAACAGATCTGGAAAGAAAGTCAAGAATTGAGGTTTAGACTTAAATTTGCAATGCCTGTCCTAGAAGACATCTAAATGGAGACCTCAAGAAGGTAGGTTGATGTACAAGTGAGAAAACAAGAAGATAGGTGAAGATACACAACTGGGAGTTGTTAGCTTATAGATGGTATTTAAAACCATGGGATTAAATGAGATGGGGGGGGCAGAGGGCAAATATGAGGTCACAAAGAGAAGAGTACCCTACAGAGGTGACAGAAAAGTGGCTAGAGACCTGGAAAACCAAGAATGCGGTGTCTAGAAGCCAAGAGAAGTATGTGTGTCAGTAAGAGAAGGAGCAGTCAATTGTATTAAGTGGAGAGTAAGATGAAAGGAAAACAGCTGCTGAATTTGACAACATGGAGAGACCTTGAGGGGAAGTTCTGATAGAATGGGAGGGGAAAATTCATATTGGAATGAGTTACATAGTTGGGGAGTGAGGATGTAGAGAGACTGTCACAAGTTCTTGGCAAGTCTGCCTGTGAAAAAAGCAGAAAAACGGTGTAGTTAGTAGCTGGAGGGGGATATGGAGGTCAAGTGAATGGTTATTCTTATTTTAAATATTTAGTTCCTTGAACATACTTAATTTCACCCTTTTTTAACGTGGAAACATAAAGTTCTAGGTTAATATCTAGATTAATGGGTGTTGTTCCCATAATGTGTTTTCCTATGGGACTATTTTCCTCATTCATGTAGGGAGTGTACCAATGATTAGGGCCTGTCTCCCCCAGTGGCCTGGCAGAGAGGAAGAAGGCCCAGGTCTTCCCAACAACCTCACCCAGGGCCTTCTGGAGAGCAGTGCCCACCCCCAGGTACAGCCCTGGGCTTGCAGGAGTCCCTGCTCCTACCTGGTTCTCCGTAAGGTTGAGCTGGGCTGCCAGCTGAGCTCTCTTCTTCCCCACAAGATTGTGCTGCTTTGTAAACACATTCTCCAACTCTTCCAGCTGCTTCAAGTTAAACATAGTCCGAACCCTCTTTTGGGGTCTCTCAGTGTCCTGGAGTTCCTCTGTTGGAGCCCAGTCTGGGGTACCCCAGAGGCCTGAGCAGTGAGTCAGCTCTAAGCCTAAAGAGCCTATGTACACACGTGTACACACACACACACACACACACACAAAATATGCATAAAATACCTCTGGAAGAATAAAGAGACTTGGAATCATTGGCTGCTTGTGGGGTGGGGTTAACCAGGTGACTGGGGGACAGGAATGTTAAGGGAAACTCTTCTCCCTCTAACTTAGTAAACATTTTGAAGTTTGAACTGTATCAATGTAGTAACTAACTATGCAAAAACGAACTTGAAAATGAGATCACTGTAATATAAAGCAGTAAACTGCAATTCAGAGCTCAGCTGCCTGAGGAAGTTAGGGCAAATTGGTTTGGAGCCCTGAGCGCAGGTCACTCCCCTGCCGTTGCAGAATTTGGATGGGTTTTGAGAGCCTAGAAAGTGGGTGGGGTGTAAATGCAGAACGGAGAGCTCCCAGGGAGTGGCCACCAACTCAGATGGTTACATCCATCTTGGCACGGGTTGACAAGGCTTGCACTAACTTTGCTCAAGGGGAGGTGGAGAAGCATGAATCAGATTGCCAAAAACGGCGAAAGCTCCTGGAGGTGGCTGTTAACGCTAGAGGAGAACTTTAGGTCAACATTTACATTCTCAATGGGATGTAAGACATCAGCCCCACATCCGGAGGTGCCCCTTCTAAGAGCGCTCTACACATATGTACTTGAGCGTGGAGCACTTAAGTGTGGAGCCTAAGCTCCACAGACCGGAGCTGTGGGGGGGCGCCACGGGGGTCTGGGCATTGGTCAGCTCCTCGCTGGACCTCACCACCGCAGCAGCCGCTTCTCCCAGCTAAGAAAGGGCCGTTCCTTTGGGAAGAGAGCTGCTCTGGCGTTATCAAGCCTTCTCACAGGGAGTGTGGAGGGGGCAAGAGACTCTATAAACCCTTTCTTGGGGGACGCTGTGGCCCTGGCCGGGTCTTCCGAGGCCGCGTGGGACCCACCCGCACTTCCCCCTCCGCCCCCGCGCTCACACACACCTCCTGCCCGCTCAGCAGCTAGAGTGCGCGGCGGCCGTCTAGAGGCCAGTCCCTCTCTCTGGTCTCGGATTCCACGGCAAGGTCAAGGGTCATAGGACCCCTTCCCACTCCGGCCGTGCGCGGTTCTCAAACTCAGGGACTTCTCTATCCTGTGCCCGCGGCCGCGGCTGCTACGCTCCAGCCGCCCCGCCCAGTTCCCAGGTCGCTGCGCCGGGGCACCTCGTACCTGTGACGCCCAGGCCCTGCAGGCAGCAGAAGTGAGGCACGCGGAGCCCCGGCCCCGGCAGTTGGGGGCACAGCTGGTGGAGACCCACGCCCAGGTAGGTGGGCAGCCACGTCGCGGGAACCCGGGAGGGAGCGGTGCCGAGCGTCGCGGCGGCGCAGGGCGGAACGGCCGGCGGGGAGGCGGTGGGCGCGCGGCGGGCGGGCCTGGCCAGGATGGCCTCGACGGAGAAGGACGACTCGAGGCGCCCGGGACCGCGGGGTGTGCCTGGGCCGGCCGGGCGGCGCTGGGGCGCAGGGGGATCGCCAGAGAGTGGGGACTGGTCCCGAGCGCCGGGGGGAGTGGGCGGCCGGCGGCCTCGCGGCACTGGGCTGGGCATGGCGCGGCCCCCGCCGGGACGGGCCCAGGGAGCGGGGCCAGGGCCTGTGGGCAGCGGTGCGGGGAGTGCGAGAGGCGAGGGGGAGTACCCCACGATGAGAGAGACTCGTCGGTCAGTAACCGCCCCAGCGCTGGGCGAGGGCTCTTAAATTTGGCGGGGCGGGGCGGGAGGCCGGCCTTTTCCTCCAGCCGCCCAGGCGGGGCCTCCGGCGCCCTGCGGGGCCCGACCCTCCGGAGTCCGCGCGCGCGCCAAGTCCAGGTGGGCACTCCCTCCCTCCCTTCGCGTTTGAAGATGCCCACCCTGGTGTGGTCGGGAAAGGACCCTGGGCTCGCTGTGGCTCGCTGGTGATTCTGCGCGAGCTACCCGACCTCTGAGCGCCGTCAGGCCTGGCCTTATCTTTGCGCCATCTTTGAAGCAGAAGCCCCAGCCAGATTCACCTGGAACTAAGCAGACCTGAAAAAAAAAAAAAAAAAAAAAAAAAAGTTTTATTTAATTTAAATATCTTGATAAACACAGTGAAAAGTAAATTTCCCATCCGGCTTCCCAGCCACTCAGTTTCCCCTGCCTCGAGTCACCGCCATGGTTACCAATTTCTTTTTGGATTTTTCCAGGAACTTTCTGCACCCACATTACCTGGGTCCCACTGGAAAAAAAAAAAAATCTTTCCTCTATCCCAAAAGGTGGAAGGGAAAAAACTGTAATGGTTTCAGCTTAAGAAATAGTCTTTATCACCAATGCATAGGAGCTGTGTACAAAACTCCTTGAGTTATGTAGGTTTAGGGCGGGCATTTGTATCCCTGATTTTCGGATGAATAATCAGTATTTACCAGCTGTTGTTCTTGAGCAAACTACAAGTTACTGTTTGTATTTCCTTACCTGTTAAATGGGAGATACTAGTAGCTACCTCGTGGAGTTGCTGTGTGGATTACATGAGTTAATGCATGTGAAGGGTTTAGAATTGGCTTGGTGCACGGGGAGCGTTCTGCTGGGATTGTGGCACTCAGAGGGATTCTTGGTTCCAATGCTCCTATTGCCGTTCTGCCTCCTCAAACTGATGGTAACATTGAAACTACTAGATCAGGTCAAGGGCAGTTCCATGCCATTGTCAGCAGGCATCGGCTGTTTGGGACACAAGGTGCCCATGTCTGCTCTGCCAGGTAGGGACTAGAGGAGCCTTGCTAAGGTAATGGAGCCTCCTGCCCTGCCTTTCTTCCCCTTTCAGCAAATACTTGCCCCACCTTCTGGACAGCCCCCCAGGCAGCCTGGAGTCTGAGACTGTGGGTGAGATCATCAGTGACTGGCCCAGCTAGTCCCAGGTCTAGGATTACTGTGGTCTGGCCAGGGGGTGCTGGTCAGAGATGAGGAGACACCAAGTGAGGATTCTGGGGAAGGGGTGTGGGTGGGAGGCAAACTCAGAAGAGGAGCTCTTACTTACCTGAAGTCAGACCCATTGGGGGATCAAGTGAAAGTTGAATCCCAAATCCTACACACACCATTCCATTTCTCAACATATTTCTTTTTCTTTTTCTTTCTTTCTTTTTTTTTTTAAGATTTTATCCACTTATTTGGGAGAGAGAGAGAGCATGTGTGTGAGAGAGAGCACAAGCAGGGCGAGTGGCAGGCAGAGGGAGAGGGAGAAGCAGACTCCCTGCAGAGCAGGGAGCCGGATGTGAGGGTGGATCCCAGGACCCAGACACCCCAGCCAAAGGCAGACACCTAACAGACTGAGCTACTCAGATGCCCCAACATATTTCTTTTTAAGGAGATTTTCCTCTAAGAGTGTGGGGCTGTGCTACCTTGAGGACCCCCCACACACAGACACACAGATGGCAGTGTCAAGATACCAACAGCATGCCTATGAGGAGGGACGTGAGCACCCACCTCTTCAAAGACAATAACAGCTCGTGCCGTTGGTGGTCAGTGGAGCACAGTGATAGAAGCAGATTTTGGAATAGGATAAACTTGTCCTTAAGTCTCAGCTTTGTCACTGAACATTTCTATAACTTCAGATAAGTGGATTATTCACTCCAAGCCTCCAATTTCTTGTAAAATGGGAATGATCTCTTGGGTAAGAAAATACTCACTTGATGGGACTGTTACAAGGATTAAATGAGATTGTGTTTTTAGCTAAATGGTAACCTTTTTGGGGAGGAGAGAGGCTATTTAGATTGGTAGATGAGCTAGGCTTCTTAAAAGGGTTCAGTGAAAGTATGGGGACAGATTTATAAAGCCAAGATAAAGTGTCTGGTCTGTATCACTTTATGCACTGAGATTCAAAATGAGCTAATTTGGCAACAGCAAGCACCCTGGAATTAGAAGCTGACAAAGAGCAAGATAAAACTTATAAGGTGGAAGGCTCAAGAACATTTTTTTTAATAGATTTTATTTATTTATTTGACAGAGAGATTACAAGCAGGCAGAGAGGCAGGCAGAGAGAGAGGGGGAAGCAGGCTTTCCGCTGAGCAGAAAGCCCAATGCAGGGCTCGATCCCAGGACCCTGAGACCATGACCTGAGCCGAAGGCAGAGGCCTAAGCCACTGCGCCACCCAGGTGCCCCAGGCTCAAGAACATTTTAAGTCTATTTTTATTGTTTTTTGGTAAAGAACATAGTCACTGTGTCTCCAGCTCAGGCTTTTCTTTTTTCTTTTCTTTTTTTAAAAGATTTTATTTATTTATTTGAGTGAGAGAGAGAGCCCATGAGCAGGGGCAGAGTGAGAGGAAGAGGGAGAAACAGACTCTCCTGCTGAGCAGGGAGCCTGAAATGGGACTCCATCCCAGGACGCTGGGATCATGACCTGAGCCAAAAGCAGACTCATAACTGACTGAGCCACCCAGGTGCCCCTCTAGCTCTGGATTTTCAGTACATAATTCACTGTATTTCACTACATAGTTATCTGTTTTCTGTTATTTCACTTAATCCTCCTCAGACTATAAATTCCTGAGGACAGACATTAATATTCCCAATTTAAACATAAGTAAATAGAACAAGAGATGTTAACAAAGTTGCTAGCTTTGGGAGTTTAGCAAAATGTGGTTTTAATTTGCATTTATTCCCTGAATACTGTTTATGTTCAGCATCTCTTCACAAACTTATCAACCACTTGGGATATCCTCTTTTATGTGAAGTGCCTGTTCAAGTAGTTTGCTTATTTTTGTGTTGGGTTACTATCTCTCTTTCTTTGTGAGATGATTTACATATAGATAGATAAAGATATTTTGGGATCAAGTTCCTTGTTGCAATATACAGAGAAGCAAATATCTTGTCCCATTCTGTGGCCTGCCTTTTCATTCTTTTATTGTTAGGTTTTTTTATGAACAAAAATTGCTAATTTTATTTTATTTATTTATTTTTTTAAAGATTTATTTATTTATTTGACAGAGAGAGAAATCACAAGTAGGCATAAGTAGGCAGAGAGGCAGGCAGAGAGGGAGAAGCAGGCTCCCTGCTGGGCAGAGAGCCCGATGTGGGGCTCGATCCCAGGACCCTGGGATCATGACCTGAGCCAAAGGCAGAGGCTTAACCCGCTGAGCCACCCAGACACCCCGAAAAAATTGCTAATTTTAATAAAGTTTAATGATCTGTTTTTGTGTCCTTTAAAAGAAAACTTTGCCTGCCCCAATTATGAAGATGTTCTCCTGTTATTGTCTTTTTAATTCTTTGTTATTTTAGCTTTTACATTTAGGTCTGGAATTTATTTTTGTGTAGGTGTTAGGGAAAAGATTTTAAAGGATGAGTCAAAATCGGAAGCTATAAAGCAAAGTATTGATTGATTAAAGAACACAAAAATTTTTAAAATTAATTGTAACAGTGGTTTGTACCTGTACTTTTTCTTTCCTATGATTTAAGACATAAATACATTTAAAGAAAAAACAATGATTTTATGTAAAAGCTAGTAACTTTTGTAATTTTGGTTTCTAACTCCAAATCTTGTTTTCTACATAATATAAGAAACTAATGTACTTAAAATATTTATGTTTTTGGGCACACAATGCATAAAGATGTAATTTTGTGGCATCAACAACTGAAAGAGATGGAGACAAAATTGTAAAGGAGCAGAGTTTTTGTTATACTATTGAAGTTAAGCTGATATAAATTCAAATTAGGATGTTATAACTTTATGAGTTAACTGTAATCCTCATGGTAACCATAAAGAAAATAGTTATGGAATATACATAAAAAGAAATGAGAAATGAATTTAAACATTTCACGAATAAAACCAAACATAAGATAGTAGTGTTGGAAATGAGGGACAAAATCTATAAGGCATATAGAAAACACAGAACACAATGACAGAAGTCAATCCCTCCTTATTGGTAATTACTTTAAATGTAAATGGATTAAACTCTCCAATCAAAAGACAGAGTGTATATCCCCATCTGATGAGAAAGAACTTCTTTGTTTTTTCCCAAGGGTAGTCAGATACATTCCACTGAACATAGTCTATCATGTCCAACTGGACAAAAATCAACTTTTTTTTTTTTTTTTATTAAGGTGGGTAGGTACTATATAGAGAGGAAAGCTTCACATGAGCATTTCTTCTTAAGATCTCCCTTCTTGGTTAAGATTCACAAATCCCCTTTGATATAATGATCTATTAATGTGCTGTACTTCATGTATGAACATAATACTAATTATCAAAGGTCAACTTTGAAATTAATCTAGTTATGTCCTTCAGAGAGAATAGAAATAGGTTGAAGTCATACACATGTGTCCATCCATATATATACCAGTGGAACTGAACCTTAGTTTTAAAATGCCTTAGGGATGCCTGTGTGGCTCAGTGGGTTAAGAGACCAGTTCTTGGTTACCTCAGGTCGTGAACTCATGGTTGTGGGATTGAGCCCTGCCTCAGCTATGCACTTGGCACAGAGTCTGTCTGAGAATGAGAATGAGAAATGAATTTAAACATTTCACTAATAAAACCAAATACAAAATAAGATAATAGTGTTGGAAATGAGGGACAAAAGCTGTAAGGCATATAGAAAACACAGAACATAATGACAGAAGTCAGTCCTTCCTTATTCGTAATTACTTTGGATTTACATTACATGTAAATGGATTACATCCCTCTGCCCCTCCCCTCCACAAGAGCTCTTTCTTTCTTTTTTTTTTTTTCTAAAGTTTCTTTTTTCTTTTTTTAATTCATTTGACAGAGATCACAAGTAAGCAGATAGGCAGACAGAGAGAGAGGAAGGGAAAGCAGGCTTCCTGCTGAGCAGAGAGCCCGACATAGGGCTGGATCCCAGCACTCTGGGATCAGGACCTGAGCCAAAGGCAGAGGCTTTAACCCACTGAGCCACCCAGGTGCCCCTCCTTCTCTTTCTTTCTTTCCTTCTCTCAAATGAATAAATACATCTTTTAAAAAAGATTTTATTTATTTATTTGACAGAGAGAGAGAGATCACAAGTAGGCAGAGAGGCAAGCATTGGGGGTGGGAGGAGAAGGCTCCCCACTGAGCAGAGAGCCCAACATGGGACTCAATCCCAGGACCCTGAGATCATGACCTGAGCCGAAGGCAGAGGCTTAACTCACTGAGCCACCCAGGCGCCCCAATAAATACATCTTTACAAAAAAATAAAATGACTTAAATGTAAGCCTTGAAACGGTGCAGCCTTGGAAAAGGCAGCACATTAACCAACAGTCAGGACACCTGGGTTCCAGTACCAGCTCTGCTAATAGGTTTTGTGACTTTGGATAAGATTGTAATAATTACTGAGTGGTTCTTAGGCTTTGAGAAATTGAGCTGGATTTTTATCCTATTTAATCTAAATAGCCATTTTGTAAATTAGATAATACATTTACCTTGTACAGGTGAAGAAATTAAAACTCTGAGAAGTTAATTAACAATAGCCAAGATCATGCAGCTGGTAAATGACAAAATTAGGGTTTGACACAAACTTTTCTCTGCATTAATCTATTTCCATCACTTAATCTTTTGAGTCTTAGTTTACTTCTTTGTAGATGTGAGATCTATATATTCTCTGTGTCCTTTGTAAATTTGCTGTTCTTTGATTTCAGTGTAAATATTTAAATGTAATGTTCTGTTAGTATCCATTTCACTGACTGCTGGCAGACCTTTTTCTCAGTTTTTATTATCTATATTGAACATTTATTTCAGTCAGACTTATCAAATTATTAAATTCCTATTTGGGTTGGGTTAACATACCATAACATCATTATTTAGTTTTACGTTTGTTGTATTTGTAAAATAAATATTACAGAACTTGACACCTGCTGTCTGAAGCTATAAGTACCCTTGGCTGAAAGTAGAGGTGAAGGCAACTTCTTCCAAAGGGTACGGGTAAAGAAGTACCTACAGTCTTTTGCCAACTGCTCTTCACTTTTGCTGTCACTTTGGCCTGGTGCCTAAAGATAAAAGTATTATTGTATATGTGGGGGGAAAAAGGGCAGCAGTTTAAGATGGGTTAAATCAAATGATCCAACTATGTTATGTTTATAAAAGAATCACTGGAGGTCCAAAGTCACAAACACATTGGAAGTGAAACAATGGAAAAAGATATTCCATGCAAATAGTAACCACAAGAGCAGGTATGGATATACTAATATCAGGCAAAATAGAATTTAAATCAAAAAAGGTTAGAAGAGACAAGGACATTATATATTAATAAAAATTTCAATAAAACAAGAGTTTTAACACAAATAGTTTTGTACCTAATGATAGACCATCAAAATATATGAAGCAAAAACTGAAAGAATTGAAGGGAGAAATACAGTTTTACACTAAAAGTTGGAGATTTCAGTACCCTACTCACAATAATGGATGGAACAACCAGACAGAAGGTAAATAGGGAAATAGAGGACTTAGCAGAATAAAATTGTTAAATCTGACAGACATATACAGAACGCTCTAGTCAACAACAGAACACACATTGTTTCTCAAGTGCTCATGGGACATTTTCTAGGATAGACTATTTGTTAGGCCACAAATTAAGTCTCAATGGATTTTAAAAGTTAGATCCCATACAAATCTTCTCCTCCAACCACAAGGGGATGAACTTAGAAACCAATAACAAAAGGGAAACTGGAAAATTCACAAAATTGTTTAAATTAAATAACACACTTTTAAACAATAGATCAAAAAGGAAGTCACAAGGGATATAAGAACATACTTAGAGATGAACAAAGATGAAACACAACTGGGGCACCCGGGTGGCTCAGTTGTTGAGGGTCTGCCTTCGGCTCAGGTCATGATCCCAGAGTCCTGGGATCTAGCCCTGCATCAGGCTCCCTGCTTGGTGGGAAGCCTGCTTCTCCCTCTCCCACTCTCCCTGCTTATGTTCCCTCTCTTGTTGTGTCTTTCTCTGTCAAATAAACAAATAAAATCTGAAAAAAAGAAAAAAGAAAAAAAAGAAACACAACATACCAAACCTCAGGGGAATCAGTGAACGTGCTATTATGGGGGATATTTATCGTTATATATACTTCATTCAAAAACAAGAAAGATCTTTGGGGCACTTAGATGGTACTGTCAGTTAAGGCTCAGGTCCTGATCTCAGGGTTGTGGGATGGAACCCCATGTTGGGCTCCATGCTCAGTGCCAAGTCAGCTTGAGATTCTCTCTCCCTCTCCTTCTGCCCCTCCCACTGATACTCTCTCTCTCTAAATAAAGCTTAAAAAAAAAAAAGATCTCAAATCAATAACCTAATTTTACCACTTAAGGAACTAGAAAAATAAGAATAAACTAAAACCAAAGATAATAGAAGGAAGGAAATAATAAAGACTAAAACAGAGATATATGAAATATTGAAAAACAATAGAGAAATGTAATGAAACCAAAAGTCGATTCTTCAAAAAGATCAACAAAATTGCCAGACCATTAGCTAGATGGACTAAGAAGAAAATAGAAGACTCAAATTACTAAAATCAGAAATGAAGGTGGGATATTGCTACTAATTTTATAGAAATTAAAAGGATTATGAGAAAAAACAACAATTGTATGTCAAGAAGTTGGATAACCTCGATGAAATGGACAAGTTCTTAAAACACAAACCTACCAACACTAAATCACAGAGAAATAGAAAATTGGAATAGACCTATATAACTGTAAAGAGATTGAATCAGTCATCAGAAACCTTCCAACAAAGAAAAGCTCTGGACCTGATGGCTTCACTGGTGAATTCTACCAAACATTTATTTTTATTTTTTTTAAGACTTTTTATTTATTTGACACAGAGAGAGAGATGATCACAAGTAGGCAGAGAGGCAGGTAGAGAGAGAGGGGGAAGCAGGCTCCCTGCCCAGCAGAGAGCCTGACATGGGGCTCGATTACAGGACCCTGAGATCACGACCGGAGCTGAAGGAAGAGGCTTAACCCTCTGAGACACCCAGGCGACCCCCTACCAAACATTTAAAGAAGAACTAATAACAATTCTTCTCAAAGTTTTCCAAAAAAATTGAAGAGGAGAATCAAAGAGGAGGGAGCACTTACTCATTTTTGTGAGGTCAGCATTACCTCATAGAAGATAGCTGGATGAAGATATTACACAAAAACTACAGACTAATATTCCTAATGAATGTAGATGCAAAAATCCTTAACAAAATACTAGTAAGCAGAATTCAGTAACATATTAAGAAGATTATACACCATAACCAAGTGGAATTTATTCCTGAAATGCAAGGATGGTCAACATATGATAATTGATGAATATAATTCACCACATCAACAGAATGAAGAAAAAAAAACATATCTATGCAGTTGATGCAGAAAAAGCATTTGGCAAAATTCAACATGCTTTCATGTTTAAAACACTCAACAAACTAGGAATAGGAGGAAACTCCCTCAACATAGTAAGAACCAAATAAAAATCCACAGTGAAGACCGAAAATATTTTCTCTAAAATCAGGAACAAGGTTTCCACCACTTCTGTTCAAAATGTGACTGGAAGTTTAAGCCAGAACAATTAGGCAAGAAAAAGAAATAAAAGGCATAGGAGTGCCTGGTTGGCTCATTCAGAAGAGCCTGTGGCTCTTGATCTTGGAGTCATGAGTTTGAACCCCACACTGGGTGTAGAGATTACAAAAAAAAAAAAAAAAGAAAGAAAGGCGGGCATCCAAATTGAAGAGGAAGAAGTAAAATATCTCTGTTTACAGATAATATGACTATGTATATAGAAAACCCTAAAGATTCCACACCAAGAAACCCGTTAGAATAAATTATGAATTCAGCAAAGTAGGATTAAAAGTCAATACATAAAAATCATTTGCATTTCCATACACAAATGATGAACAATCTGAAAAGAAATTACAAAACCAATTCCATTTACAATAGCACCGAAAAGAACTAAAATACTTAGGAATTAATTTAACCAAGGAGGTAAAAGACTTGTACGATGAAACCTACAAAACATTGCTGAAAGAATTAGAGAAGACACAAATGGAAACAATTCTATGTTCACAGATTGGAAGACTTAATATTGTTAAAATGTCATTGCTACCCGAAGTGATCTATAGACTCAATGCAATCCCATTAAAATCCCACTGACATTTTTCACAGAAATAGAAAACACATCCTAAAAATCACATGGAATTTCAAGTGACCCTGCTTAGCCAAAACAATGTTGAAAAAGGAGAAAAAAACTGGAGGACTCACACTTCCTGATTTCAAAACTTATTTCAAAGCTACATTAATGAAAACACAGTCTTATTAGCTAAAGCAGACACATAGACCAATAGAATAGATTAGAGAGCCCAGAAATAAACCGTCACATGTATGGTCAAATGATTTTTGACAAGGACTCCAAGACCATTAAATGGGTAAAAGACAGTCTGTTCAAGATTTTATTCACGTATGAGAGAGAAAAAGAGAACACAATTGGGAGAAGAGGGGATGCATACACGGAGAGGGACAAGCAGACTCCACACTGAGCAGGGAGCCTGACTCAGGGCTTGATCCAGGGACTCCCGGATCATGACCTGAGCTGAAGACCAGAGCCACCCAGGTGCCCCAATATTGTCTTTTCAACAAATGGTAGTGGGAATACATGCAAAAGAATGAAGTTGGGCCCTTACCCAACAGCAGATACAAAAATTAACTAAAAATTGACCACAGACCTAAATGTAAGGCCTAAAACAATAAAGCTCTTAGAAGAAAACATTATTTGGGGCACCTGGTGGCTCAGCTGGTTAAGCATCTGCCTTTGGCTCAGGTCACGATCCCAGGGTTCTGGGCTTGGGCCCCACATCAAGCTCCCTGCTCGGTGGGGAACCTGCTTCTCCCTTTCCCTCTGCCTGCTGCTTCCCCTGCTTGTATTCCCTCTCCGTCAAATAAATAAACATCTTAAAAAAAAAAAGGATTGGGGCACCTGGGTGGCTCAGTGGGTTAAAGCCTCTGCCTTAGGCTCAGGTCATGGTCCCAGAGTCCTGGGATCGAGCCCCGCATCGGGCTCTGTGCTGAGCGGTGAGCCTGCTTCCCTCCTTCTCTCTCTGCCTGCCTCTCTGCCTACTTGTGATCTCTGTCTGTCAAATGAATAATAAATAAAAAATCTTAAAAAAAAAGAAAAAGGATACATGGTTCAAAAGCTTCACAACATTGGATTTGGCCGTGATTTCCTGGATATAACACAAAAGGTACAGTAACAAAAAGAAAAATAGACAAATTGGACTTCAAAATTTAAAAATTAAAAAAAAATTTGTGCATCAGAAAACACTATCAATGTGCATCTGTCACCATGAGCATCAGGTGTTGTATGGAAGTACTGAATCACTATATTGTACACCAGAAACTAATATTACACTGTATTTTAACTAACAGGAATTTAAATGAAAACTTAAAAAAAAGACACTATCAACACAGTAAAAAGACAACCCATAGAATGGGAGAAAATATTTGTAAATCACATATCTGATAAGCCTACTATAGCTAGGATATATAAAGAGCTATTACAATTCAATAATAAAAAGACAATTAAAAAACAGGTAAAGGATTTGAATAGACATTTCACCATAGATGTACAAATGGCCAATTACCACATGAAAAGATGCTCAACATTGCTAAACATTAGGGAAATGCCAATCAAAACTACAATGAGAGATCACTTCATACCCAGTAGGATGGTACTACCAAAAAAAAACAGAAAACAGGGACACCTGGGTGGCTCAGTTGGTTGGACGACTGCCTTCCGCTCAGGTCATGATCCTGGAGTCCTGGGATTGAGTCCCGCATCAGGCTCCCAGCTCCACGGGGAGTCTGCTTCTCTCTCTGACCTTCTCCTCGCTCATGCTCTCTCTCACTGTCTCTCTCAAATAAATAAATAAAATCTTTAAAAAACAAAAACAAAAACAACCAGAAAACAATAAGTGCTGACAGGGATGTCAAGACATGGGAACGCTTGTGCCCTGTTGATGGGAATGTAAAAGGTAAAGCTGCTGTGGAAAACACAGCATGTTTTTGATGGAAGTTCCTCAAAAAAGTAAAAATAGAATTACCATATGACCCAGCAATTCTACTTCTGCATTTATGCCCAAAAGAATTGACAGCAGGCTCTGGAACAGAGATTTGTACACCTGTGTTCACAGCAGCATTATTCACAATAGCTGAAACATGGAAGCAACACAAGAGCCCACCAGTGGATGAATGGATTAGCAAAATGTGGTTAAACACACACAATGGAGTATTATTCAGCTTTCCAAAGGAAAGAAATTCTGCTATATGGAAAAATATGGGTCACTCTTGAGGACATTATGCTAAATGAAATAAGCCAGTCAAGAAATGACAAATACTATATGATTCCATTTATATGAGGTACTTACTAAAAATAATAAAGATAGAAATTAAAAAAACAAAAGATAGAAATATAATGGTGGTTTCCAGGAGCTGAGTTGAGGGGGGTGTGGGGACTTACAATCTAACAAGTAAAGAATTTCAGTTTTATAAGATGAAGAGTCGTCATCATCATCATGGGTGGTGATGAGAGTTGTACAGCCATGCAAGTGAATCTAATACCACCGAATGGCTAAAATGGCAATTGTTGTGTATATTTTACCACCACAACAGGGAAAAGTGGGGAAAAAAAGACAATGGAGAAATCTCTTCAATGTAGTGAGAGAAATTAACTGTCCACTTAGAAATTTATATCTTATAATTTTGTTAATTATAATTATATATCATAATATTAAAAATAAACATAACAATTTTATATCATTTAACATATTAAACTATCATTCAAGAGAAAAGTAAAAATGAAAACATTTTCAGACATACAAAGACTAAGAGAGTTTGCTACCCAAAGACCCTTGCTTTTAAGAGACATGCTAAAGAGTAGGTTAGCAAGAAAAAACAAAACTCATGAGGCACAAGAAAAATGAGCACAGAGGTCTATTAATTTGTCAATAAGTTTTCATCAACTATCAATTATTAGTAATTTTGTAAATTATAAAACTAAAAATTCAACAGGAATAATAAAATTGAGCATATTAATCAATGGCTTGTTAAGGTGATTGACTGATTTTATTTATTTGTAGGCAAAACTAATAGTTAAGATTTTATATTAAAAATTTATGGGGGCACCTGGGTGGCTCAGTTGGTTAAGCCTCTGCCTTTGTCTCTGGTTTTGATCTTGGGGTCCTGGGATTGAGCCCCACATCAGGCTCCCTGCTCAGTGGCGAGTCCTCTTTTTCCTCCCCCTCTGCTTCTCCTCCTGTTCATGCTCCCTCTGCCTGTCTCTCTTTCTCTCAGATAGAATAAAATCTTTAGAAAAACTTGTGGACAAAGACTAAAAGAACAGAAATACAATCTATGCTTCCAAACCAGCAAATGATTTTTTTTTTTTTAGACAGAGAGGGGTGGGGAGAGGGAGAGAGAATTCCAAGCAGTCTCCATGCCTAAGCCTAGCATGGAGCATGATGTGGCGCTTGATCTCAGCCCTGAGATTGACCTAAGCCCTAATCAAGAGTTAGACACAGCCCACTGAGCCATCCAGGCATCCCCAAATGAGCAAAAGATATTAAAAGGGGGGCAGTATATATGTGGAAAATTTTATCGTTTCTCTAGAAGGTAATAAAGGAAATGAACAATTTTTTTTTTAAGAATGGTAAACAGAAAACACAAAAGAAATAGGTGAAAAAGTCCAAATCAAGAAGCACTAACACAACATAAAAGAGAACCTTTGCCAATGTTTAAATGAGATGAGTGTTTCTAAACCAGAAGGGAAGGGGATGGTAGACCAGGATAGCTTCCCCAATTTCATGGTTCTTGAATTTGCTCTTAAAGGTGTTTTTATGAAACATTAAAAAAATATGAAAATACTGTTCCCACAATCTTCTTCTTCTTCTAGCAGAAGAATCTGCTAGAGAAAAAGCTTCAGACAACCAAAATGACAGGACAGAAAACAACATAAGGTATAGTGGCCATGATTATCTGTGGTCCCTGACATCACAAATATGAATCTGATCAAGACTTTATTTTTTTTTAAGATTTTATTTATTTACTTGATAGAGATCACAAGTAGGCAGAGAGGTAGGCACGGGGCGGGGGGCGGGGCGCGGAGCAGGCTCTGTGCTGAGCAGAGAGCCCCACGTGGAGCTCGATCCCAGGACCCTGAGATCATGACCCAAGCTGAAAGCAGAGGCTTAGCCCACTGAGCCACTCAGGCGCCCCTGATCAAGTCTTTAGATCTAACTCCCAATTCACAGGAAATATGGTGGCCAGAGCAACATGTTGAATGCCACAGGGATGCAATCAGCCAAATCCAGGATATGGGACACTCTGTCTGACACACTGTCCATCTTCATCGATAAATAAAGTGGAAGAAAAAAAGATGGAGAACCTATAGGTTAAGGGTCATAAGAGAACTATTAACCAATTGCAATTATTGGATCTTACTAGGAGTCAAGGAAACTGTTTAAGTACTTATGAGGTCATTGAAGAAATTTGAATCTTGGAAATTGAATGATGTGAAAGATTATTGGTGTTTTTTTTTTAGGTATTGTAATGGTATTTTTTTAAGGTGGTAATGATTTTTTAGGTCACATATAATAAATCCTTATTAGAAAAACCTGCTGTACTGTTCATACGTGAAAATATGTGATGTCAGAATTTGCTTCAAAATAATCTGGGCTGGGTGAATGACCAACACACGACTGGCAATGAGCTGAAAATTGTTGAAGTTGGCTGATGAGTGCATGGAGTTTCATTATAGGATTCTTTATGCTTTTGTTTATATTTAACATTTTCTGTAACAAAAAGCAACAATAAAAATAAAGACTAGCAATAAATGAATTGTGTTCAACATAAGCAGGTAGGGGAAAAGCCAATATGGGAAAAAGAAAATGGAAGAAAAATGCAGATAAGAACAAAAAGTAGTGAAATAGAAAAAAAAAGATACAGTTAATAGAAAAAGATGTTACAGTTGAGAAGATCAACAAAATCCAAAATGGTTCTTTGGAAAAGATAATATAATCAGCAAACCACTATCAAGACTTATCAAGAGTAAAAAGAGGAAAGGCATAATAAAAATTGTAAGGAATGATGACAGAGTAAGGCTGGAGATAAAAAAGTTATTCCACTGTAAGCGATTGTCATGACTAACATTGTCAATACACTTGAAAACTTATGTGAAAAAGGTAATTTTCTAGAAAAATGTTAATTGTCAAAATTGACTTTAGAAAAAACAGAAAACAATATACCACTGACTGTTCTTTAGTAATTAACATTTTATGAACCATTTACCCCTCTTCACAAAAAAGAGTCTAGTTCCAATAGTTTTATAAAACAAGTAGTCCTGATTTTATGCTGTTTCAAAGAGGTGAAAAAAGGGAAAGCTACCCAAATCATTTTTTAGCCCAAATAATTTTTTAAAAAGATTTTATTTATTTGACAGAGATCACAAGTAGGCAGAGAGGCAGGCAGAGAGAGAGAGAGGAAGGGAAGCAGGCTCCCTGCTGAGCAGAGAGCCAGATGCGGGACTCCATCTCAGGACCCTGGAATCGTGACCTGAGCCAAAGGCAGAGGCTTTAACCCACTGAGCCACCCAGGCACCCCAAGCCCAAATCATTTTTAAGGATGTGTTAAGTTTGATATTCATACCAGAAAAAAATGGTTTATAAGACAAAAATCATAAACCAACTATCCTATGATATTAAGGTGCTAAAATGCAAAGTAAAATATTAGCAATTCATATTTTGCAGTTTATATAAAAATAATTAATCTTGTTCAAGTAGGGTTTGTCCTGGAAAGGTACAGAACTTCAGCATCATAAAATCTTTTAAGGAATATGCCATATTAACAAATTAGAGAAAAATACATGACACTTAATAGCCACAGAAGGAAAAAAATACAGAAGGAACATTTATTCAATTTCCACAATCATTTAAAAAGGTAAAGTTTTATCTTTAAAAAAAGTAAAGTTTTAGTAAATTTAAGGGTAAAGGTAGTCATCAAAGTAGTATTCCATATAAAAAGGTTGAAGAAAAAATATAATAATCTTAATAGGTACAGAAAAAAATTTATAAAATTCAACATTACTTCACTTAAAAAGTAGGTCTTCTATCAAAATAAAGGGTAAAGGATAGTCATAACAAACCTATAGCAAGGGATGCCTGGATGGCTCAGTTGGTTAAGCATCTGCCTTTGGCTCAGGTCATGATCCCTGGGTCTTGGGATCCACCCCACATCGGGTTCCCTGCTCTATGGGGAGCCTGCTTCTCCCTCTCCCTCTGCCTGCTGCTCTGCCTGTTTGTATTCTCTCTGTCAAATAAATAAATCTTTAAAAAAAAATAAAGTCAGAAATAACACATGTATATCCATTACCACAGTGTCTTTTTGTCATTGTACTGGTAATGTTAGCCAATACAATAAAACACAAAAAGAGAGATATGATTGGAAAGGAAGAGACAAAACTACTCTTGTTTGTAGACAATATGATTGTCTATAGAGAAGTTAAGCAAATCCACAGAGAAAGATTTCTGGAAATGTGATCAATATATAAGAATTGGTAAAGGTAAATATTATTAACAAATGTAATTAAAAATATATCTCATTTGTAATTGCATCATAAACAATAAAATACACTTAATAAATTTAAAAATAAACTTAAGAGATGTATAAAATGCTTAAAGGGAAAATTACCAATATTGAAGGACATAAAATAAGATCTGAATATATGGATAGAAAGACTCACTGTCCAAAGATGACAATTCTTCCCAAAATTATCTTAAAATTAAATGCAAGTAAATTTTAAAAAATTTATGGAATTATAAACTTGACAAACTTATTAAAAAACTATATGCTGAAGCACCAAGGATATCTAAGACAGTATGAATAGAATATCTAAGACAAAATGAACAAGTTGAAGGAAGTTGCCTTACCCAACATCAACTCTTCTTATAAAGCTAGAGTGATGAACATGGTGTGCTATTAGCATAGGGATAGATGAATGGGTCAGTAGAACAGAATGGAGAGCGCTGATCCTTCGGTGACTTTCCAAGAATAAGCATGGCTGCTTCACTTCTATTTTTCAAATGTCATGCAAATGTCTCCTGTGGCCAGCTCTAGACCAAAACCATACAGGAAAGGGAATTCTAGGAAGTGAGATTCAACTTAGCGAAGTCAACACAATACAAAGCACCATAGTCCATGCTTGGTCAACTTGGCATCCACAAATACCCATTTTCACTATGCTTAACTTTGAAATAAAGTTTGAAAGCAAAGGATAGTAAACTTGCACTTCTGCTTAACATGATGCGTCGCTCCCTTGCAGAATGAAAACGTGTGAGATCAATTTGTTATCCATATGTAGAAAGAAAAAGTACATTCTTAATGCTCCCCACCGCAAGAAGAGTGATGCTCATTTCTCTTCTAGCTGAGTCATATTCCCCCTGTGATATCTTATAACTTAATTGCTGACAAGTAATGTTAAAAACTTATTTAGAGGGGTGCCTGGGTGGCTCAGTGGGTTAAGCCTCTGCCTTCGGCTCAGGTCATGATCCCAGGGTCCTGGGATCGAGCCCCGCATCGGGCTCTCTGCTCAGCGGGGAGCCTGCTTCCCCCCCCCTCTGCCTGCCTCTCTGCCTACCTGTGATCTCTGTCAAATAAATAAAGAAAATCTTAAAAAAAAAACTTATTTAGACAGTAGAGGAATGGGGAGGAGAGACTTTTTTATTAACGCGGAAAAATATTTACACTGAAGTAAGAAGAAAAGTTTCATACTTCTGCAATTGTTTTAGCTGGTATTTATAAATACTCTTACACTTCCCATTTCATACTCCCTGCCTGGTGAGGTGACCTTGGTTTCTGGTCTGGACCCATAACACTTCTTCCTGCATTGGGTTGCAGTAGTTTTGCTACTGAATTTAATCACAGGAATGGGAAGAGAGCCCCATTCTCCCCTTTGGAAGTCAAGACAGTCACCCCAGCAGGACCAATAACCTTCTTAGCCTGTTGATTCACTGGCAAGAGAAGTTCAAAGTAGCCAGGTCCAGTGTCAACGTCTAGCTGAGTGGAACCACTTCTCTGTGCCCTTTTTGGGGAACTAATACCTCTAGATCAGCAGAACCCAACATTTCAGAGACCGAAAGTAGCATTTTTTTGCTAGAGAAGCATCGTGTGTTATATTGAGGAAAGCTATTCTCATTTATTTTTTTTAAATATGTTCTTTTTGTTCTACAGGTTTTATTACTTATTTGAGAGCGAGAGTGAGAGAGAGAGAGAATATGAGAAGGGGTAGGGTAACAGGGAGAAGCAGATTCCCTGCTGAGCAGGGAGCCTGATATGGGGCTGGATCCCAGGACTCCGGAATCATGACCTGAGCCGAAGGCAGATGCCCAGCTGACTGAGCTGTTCTCATTTCTAACCTCTGCTTCCTGACCCATGGATCACTGCTTTGGGAGAAACAGCAACATAGGTCAGTTGCTGATCTAGAGAACATCTTGCATCCCAAAGGACATTACCCAAGCCCTGCAAGGTGTTGCCACCCAGGTGCTACTGTAACTGAGGCTTCAGAAGGCCATTTTACTGTTCCCTCAGGCCAGCTGCTCAGGGTGATGGGGAACATGTTAAGATCAGTAAATTCCACGAGCTTGAGCCCATTGCTGCTCTTCATTTGCTGTGAAAGGAATTCTTTGGTCAGCCATAGAAACTTTCAGTTCCCTCACATGAACCTTGAGATGGGAATTTAAAGCCCTGACTCATCATACTCTTTCCCCAAATTCTTCAGGGCATTTTAACAATCTACCAATCTTAATTCTAATTATATTAAAGCAAATAGTCAATCAAAACACTGACTTCCATAGGCACCAAATTACAACTGTCTACAGATGATCACGTAAAGAAACTTTTTCTCCTGTATCAGTGATCCCTGTACCCTTGGTAGCCCTTGGTAATCCTTGGTAAGGGTCATATATGCCTTTTTTTTTTTTTTTTAGATTTTATTTATTTATTTATTTTGAGAGAAGGAGAGAGTGAGCACGAACAAGGGGGAGATGCAGCTGGAGAGGGAGAAGCAAGCTCCCTGCTGAGCAGGGAGTCTGATGCAGGGCTCCATCCCAGGATCCTGGGATCATGACCTGAGCCGAAGGCAGATGCTTAACGACTGAGCACCCTAGGTGCCCTTATTTATGCCTTTAAATCTATTTAGATCACAAATCAATTTTATAATCCAGACCAAATTTAGAGAAGGCATCACTCACTAAGGTTCTGATCTTCTTGGAAACCATGTCTGCTAACATGTTCTGTATTAGTCAGGATACAATCTGAGAAGCTGGACTACGAGGCATGACAAAGAAGGACTTTCTCATGGGAGTTTGTACCCAATTATGGGAGCTGGTTATATAGTCTGTATATAGGATTGTTACTTCTTTCTCTGGGGCTGGGGACAGGGACAGGCAGTTGAGAAGGAAAGATGTATGTGCGGGAGGGGAGCAAGGACAAACTGGAAACTGCCTCACTCTCATCCCGACTGTAAGCCTCTGACTCTATGAGTGCAGGTGACCTGCAAGAGAATCTGGTCCTTTGTTTTAGAACTAAATCCACACCTAGCTCAGGAGTTGGGGAAACTGCTGAGGCTCTGTGGGAAATAAAGGAGCTTTGTGCCCGTCTGTTTCTCCCCACCTCCCCTATCAGCAAGGTGAGCCAGCAAATCTGTCATAATGCGTGAGCCAGCCCAGGGCCTGCCTTCCACAGTGTAAACAGGCAGCGGCTGCTTCACTGCTGTTGCCAAGTATCATGCAGATTTCTCCTGTGGCCGGCCCTAGCCCGCAACCACGCAGGGAGGGAGATTCTGGGAAATGTAGTCCTAGCTTAGCCAAGCTGACTACAAAGCCACTACACTCTTTATCAAAAGGTTAAAACATATATAATCTAAGGCATAAATATGTGGTATAAGCATAAAGACATTATTGAGCAGGAAAACTATGTCAATTAAAATGAGGATGGAGGGCACCTGGGTGGCTCAGTCAGCTGGGCATCTGCCTTAGGCTCAGGTCAGGATCCCAGGGTGCTGGCGTGGAGCGCCGCATAAGGCTCCCTGCTCAGCGGAGAGTCTGCTTCTGCCTCTGCCTGCTGCTCCTTGCATGTGCTCTCCCTCTCTCACTGTCTCGGTCTCTCAAATAAATAAAAATCTTAAAAAATAAAGATGAGCTCTGGGGAGGAAGAAGGGAACAGGACTAGGGAGGGCCTATAGGCTGCCCATTTTCTGTGACGGTTTATTTCTTTTCTTTTCCTTTTTTCCTTCCTTCCTCCTCCCTCCCTCCCTCTCTCCTTCCCTCCCTCTCTTCCCTTCCCCCTTTCTTTCCTTCCTCCCTCCCTCTCTCCCTCCCTCTCTCCCTCCGTTCCTTCCTTGTAGGCACTCTGCCCAGTCCGGAGCCCAACTCAGGGCTTGAACTCATGACTTTGAGATCAAGACCTGAGCCGAGATCGAGTCAGACACTTAACTGAGCCATCCAGGCACCCCTGTGACATTGTATTTC
This sequence comes from Lontra canadensis, assembly GCF_010015895.1. NCBI lineage: Eukaryota > Metazoa > Chordata > Mammalia > Carnivora > Mustelidae > Lontra > Lontra canadensis. The sequence goes on from NW_022631044.1 coordinate 489,408, forward strand.
TTAAAACTGCTGTCATATAGCTGTTTGATGAAGTATGTCATGGTGGATATATGGGTATTCTTTTTATTATTCTCTATACTTGCTTGTAGGTTTGAAGTGTAGAAGGAGGGAAAGGAGGGAAAAGGATAATAACACGAATTGCTGATGTTTACTGACCACTAGACTTGGCCTTTGGATTATGCCACTTAGGTAGAGAACAGGTTTCTTTCTCCGGATTGAGGGAAGAAGCCCAGCTGTGGACACCCATATTCTGTCTGAGACCTAGTCGGGGTCCCAGAGCGACAGGGACCCAGGAAGTTGGAGAAGATGTATTGTGCGGGCCCCTCTGCTGCCCTTTCTCCCAGCACCCTTGAGAATTCTTGTCCCTTTCTCCTTTCTGCCCTCTCCTCTGCGGGGTGTCTCTTCATCTCTCTTGCTCTCTCGTCTTTCCAAAGAGGGGCTTTGCATCCAGGAGAAAGGTGCTCAGTGGGGTAAGTGCAGGTCTTTTGAGTTAAAACGCAATGTAATAATAATCAGGCCTCAAGGGAAGCCCAGCCCGCAGGATGAGAGGGCCTGGGGCTACCGTAGGGAAACCCCACACCCCCTCCCGCTGCCCCACTGCCTCAGCTCCCGCCCACACCTGTTGTTCCCCTCTTCTGCCCCTCCTGCATCCCCTTGCACCCGACAGGCCAAGAGCAAACAAGGTTGTTTGTTCCTCTCTTCCCGGAATGTGCAGGGACACAGGGGCGGCTCTCTCTATGCAGACAACACACATCGCACTTTGCAGTTACCTACTGTTGCCTAACTTTTTCTTATATATGCTGCTTTTAAGACTTTCTCTGAAATCCTAGGTCTTCAATTAGACTGAAGTTAACAAACATCTGTTTGTTTGAGGCCCATTTCTTGTGCTGGGTTTATGATGGGTACAAAGGAAAGAAGAATACAGTTTCTTCCCAGTGGGAACTCACCATCTCATGATGGTGGGGGTGGGTGCAGGGAGATTCACAACCATCAGACTGAAGGGGCAGTTCTATGGGAGCAGAAAGGAAAGAAAGTAGTTACAACTTCAGAGATCCAGGAGGGCTTCTTGGAGGGAACTTTCCTCTGCAGATAACCTTCAAAGAGAGGGAAGCTTATGAAAGCAAGGAGTAGGTGAGATGAAGCAGACAGAAAATGCTGTGAGAGAAGAGAGAAGGGCTAGCCAGTATGGGCCCCTAGGGGCCTCCCAGCTTTAAGAATGGGTAAAGGCAGAGGGAAGAAGGAATGCTCAGAGAGAAGAGAGGAGGACTGGGGCAAACAATCCTCATGCAATGACACTAGGATGTTTTCTACCCACTTTAGAGTACTTTAGAGCTGGTTGGGCCCTCAGCAGCAAACTAGTCAAAACCCTTTCTTGTACTGAAAAGGAAGGACATTGAGACCCAACTGATTGGGGAGTGATGTGCACAAAAGGGAAAACTGGGTCCAGGACTCAGCTTCCAGCTCACGCGACCCCAAGTCTCTGTGACAATCCAAGACCCAAGTCAGCACCTTAACTCTCGTTCTGGCCAGCAGCCGTGCCTGCCACAGTGCCTAGCCCACAGTGGGCACAAACCTACTGAATTCTGTGTCTTCCTTATTCCTCCAGTTTCTGAAGAAATGGCCAAGAAAGAGGGATGGTCCTCTATCAAATCTTGTCCTACCCCAGGCTCTGGGTGGGGGGGTGGGGTGCATCCTGATGGTGCCTTCTTGATCCCCGAAGTCATGCTGTTACTCCCACTTTACAGAGGAGGAAACTGCATCTTGGAGAGCTAGGTGGTCTGCTTTAGAGCTGGTGAACTGCCTGAACTCAAACCCAGGTCCATCTGACTCTAAATTCCATGATGCGGGGGTCAGTGTAAATGGTTGAAATGGAATTTCATTGAGTTGACATCCGTTCCTTGCCCACAGCCCTTGGGGCAAGATTTTTTTCCCTTTGGGGTGAATAGGGGATGGCATTGTAGTAGAAGAGTGTGTACGAAAGAGGGTAAATCCTTCTAAGGACCACCTTGCTTTCACTGTCATAACTGATTGAACTTCCCCCAGCAAACAAAGTTGTTGGTTCTTTTTTTAAAAGTCACCCCCCATGTCTTTAGTGCCTTTCTGCATCATGGGCTTTAGAACCCAGTCTGAGGTTGCAGAAACTCAGGGGCATTGTTGAAAGGGAAACACATAAAAAGAACCGCATTATAGTGTGTGTGACCTCTCCAAGTGTCTTGTAAACAGATGCAGCTGGACAGAGGAGAGGATGAGAGAACCATCTAGAGAGAGGTTTCTGTGCTCAGAAGAAAGGAAAATGGAGATGACAGTGATGCTGATGGTGTTGGGGTGTATGAATTTTGCAGGGAGATGTGGGGTGGTGTTGAGCAGGGATAAAACAGACTTGTCACAGGCTCTGCACACCAGCCCAGATCTCCCCTCATCCACACAGGTGGGTTTCTGGGGTTGTCCCCAGGCCTTTGCCATGCCCTACTAAGGCTGGGGAGGTTGAGTCCAGGTTGGGAACAGGTTGGGAGAGAACTGGGTGGGAGGAAGCACTGAAGTCCTGGGAAAGCTCGTGGTCCAGGCCAGGTGCAGAGGCCAGGCCTTGCTGTCAGCGGGAGGTCTAGGAGTGGGGCAGGGACTCTGGCTGCCTGTTTGTTCAGCACTGAGCTGCGGTTCCTGTTAGGAAATGCCCTTGTTGGTGTCCAGGCTGATTTGTTTGCAGTTCGCGCTTACATGGGGAGCTGCCCTTCGGAGTCCTGGCTTCACACATAGGGGTAGGCGTGGGAAGGGGGAACATGAGCAGAACCCAGAGCCTGCAGGGTCTGGAGTATAATCTGGGAAAATGAATTATCTACAGCTTCTGGTGAGGAGAGGGAGGGTTGGGCCTCACGGGAAGCTCAGTCCTGCCTTCTTGCTTTCCAGAGAAGAGCCATGGCAGAGGTCTGACTGGGGAAGGGCTTGGAGTCTGGCTTCCTCACTCCCCTGTGGGGATTGTCTAGTGAAGAGCAAAACATCCCAATGCAGGTTCCACCTTGAGATGCTGATTCAGTTGGTCTGGGGCGTGGCCAGGCCGTTGGGACTGATAAAACCTTCCCAGGTGATTCCAGCTGTGCCGCCAAGGTGAGAACTGCTGTTCCAGAGTCTCCCAGCTTCTCAAACCTTCACATGCATATGGCTCACCTCAGAATCTTGTTGGATTATAGATCCCACTCAGTAGGCCTGGGTTGGTTCTTTAGCTTCTGCGTTTCTAACACAACCCCAGGTGATGCTAATGCTGCCGGTCTGGGGACCATACTTTTTTTTTTTTTTTTTAAGATTTTATTTATTTATTTGACAGAGAGAGAGAGATCACAAGTAGACAGAGAGGCAGGAAGAGAGAGAGGAGGAATCAGGCTCCCTGCTGAGCAGAGAGCCTGATGTGGGGCTCGATCCCAGGACCTGGGATCACGACCTGAGCCGAAGGCAGAGGCTTTAACCCACTGAGCCACCCAGGCGCCCCTGGGGACCATACTTTGAGTAGCAAGGCTCTGTACCTGCTTTGGACTCCTCATTCCAGTTGTCCTCATTGCTCTGAGGGAAGGGGGTAGAACCATGAACCCAAGCTTCCTGCACCTGTTCACCCGGCCCACCCTTTCCCCACTACCTCACTCAGTGAGTAATCAACAGGCATCCCAGACTCTCTGGCCGAGGTCAGAGCTCTAGTCATTTTTAGGGTCTAAGTGGACTGAACAGATCCCAGGCCCTATCTAAGACAAACCGGTTCAGCTGGCTCCAGTTGGGAGTGTGGTAGAGGGAGGGAGCGGGCAGGAGCCAAAGCAGCAGGCACATCCTTTTCTGTCCTGTTGGGCAGACAGGACCCACATATCCTATGGTAGGGCACATTCCTAAAGGTGGGTGTAATAATACTTTCCTCCCACACAATCTGTTACAAGGAGGCCTTGCCATGTCCCCAGCCACTCTTCTTGGACCGAGGCTAGCCCTCTGACTTTTTTTGCCCTATGGAACGTGGAGAAAGTGACTGTGGAACTCCTGAGGCTGGACCTTATGATCTGAAGTTTTCCCTTTGCCTTTTGGGATGCTCACTCTTGGGATCCAGCTTCCACCGAAGAAGCCCAGACTAGCCATGTGGAGAGTTGTAGAGAGGATCCAGCCTTCCAGCCCACCCTGCCAAATCCCTAGATGTGTGAATGAAGCTATCCAGAATGCTCTAGTCCCGGGCATCTGACAGCAACCCAGACCAGCTACAGAATTTGTGAGGCCCACTGTAAAGTGAAGACATAGGGTCCCTTGTTCAAAAATGATTATGAATTTCAGGAATAGCAACAGCAGAGCATTAGATCAACTGCAGGGCCTCTCTGAGCATGGGGCCCGGTGCAGTGGCCTAGGTCCCAGGGTTGTGGAGCCAGCCTGATTGCAACCTCCTAAGAAATCCTAGCTGATACCACATGAAACAGGACATCCCAGCTGAGCTCTGCCCAAATTCCTGAAGACCAGAGTTGTGAGCAAATATAGTAGTTGTTGTTTTAAACCACCAAGTTTTGGAGTGGTTAGCTACGCGACAGCCGATCCCCAAATCCATCCCATGGCCCAACTCTTTCTCAGGATGGGAGAGCTGTGACAGGAGGCACCAGCAGGCCAGACCTGTGGCCTAAGAACAATGACAGGTCATAATGCTTGTTCACTAAATGGACGAATCTTTTGACGATGCAGCCAACTTACAGACCGCAGCAGGTTAAAAACTAACTCCAGCCCAGAGTTCCAAGGTGTGATTTCCCCAGAATATGCCGACCTGGAGGAAGGCAGAGGAGGCAAGGACAATGACCCTGCTGTTTTTGCCTTTTCTCTCGGGAGGCAGGGGGATGTGCAAAAGAAGAAAGGTCTTGCTAGACAGACAGACCTAGGCTTACATCCGGCATGTGACTGGGGAGGCTCACGCCTCCTCATCTGTTCTCATCCTGCTCCCCTTGTGGCTTTCCCCATCTCTGAAAATGGCAACTTCATCCTTCTACATGCTCAGGCCAAAAAATGCAGTCATCCTTGGACCTAGTCTTTCTCTCATCCTCACATCCAGTCCATCAGCATAGTTCTCATAAGACTTCCTTCCAGATATACCCGGAATCTGACTTTACCCAGCCACCCACACTGATGCTACAGTGGGCCAAGCTTCTTGTCTCTTGCTAGGATCACTACAGTAGCTACCTATCTGTTCCCTTGCTCCCATTCTTGCCCCTCTCCGTCCTTCAACCCGGCATTCAGGGTGGTTCTGGCAAATGGGGTTAGAGCATGTTACTTCTTTGCTCAGTATCCTCCAGTAACTTCCCAAGTCATTCCAGGTAGGGGCTGACAAGGCCCTTGACAATGCTTATTTCTCTAAACTCATCCAGTACTCTTCAACACCTGCCTCCCCATATGTACACACACTCCGATCCAGCCACACTGGCCTTTGGCTTTCCCTTGGACAAATCTCCTCCTGCCTCAGGGTCTTTGCACTTCTGTTCTCTCTGCCTGGAACACTTGTCCTCCAGATATCTGTAGGGTGCATTCCCCATCTTCTCAAGGTCCCTGCTGAAATGTCATCTTTTTAATGAGGTCTTCCTTGACCTGACCCTCTCTGCATTGTCCTATATTCCTTATTTCCTCATACTGCTTAATTTTTCTTTGTAGTACTTATCACCATCCAACATACCTGTGTTTTACTAACTTATTTATTTTTATAATATCTCTCAACAAAAATAAAAGCTGTCCAAGGACAGAGATTACCTGCTTTGTTTACTGCTTTTTCTCTTTGTGCCTGGAACTGAGCTTGGCCCAGAATGATCAGCCCACAAATATTTGTTAAATGAATAAACCAAATGAATGAATGTAACTGATGTTAGCTTCACCTAATACAGCCCACTTTGTTGGATTCAGTGAAATTGAAAATAAGTAATAAAGATACAGCTCCTGGCATAGAACAGGGGCTTGTGCATGCATATGTGTGTGTAGCAGGGAGGAGATGTGAGCCGGGCAGGAAACAGCTCATCAGCCCGGTTAGTGTCTTCCCCTTTGGCTAGGTGCTCCTCTCCCGGCTCCTAAGGAGCCAGGTAGGGGTGCCTGGGTGGCTCAGTTGCTTAAGCATCTGACTCTTGATTTCCACTAGGGTCATGATCTCAGGGTTGTGGAATGGGGCTCTGTGCTCGGAACTGTGGGGTCTTCTTTCTTGTCCCTCTCCCTCTGCTCCTCTGCCACCCCCCCACCCTGCTCATGCTCTCTCTTTTGCTATCTTTCTCTCTCAAATAAATAAATAAAATCTTAAAAAAAAAAAAAAAAGGAGCCAGGTAAGCTGTCATGAGCTTGAGTTTCTGGTTCAAGATCACCAGGGTGTTGGCTTTTTTCTAGGGAATTCTGGGTAGGGATTGATTTGGGCCAAATACATCACATATCACTTGAAACTTACCACTTTTCTAAGCAAAAATTGTACCTGAATCCAAGTTCTTATAAGTTCTCCCTGCCATCTCTCTGAATCATCATTTAATCCAATGACTCTCAGTCTTTTTTATGCATTTAATATAATTTTTTAAAAATTATTTTTTAATGATTTTTTTTGCTTTTAGACCTCAGAAACAGAGCTGGCTTTCCAACCATTCATGATCGTTACCCTCAGAGGTCCATACTAGACCCCACTCCTCTTTTTGTCTGTCTTTTCCTCTTTATCCTCATCCTCTTGCCCGTTCCGCCCCACCCCAGTCAGCCTCTCTCTCATGTATTTGCTGTTTTTTATTATTTATGGATCCATGTAAAACATGTAGGGTGGTTTTGTATATAGGTTTTAAATTTATATAGAGTATTGTGTATAAATTCCTTCCTTCCTTCTCTTCTTTTTCTACTCAAAACTATTTTAAAGGTCTCTCTTCAGTGCTGTATGTGCAGAAGTTTCATTGTTTCTAATACCTGTTTTCTAGAATTTCACATTGTGAATGAAAGTCTGTTGTAGGTTAATTTTTATCTGTGGAAAACCTTCTCTGTTGTTGAAAAGCTTAGAGGATGATTTCCTTATCATCAGTGTTCAAAACTCTCAACAAGACACTTGGATGTATATTTTCTCTCCACACATCTTTACAGCTGAGGGCAGCCAGCAATTGGAGGGGGGAGTTTTGGATGTCTTGAAGATGAGGTGTCTGAAAAGCCTCCCAGTGGAGACACCAGACAAGATGTTGGATCTGAGAAGGTGTCTGGGCTGGACATAGATTTGAGGGTCATGTTCATGTGGATTCTAGTTGGAAAAGAAAAACACCAGTGCATGAGATGAAAGATGGAGGAGGATGGGCAGGTGGGGAGATGAGCAGGCTGAGCTCCTGAAAACAGGTGTTGGAGGTCTTGTTTTTAGGTAAGCAATTGTTTTCCTCCCCTCCATTTACAAAATTCTAATCAAATATTTCAAACACTAAGAAAATTATAGATGAAAACACAATAAATACTAAGAGGCCACCATCCAACTCTATTGACTGTAGCTTTTGCCATGCTTATTTCAGGCCCTTTATATAGGAGCCTTTTCTTTTTTAAAAAATGTTATTTATTTATTTAACAGAGAGAGACACAGTGAGAGAGGGAACACAAGCAGGGGAAGTAGGAGAGGGAGAAGCAGGCTCCCCGTGGAGCAGAGAGCCTGAAATGGGGCTCGATCCCAGGACCCAGAATCAGGACCTGAGGTAAAGGCAGACACTTAACAACTGAGCCACCCGGGTGCTCCAAGTTTTTATTCTTTAAACCACATTACAGTTGCATACGCAGCCCCTTTGAGCCTCTCTCCAGTCCAATTCACTGGAGTTAACAATCATTCTACTTTGGGGTTATCATTTCCATTTATGGTTTTATACAATTTCTCCATAGTTACTTATCTATAAGCAACATATTATAGCATGAGGTGTTTTGCATGCTTCTAAACTTGAGATATTGTGGCATCCTACTGTCCTTCATCATTCTTCAGCTTGCCTCTTTCACACAGCACTGTTTGCAAGCTTTGTGTACGTAGCCCTGGTTTATTACTCTTGGTTGCTGTAGAGTACTCCAAAGACGAATATGCTACAATGCACCCATTATACTGTTGAAGGACATTTGGGTTGTGTCCAGTTTTTGGTTATCCAAACAGTCCTGCAAAGGACTGCACCTGCGGTTTTGGGCTACTGGTCACACTCACTGGAGATGCTTCAGGGATGTAATGAGCATCTGCTGTGTGCTGGGTATGGCGAAATCATAGCAGGGAATCCTTGTCACAACCCACGGAAAATGAATACTTCTTTACAAATAAGGAATCCAAGGCTCAGAAAGGAGGGTAAGTCACTTATCCACAGGATACAGGTAGTACATGGCCGAGGAGAAGGGCACTCTTTCCTGCCTCTAAACTCCTCTGGCCTTGACCCTGTCCCTTCTTCCTCAGGGAACTCACAGCCTCAGCCTTGGGGGTGAGGGTGCAACCAGAGCTTTCCTGGGCTGGTGTTTCCGCTGGCTGGAACCACACCTGGACTTGGTGCTGCAGAGGGTCCTGTCTGTGCTCACTGTCTGGACTGGCTTGGCCCAGAGACAGAACAGATAGGTGTATGATGCTGGCCACTGGGCTGTTTGTGCTGAACATAGAGTCAGGCTTGCACCTGCTCTGGGGCTAGAGTTTCGTGGGAGGCAGGACCCAGTTTTCTCAGGCTTGGCAGAGCTCCTTGTACAGTGCCCTGGAGAATATAAACTCTCTGTTCTGGCAGGGGTTTGTAGGGGCCTGGACTTGCTGTCAGGAAACCTAGGCTCTGGGCAGGTCCTATATCTAACTTGCTGTGTGACAAGACCCAGAAAAGTCACTTAGGCCCCTTGTGAAGTGAGAAGATAGCCTCAGGGGGTGCTTATCCCATTCATGGAGGCAGCATTTTGCTTTTTAAGTACCTGTCCCTCCTGGGCACCGTCTCAGGGAGACTGAGAACACACCAGGGCTAGGGGGCTCCTGGAACCTACAGACTGAAGGGCAGGGTAGACGGAAAGGGTCGTCTCTCGCGGCAGTCACCAGGGGGCGCGCGCAGACCGTGTGATGCGGCCGGCCAGGACCTGGGCTGCCAGTGGCACCCCAATCCCTGGTGTCTGGGCAGCCCGGGCAAACGCGCGGGAAGCAGTAAGGCCCTTTATATGGGAGCTTAAGCTTTAAGATCAGTTTGGTCTGCAGGCACCTCAGAAGCTCCAGGAAATGAAGCCTGAGCCGAGGAGGAGGAGGGGCGCAACGCTGTGTCCCAAGGGGCTGTAGAGCACGGGTGGGGAAGGGAAAGAACGGCCAACGCTGCTCTCTGGCTGATGGCGTCAACACTTTCTAACCCTGGGGAAAAACAAGCATTTTCCACCTCCCAGGCGAAAGAGTATAATGTAGAGTCAACTGCAGGAGACCCCCAAATGTCAAAAGGAAAAATACCTCATTTTTCCTCTGATTCCTCTCCAGACCTTGGAGAGGTGGGGACAAGGAAAGCGACGCTACCCCTACCCCAGCTGGGAAGTAGCAGTGCTTGTATAGGGGACCCATTCTTCTGCTCCCAGATCATAACATTTGCCAACCTCAAGTATCCATGGTCCTTCTGTCCTGACAGTATAGGTTCTTTTCTGATTCTAAAACTAATATATACATGAAGCATAAAAATAAAGCAATACTGAAATTACCATTAAGAAAATGAAAGCCCTCTCATAATTGCTTAACAAAATAGTCACCGTGAATGGCACTTTTCACATTTCTTTCTTTCTTTCTTTTTTTTTTAAGATTTTATTTATTTATTTGACAGAAATCAGAAGTAGGCAGAGAAGCAGGCAGAGAGAGAGAGGGAAGCAGACTCCCTGCTGAGCAGAGATCCCGATGTGGGGCTCTATCCCAGGACCCTGGGATCATGACCTGAGCTGAAGGCAGAGGCTTTAACCCACTGAGCCACCCAGGCGCCCCCACATTTATTTCTATTTTATATATACACTAACACACATATTTATTACAATGATCTTTACAAAAATCATTGACTCAAACAATAGCACTATTCTTTAACTTGCTTTATTTCTCACTTAGACATTGGACATACTAAGTGTCCATATATCTCTCTGCCTTATTTATTTATTTATTCATGATAGAGAATGCAGGGGGTGGGATAGAGAGAGAGGGAGAGAGAGAATCCTAAGTAGGCTCAACACCCAGTGAAAAGCCTGATGCTGTGCTCGATCTCATGACCCTGAGATCATGACCTACGCTGAATCAAGAGTTGGTTGCTCAATGGACTGAGACACCCAGGTAGCTCAGCTCTGCCGTACTTTTAATAACTGGTTGTACAGCGCACTGATACACTTAACTGAGCCAGCCCACCACTGATGGACCTTAAGTTGTTTTTCCATTTCTCCTCATGACAAGCATTCTTTTTTTTTTTTTTTTAAGATTTTACTTATTTATTTGACAGACAGAGATCACAAGTAGGCAGAGAGACAGGCAGAGAGAGAAGGGAGGAAGCAGGATCCCTGCTGAGCAGAGACCCTGGGATCATGACCTGAGCCGAAGGCAGAGGCTTAACCCACTGAGCCACCCAGGCGCCCCCATGACAAGCATTCTTACAGGCACTGTGCTCCCCGCAAGTTACTCTTTAGGAGAGATTCTTAAATGAGCACTTTCTAGGATGAGAGAGACGCTCATGTGAATGTTGGCTGATGCTGCACTGTGCTCCACAAGCTGATTACCTGGCCTGTGTGTCCACCCACAGTGCGGCCAAGTTCCTGATGGGTTTCGCCACAACCTCTCTGGAGGTGAGGCTGGAACCCTTCAACTCTTGGAACTGATGGTTGCCTGACTTGGTCACTTCTGGAGGTCCTAGCAGCTCGCTAAGGAACCTTAGGGGAGGGTGAAGAGGAAGGAGGGCCCACAGGTCACGGAAGAGGATTTGTTTGTTGAATTCAGAAATATCAATGGCATGAGAAAGGACTTCATAACTCCAACAAGAGCAGTGATTCTAAAGTGGCTTTACCTTCCAAGGGGTGGGGGTGGAGCAGAGGGGCCAGTCATTGGAGTGAGGCACCAGTGAGGGTCCCTGGGAGGGAACCGTGTTACTCTTGAGGGAAAGGGGCCATGTCGGCACAGATGCCTCAGGGACCAGTCCACTGCTTTTTCCAAACTCTAGCATCTGTCTGGAGGTGGAGGGAAATTCTATGCCTGGCCATACCTCCCAGTTCCAAAGGAACATATAACCTGTCTTTGAAGGAGAAGACAGATGGCTAAGGCCCCTCACAGAGGGATCCTAAGACCAAATCAGATGCTGAATTGGTTCAAAGGGCCTCTGAGCTGGAGAAACCCTGGAGGGCTTTCTGGAGGAAGTGGTTGAAACATCCGTGCACCTTGGTAAATGAGCAGGATTTGGACCCTCTGAGAAGCCTGAGCAAAGGCGGTTGTAGGAATGGTCAGTCTGTTCCGGAAACAGGAAGGAGCAGGGATTGAGGGTAAGTTGGGTGGGCAGGGCAGGAGAAGCTTTAGCTGGGGATGCGGCAGAGGCTGGTGTGGGGGTGTCCTATGGAATGGGGGTGCCTCCCTCGCTGCGCTGGCCCGGGGCTGCTCCGCCCTGGAACCACTGGCACAGCCGCAAAGCTGCCAGCCCCCAGGTGAGGGGCCCATCACTCTCGTCTTCACAACTCCACCTTTGGCTTATTTTCCTTCTCCAAACCCAACCTGAGGTTCCTCACCTCACCTGGCAGACGGTGAACTAGGGGTGCGGGAGACGCGAGGGTTAGTACCAACCCTGGGAGGCAAATCAGGGAGGGTCAGGGGGTCGGTGCCTAGGGTTCCTCCACTCCACTTTCCTCTTCCCCTTCCTCTGCCCTTTTCTTGCCTCGTGACCCCTCTCCGGGCCTGCTCTCTCTCCCGTACCCTCTCTCTCTCCCTTCTCGCCCCGTGACCTTTTGTTCCAAGCCAGTTTTTCGGGAGTTGGTCCTCCATGTGTGCGCTCATTAAGGAAAGGGTGCAAAATTCCTAACACTGGAAGAATTAAAAAAATGCTTTGCTCCGTCGCCGGGTGCCTGTCTCCTCGGAGCGGCCCCCACCTGCTGGCGGCCACGGCTGCCAAGCCTCTCCTGGGCGGGGCGCAGAGGTCCCGGCCGGCGGGGGAGGGGGGCCGGGCTCCCCCTGACCCCCACCCCGCCCCGCCCCTCCGCCCAGCAGCACGCGGCAGAGTCACGGCCCGGCCCGCGCCGCCGCGGGCTGAATCGAGCACTGGGGATTGAGGCGGCCGCCCGGTGTTTGTCCAGCGTCCGCCCCCGCCGCAGCCGGCCCTAATCTCCGATACACTTGCGAGTTGGTTTCCTGCCCCGGGGCCCCGGCTCCCCGAGCAAACAGGCCGAGCGCGGCGCTGCATCCGAAATGTGGCATTTGAGCCGCTCCGCGGGAGGAAAGCCGGAGCGCGGCCTGTCGGGGGTAATTGCCCTTCTCCGCCCCTAATCCTCCTGCCCGGCCCCTCCCGCCCGCTGCGGCCCATTGATTAGCGCCATAGCCGCGGGCTCAGCCCAGTCCCGGGAGGGGCGCCCCCGCTCCGCACCCGGGGCCTAGGAGGCGGCAGGACCCGCTCCCCGCCCCTCACTCCCTGCGGCCTCTCTCTCCAGCAGGGCTGTCTGGACTCGAAGGCGGAGAATGTCCCTGGAAAGGGCTTTGAGGTTGCGGAGGCGGAGGGAGTGGATAGGGGAGAATGAGGTGGAGAGAGGAGGGGAACAGCCTCAACCTTGCCCAGCCACACCCCAGTTTGGGGAGGTGAAACCCCCTCCTCCCCCACAGACCACGCCGTCCGAAGCATGGTAAGGGAGGATCCGCAAGGGCCTGGCTGGACTTTATTCCATCCCCCACCCCCCCCCACCCCCCGAGCTGACTGTGGAGCTGGGGGTTGACAGGTCCCTATGCACCCCAAACCACTGTCCGGTTCCCAGTGCTTCTGCGGGTGGCCAGGGCCTGCTTCCTGTGGGTCGCCCTGAGGGGCTGGGGTCTTGCAGAGACCTCCTTCGGACATTCATTCACTGAACCTGGTGGTAGAGATGAATGGAGTCCTGAGCTCAGAGCGCTCCAAGAGGAAATACACCTCCTCTATTCACCTCTTCTGAAGTCCCTGAAAAGGCCAGTGCAGTGGAAGAGAGAAATAGGGTCATATGGGAGCCTTTGGGGGCAAACCCACTGAAGCTTGAGAGATGGCCTCACAGGGACAGGACTATTTTCAGCTGGGGAGAGTTCTCTTCCCTTTTCACTTTCCAGCCTCCCATGCAGGCCTCCAGGATGCATCTCTTTCTCTCCCAGAACAGCCACCCCAGGCCAGGAAACCTGAGGCTTGGCCTTCTGGTCTAGGCCCCTGTCAGGGCCTCGCGGACAGTTCGAAGCTTGGCTTCTCTGTGTCCTGGCAAGTCTTGTTGTTGTAGCCCTTGTCGGGGGGTGGGGGGGGCGGTGGTGGTCCAGGGAGCAGGGCCTCCTCCTACACCCTGAGGCCCAGAGAAGGAAAGACGCTGGGCTGGGGTAAGTAGAAGGCTGCAGGAATGGACACAAAAGCAGAAATGGAGGAGAGAAAGCAGGTGAAGAGGGTTGGATAGTGACCTAGCACCTCATGCCTACAGGCCTCCCCTCCCGTTAACACCCTTGTACAGAGCTGTGACTAGGGTGAGGGAGGTGAGGCACCCCAGAGGGCACAAATTTAAGTAGGTGCTCCCTTTCAACATTGTGCAAAGGCAGGGTCGGCACCCTGGAGGGAGCGCCTCCTTGCCTTACCCTGGTCTCTAGCCTGCCCTCATTGCCCTAAGGGAGCACTCCCCCCAGCCAAAGGGAGCCCCAGTCACTGCCTGTCACCTGCTGATTCGCCTCCTAGCCAGACACCCCCTTGACATCATCCTCGCTCTTCACCTGGTTGGCTCCGGCTGTCTCCCAGCTGGGATAGAGCTGCCCAAGACGGGGATCTCACCCCTCTGAGACAGTGCCCAGGCAGATAGTGTGTGTCAAACAAAAAAATTGCTGATGATTGAATAAAATGACCCAAAATCTTCTACCCTCCTAGCCCCAAGTCTGAATTTTTCCCTCTGGACATGGCCAGCCACATTGGCCACCCTGGGCTTGCTTGCTTTACCTTGAACCCCATTTAATCCTCAGGCCTTCTGCCTGAGCGTGAATTTGCACAACTGGTGTGTTTGTTCTCATATCCTCTGTTACTAAGCCCTGCTTCCCTCTCCAGCCAGACACTGACTCCCTGAGGACGGGGCGCAAGGCTGGCCTGGAATTCCTTATGTGGCCTGCAGCACTCAGCCCAGGGTGGCACTCAGTGTATGCGACATGGTGAGCACCTGGGGCCCTTCCACCCATCCGAAGACTGGACAACTCTCACGCCTTATTTCTGGTTGAGGTGAGGGTGATCAAGGTCGCATGTCTCTACAGTGACAGAGCTGGGCTGAAGTCCGGAGCCTGTGTCCCAGGAGCAGGGGAATCTCCACCTGGTGTTGAGTAATTGCATCAGGCATATTACGAGGGTGTAGTACTACCTCATGTGTGTCGGTGGGGCTGGTGGGCCTCAGCTTTCTCCTATCATACCAGGTGCATGGCCACCAACTGCAGGGAATGTGACAGAGCACGCGCGAATGGGTGGGCGTGTATGTGATATCTGCTGGGGGTGCGTGTGTGGTGTCTGCTGTGTACGGATGTGTGTGTGTGCCTGGGGACGTGTGTGTGTGGTGTCAGTGGAGGGTGTGTGTGGATTCTGTTGGATCTGAGTGTAGGTTGGTGTGTGGGGGGGTGTTGGCTGTGTGTGTGTGTGTGTGTGTGTGTGTCTGCTGAGTGTGGGCATGTAAGTAGTATCTCTTGGGTTCTGTCTGTGTGTTTGTAGTGTTTGCTAAGGGTGAGGGTAAGTGGTATCTGTGGGGTGTGTCTGCGGAGCGTGTGCAGTGCTGGCTGGGAAGTCTGTGTGTAGTCTCTGCTCTGTGTGCATGTGGGTGGCTGTCGTGCCTGTAGGCTGTATTGTGATGCTGCCTTCCGGAAACTTCTGTGTAAAATGCCTGATGATATCCCCTGACCACTTACCGTATGCCTGGGCAGAGGCTGCTGCCCCTGTGCCTGGGCTGGCTAGGGAGACATGCCTGGAGGGCCTGGGGGTCCAGTGACTCAGGAGGTCAGGAAGCCGAAGGACAGCAGTAACTGACATGACCAGGGTGCATGGAAACCCTGGCGGGGACAGGCACTGGCTTCAGTGAGTGGACAGAGGCAGCGCCTGGAGTCTCAACTCTATTGAATACAGAGGGCAAGGCCCCTGCACCACACAGATGCTGGGCAGGGAAATGGACAGGACATGTCAAGTCTGGATCTCAATCCAGGCCACACATTCAGTCTCAGCACAATTCAGAAGGAGAAAGTGCTGGGAGAAGGCTGCACTCAGATGGTTGGGCAGGCGGGGCAGAAATGTGAGTCAGCTCTGCATGGGTATCCCTATTGGCATCCTTCCATGCAGAGATGGCTCCATGCCCTGCTGGGCACAGGACTCAGTGAAGAAAGCAAGAGCAGGATCTCAGCCCCACTGCCCACCTGGCTGCGTACCCTTGTGCCATGTACAACCTGCCCAACCATGCACAGTGATCCTGGGGCTTGGCCTGGGAACCTGCAACTTCTGCTTCTTCTGGAGCAAAGATGTCCTCTGGGCTTTGGAGGGGAGGGAAAGCTTGACTGACTGGGGTGGGAATGGCTTTGGAGCAGGATAGCTGGAGGCCGGCTGCCTGGGCATACTCTCTTCAGGGCTAGCCTTCACAGTGAAGGCAGGGCAGAAGGTACCAGCAATCCAGATACTTACTGCTCCACAGAGTGCCTGAATGGCCATTCATTGCCCACAGAAGAGCTATGACAGGGAAGAGACTACAAAAGAAAGTAGCAAGATGGCTGACCAAAAAGAGCATTCAGAAAGGAGTCTGGTAGAGGAGAGAAGCCTCCCAACAGTAAACCAAGTCACCAAGATGACCCAGAACTAGATTTGTCACCCCTGACTACTAACTTCTTTCTGGTCTCAGTTCTGTCATCCAATTCAGGGTGTTGGGATAAAATGACTTTAAGGTTCTTTTCCCTATGACTCTGACACAGACATAACTAGCCTGGCCTGGGGCTGACCAGATGAGGGTCACACTAGTCCTGTCCCCATTCACAGGGACATTGGGGGTGGGGTGGGGGTGGAGAAGGTGGGTGGCTCAGGACAGCTTATCCCCAGACAGAAAACCCAGCCTTGTGTCCCATCTTGCTCTCTGGAACACTGTGCTCATGTGTGAACAAAGACTTGAAAGGACTGTTATGGACTTTCAGCTCCAAGGAGGCTATGCCTTTCTAACTCAATTCTAGTATTAAATTGGAGCTGACATCTATATACTTTCAGGGCTGAGATTCTGGGAAACTCTGGCCAAACTCCAGAGCTGATGAGAGTAGTAGCCTGTGACCATTGATTTGGTTATTGGGGCCTGGAGGACAGAGAAGGGCAAGAGGCAGAGAATTCAGGCCTTTGGAGGTGAGAGGAAAGTGGAGGAGGACAAGCTGACAGCCTTAGCGCCGAGGAGGGAGGAGGGAGCGAAGCAAGATTTTTCACCCCTTCAGTAAAACAAACAAAAAAATTATTTCTATTTCCTTCTCTGAGATTAATGATAAACTGTCTGTCCCCTAAAAGAAAATGATAAAGACTCTAATTTTACTTGGAGGCTTAGAAATGCCATTTCTACGCAAAACAGGGAACCCATAATCAGACTTGAGCGGGGCAGAGCTTTGATGGAAAATGTTTTCCTCTCTCCCTCTATTTCTTCCCCTCCTTCCCCTCGCAAAGCAAGATGCCCGACAGCTAAGAACAATGCTCAATAAAGTGAAATAATATTTTAGTCAAAATAGGCCGAGACTGCTCCCAGCCAACTGTAAATTAGCATTTTGAGGGCAAATATGCAGACAATTTGAGATAATGAAGCCTGATTATTCAATCCAATGAATGTTAACTAGGGAGCAGAGGCTCCACTGCCTTATCTCACTCCCTTCGATTTATTTTTTTAATCATTTCACATTTGAACTCTTTATTTGTTTCTGTTTTATGCACCTCCTCCTTCACACACACACACACACACACACACACACACACACACACACCCTGCCTTCTTCCCCTCCTGTGCTCCTGCCTAGGAGGAGGCTCCTAGGCTGCTGAAGAGGACCGTGGGAGATGGCCTGTCTGTGTACCCGGGATCCCAGCCTGGCCTTCCAGTCAGCTCAGCAAGCCCCACGGAGCACCCATTGTGTGTGTGGCCCTTTGTGGAGTCCGAGGGGGCTGGGGGGGGAGGGGCAGGGGCGACCGGCACTAAACAGATGGATGACAAAGACCCTGCTTCTCTGAGCTTAGAGCGGGCCTGGCCGGGCCTGGGCTGTGGGGAAATCACACAGGTATATAAAGGAATGGGCCTTTAGTGTGTGAGGTGCAGGGATCTGGGATAGACAGGAAATCCAAAGACCAGGAGGAATTCCTTTTGAGGTCTTCCACCCACCCTCCCTGAAAAAGGCCCAGAGGGAGCTTCCTGCTGCCCATCCCCAGGAGTTGTGCATGACACCTTCCTTAAACTAGTCTTCATTCTGGGCAGGACTAACTTCATAGTTTGCTGGGACCAGTGCAGAATGAAAAGCCAGAGCCCCTGGTTAAAAAATCATTGAGAATTTCCAGATGGGGACAGCAGAGCTTTAAACCAAACATGGGGGCCTTCTTCTGAGCCTGGGGCCTGGGCAACTGTGCAGGCCATCCACCCATGCCACAGGCCCTGGCTCCAGGAGCGCCGGGTGGAGGTAATCTAAGCAGACTTTCTGGAGGAGGAATGAGGCAGGAACCCCCAGTTCCTGAATACAGTGAATGTTCTCCAGCCCAGATATTATGTTTACTTAGTGGTGGAGAAAACAGCTCCCAGCTGGGCGAGGAACCCTCCAGGCTCTGGTGCTCACCTGAGCCTCAGCTTTCCCCTTCGGCCTTGGCCCTGCTTTTTCCCGCACCAGTGCCTGCCTCCCCCTTCTGGCCCCTTTTCCCGTGGGCTCCAGCCTCTGTGCAGGCCCTGCAGCTCCCCTTCCCTCTGTGCCCACTGAGCATCCCTCACGGTATGCACACAGGAAGCTTCCTCCCATACATGGCCTCACCCTGGTCTGCCCTCCTCAGAATGCCTACTCCCACCACACCTCCTGCTCACAGCGGCCCATGTTCACTATGCCCAGACCATTCAGTGTGTCTGTTTGTGCTGGGATCCTCACCTGGAGGCTCTTCCTTCAGCCCCCTCCTACCAGTCCCCCCCCGCCCATCAACGCTGTTTCCTTCTCTCTCTTCACACCCAGCCAAAGAGCTCTGTTCTCAAATGGCCTGGTTCTCCTGCCAGCTCTGCCCTGCTTACTGCCATGTGCTCTCAGGCGGGTTATTTCTGAGCCTCCATTTACCTGTGGGTACATGGGAGTGGACTCAACCCTGTCCCCTGAGGTGCACGGGATGGGGGAGTGAGCTGGTACTCACATTTAAGGTACATTTAAGGGGACCGGCCCTCTTAAATGTGCACGTTAGCTTCCACTCTGGGAGGCCAAAGCGTGTGCTGCCCATCTCAGAACTACTGTGCCATTTGGAGTCCGCAACATGTATGGTGTCTTGCAATCTTGTACATTTTCTTCCACCTGGCTGAGTTTTCCCCAAGTGGTGTGGTGGGCACTGAGAATGGGCTCCTTCAGCCTCCCATGCCATCTCATTTTTGGCTGGAGAGGTTGGAAAAGGAAAAAACACATTTCCCAGAATCCCTTGCAGCTAGGGTTCTGGAAGTGAATAGGATTCCACCTCTCAGTTATCCATGATATCTGGAAGGTAGGTATGAGAGCGAGGCTGTTTCCTGCCTCTGGTTGTTTCTGGTTCTTTGTTTTCTGCAGCAGCTTCCCTTAATCCATTCTCTAGCTTCTGGGTATCAGAAGGCAAAGACAGTGGTGACAATGGCAGTCGTGGCTCAATTCTGATTTTGAGATCTCTGTACTGCAGATACAGTGGTTTGCAGATACATAGTTCAAGGGATGGTTTCAGAGGGGGTAGTGCCACCAGAGTCAGTTCAGAATTCTTCTGGAAATCATTCCTGGGTGTTCAGGTTAGGACCCACTATTCTGGCCCCTCCAACAATTTTGAAAGTACCTGATTCTCTGTATTAAATATCTCCTTATTTAAAATGCCCAGAGGGGTTTTCTACACAGAGCCTTGACAGGCACAGGTGCAAACCCGGCCTTCTTTTTCTCCTAGACACCCACAGCATACCACCTAATGTAGGTCTCCTTCTCCTAAAGAAAACATCATACCAGCAGACCTAGCCCCATGATCAGCCTCTGAGCTGCCCAGCTCATGTGCTGGTCACTGCCTGTTTGCACTGGCATTCATTCCCTGCCCTTCCCCTGCTCTGTTCTGCATGCAGGGAGCACCCCCACCCAACCATGGGTTACATGTCTCAGGATTCTCTGTCCCCTGGTTTCCTGTTGGGTTGAGCCAAGGCAAGACACTGGAGGGCAGGAAGAAGGAAAAGGCCAGAGTATTTCATGTCTTCTCTTTCTTTGCTGACAGTGGCATCTAATCTGTGCAGCCAGCTTCTGCCAGACACTCCCCGCAGATGGCTCCAGCCCCCAGTCCTTGGACCTTCCAAGTCATAGCTCTGGCCTGGCAGTCCCAGCTCTGGGCTCTGGGAGTCACCCTCCCCTCCAGTGTCCAGGTCCAGGAGTAGGAGCAGCTTCTTGCAACTTTTCACCTTGAAGTTGCCTCACCTTCCGCTTTCTGCTTTCCGGTTCTCCCCACATTCCTGTAACTGGATTCTCAAATTAAATCCCCTCCCGAATGAGCTACCTGGTGTGAGTGGGTTTCCTGACACTGCACTCCCCAGACGTACCGCGCCAGTAGTGGGCCCCTGAGCCACATCTGCCCTCCTCACCAACACAGCCTGCCCTGGCCCAGCCTGAGGAAACATCTGGGCAGAGTCCTTCAGGGTCCCATTCCCCTGCTGGGGAGTGGGGGTGGGAGTGGGGGAGGAGCCAGGGTGAATGGCAGCTTTCGCCAACACCTCACTCTTCTCTTCTCTTCTCGACATGTTTACTCACAGGCTGTCTGGAAAGTGAGAATCCTCCCTAATGGATGTTTCACCCAATTAAATAATTAACTCAGAGTGTTGCTAAGCATCCTTAGCAAATGTCTTCCAGTCCTGGAGGCTTCCTCATGCCAGGCCGTGGCTGCTGCCAGCCAGGGCCTGGCCAATACCCACACAGAAGAGGCTGGCGGGAGGAGCCAGGAGGCTGGGGGTGGGCGCCCAGTGTTTCCAGACCTTGAGGGTGACAAGTGCCCTGAGGAGGGAAGGGCAGGAGGGGTGCTTAGAATAGGGAGGCTGAAGCTCATAGGAGGGGCAGTAGGCCATGGCGTAAGGTGCCTATAGGGGAGAGGCTAAGTATGTTAAGGTTCATTCATACAGGTTCTATGAACCTGAACCAGAACCGAATCATTGCCTACTACCCACTCAGTCCTTAAAAGAAATGAAATAAGTTTATGTGGAATGGAATGCAAAAGATCTCCAAGATATGATAAGTGGGAAAAAATGTAGAGACCAATGCATACAATTTAACTTAGTATTAATAAAAACAACACGCACATGAATGCACGTACCTGCATGTCTATGAAAGAAAGCCAGAAGGAAGCATACCACACTGCTTCCAGTGGGGGGTGGGGGGTTGTGCCTGGAGTGGAGTGAGGAGAGGTGAGAGTTCCCCTCCTACTCTCCGTGTTCCTGAAATGCTAGACTCTTACAACTAGAATATATTATTCTTTCACTTCTACAATTAAAACAAACAAATAAAAAATGTAGTGAGGACTACTGTTAGAAATAAAAAAAAAAGCTATGTTTTAAAAAATGGCACAGAGGGAGGATGTAGGGGATATTATAAATTGAAGACAATAGATTCTTAACCTTAGGGAATAGATTATTGAATCAGTATTTCCCAATCATTTTGGCCTCATGTCATAGTGAGAAGTCGATTTTCAGCAGATCCCAGTACATGTGTGTGTTCGTGTGTGTGTGTGTGTATATTTGAAATAGAAATTCCACAAAATGATGTTTGCATTTGGTACATATCCTGCAGCTTAATATTTTCTATTCTTTCCTAATTTTCTTTTAGAAGTACTAGTTGCGATCCTCCAAATTGGTTTCATGAGTATTAATGGGTTCCAGGCTAGTTTGGAAAACACAGCCTAAACTGATGGGTCTCTTAGGAAAGGCTTGGCCATCAGGTCCTCCGGCACCCCTTCCCCCAGGGAGAGATTTTCTTCACTGGCAGGACCACGAGAAGGAGGAAGGCCACGCTGGCTGGGTATGCTACCAGCCCACGGGTCTGTCTTGGACCCATTATGAGCCAGAATTAAACCATTATGAACCAGAACCGAATCACTGCCTACTACCCACCTAAGAAAGACAGGAAGAAATGAGGAAGGAAGGAAGAAAGGAAGAAAAATGAGGGAGAAAAAGAGGTACGAAGGGTGGGAGAGAGAGAGAGAGAATCAAAAAATTCCACATGAGGGAGATCTCCTCCACTGGAATAGCCCAGTCTTAAAGACAGAAACCAAATCCTACCGAAGTTCAAAACCCAAGTCCTCAGTGCTAGCTGTGTGGCCTTGGCCAAGTTCCTTAATCTCTCTGCCTCTCAGTTTCTTCATCTGTAAAGTGGGCATAGATAAAAATACCTCCTTCCCTCAAGGAGTTGTAAGGCCCAAATGGATGAATACATACAGAGCCCGAAAAACAGTGCCTGTGGTAAGTGTGGGCTTTTACTGTTCTGCTTTCCCTCTTGACTGCTCCTGCTATGGAGGTGGGGCAGGGGGGAAGTGCTTTGGAGGTCAACTGCCTGCAGAAATGAATGAAATCTAGGAGAGCCCATTTCCACCCTCTCCCCTTGGCAGGGCAGTGGGCTGGAGCCGCCAGATTGAGGGGAGATGGAGTGTGGCAGGCTCTGATGGGGCTGATAAGCCACGGCTCCCGCTCCCTTGTGACTGCGCCGTGGGGGCTTGGCCCCTGCCCTTGACTCCCCCGCTCCCACACACTTCCAGAGCCAGACCTATCTCCGCCATCACCGCCCCCAAGCCAGTCCCACCCGCCCCCTGACCTCAATGGCAGAGGTGGGAGACAGACATCCCCTGTGGATTCTGGAATGGCTCACCCCATCCTCTGGCTACCCAACCTCCACCCTCATGAAAGTGGGGCTACTGCTTCTCACCTCGTCTGCACCTGGGCACTACTCCCCTGCAGCAGGTGCGCAGCTGTGGCCAGCCTCCCTCCTCCCCTCTCCAGCCCAGGGAAAGCCTCCTTGTAGCACCTGGCTCCCTGAAAGCCCTTTCTGTGACCCGGGTTCCTATGCACAACCCGCACCAGGCCTATCTCAGCCATCACTGGGCCGAGGCCAGCATCTTCAACTTGGTCATCCAAATATTAGGGAATGGTGCTATCTATTTAGAAACCTGGAAACCGCATCCAGAAGTGTTAAAAGTAACCTTCTGAGCAGCCATGTTTCTTCTTTTGGAATTAGGGCGGAGCAAAACAGTATACAGTAAATGGATACTTTCCGATATACAGTTGTATGAGTTTTGGCAAATGCACAGAGCCTGGAGTCAAGATATAGAACACTCCCATCACCCTCCAAAATTTCCTCCTTCTGTCTCCTTTTAATCAGCTTCCCCTCCACCCAACCCCTTACAATCACTCTTTTGTACTTCTTCCCTGAAGTGTTGCCTTTTCCTTAAATGCCGTGTACTTAGAATACTAGAGCAGGTAGCCTTTGACGGCGTCTTCTTGTGCCCAGCATAACGCACAGGAGGTTATTCGTGTGGTTGCGTGCGTCAACAGTGTGTTCCTTTTGATGGCTAAGTAGTATTCTACGGCATGGGTGGACCACAGCTCACCTATCCCTTAGAGGTTCATAGGTATTTGGACACTTTCTGATTGGGGCTATAATTTAAAAAGCTGCTATTTGGACATCAGTGTACAGGTTTTTGTAAGAGTGTGTTTTCACTTCTCTTGGATAAATACCTAGGAGTTGGGTTGCTAGGTCATATGCAATTTTTTTTATAGTTTTTTTTTAAGATTTTATTTATTTATTTGACAGATAGAGATCACAGGTAGGCAGAGAGGAAGGCAGAGGGAGGAAGGGAAGCAGGCTCCCTGCTGAGCAGAGAGCCCGATGCGGGGCTCGATTCCAGGACCCTGGGATCATGACCTGAGCCGAAGGCAGAGGCTTTAACCCACTGAGCCACCCAGGCGCCCTGGTCATATGCAATTTATTTCAAAATAAAGAAAGCAAATCTCCTTCTTAGTCCTCTGGCTTTCCAGGAAACCTCCCTTACTTTTTTCTTTGTGTTTTTCCAAAAGGGTGTATGAGTGTGTGCACGCATGCATGAGAGAGAGAGAGAGAGAGAGGGAGGGAGGGAGAGGATATATAATCTTTAAAAAAAAAACCACAAATGATCAGATAATACACATAATTTGCTTTTGTTGCCTTTTTCACTTAATGGATCTCGAAGATTTTTACTCTCTTAATTCTCTCTTAATACTCATTCTTTTTTTATAGCTACATAGTGTTCCATACCTGGGTGTACCCTACTTTATTTAGCAAACACGTATTGATGATTTCTGTCTTTGGAATTACCATGTTGTCATGAACATCCCTTGTGCCAGTGTTGAGGCAACTGTAGGATAACTCACAGGTTGGGTTCTTAAAAGAATACTATACACCCCAGTCACTGGTGGCTCCCTTCCTCCCCTCTTCCTTGGCCCATAGCATTATGACCTGTGTCCCCACCCCACCAGGGAAACTGCTCTCACCAAGGCCGCCACTGGCCTTCATCCCTCGACCTCCTGGATTCTCTGAGGCAGGCAATGTTGCTGACCCCATCCTTCTGTTTCAAACATTCCTTTCCAGGGCTTCTGGTCTCTCTTGGTTCCCCACCTCTCTCATGGTCTCTTTCCTGTTTTCACTCCCCCCAGCCCTGCTGCAGACATTCACTGAGATCCACTGGTATCTCTCCTGCCCCCACGTCTTCAGCCACACTTGCTTCCAGGTAGCTCCCACTTTCTGTCTGCAGTCCTGACCTCTGTTCTCAGTTGTCCAGACCACACGGTGCGATCGACACCCCAGACCTAACGCAGCATCTCACAACCCTCCAAAGCTGGTCCTCACCTCCTGCCCTGGCTTATGTATGGGTCTGCCATACTGCCAGGAAACTGGGAGACCTTGTGTCCCCCTTTCATGCACAGACATGCACTGTATCCCCTCACTCTTTTCTTCCATTAATTATTCACCAAAAGTTGTTCTTCTCATCGTTCTTCCTCTTCTAATCCCAGGATTGATTATGCCCTGCATCTGTGCTTCCCATAATAATGTGCCAGGGACTGTGCGAGAATTACCAGTCAGATGCACACCCCACCCCATAGCATCTTATAAGAAAGATGCTATTAGCCTTTTAAAGCTCAGATTCAGTAACACTTCTAGGAAGTAGTGGAACCAGGGTTTGCCACCCCCCCCCAGCCGTCCAGAGCCTGTGCTTGTGACTATACCACTGTACCTTCTTACTCACCGAGATTGTCTTATTATAGATCATCTGGCCCCCAGACCTTATCAAGTCCAACTGTCACTCAGCTCACAGACTGATCTTCCTAAAATACTGCTCTAATTACACCACAGCTCTGATCAAATAAGTGACTTCACTGCCTCTAAATAGAGCCCTGATGCCAGACTTGCCACTCAAGGCCCTCCGCGCCCTGGGCGCAATCTGCCCATCCTTACCCCCCACGTGCACACAAACCTCCAGCTGTTCTGGCATGTCTTCTCATTCCCACAGGTCCATCCTGGCTCACACATGACCTTGCTGGGGGTGTCATCACCCCTCTTCTCAACCAGGGCAGATCTGTCCCCTCCCTTATGGCTTAGGTAAATGCCACCTCTTCCAAAGTCCCCCACATCACAGAGAAAATACTACCTTAAAAAGGGAATGCCCTCGGGGCGCCTGGGTGGCTCAGTGGGTTAAGCCGCTGCCTTCGGCTCGGGTCATGATCTTGGAGTCCTGGGATCGAGCCCCGCATCGGGCTCTCTGCTCAGCAGGGAGCCTGCTTCCTCCTCTCTCTCTGCCTCTCTCTGTGCCTGCCTCTCTGCCTGCTTGTGATCTCTCTCTGTCAAATAAATAAAAAAAAAAAAAAAAAAAAAAAGGGAATGCCCTCAACACTTGCCCAAAAACTTCTCTCCTTTAACTTCTCTCCTCTTTTAACATGAATTCCAGCCTCTGCTCCCACTCCAACCAGTCCTATCTTCCCAGAGATCTCATTTTAGAAATTATGCTGGACTGAAACCAGTTTGGTCAAAATCAAGCTGAACAGAATAACTATTTTTTAAAAAAGATTTTTATTTATTTATTTGACAGACAGAGATCACAAGTAGACAGAGAGGCAGGCAGAGAGAGAGGAGGAAGCAGGCTCCCCGCTGAGCAGAGAGCCCGACGTGGGGCTCAATCCCAGGACCCCGGGACCATGACCCGAGCTGAAGGCAGAGGCTTTAACCTGCTGAGCCACCCAGGCACCCCCAGAATAACTATTTTGTCAAAAAAAAAAAAAAGAATATTCCAGAGTCATTTAAAATTCAATTTCTTTATGTTTGGGTAATGAATAGGTTTACATTGTTAAAAATTCCAAAGATAAAAAGGATACAAAGTAAAATCCCCCCCTTCCATCTCCCAGCCACCTGATTATTTTTCTCACAGGAAACAAACATTATTAGTATCTTTTTTTTTTTTTTTTTCAGATCTATTTTGTGGTGGGACTTTCTCCTCAAGTGTGGGCTGGACTTCAGGGCTTATTTGTGGTGTAGACTTCCAGGACTAGGGAACTTGCCATGCTCTCACAACACACTCGAGTTGCCATGTCACAAGGACCTCAAGTAGCCTCTGGAGAGACAAGGAACCGAGGTCTCCTGCCAACAGCCATGTGAGGGAGCCATCCTGGAAGCAGAACCTCCAGCCTCGGGTGAGCTTTCAGATAATCACAGTGCCCACCAACATTTGACGGCAACCTCGTGAGATACCATGAGCCAAAACCTCCCCAGCTGAGCTCTTCCCAAATTTCTGGCCTACAGAAATGGTGTGATAACACAGAAGTTGCTTGTGTCTCCCAGCAGTCACCAAGAACTCTGACTTCTCTAATACTGAACCATTATTCCCAGGGGAGAGATACGTAGTTAGATCTTGTGAGCCTCTGGTCACATTTTCAACTGATCAATGTATAACTTTGTTCTACGTTAGTTTCTGTTTAAGAACACCATATTTAATATATATGGTAAATTTGTTAACGTTGAACTTACGGCCAACAGCACTATAACTTATAGCTGAACAAGGGTTATCTAACACACATTTTTTCTGTAAGCTTCCTTGTGCTGAAGACCATTAGATGGAGCCTAAGCACTGCACTTGGGAGCTATTTTGTGGGAAATCACCCATAAAAAGTACAGAAATGTGAAGAACATGGCACTAAGCAGACTGTGACAAGGGTACCCGTTTACAGTAGGAGAGCTGAAACAAGTAGGGGGAGCATCAGCTGGTTCAGTCTCAGCTGAGAAGGTGAGTATAAATTTCTCCTTGCTCGGAGCCTAGCTGCCGATGACCACAAAAGCACTTCAGGTATTGATTTTGGGCTTATAAATTAATTTTAGCAAGTGGGTAAGTTCACAAATACAGAATACATGAAAATGAGGACTAACTGTAAATACCTGTTGTTTGAGGCTACTAAGAACTGGAGTAATTTGCTCTGCAGCAGGAGGGATATAAAACACTTACCTTAATATGCATGCTGTGATCCCAGTTCTTGCCAAATAATGATATATGCATAGAAAAGGATTTGGAACCAAAAATACCAGTATGAGTGACTTTGGGTAAGTGGAATTATGGGTGTTTTTTGAGAGCCCTCGTTTGATGGTATATTCTGATTTCTCCTGAAGTAAATATGTATTACTTTATGATAAGAAAACATAGCAAGACATTTAAAATTATCTTGTTACAGGTTGTGTTTGTTTCAGTTAGTTACCTATTATCGGACAATGATTTTGCAGTAAATCCCATATTGTTAGACATTCATAAGACATAACCAATCCCTTCTTGGATATTTAAGTAGTTCTATCCCATCTCAAACCAGATAACTTTTGGATCAAATTTTTGGGGCCACATGTTTTACTTCCTATTCTATCACTCTCTGTGGTCCTTTATCTTCAACCTCCACTCTTTGATTCCTTCCCAAACCTTGCTCTGGTTTTTCCTATTAAAACAAACAACCCTCTTCTTTCCCCAGTAAGATACATTCACAGCTCCCCTTTCCTCACCCCCAAACTCTTGGTCCACTGTGGTACACCTTGTGCTGTATCCATTCAGCAAAAGTGTTCCCCCATGTCCTGTGGCTACGTCTAATAGATACTCCTTGGGTCCTGTATTGCCCTAGGACTTTCTGCTGTTGCTCCCTCCCTGTCTCTTCTGGGTTTCCACACACTGACTCCCTTTCTCCCTGTCCTCCTGCTCCTCGGTGGTCCCTTCAGAGCCAGCGCTGCTGGGCCTTGGTCCTCTTCCCTCCTCATTCTACACCCCCGCCCCGAGGAGCTCCCTCCCCCATCGGCTTCAGTTGCACCTTTATGTTGAGGGCTTCCACCAGGCCCCGTCAGCTGTCTGGTGTTGAGCCTGAACTCCCACAGGTAGGTCAGCTGTCCTCCGGGCCTCTCACTTGGTTGTCTCAGAGTCATGACACCCGGCTTGCCCCCACAAGGCCCATCGTCCCCCTCCCCTAGTCTCTTCAGCCTCTTCTTCCCTGTCGCCATTCTAGTCTCCTACGTGAGGAGCTTGGGAGTTACTTCCTCTGTTCCTCAGACTCCTCAAAAGTGCCTGACACTCAGGAGCGTTCAATTCGTATTAATTTTATGACTTAATCAACCACCAAGCCCAGTTGATTCCACCTTCTGAGTGACTCTAAAAACCGTGGGCCTCCCTCCACCACCTTCTATTGTCTGTTATTTCTGTTTCTCCATTACTGTGTGGACCCTATCTCAGAGGTGGCAGAGCTGGGAACCCAGGACACCCGAAAAAGATGCTGTGGGAGCGTGAAATCCAGCCTGCTCTCTGGGCACCAGGCGGTGGGACCTGGCACAGAGCTTCTCCTCTTGCAGCCGCAGCCCCATCCTCCTCCATCCAAGGGTAAGGGGTGCCTTTGAAGCTGCCTATCCTCCGGGCTGCCTCCGAAGGGGCATTTCTTTCTAGACATTGAAAAACAAGATGAGATTCATCCCTGTCCAGTGTCTGGTCCAGCAGGATGCACATCCACCTTACACTGGGTCGGCATGACTGAGCCCAAGAGAAAAGGGACTCCTGCCTTCGGGAGGTCCCATCCCAGCTGTGAGCACGGACAGGAGGGAGGAGCAGCGAGGGAGAAGAGTGGAGGAGAGGTGTGCATGGTGAAAACAGGGCGGCAATGAGGATGGCCAGGGTCTGGGAGAGGAGAGGGTGACTACTATCTTCGCTGCTCGCCGACCTCCCCAAAGGGCAGCCATTGCTGACTGGGGCAAAGCGACCTTATCCCACCAACACACACGTCCAAGAAGCCCCCTGTTCAGGCCAGTCACTCCGGGAACGCAGCCGCTCGAAGGAATTGTAGTTCTCCAAATGACCAGCAGAGGGCGCGCTCAGTTCGCCTCTGCTCCGTGCGGAGCGGGGTGTGTGAGGTAAACTCTGAGGGGAAGGTTCCCAGAAGCTACAGAATGTGGGGAGCGAGTATGAGGGAGATATGAGCTGACTTCCACGCTTCTTTCACGTCCCAAACTCAGGAATAGAGGAGAGGAGAGATGGGGTGGTAGTCAGGCAAAGCGAGTGGGGTTTGAACCTGTGGAATGTGACCTCCTGTGGGAGATGTGTACTGGGAAATTAGGACACAGTTCTGGAGCAGTGAGGGAAGACTGGGGTTAAATAAGCAGATTTGGGGTCACAGGGCAATGGTGCAATGCCTGAAGTATCTGAGATTGCCCATGGAGCATGAGCAAGAATTATTTATTTATTTGACAGACAGAGATTACAAGGAGACAGAGAGAGAGGAGGAAGCAGGCTCCCTGCTGAGCAGAGAGACCCATGCGGGGCTGGATCCAGGACCCTGGGATCATGACCTGAGCGGAAGGCAGAGGCTTTAACCCACTGAGCCACCCAGGTGCCCCAAAATGTACTATTTCTGATGAAAACTAGAAACTATAAAATACAGTGCATATACACTTAAAATAGTTAAAATGGTAAGTTTTATGTCATGTATAGTTTATACAATAAAAAATAAGAAATACTATAGGATTTAAATTAATTTTTTTAGAAAGTTGCACCACCCATGAGGAAAACTCTTAAGCATTGCTTGAAAGAAGAAAAGAAAAGTGAAATAAATGAAGAGACACACCATGTTCCCAGATGCTGTTATTGTTTGGTATTTTAAGTCTGTTTTTACGCCCCGTGACCTAGACATGACTGGAATTATTTTATACAGGCCACATTACCCACATGTTTACTGATTTCTCTGTTCACCTTTCCTTCTTAAGTCTCTGCCTTTCCTTCTAGGATTATTTTCCTTCTTCCTGAAAGAACATTCTTCAGCTGTCTCATAGTACAGATTTACTAGTGCTGAGCTCGGTTTTTGTTTATCTAGATATGTCCCTAGTTCACCTGGTTCTTCTTTTTTTAAAAAAAGATTTTATTTATTTATTTGTCAGAGAGAGAGAGAGCACAAACAAGGGGAGTGGCAGGGGGAAAGAGAAACAGTCTCCCCGCTGAGCAAGAAGCCCAATGTGGACCTCCATCCCAGGACCCCGGGACCATGACACTGATCGGAATGGCAGACGCCTAACTGACTGAGCCACTCAGACATCCCTCACCTTGTTCTTCAAAGGTAGTTTTGCTGAATATATAACTATCGTGACCGTTACTTCCTCCTAATCCTTCAGTATATTATATTGCTATCTTCTCTATTCCACTCTTGCTGTTGACAAATCTTTGTCAGCTTAACTGCTGTTTATTTGTAG
The DNA here is from genome assembly GCF_010015895.1 of Lontra canadensis. Taxonomy (NCBI): domain Eukaryota; kingdom Metazoa; phylum Chordata; class Mammalia; order Carnivora; family Mustelidae; genus Lontra; species Lontra canadensis. The sequence goes on from NW_022631044.1 coordinate 519,514, forward strand.
GTGATATGACTTTCCTTTCTGATGGCCTTTAAAAAGTTTTGTTTTTTTTTTTAAGATTTTATTTATTTATTTGACAGAGATCACAAGTTGGCAGAGAGGCAGGCAGAGAGAGAGGGGGAAGCAGGCTCCCCACTGAGCAGAGAGCCCAATGTGGGGCTCAATTCCAGGACCCTGGGATCACGACCTCAGCCGAAGGCAGAGGCTTTAACCCACTGAGCCACCCAGGCGCCCCCCCTTTTTTTAATGGAGAATTTCAAATGCACCCCAAAGCAGAGAGAAGAGTTTAATGAACTTCCACATTTCTAACACCTGGCATCAACAGTTAACAATATTTTGTCAACAGTGTTTCCTCTAATCTATCTCTCCTCCCTGAGGCATATTTTGGTTTTGTTTATTCTGGATCCTTTAAAGCAAATTCCATGGGTGCCTGGCTGGCTTAGCCGGTAAAACATGTGACTCTTGATCTCAGGGTGGTAAGTTCAAGCACCATGTTGGATGTAGAGATTACTTAAAAAAAAAAAAAAAAAGTTAAAAAAAAAAAGCAAATTCCAGATATATAGATATAGATCAGACTGTGTCCTTGATAGTAAATTACCTTTTGCTTTATTTCTATGTTAATCTCTTGATATCATCTAATTCCTCATGCATGTTCAAATTTCTCTGATTGTCCCAGAAAGGTCTTTTTAAGTTGGTTTGCTTGACTCAGCATTCTGGCAAAATGCTGTCATAGCTGCACTCTTCTTGCATTATGCTAAGAGGCACATTGTGTTTGGGTTATTGTGCTTTGATGTTAAATGCATCCATTACTGAATTAAAGGGTGTGAAGTGGTGATTTCCTTCTAATTCTGTCATTCCTTATCCATTTATTAGATGGAATTAATCTATTAGAAACTTCTCATCAACTCATTGATTGAAATGCAGTTGATGTATCAAGGTAATTATTGAGGGTGTGTGTGTGATTATCAAATTATGGAAGTTTGTATATTTCATGTGCTCAATATGCAATCATGATTATTTATTATGATTTCTGATGTGAGATTATCCCATCTTTAGCAAGTATTCCTTCAGGTTGGCTCCTGTATTTTTTAACATTACTCTGGTAGTCATTGACAATTTTATTACTTTAAGAGTTAATGAAATCTCCCAGGTACATCTTGTATATTTCCTGTCCTAGAACTGGAATCAGCCATTTCTCCAGGGAACCTCATTCTTTTTAGTGAGAAATGGTATTTAGAGAGCAAACTTTGGTTGTTGAGGGTGCTTATTGCTGCTGGGTTGTCACATCTACAGAGAACAGAGCAGGAAAATACCTATTGAACCTATTATTTAGAAAGAAAAGTAAGGCATGAGTTCATATTGATGTTTCCAATTCAATTTTAAGATTACAAAGGTTTTTAACCGAACTTAAAACAATTTTTTCAGGGGTGCCTGGGTGGCTCAGTGGGTTAAAGCCTCTGCCTTTGGCTCAGGTCATGATTCCAGGGTCCTGGGATCGAGCCCCACATAGGGCTCTCTGCTCAGCAGGGAGCCTGCTTCCTCCTCTCTCTCTCTGCCTGCCTCTCTGCCTAGTTCTGATCTCTATCTGTTAAATAAATAAAATCTTTAAAACAAAACAAAACAATTTTTTCATCTCTGGCTGCTTTTACAAGCACTGCTTTGTCTTTAGTATTCTTCAGTTTCCTTATAAGCATTTGGGGGCAGATTTCTTCTTATTTATCCTTTTTGCTATTATATGGTGCATTGTGTATTGCAAGTTCATTTATTTCATCAGTTTTGGAATACTCTTCCTTTTTCTCTTCCTATATTGCTTCTATTGCATTCTTTCCATAATGCCCTCCTGCAATTTTAATTAGACAGATGACAGGCTTTTTCATTCTGTTCTCCATAGCTCTTAAATCTTCTGCCACAGTTTTCTTCTTCCGTTTCTCTTTGCTGTGTTTTAAGTAATTCCTTCAGCTTTTTCGTCACTATTTCTCTTTTCAGCTGTGTCTAATCTGTGTTTAATTGTCAATGTACTCAATGAGGTGCTTTTTTAATGGTGGTGTTAATATGTTTATTGATGAGAAACCGGAGGAAGATTATATTTCATCATCAGCTGAGAGCTTAATTAAATTATTTTATGTACATAAAATGAATACTATGAAGTCTTTTACTGGTATTCATGAAAAAATACAATGTATTAAAAATAATGCATAAATAAAAACAACAAAAAAAAGAGAGGTTGCTCTAGACTAAGAGAAATTTAAGAGACACAATTACCCAAGGCAATATGTGGGTCCTAATGCAAATAGACTTTTTTTTTTTTTTTTTTTTTTTTTTGAGAGTGGAAGGGTGAAGGCGCCTGGGTGGCTCAGTGGATTAAGCTGCTGCCTTCGGTTCAGGTCATGATCTCAGGGTCCTGGGATGGAGCCCTGCTTCAGGCTCTCTGCTCAGCAGAGAGCCTGCTTCTCTTTCTCTCTCTCTGCCTGCCTCTCTGCCTACTTGTGATCTTTCTCTGTCAAATAAATAAATAAAATCTTAAAAAAAAAAAGAGAGAGAGAGAGGAAGAGTGGGGAGAGGCAGATGGGGAGGGAGAGAGGGTCTTATGAAGGCTCCCTGTTGAGCATGGAGCCCAATGCAGAGCACAGTCTCACAATCCTGAGATCACGACCTGAACCAAAATTAAGAGTCAGATGCTTAACCAACTGAACCACCCAGGCACCCTCCCCCCGACAAGAAAGACAATTTTGAGACAATTGGGGAAATTTGAATATGATTCTAGTATTAGGGAATTCCCAGGAATTATTGTTAATTTTGTTAAATGTGATAATGGCATTATGTGTGTATAAGAAAACAGCTACATATTTTAGAGATGTATTAAGTATAGAATTTATTTAAAAATACTTCAGCAGCAGCAAACATGCACCACACACAAGAGGTAAAGATGATGCAAGTTTGACAAAATTTTGGTGATTGTTGAATCTGGGTAAGAACCATATGGGAATTCATTAAACTGTTCTCCCCACTTTTTGAGTATATTTGAAATTGTCCATAATAAGTTATTTTTTAAATCTTTAGGGAAAGGCTATTATACTATATCCTGTTAATATCTACAAAATCTCCCAAGTCTTACTGTGATAGAATGCTTTACAAATTCTGTCTGAACAATTTTTTTTAAAGACTTTATTTATTTATTTGACAGACAGAGATCACAAGTAGGAGGGAGGCAGGCAGAGGGAGAGGAGGAAGCAGGCTCCCTGCTGAGCAGAGAGCCCATGCAGGGCTCGATCCCAGGACCTTGAGATCATGACCCGAGCTAAAGACAGAGGCTTTAACCCACTGAGACACCCAGGTGCCCCTGTCTGAACAATTTTTGCTTAGTCTTTTTTATTTATCTCTCACAGTAATAATCGATACTTAAAAATGCTGTGTAAGATTCTCAAAATGTCATTACTTTGGGATCACTGCAGTAGCATATATGGTAGATGTCACCACCATCATCCAAACAAAGCAAAACATGCTGCCTTCTTCTATGTGAAGACTAGTAAAACATCTCACCTAAATTTTCTTTTTTTTTAATATTCCAATATGAGGCTCATTTCTGAAAATATTAATCCTTTTGCTGCCAAACTTCCAACTCAGCTATAAGATTTTTTTCCTGATATATGTGATAACAGTGATATATGTTCACTATGCAAAATGTTTACGACACATAAAAAGATAGACGAGGGAGAAAACCCACATTTAGTCAAAATGCCCATATGCTGCACTGAGGATTACTGAAATATATTTCCTTTCATCCTTTTAAATATATGGTCTTACCAAATACTAACTAAATACAGGAGACTATGCATTACATATGTGTAAAATGCAAGGAGTAAAAGCAAAATGAACATCAGGGGATCCACCACTCAGTTAGTAAACCACAGCTTTTGAAATCCTTGCGGCTCTTTCCAGATTCCTGTCCCTTTTCTTCCCAAGGACATTAAGGTGTTTGGGCTTTTGTGTTTTCACTTCTCTACTTTTCTTTAGAGTTTATCACATATATATTAAGCAGTTTCATATGGTCCAAACTGGTATCCATTTTTAGGCAATATATATTTTTTAATTTAGTTTTGACTTTGCTATAAATCACACTGAAGGTGTTTTTCTGCAGTTTGCTTTTTCACGGTCATGACACTTGTTCCTGTTGGTTAGTATCTCTCTATGGCTTTCTTCTCCCCACTCAAATGTGTTGCATGGGCTGCAGTCTTCTTTATTTTTCTTTTTTCTTCCACCGACACGGGATTACACTCATTTCTGTGCATAATTTGTGTAACTGAGAGAAGAGTATGGATATAAGTGATATTTCTATTTGTTTGTTTTCTTTTTTCTTCTTTTTTGAGATTTTTCTCATTTCCACTGAGCCCAGCAAAAACATCACGTTTTGTGTGGTCTCTTATTATTTCGCAGTGGGAGGGCCCTTCCTCAGAGACCTTCCAGACTATTCTCCTGGAAGCGAGAGCCTGTAGCACAATTTGTAGACTTCAGATGTGGAACAAATTGAATGTCCATTGGTCGGGCAACAATTGAATGAACTATGGATTACTGGTACAGTGGGCCACTGTGGAAGAGTTTAAATCAAGAACAGATGGATCTGTGTGTACTGACATGGAGAACTGCTAATACAGTGAAATGAATAAAATAAGCCAGAACTCTATGTGGCATGATCCAATTTATATGTTAGAAAAATTCCCAAGTCAGGGATGCCTGGCTGACTCAGTCGGTTGAGCGTCCGACTCTTGGTTTTGGTGCAGATCATGATCTCAGGGTTGCAAGACTGAGCCCCACATGGACCTCTGTGCACAGCAGAGAGTCTGCTTGGAATTCTCTCTCCCCCTCCCCTTATGCCCCTTCCCACCGCTGGTGTGCTTGTGCACTCTCTAAAATGAATAAATAAATCTTTTTTTTTTTAAATGCAAAAGTCTAAGTCAATATACATGGAGGCAAATAAATAGAAACAGGCCTTGAAGAGTCCCCAGCCATGTGTTAATAATAGTTACCTCTGGGGGCAGGAGGAAGCTCAAATAGGAGTGGGGGGCTAAGGCTGAGTTTTTATATACATCGGTGTGCTCGCTTTGGCAGTACATGTACTAAAATTTATATACATCGGTATGGTTTGATTTCTCCTTTTTTTTCTGGTACAAGGAGAATACACTTACATATTACTTCTGCAAATTCCCTGTTAAAAGGGAAGTTGTCTGCAGTGTCATTTGCCTCAGAGAGGCCAAGGCAGGACTGCAGAGTCCACTGAATTCGGCACCAGAGGCTACTGGGGACTTCAGGAAGAGCTGCCGCTGAGGTGGATGGCAGGCTGCAGGGGTGAGGAGAGAGCCAGAAGCAGCATCAAGATGGGAAGTGCACCTGTGAAAAGGGGCAGCGGGGCAGGGAGGAGGAGCAGGTGAGTAAAGGTTCTTAGAGGATGGAGTTTGGGAGCAAAGACATCTGCCTGAACCAGGTGTGAAGGGTGAGATGTGGCTCTGAATGGGAAAACAGGAACCTAGTGACAGAGTCTGAAGGCTCAGGAACAGGGCGCCTGGGTGGCTCAGGGGGTTAAGCCTCTGCCTTCGGCTCAGGTCATGATCTCAGGGTCCTGGGATTGAGCCCCACATTGGGCTCTCTGCTCAGTGGGGAGCTTGCTTCCTCCTCTCTCTCTCTGCCTACTTGTGATCTCTGTGTCAAGTAATAAATAAAATCTTTTTAAAAAAATGAAGGCTCAGGAACAGGTTGAGAATGGTAGATGGGTCAGGATGGTTTGTTCAGGAAGCAGCCCATGCTTATTATTCCAGGACATCCGTGGCTCATTTATCTGAGTGTGTGACCTTGCATGTGATGCCTTGTGTGTGTCGGTCAAGGAGCCTTGCACAGTAGGATTGCTGAGGTTGAATGGTCGACCCTTGTTTGGAGCAGGGGGAGAGGAGGTTGTGGGGCCAGCTTGAGAGTGTGCTGTCAGAGGCAGGTTAAGTGATGCCTCATGGGGTCCAGTTGCGGCCGGCTGAATAAAGAAGAGAATGAGGAAAGAAAGCACCTGATACCATGCCGGGTGCATTTGTAGATGGTCTGTCAGTACTCGTTGACTGTTGTCAAGGGATTAGAAGGCTCAGCAAGATTGAAGAGCACCCGTGTTGTGAGACTAAGGTAGGAGGGGTAGGAGGTCATAGTCAGAAAGTGGGATATTGAGAGGTTGTGATTTCGACAGTGGGATGGTTTTGGTCATGACCAAAGCTCAGCTAGGGCTGGATGGACTGGGCTAGGGGACAAGGTCTGCTTAGGAAATCACAGAACAGTGAGGGTTTTATGAGTGTTGGGAGATCTTAAGAATTGGAGTGTCCTCCCCTTCCTAATAGTTCTCAGCTTTTCTAGGTTTTTGTCTCTGGCCTCCCTCCTCATTGGTCTTTGATTGCACATTCTCCTTTCCCTGTGCCTTCCCTTGCCATCTAGTTAACTTTCTGGCTGAGTTGGAGAGTGCCTGAGCTCCTGGGCACACCCACCCCCAAGTACTTACAACACCTCCAGATCTGCTCCCTCCTGATTCCTAGATCTTCATCCTGTGTGTGGGCTGTTCCTCAAGTCCTTGAGATTCTTGTGATGATGGGAGCACCTATTCGCCTGCTCAGAGAGAGAGGAACTCTTACAGTTAGAATGATTAGGTATTTTACAGTTGTTCAGAACCTGTGACTTGCCAAAACGTTTTCAGAAGCACCATTTCTTTCTACTCCTCACATTATCTCAGGAAGTTAACATGATACAGCAAATATGTGCTGAGGGAGTCTGGTGGTGGGGGCAGGAGATGGCACATGACCATGGAGACCTTAGAGGTTAAATCTGAGCTTTAGATATGCTGGGCCAGACACTTGAATTTTGTGGGGCCCCCAAAGTGAAGAGTCTCACCAGGACTGACTCACACTGACCAAACCAATGAGAAATTGGTACACACGCCAGATCTAAATTTTTATTTACAGTAAGGACTATAGGTGCCTTGTATATCTACAATCCTGCCCTGGGAGATCTCATCCAGGCTCATGGCTTGAAAAAGCAAGTATGCCCTGACGTTCCCAAGTATGTATCTCTAGGCCGAGTCTATTCTCTTCCTTATCTATCCAACGGTCTAGTTTATCTCTCCTTTGAGTTGACTAATAGGCATCTCTTGGCTGCTCCAGTTCCTCCCAAGATGAGAATTCACTTGGGCTGCTGGCTTCCTCCCTGAACTAAACACAGGAGGAATTATAGAGGGCAATGCGGAATCCAGGAAATAGCAACAACAAAGAAGAAACGCCTGGGAGCTAAAAGGCTGTTTAGAACTAGACTCTGTGTGTGTGTGTGTGTGTGTGTGTGTGTGTGTGTGCACGCGCTCATGCTTGCACACAGAGTAGCTGCAGCCTGAGGCAGAGGTGACAGTAATCGTAAGGACACAAGAAAAATGGACTTTCAGCTTTTGCTTCTCCCACACCTTTGCACTGGACAGACATTGCTTGCCTTACACTGCAGAACTGCAGAGACAGTGGCTCAGGCCATGGTCAGGGTGTCTGTGGGGAGGAACTTAGAGCAGCATGAAAGCCCCCTCAGGGTCAAGAGTTGATAAATTAGGGGAACAACTGTTTTTGAGTATATCTTCACTACCTCATCCTTTGCCCTCTAAATATTGAGGCTGGCCCTCCCAATCACTCCAGGTGGCTTCCTTCCAGCACAGGGTGGAAAGTAAAATCGAGGCCCCAAGGAGTTTTTGGCCAGGTGAAGACCGTTAGAATTAATGCCATGTGCTTGTTTGATGCCTACGGTGCCCCCGTCGAGATCTGAGTCCCTGTTCTCTCCTTGAACTTGACAGCCTAACTGATACTGAGTGGCCCTCAGTCCCTCCCCAAAAGGCAGTATGGAGAAGAGTAGACAATACCCGCAGGGAATATGGGCTCACAAGCCTAACTAGTGGGACACTCAAAGCATAAAATTAAACCAAAAGGAAAGTAAAATGCACCATGCATAACATCAGAAATAGGAGGATGAAAGCAGGTGTATTAGTACACATGGACCAAGAAGTTCACATCAGCTCTATAAATATACAAAAGTCATATTAGCAGTGGGAAAAAAATTTCAAAAGAGCCAAATGAAAATATTAGGAATGAAGAAGATAATATTTGAAATAAAGAACACAAAAAGTGAGATATATAACAGGTGAAAACTAAATTAATTTGAGATGATCATATTGAGAAATACTCCAAGAAAGACTCATTAAATACTGAGGATGAAAACTAAAAGTTAGGGTGAGGAAGGTAGAGTTAGAAAGCCCACATCTGTAGCAGAGTTCAGAAGGAAAAAAATGAAAAGAGATAGAAGAGTATATTTGAAGAAACAATAGACACACATTTTTCAGGTTTAAAAAGGGTGAATGATCAAATAAATAAATAAAACTAAAAAAAAAAAGAAAAAAAAGAAGAAGAAGAAGGGTGAATGACCTCAGATTGAAAGGGCTGTAGAGTGGAAAATGAAGGAGAGAAGGGAAAACCCACACAAGATATCAGATGGTAAAATCTAAAAACACCAAAGAGAAAACTCTGAAAGTACTAGATCAACATTAGATCTCTCATCGGCAACACTAGGTGTAAGAAGATAGTGGAATAATATTTCTTAAGTACTTAAAAAAAATAACTTTGAACTGATGCCTTTACATCCAGCCAGGTTGTCATTCATATGTGAAAAAAATTCTGAGGCAGCCAGGCCTCAAAATGCTCCCCCAAAAAAGACCCACATCAGAAGAGCATCTCTGGAGGGCCAGAAAGCAAGGACACATGAAAAGATAGATGGGGTGACTTCACATGGTTTAACCTAATATATAAAGCAAACTGTTCAACAGACATTAACAATTGTTAAATTGAAGTGGAGGGATATATTGCTGTTCATTTTATTGTTTCTATTTTTCTGGAAATTTGGAAACTTTCATAGTGAAAAAAGTTTTAAAACATTTGGAGGCAATACACAAATAAGAAGAGACACAAACCCAGGAGACTTTTCAAGAAATATATAGAGTAAGAGTGATTCGATACATTGGTAAAATTTTCTGTCATTTAAACAACAACAGCAAGAACAACAAACTTAAGATTAAAAAAAGGAAAAAGAGGAAGTATATTCACGATAGTCCCAAATTAATATTCGAGACAATACTAAATTGATAGTGGATTGGAAGTATAGATAGAAATTTGGCATTTTGATATAACCCATGGGTCAAAGAAGAAACCACAAAGAAAATTATTAATGTTTTGAACTGAATAAGAAAGAAAATTTGACATATCCAAATTTATGAGATGCGGCAAAAGCTTTTATAGGAAAATGTATAGCTTTAAATGTCTATATTAGATAAGAAAAATGGTCTCATATCAATAACTTAAGCTTCCACTTTAAGAACCTGGGAAAAGGGATCCAATTAAATCCAAAGCAAGCAGAAGGAGGAAAATAATAAGGATTAGAGTGTAAATAAGTGAAACAGAAAAATAACAGAGACAAAAATCGATAAAACAAAAAGTTGGGTTTTTTGAAAAAGATTAACAAAATTGACAGATCTTTAGTTAGGCTGACCAAGATAAAAAAAAAAGAAGAAAAATATAAATTATAAAATCACTACTGACTTAACAGAAATAAGAAGAATATGAGGGAACATTACAAATTCAGTAACTTGGTTGAAGGAGACAAATTCCTAGCAAGATATAGATTATGAAAATTGAAACAAGAAGAAAGAAAATCTGAATAGATCTATCACAAGAATAATACTTAAAATCTATTAAAAAAAGAAGCTCATTCCCAAAATATTTCACAGGTGAATTCTATCAGATATTTAAAGATGACATAGTACCCGTCTTTCATAAATTCTTTTATAAAGTGGAGGAGAAGGGAATACTTCCCAAATCACTATATGAAATTGTGTGTTCTTTATGAATATAGATATGAAAATCCTTAACACAATATTAGCAAATAAAATTCCGCAATATATAAATAGAATTCTATTTCATGACCAAGTGGCCTTTATCCCAAGAGTGCAAGGTCAGTTTAACATCTGAAAATCAATTAAGGTAAGTCACCATTTAATAAAATAAGGGACAAAAACCATATGAGCCTCTCAATAGATGTAGAAAAAAACATTCAACAAAATCCAAAATCCATTAATGGTAACAGTTCTTAAGCTAGGAATGAAAGAGGACTCCCTCAATTTGATAAAGTATATCTAACCAAAACTTACAGTCAATGTTATATATAATGGTGAAAGACTGAATATTTCCCCATAGGAACAAGGCAAGGATGTCAGCTTTTGCCATTTTTAATCAGCATTGTACTGGAGGTCTTAGTGTGACAAGCCCAAAAAGCAAAAAATAAAAAAAGGTATCCACATTGGAAAAGAAATTTAAAAAACTGTATTCACAGGTGACATGGTCCTGTATATAGAAAATCCTAAAAAATGCACAAAAAACTGCAATTGTTAAGATGGTAATACTGCCCAAATTGATCTACAAATTTAATGCAATCCCTATCCAAGTTCCAGCTGCCTTTTTTTTTGGTAGAAATTGTCAAACTAATTCTTTTTTTTTTTTTAACTTTATTTATTCATTTGACAGACAGAGATCACAAGTAGGCAGAGAAGCAGGCAGAGAGAGAGGAGGAAGCAGGCTCCCCGCTGAGCAGAGAGCCTGATGTGGGGCTCCATCCCAGGACCCCGGGATCACAACCTGAGCCGAAGGCAGAGGCTTTAACCCATTGAGCCACCCAGGCGCCCCTGTCAAACTCATTCTATAACTAATGTGGAAATACAAAGGATTCAGAATAGCCAAAAAATTTTTGAAAAACAACAAAGTTGGAGGAGGACTCACACTTTCTGAGTGCCAAAACTTACTACAAAATTACAGTAATTGAAACAATGTGGTATAGGTAGTAAGATGGACATATAGACCAATGGACTAGAACTGAGATTCAGAAATAAGCCCTCACATGTAAAGTCAATTTATTTTTGGCAGTGGTTCCAAGGGTATTCAATGGGAAAAAAAGTATTCTATACAAGTGCTGAAAAGGATGTGGAGAAACTGGATCCTTCATACATTTCTGATAGGAGTGTAAATTGGTACAGCTGCTTTGGAGAACAGTTTGGCAGTTTCTTAAAAAGTTAAAAATAAACCTACTCTTTGACCCAGCAATTCCATTCCTCAGTATCTACTGAGAGAAATGAAAACAGGTCTACACAAAGACTTATACATGAATATTCATAGCAGCATTATTCATCATACCAAAACCAGGAATCAATCCAAATGTTCATCAACAGGTTAATGGATAAGCCAGATGTGCTGTATTCACACTGGAACACTACTCAACAATAAAAAGGAATAATTACTGAGTACTGATATACACATGACCTAGATGAACCTTAAAAACATTATATTAAGTGAAAGCTAGACACAAAAGACTATATATTGTATGATCCCATTTATATGACGTATACAAAAAAGGCAAATCTATACAAATAGAAGATCAGCATTTGCCTGATCTGGATCTGGGGGTAGGGACTGACTATAAATGAGCACAAGGGAGCTTTTTGGGATGATGGAAATGTTCTAAATCTGGATTGTTGGATAATTGCAGAACTCTATAAATTTACTAAAAATAATTGAATTGTATACTTGCAAAAGGTGAATATATTATTTTATGATATATACATTAAACTCCAATAAAGTGAACAGTCAATTATATAAGCCAATTAATAACAAAATCAAAGAAACACACTGATATAACAGAATAATATTAGGGGACTTTAACACCTCCTTACTGCAATGGACAGGTCATCTAAGCAGAAGCGCAACAAGTAAATAAGGGCTTTGGATGACACACTGGACCAGATGGACTTCACAGATATGTTCAGAACATTCCATCAATCCCAAAACAACAGAATACACATTCTTTTCGAACGCACATGGAACATTCTCCAGAATAGATCACATCCTGGATCACAAATCAGGTCTCAACTGGTACCAACAGTACCAGATTGAGATCTTTCCCTGCATATTTTCAGACTACAGTGCTTTGAAACTGGAACTCAATCACAAGAGGAAAGTTGGAAAGAACTTGAATACGTGGAAGCTAAAGAGTATCCTACTAAAAAATGAATGGGTCAATCAGGAAATTAAAGAAGAATTTTAAAAAATTCATGGAAACAAATGAAAATGAAAACACAGCTGCTCAAAATCTTTGGGATGCAGCAAAGGTGGTCCTAAGAGGGAAATATTTAACACTACAAGCCTTTCTCAAGAAACAAGAAATGTCTCAAATATACAACCTAATCCTACACCTAAAGGAGCTGGAGAAGGAACAGCAAATAAGGTCAAACCCAGCAGGAGAAGAGAAATAATACAGATTAAAGCAGAAATCAATGAAATAGAAACCAGAAGAACAGTAGAACAAATCAATGAAACTAGGAGCTTGTTCTTGAAAAGAATTAATAAGATTGATAAACCCCTCGTGAGACTTCTCAAAAAAGAAAAGAGAAAGGATCCAAATAAAAAAAAATCATAAATGAAAGAGAAGAGATCACAACCAACAACACAGGAGAAATGCAAACAATTATAAGAACATATTATGAACCACTATATGCCAACAAATTAGATAATCTGGAAGAAATGGATGCATTCCTAGAGATGTATAAACTACCCAAACTGAACCAGGAAGAAATGGAAAACCTGAACAGACCTATAACCAGCAAAGAGATTGAAGCAGTCATCAAAAATCCCCCCCCCCAAAATAAAATCTCCCAACAAACAAGAGCCCAGGGGCAGATGGCTTCCCAGAGGAATTCTACCAAACATTTAAAGAAGAATTAATACCTATTCTGAATCTCTTTCAAAAAATTGAAATGGAAGGAAAACTTCCAGCTCTTTCTATGAGGCCAGCATTACCTCGATCCCAAAACCAGACAAAGACCCCACCAAAAAGGAGAATTCCAGAACAATAACCCTGATGAACATGAATGCAAAAATTCTCACCAAGATACTAGCTAGTAGGATCCAACAGTACACCAAAAGGAGTATTTACCATGACCAAGTGGGATTTATTCCTAGGCTGCAAGGATGGTTCAACAAAGGGTGGTATCAGTCAATGTGATACATTACATTAATAAGAGAGAGAACAAGAACCATACGATCCTCTCAATAGATGCAGAAAAAGCATTTGACAAAGTATAGCATCCTTTCTTGATTAAAACTTTTCACAGTGTAGGGATAGAGGGTACATACCTCAATATCATAAAAGCCGTATACAAAAAGCCCACAGTGAATATAATTCTCAATGGGGAAAAACAGAGCTTTTCTCCTAAGGTCAGGAACATGGCAGGGATGTCCACGATTACCACTGCTGTTCAACATAGTGCTAGAAGTCCTAGCCTCAGCAATCAGGCAACAAAAAGAAATAAAAGCACCCAAATTGGCAAAGAAGTAGTCAAACTCTTACTCTTTGCAGATGCATGATACTCTATGTGGAAAACCCAAAAGACTCCACCCCAAAATTGCTAGAACTCATACAGGAATTCAGTAAAGTGACAGGATATAAAATCAGTGCACAGAAATCAGTTGCATTTCTATACACTAACAATGAGACAGAAGAAAGAGAAATTAAAGAGTCGATCCCATTTACATTTGCACCAAAAACCATATGATGCCTAGGAATAAATCTAATCAAAGAGGCAAAGGATCCATACTCAGAAAACTATAGAACACTCATGAAAGATATTGAGGAAGACACAAAGAAATGAAAAAATGTTCCATGCTCATGGATTGGAAGAACAACTATTGTTAAAGTGTCTATGCTATCTAGAGCAAGCTACATATTCAATGCAATCCCTATCAAAATGCCATCAACTTTTTTCACAGAGCTGGGACAAATAATCCTAAAAATTTGTATGGAACCAGAAAAGACCCCGAATAGCCAAAGGAATGTTAAAAAAGAAAACCATAGCTGATGGCCTCATAATCCCAGACCTCAAGCTCTGTTACAAAGCTGTAATCATCAAGACAGTATGATACTGGCACAAAAACAGACATATAGGAGCGCCTGGGTGGCTCAGTGGGTTAAAGCCTCTGCCCTCAGCTCGTGTCATGATCCCAGGGTCCTGGGATCCAGTCCCGCATCAAGCTCTCTGCCAGCGGGGAGCCTGTCCCTTCCTCTCTCTCTCTGCCTGCCTCTCTGCCTACTTGTGATCTCTGTCTGTCAAATAAATAAATAAAATCTTAAAAAAAAAACCAGACATATAGATCAATGGAACAGAATAAGAGAACCCAGAAATGGACCCTCAACTCTATGGTCAACTAATCTTCAACAAAGCAGGAAAGAATGTCTAATGGAAAAAAGACCATCTCTTCAACAAATGGTGTTGGGAAAATTGGACAGCCACAAACAGAAGAATGAAACTGGACCATTCCTTTACACCATACACAAAAATAGACTCAAAATGGATGAACGACCTAAATGTGAGACAGGAATCCATCAAAATCCTTAAGGAGAACACAGGCAGCAACCTCTATGACCTCAGTTGCAGCAGCTTTTTGCAAAACATGTCTTTAAAGGCAAGGGAAACAAAGGCAAAAATGAACTATTGGGAGTTCATCAAGATAAAAAGCTTTCGCACAGCAAAGGAAACAGTCAACAAAACCAAAAGACCACCAACAAAATGGGAAAAGGTATTTGCAAATGATGTATCAGATAAAGGGCTCGTATCCAAAATCTATAAAGAACTATCAAACTCAATACCCAAAGAACAAATAATCCAGTCAAGAAATGGGCAGAAGACATAAACAGACATTTCTGCAAAGAAGACAAGCAAATGGCCAACAGACACATGAAAAAATGCTCAACATCACTTGGCATCGGGGAAATACAAATCAAAACCACAATGAGATACTACTATCTGACACCAGTCAGAATGGCTAAAATTAACAAGTCAGGAAACAACAGATGTTGGTGAGGATGCAGAAAAAGGAGAACCCTCCTGTTGGTGGGAATGCAAGCTGGTGCAGCTGCTCTGGAAAACAATATGGAGGTTCCTCAAAAAGTTGAAAATAGAGCTGCCCTACAATCTAGCAGTTGCACTACTAGGGATTTACCTCAAAGATACAAATGATCTGAAGGGGCATGTGCACCCCAATGTTTATAGCAGCAATGTCTACAATAGCTAAATGATGGAAGGAGTCCAGATGTCCATTGACAGATGAATGGATAAAGAAGATGTGGTATATATATACAATGGAATACTACTCAGCCATCAAAAAATGAAATCTTGCCATTTGCAATGACATGGATGGAACTAGAGGGTATTATGCTAAGCAAAATAAGTCAATCAGAGAAAGACAATTATCATATGATCTCACTGATATGTGGTATTTAAGAAACAAGGCAGAGGGCGCGCCTGGGTGGCTCAGTGGGTTAAAGCCTCTGCCTTCAGCTCAGGTCATGATCCCAGGGTCTTGGGATCGAGCCCCGAATCGGGCTCTCCGCTCAGCAGGGAGCCTGCTTCCTCCTCTCTCTCGGCCTGCTTCTCTGCCTACTTGTGATCTCTCTCTCTGTCAAATAAATAAATAAAAATCTTTAAAAAAAAAAAAAGAAACAAGGCAGAGGGTCATAGGGAAAGAGAAGAAGAAAGGAAACAAGATGAAATGAGAGAGGGAGACAAAGCACAAGAGACTCTTGATCTTAGGAAACAAGATTCCTGGAGGAGAGAGGGTAGGGGCATAGGGTAACTGGGTGATGAAGCGGAGGGTATGTGCTGTAGTAAGCACTGGGTATTATATAAGACTGATGAATCAGAGACTTGTATCCCTGAAACAAGTGATACATTATATGTCAATTAAAAAATAAATAAAATAAATAAAATCTTTAAAAATAAATAAATAAATAAATAAATAAATAAACTCCAATAAAGCTGTTAAAAACAAAAAGGATCATGGGTTCAGGGACCAGAGAATTGGGATAATTTAGGGATATTTTATTCTAGCTGGGGGAAAATCTGTGATAGGTTCAAATCTGAAGACTCTATCTACCTGCAAACCTGTGATGGGCTGAATAATGGCTCCAAAGATACTCAGATCCTAATCCTCGGAACCTGTGAGTATAATCTTAAATGGCAGAAGAGACTTTGCAGATATGATTAAGTTAAGGGTTAGAAATGGTAAGGTTATTCTGGGTTATCCAGATAGGTAAGCCTTCCATGTAATCACAAGTGCTTTTGTAAGATGGAGATAGAGGGAGATTTGACACAGAGCTAAGAGCTGAGAATATGGAAGCAAGAGGCGGTGGAAGGAGTCATGAGCCCCAGAAAACAGGCTTCCTCCAAAAACTAGGCAATGCAAGGAAGTGGATTCTCCCCTAGGGCCTTCGAAAGGAAGGTGCCCCTGCTGACAGCCTGACTTTAGCCCAGTGAAACCGAGGGCAGACTCCTGGCCTCCAGAACAGTAAGGGAAAACATCTTTGCTGCTTTAGGTCCCCAAGTTTCTGGTAATTTGTTACAGTGTCATGGGACACTGTATAATAGCCAATGCTAAACAGATTTCATATATATTCTATACATTTTTAATTAGTTGGAAAAAAACTTTAATTTTCACATTATATCTGGATTTATGTTTTTTGGTTTTTTTTTTTTTTTAAAGGAAAAATGAGGCAGCATAGATCTTTCCTGTCAACATAATAGTGATCGTCCCGAACTGGGTCATGTTCCATCAGCTTTGCTATCTTCCCATGATCCGCTTTCTCCTCTGTCTGCCTGGCTTCTACAGGCTTATGAGAGTTTGTGCCTCTGACTTTAGAATGGTTACTGTAGCTTTCTGCATCTGAGGACACTGCCCTGAGTGTGGCACCTTCCTCACTAGCATGGATTATAACACTCTCCTTTTTGAGAGGGTCAAGGAGGAAAGAGGGGTCACTTATGAAGCTGCCTAATTAGTTCACCCTGTGTCGCTTAGCACATCTGCTGACTGTGAAGCTCTTGTCCACATTATCGCAGGAGCTCACCCTATCAAGCTTCTGGCCTTTCTAGGATAGAAAGGGTGGGGGAGTCTCTCACGTTCACACGGCTGGTTTTTTCCACTTTAGTAAGGACTGATCCATTACCTCCTGGGGTTCCAGGACCACTACCCTCTCTTGAAAGGTGTCGTTAGCATCTTGGAGGCCTCTGAAGGGAGGCAGGAGGGGGCCACTGGGGAAGCTGTTCTTGAATCTGAAATGTGAACACAGACCCTCTCAGTGATTCGCTTCAGCACAGGGGAGAGGTTGGCAGACTTCACTGAAATCTTGGGTGAATTACAAGGCACGAAAAAGAAATCTTAAAAGTAGGTATTATCTTTTTAAAAAATTAACATATAATGTATTATTTGCTTGAGAGGTACAGGTCTGTGAATCATCAGTCCTACACAATTCACAGCACTCACCACAGCACATACCCTCCCCAATATCCATAACCCAGCCACCCTATCCCTCCCCCCACCACCCAGCAACCCTCAGTTTGTTTCCTGAGATTAAGAGTCTCTCATGGTTTATCACCCTCCCTACCCCTCACGATCCCTTACCCTGCCTCTCAAATTCCTCATATCAGAGAGATCATATGATAATTGTCTTTCTCTGACTGACTTATTTTGCTTAGCATGATACCCTCTAGTTCCAATCATGTCCTTGCAAATGGCAGGATTTCTTTTTTTGATGGTTCCATAGTATTCCATTGTATATATATATACCACATCTTAAAAGCAGGGTTTAGAACGCTCCAGTATTCAAAAGCCAAGTGCCTCCACTTCAGCTCCTTTCTGGGCACTCCCGCTCTCCTATCCCTCCAGAAGATGAGACAGACAGCAACGCCCAACACCATGAAGGCCTGGGCTCCTGCAGACCTTTCTCAGGTCAGATGCTAATATCCGTCTTTCCAAACTCTGACCCCGCCTCTTCCAGAAAGACTCACAACTTTCCAGAAACCTACCCAGTTGCTGCAACCCTGCCCTACCCAACAACACTCCAGCCCTCGCCAGCGCACCTCCCAGCATCTGGACTGTAGCTTGTGCACAGCCTCGTGAAGCAGCCCCACAAAGGCTTCAGCACTGCCAGTGGAGGCCGCTCAGAGGTCTCCATTCTGAAAAGGAGATTCACCTCAGGACCTTTTGGCTGCTTTCCTCCTCCCAATGTCCTGTGGGCAACCACTTTGACCAGGTTATACCACCCCGTTGCCCAAAACATGGCCACAGACACTGCCCAGTGGGAATATTACTTTTTAGAAAGAAACATATTCCTAATCCAGGAATTGTTTTGCATTGGCTATAGTAGAAAATTCCAAGTCATTAAAGTGGCCCACAGATCCTGGCAGGGTAGCTTCTGCCTTTCCCTCTCGCCATCCCACTCTGGGCTCAGGCCACACCAGCCTTATTACTCATAATGGCATAAATAGTCCCAGCTATGCCCTGTTTTGGGCCTTTGCACAAACCCTTCTTTCTTTATGCAAACTCTCATGGGATTCTTTTTCACTTCTCATCTTTCTCTGGTCTTGCTTAATGTAATTTTCTCAGGGAAACCTTCCCTGACCTCTCAGCATGACTGAAGTTTCCCTACATTCCCTGTACAATTCCCTACCTGGAACCCTGTACTGCAGACTTGTATAATCCCACACTCTCCCTTCTCAGCACTTACTGTCATTTGAAGTTTTATGTGTTTGGCGTGATGTAGTTATGGTGTCCCTCATGAGAGTTCCCCCCCTCATGAGAGGAGCTTCTTGAGAGTCTGTGTCATCTGTCTCACAATTGTTGAAGCAATAAATGAACGAAAGGGAGCCATTTACAAAGATACTTTCTCCCCCTCCATCTCCAACAATTTAAAATAGTAGAGCTTCTTACTGTTTTGAACCTTTGTATTTAAAATGGGATGTTCGACGTATCTTTATAATTTGCCTAACCAAAAGACCCACAGCTTTTGGGTCTTTGTATTTCTCAAAATAAAGGTGAAGTCAGTCAGCAGAGATGATTTCCAGGAACACAAAGAAGGCCCAATGCTAGGAGACCACAGCTCCTTCTGGATGGGTGCTGAGGGGCTGAGTCCTCTGGGACTTCGAGGTCAAGGTCTCTGCAGAGGAACATTTTCCTCAGCACAGGGCCCAGGGTGGGGAGGCTGGCTCTGAGATGAGGGACACCGAACACGTAGCTCTCCTTTCCTCAGCAGCCCACAGAGTTCCTCGTCTTGTCTCATGTGCTGTGACCTCTTCATCTCTGTTAGTGGATAGTCAGTCTCCACCCCAAGTGGTTTGCTGTTTTAAATCATCCAGAAATGAACCTCTTTATACATAGATCTTTGAACACTTGTTTTATTTTTAATTAATTAATTTATTTGAGAGAGTGAGAGAGCGAGCGAGTGAGCAAGGGGGCATGGAGGGAGAGGGAGAGAGACTCTCAGGCTGAATCTGAGCTGAGTGTGGAACCCGATGTGGGGATTGAATTCAAGACCCTGAGATCATGACCCCAGCCAAAACCAAGAGTCAGATGCTTAACTGACTGAGCCACCCAGGCACCCCAGATCTTTGAACATTTGTGTGAGGATTTCCATAGGGTAAGTTCCTAGAAATGGAATTGATTAAAGAGATGACCCATTTGTTGATAGGTACCACTGAATTGATTTTCAAAAAGGCTGTACCAGTTCAAACTGACACCAAGGGGGTCCTTGGGCTACCCAAACTGGATGCCACTATTGTGTTAATTTGTAATTTTAAACTGGTAGTGAGGTTAGGCATTTTTTTATATGTTTAATTATCATTTGTATTTCCCTGTGAACTGTTTATTTAAATTATTTGAGCAGTTCAGGTAGAGCCTGAATATATACATTTTAAAAATACTCCTATGTTTTATTCTATTACTTGAATGAGGTTTTATTTATTTATTTAATAAAGATTTTATTTATTTATTTGACAGAGATCACAAGTAGGCAGAGAAGCAGGCAGAGAGAGAGAGAGGAGGAAGCAGGCTCCCTGCCAAGTGGAGAGCCCAATGCAGGACTTGATCCCAGGACCCTGAGATCATGACTTGAGCCGAAGGCAGAGGTTTAACCCACTGAGCCACCCAGGCGCCCTTGAATGAGATTTTAATGTCCAGATCTTCAACCTATCAGACATCATTTTTGTTTATGAGTTGGAACTCTAACTTTGTGTTTATTTTTAAATTTTTAAAAAGATTTTATTAATTGATTTGACAGAGAGAGAGAGAGAGAGCATAAGCAGGGAGAGTGGCAGGCAGTGGGAGAAGCAGACTCCCTGCTGAGTGTGTGGTGTAGTCCCCCCAACCCCCACCATGCAGGACTGAATCCCAGGACTCCGGGATCATGACCCAAGCTGAAGGCAGATGCTTAACTGACTGAGCCAACCAGGCATCCCTCTAACTTTGTGTTTAATATTTATTATTATTTTTAAAGTTACTTATTTATTTATCTATCTATTTATTTATTTATTTTTAAGTGATCTCTATACCCAATGTGGGGCTTGAACTTACAATGCCAAGATCAAGATTTGCATGCTGTACCGACTGAGCCAGCCAGGTACCTCTATTACTGGTTTGTTTGTTTTTTTAATAGATAGAGATTAAGCTGTTCTCTTCCTACATATTTGAGATACCATCTTTATCATAGATTAAATTCTTAGGTAAGTGTGAGACTGTTTCCAGACTCTATTCTGATCCTGCTGATTGTTTGCCTGCTTCGGGCTCTACCCTGCATTTTGATTGTAACACATGCCCGGTACCTAATAGACTCTCAACAAATACTTATTACTCTACATCTATTCTTTTGAATATACTTTAGAGTTAATAATGTCAAGTTATTTTAAAACCCATTGAGATTTTCATTTCTTCTACTCTCAAACTCCTTGAGCAACTTTGTTTTAAGTATATCTTTTATTGATAGCATATTTTTGCATTTTTAAACCCTATCTGAAAGTATTTGCTTTGAGTCAACAAGTTTCTCCCATTCAGTTATTGTTATATAGATAGATAGATTTTCTCTTGTCAACTTTTATAATTTCAGATTGTTTTTAATACATCCTTGCTGCTTTCTATCATTTGCTTTCTGGTCTTTTTTCTTTATTGTTTCCCCCTACCCCCCCAAATTTGAAAAACGTATAACTTTTAAATATTAATCTTCATTTTTTAAACTTTTAAATAAATATCCTTAGGTCTGTATAACTGCAAAGTCACTAATCTCAGAAACCAAGAGAGCAAACAGAGAAAAAATAGAGATATTGAAGATCTAAAAATACAACTAATACATTTGATGTATTAGGTATGGAATTCCACACCCAGGAGAGAATTCATATTCTTTTTGAGCACAGGAGGAACATTTGCATTGGCCATAAAAGGAGCTGTAATAAATTTCACAGAATCAATTACATACCGGTCATGTCATCTACCCATAATGCACAAAATTATAAATTAATAACAAAAGCAAGGATTAAAAACACATGCCTCTTGCAATTTTGCTTACTCCACTATCCACTCAGATCTCTCCTACCTGCCCTTCCCTCCTGGATTGGTAGATGACTCTGGAAAACTTGTAATTCTCACTCTACTCAGCCATTCAGGTTCTACAGGTCTCCTTAAATGCCCAGTTCCTAGGCTAACTTTCTTCATCCAGAACTCCTCCAGGTACCCAGCAGAAACAAAAGGGTCATTTTCTGACTTACTGGGATCTGCCCTCCTAAGAATTTTTTTAATGGCAACTTCACACACAGCCGCCATCTATTGGCTTTCATCCCCATCTCCATGAAAAAGAAATAAGTAAGCTACAAATACTGTGTAAATACCCTTTTCCTCTCTCCCTACCTCCCCTACCTTTGGGGCATGTTTTATGCTTTTTGTTCATTTCTGAAATCAACAAATATTATTGAGCACCTACTACATGCCAGGTACTGTGGAGGAAGCTGAGGATAGAGATAAATTAGCCAATGTGGTCCCTGCTCTCAAGGACCTTATGGTTAAGCAGAAAGAGTGATGTGAAAGCAAATAGCATTTGTATTGGAAATTAGTATTGCCCCTGTGGACAGTAATGAGAGCCTGTGGTAAGGAGATTTTACCCAGCTAGGGAGGCCAGGCAAGCCAGGCAAGGCTGGAGTGACAGAGGGATGCTGGAATGATATCAACAGAGGAGTAGGAGCTACCTTGGCAAAGAGGAGAGTGTGCCAGGCAGAAGAAACAGCAGGTGCAAAGACCCTGTGGCAGAAGAGAGCAAGGTAAACTACAAGAGACTGGAAGGACAGCTTGACTAGACCACTGTGAAGCAAGGAGAGGCTGTTCAGGTGGCTCATTTGGGTCTTGCTGGCCAGGCAGAGATAGCTGCCCTTATGCTAAAAGCAATGAGAAACCATTACAGTTTTGTTTTATTTTTAATTTGTTATTGTTAAATATAACACAAATTCTGAAAATCAAATAAAGCAAATGTACCCTTTAATGAATTATTAAGTTAACATCATTATTAAGTAAACATCACAGATAGGAGAAGACTAATGAAACATGATGAGCAAATGCAGTGTGGGATCTTGGATTGGAACTTGGGACAGAAAAAATTATGTTAGTGGAAAAATTGGTGAAATTTGAATAAAGTTTGTAGCCTCATTAAGGATATTGTTGGTTTCTGTTGGTTTTTTAGTTTGGACAAATGTATCTGTAAAATGTTAACATCAATGGAAGCTAGGTAAGGGGTATATGGGAACTCTCTGTACTATCTTGGCAACTTCTCTATAAAATCTGATATTATCCCAAAATTTAAAACAAAATTTAAAACCATTGGCAGCCCAGGCTGAATTGAATGTTTATTATCACACTGAAGCCTTCTCTCTTCCATTTGATTTCCTCCTTCTTTCCCAGACTCTTCTATGATTCCAAACAGGCCACCTGGTGCCCACATCCAAATTCCTACTATCTAATCTGTCCTCCCTAGGCACAAGGAGCTGTGAATGAAACCTAGACATGTCCCCAGCAGGAGACCAAGGTGGTCAGAGGCTTCATTCCTGCTTGGCCACTTTCAAGCTATCGGACCTTGAACAAAACTCTTCCTTGCCTTGGTTTTAGTCATCTGTAAAATAAGCAAACCATTCTCATGTATGTACCACCTTCATGATTTTTAATTGCCTTAGTCCTGGAATCACTTCTCAAAGGAATCTGGTTCTTTTCCCTGAAGAATGATACTTAGAAACCATAATCTGAGTGGTGAATGGGCTCATTGTTATTGGTGTGTTTACTAATTTTTTAAAAAAAGATTTTATTTATTTATTTTTGAGAGAGAGAGAGCAAGCAGGGGGAGGAACAGAGGGAGAGGGACAAGCCAACTGCAAGCTGAGTGCACAGCCCAACATGCGGCTGTATCTCACAACCCCAAGATCATGACCTGAGCTGAAAGCAAGAGCTAGATGCTTAACCAACTGAGCCATCCAGGCACCCCAGGTTTACTTATTTTTAAAATGTATTTTACTTGTTTCTAGGTTTTTCTTCTTTTTTCTTCCTTACACTGTTCTTTTTGAAAAACAAAACAAAACAAAACTGAGTTGTTTATCCTGTGGTTTCCTACAGCCTGGTTTTTGTTGATTGTATCTCTGAGTTGTTCACATTTTTCTCTGTCCATATAGTTCCTGTAAAGAGGCTTGATCAGATTCTGGTTAGATTTTTTTGGACAAGACTACTACATAGTCAGTGGTGTTTTCTTCTATTAGGAGGCATATAATTCCTGTTTTTCTCTTTTGGTGTGATTCAGCAGCCATTGATAATCACTGCCTAGATCTATTTATTCATTAGGGGTCGGACATGGTGATACTCCAATCCAATCATTTCTTCCTCATTCATTTGCTGGAACACTTACAGTTCCTATAGAAGTGGAGAAGCAGCAGGATTCTTTCCCTTTATTTAGCAGCTTTCAAAATAAAGCAACATCTGTCACCCCATTGTTCACCAGGGTTGATTTTTCTAATCTAGTCAGGTAGATGGGTGACTCCTTCTTCCCAACCACTACGTGTGTGTGCTTCCTGAAGCTGTGCTCTTGGTCTCTCAGAAGAATAGGATGACCTTCCCTGACAGAGGAGGACCATCCTTCTGTCAAAGGTATATGAGTAGCTGTGCTAGAATCTCCAAACGAATTTTCTTGCATCTTTTAATGATAAGAAATTTAACTTTAAAAAAATCATTATAAAGTCATGGATTTAAATATATTTAATGTATTTCAATCCATTGATTATTATCCTTGGCCATTCTCTATTTGTTGCAACTTTGGCCAGTGGAAGCTTCTCAAGTTGGCTTCTGAGTCCTTTCTGACAATCTTAGTAGTCTGATGGCTTTCTTCCAATATGGCATCTGGAAAGCAGGCAAGAGGAGGATGCCATCTGTAGCCTTTAGGTTTGGTGGGAGCAACTCTGCTTAGGCCCACCTTTGAAGAAGAAACCCTGTACCTTCTAGGTTTCTGGTTAGAACCTTGAGGGGTACACCAAGAGAGGAACTACAAAAGATGGAGGGGGGTAAGATGATGAGTACAACTTTTAACTTTGTCATGGTTTGAATTCGTAAGTTGAAGTCCTTACTCCCATTACCTCAGATTGTGACTGTATTTGTAGATGGGGCCTTTACAGAGGCAATTAAGGTAAAATGCAGTCATATGGATGGGTCCTACCAAATCCCAAGTGACTGGTGTCCTTTATGAGGACAGAAGATTAGGACACAGACAACACAGAGACCAAGGGACAGCCTTGTGAGAATGCAGCAAGAAAACAGCCACCTGCATGCCAAGGAGAGAGGCCTTGGAAGAAACTAACTTGTCAGCACCTTGATCTTGGACTTGTAGCCTCCAGAACTGTGAGAAAATAAGTTTGTGTGGTTTAAGCCACCCAATATGAGGCATTTTGTTATGGCAGCCTTAGCAAATTTATATGAGCTTGTTGAATTTGAAGCATCTGTGGATGTTGGAAGTGTGGATCTGGGGTTCAGGAAAGAGGACTGGACTGGAAGTAGACATGTGAGAGTTGGGAACACATATATAAGTGTGGATAAAGCCATGTGTGTAAAGGTGAATCTCTAGGGAGAGTCTGAAGAGTGAAAAGGGAAGAGGGCTGAGAAATAAACCAATGTTAAGAAATGGAGAAGAGAAGCCCTTGAAGGAGACCCAGATGTGGTGGGTTGAGGGAAAGGCAAGAGCAAAGGCATGGAAGAATGGAGCCCTGAGGCAGAGCGTGGGGTTGAGGGAGTTTGGAGAAGGTGGTGGTTAACTACCAAATGCCAAAGAGAGGTCAGGTAAGATAAGGACTGAGGGATGGCCTTGGGATTTTGCAATTACGAATGGGTGGAAGCACAGAGAGCCTGGCTGTAGCGGTGTGGGTTGTGAATGGAGAAGTGAAGCAATAGAAACTGGGAGGGTAAATCATCTTCAGGAAACCTTATGGAAAGGGGGACATGGCAGAGGCTGATAGTGAGAGGGAGTCTGATATTTCTCTGTTTTTCTTGGGAGGGATTTGATCTTGTTTATATGATGAGCAGAAGGAGCCAGTGGATAAGAAATACCAAAATGGAGAAGGAGATGGAAACTGGACTGCCCCAAGGCAAAGAGGGAAATTAAGCACACAGGGACAGCTAGCTCTTCCTCTGAGATTGGAGAAATATAGGTGGTTATTTGTTTGTAGGTTTGGGGTAGGGACCTGGAAATGAATATTCATATACAATTTTTATGCAGATGCCTTTTTTCATTTCTCTTGGGTGTACATGTGTATATTTCTATTCTGATGAAATTCCTGGGTCATATGGTAACTCCCATATTTAACTATTGGAGAAACTGCCAAACTGTTTTGCAAAGCAGCTGTACCCTTTTACATTCCCACCAGTAATGTATGAAGGCTCCAGTGTCTCCACATCCTGACAACACTTGTTATTATCTGTCTTTTTTGTGATATCCGTTCTAGTGGGTATGAAGTGGTCTCTCATTATGGTTTTGATTTCCATTTCCTAATGGCTAATGTTTTTGGTTTCTTTTCATGTGCATATTAGCCATTTGTCCGTCTTCTTTAGGGAATATCTATTAAAATCATTTGCCCTTTTTAAAGTTGGGTTACCTTTCTATTGTTGAATTGTGAGACTTCTTTATATATTCTAGATACTAGTCTCTCATCAGATGTATGATTCACAAATATTTCCCTCTGTCCTGCAAATTGCCTTTTCATTTTCTTACTGGTGTTCTTTGAAGCACAAAAGCTTTTAGTTTTGATGAGGTCTAGTTTATGTATTTTTTTCTATTTTTTCCCCCTTGGTTGCCTGTGCTTTTGGTGTTCTATCTAGGAAGGCTTTGGCTAACCCAAGGTCATGAAGATTTACTCCCTTCTCTTCTGAGGGTTTTATTGTTTTAGTGCTTCCATTAAGTCTTTGATCTATTTTGAGTTAATTTTTGTGTATGGTGTAAGGAAGGGGTTCAACTTAATTCTTTTGCATGTGAATTTCTAGCTGTCCTAGCACCAGTTGTTGAAAAGGCTCATCAAATGGTCTTGGCACCTTTGTGGAAAAATGAATCGACCATAAATATAAGTGTTTATTTCTGGACTCTCAATTCCATTCCATTGCTCTATATGTCTACCCTTATTCCAGTACCATACTGTCCTGATGTATAGTGTGTTTTGAAATCAGGAAGTATGAGTCCCCCAACTTTTCCTTCTTTTTCAAGACTTATTTGGCAATTTCGGGTACCTTGCATTTCCATATGATTTTTAAGACCAACTAGTCACTTTCTACAAAAATAGCAACTGGAATTTTTGGGGGGAATGTGTTGAATCTGTAGATCAATTGGAAGAGTATTACCATTTTAACAATGTTGCCTTCCATCCATGAACATGGAATGTCTTTCCATTTATTTAGGTCTTTGTTAATTTCTTTGAATGATGTTTTATAGTTTTCAGTGTATAAGTTTTATTTTACTTTTGTTAAATTCATTTTTTAGAATTTTATTTTTTGATGCTGTTATAAATGGATTTTTTTTTTTAAAGATTGAGAGAGAGAGAGTATGAGGCAGGGGGTGGGTAGGGAAGAGAGAATCCCAAGCAGACTCCATGTAGGGTGTGGAGCACAATGCAGGGCTCAGTCCCAGGACCCTGACATCACTACCTGAGCTAAAACCAAGAGTCGGAGGCTTAACTAACTATGCCACCCAGGCACCCCCGAAATTGTTTTCTTAGTTTATTTTCAATTGCTTATGGCTATTATGTAGAAATACAATTGATTTTAGTATTTTCACCCTCTATCCTGTAACCTTGCTGAACCCATTTATTAGTTCTAATAGTTTCTTAGTGGAGTCCTTAGTATTTTATATTTATAAGATAATCTGCAAATAGAAATAGTTTTATCCTTTCTTTCCAATCTGGATAGCTTTTATTTATTTTTCTTGCCTAATTGCCCTTGCTACAACCTCTAGCATAATGTTGAATAGAAGTGGAGAGAGGACATCTTTGTCTTATTCCACATTTTAGGGAGTATACCATGATTTCAAATGGCTGTTGTTTATAATGATGCCAATTTTTCTCATAGAAGTTTCTCTTACAATTCCCAAAAGCATTAGATCCTTAGGTGGAAGAATACACAGGTGAGAGTAACAATAAAATCTTTGAAATAAAGAAGGGAGTGAAGATTTGCTCTTCTATTGTAACAATGCATTAAAAAGGCAATGGCAATTAGAATGGCACTGGCAGCAAGACAGAAATCTTGGAATAGAATACAAAGTTCAGACTCTGCCTATAGTATATATAAGAATGTATATGAGAAAACTAATGGCAAAGGATAGTGTTTTATAATAAGTATTGGGAAGCATGGACTGCTGTTGAGGGAGAGAGGATTAGGTTTTCAAATCATTAAAATAGCATGTAGAAAAATTTAAAGATAATGAAAAACAAAGAAAAAGCCAAACAACTTAAAAGCTAGAGAAAATATGAGTGGATATTATTGGACCTATGAGTGTGGAAGAACTTATTTGAAATAATAGAGGAAATTTGAGATTTGACCACATAACTTATTTTGTCAAACTTATTTGCAAAAAATGTAAGAGACAAAGTGTCTTTTTTTTTTTTTTTAAAGATAATTATTTATTTGAGAGAGAGCGGGCATGAAGTGGGGAGGGAGGGGCAGAGGCAGAGGGAGAGCAGGGAACCTGACAATGCAGGGCTTGATCCCAGGACCCCAAGACCATGACTGAACCGAAAGCAGACACTTCATTGACTGAGGGACCCAGGCGCCCAAGACAAAGTGTTAGTCTTAACATAGAAAAAGTTAATATAAATTAATAGGAAATTAAGAATTCAAAGAAAAATGAGCATGGAAAATAGATAATTCAGAGAATAGACAATTCAGTAAAAAGAAATATAAATGACTAATAACTGAAAAAATGTTCAATCTCATTGGCAATCAGAGGAATCCAAAAGAAAGAAGGATATACAAGCTTTTGCTTTCAGCCAAGATTTCTAAGTTGATAATACTCCTTACTGCTTAGTGTGTGTTGAGATACCTCTCATATTAACCCTATGAGCCGACTTCTCTTATTTTTTTAATAAAGATTTTATTTATTTATTTGACAGAGATCACAAGTAGGCAGAGAGGCAGGCAGAGAGAGAGGAGGAAGCAGGCTCTCCACGGAGCAGAGAGCCGATGCGGGGCTCGATCCCAGGACCCTGGGATCATGACCTGAGCCGAAGGCAGAGGCTTTAACCCACTGAGCCACCTAGGCGCCCCGACGTCTCTTATTTTATAGTTGTGGAAACTGAGACTCAGCAGGGTTTAGTGATTTTCCTAAGGTTATAATGCTGGGGAGTGGTGGCATTAGAATCTGAACTTGGGTTGTGTGACTCTGTTATGGTGAGGGGCCTAGAAAACAGATGCTGGAAAGGGGAGATAAAGAACAGGAGAAAATGTAGCCTGAAGAGCCAGGCAAAGATACTTGAAGAACCTATGTGGAAGGGCAAATCAGTTTTTATATTATTGTGGAGAGAAGCAACAAGTGGAAATTACACAAAGGAGCACTTTTTTATAGGAAGAACTATCCCTAATGGACTAGAGAGCATGAGCACACCCCACCCTAGGGAGGCAGGGGAAGCCAGAGGGTGTGTTGGCAGTCTCATTTTTTTGAGGAGGAAACAAACACCTCTGGGTGGTCAAGATTTCAGTAGTCTTCACAGTTTCTTCTCTTTTCTCAGTCACAGAGAGTTAAAAGACCCCACCCCTTCCTCTTAGGGCCAAGCGACCTGCAGGGGAGCCCTGCCCGTCTTCACTGGCCTCCTATGGCTCCAATCCCAGGCCAGCAGGAAGCCTGAGCTTGCCAAACTGGGTGAGCCAGGGCAGGAGGAAGCAGAGCGGGAGTAGCCCATCTGAGTTCTCTTTCGCCCTTTCCTGCAACTTTGCTACTCCATGGGGGCGGAGGAGGGAGGGGGGAGGTGATAGCCGCGTAGGCGTGTTAGAGAAAAACACGGAAACAGGAGAAATGGAACCATTAAAGAAGGGTGACTAATATATGTTAGTTGCAGTATGGAAAAGATGTTTTCATTTGTAAAGCCCTTGGGGAATCCATTCTTTTTAAAGCTGGGGTTTCATCCTGAGTGCTATCCTGGTTAAGTCTATTAACACTTTTCATACCTCAATTTCTTTATCTGTGAAGTGGGTATGACATTTCCTGTTTTATCAACCCCAGATGATGTACTGCCTATCAACAAGCTGGTGTGACAGCTGAGTGCCACAGGCAGTAGTCACTCAGACTTGAGTTCAAGTCCATTCTCTGCAATTTTCCGGTTAGAAACTTAGAAAAAAGTACCCAAGCTCTCTCTGCTTTAGTTTCTTCATCAGTGAAAATGAGGGTAGCAAAAGCACTTGCCTTAAATGGTTGTCTTTAGGGGTAAATCAGATAATACATGTAAACGGTAGAACCAGGACCCCCAAACCCACTCCAAAGATACATTACAGTTGCCTCACAACCCTAATGCATACAAATCAACAGCAGAGTGTAGGGAAAAGATTCGATAGAAACACAACAAATTGCTAACCGTGTTTATTTCTGGATGGCGAGGTTATGATCTATTTGTTTTTCCTTTATATTTTTTGGCATTTTCCAAGCCACTTTTATAATCAAAAGAAAAGCTGTGTATGTTCAGATGCCTTGAGATCATTGCAGTGGTCTCCACTGCATTAAAATCTTTGGCAATATTCTCTCACAATCTTTTCAGCAACTGCTTCAAGTAGGCATCATTATCTCCATTTTCTAGATGAGGAAATGAGGCTGGTAGACGTTAGAGAGCTGGTTTAATTTTCAGATCTTATTGCTGCTAAGTGGCGGACAGCCAAGGTCCATAGGCAGACCTGGCTGTCTCAAAGATAGGTGCTGGGCACAGGCCTGCTGGACGGTGGGGCTCAGTGCCCAGGACCCCTCCATCTGCCCCAGTTTTCAGGAAGCAGGGGCAAGGAGGCAGGCTGTTAGGATTGGACCTGTGGTGGGTGCATTTCCATGGATCCCCAGTGACTGCTGTACTGGTTCCCCCCATCCATATTCTGCTGGAGAATGTGGCCGGCAGAGTTGGGATTTTTCCTCCTCTCACTGCAAGGGAAGTCAAGGGAGGATCCCAGAGAGTCTTCCCAAGAAGAAACGCAGTTTCCACCATAAAGGTATCCAACAGAGGGACTAAAAATAATCGGATAACCACACAAGACTGGGGGAGGGAAGTGGGTGTGAGACATACCATCTATCATAGCCAAAAGGCAATAGATAATGGTCCTCTGGCTAAATCCATCTATGTAAGCATTTTAGGGAGAGAGATGGAGGTACCACCAGTCTTGAAAACACCACTGGCCCAATGTGGATTTTCTTTGGATCCAGGGGTGAGAGGGAGACTTTTGTTTTTCATCATAAGAGCTTCTGTCCTATTTGATATTTTTTTTTAGCTATATGTGTTATATCTTATTTAAAAAATTATAATTTTAAAAGTACAGTGGTCATCCGTGTGGATTCACATTCCACCTTGGCCAATTACGGATCTCGGGCAGTTTAGCTTCTCTAAACTGCAATTTAATCTTTTGGAAAACAGGAATAAAAACCACACTCACCCAGAGGGTTGCTCTGAGGATAAAATGAGGTAATGTATATAAAGTACATGGACCAGCACTGGCCGAAATTCAGCATCTGTAATTACTAACCATTGCTATCATTATTAATAATAAGCCAAGCGTTCGAATAAGACCCTGTGCTTTGCACACAGGCACATAGTAGGCACTTAATGCGTGGAAGTAATTGTTTCAAACCCTCTCCTGAGCCTGTAATTTTCCCAACCGGTGACGCAGGAGCCCAGCTTAAATATTGATGTGGTTACTGATTTATTCATCAGTCGGCTCTCCACTGCAGTGTCCGCTGAGGGCAAGCCCAGCCCTCCCGCCCCCCGCGGCGCGGTCTCGCAGCAGCAGTGGGACCCTGAAGGAGGTTGGAAGCGGCAGCAGCTCACCGGCTTCCAGCTCGCTGATGCGGGACTGTCACGTGCCGGAGCGGGACTCAGTTCTGGTTTCACGCAGCATCTTCCCGGGCAGGGGCGGGCTGGAGGATGGGGAGCGCGGCTTGGGATGAGGGGGGCCGCGGGGTCCCGCCCCACACCCACTTGCCCGCGCCAACGGGATGGCCATCCCTGGAGGGGCGGGCCGGGGCAGTTTTAGGGCAGGACTTTCGGAGCGGGGACAGCTCAGAGAAAGATTTGGGATTGGCCAGGAGACGCGGAGCGGGATTTTCATACCCGACAGAGGATGCCGAGCTCCCGCAAGCTAGGCGGGGTTCCGCGGGCGCCCCCAGCCCGGGGCGGGGCCAATGCGGGAGCCCCGCCCACTCCTCTGCGGAGGCCGCACCCCTTGGTCCCAGTTGTCCTCTCCAGCTGCAGGCGGGCGTGCGGAGGCAGTGCGGGGGCGCGAGAGCCAGGCCCCCACCGCACTGCCGCACCGCCTCGCGGGTCTGGGTCGCGGGGCGGGGCGGGGCGGGAGGCGGGGCGCTGACGTCGCGGCGCGGCCGGCGGCCGGGGAGGCGGGGAGGCGGCTGCCAGCTCGGCCCAGCCCAGCCAGCAGCTGCGGCGGCCCGGTGGCGGCGGCGGCGGCGGTGGCGGCGCTCGGAGCCGGCTCCTGACCGCCCTCCGCCGCTGCCCGGCTCCTCTCGCGGTCTCCGTCTCTGTGGCCGCTTCTGCCGGCCTCGTCCGCCGCCTCCGCCATGGCCCTGGTGCGGGGCGCCGAGCCCGCCGCGGGGCCCTCCCGCTGGCTACCCACGCACGTCCAGGTGACTGTGCTGCGGGCCCGCGGGCTGCGGGGCAAGAGCTCAGGAGCGGGCAGCACCAGCGACGCGTACACGGTGATCCAGGTGGGCCGCGAGAAGTACAGCACGTCGGTGGTGGAGAAGACGCCGGGCTGCCCAGAGTGGCGCGAGGAGTGCTCTTTCGAGCTGCCACCCGGTGCCCTGGACGGCCTGCTTCGGGCGCAGGAGGCCGATGCGGGCCCGGCTCCCTGGGCGGCGGGCTCCGCCGCCGCCTGCGAGCTGGTGCTCACCACCATGCACCGCTCGCTTATCGGCGTCGACAAGTTCCTGGGCCAGGCCACGGTGGCGCTGGACGAGGTCTTTGGCGCAGGCCGCGCCCAGCATACGCAGTGAGTAAGGGGCGCCGAGAGGGCGGAAACGGTTAAAGGAGAGCTCGCTGGGCGGGGCTGGCGGGGGAGCGGGACCCCCGAACCTCGGCCGGGGCGGTGCGCCCTTTGCCGCGAGCTCAAGGGCGTAAACCGACCAGTTGCTCTTTTGCATTTTGGGTACCGTTCCTTGCGACGACGGTCTGTGCTTGACTGCTGGTGTGTCCTTGCGAAGCCTAGGGGGAGGTATAACTGGTGGGCTAGACTTACGAGTAGATTGCCAAGTAAAGTTAGGAGTGGGATCCAGAGGCCCTTGGACTGTGGGAACCTCAAGAAGGAAAATTTGGGGGCCTTTCTTAGGGCCTCCGGGCCTGTCTCCCTTTCCTGGAAGGGGAGGGGCACTGCAGCCGCCTGCCCCAAGCCAGGCCCGCAGGGGAGTGGAGAGGCGCTGCCTCGCCTTGTGGGGGAAGGAAGGTGCAGTGTTCTACTTGAGGGCGACACTGACCAGAGATGCCCCACTAAATCTGGAGATTGCAGAGGGCATCTGCTTCTTGCCTTCTTTGCTTCTTTGGATGCCCTCTGCCACCTAGAGACATACGCCTCTGGACCCCTGGCCCTCTGTGTCCCCTGTTCAGAAAGCCCGAGAGCCTCCTAATTAAAGGAAGGAAACCCTTCAGGGGGCTTTCAAGTGTCTTATCTGTCCTGCTTGAGGTGAAGGCAGCGGCATGGTTAACGCACAGCGGGGGATAATCTCCCGGCCTCTTCCACCTGGAAGGGCCTGTGCGGGTTTTTAATCATTTGTCTTGGCCTTGTTTAACCTTCCCCAGTGTTAAGATCAAGGCTTCAGACTTGGAGCCCCATTTCCTGTTTGGACTTGGGCAGGATCTGAAAGCCAGTCCCCAGGACTGACCACCTGCTGTGGGTCCTTTTGAGGGGTTAACTGGGGTGATACCTCCCCTGGACCCCGTGGGCCCTGGAAGGGGATGATAAGGGGATGGGCAGGTGTGCCCTGGGTGTGCCATGGGTGGGGACAGGTGCTGAAAAGGTTTGCCCATGTGGAATGGCATCTGAGTAAATCTAGAAAGGCTTATTAGAGAGGGATGAGCCTGGTGCAGACCCATGTGAGAGCAGGATTTGGTTAGAAAGGATCTGACCTTGAACATTTTTCAAAACCTGTGTATGTAGGAAAGGGCCTTGGTGGCTCTGCGGGCTGGAGTGGGAAGCTGGCTAGCATGGGGCAGGTTCCAGGCAGGGCTGTGACCTGGCTCCATCTCCCCCACCCCTGGCCTTCTCCTCTCCTTCCCTCCTGACTTGCTGTTTGGTTGTGGAATCATGTGGTATAGTTTGGCCCTTGTTTTGTTTTTTTTCCTCCCCTTTTCTGTCCTCTCCTTCCTTTCTGCCCCTTTCTGCCTGAGGGAGGCCAAGGGGTGGGGGTGGGGCAGAAAGCTCTCCTCTGGGTCTCTTAGCCCTTTCTTTTCCCCAAGCGGCTCCTGTCCCCAAATCCATTCCATCCCTTTCTTTCATAGTCCTTCAGTCTCCACCACTAGGCTCACGACCAGACTGGTGGATGACACTGCTGGTGGCTGGGGGAGGGGAAAGACAGAAAGTCTCTGGGCTTGTGGGGAAAGGCCTCTGTGAAGTCAGTGCCTTAGGATCAGGGGAGCTTTGATTTTTTTCAGGTTCTGCCCTTGCTTTCTTCTGGCCTTTGAATCTTCCTTAGCTGAACTGTTTGTAAGCCCAGGTGGGCCTGTTTTCAGGCAAGGACTGTCCCTCTTTGAGAATTTGACTTGCCACCCCATTCAGATCAAGATTAATTTACTTTATAGAAGTCATCATTCCCACCAGGATCTTTCCAAACCTACCCCCTGCTTTCCTCTGGTTTGTTGACCTGGGTTATTTATAGAACGTGGAGGGGGCAGGAGAAGAGAGGGGCACTCCTGGTGGGCAGAGGCAAAGTCTGTGAAATATGCCTGATCTTCCAGTACACTGGACCTAACAGCGTACCAACTGACGGATGGTGAGGGCTGCTGCTCCCACTCGGGTCCCCACCTCCAGCCTCTGATTTTTTTTTTTTAATTTTATTTGTTTATTTGATAGAGAGAGAGATCACAAGTAGGCAGAGAGGCAGGCAGTGGGGAGGAAGGTGGGGGGGGGGGTGGTGGAAGCAGGCTATCCCAGGACCTTGAGATCATGACCTGAACAGAAGGCAGAGGCTTAACCCACTGAGCCACCCAGGCGCCCCATCCAGCCTCTGATTTTAATGGCCATTTCTGGTGACATTTCCTGGGAGCATCCCGGCATGAGCTACTGAGATAGTGAGTCGCACATTCCCCAGTGGAGAGAGAGCAAGATGGAGAGGACCAGGGTGTACCCTCCTCAGCTTTGGGTAATGATGGAAAAGAACAGTATCCACTCTAATGCCAGGAGCCAGCTGTGGTGGTTTCAGGGAAGACAAATGGCAGCCCTGTGTTGCCAAGATAGAACCTGACTGGCAAAGGCAGCCTCATGGTTATGGGGAGGGGGCTGTGGAGCTACAAGAAATAGATTCCGGTTTCAAACTTCCCACCTTGTGGTGAGTCAAGTAAACGCTTGGTGCCTCAGTTTTCTCATCTGTCCAGTGGGGCTAGTGTTACAAGACTGAAGTAAGGCCTGAAATGAGAATGCAGTTAAAGCACCTAGGCATGGCTGCTGGTGAGTGAACAGCAGTGATAGTGGAGGGAGGTTTTGATAACAGTGTCTGGTAGCTCTGGTCTGGAAGATGTCCCTGCCCTTGAACAGCCTCTCATGTGATGGGGGAGACAATACAGAGCTTAGAGCCTGGGTTTGGGAAAGCCCCAGGAACATGGGTGGCAAAGTACGTATAGGAGTAGGAGAGCTCCTGACAAAATAGGCTGGCCCTTTGCAGGCCTCCATTCTTTTTGCTGCTAGAGGTTTGAGAAATTAGGGCTGGACTTGGGCTCGGCAGTGCTCAATCCAGACTTGGGTCAGCTTGCAGGCCTCCCCAGCAGCCTGGACTGCAGCTGCCCCTGCCCTCTCCAGAAGGCAAGACCGTCCGTGTTTCAGAACATGAAGATGGCTTTCATTCCCAGTTCTGTGACTTATTAGCAGGCAAGTTACTTAACCTGTTTCCTCATTTCTACAAAGGTCACAGTTATAATTATGGAATGATAAGATTAAATAAGACCATGTCTGAAAAGGCCTTAGTATAGTTCTAGACCTAGAGTAAGCCTTCAAAGAGCGGAGGTTGTCGTTTCTCTGAGGACCTTGGTGGGGTGGATGGTATGGGACACCTCAGTGTTCCATGATGCTCCTTTGTCAAGGGGTGCTCTTTGAGGTCAGGATTTCACCAGAGGCTTTCAAAGAACTGAAGAGGAAGTTCTCAAAACATAATTTAACATGATACAGGAGGAAACTGATTATGACCTTTTCCCCTCAGTGAAGCCATTCATGGATCATCATGGATCTGAAAATCCTAAGATGCTTCTTCACTATTTCCTTTCTGGTTTTTAGCTCTAGTACCCTTGGTGGGTACTGTGTGTGGAGGGGGTGTTATGTATGAAGTAAAAGAGTCCCTGCCCTAAAGAACCCCCATCCTGGGCCCATCAGATTGATGGGTAGAGCCTGGCCCCTTGTGGAGCCTGAGTCTGGGCTTAATTTGGTTTGGGACCAGTTCGTCTTTTTTTCCTCCTAAAGAGTAAAACCGCTGGGCAGGCTGCTAACTGCAGCACCCTGAGATTTTGTCGGCCCTGTCAGGGGCCATTGATTTTATGGAGGGCTTCCGGGAGGCCTGTAGCTGCCCAGGACCACTGCAGTTTGAGATAGTTGTCTTCCGCCTGACTGATCACGGCGGCCTGAGATCCCCTCAAAGGTGGTGGGTTTGGGGTCACTGGGGGAGGCACCTGAAGGAAAATGCAGCCTGCTGGCCCAAGGTTGGAATGGTTTTTGAGGGCTTCCATTCATCTCTCAGCCTCCACACGGCCTGCACCTTCCTATGCACGTGACCCTCTCGCCACTGGTTTCCAGATGTGACCGCTCCCCAGGAAGCAGCTGAGGCCGCAAGGGTCCTGGGCCCAACCCTAAAGTTCAGCTCCAGCTCCAGCCCCAGACCTGTGGGGCTGCTGGGGGAGTCTGCTTTGGCCCGGAGTGTTCCTGTGGGGAAGGGTGTGGCCATATTTAAAAGCCAGTCATTAGGGTGCAGGAGACTCCAACTCCCTTAGTTCTGGGGTGGTTTTTATTGAGGATTGCTTGAGCAGCAGTGGCTGGGGGAGAGGGGAGGAGAGGAAGTGACTCCTCCATCAGACTGGGAGGCTCCTGGTTGGCACAGCAACTTCCTCTTCCCTCAGGCTCTGGCCCTGGGTGGGAGCCCTGGCTCTGCCCTGTACTGCTCTCCCTGTAGCCAGCCAGGGATAGGCATAGCTCAGCAGATCCTTGGCCCCGGGCGGCCACAAGGGCTGTCCTTTCCTCCAAAGGGGGCTGCCCGCTCTGCCTGTTATTGCTGCTTCCGTGGTGCTGTGACGCTCTTGCCTACGCGAAATGACTAGTCAGGCCTTGTCCAGATGTTTCCCCTGCCCTTCCCACCCTGCGCTGGAACAGATAATTAACACAATGGCAGGAGCTCTCTGGGAATCAGTACTCTGTTTTTTCCTTGTGCAGGGCCAATCCTCTGCAAAATGGTATCATCATCAAAAAGCGTTGCCCTTTTCCACAGCCAAGTTTTAAAAAAAAATGAGTCTACATGTGGGTCCTTTCTATACCTGGCGGTCCTGCCAGGGAAGAGTCTTATGGTTTTGCTCTTACTAAACCCCTTAGGTTACTTCTTGCCTCAGGAAGGATGGCAGCCAGTGAGGAGAGCTGAGCTTGGCCGGTCGGGCTGAGGCCCCTGTGTGGGGCTGGGCCCAGGCCTCTCCTTAGCGAAGGGGAAGCAAGCAGGGACCCTGCAAGTTCCAGAGGAGCTGCCCAGAGGAGGGGCTTTGTCCCAGGCCACCTCGGCCTTCAGCTGACCCAGGGGTTGGGGGGGAGCACAGCCCTTGCTTATGGAATTCTAATGTCAGAGCTAGCAGAGGGCTTAGCCCTGTGGGGACTGAGGCTGGGGAGGGTGGGGCTCTGTTAGGCCTGGCAGAGCTGTAGGATTTATGGTAAGGGAGAGATGGCATTTGGGGCCCTGTGTGCCTCCCAGGTTTCTGGGGAAGTGCCTGTGGGATTTTAGAGAGAAAGGGGGACATTTCTGCTGGGATAGGGGAGGGGGCCTTGGGGTTTATCTGTGGACTGGGAGGGGTGGTCTCATGCAGAAGCTCTTCTGGAGAGCCTGGGCAGAGGCCTGCAGGGGCCACTGGGTGCGGTGGGGTGAAGTTCTGAGGAGGGGAGGACGTGGCTATCCCAGCCTGCATGCCCGGAAGGTGCGGCTTGGTTAGGAGGATGAATCCCACATTTGGAGGAAGAGCCGTAGGCAAGAGCTGTATTTTCAGGCCTTGCCAGGGAGCACTGGAGATATTCAGAGCAGACAGGGCCGCCGGTCTTAGCGGTGGTCAGGGACGCCTCCTTGAGGAAGAGACATACTCTGAAGACCTGTGAGGTCCTCGCTGGCAGCATGTAGCACTGTCTTGGGGTCCTGTTATGGGCTCCTTAGCGAGGCGTACCATCAATGAAGCCCTTTCTCTGTGCTGCCGTTGTCCTAAGGACTCAACTTAGCTCACGGGAAACGCTGGAGGTGGAGGTACTCTTACTGTTTAACGGATGGAGAAACAAAGGCACAGAGAGGTGAAATGACTTTTCTAAAGACACACAGTACAAGGCAGAGTCAGGATTTGGACCCAGGCACTTCACCACCCCTCTGTACTGCCCACCCTCAGTTTCCCTCCATATCTTCTGTGAGCTAGCTCTGCATAGGACCAGGGCTTGGCCGCTGCCTTCCTGAGGGTTCCGCTGACCTTCCCAGAGCCCATCTCTGTGGTTCGCCCCATGGCTCTGTAAGCATGGCCTGCTTCTCCTATGCGAGGCCTCGGCTGACTGGGGTAAGCGTGTTTGAGCTGTGGCTCTGAATCTGGTCGCGTCTGCCTCCCGGGGCTGGGGGTGTTGCGGAGTACTTCGGGAAGGAGGGTATCAGCACCAGCAGAGTGTCTCTCAAGAGCTTGGGGGAGGCCTGGGAAGCTCTGCCTTGGCCCTGGGCACCCCCACCCTGGGCAGATTTGCTCCCATTGGCTTGTGCAGTAAAGCGGAGCTTGGGAGCATCAGCAGATATGAGACTTTCTGACCTTTCTCAAGAATCACATGCTTGTTTTACTATGACAGAATGCTCTGAGCCATCTAGGGCCTTACAGCAATGCTGTCATTTGCATTTTTTTTCTTTTCTTTTGTTAAGTATCTAGGGAGCTATTAGGAGGCAACCACTGTGCCTAGGTCAGGGCTTTGGAAAAAGCAAGAGAAGGAAATGTATAGCCCTTTCCCTAGAAGGGCAAAAATGTGTTTGAGACTAGATTTATCCAGGAAGGATAATTACCCTATAAAACATCATGTACAATTGTGAGAGAAAGAAAGGGTCAGGAGAAGGGTGAACTCAGCAGGGTTGGAGTGATCAGGGTGGGCATCCTGGGGGAAGCAGGTCCTGGAATGACCATTGAGGCTGTGATGGAGACTGGGAGAGTTTCATGGAGACGGAGACTGCCTTGGAAAGGGAAAGTGAGTGTTTTGGGGCTGGGCGAGGAGAGGGAGTGGAGGAGAGCCGATTTTCCTTTCCCCTGTGTCTCTCTCAGCAAAGCAGCCTGACTTGACTTTCTTTTTTTTTTTTTTTAGTTCACCTGGTTCAAATTCTGAAGGTACAGAATGTATGCAATGAAAAGTCTCCCTTGCCCTGACCTTGAGTCATCCAGCTCCTTTCTTCAGAGGGAACCAATATTGCCAGTTCTTGGGTATCCATCCAAAGTTATTCTCTGCATTTAACATTTGTTTGCACAAACGCAGTGTTCTCTGCAAATAGGTTATACTTATGATCAGCTTGACTTTCCCACATAGGATGTTTTTTTATTGTCTCCACCTGTTGTGAATCTAAACCAAGACCCTGGCTGAGGGGCCAGGTGCTACTTAGCTTTGTCCTCCATGACCTAAGACTCTTGTTTTGGGTGAATATGGGCTTAGGAGCAAACTGGGGAGGGGGTGGGAGTAAGCAGAATCTCTTCTTATTCCCCACCCCCCATCTGACCGAGACCACCTGGGAGAGGTCATCTTGCTGGTTCCCTCCTTCTCCCTGGGCAGGGTCATCACTGGCTGGTCCTGGGCCACCTTGCTCCCGTGGGGCTGATGACAGCTTATAAAAGGCCCTTGATAGACCGTGAACCCAAATCTTTATGTGTGGTTTGGCCTATTTTTCAGAGTGCTTTCCTGGCATCACCTCATTTCATTCTTTCCTAAGGGCAGACAAGGTGACCCCCATTTTTTACAGATGTGGAGACTGGGGTCTCAGGAGGTGAAATGACTTGTCCAACATCATGTGACTTGTGTGACCAGATTATGCAGCCGGATTTCTGACTTCTAGGCGCGGTGCTTTTTTCCCTACTTCATTCTTTTGGCTGTTACATATTTTCTGTTGCTATCAGGGTGGTTAAACTTGTTTCTAGGCATTTTAATAGCTTTTTCTCTGCCAAGTGAGTATGGTCGCTGGCGAGTCTGAGGCCAGCCGACAGCAGCAGGCCTCTGGAACCCACAGGAGTAGGGGGCATGAGGATCTGCTGAGATGTTTGCATCTGGGAGGGTGGGGAGGAGGACCTGGCTGGGTTCTGAGGTGAGTTAGGCAAGCCATGCTCACAGAGGCTGGCGTGGCTCAGGAAGTGATGGGTCTGGGCTCTGAGGACCTTCGGTGCTAGAGTAGGTGATAGAATCATCTCCGGGCCTGATAAGAGGCAATATCCTGCGGGAGGACTGTGTCTGGCTGGCAGTTTTGCTGTAGAGACCAAGTCAAAGGGTGGGTTTGATGGTGGGTGTGGGGAGCCAGAAGAAGTTGGGCCTGAGGCCCTGCTCACCTCCTGTCTGATAGCATGTGAGGAGGAGTGCTCGTGCGGGGGATTTGAAGGCCTCCGATGGAGGAGACTCTGGGGACAATGTTTTCCAGCTGTCCCCCCTGCCCTTCACTGGCTCCTCTTATCGCCCCACTGTTACAAGGGTGAAATGGTGGCTTTAAACCCTCTTAGTAATTCAGATCCATGGACTAGAACCTGGGTCTCCTGCCTTCCTGCTATGCCCGTAAGATAATTTTTTTCAACTGATTTTTGGGACTAGCTGAGCCCTTGCCAATTCCATCTCATTTATCCAGCAGGTACTGGAATGTGTTCCATATGTCAGGCCCCGCCCCTGGGCTTGGGGGATACAAGGTGAGTGGCAGTCCCTGCTGTCACTAAGGACAGAGAGCTCAGGGCCAAGGCCTGCTGCCAGAGGAAAGGGGCCCCTCCTGCCTTCCCCATTGCTCCTGTCCTAGTTTTGGATTCTTTTTTCTTTCTTTCTTTTTTTTTTTTAATTTCTGTTCTGGACTGTTATTATAGCTGCTGCTGCCTTTTTATAAACCAGAATGCCAGTTTATTAATTTAGGATGAGAAATCATTACACCTGTGGAGGCATAAGGAGTTGTTCAGGTCAGCCCAGCCAGGGGAACTGCCTGTCACTCCTGCCTCACCTTGGTGCTGTCCCTCTCCCACCTGTCCTATACTATTCCTACAGTACAGCCTCCAGCAGGCCCTGTCCTTGTTTATACCCTGTAGCGCTCTTTGGGGTCCAGAACAGAGCTCGGTCCTTTCCTGTGGTGTTCGAGGCAGTCTCCTACCTACCCCAGGGCACCTTTCTGCCTCACTTTCCCTGTCAGCCCTGGCATCTGCATATTTTGTTTCTTCCACCTGGAATGTCTCTCTGGCTCATTGCCTCTTTGCTCCTCTTCCCTCAAGGCCCAGGATCAATGTCATGTCCTTCACCACCCCTCCCAAAATCATTTTACTACTTTGTGCATTTTTGCAGCATGGATCACTTTCCTGATTTGTGTGGCTATCTTATTTCCCCACCAAGATGTGAGCTTCTCAAGGACTCTCTCCCTTTCTTATTCCTGGCAGACACTTGCGAAATATTTTGAGTGAAGGCCTAGCCTCGGCCTCCCATGGTTGGGCGGATTTCATGGGCGGGAGCCCTGTGCCTCAAAGAGGGATGATTTTGGCATCAAGTGCCAGACCCTGTGCTCGAGTGTGGCCATGAATGGGCAGGACTGAACTCACGGGGCAGCACAAGGCTCAGAGACCAGGGTTCAGTCACAGGACATGGAGAAAAAGCCTGTGTCCTGGCCCAAGGCTACCCCTGACCTCTGGG
Organism: Lontra canadensis; assembly: GCF_010015895.1. Lineage (NCBI taxonomy): Eukaryota > Metazoa > Chordata > Mammalia > Carnivora > Mustelidae > Lontra > Lontra canadensis. The sequence goes on from NW_022631044.1 coordinate 561,519, forward strand.
GTCTAATGGAAACTGCACTGTTAGTTCCAAGTGGGACCAGAAGGAGAGTGTCAGTGAGTCCGTGCTCCCTAACATAGCCACAATGCCCTTATCACACACAAAATCTACAGTTCCGTAACAATCACCCAGTGTCCAGACCATTCCCAGTTTCCCCTGATATCAGAACTGCTTCTTCATGGGTGGTTTGTCAAGTCAGGATCCAGACAGGGCTCCCATCCTGGGCCTGGTCAGGCCTCCCGGGATGACAGTCTTTATCTCGGACCCCTGCCAGATGGAGGAGCTGTCCGTGAGGCTGTCTGACACTGTGGCCCCAGTTCTCGGCCCCCTGAGCGCTAGTTGCTGGGTCTGCTAGGCCCGGTCCCCACGCCCTGCCTGCAGGCAGGAGTCCTTCCATCAGCCCCGCCATGGCCCTGCTTTCCATGTCCCTCCATCAGCAAGGCCTCGAGTGGGGCAGCGGGTCCCATTAGCCTGACCCAGTCATCATGAAGGTGCCCATCACCGTGGTTCTAGCGTTCACGGAGGAGTGTCCCCATGGTCCCCGCTTCTGCCTTTTCTTCCATGTCTGTCAGGAACCGGACAGCAGGAAGAGCTCTCCCTCTTAACTCTTTGGTCCCTCTGCGTAGGAATGGGCAGGATGGTGCCATTTGCTAAGGAACACCAGGAACGGCAGGTGTTTGCCAGCATTTTTCAGTTAGTGGTGACTTTCAGGTGAACTGCCCCCCCTCGCCCCAGGACAGTGTGCATATACTAGTCATCTACCGTGCAGGAGTTTCCTGCCAGAGCGGAGATTGAGGGCCTTGTGAGCCTAGGGATGGGGGCAAGAAGTGACTCGTCTTTGGGGCAGCAGGTGGCTTGAGGACAAATGTTTTACTCTGTACAGCATCACTTGAATGGCTGATGGCTGGCCTGGAGTAGGGATATGGGGCCAGATAATGTGAAGGACAGATATTTTGCTGTTTTCTGCTGCAATTTTCCCCAACATCGACTTTTTGGGTTGCATATCCTCTCTACTCCAGAGCCCTGCAGTCCCCCGTTTGTACTAACTCTCCAGATGGGGAGAATAAAGCCAGGGAGGGAGAACTTGGTCCGTGTATCCCTCTCTCTTTTGTGCCAGCTCCTCACTTTCCCTTCTGGAAGATTCTCCAGCCAGTACTTAAGGCCTCTTAGCTTCGTTTACCTCGGGGTGGGTGGGGTCTGATGCCGGCATCTGCCAGCTTTGCAGGACCCCTCAGCCGCAGCCTAGTGGTGGCCGTTCGGTAGCTGGAGGTGAGCCCTGTCTCTGGGGAGGCTGGGGTGGCATCTCGGGCATCAGAGAGAAACTGCACCCCTGAGGGGTTAGAGCTGGGGCAGGTGAGGAGCTCCCCCACCCCGGGTGTGAGAGGTTGTGGTCTGGGGGGGTTACGAGCAAAACATATTTGCTGGCTCCCTAGCTAGCAGGTGTGCTTGGCTGTTTTCATTTTTTGGGGTCACCTTTAGCAGCGTACAGGGTATCTGAGGGCTAGATGGAGCACTGTAGTGTGACGCTGGCAAGACTCAGGGCCTTGAGCCAGCCTCTGGCCCCTGGCCAGGCCCTCTCGTGCCCCTGGGTAGGACATGGGGAGCAGCGCCTTTCCTGTGCTTTGAAATCTCAGCCTGGGTGCCATGTAGTGGAGCAGGAGGAGACCTGCCTTTCTGCTGCCTTTGTGCCCTCCCTACTCTAGAGCAGATACTCTTAGCCCTTTCTGTGCCATGGACCGCTTTGGTCTCTGGTCGAAGCCTCTAGACCCCTTCTCCAAAGAAGGTCTTCAAATGTGTAGGATTACAAAGTACATCAGTGATACTGACATTCATTTATCACTATATGAAAGCATTTGCTGCAGTAACATGTCCTTTATCCCTGTGCTAAGTGATAGAGTGCAGGGGTTGTCTAATAACGTTTAAGTTCAGAGTATTGGTGAGTAGGAACCACATTCTGTGACATCTGCCACAGCTGTAATGGGATATGAGGATGTCTGGTTTCTCTTGGTGACCCAAGAGTTGCGCTTGCAGAGAGGGGCAGTCTAGTGCAGTGATCAAGGTCAGAGACTCTGGAGACGGAGCTTGAGTTCATATCCTGGCTCTGTGGCTTACTGACAAGAAGTACGACTTACCCCAGCTGACTTCTCTGTGCCCCTGTGTCTGCGTGGGCAAAAATACGTGAGCTGACACTTGAGTGGCAGGTCTTGTGTGCTGGGTCCCATTCTCTGAGTGCTCCACAGATAGCCTGCCTCATCCTCACAATGGTCTTGTGAGGAGAGCAGACATGCGTTTTCCCCGCATGATACATAGGTATGAAACACAGAGAGGTTAAGTGACCTCCCCCAGGTCATACAGGTGGTGGGGCTGGGGCTTAAAGCAGGCTGCCTGGCTCTCTCAAGATCTGCCTCCCACACCCACCTCATAGGGTTGTTAGAGGGATTAGCAAGATACGGTCAGTGTGGTGAGTGCCGAGTATAGTGTCCAGCCCACAACAATCGATAAAGGAGAGGTGTAGGCGTCTATGGGTGAGAAGATTCGTGTCCTAGTGGTGGGCTCGAGTGGGGTCAACACACAACCTCCCTCCATAGACCGCCGTTCACCAGGCTGTGCGACTCCCAGACCTGGCGGGTGCCTTCTCTCTCCGGGAAGTGAATGAGACTCTTCATTTAGAGCTGGGAAATGAGGCTGTCAGGATTAAAAAAGGCCTCCTTCTGGAACTGTCCCCTCTAAGCTTGGCATTTGGGGCTCCTCCCCTCAGAGGCCTCCTGTTGAAGGTGGTAAGCAGGGAACACCCTCTTTGCTTTTTGGGAGCGTCTAGTCTCCTGGGTGAGACCCATGGGTTTGTAACGAGAGAAGCATTACACAGTTGTTCAGTTGTGAACAGGGACGGACAAGTACCTAAGTCAATTCATAGATTAATTTGTTAGTTCATTGAACAGGTGTTTGAGTGGCTGCTATTTTAAGTGTTGGGGACGCAGAGATGAGCAGAATACAGTTGCTGCCTACAGAGCAGGGGAAGACAGACGTCACACAGCCATGTATACGTACATCGGTGTCCTGTGTGGGACACACACACACGCACACACACACATGTACACTGAAGAAACAGAATAAGGCAAGGAACGCTGGCAGCGGAGGGACTCAGGGAAGACTGAGGAGGTTCAGATGAGCTGACGCCTGATGGGAGGGAAGGAGGGAGGGAGGGAGGGAACCGTGGCCTGAAGGCCTGCCCTGTGTCTCAGGCAGAGGGAGAAGCAAGTGCAGTGGCCTTGTGGTGGGAACAAGCCTGACAGGTTCAGGGACATCAAGAAGGCCAATGTGGAATGAGTGACTCAGAGAGTGGAGCCAGGACTCAAAAGATGGGACCTTTCCACCATTCTGAGGAGGAGGCTGTGATGGGCGTATTTGCAGGAGGAGCAGGGAAGTGGGGGGACCGTCACATCCAGCAGGGCGATGGGGTGAAGGGGGAGCATTCTGGCTATAATTTGCCCATAGAGCCAGCAGAGTTCAAAGTTGGGATATGGGCTGTGAGGGGGAAAAAAGAGACCAAGATGGTTCCTGGGTTTGGGGACTGAAACAAGTGATGTGTGGGGACTCAGGGAGGGTGCCATGATTTGGATCATAAGCTGAATTTGGGACTGATAAGAACTGGGGATGAGTCAGGTGTGCCCGGACCTGTGTGTCACAGCCCCTGCTGCCCCTGGCTCTGGCACATGTAAGTTTGACATCCGCCCTAGGTCATTTATGGTGTGTGGCAGCCATTAGCCCAGCTGCGTTGTTCCCTGAGAGACAGGTGGAGGTGTGGGCAGAGGAGTAACTAAGGCCATAATGCTGGTAACAGGTGGGTCCACTAGCCCCCCACCCCTTCCATCCCACGTTTGTCCTCTGCCCCCTGGGTATGTGTCTGTGTGGGGGGTGTCTCGCTGGGGAAGAGGCTAAGGGCCGAGTCCTCAGTCCAAGCTGGGCCTGCTGAACTTCAGTCAGGTGCCTTGGGAATTTGGGGGAGGTTTGGCTGAGGAGCAGGTGGCCATGAAGGCTTCTTCATGGTTCTGTGCCCCCCAGGAATTCTGGACTCTGATGGCTACTGGGGAGGCTGGGCTGCCCTTAGACACGGTTTTCATGGCCTGTTTGGACACAGGACAAAACCCCAAGGTTCCCTCAATGACCTTCCAGGGCTGTATGCCCCTGGGATCGTGCCTGCATCTGTGGTGTACATCCAGGCCTTTTCTGGCCTCCATCCCCTCAGGGTGTCAGAGGACTGAGTGTTTGCATTCAGCTGTATGAGAAGTGCTACCTCTTTTAAAAAAATTTTTTTTAAAGATTTTATTTATTGGGGCGCCTGGGTGGCTCAGTGGGTTAAACCTCTGCCTTCGGCTCAGGTCATGATCCCAGGGTCCTGGGATCGAGCCCCGCATCGGACTCTCTGCTCAGCAGGGAGCCTGCTTCCTCTTCTCTCTCTCTGTCTGCCTCTCTGCATACTTGTGATCTCTATCAAATAAATAAATAAAATCTTTAAAAAGAATTTAAAAAAAAGATTTTATTTATTTATTTGTCAGAGAGAGAGAGAGCACAAGCAGGGGGAACAGCAGGCTGAGGGAGAAGCAGGTTCCCTACTCAGCACACGGAGCGCCATGCAGGACTCGATGTAACTTGTTTTGTAACCTGAGCTGAAGGCAGACGCTTAACCAACTGAGCCACCTGGGTGTCATGAGAAATGCTCTTTTTTTTTTTTTTTTTAAGATAAATGATCTTCTTCTTCTTCTTCTTCTTTTAAAGATTTTGTTTATTTATTTGACAGAGATCACAAGTAGGCAGAAAGGCAGGCAGAGAGAGGGGAAGGGAAGCAGGCTCCCTGCTGAGCAGAGAGCCTGATTGGGGGCTCGATTCCAGGACCCTGGGATCATGACCTGAGCCAAAGGCAGAGGCTTTAACCCACTGAGCCCCCCAGGCGCCCCGAGAAGTGCTACATCTTAAAGGCAAAGGGCATGGGCTGAGAGTTGGGCATCTTGATGTTCAGGTTCCAGCTCTGTGGCTTACTCTCTGGGTGATTTGGGCAAGTGACAGAGCTTCTCTGTAGGTTAGTTTCCCCAAGCCCAGAACGGGGATAATGGGCCTGGCCTCCTGGACAGTGTGGATAGTAAAGGGGGAACTATCGGTGTGGATGGGGGGGTGCCAGAAGGCTGACTCTGCCGGCTCTCTGACCCCATCACATGTCTTCCTGTCTCTCCCATGTGGCCTGTGGCAGGGCAGGCCTCCCCTGGAAGCTGTGTGGAAATGGAACCTCTCCGATGCCCTCGGCCTCCATGGCGTGGCTGCCAGCATGCCTGGGGCAGGTCCCAGACAGTGATCCTCTCTGCCAAACCCTTGTCTCCCGATTGCATGCTGCCTGGGCCTTGGCACGTTCAGGTGCCCCACTGCCATGACTGTCACACCATCTGAGAGTAGATGGGAAGCCTTGGCTCCATGCTGACTGGCGGCCGCAAGAGGAGGGTCTCCCACTGGAAGGCTGAGGAAGCAGAGGGTTAGGGAAGTAACCTGGTAAGTGAGGGGGCCCAGGTGTGCACTGAGGATGCAGAGCCCAGCTCTTAGTCACCAGGCTTTGCTGCCATAGGCATCCAAGCAGGGAGTGGGCAGAGCGAGAGGGAAGCGAGAGGGAGCGCAGGCAGGGACCCACGGAGGCCTTGTAGCATCTCGAGATTTACTGCTGTGCACCGTTCATTTCCTTTGTAACTCCGTACCTGGGGGGTACTCAGTAAGCATCTGCAGGGAACCCAGTCCCACTAGGGAGACCCCAGGCACCCAGGAAATGACAGTACCTGCTAGCCGTAGAGCAGAGTTGTGGTCTGGTCTGGTTGTGGAGTGAATTTGGTTCAGAGTGCGTGTGCCTGGTCAGAAAGAGGAGGGATCTGGCCAGGCCAGGATGCTGCGGCTATGAGGTCTTCCTAGAGGAAGTGGGACTTGGGCTGGGCCGTAGGACCCTGCAGTCACGTTCTCTGTGGGAGCCCCAGTCTGTGTGGATGGGATACCCAGTGCCTGTTTGCTCTGGGATCTGCTGCGTGTGGGGCTCTGTACAGAGAAAGTCTCCGTCACTTCGTGGAGGAATCATCAACCCACGCCAGCAATGTCTGTGGCCTTCTAGCCTGCAGGGGACTGTGTGCCACAGGGCCTGGCAGGTCCGGCATCTCTTAGGGGCCATCTGGACAGGCAGGAGGAAGCAGGAGCAAGGGGATGAGGGGAGGGATATCGCCTTTGTCAGGGAGCTGGTGTTTGTGTGGCCTTGCCGTCCTTGCCTGTGTGGGTCATACTCCTGGGAGAAGGCCTGCTCTTGAGTCCCAGGGCACCCAAGGTGCCTAGCAGGGTCCAGTGCAGTGCTGCCCTGGACTGGTAGGGAGGTAGGTGGGTGACAACGGCTGGGGCCCAGTTGCCATTCAAAGCCTAACTCTGCTCTGGATAGGGAAGTCTCAGAGAATGGTAAGGAAAGTCTTTTCTCCTCACTCTGGCCTTCCTGAAAAGTAGGTCAGAGAGAGAGAGAGAGACAGGCAGACCAGCAGACCAGATTCCCTGGGGAAGAGCAGGAGAGGCAGAGAAACAGAGGTGACCTTATGGGGGGGTGGAGAAGGGGAGGAGGCAAGGATCCTTTGAGCAGAGGACACCAGGTGTCACCATGGGCTAATGATGCTTCCTCCCTTCAGCTGAGGGGGTGGGACAGAGAGGCCAGCAGCCTATTCTGTGACCCAAGCAACTGAGGAGATAAGATAGGAGTGGGCGTTTACCTGTCTCTTTTCCCTATTAGGACAGAATGTATGCTCCTTATAAAAAATTCAAACTGGACAAAAATATAAATATTCTATGATGTAGACAGTCATTGTTCCCTGTAGCTGCCCCCCACCCAGATAGTGACTGTTAATGCTGTGACTTGGGGAGGGAGCAGCTGGGACTGTGAGGGCCCCTGACCTTTATGCCCTAGCAAGGATGTGTGTGCCTGCCCATTCCAGTTACCCAGAGTCTAGTGGGCTGGGGTAGGTCCAGACACTACTCTTTTGCCCCACATCCCAGGATCTTCCTGTGCTGCATAGGGCCTAGTCTAGGTTTGGGGAAAGTGACTAGGGCTTGACCTTTCAAGAGTTGAGTGTCAGGCGTTAGCTTGAGAAAGTAGGGGTGTGAGGATGTCGATGCAAGCTGGTTCATTTTTTCTAGTAAAGCTCCCCTCCTTCCCCTTCCACCCCCATGTGACACATGCTCTGACCTGTGTCTTCAATCTGTGTCTCTTAGTCTCTCTCTTCTCCCTGCACTCTTCCCACCCTCTCCCTGCCCCTGCTTACCATGAGAGCATGAAGATGTGCACCCATACTTGGAGTGTGGCCATCTACCCTCCCTGGTTGTGCCGTCTGTCCTGCAGCAGCCCGCCCAGGAGATGGGTCTCTCAGGTGTAGGAGGGAAAACCCAGCAACCCTGGTTCCCACTGCTTGGGGCATGATGTGGGTCACCCGTTAGAGGCCTGGCGCATAACCCATGATGGGCACACGAGGGTGCAGTCTTAATGGACGGTCCCAAATGGGTGCAACTGTATATGTCCCTGGGAAGAGCTCTTTTCATACCGAAGATCCCCCCACTCCCAACCTGTTTATGCCTGAGAAGTTCAGGGAGCTGGTCCTGGGGGGTGGGGACAGATCTTAGGGTTGGGCAGAGACCGCCAGAGCTCTGACTGAGGCAGGTGCGGGGGTGGTATAGCATGTGGTTTCTGTGTGTGTGTGTGTGTGTGTGTGGTGTAGTGTGCAGTGGGAGGGGTGGTGTGTGGGAGGGTGGGGAGTGTGGGGTGTGTGGGTGTGGTGTGTGTGTACTGAGTGTGTATGACCTTGAGGCCTTCAGTGACCCACTGACATCACCGGGCCTCATTCCACCTTCATGCTTCACCCGCTGCGTCTAGAATTCCAGGTAGAAAACTCTTTCCCTCCGAATTTTGAAGGCACGACTCCATAGGGTACCCAGTGTTGGGAGTGAGGACCCAGGGTTATTCTAATTCCTGAACATACGAACCTGTGTGTCCAGTGTCTGGAAGCTTGCAGGGTCTCCTTCTCCTCTGCCCGGTGTTCTGAAACCTCACCGGGACACCTCCCAGCCTGGTCTCTGTTCCTTGTGCTGCATGCGTGTGGCCCTTCTGTGCCGCTGCTCACGTCCTTCAGGTCCTCAAGACTTTCTTGTGTTATTTCTTGCCCGGTTTCTTCCTCCTTGTGCGCTCTGGTCCCTCCCAGTCCTCCTCCCATCTCCTTAAATTACTAGAGGATTGGTTGATTGATTGGTTGATTGATTGGTTGATTGATTGGTTGGTTGATGAGCAGCTTTAGGCTTACAGAAAAGCCTGGAAGGTACAGAGTGTTCACATACACTCCCTAGCTCTGGCCTTTCTCCTCCCCCCTCCATTGTTTCTTCTTTTATTAGCATCTCACATTAGTGTGGCACCCTGTTATAACTGATGAACCAATCCCAATGCATCATTATTAATTTGAGCCTGCAGTTTATATTATATATAAAACTTTGTCTTTTCTATTTTGTGGGTACAGCCAAATATATAACAACATGTGTTTACCATTACAGTAGCCTACAAAATAGTTCTACTGCCCTAAAAATCCCCAGGGAGTTATTGATTTTCAGCTTTTGCTCAGCTTTTCTCTTGTTTTGTGGATGGGAGGGAGGACTCCCAGGTCCTTCACACGTGGGAGCAGCCTCCCTTTTCTTTCTTGACTCGACAGGTAACTTGGTCATGAACCTCCTTGGACTGACCTAGCATCACCTCATTGTTGCCCTTCTACTTTCTGGGAGATTTCCTCCAACTTATCTGGAACACAGTCTTTGAGTGTTGTATTAAGCTCTAATGTGCAAGGGAGGTTACGCATTCTGGGTGCTGGTGTGAGAAAGGGGGACCGATTTTCAGTCAGTCCTGTTTTCAGCCCTGCACCGGAGCCCATCATTTGGGCTTGGTGTCCCTACGTCTAGAAGGGTTCTGGTTCAGTTTCTCTGTGCAGCGTCTGTGCTTGTATCTGTGGGAGAGGGGGTGGGGCATGGCCTGCTGAGTAGAATGGGAGGGGACCCGGGTGGGGGTGTCTAGTGGCTCCACACAAGATGCTATGTGGAGCAAAGTGTGCTGCTGCTGGCCAGGAGTCTGGTCAGGCAGGAGGATTTGGGCAGCAGAGGAAGGAAGAGCTCCGTGCACACCCCTCCCCTGTAGGGTGGCCTCCACCTACCCTGTGCAGTGGTCACGTGTCAGGGGTCTCTCTGGGAGTGTGTAGTGGGAAGAACATGGCTTTGGAGGGATGGAAACTGGCTCTCCATCTCCTCTCTCCTTTCTGGCTGCTTGCTCTTAGAGGAGTTACTTCACCTCTGAGCCCTAACTTCCTGCTGTATAAATCAGGGTCACGGTTCTGACCCCCAGGCTTGTTGTGTGTACGTGGGAGTGAAGACACTTGTAGTCCATCATGATACACACGAGATGCTCACCCTTGCCCCCACCCCCCAGGTTCTCTTACTTGAGGCCCCTGTATGCCGTTGTGTGCAAAGGTGTTCCTGGTGGGGTGTGGACCAGTCCGTGAGTGAGTGAGGTGTGTGTTCGTGTGGGCTCGTGTTCCAGCCCTGTGCCTCTGATGCGCTGTTCTTTCCTGAGCTCACCGGTGTCTCAGAGCAGAGCTTCGGCTGGGATGAGCCCGAGGAGATGATGTAAACAGGGAGAAATGTGGGTGGGTCTGTCTAGCCCAGGGGCCTGGATGGTTAAGAGAGTTCTTCCCACACACAGCCTCACCCCTTTGGGCCTCAGAATTTCAGATGGAGTGGGGAGGGGCAGCGGGGAGATCTCTGAGCCGCCAGGAAGGGGGATGGGAGGGCGGCATGGAATGGTGACTGTGGTCCTTCCCAGTAGCACCACAGAGATTCCCCTGCTCAGGATGTGGTTTTCCCCAACACGGACAAGATGTAAACACTTTCTCGGCTCTGCCTGTGGCTCAGAAGGCCAGGCCTGGGTTGTGGGGGAGAAGGCCGTGAGGGATGCCTGCAGGGGAGGGCGGGCTGCCTGGGCCCTGACCATGACCTGACCGGAGCTCCACCCTGCCCCCCTTCTTCCAGGTGGTACAAGCTGCACTCCAAGGCGGGCAAGAAGGAGAAGGAGCGCGGAGAGATCCAAGTCACAATCCAGTTCACTCGAAACAACCTGAGCGCCAGCATGTTTGACCTGTCCATGAAGGACAAGCCGCGGTCCCCTTTCAGCAAGATCAAGGACAAGATGAAGGGCAAGAAGAAGTTTGAGCTGGAGTCTGCCTCGGCCATCCTCCCAAGCAGTGCCCTGGAGGACCCCGAGCTGGGCAGCCTGGGCAAGATGGGCAAAGCCAAAGGCTTCTTCCTCCGCAACAAGCTGCGCAAGTCCTCCCTGACGCAGTCCAGCACCTCTCTGGGTTCAGACAGCACCCTGTCCTCTGCCAGTGGGAGCCTGGCCTACCAGGGCCCGGGTGCCGAGCTCCTGACCCGCTCGCCCAGCCGCAGCAGCTGGCTGTCCAGCGAAGGAGGTGCATGAGCAAGGGCCCTTGCCCCGCTGGGGGGCAGATGAGGGTTGGGGGGGTCCGGGCCAGGAACCAGGCTGCTCTCCCTGTTGCTTACTCGTGGGTGCTTCCTTTTCAGGCAGGGACGCCACCCAGTCCCCCAAGTTGCTCACCCACAAAAGGACCTACAGCGATGAGGCCAGCCAGATGCGAGCGACGCCGCCCCGATCCCTCCTGGACCTGCAGGGCCACCTGGAGACTGCCTCCCGCTCCTCGCTCTGCGTCAACGGGAGCCACATTTACAATGAGGAGCCCCCGGCACTCCCACGGCACCGCAGCTCCATCTCGGGCCCGTTTCCACCCTCCGGCCCGCTGCATAGCGTGTCTCCCCGGCCTGCTGAGGAGGGGGCTCGGCCTGCAGATGACTCCGGGGGCAGAGGCAGCCGCCGCACCAGCATCTCAGAGGTGCTGCCAGGACAGGAGGAGCTGAGCTCTCGGGCCAAAGTGTTGGTCCCCGGCACCAGCCGCTCCGGAGAGGAAGAGGGGGCCCGGCTCCCTGAGGGAAAGCCCGTACAGGTTGCCACGCCCATGGTGGCCTCCTCTGAGGCTGTGGCCGAGAAGGAGGGAGCCCGGAAGGAGGAGCGGAAGCCCCGGATGGGTCTCTTCCACCATCACCACCAGGGGCTGAGTCGGAGCGAGCTGGGGCGCCGCGGCTCACTGGGGGAGAAGGGGGGTCCCACCCTGGGGGCCTCCCCACACCACCCATCCAGCGGGGAGGAAAAGGCCAAGAGTAGCTGGTTTGGCTTGAGAGAAGCCAAGGAACCAACTCAGAAACCCAGGTATGTCCTTGGCAAAAGCAGCTTTGCTGTTCGGGGAGCATGCTGGGGTGTTTGCAGCCTGGATCCTGGGGCAGGGAGTTTGGAGCTGATGGGGCCCTTGGGCAGGCTGCTGTGGCTCTGGCTTTGCATGGTTGAGTGGTGGGGGGTACCACTTCCCCAGGCTGAGGCTTGTTGTTGGAACATGGACACAGGTAAGTCGCAAGGGCACAGCGCTCTGGGGGCCATATGGAATGAGGAGTCCCGTCTCCTCATGGTCTCCCTTCTCCAGTTGGCACACCTGCCCCCAAGGGAGGGGGAGGAAGGGGAGAAAAGCAGGGAAGCCCACTTGTGTCAATTCTTTGCTTCCCAGCCTCCACCCCTTGCCCTCTGGCCTCAAGGTCAGGAAGCCTTGGCAGGTGGAGAGGTTGGACAGGGCCTATACCTCCAACCCCCCACCCCCACCCCAGCTGCCCCAGCTGGCTCTGTGACCCCATCCCTCTGAGAGATGCCATCAAGTCACTGATGCCCCCACCCCTCTCTTCATACACTCAGTTGTGCCCCTGGCCTGGCGAGGGGCTATAGACAACTCCCTTAAAATCTGCTACCAACCTTCTGTCCTTGGACACTGTTGGGGCTCTGGCCCTCTGTTATCTCTTGCTCTTGGGGTATAGCAAGCTGAGGACGGCTGCTGTGTTCTGAATGTGCTGAGTCTCACCCTCGGAAGGGATGCAGGAGTCCTTGAGCTCAGGCCCTGGCAGAGCTCTCAAGAGGGTCCTAATACTAACTAGGATTCTGCACCCAGTTCCACTGTGGGGACTGGTTTCCCACATGCCCAAGCCGATCTCTGACACCAGCTGGGTGCCCTGCAGTTCAGCTCAGTGCTGACACTGTTGACCCGGAGACGCCTCGGACCCACATAGGCTCAGAGCTACAGGATTGACACCCCACCCGCACCCCCAACTGGCTATTTCAGATGCCTGTCGAAAGTCCAGGTTGTCACCTGTGCTCCTGACCAGCCAGCTATAGATCGGAGGTCCTAGTGACTGCCTCCTTCCTTGGGTTTGATTCATTTGCTCGCTTGGTTCATAGAACTCAGGAACATTTTGCTTTCAGTGGTTTATTATAAAAGGCTGTAACTCAGGAGCAGCCTGGTAGAAGAGACACACAGGACAAGGTCTGGGGAAGGGGCACAGGACTTCCGTGCTCTCTCCAGACACCCCACTCCCCCTGCATCTCCACGTGTTCAGCTCCCGAACCCCATCCTTTGGAGTTCTTGCGGAGCCTTCCTCACACAGGTGTGAGTGGTTAAGTAATTGGCCATTGGTGGTCAATTCACCTTCCAGCTCCTCTCCTCCGCAGAAATGAGGGTGGGACTGAAAGCTCCACCCTTCTGTTCATACTTGATTTCCCTGGCAACCAGCCTTAGGGTCCTCAGGGGCTTTCTAAAAAGTCCCCTCATCAACACAAACCCCAGTTGTGGTGGAAAGGGGCTTGTTAAGAATCATGAGACACCCATTTCACTCTTCCTGCTCTGCAGCATTTCAGGAAGGGAGGACAAGAGACCAGACATTAAAAGATGCTCTTACTCAGGAAATTCCAAGGGTTTTGGAAGCCTTGAGCCAGAAACTGTGGACGAAGACCCATACACATGAGAAGTATACATTTGGTCATTCAGATGACCGAATCGCAGTATCCCAGCCCCGGCCACCACCCCGGCCCTTTGTCTCCTCCTAGCTCTGACCATCCGAGGCTGCTGCACTGTCCAGCAGGGAGCAGGGAGGGCCGCCAGACATGGGTCCAGGGAGCAGACGTCCCCACTTTTCAAGGGCCTGGAGCTGGCCCTGGACAGGGAGCGTCTGTGGCTGGACAGCTGGTGTGGCCGGGCAGCTGTTTCTGCTCTCAGTCAGCCTGCCCTGCTCCTGTTGACAGGTCTGTGGGTAGGAGGTGAGGCACCAAGGCTGGGCATGTGAGGAAGGGTCCAGAGAGAGGCTCCTATAGCCACTCCCCAGCAGTGGGGAGGGGACTCCTGTGGTCCTGGTTCTTCTCTTTCCCTGTGCAATTCGGGTCCACTGAGAGGGGTGGGGAAAGAAATGCCAGGCCTTTCTGGGTTCAGGCCTGGCCTCCTGGTGCCTCTCGTACACCTTGCAGCTGGGCCAGTGTAGTGGCTCAGTCTCTGGCTGATGCCGCTCTCTGCCTCCCCTGCTGGGTACGTCAGCTTCTGTCCCTGCGACCCAGCCCCTGCTCATCAGATCCCAGGGGATCTGCTGGCCACCTGTAGCCGAGGGAAGATGGGCAAGAAGGGGATGGGCCTGCTGCCCTGTGATGGCTTAGGTTTGTGGGTGGTCCTGTGGAGGGAGGTGGCAGGAGGCCCAGACAGAGCATTTGCTGGGAGGAGCTGGGGGGCCTGGGTCAGATGGAACATAGACCATGGGCTCATCGTGTCTGTGGATCATCTCAGGGCCTTCTCCAGGACAGATCGACGCTGGCGGACATCTCCCATGAGCTCATTTCTGTGCATGTGCCCAGGCTTTGGGCTCAGACCCCTGCAGGCCAGACTTTGAGTGATGTTGGGGTTGTCCTCACTCTTGCTTACAGTCCCTGCTTTCCTTCTCCTGTGTCTCCATGTCTCCCAACTGCCCTTCAGAGTCAAATTGGGTCCCTGCTGGCCATAAGGCAGCTGAGGTTTTTGCCCTTCTCTTTGAATTCTGAGCTTGTCCTCAGCAGGATGGAGGGCATCCAGGGATCCCTGCCCTCCCAGGGGCTCATTTGAGGGCGTAGCTGCAGGGGCGAGGGGTTCTTTGGGTAAAGTGGGCTGGCCTGGATAGGCTCGAGACCTGGTCATTGAGCCTGTCAGCATCGCCCTGGCCCTGGGCCTTGACAGAGCCAGGAAGGTGGCCAGAAACAAACAACACTTGGCCCTCGCCCAGAAGGCTTGCTCTGGGCTTTTGAGGAGAGAATGAGAAGTGAGCTAATCCATGGCGGGAAGCTGTAGTCAGACACCCAGAACCGGAGTGACTGAAGGTAGCTGCAGGTCCCTGTCGGGACTCTGAGGTGTGTCCGCAGGCCAAAGGTTCTGGGTGCCTGTGCCCCCCGGGGCTACCAGTGCGGATTGCTGGGTGCTCCTCACTGGAAAGGGCAGCGGCGCCCTCTAGTGCTCCCACGCGGCACTGGTGCCCCACGGAGAGGCCTGAAGCAATCTTTTGGGCACACAGCAACCAGGAAAAAAGTGGCTGTTTTCGGAGAAGCCAGTGGCTGGGAGAAAATTAATGAGGGTGTGCGGGGTTGAAAAGATGGTCCTCATTTTCGTCTTGACCTGGCTCTAGTCTGCTGGGTCCCATGGCTGGATGTGTGCCTGGGTTGGGGAGGGGATGGCGATTGTTGACACTAAGGTCTGAGCCGTGGGACCGGCCGCTTACTCACCGGGCTGTGAGCCATGAGTCCTGAGCGGCAGCATGAGCCACGTACCGTGTGTCTGAGGACTGTCAAGGCCATGCAGGCTTGTCTTTGTGTCTATTCTTCTCTGACCCTTTTGGAGTATAAGCTCCCTGTGGGCAGGCCACCGGAGCTTGCCTCCCCCATCCTCCTCACGTTAACCACAGAACCCTGTGTACAGTAGGGGATCAAGTGTGGGATACAAGTATTTTTTAACTGGGGTAAGTGTGGTACAGCATGGGGGCAAGTATATCGTGGTGGCCTCTGGGCATCTGTGCATCTGTCCTGGCCCCTCACTGGAAGTAGTACATTGAGGTCCTGATGAGCCCTGAGTGTGTGCTGGCTGCTGAAAGCTCAGAGTCTCAGTGGCATTCCCCATGGGGTAAATGAGGGACATGACATGTGTCCAGTGACCATGAGCTAGTGTGGCCATCCATCCTGTTTGGGCCTGTTTTCCTGCTGTTGTAAATACTGCCCTTTTACCGTGGTAAAAATGTCCTGGTTTGGAAGGTAAATTATGTGGTGTCCCTACTTAGAGTTTCTTGGGCCCTTCTCTGTCACCTCCTTGTGCCCAGTGGATGGGGGAGGGTATGTCGAGTCTCCTGGACATCAGGCTCCTCTCAGGAGGGCCCAGGGGCTCCTGCCTCCGGAGGGAGGGCTGAAGGGCATGTTGGCTGGGGGGACACATGCCTCGAAGGCTGGCTGGCTTTGGCCTCTTAGGGGACTGCCCGGTGGAGAGCCTTGGCACATACACATGACACCTTGGGGACCAGTGCGTGGAAATGACAAGGACATGCAGCTCCTCTCAGCCTTGGGAGGAGCTGTCCATCAGATGCAGGGCTGGCCTGGTGATGCAGTCTGTCACCCAGCCACGGCAATATTTAAGCAGGGGAGGCTGCAGAGAGAAGGGGGCATTCCTGTGTTAAGGTTTTACCAGCTGTCCTAAGGTTCCTGCAGGCCCTAAAGTTTTATTCTCTCAGGTTGTGGGGGCAGAGACATTTGGACTTTTCATTTCTTCCCCCAACCTTGTTTCTTAAAGAGAAGACAAGTCCTCATATGTTGAAGTCCTCTCTGTGTGCTGGGGGGATGGCACTGTGCTAGCTGGCTCGGCAGTCTCTGTTCTCAGAGCATAATCTGCAGAGATAACCCCATATGGGAATGGGTCTCTGATCTGTGCCAGCTGGAGTGGTAGGGAGGGGACAGGTGTGCCCCTGGTGTGGATCCAGGGCAAGGGAGGTATGTGGGGAAGCGGGTGGGGGGTGTGTGTGTCACTGGGTAGAGGGATGGACGGGGCGCTCTCAGGTGCCACTGGCTTTTGGGAGCCTGCTGGGCCTGGCACCTGGAGTCTTTTCCTCTAGGGAGAGCCCTTCGCTGGTTCCATACCAACGGGTTTGTGTGTACCTCTGGGGAGCCAGTGGTGGGGAGGGTGCTAGCCTTGCCTGGGGCTCCCAGCCTACTTCCCTGCTGCTCTCCTGCCCTGCAGTCTTGACAGCCAGCCAGATTATTGTCAGACCACAAGGGTGAGTGGGGCCAGGCCAAGGGTAAAGGGGCGGGGAGTGTGCAGAGCTAAGCCTGGTGCTATTTAATGTTGATGGAGCTCTCTTCCTCCAGAGCCTTTGGTCACTTGTCAGAACGGGTTCTGGAGAGAGAGGTGGCTCCGGTAGCCCTGTTCCTGTGGGCTGAGTCCTGCTGGTAGAGTTGGGCTGTGTCCGGTATGGGTGCTCTAGTCGGGGGGCAGGCTGGGGGCAGGGCTTTGACCCACATGGTGATGGTCTGTTGCTCTCCTTCGTCCCTGAGGTAGGCACATAATGCCTGGGTCTGCCTGTGGCCAGCTTGGAGTAAAGGGGGAAGGGATGTTTGTGGGGGTTGGGACTCAGGGCCTAGGATTTGACCTCTTTCAGTATCTTCACTATGTCAGGACCACAGAGGCAGAGAAGTGCTGGGAAGCCTGGCGGGGTGGGAGTCAATGGGACTCTTACCTTCCTCCCCAGCCCCATGGCCCGATCTTTAAGTGGTAGTATAAGGCTGAGAAGTCACCCTTGAATGGGGAGTTATAGGGCAAAAGAGTCAGGAGAGTCTCTGGAAGCTGGATTCTTCAGAGAAAGCCAGGGTTTGGGACCCATGAGGTGAGAATCCCAGACTCCCAGATTGTCTTGGGAAGCCCACCTTTGCTTGAGTCCTTCCCATTGTCTGCCCCCCAGTATTTGTAGACAAGCTGGCCCAGACTCTGCTCAGCTCTGTGTGCGGCCCACTCTGTCTGGGCCCCGGTTCCCAGAAGAATCCTGGGGAGCTCCAGAATTCCTGGCCTCGTTCCATAGGTGCCCCCCCAACCCCAGCCTGCATACCTCACCAGCTGGCTGGTAAAGCCTGGCTTCTGCCACCCCCGGACTTGCCCCCCAGTGTTTCCCCATGAGAAGCAGCAGCTTGAGTGGAGAAGATGGAGGTGTAGGAATCCCCCGGGATGTTCACTTGGGCAGGGATCAAGGAATGGGGGTCTTGGGGATTAGAGTGGGAGCTGGAAGATGGGAAGCAGGCAGTAGGAGAGGCCACCCAGGTCTGGGCCTGACAGGTGGGCTCAGCCACGAGGCAGCTGCCAACCACTGTCCGTGCTAAAACTGGGGCGTGCACTATCTTCCTGGTTTTCTGTCTGCTGGGGTTGTCCCCAGGAAGCCGAGAGCTCTGGTTTCTGAGTCTGTTCCTGTGCATGAGTCAGACGTGCACCATGGGCGAGGTGCAAGTGCAGGGCCGTGCTCCCTCCCCTAGAGGCCAGCCAGTGTTCTCCAGCATCTGTGGGAGTGTAGGGCCACTACCATGGAATGGTTTTCCCAGGGGAGCCAGTGGTCTGTGTGGGGAAGACCCCAAGAGGCCCCAGGTGACCTCCGGAGTCGCTGCTGCTGCTACATTCCAGCCCTCATCTCCAGAGTGGGGCTACTTTCAAGACTGGCTCGTGGGTGCCCTTGGGGAGGGGCACCCTCAGGTGGGCACCTGACAGGAGCTAGCCTTAGCAGGGTCTTGCCATCCATTTGGGCAGGTGATGGTACCCCTCCAAGAAACAGGAGAGGTGAGTTCTTTTGATGGACACTCTGTCCTGTCCGATGCCTGCCCCATCCTTACCTCCTGTTTCTGCAAGAGGTCAGTAGAACCCATCTGTTCCAGCCGCCAGAATCCCAGGGACCCTGTGGGCTTCCATTCGCGCTGGCTTTGCCCAGCCGGATCTCTAGGCCTGGCCTTTCTCTGGCCTCTTTATCCTCTTCACGCAGCTAGTATTTCTTTCCTCTCTGTCTTTGAGGGGCCGTAAGACACCTGATTGGTTCTGTGGGTGTTAAGTCTGGTGTTGACAAGACTCTTCAGCCTCTGAGCCCCTGAAGAACCTTTGGCGGAGGCTGGGATCCTGCCTGGACATGGATTACATGAGCTCTGCCCAGCGTCTCCCTCCTTGGGCAGTCCTGAATCATATTATGTGTTGGGGTCTTCCCTTTGTCCCCTGGCATACCGGCCTGAACCCAGCCCTTGTGGGTGTGGTGTGCGGTACCCGGCCCGAGGCAGGTGTGGGGGGGGTGGGCAGGCGAGGGGTATTCAGCAAGGCCGGTTCCGGTCTTGGCATTAACCAGGAGGCTCACGGTTTTGTCTCCCTCCACAGCCTGGACGTGTCTCCTCAGGTAGAACCTGACCCAGCTGCTCTTCCTCACCACCTCCCCTGCTCCCCCTGTGCTCCGGCCCTCCCCACTCCTCCTCCCACCGCTGCTCCCATGCTAAGCACTAACCTTTTTGCAGCTGCCTCCCCTGCTGCTGCTGCTGCTGCTGCCACCGCCGCTGCTGCCTCCGCCGCCCCCGAAGCCACCCCATCTGGATTCTCGGGTCTCACCAACCCGTTCCTCACCTCCATGCAGAGCAACCCTTTCTTCGAGGAGCTCCTAGCCGACATAGCACTAAACTGTCCTTCACCTGCTCCCTCTCTCCCCAGTGCCTCGAGGCCCAGCCCCACCCCCCTGGCCTCCCCTGGGAAAGCCCCGCCTGAGTGGGACGACACCTTCAACGTCTTTGCCGCCAGCAGGCTGCGTCCAGAGGCCAGGAGCAAGATCCTGGCCCCTGCAGGAGGAGTGGGGCTGGAGGTGACTGGGCCGCAGGAGCAAGGCCGCGGGGCAGTGACAGTGAAGGCGGTTGAGCCCCGGGGGGCCCCTGGGGGAGGAGGAAGAGGTGGAAGCAGCATGTGGCTGGAGCCCAGGCTTCCTCTGGACTTGGGACTGGACCGCCGGAGCAGCAGTGTGGCTGAGCTGGGGCCCCTGGGGCCAGCTGGGGCCAGCCTGCCCTCTTCGTCCGCCCAGCTACAGCCAAGAGCTGCAGACTCGGAAGCAGACAGGGAGCCGCCAGCCCCTGGAGCGGATGCAGGGCAGAGTCCGGCAGACAGTGCGACGTCTCTGTTTAGCTCCCCTGAAGTGATCAGTGTGTGGGAAAGGCTGCCTGGTCCCAATGACGCCCCTGAGGTCCAAGAGGCAGCCTCCCGAGGCGAAGGCCAGCTTTCGCTCGAGCTCAATACAGTTGACGATTCGTGGCCCTGGGATGTGGTCACCATCTCTCCTGTAGCCGAGACGTCCTCACCAGTCCTGCGGGGAGAGTCGGATGAGCAGATGCAGCCAGAGTCACCAGAACCTGTGAGCCCTGGGGAGAGCAAGGGGCCTGTCCCCCAGGAGCCGGAGCGCAAACCTGAGCAGGTGTCGGACAGGGAGCCGCAGCCCGGCAGGCCACCTCCCAAGCCACCACGCCTCTTCACGCCTTCAGATTCCCAGGAGAAGGAGGAGGAGGTGGCAGTGGTGGCGGCTGCTGCAGTGGGGCTGAGAAGCAGGGGGGCAGAGACAGGAGGAGAAGACAGCCTTCCAAGTCCACTGGTTGTTGGTCCACGGGAGGCCAAGGAGGAGGGCCAGACACCGGGGGCAGAGTCTGACAGCCATTCTTCCGGAACCCTGCCGGGTGGGCCAGGCCTGCAAGATATAGCGGAGGGTGCCGGCCCTCCCGTGCCTCAGCCGCCCTTATCTCCGCCCACCAGCTGCCCTGAGGGTCCCACCCCCGTACCCTGTTACTTAGAGAGCGTGGCTCCTCAGAGTCCGCAGATCTGGGGGGCTCCAGAGAAAGGAGAAAGCCCTGAGGGTCCTGAGGCCCGGAGGCAGGGACCAGTAGAAGAGGGGCTTGGACCCCTGCCAGATAGCTCCCAACACACTGACCTCTGGGCATCAGAGGAGGACGCCTTGAACCCCTTCTTGTCTCAGGAGAGCCAAGACCCCCCCCAGTCTCCCGTCCATATCCCCTCCAGGGTCCAGGGAACCTTCCATCCTCTCTGGTCCAGAAGAGCTGCCCACTCCCCCAGAGCCCGCTTTTCCACCACCCCCTCTCCCGCCCTGGGCCGGTCACCATCATGGGGGGCCCAGCCCTCCATGTTCCCCTCTGCCTGGAGCTCAGCCCCTGACTTCTTCCTCCCCAACCCTTGAGGAGCCAGCCTCGTCCCCCGGGGGCTCCCCTGCCCCACCCAGGGAAGACCACGCTGCAACCACCCCAGCCTCCCCGCTTGTGCTTCTGCCCTTGGAGACACGACCAGCTGAGGAGCCACAGTCCAGCGCCAGGTGAGCTGTCACCCTGAGAAGACTCTGCAGGAGAAGATGGGAAAAGGGGGCAAATCAGCCCAGGGGCCGAGGTGTTCACATTCCCGCTTCAGCCCTTCCAGGGGCAGATGGAGCATTTCTTCCCGAAAGGCAGGAGAGGGGAAGCTTTGAAGAATGGAGCCCTTCAGTGAGACTGGCTTGGAAGCTGTCTTCTCTCAGGGTCCTTGGCCAAGCAGAGTGCCCCGCAAAGTTTGAGGTGCAAGGAGTGAGGAATGGAGTGGGCAGAGCCAGTGTGGGCTGGCAGGGGAAGGGGGAGAAGAGCTTAGGCCCTTGGCTGCGAGGCGTGCTGGGTGCTGGGGCAGTGACGCTTGTCAGATGGGGGCCACAGGGAAGTGGGCTGTGGGAGGCAGAGAGCCAGAGGAGGGACTGGTACCGAGCTCTGTTGGAGAGAAAGCCCAAGAGCTGTTTAGAGGACAAAAAGAAAAATGAAACGACCACGCCCCTGCCCCCAGAAGAAGCGGTCTGTAGCCCCATCAGGTGCCTCACTGGCTTGCGTCTGTGCCTTTTCAGGGAGTGGTCTCTAGGTGCTTAAGATGGGCCTGCGTGGCCTCTGGATGCCTCTGTGATTGTGGTCACTGTGGCATTGGTTTGTTTAAGAAGAATGATGAGGCTGTGACCTCCCCAATAGGTTGATTGGTGAGGGATGAACAGAGCTGAGGTCAGGAGACACAGGTCGCTTGGAGTTGATGGGGGCTGCGAAGTCCAGTAGGAGGCTAGTACCCGAGAAGCCCTGACTGAAGAAGTGTGGGGAGCAGAGGCGGCTGCTTTTTCTGCTGAGCAGGGCAGGGTGGGGGTCCTGGACCGGAGCCCCTGCCTGCCAGCTCATACATGTAGTCACCCCAGTTCACTGCACCTCCACGCTGTGTCAGACACTGCATAGAGATGAGGGACGCTGTCCCCACGGTGTGCCCGGACAGTTCCCAATCCAGTGAGGGAGACAGACAGGCACCCATGAGGAGCTGGCCGAGGGGGCCCCTGCTGATACATGAGAAGTGTGAGGGAAAGAGTCTGGGCTACCCTGGGCTGCTGTGCCAGTGGCACGTAGTGAAGCCGTCCCCAGAGGTTGGGAAGAGGAGGTGGTCACGGTGTCCTTGTAGTGATGAGAGCATCCTTAGCTGGCCCTGCTGTATTCTAGTCTCACTTCTGATTATACTAACTACCTTTGGGAAGCTTCATTCCCTTTATAGTGGGCTTCATGTCTGAATTCAGCATGTCCCTTCATCCTCAAGTAGATGGGCCAAATAGAGCTGTCCCCATTTCTCAGAGGAGGAAATGGTCTTAAGAGCTCTGGGGTCCAGGGTCCCTCCGATGTGTGGGGCCAATCTGATTGAGAGTTCAGGACCCATTCAGGGTTTCCATACGCCATCCGGCTATTCCTTCCCTCCCCGGGCACAGTCTGCGGGTCGCAGGAGAGCAGCTTTTAAGCTCCTGTCCCTAATGCAGACTCCTAGGTGGGAGGAGAGACGTTGGTTTCCCTGTTGTCGGCCCCCCGCCTGGCCTCTCTGCCACTCGTCCCCGGAATCCATGGCCCTATCCTGAGTAACATAACTGGCTTCTCTGGGTCCAGGCTGTCCCTCTTCTGACAGAGTCCAGGGCCTTGGCCTAAATCATTTTGCTTCCTATTTCTAAATAGTCCAAAAGCTCTGTAAATTGACCATAGATTTTAAGAGGTCCCTTGGGGAAAGGTTAATTGATTTGGGGTCCGGTGCTAGCAGTTTGCATACCTGTCACAGGTCTGGGGTGCTGAGGGATCCCAGAGCGGGGTCCCTGTAGTCAGCTTAGGGGAATCAGGAAAGTTTCCTAGAGGAAGTGGCCTTGCATTGCCTTGAAACACGAGGAGGAGTTAGCCGGCCAGCAGGCGAAAGGCCGGCAGGCGAAGGGCAGGTGTTGTGCAGCGGGACCGCCTGAAGGTGAGAAAGAGCGCTTTTCCTGGTTTGCGGCAGTGTGTGGAGTGGAGGCCCCGGAAGAAAGGGCAGGGCCTGATTCTATTAGAGACTGTGTTTTCTTATCTGATAGGGAGCCAGTGGAGGCTGTTTGAACATCGAAAAAGCTGAGATCACCCTCCCATTAGAATAGAGCAGTGGTTGGAGGTGGCCAAGACTCCCTCTGAGGAGATGAGTGGCAGCAGGTGTAGCCAAAGGTGGTGTAGCCAGCACTGACGGGGAGCAAAGGGGCCAGTTCGAGAGAAGCTGAGAGGCAGTAGGTTCAATGTTTGTTAGCCCTGGAGCTGAGGCCCGGGAATCAGGGATTCCCGGGGGTCTGGCTAGAGCCATACGCTGCTGGGAGGGGGGACGCAGGAGAGGATAGGTGTAGAGGCCAGTGCCGTGCACCCAAGCTGGACCCAGAGTGGAGCCAGCCAGCCTCCAATTCTGTGTGGGCCTAGAGCTGTAGGCTGGGGATGACATTACGGGCGGTGGGGGCCAAGGTGGGAAAGGAAGGGATCCAAGGACAGGCTAGTGGTTAAGACTGAGAAGAGACTGCGAGAAGTCAGAAAACCAGATGGAGGTCTTGGTGGGAAATGAGGGAGAGCAGGCCAAAGCAAGGAGTGGTCCAGGAGTCAAGTCCACAGAGAGGTCAGTGAATGGAGAGCTGAGGGGTTGGTGGGCTCTGCAGGAGCACTTGTGCTGGGCTGGCGGGGCCAAGGTCCCCATTCTGATGGGTTGAGGAATCAACAAAAGGTAAGAACTTCTAGAGATAGTGCAGTCTGTGTGCTCTGGTGGGGCAGGGTAAAAGAGGAAGGGGAGCTGGGGCATGACTGAGGGCAGATAGCCAGGTGTCTTTCTTGGGCCATTGTCAACGCTGATGGGAAAAAACCAGGTTTAGAGACAACAGCAAAGTGTCCCAGGTTCCCCAAGTCTTTCCAGGTTTTAGCACTGAAAGCCCCACAGCCTGTGAGTCCCGAGTCATGGGAAAATGGGGACCCTGGAAGGGTCGGTCAGTCCCCTAGAGAAAGGTTACAGTGTGGTAGAGGGAGGGAAGCAGAGGGGGTGGTCCTGGTAGAGACTGGCTGGAGGTGCTAGGAAGGTCGTGGGCCAGGCTGTGCTGCTCCTGTGAGGGGGGCAGGCCTTCTGAGGGAGTAAAATGGAGAGGAGTGAGGAGAGCAGTGAGGGAGGAGGGAGGAAGGCCTGCTGAGGAGCACTGGTGGCAGCTGCCCTGAGGCCTTGTGGTGCGGGGCAGCTGCAGCCAAGTGCTGGTGCGCCCCCCAACCCCTGTTTCCGTTATGCTGCTCCCCGCTCCCCATAATGCCTCTCCTTTCTGTCTCCGCAGTCCCCACCCCGTGAAGCCGCTCAGTGCTGCTCCCGTGGAGGGCAGCCCAGACAGGAAGCAGCCCCGCTCCAGTCTGAGTACAGCTCTGAGCAGTGGGCTGGAGAAGCTCAAGACGGTCACATCCGGCGGCATTCAGCCTGTGGCTCCAGCCCCCAACGTGGGCCAGACTGTGGACGCCAAGAGGCTGAAGGTGAGGTCCGACAGGATGCCAGGCATGTGGTGCGGTGGAGAGCGGCCAGGCGGCCCAAGGTCAGGAGCTGCGTGCCGGGCAGGGTGGAGGGAAGAACAGGCCCAGTCCCCTACGCCGGGGCCCTGAAGCCAGTTACGTGGTCTCTTGCATTGGAGACAGAGGCCGCTCCGGGGCCTATAGAGGTGAAACCTGGGTGTTGGTGGGTGGGTGGGGCAGGTAGGCCTGAGGCCTCCCTGCTCACTGTCCTCCCCGGCCTCAGGACTCAGGTGTGCTGGACCAGTCGGCCAAGTACTACCACCTGACCCACGATGAGCTCATCAGCCTGCTCCTGCAGCGGGAGCGGGAGCTGAGCCAGCGGGACGAGCACGTGCAGGAGCTGGAGAGCTACATTGACCGGCTGCTGGTGCGGATCATGGAGACCTCACCCACACTGCTGCAGATCCCCCCTGACCTCCCCAAGTAGCCCTCCCCACCCCTGCCCCTGGGAGGGTCACGTGGGCCCACCGCCCAAACCGGGCCTGCGCTGCCCTCCCTCCCACTGAACTCACTCTCACCTGGGCAGGCTGCTGTCTGTCCTCCATTGTCACTCCTTGCTCCCCCTGCCTCCTGCCTCTGTGGGGGTTGCTGAAAGAGGGGCCCTCGGGACTCCCATTGCAGGCATCAGGTTCCATGTACAATTCGTGTGTCTTTGGGAACCCTCCGTGGGTCTTTCCCACCTGCCTATTTTCATGTCCCTTAGTTTTGGGGGCTCCAGGGAATTGGAACAAAGAATTCAGCCCTCAAGACAGAGCTGGGGTGAGCAACAATTTGATGTGGCATCTGGGACACGCTTTATTACCCCACGACAACAGTCATTTCATCCAAGGCTAAACCCTTGTCCCCGTCATCGTCTGTCTCCTAGAGGGCTCCTAGCATTACTGGGGCTGTGGCAGGAACCAGGCTGCCCAGTTTGCAGTTCTAGGTAACTGGAGCCTCATGTCTGTTCCCTTGAGAGCAAGGAGCATGATTTGGTCTTGTCTCTGCTGTGACCCGATTCTGTGTGTTTCCAGCAGTTGGCAGAGCGAGGGCCATGTGGACGAAGGGAGATGGAGATGTGGATTCCCCGGGCCCCTGCCGCTCTCTTACTCTGGTCTTCCCATTGAGCATCTCTCATGTGAATGCATGGAAAGCTGGGGAAAGGGTGGGGAGAACACTCCTCGCACACCTCTGGGCTGTGGGCCCCTCCGCAGGCCTCGGGGCTTTGGGCTGCTTATGTTCGGGGATCAACCCTCCATGTTTGTTTTTGTTGCCTGTCCAGATGCCAAAACTCTCTGCTGCTGCGGGGTTTGAACTTTTGGAAACCAATTAAAATGTGCCTTTTGTGGGTGGGGTCAAAAGCCTCTGGATGTAGACCTCTCTCTCTCTCTGTTTGGTGTCCCCCTCCCTCCCTCTTGAGCACATGGGGCTGGATCTGTCAGGCCCTGGGTATGGGAAAGGAGGATGGGTCAGCCTTGCTGTGCCCTGTGCCCCTCCCCTAGAGTTAATTTCAGTTAAGGGTCTGGCGAAGCTGCCACTGCTCCTTTAATGTTCCTCTACCTTCTCTTCGTCCCTGAACCCCAACTGAGAAGGTTCCTGGGATAACAACTACATTCTGGAAGTAGGAGGTCCCATTCTGCCTATACTTAGGAAATAGCCTTTGTTGCCCTCCCGTCATCTGCTAGCTGCTCTCCCAGCCTGTCCCTTCTGCCCGTGGCCTTGCCTGGCTTGGCTGCAGTGCACTTTGAAATGAAGTGTCTGTCCTTTGGCCCAGCCCCTGGTTTGCTTGCAGAAAATATGGCAGGCTTCCCATGGCATCTGCAGGGAACATTTAGTGACTTGGGGTACCCTGCTTGAGCAAAGGTTTTGGGGTGAGGAGGTGCTGAAGGAGGATACTGTTGACCCAGCAAGGAGGCAAGAGCTTCTCTGGGACCTCCTTTTCTTCCTGAGAGGGCCTATGGGATCTCTCTGAAAGCCTTGGAAGGAAATGTGCACTATGGGTGATGTCTTCTGCCAGGATGAAGCAGAGGACCCCACCCACACACATGAGGGGAAAGTCCCTGTAATGTTACCTACCCTAAGGATCACTCATCAAAGCTGAGAAAGTGTCCGCAGGTGTGCAGGTCTTGGGTCATGTTTTTGGGGGGTCATTGGGAGTTGGGTAGGTATCTCTTCTGGGGGAAGGGGAGACCTCTTCTACTACATATTCTTCTGGGCTCTACTTATTATCAGCCCTGACCCTGATCTTCTGCTCATCCTTGACCATGGCCCTCCAAAATGCCCAGAGCAAGGATGTCTTCAGGAGAGTTGTGAGTTGAAGCCCAAGGTTCTTGTCGAATGTTTCTGCTCCTGGCCACAACGTGGAGAGTTGCAGGCAGGGTGGGCAGAGAGCAGGCACAGTTCTGCTTTGCTGTTTGTCTTCCTAGTTGTAACTCCTGTTTATAAAGAGCTTGTTCTTCATGTTTTGAGCACTTTATGAAGAATAAAAAGTTCCCATACTGCAGGTGGCTCAATGGTGTTCCTGTTTTGATAAATGTATGAAAAGGAGCTTTCTGGGGGAGAAGGCAAGTGATGGGGTTTAGGTGTGTCGTTGCCTCTGTACTAACACTAGGGGCAGCACAGCATTGCCCAGTGGCCTGGACTCAGTCTTGTCTTTGCCAAGAGACCTACATTCCTTGAGTACTGTGGGAGAATACAGAGGGTAAAAGACCTGATTCTTATTCTGAGACCGCTTAGTCTGGCTGGGAAAGATACAAATCCAAGATACAAATGATTCTTCATGGCTAGTTAGCACCTCTCTCTGGCTTTAGAAATAGTCTGTTTCTCATGGTTCTTGTTGACAGATGAGGAACTGACTGCTCTAGATCGTGCGTGCATTGTCCAGAAAGACATGGGCAGGCACCAGCCAATGCTGCACCTCACCACCTCACCACCTCACCATGAGATGAAGGAGACCTAAAGTGGGATTCCCTAAGGTCAAAATTATTTCTACTGTCCTCTTGGGTGAAACAGAGAGCTTTCCTCCCCTCCCCCTAGCCTGGCTCACTGACCAGCTAATTCAGCTAGGGATCTTCTACTCTGTACAACATAAGTGGGTTTATTATCATCCTTGCTGGTGTCTTGCCCTGTGTATGCGCTGCTCTCTCTTACCTAAAGTCCTTGTAGTGCTTAGTAAACACTACTGAACCCCACTCCCTACTCCCAATTCTCTCCTGCTTGGGAATTAGACTGGGGAGGGATCTTCCTTAGTTGAACAAAGAAAGTGGAACCTGCCCAGGCTCTGAAGCTCCCACTGTTTAACTCACACAGTCAGCAAATATTTGAGTCCTTGCTGCAAACCCTGCCAAGCCTGGCACTGAGGACTCAGCGGTAGAACACTTCCTGCCCTGTGGACCTTACAGTAGGAAACATATACGCAGAACCATAAGTAACTGTAAGTACGCGGGCTGCAAAAAAGTGCTGGGTACTATAGGAGCGGAAGTGGATTATGGGGAAGTAGGGTGATGGATCAGGAAATGCAATGTGTAGGCTGAGGTCAGGAGAGCCAGAGTCAGGCAAAGATAAGTTACGGAGTTCTCTGGGTTCAGAATGTTCAAGGGTCAGGGGCGGGGAGCGCCCAGCATGCTCTGGGTGTCAGGATGGCTGGAGAGCACAAGGGGAGGAGGCAAGGTAGTCACAGAAGGAACTGCGTGAAGATTCCGCAGTGCAAGTACTTGCCGAAAGCTTTCCGGGATTAACCCTACACATTCTGGAGTCCTTGCCCATCTCGTCCGCGGTTGGACCCGCTTGAGTAGGGCTCTTCTGGGCTGGCGCCCCAGGAGCGATGCCCTCCGCAGTAACTAAACTTCTAGGGGCAGGTAGCCGGCGAGGGGTAGCCCCGTGACCCTCTGTCGGAACCTTAGAGTCGTACCCGCACACTCTTCCCACGCGGCCGAGCCCTGCAGATCTGGCGGCCCGAACCGAGACTGGGTCTGAGTCGGTGCAACTCTCCGCAGTCTAGGGTTGTCAACCACCGTGACGGGAAAAACTACGCTCCCCACAACCCCTTGCGCCTCCGGCTCGCTGCGGTTGCTTATGGCCAATCGGGAGAAGCAGCTGTGGCGGGGGCCGAGGAGGGACATTTTAAAAGGGCCGGAGATTGCAGGCGTCAGTGGCCATGGCGGATACAGCGACCACAGCATCGGCGGCGGCGGCTAGTGCCGCTAACACCTCGACCGATGCACCTCCGTTCCAGCTGGGCAAACCCCGCTTTCAGCAGGTGAGGACCGGGCTATGGTCTAAGGGTCGGCGGGTGGCTCAGGGAGGGTGAGCCAACTCCTCTCCCCAATTCCCCTTAGTCCTAGGGTCTTCGACCCGCGGCCACCGGGGAGCCTGCAGCTATTGCCTCGGGGACCTCGGCCCCAGCCATCCCTATCCCATTGGTGAGCAGGATGGGCGAGGACTCCCACCTTAGCTCCCTATTGGCCGCCGGTGCCGTCACTCCTCAGCTGCCCGCGCCCTCCAGCCTTTCCCGCCGGAGGCGCTCTGTGATTGGTCGCTGCCGGTCGCGGCCCGGGATCTGGGGCGTCCGGGTCCGAGCGGCTTCTGCAGGGTCGCTTTGGGCTGTGCAGCCAGCCACTCCCGGCGGAAAGTTCGACTCCGGCTCTGGATGATAAGTTGGCGTGGCCGAGATGCCGTCTAACTTTCCGTGGGTGGGGACTGGCATTTTTTGCGAGCTGCTGGCGGAGCTCCCGGGCAGCGTCCGCACCTCGCGGTCATGCTCCCAGCCCTCGACCCCCAAGCCAGGTCCGCAGGGCGCGATGGTTTAGGGCCACTAGCCGAGCGGTCCCCGCGGCCCCGGCCACCCCTGTCCTTTCCAGCGGGGGATCCGCTGACGCAGCGAGTCGGCCGGCTGGTGCCCTGCCGGGGATGGAACGAGGACATGCGGGGAGAGCCGGGGTGCGGAGGAAACGCTGTGTCATCCCCTGGGGCCGCGGGCTATAGCGAGAGTCCCCGTCCCCGGCAGCCCGCCTCAGCCCCCTCCTCCCGTGCTACCTCCGAGGCGGGTCTCTGGCGCCCGGGCCCTGGCGCGGCCGAGAGCTTGCCTCTGTCCGACCCTGTCGGTCTCTTCGGAGCACGGTGACAGTGGCCCTTTTACTCGGGGACCCCCGACACGGCCACGCAGACGGGGATCAACCCTACAGCCCGGACGTGTGGCCGGGGCTGAAGGCTTGGAGGGGCCGTTCCCACGTCTTGGGCCGCCTCGTACCCTCGGTCCTCCACTGCCTCCAGCGCCGAGGAAGTGGACTTTATTAGGAAAAGGGCAAAGAGGCTCGGCTGAAGCGAACCGGGCCTGCCTTGGGTGGGGGGCAGCGGAGGCAGACAGAAGTTTGCAGGATGAAAGGAAATTGTGCAAAGGTCGGTGCGGTGGTGTTTTGTGTTTTGTGTTTTTGTTTTCTTGGTGGTGGTGATTGTGTGGGAGAGGAACTGGGGCTAGGAAAGTGGTGCACCGAGCTTTGCTGGTAATGAAGGAACTGTCCCCCTGAGCCTTCAGAGTGAGAAAATGTCCCCACTTTTAAGACAGGACTTTAAAGAAATAAACCATCTCAGCATGTAGTTGTCCGAGGCAAGACTGGCATCTTCCTGCCCGTGTAGGATGCCCCCCTACTGCGAGAGGGTTAGGGGCACCTCTCCCAGGACTCTGGTGACCCTTCATTGGCTGTCCCCCTTTCCCAGCCCGCCCTCCACTTTCTACTCACTCCTCCAGGATCAGGCAGGCCCCCTCCTTCTCTGGAAGCACTTTACTGCCTTCTTCCTGTGTGATATTTCCCCTGGTGGGACCAGGTCACCGACTCAATCCTGACCCCTCTTTGGCCACCCCAAGTGGGATCCTTTTAGGTCAGCCTTTAGTGACTGTCTGCCCTGTGTTCCTCTAACACTCATGTGTGGTTACTTGTTCTCAACCCTTGTGTGCGTCTTTTGAGGGAGGGGGCTAATCCTGCCCTTTCTTGTCTCCGTCTTATGCCAAGGTGGGGCTAGACTCATGATAATGGCTGAATAAAGGTTTGTGGGTTGTCTTTTTTCTGATACCTGTTTTGGGACATTCAGTCACACAACACACAGTTATTGAAGACTTCCCAGTGGCTTTAACGACTGAGGCCTTTGCTGTGATCACCGCCGGAGCTATAAACGCACATTTGAGATTCCTCCACTTAGCCATTGCTGGTGGATCTTTTTTTGGCACGGATGTTGAGGGCACTGAAAGCGTTTGCTGTATTTGCTTTGGAAGCTCCCCTCCTCCAGCATAGTGACTTGCATAAAGCACAGTGGTGGTGATTGTCTCTGTTAAGGAACTTCTCTCTGCACCCTGCCCCCCCACACACCTCCTGCTCCTCCCACACCGCTCCCCAGTGTGCAGGCAGCCCAACTGCCACCCAGTTGACTCCCAAGAAACCTGCAAATCCCCTGCGTACTTCCCTTTCTCACCCTCACCCTCCAAACACAGCCAGAGGCCCAGTGTTCTCTAAAACAGCTCTCAAATCCACTGGCCTCCCCTGCTGGAATCCTAGATCAAGCTCCCATTATCTACATCCTGAGACACTATGGAAGACTAACAGCTCTCCCTGCTTTCCTCTGGCCCTCTTCCAATGCTTCCTTCTTCCCCTTGGCAGTCTCAACAATGCAGGTCTGATCGGGTGACTCCCTCCCCTCCCCACCCCCACCTCCACCGCACACTTGAACTTTTTCCAGTGGCTTCCCCTGCTTCTGAGATAAGGAGCTCACTTTTGGAAGGGCCCCAAAGTCCGGCATGGCCCACTCCTGCTGACCTCTACTTTCTGAAATCAGAACCCCTCCCCTGCTAGCCCTCCTTTCCACCACCTTAGCTGCTTTCAGCCACTTGAACCCTGAGTGGCTCATAATCCAGGGTCTAACTCCCAGAGCCCACACCAGGGACGCCACCCTCCGTCCCCAGCTAGTCTCATCATGTTGCAAGACTGGGTGCGGAGGTCTTACTCGCTAGTGTTGCCCTGGAGTCCTTCTTCCTTCCATCCTTCAACGATCTCTGTGCAGGAGGACTGGGGGAGAAAGGACGTTGAGCAGTGTCAGAGGGTGGAGAAAGATGACTTGCCTTGCTGGGCTTTGATCTGTGACCACCTTTCCTCCCATAAGATGCTGAGAATAGCTAAGCATTTCTCCAGCCTTTTGGCATGTTGACTCACTGAATTTTCACAACTCTGTGAGGCAGGTACAATCATCCCATATATGATAGGTAACAAACCTGCAGCACACGGCCAGATTAACACTTCTGAGGCAGTCTCTCTCCAGGATCCTTGCTTGTTTGTTTTATTAAGGTTTACAGAAATGCAGAAGTGGAGACAGCTGTCAAAGAAAGATCCAGCCGTCACTGAGCATCAACAATGGCCACTGTGAGACCAGCCTCATTTCATATATATGCCCCCAATCCCAACCAATGAATTCTTTTATTTTTTCCTAAGAGTTTTATTTATTTGAGAGAGCATAGGCAGGGGGAGGGGCAGAGGGAGAGGGAGAAGCAGACTCCCCACTGAGCAGGGAGCCCTGAGCAGGTTGCCTGATGTAGGGCTCCATCCCAGGAACCTGAGATCATGACCTGAGCCTAAAGCAGATGCCCAACTGACTGAGCCACCCAGGTGCCCTCCAACCAAAGAACTATTTTAAAGCAAGGCCCAGACCGCCCATCATTTCATTTCAACGGCTAGTAGATATCTCTAGAAAATCAGGATTTTTTTTAAATAAATTTTTTTACTTCAGAATAATTTTAGACTTACAGAAGACAAAAAGAGAACAGAATTTCTGTATAACCCTCACCCTATTTCCCCTAATAGTATCATTTCATATGACCCTGGTACAGTTGTCAAAACTAAGAAACTGGTATTAGAACATTACTATTAACTATACTTCCAGACTTTACTGGATTTCCTGACTTTTTATACTAATGTTCTTTTTCTGTTTCAGGATCCCATCCGTGATCCCACATTACATTTAGTGGTCATGTCTCCTTAGCCTCTTCTGGTCTATGACAGCGTCTCAGACTTTCCTTGTTCTTGATGACCTTGATGGTTTTGAGGAGTACTGGTCAGGTATTTCTGACCAGTAGGGTATCTCCCAGTTTGGGTCGGTCCAGTTATGGTTAGACTGGGTTAGACTGGGGTTTGCATTTTGGGGGAAGAATATCACAGAGGTGATGTACCTTCTTTCTCACATGGTATCAGAGGGTTTTTAAAATTTGTTTTAACAACCACAATACCATTAATACACCTAAAATAATTATTCCTTAATATCATCAAATCAGTCACAGTTTGTCTTAGTCTGTTTGGGCTGCTCTAACAAACTCCATAGATGGGGTAATAGACGAACAATAGAAATTTACTTTTCACAGTTCTGGAAGCTGGAAGTTCAAGATCAAGGTGCTGGCAACTGATGAAAGCCAGCTTTCTGTTTCACAGACTGTACCTTCTAGCTATAGCCTCACATGGCAGAAGAGTAGAAGGATCTTTCTGGAGTCTCTTTTATAAGGGCACTAATCCCATTCATGAGGGCACCTACCAAAGGCCCCACGACCTAATACCATCACTTCACCTCACACTGGGGAGGTTAAGAGTCAACATGTGACTTTGGGGGGGGGAATACCAACATCCAGTCTGTCGAGCTATTCACATTTCCATGATTGTCACATCATTTTTTTTTTTTAACATTTTATTTATTCAGTTGAGAGAGAGACAGAGACAGAGAAAGCACAAGCAGGGGGAGAGGCAGAGGGAGAAGGGGAAGCAGACTCCCTGCTGAGCTGGGAGCCTGACATGGGGTTCAATCCCAGGACCTGGAAATCATGATCTGATTGAAGGCAGACACTTAACCATCTGAGCCACCCAGGCACGCCTGTTTCATCATTTTTTAAATAATTGGTTTGTTTGAATCAGGAACCCGGAAGCCCCACACATTATATTTGACTGATAAGTCTCTTCTAATCTATTGGTCCTCCTTCTCTCTTTTCTTCCTCTATTTGTTGGAAAAACTGTCTTGTCTTATTTGTCTTGTAGGGTTTCCCTCATTCTGAATGTGACTGATGGCAGTCCTGTGGTATTATTTAACATGTTCTTTTGTCCCCTGTGCTTCCTATAAACTTTAAGTCTATACTTAGTTTTGTTTTGTTTTTTAAATTTTATTTATTTGAGAGAGAGAGAGAGGAGGGAGGAATGGGGAAGGGTAGAGGGAAAGAGAGAATCTTAAGCAGGCTCTGCGCTCACAACTCTGAGATCACAACCTGAGCTGAAACCAAGCGTCCAATGATTAACCAACTGTACCAGCCAAGTGCCCCCAAGTCCATGCTTTTGACCACTGCCCCATATTGTCTAGCAAAGGGGTGGAAGACAATAGGACAGCTCCCGGCGAAGCTCTGTGACCTGACTGTGCTCCCTTTCCTACTTGTCTGCTCATTTGCTCTCCTGAACTTGCTTTGGGCCCAGACACCATTTTTGGCAAGTCAGGTCTGAGGACAGGGAGCAAACACAAGTGCTTCTTCCCATCTGTGTTTCAGTCTACCCAGAAATGAGTTGTTTTTCATTTTGTTTTGTTTTTAAACTTCCTGGCTTCTTCGGGAGAGTCACTTAGCTGCGAAGCTAACTGCGGGTGTGAGCGTGCTTTGTGTGTGCATGGGAAATTTGGAAATGAACCGAGGCAGGAGAGCAGGTGGGGTGCATGAGGCTCCTGGCTGGAGCAGGAAAGTGCACTCTTCACTCCCAGGGTGAGAGCTGTGTGTGGGCTGAAAGTTGGGAGATGGTAGGGAGGTTTCTTAAATAGTTTGCCTGAACTCCAGTTCCAGAATGAACCCAGCAGGTAGTTATGTGTTTTAATCATTTGCATCCTATAGGCTGGACAGTTACTGTTTCCGAGGCTGGTCCTGGAGCTAGTTTGTGCGGTGGACAAGGTCAACACCTTCTAGTCCAGTGGCTCTCAGTCCCTGCTGCATGTTAGAATCACTGGGGCAGGGTTTTCCATGGACACTGATGCCTGGAGCCCACCCCAGCCAATAGAATGGGTAGAAGACCTCATCTGGGGATGCCTGGCTGTCTCCTCGTGCAGCCTGGCTGAGGGATACTGAGCCCGCCCAGCCTTTCTGCCTTTGGGCTATAGGTTCAGTGCCTATTTTATTCTTGATCCGGAAGAGTCGTGACTTAGAGGTCTGGTTAGGTGTGTATTTATTGGAGGGCTGCCAGTTTCTTATAGGCCTTGGCCCTTGGCTGCTGCTCCCAAGGCCCGCTCTCCCCAGTGGCTACGGAGGTGGGAATGTCTGTGCCGCAGGTCGTGCTGAGAATGAGCTGACTCACCTTTCTTGTGAAGGGGAGGAGAAGGAATCACTTGGCTGACTCATTCTTCTGGTGATATAAAAGGGAAGGAAAAACATCCACTGGCTAATTGGGTAGAGATGGGGGCTGAATTTTGGAGGGGAAAAAAAAAGGCCATACAATTTAAACTTTTGAGAAAATAAAAATAACCCAGACTGAGAAAGTGAAACGCTTCTTTGCCATTTTTCAGTCTGGAATGACAGACAGAGAAACCCCCTTCCTACAAAGAATTAATGGTTCTCCCCAGGACCCCCTGCAGCTGTAAATTATCCCAGTGACTTACTTCTTTGAGTGACCTCTCCTCCATACTCACTGAGAAGTAGCATTCTCTGAGACCATAAGCTGCCAGAAACTTTGCTTTTTAAAATAATACTAGTGGCGGGGGGGCGGGGCGCCTGGTGGCTCAGTCATTAAGTGTCTGCCTTCAGCCCAGGTCATGATCCCAGGGTCTTGGGACCGAGCCCCGCATTGGGCACCCTGCTCAGTGGGGAGACTGCTTCTCCCTCTCCCATACCCAATGCTTGTGTTCCCTCTCTCGCTGTTTCTCTAAATAAATAAAATCTTTTTTTTTTTAAAGATTTTATTTATTTATTTGACAGAGATCACAAGTAGGCAGAGAGGCAGGCAGAGAGAGAGGGAAGCAGGCTCCCCGCCGAGCAGAGATCCCGATGTGGGGCTCGATTCCAGGGCCCTGGGATCATGACCTGAGCCGAAGGCAGAGGCTTTAACCCACTGAGCCACCCAGGTGCCCCAATAAATAAAATCTTTAAAAAATAATAATATATCTGAGGAATGAAACATTCCCCTCTTGAGAGGTGGGGCTAAGGCACTTTGAGTCAAAGTTTAACCCAAGTGCAGTGCTTTAAATAAGCCATTTCTGGACACAACCTTCCACATTTATCTTAATTTTATAGTTTCTAGGGAAACAAGACCGTGTGGCCATTTCTCAGTCTAGACCTACATGGACCCCTTTCCTCATCTCTTTGCTTTGAGCCTATTAAAGCACCATGTCATTTAAATTTTCCTCCATCTTTGCCCAGAAAATCCCAACTCAATTTTCCCCCGTTTGGTGATGTGCCCCAAGCTTCCTCTGCTATATGGCCTCCCTCACTCCATTGAGTCAGTAGATGTAACTTTGTCCCTGGGTCGGGGGGTCTGAGGCTGACTGGATAAGTACACTATCATCTGTGCTTAGCATTTACGACTCAGAGCCCCTTTCTTGAATCTCAGGTCCCTGCTTCCCATATTTACTGCAATGTTAAATCCAGAGGGTCCTTTAAGTATTTCAAACTCACATGACCAGCAAAGAACTTTGGTCTTCCCTCCACTAAGTCATATGCTTCTTGTTTTTCCTGTCCTAATTAATAGGCCTTAGTATTTAACTAGAAATCAAGACATTATCCACATTCTGTTCTTCCTCCTTCTCCCGGTCAGGAAGCCCTTTGCTATACTCCAGGACTCAGCGCAGTGCTAAGCACACAGTAGGTCCTCAGGAGCTCGTTGGTGAATGAATGAATAAAACCACAGAAGTCTGGTGAAGTTGCTTTTCCTTTAATTTTTTTGAAATTTTCCTTTTTTAAAAAAAAAAAGATTTTATTTATTTATTTGACAGAGAGAGATCACAAGTAGACAGAGAGGCAGGCAGAGAGAGGGGGGGGGAGCAGGCTCCCTGCTGAGCAGAGAGCCTGATGTGGGGCCCTATCCCAGGACCCTGGGATCATGACCTGAGCCGAAGACAGAGGCTTAACTCAGTGAGCCACCCAGGCACCCCAATTTTTTGAAATTTTCTTCTAGGTGACAAGATTGTTTCGGGTTGGGGGTGGATCTTTACCTTGTTCGCCTTACACTTCCCAGCTGAGCTATTGGCACACAATAGGTATTTAATGCATATAGACTGAATGAATACAGTAATACAGTTTGTTCCCCAGGCACTATAGGAATTATTATTTTTTTTAAAAACATCAGAGCATTCCAGGCAGACCCTATCTGTTCTTGGCCTTGCCCTCTTTTTCTAAAATGTCATCTGTCATACTTCAGTCCCTCCTCTTGGCTGACATGGATGCAATTTCCAAGTCCAGCCTTCACACATGAGAGCCCTTGTGGATACCCCTCTCTGCTTGGTAAATTCGTCCATCCACCCATCCCAGCCCCTCCGGGAAGCCTCCTTGACTCACCAGGAAGAAGTCATCTGTGTCCTCACTGTGCTTTATGATGCTTCATTTAAGGTCTGACCACAGCATTTTGTAGTGACTTGTTTACTTGTCTTGCTTGATGGACTCAGCTTCTCGAATGCTTGTCCACTGTGGTGTTTCCTGAGCCCAGCTCAGAGGACAGTGAGGATATCTGTGGAGCAAAGTGTTTTACCTAGAACACTCTCTCAGTGGCCGTGGTGGAGAGTGACACAGGGGGCCAGCAGGGCTAGACACAGGGGGCCAGCAGGGCTAGACAGTGCCAGACCACAGGGCAGTCAGAGACTAGAAGTCTCCACTGGACCATCTTTAGGA
Source organism: Lontra canadensis (assembly GCF_010015895.1). Classification (NCBI taxonomy): domain Eukaryota; kingdom Metazoa; phylum Chordata; class Mammalia; order Carnivora; family Mustelidae; genus Lontra; species Lontra canadensis. The sequence continues at coordinate 598,283 of NW_022631044.1, forward strand.
GGTTGTTTCACTTTGGCTGTTCTCCTTCCAGGCCCTCCCCTCTGTCCCTGCTGCTTCTCTTCCCTGCTTGGGCCACTAACTGCCACCGTGTTGTCCCTTTCAAGTCCTAGCCTCCCTTGGAAGACTCCCTTGGAAGCCCGGCCTGGGCTACATCCCCTCCAGGCAGCGTCTTACCTGCCCACTCATTCATTTTCGTGGCAGGGATGTGGCCGGAGCCCCTTCTAGGTGTGAGACAGGAGACTGGGATCCAGGGAGGATGAAGCTGTGGAAGGAACACCCAACAACCTACCTCCTTCAGGAGCTTGTAATCAAGTAATAGAGTAGATAGTATTTTAAATTAAGTACGTATTTTTAAAATAGACTATTACTTCTATATGTTATACAGAATGCTGGTTCTTTTTTTCTTCTTAAGATTTTATTTATTTATGTATGTATTTATTTGTCAGAGAGAGAGAGCGCACAAGCAGGCAGAGAGGCAGGCAGAGGCAGAGAGAGGAGCAGGCTCCCCACCGAGCAAGGAGCCTGAGGCGGGACTCGATCCAAAGACCCTGGGATCATGACCCGAGCCGGAGGCAGCGGCTTACCCGACTGAGCCACCCAGGCGTCCCTCTTCATTTCATTTTAAAAAGAAAGAATCATCCATATTCCTGTTACCCAGAGTCAATCCCTATTAACATTTTAATATATTTTCATCTAACTTAAAAAAAATTTTGTACTATTTTTTTTTAAAGATTTTATTTATTTACTTGAGAGAGAAGGGGAGAGAAAGAGTACAAGGTGGGGAGGGGGCAGAGGGAGAGGCAGGCTTCCCAATGAGCAGCGAACCCTATGCGGGCTCGATCCCAGGACCCTGAAACCATGACCCAAGCCAAAGGCAGAGACCCAACTGCCTGAGCCACCCAGGTGCCCCTGTACTTCCTATTTTGAAACAGTTTTGTTCTTACAGAAAAGTTGCAGTAAGAATAAAGAGAACTTTCGTATACCCTTGGCCCACCCTTGGTCCACCAGTTTTTAACATTCTTGTTGCACTTCCTTTATTATTCTTTTTGTCTACAGGTGATCAGAAAGTCCAGAAACAGAGCAAATATCCATGATATCATCAAGGACATCTTCAGTCTGTAAAGAAAAGAACTCACATGAAAGTATTCACTTTCCAGATTGCACTGTTGCCTGCTGTGTTTACACATGTAATTTTTCTCAGCCCTTTGAGAGTGGGTTATATCCATTGATCCCTGACTACTTTCGTGTATCATAAGAACGAGGGCATTCTGACTTTGCTGTCTTCATCCACTGGAGCGGGTATAACAAAAATACCATAGACTAGGCGGCTTATAAATGACAGAAATGAACTTCTCCCAGTTCAGGAGGCTAGGCTGTCTAAGCTCAAGGGCCTGGCAGATTCACTGTTAATAGACAGCTGTTTTCTGAGATCTCACATGGTAGAAGGGTCAAGGGGCCCTCCGGGGGCTCTCACAATGGCACCGATGTCATTCGTAAGGGCTCTGCCCTCATCTAACTCCTTCCAAAGGGCCCCACCTTGAAATACCACCACTTTGGGTGTTAGGTTAACATGTGAATTGGTGGAGAGGCACAAACATTCAGTGTCTAGGAAGTAGAGTTATGACATTCATGAATCTAACATGGTTCGACTATTTTTTTTTTAAAGATTTTATTTATTTGACACACAGAGAGAGAAATCACAAGTAGGCAGAGAGGCAGGCAGAGAGAGAGGGGGAAATAGGCTCTCTGCTGAGCAGAGAGCCTGATGCAGGACTCGATCCCAGGACCCTGAGATCATGACCTGAGCTGAAGGCAGAGGCTTAACCCACTGAGCCACCCAGGTGCCCTCGACTACTTTTATTAATCTGTGATCCCTATTCCAAGTTTGTCAGTTCTCTCAATGTCCTTGAGAGCATCTTTCTTTGACACAGTCCAGAATCGCAGATTACTTGTAGTTGTCTTGTTTCTTTGGCTTCCGTTCATGCGGACCCATTCCCGTTTTTGTCTTGATGACAGTGACATACTCGATGAACAGGCTGGTCATTTTATGGAATGCTCCTCAACTTGGGTTTGCCCCATGTCTACTCCTGATTAGCTTCAGTCCCTCCAGAATACCCTTTGAGTGACACTGTGAATTTCTCAGTGTGTCATATCCAGAGGCACATGATGTCCATCTGCCCCCCGTTTGGTCCTTTCAGCATGTCCCCACCATTTTGTGGGCTGGCAGCTTCATCACATTCTGGCCCAACAAGATGAGCTGGTTCCAGCTTGTCGCTTCCTTTCCCCAGCCCTGGAATCAGCCACTTCTGTAAGGCCCCCAGGCTGGATCTGGTAGACCAGGGCCTGGATGTCATTGTGTGTCTTTGCTCTCCACTCACTGTCCATCTAGCTCTATTTATCTCCTTGTTTTTTTTTTTAAAGTTGGAGTTATGCTGTTTGTATGCATTTCACGAAATCACGAGCATTTTTTCCTATCATAAATGTCTGAAAATATAATTTAGATGGCTACATGGTGTTCAGTCATATGAGCGGACCATTGTTTACGGAATAATTCACCTTTGCAAACAACGCAGCGTTGCGCATCATTGGCCTGTACTTCTAACCACACCTCTGAACATCTCTGGTTGTTTCCTTAGGCTAAATACTTAGAGGGGAAATTTTGCCAGGATGGTGGTGTGAGCATTGTTTATAAGTGGGGTAATGGTTTAGGCCCTTTGAATTATGAGAGGTTAGAGAAGCAACAGTTTGAGTTAAGGAATAGTACTGAAGATCTGGTTTGTGAATGGCAGTACCTCAAGAGGGTGGCAGAAGGGGGTGGAGAGGGTGCAGGGGGGTGTCAGAGCGAGCAGAAAGTGGAGGCAGCATGGGGCTTGGTATGCACAGGGGACTTTCAGGGAATGGGTAGTTACTGGGAAGAGAAAGCAGAAGGTGGCTGTAGGGTCTGGTGTCCTAATGAGCAAGGGGAGGGAGGGAGTGTGGAGGCTTCTGCTTCCTTCCCCATGCAGAGGAGGGTACTGGGAGAACTGTGGGGCTCTAGGGAGGATTTGGGGCAGAGCCCGGAGTGAAGTGAGGCATGAACCTCCAGTGTTTGCAGCTTCCCCTTTGTCCTCCAGCTTGGCATCTACTCACCCCCTTGAGCTCAGCTTTTTCCCTAGGGCAGAGGGCCCAGTAGCAATGTTTTTCGTTGCTCGGTTTCCTTTCATTGTGGGCTAATGCCCGTGGCCTGCTTTGCACAAAGCCCTCCTTTTCTGGGGCCCCTGCTCTGGGGCGAGGCCAGGGCAAGCAGGCCCCCATCCTGAGCCTCACAGCTGCTCCAGGGCTAGGGGTAAAGGAGGGCTTGAAGTCTGTGAGCTGGGTGCGGTCATCCTTGAGCTTTGCCTGTGAGGAGTTTTCTGGGGGTGGAGCCTGAGCCGGACCTTGGGGAGGGACCCTCCCTCTGCTTGAGAGGTCCAAAGCAAGGCAGGGAGGCCTGTGGTGCACAGGGAAGCGTGGGAGAGGCCTCTCCAACCTGTGTGTTCACTGGTGCTGGGGAACTGTGGGAGGCTTGGAGAGGACCTCAGGGAACTGGGGGAAGAGGGAGGAAAACAGGAGGTACTCTGGAGAGGCCCCAGCATAGTCACCGAGTACCTTAATGGTCTTTATGAGTTGACTTTAAAAAGACATCAGATCTTAGAAAGCTGGCCTCGGGTGACCGAGAAGTGAGTCCTCATTGGCATTTATCACATGGGGAGTCCTGGGGGCAGTGGGATTCCATGGATGAGGGTATGCTGTGAGGTGTGGTCCATGGGGGCTGGAGGATGGTCAACAGCAGCTGATTTCCTCTCCTCTCCCCATCCCCCCTTCTCCAGACATCCTTCTACGGTCGCTTCAGGCACTTCTTGGACATCATCGATCCTCGTACACTCTTTGTCACTGAGGTAAGTCAGGGGCATCACTCTCCACGGAGGCCCCCGTCCCTTTCGAATATCTGTGGGTCACCTCTGTGTGTGCCTTATACACACGATCTAATCCCATTTGCACCTCACAGCAAAGTGGATATATAGCATCATTCCGACCTCAAACTCTAGTGAAGTTATTACCCAGGACCTGAAGGACACACTCGCGACCAAAGTTCAAATGGTACGGGTATGTTTAAGTGGAACGAGAAAGTATCCTCTCCCGCCCAATCCCCTCCTCTCATAGGTAGGGTTGGATTTCCTGAGGTAGAGTTTACTTTCGGTACATGTGCCGTTCTGCCTTCTGACAAACATATGCAGTCACGTCCCCCTCCCACCCCACCACGAACCCCTAGAATGCTTCCATGCGTCACCCTACAGTGTTTGCTCAGACACTTGCTCCCCTGCTGCTGCCAGCCTCTGGCTACCTCTCACCTGTTCTCTCCCCCTGCTGTTGTCCTGGTTTAAATGTCCTAGAGTTGTCGTCCTACGGTACGTGGCCTTGAGCATCTGGCTTCTTTCCTTGGCATAATCATTTTGAGATTCATCCACATTGTGGCGTGTGTCGGGGCTTGGTAACTTCTTACTGCTGGGTCATATTCCATTTAAAGGATGCTCTAGAATTTGTTTTTTCGTCCACTTGCCAATGGGACATCTGGGCTGCTTCTGGTCTGAGGCTATGAGAAATAAAGCACCATGAACATTCTTCGTGCGGATGTAGGTTTTCATTTCTCATGAGGAAATAATGAGGAATGGCTCATTAGCTCATGTGGTAACTGTGGCGAACGTCTGTTTAACTTCACAGGAAGTTGTCAGACCGTTGTTCTGAGCGGCTCTCCATTTAACGTTCCCATCCACAGTGTTCCAGGTCTCCACATCCTCACCAACGTGTGGTATCATCCAATTTAAAATTAATGCCAAATTTACCTCCTCCATCGTAAGAAGTATGTCTTTATACCCTTCAAGTGTGCGGAGCAATGCACACGCATATGAAGCCACAGTCGTTACGAGGGCCGTTCTGTGAGCAAGGCCGTGTTGCAAGCATCTTACACGCATCGGCTCATCAGCTTGACACAAAGCAACGCTACAAGGTAGAGATGGTTCTAAGTTCTGTTTTACAGATGTGCAAACAGACAGAAGTTAGGTCTCAGGCCCATGGTGCTGGCCAGTGGTGGAGCCAGGGTTTGACATAGGTAAGCTTGTCTCCAGACCCCTTATTCTTAGCCAGTTTGCATCCTGTTTGGGTAACACTCCCAAGATTACCCAGTGAGCAGAGGGCCTGAGCTCCGGTGCTGGGTCCCCCCCACTCCCATCCCGAGCCTTTGAGTTGGCTTGCCGGGTGTGGGAAGGGGGTCGGGGGAGGGGTGGTGCTTCTCTGCACATCTTCTCTGTGGTTGGCTTGCCCCAGTCCCAGACTGGATCCGTCTTCAAGGTCAAAGCCATGATGGAAAGAAGCACAAGGCCTTCTGGGCACCTGGGCTGAGAACAATCCCCAGGGGCCCTGGGAGAGTCTCCCAGTAATGCAAAATGTGGGAATTACCCTGGTGTGTGGTTTCCTACATACCTTTCCTTCCTCAGGGAGGACAATGGACTCAGGTGTTTCACTGGCTGACTTTACCTGCCCCTCTGGGCCTACCAGCTCTGAAAGGCAAGGCTGCTGTACCCTGGGCTCTGTTAGGTTTCTCCTCAGGAGTAATCAATGTGACTGTATGAGAATTTGGAAAAGTAGCACACTAGAGAAACTACTTCCTAGCCTAGTCTTTTTTAGAAAGCTCCAGAATGGTGCAAAACTAGATACAATTGTAACATCTGTCCCAACAAAAATGCCACCTGCTTGTTGGAGAAGACGACAGGGGATAGTGTTTAACTCAAAGGATAGGTGCAGAGGTGGTTTTGAGGCATGTTGAGAAATGGTGGAGGGAGACAGAAGGTCGGAGGCCCTTCAGGGCTCCCCAGATTACCATGAGCAGGCAGGGGCTTTGAGGATGGATGGGTAACTACAAGGGGGCGACCTAGCGGTCCCGGTGGGCCTCCATCCCCACTCCCCTGTCCACCCTCTTCTCACTCCCAGACCATTTCATTTCCTATTCTCCTTGTACCACATCTTTCTTGCATTTTGAATGGCCCCAATATTCTTATACATCTCTAAACCACTTTTGGCCTGAGTCCCCTATCAGCAATTGACATGGCAAAACAACTTAACGATTTACTGCCTAGAAAATCACCGATACAACAGAAACTTTGGAATATTTTTCACATTTCACATGTGCCCTCCCCTGGTTGGGGACTGTTTCCAGCACCACATGCCTGCCTTTTGGAAAGATTTTGCCCATAGAAGATCGTCATCTAAGCCCTGAAATCTCTGGAAGGGCCACGACTCACTGGGTCTAGTCCAGGCAGGTTACTTAGCAAGGCCATTGGCAGGGAAGGGATGAGAAATTGGAAGCAGAGCAGAGAGCCCATTACCCCAGGCTCTCCCCCACGACTGTGATGCTGCCGGGAGGGCCAGGCTTCCCTTCTTCCCGGCTCCATCCACAGGACATGATTCATATCTACACAGAACTGTTTCTCTCAGGGTCCTTGGCTAGGTTTCTGGGAGGGAGAGTGAGGTGGTGGGCACCCCACTGAAAGAGATCTGGACAGGCCTGTCTGCCTGCGATGGGGATAGGTTTGTGGGGACATGAGGAGGTGGTTCTGGAAGCTGGTAGTTCTTGAGGTAGAAACATCCTGGGCAGCTTGAGCCATCTGGTGACCTGGTTCTGAGAGACATTCGCTGAGTTGATGGATAGGCTCATCTTGAGAGAATTTTGCAGCAATTTGTTTGTCATTTATAACTGACCAAGCTTTAAAAAGATTCCAACCCTCATGTGTAATGAGGCGGAGGCAATTTCATTCACTGTAATTTCTCTCAGGAAGAAGGCTGCCTTTGTCATAAGGACATCTTGAGCAAGGCTTCAGGGGAGAAAGTTGGTCTGCTTGACAGAGAGGAAGAATGGTGCTTTTCTGATCCTGCCAAGAGGAGAGAGAAGGAAGAGGGAGAAACTGTGGGAAGAAGAGCAAGCATCTGGGATGAGCTGAGAGGCCAGTGGCTGGGGCTGTCTTGAGATTGGTCATGCCTACTGAGTTGTGAAAGTTGACATGTTGTACTGTTGCTCCCTCCACCATCATTCCTGGGAAGTTGCCAGTAAAGTCTGCCTGGTTCTTGAAATCTCTGCAAGAGTAGACTATTTGAGGGGCAGATCTTGAGGGGCTGTGAGTCTCCTGTCGGGGTGGGGTGTGTGCAGGCTCAGACCTGAGGAAGCAAACCACCAGGAGTTGGCAGAAGCCCAGCGTTGGCTTTGCACCCACGTCATGGAATTCGATCTAGATCTCTGAGGGCAAAGGTGTACCAGCTGACATTGAAGTTACTTTTAATTATGGACTGAAGATGAAAGGAATTTGCTATTCTGAATTCAATAATTATTTAAGGGAATGAATGGTTGACAGATCATATCATCCTGAAGGGCAGAGAAAACTGACTGAAATATTGGTGTTAATAACATAGACTCCGTAGGAGTATTGCTGTCATAATCGGAAACTGTCTGGGTTATATTACAGGATAGAATAGATAAGTAATTATATTGATGTTGGGAACCACGTTTCCCACCATGGAGGTAGGGGGCTACAGATCTGGAGTAGGGGAAAGGACAAAGAACTATGTGATGTTTTATTGAATCATAGGTATGGATATGAACTCATGACTCTCTCTCTCACACACACACACACACACACACACACACTCACTGGTATTTATATTTCCTGTTTTCCTGACTCTCTTCATTGAAAGGGCCAGGAAGCAATGACCTCTGGTGACAGTGAACACACTTACCTCTCAGATCTTGGTTTCTAAATGCCACAACCTACTAAAAGAAACTGGAACTTCTTGGAGAGGTAGCCAGATCCACATCTGGGACAAGGAGAACAGCTACAGAAAGTTGGAGGGAGCTCAAAGAGTGATGGAGACACAGCAGCTGGCTTGAAGGGAAACCCAGCAGTCACATTTGGGAGAATCTGAACATTAAGAAGAATACAAGCAATGGTTATAACACACTAAATAATCATAATATAATACTAACACATCTGCGAGTCAATAGTAAGAGTAACAGGAAGGAGGAGAAATCCATGAATCCATAGTAATACTAGTACCGGTATGATAGATGGAAGCTCACCTTCACTGAAGAATGTCAACTGATAAATGTAGAAGAAAATTGCCTTGTGTAACCCTCAGGGAACTAACTGCCCCTGGCCAGGACCGTTAGTGGATGCCTGCACAGGGTAAGGAGTTATAGGGCAATGGGATAGGGATAAGCGTATGCTCTCAAGTAAGTTTCACCCTGAAGATTAGTTAGCAAAGGGGAAAATTTACCTTTATAGTGAAGAGCTTGCAGGACCCCACTTTAACCAGGTGGCCAAACTTAGCATCACTAGCCATGAAAAAACTGACATTGTGTGCCTTCTGATGTGATATGATTCTGGTAGTGATCCCTAAATACTGGAATAAATGAAAGCCTGAAGAAGGAAATAAAAATAACCCATAATCCCACCTGCCAGAAATAGTTGCCATTGACCTTTTGGTGTATGCATACGTACAAAATTGGGATGATTTATATAATGTGTGTGTGTGTGTGTGTGTGTGTGTGTGTATGTATATATCTATATATAGATATATCTATATATATCTGTATCTCCTTATGTAGGATATATACAGAGAGAATCATATATATGTTTACATTTACATAACATATATGTATACATGATATATACGCTTTTTTCCATGTAGCATATCATGAGCATTTTTTGTCGTTATTAAATGTTATTTCAAAATATATTTAATAACTACATAGTAATCCATCATATGATTATTCTATAATGTACTTAATAATTTTCTCTATTGTGACCCACTTGGGTGTTTTACATCTTTTGCCGTTATAAATAGTACTGCAGTAAATATTCATGGACATAAATCTCCCCATATTTCTCTTTATTCTCTTTGGATAAATTCCTAGAAGTGGAATTTCTGAATGAAAGACATTTTAAGACATTTGATATATAATGCCAAATTGCCCTATAGATTATACCAACCTGTATCAAGATTATATCAGTGTATAGTCTCAGTAGAAGTGAGTGATGATGTTGTATTTATTTTTGTCTTTTAATTTTTCATTGAAATTTTTTTTAAGTAGACTCCATGCTGGGCATGGAGCTCAACATGGGGCTTGAACTCACGACCCTGAGATCAAGACCTGAGCTGAGATCAAGAGTCATGCTTAAGCAACTGGACATCCAGGTGCCACTCAACTAAATACTTTTTTAATTACAATGTTTCTCTACACTTTCAAAAAATTTCAATATACTCAGTATACAATATAGCAATTTAATAATGTTATACATTATTCAGTGCTCATCATGATAAGTGTACTCTTAATCCCTTTGAGGAGGTCTGTTTGAATACCTTCTAGATAGCACCTGATATTCTAATTTTAAAATCTTTCATGGACTTTTTAATAAAAAATACTCAAATGTCAATACCTTTATACACTTCAAGTTCTTGCCTATCTGCATGCATTTTTGGCATACTATTACACTGAACACTTTTTATTGGCTTTTCTCAATCATTTCCAAGTCTTTATAATTTTTAATTTATTTTAATGTATTCTTTTTTGTTTTTTAAAAAAGATTTATTTATTTATTTTACAGAGAGAGAGCATGAGTGGGAGGGACAGAGGGAGAGGGAGAGAGAGTCCCCAAGCAGACTCCCTGTGAGCGAGGAGCCCAATGTGGAGCTCTATCCCAGGACCTTGAGATCATGACCTGAGCCGAAACCAAGAGTTGGATGCTTAAGCGACTGTGCCACCCATGCGCCCCCTTTATACTTTCTAAAAATCAAGTTTTAAAGTCTAAATAACCATCCCTGTTCAATGCTTAGATCTAACCCATGGGTGGTTCCCTACCTTTGGCTTTTCCAAGAAACAGTGTTGAACCTATCATTTTTCACTTCTGATACATTTATTTTCTAGAATAAATTCTCAAGAGTAGGCTATCCAGGCTGGAGGGCTGAATGTTTCTAAAGTTCTTGGGCTAGCTGGACAGAATTCTATCTGCCTCGCATGGGCCCCCTGAAGGTGACCAGAAGTTTCATAGAGAAGACAGAGCCTCTCCTCATGTATCCCTGGTTCCCTCTTCCCTTGGGGCCTCCAGTGTCCTGGGGCTTCAGGGATCCAAGGACCAATCTCAGCATAGACATTTAACCCTGGGGGTCCCAGGACTGCAAAGAGGGAACAAGAAGGGGGCCTAAGAAGGCTGAGGGAAGACAAGAGAAGGGCCTGGGACTCTGTCTGCATTTAAATCATTATCTTCTAGCCCCAAGTCCCAGGACTTGGGGCCACAATAAAAATAGCTCAAGCAGTCATTGCGCACAAGGTGAGAGTGCACGGCCCTGCCTTGGGCAGGTGCAAGACTGACGCAGGTGAGAACAATCAGATACTGATCAATCAAGGCCTGAAGTGACCTAAGCTGCTGCCCTCCCCTCCCCCTGCCTCCTATCAGCCATCCCTGCTTTGTCACACTCACACTCCATTGCCAATTCATTCTCCCCACCCCTGATGCTGCTTTTCTTTCCCTCTCTCTTTTTTAAGTTCTGCAAGCTCTGGGGACTCCCAAATTCCCCACTTTGCCTAAAGTTTCAATGCTCCAGTTTCTGTGTCAGATTAGGCCTGTCTTTAAATGAGAGTAAAGAAGACCCTTCCTTTTCTTACCTGAGGTGCCCTGCCCCCATAGGCCTCAGCTTTGGGGGATGTAGGCATTGCTTTGAAATTGTTGGGAGACAACCCTTTCAGTTACTCTTATGAGGACTGGATGGTCTTCCATGCTGATGTTTTGTGGAAATGGCCCAGAACTGGGATGGAGGGTATTTCTAAGTTGCCTCCCACCTACCCTGTGACCCTGGGCGTGGAAAAGCCCTTCCTCTTCTGGCCCCAGTTATTTCAGCGAGGGGGTAGCCTAGATGGTTCTATGATAGAAACATGCAAAGGGGTATTCTTATCCACATCCTTTGTGAATACGGAATGGTCTCTTATAATTCTGGGATGGTCAAATGAGCATCACCATTGAGGGACTTTTTGCTGACTCTCTTCCCAACTTTCCTTTTTGTGTCCTTTCCTTCCTGGGTCCCACTGTCCCAGGCACGATCTCTTGCCCTCTTTGGCCACCACTCTAACACTCCATGCCTGCCCCTTTATTTCCTTCTTCTGTCCCTCAAGGCTTGGGGCAGGACCCTCAAGGCCAGGTTCCTCCTCTCTTTGAATTCTCTGCCCTGGAGCAGACCTCCCAGGTGCCAGCGTTTCCAGAAGGACCTTCTGGAAACCATGCCCCAATAAAATACAGGAGATAACCTCAAGGTGACACTTTTTGGCAGGTGAGCTAGAGGCAGGCAAGCCAATGAGGGAGTCTGGGAAGCAACTGGGGCTGACCCTCCCTCTGGCCCATGGCTCTAGAGAAGGGCCTGCAGCCTTTCATCCGCTCCTTGCTGCCTTTGCATCCGGGGCCTGGCTGCCTGTTTGTTTCTGGTTGGAAAGACTTCCTGCAAAGTTCACCTGCCAGGGACCTCCAGCTATCCCCACCTCTCAAGTGCCCAGGGCTCCTCTGTCAAGCCTCACAATGCAGGGGGTGGGGGAGGGTTTAAAGCAGGGAGACCCTCCTCCCATCCCTCAGGACTCCCGGGTAATGACCTCGTTCTCTGTAGTGAAGGGCCCAGTCCCCAGAAGAGTCAGGCCTCAGGGACCTCTTAAAGCAAGTGTCCTGGGGTTTGGCTGTTCCACAGAGCGGCCTGGAGCCCTAGCCCCTCAGCCTCTGACAGAGGGGCCTGGCTGAGACTTAAGTAAGGCCCAGGCAAGAGAAAAGCATGTTCTAGCTTCCTCCAGTCCTAATTTCCCAGACTCATTCTTCAGGAACTTTGGATTTAGGTCTCCCTCAACTCATGCCAAGATCGGGGCTCTCTGGAACTTATTCCTGTGGCAGGAGGCCTCCCTTTGATGACTGTGTCAAATGAAATGGAGCCTGGCCAGGTTGTTATAGGAACTCGGGAGAATCCCTGGAGTGGGAAAATAATGAGAACACGGGGCCATTCACCATTCAGCGCTGGAAAGTAGAGCAGTCATTGTCCCGTGGCAGAGGCCGCAGTGTGGGAGGAAGCAGGCTTGGGGTGGGGAGCTTGCCGCATCACTGCAGGGCTTTCTGGGGGGGCCGGCGGGAGGGGGATGCACACAGCAAGGATCTGGCTAAACTCTGGGTAGGAAGACTAAACTTCTCATGTTGTAGCCCTGTGACCTGAAGCAAGGTAAAACCATCAACATAATCCCATATTGTTGAAAAACAAACACATTAAATGCAGAAGAAAAATCCCCTTCACTCTTTTTCAACCGTTCTCATTTCTGTGGTGGTTATCTCAGCTCTCATTTCTGTGGTGGTTATCTCAGTGGTGTATTGATGAGGGATTTAAAATGATCTTTTGTGCCTTTCTATTGTTTTCTGACATTCTCTCTAAATAGCATGGGTTAATTGCCCCTCCCCTCCCTACCCCTGCCAAAAAAATCCCACCAAGCTGTCTCCATGTTGGAAATAGATTCTGTGAAGAGACTACGGAATTTTGGAATTGATATGCATACCTTTGAGAGGGCAAGGCAGTACATCCCCCTGCCCCAACCCCACCCAGTCAGGCTGCTCCTAAGCAAGAAGTTTCCCTGATGTCCCGGATTCACCTGTGTTGGTCACAGATGCTTCTGAGGCAGGCCTGATGGGTCAGGTGGTCCGGCCGGCACATCTGGGCCTGCAGTCAGTCTGTCTGTTCCATTATAGCAGGTGGCTCTTCCTTTCCTGTCCTATGGGACTGCCCTGCAAACACCCTGCCTGCCCCATGGTTGCCCTTCCTGGGGTGGCATCCTGCCTTCAGACCCGGGGGCTTCTGCGGAGGTCTCTTTGCAATTCCATCCTCAGCTAACCTTGCCCTTCTAGCCAAAGGGGAACAAAAAAAAAAAAAAAAAAAAAAAAAAAAAAGAGGGGGGAACAAGAGGGCAACTTCACTGGGTTTCTTTGCCCACACTGGGCAACCCTGATGTCTGGATGCCTCAGCCAACCTTGACATAGGCTGCCTTCTATGGCTGTTGTCTGTTTCTTGTTAATTTTTTGAGGTAGAGCATACATATGGTAAAATGCACAAATCCTAAGTTTATGGCTTACTCCATTTTGACTTATGTTTATACCCATGTAACCACCACTCAGATGAAGACATCGAACATTTCCATGACCTCAAAGGGTTCCCTTATGCCCTTTCCAAGTCAGGGCCCTGCCTCCCCCTCCCACCCACCCCCCAACAAAAGTAACACTATCATGACCTCCACATGGTTAGTTAGATCAGCTTTGCCTGTTCTTGAACTTTATATATACTCTTTGGCATCTGACTTCGTTAAGTATATCAGCCTTTCATTGCGATATAACAAATCACCCCAAAATGTAGTGGCTTAAAATACGACTCAGTTGTTTTGCTCACAGTCTTCAGTTTGGGCAGGGCTCACAGGGGATGGTTCATCGCTGTTCCATGCGGCGTCCACTAGGGCGGTTTGATGGGGAGCTGGAAAGTCCATTTCAAGATGGCTCCCTTGCATGGCAGGCGGGTTGGTACGGACTGTCAGCTGATAGCTTGGACTGTCAGCTGATAGCTCGGCTGTAGCCATGGGCAGCACCTCGGTTCCCATCCGGGTGGGTCTCTCCATATGCTGCTCAGGCTTCCTTACAGTATGATGGCTGAGTTCCCAAAGAGCGACCATCCCAAGAGAACAAGGTGGAAATGCAAGGCATTTTTGTAACATAGCCTCAGAGGTCACATAATCTCACTTCAGCCATACTCTATTTGTTGAGGCAGTCATGAAGTCCTGCCCAAGATCAGCAGGAGGACACATGGACACGTGGACTCTACCTCTTGAGGGGGATGTGGGAAGGTTCTAGAAGAGAATGGGCCATGGCAAATATTAGAGTGTCCCTTTTTGGAAAATACATTTTGCCACAGTATGTCTGTGAGATTCATCCATGTTGTAACATGTGTTTGTAGTTTGCTTTTTAAATTGTTGTGTAATATTTCATTGTGTACATGTACTATAATTTTCCTGTCTAGTCTAGTACTGACATTTGGGTTGTTTGCACTTTGGGACTATTTGAATAGTGCTTCTATGAATAGTCTTTTTTTTTTTTTAAGATTTTATTTATTTGTTTGAGACAGAGAAAGAGGGAGCACAAGCAGGGGGAGTATCAGAGGGAGAGGGAGAGAAGCAGGTTCTCTGCAGAACAGGGAGCCCGATGTGGGACTCGATTCCAGGACCCTGGGATCATGACCTGAGCCGAAGGCAGACGCTTAATGACTGAGCCCCCCAGGCGCCCCTGAATAGTGCTGCTATGAATATTCTTATACAAATATTTTGGTGGACAAAGGCTGCCTTCTATCACTGTTGCTGTCTCTTTAGCTTTTAATGTTTTACAGATGATACAATTCTCTCTTCTTTTTTTCCCTCTCTCCATCAGTTACTGTAGCCCATATGCACTTTAGTATGTAAATCTCTGCTAGTGTTTTTAAAATGTTGCAAAGAAATTGTATGAGTATTACATAAATATGTTATCTTTATAAAAACTTTCAATATTATAATTAAGATTAAATTTCCTCCTGATGCCCCTTGCCAAATCTGGACCCTTTCCTCCTACCCTAAGGTAACTCCTGTCACTAATTTGGTGGGTCTCCTTCCAGAGCTTTTTTGATGCATTTGCACACATAAATATTCTCATAGAAAATACTGGTTTCTCTGTGTGTGTGGGCTTTGTTTGTTTGGTATAATGAATGGCATCATACGGCTCTGCAATTTACTTTCTTTCTAAAAAAAAAAAAAAATGTTAGAGATGGAATCACATACAGATCTTCACTTTTTAAACTGCCCCGTAATGTTCCATAGTATTTTCAGGCCACTGTCATTTAGTCATTTTCCTATGGAAGGACACTTAAGTTGTATTCTTCTTTATTGTTTGCAAGGGCAAGAGTTGTAGGAGCCTTGGATCTGTGCACCTCAATGTCTTTTTTCTTTCCCCTGCAGAGACGTCTCAGAGAGGCTGTGCAGCTGCTGGAGGACTACAAGCATGGGACCCTGCGCCCAGGCGTCACCAATGAACAGGTGATTCTGCTGGAAGTGGAGAAGGAAGGCCGCAAAGTCACATTCCCTTCCCTGCAACCAGAACCACTCTCTTTCCTTCATTATCCACTTCTACTACTACTACATAGCCTTGTAGATTTCTGGCTTTTTGGAGGAGACACTCAGGTCTTTCCCATACCCTGGGTCTCGTGGGACACATGGAGGCTGATAAGGCAAGACAGGCCCAAAGGCTGTAGTTTCCTGGAGCTGAGTATATCTCTTCCCAGTTCTACATTTAGTGATGTCACAGTGGTAGCTTGAAATCAGCCATGTGGGAGTATTTATACTATGGAAATGGGCAAATGCTACAAATCAGGACTTTCTTCCCCAAAGAACTGACTTAAAACATTTACTAGTGTACTACTACACAAAAGTTCAGGTTGAGAATAGGAAAGACACGGGAGAATAGTGAAGATTAGGCTAGAACACTAAATTAATTTTTTTAAAATGTATATCGTGTAGGAACTTGAACTAGAGCTAAGTGAACGGTTACAGGTTGTGTTCAGTTTGGAGGAAAGGTAGAGGGATGCATTGTAGGGCTTCTTCAATGATTATAGAGACTGATGATTAATATGCCAAAGTTTTTCTTTCTGTTTGTAGCCTTTACTTCAAGATCTTTCAAAAAAATTAATTTCAGACTTCTTTTCCCCAAAGTAATATGTACAAGGGGTGCCTGGGTGGCCCAGTTGATTAAGTGTCTGCCTTTGGCTTAGGTCATGATCCCAGGGACCTAGGATTGAGCACCTAGTTGGCTCTGGCTCAACCAGGAGCCTGCTTCTCCCTCTCCCTTTGATGCTCCCCTTGCTTGTGCTCTCTTGCTTGCTCTCTCTCTCTCTCTCAAATAAATAAACAAAATCTTAAAAAAAACCCCTCAAAACCAAAATAATATGTATGCATAGTTCAAAAAGTCCAATAGTACTAGAATACCTGGAGAAATAGTATGCTGCCCCCATCTTTCCTAGTGTACTACTACACAAAAGTTTCCTTAATTCCCATTCCTTTTCTCCAGAGACAAATACTTTTAGTTATTTCTTCAGATAGAAATCTGTGTCAAACTAATATGCTTATCTATAATCCTATTTTTCAATTAGTCATTTTGTGTTCACCTTGATTCAGCTATCTTGTTATTTACCCCCATTAAAAAACACACATCTTGGGGTGCCTGGGTGGCTCAGTCATTAAGTGTCTGCCTTCGGCTCGGCTCATGATCCCAACATCCTGGGATTGAGCCCCTCATCGGGCTCCCTGCTTGGCAGGAAGCCTGCTTCTCCCTCTCCCACTCCCCCAGCTTCTCTTCACTTTCTCACTGTGTTTCTCTCTGTCAAATAAATAAGTAAAATCTAAATGAAACAAAAGAAAACAACAAAAAACACAAAAGCACGTCTCTCCCTCATCCTCATCACTCTCCTAAAATAGTTACTATGGATTTGGGGGTTTATGGATATTCACTATTCACATTATTACCAAGATAGAAATAGCATTTACTGTTTTTTTTTTTTGTTTTGTTTTGTTTTTTTTGTTTTCTCTCTTGTTCAACTTTATGTTTTACCTGGAGGTAATGATTGCCTTAGTTTTTCACATTGGCATGGTTTTCTTTATACTGTCTCTACCTCTTACTACATCCTTTAGCAGCCTTTTGATATTTTTAGTACCTCCTTTCAATCTGAAGACTCCTGTCCTTCAGTTCTATTTTCCCTCCTGAAATTTTCCTTTCTGGTGTCCATCTCCTCCAGCTCCAAGGCTTTCTGTTGGTGTACACTTTCATTTTGGTGGAAAATGGGTGGTGGAGAGCTCTTTCAGTGGCTTCCTATAAAAAGAATAAATGGGAAGAAAATTGTGAGCCCTTTTATGTCTGAAAGTTGTATTTCTTTCTTTTTTTTTTTTTCTTTAAAGATTTTACTTACTTATTTGACAGAGAGAGAAATCACAAGTAGGCAGAGCAGCAGGCAGGGGGCGGGGAGCAGGCTCTCCACTGAGCAGAGAGCCTGATGTGGGGCTCGATCCCAGGACCCTGAGATCATGACCTGAGCCGAAGGCAGAGGCTTTAACCCACTGAGCCACCCAGGCACCCCAAAAGTTGTACTTCTGCTCTCAGACTTTTTTTTTTTCTTTCTTTCTTTTTTTTTTTTTTTTTTGAGAGAGAGAGAGTTGGGGAGGGAGAAAGAATCTTAAGCAGGTTCCACGCCCAGCACAGAGCCCAATGCAGGGATTGATCCCATGACTTGACCAGAAATCAAGAACCAGACCCCAACTGACTGAGCTATCCAGGCACCTCTACACTCAGTCTTAATTGACAGTTTGGCTGAGAAGAAAATTCTAGGTTGACAGATATTTTCTCTCAGAATTTTGAAGATATTGCTCTATTATTTTCTCACTGTTAGAATAGCTTTTGGAAACCTGATGCATTTCATTTCTGATTCTTTTCAAGTAACCCATTTTCCCTCTTTGGAAATGTTTAGTATGCTTTCTATTAAATTTATTTCTGAAATTCCACAATGACATCTCTTTTTTTTTTTTTTTTTAAGATTTTATTTATTTATCTGACAGACGGAGATCACAAGTAGGCAGAGAGGCAGGCAGAGAGGGGGAAGCAGGCTCCCCGCTGAGCAGAGAGCCGGATGCGGGGCTCGATCCCAGGACCCTGGGATCATGACCGGAGCTGAAGGCAGAGGCTTTAACCCACTGAGCCACCCAGGCGCCCCAATAACATCTCTTTTAAAATTCACTATTTTGGGCTCCTGGTGACCCTTTTTAGTCTGAAGACTCCTACTCTCTCAGTTCTAGCAAATTTTCTTATACTGTTTCTTTGATAATTTCTTCTTATTCTGGAAATCCTATTAGTCAAATAGTCAACATTTTAGATTGACACTTAAATTATCTTATATCTTTTTCTCTTCTCTTCCATCACTTTGTCCTTCTGTGTGGCTTTGCGGGAAATTTCCTTGAGTTTATTTTCAACATATTGGTTGAAATTTTAACTTCAGCTAGTATAATTTTAATTTCCAAGAGCTCTTAGATTGTTTATTTTTAAAATTCTTCTTGATAGAATTCTTTTCCTGTTTTGTGAATACAGTAGCCATCTCATCTCTCTGCATTCCGGAAGCCAAGGAGTGGGGGAGGCTGGAGTCCCAATATTCGCTTTGCAGACTTTCAGTAATTTCCCTGCTTTGAATCTCACTCCTGTCCTCCACTGTGCTGGTGTTCCCAAGTCTGGGATCATTTGGGTCAAGTTTCTCCAGGAGGCTGATAAGCCTCTAGCATCTGGGGAACACAGGTGAGGGTGGTAAGAGTCACCTTCACCTATGGCGAAGGCCTTGGGATCTATTGCTTTGAGAACAGACTTTTAACCAATCCCCTGTGTTTAGCCTTACGATTAGCCTTTCTTTCCTAATGAAGGTGCCTGGTCCCTCCAAGTCCTGAGCTTTGCTGGTGTTTTGAGGCCAATGGACTGGCTCCTTCAGGATGAAGTCTGTGGGCGTTTAGGGGATGGCTTCTTCCTCTCTACTGGATCAGTTACTAACACTCTACTGATTCTCCATTCAGAAACACGTTGCTGTCCGTCCTCTGCTGTTGTCTCCTCTTCCATTCTTTTGGTAACTCTATGAGGCACTACCTTTGTCTTCTAGTACCTTTAGGTGCAAAGCCCATGCCGGGGCTCTGGGCTGCCAACATGACACACACCATTGCCTGGCTCGATGTTTCTGGGGTAGGTGGCTTAGCCATCAGCTCTCCCCAACCCAATTCATTTATGTATTTATTTATGTATTTCCCAATTCATTATGTATTTATGTATTTATGGAGCACCTGCAGGCCAGTTTTTGTGCTGGAGCCTGAGAAGAGAACAAGGAAGAAAGTAGATGAGGTTCTCGCTTCATGGATCCCCAGAATCTAGGCAGTGATTGTGAAAAGCCATGATACTGCGGGAGAGCAGAGGAAGGCGTAACCTGCCCAAACAAGGATCTCTGGAGGAGATTCTTGTCTGAGACTTGAGGGATGAGAAGGGGCTGGCCAGGAGAAGCGCTGGGGTAGGAGCTGTCTGGGTGAGGAGATACATCACCAGCAGAGACAGCAAGCCCTTCCAGGGGAGGTCGAGGAGAATATGCTGGATTGCGGCCTGACCACTTGAAAGGAGGGCAAAGGTGTGAGCTGATGGAGCACTTGGCCAGACATCCTTGTGCAGGCCCCTGGGGGGTGATGGGAGACGGGGCAGTGCTGTCTAGTCAGCGTCTGTCTTCAGGCATCTGTGCTGCCATTAGGAAGGACGGGCCGCGACCAGATCATCCCTAAACACAGTACTTCCCTGTGGGCTGTGGCGTGGGCACTGAGAAGCCTGGGTGGCATGACCTGAGGTGCCCCTCTCTAGGCCAAAGTAGTGCTCAGACCTCTGCAGTTCCTCTTGGACCTGTCGTGGTGAGTTCAGCCCCCTGGCCCTTCCTCACCAACCTCCATCTGACTGAGGTTGGCCTTTTGGGACTCCCTCCAGCCTCCAGAGTTTGGGGAATGAGGCCATGTTTCTCCTCTTTGCTGCCTTCAGTAGCTTAAAGTTGCCTGTCCTGTTTCCTGGGCCTCTTTTGTTTTCTGTCCTGAAAGCCCCCATGTGCCTCCAGAGAGCCTGGAGGAGGGGAGGTGGGGTGGGGAGTGGGGATCTTGTCACTAGTCGTTCTTCCCAGTTCTGGCTCCTGTGGGTAATGCCTGCAGTGTCCATCTGGTGGCTGGGTAGCCTAGTGCTCTAGGTGTGAGCAGCTGCTCGGCCCCCTGACTAATCAGATCCTCCCTCTCCCCCCTTGCTGGTACCCCTGGCTCTCCAGAGCACCAGGGATCGGACTCTGTGGACTCAGGGGTCACAAGTCTTCCCTCCCTGGGCCTCCTCTACAAAGCCGCATCCCCTCTGGCCTCCACAGACAGGAACCGAGTAGCTGGGTGACGACACAGAAGCCCAGGGTTTGGGGAAGCCCCAGCAGTCTGGAGTTAAGGACGGTCCCCTGTTCCTGGTCCAGGCAGGCCCAGGTCATGAGTCACATCCAGGCCCAGGGTGGCTCTTGATCTTAGCCTGGACAGCTGCCTCATCTACCCCGCGCTCCGTGGCTGCTCTGAAGTCCTTTTGTAGGCATGTGGGTCAGAAGCCTGTGGCTGCCTCCCGGTGCCAGTGGGCCTGTGCCCAGGTCACAGGCCACACTGGGTCACCTGCCTACTGGTTTGTTACCCAGCCCAGCCTCTGGTTAGGCCATCTCACCGGCAGGCCTCCACAAGTGGATCGCTACTCTGTTCACACCCGATGGCCTTTGTTTGGTCTTCCGTGAGTGGATGGCTGATATCTCCTCCAGAGACTGTTAACGTGTTAGAAGATTGCTATACCAGTGAAAAATTCACCCTTAGGATAAAATAAAAATAGGTATAATTTACCCTTTGGGCTTGACAAGTAGAAATTCTATGTGCTAGGAGCCCCAGGAAAGACCGTAGCTATCAGCTGCCCAACTCAACCATAGATGAGAGCCCAGGCAGCTGGACTCGAGTTCTGGATGTTGACTCTGCTACAGGCACTTTCCATGCCGGGGTGTTGCTGCGATGGTTTGGTGTGCGTGGAGGTATGCGGGGTGAGAGGTCAAAGACTCCCTTACGGTGACAAGCTGCCACTCCCTTGGTGCAGACCGAGTGCTAGGCATTGCACTAAATATGAGTACTTCACACGTATTTCAGTTAATATTCACAGGAACCCTATTTGGTAGGTGCCTGTATTAACCCCAATTTACAGGCAAGAACACTGAGTCTCCGGGAGCTTACCTTTCTTACCTTAGGTCCCATAGCCAGGTAGATCCAATGCCCATCTTTCACCTGGTACTTGAAGGTGGATTTGGAAGGGAAGGAATCCTCTGTGGAGTGGCCCGGTACGTGCAAACGTGGCGGGGGTGCAGACGAGCTTGGCATTTGGAAGGTCTGGAGCCCAGTTATATCTGTGCAGTTCACACACAGTAGTGTGGGCACCTGCCTAGCACTCTATATGTAATAGGGGCTCCAGGTGGTGGGCCCGAGGGGGGAGATGAGCACAGCCCGTGGCTGCCCTCCCACAGCCGGCTCCCAGCACAGGCGAGGTGGCCACATAGAGGTGGGCACAAGGGGCTGGGCCGGAGGCTAGGCTGTGGGACATTCATGTCAAGGCAGGTAGGAGTCCGGCAGGGAGGGAATCTGGAGAATGCAGGAGTGTGAGGAAGGCCTCAGGGAGGGGACACAGTGGTTGGGGTAGCATGTAGACAGAGACCCTCTGCAGTGAATGGGACCAGAGGGAGAAGCGGAGTGGAGCAGAGAGAGAGATGGGGTCGGGGGAGGGAGAGGAGCAGGGAGGCAAGATGAGACCAGAGAGAGGAAGATGGAGAGGTGGTTGGGAAGTTACAGACTGCAAAAGTGTTGAGAATCAATGTGCTGTGTGGGGCAAGAGGAAGCTTCAGGAAGCTCTTGGGCAAGGGAGTAGCCTGAATGTGTCCTGGGGTAATGTCGTTCCAAGGGCCAGGTGGTTGGGGGAGGTAAGAGCCATTAGGGAAACCAGCTTGGAAGCTACTGGAGTGGGCAGGAGTAAGCTGAGCAGGTCTCTGGGAGCCCCTGTAGACTTCTGAGTGCGGCTCTTGCCCATTGTTCCACATTCCCCAGGAGCCGGGGACCAGCTTGCCTTATTAAGTGTCTGCTCTGTACCCAGCGTAACCTTTTGGTCACCCTAGGGGCCCCACGAAGGGAGGATTCTGCCAGCAACCTGCCAAAGAGAAAGGCCAGCTGGTGTCAGAGATCCTGCAAGTCTCTGTTTCCGGCAGAGCAGAAATGGGGTCAGTTGTATTTGGGCTCTGCTGAAAATAGCAGAGAAAATCCCAGGGAGTAAAAAATACTTGCACCCCGAATCTTCTCTGGGTGTCAGCAGGTTTGCCGGAAACTGGCCGAAAGGAAGGCTTGGCTAACACCTCCCCTTCCTTACCCTGACCTCTTGCTTCCAGCCTCTGGGATTCCAATCAGAAGCCCACCCCGCTGGGCTAGCCACAGCCTGGCCCTTAGCATTAGTGTAGGCCAGGCCAGGGAGCAGTCGTAGCTGAAGCATTTGTAAGATGTGCTGGGTGTTGCATGGGTGGCAACACCTGTGGCTGCATCACTGGGCTGCGGCACTGCAGTGGCCTCCTGAAGGGTCTCTACCTGGGGCCTGTTCTACCTGTTCTACCTGGGGCCCTTTGTGCCTTTCCAGTACAGTACCCAGAGTCATCTGTGAATACGTACATTATTGTATTTGCTTCTTGGTTCTAGGGTTTCTCAGCCTTGGTGCTATTGGCATCTGGGGCCAGAAAATCCTTGGTTGTAGGATGGTTAGCAGCAGCTGTGGTTTTTACCAACTAGATGCCAGGATCCACCCCCTCCCACGTCATGACAACCACACATCGCCAAGGGTCCCCTGAGTGCAAAATCACCCTTCTGTAAGAACCACTGCTCCAGAAACTGCGTAGCTTTCCTGCTTTCCACTCAAAGTAAAAGCCACAATCCTTAGAAGGGCCAGCAAAGCCCCCATCCCGCTGTGATCTTCTTTCCCACCACTCTTCTCTTATTCAGTCCACGCCAGTCATGCTGGCCTTCTTTGCTATCCCTCAAACATGCTGGGCATACCCACTTTTGCCTCAGGACCTTTGCACAGGCTGTTCTGTCTGCCAGAACAGTCTCCCACTAGATATCTGGATGACTCACTCCCTCCTTCAAGTATTTCCTCCAGTGTTACCTGAATGAAAACTCCCCAGACCACCTTCCCTGCTGCTGTACCCTCCTCCCTCCTGCCACCACACACACCCCCTCTATCCTTGCCCTGATGCACTTTCCCATGTTTTCTGAAGCACCCACCCTTCCTATACAATTTGCATATTATTATTATTTTTAGTTTATTGTCTGTTGCCACTAGAATATAAGCTCCAGGAAAGCAGAGATTTTTGGTCTTTTTTGTCTGTTGATGTGTTCTTAGTGCCTAGAGTAGAGCCCAGCACATGATAGGTGCTTAGTAAATATTTCTGTTGAACAAATGCATTTTCTTTAATCTTCAGGAGAACCTTGTAAGTATTCATATCCCCACATTACCAATGAGGAAGTGAAGGTACAAAAGGATTAAGTAAATTGCCCCAGATCACACGGCCAGCAAGTGGGGGATCTGGAATTCAAACCAGGCTTTGACTCCAAGGTCTGTCCTCTTAGAGAAGCTGCATGTGTACAGAAGTGACCGCTGCCAATCTAGGGGGAAATGTTCTTTCTCCTTTCAGGAATCTGTAGGATTGGGAAGTGGTACCTTCACCCCACATAGACTTGCATATGTACAAATTACCTGGGAGTCACCATGGCAACAAAAGTAATGGTAAGGAGTAATGGGATTGGCCCAAATGATAAATTAGGAAGTTTTTTTTTTTTGTTTGTTTTAGGGAGGCATCCTTTGCTTTACAGAAGGATCCCCTTCAGGCTCTGTTTAATTACCTTCTGGAGGTTGTTTTAAATAGGCTCTGTCTCTGCTGCCTTTAGAGGTTTGGAGAAGCAGCTTGGAAGGAGGCAGAGGGGAAGGGGAGTGAGCCAGACTGGGGGCGGTTTCTCCTCCATCTGGGGTCTGGGTGCTGGGGGTATGCCCTGCTCTGCCCCGAGGAAGCAGGGTTTTTCCTTCTGTGGCATGTTTGGGGCCCACCCTCTGGCCCTCCCCTGACCCCTGTGCCGGGGTTTGGGGTTCGAATAGATTCAGAGGGTAGCTCTGCTGAGACACTGGCTGCTTCTGAAAGCAGCCAACTTCTGCACTGTTCCAGCAACCCCTCACCCAGACTGCTTCCCCTGCCCCCACTCTGTCCTCATTGCCCAAGCTGAGAAACCAAGCAAGATCCAAGGTCTCCCAGCCACAGCGGTTTGTTGCTGCAGCAAGTAAGGTCCAAAGGATTGGGGCCATCCATTTTTACGTTCCACCAGAGGCGCAGAGGGCCATGAGCTGAGCCTGGAGGAGATGGGCCATGTGGAGGAATTTGCAAGTTAAAGTGCAGCTGTTTCCCGGGCTGGAGAGAAGGACTCCCTGTCCTAGCTTCTCAGTGTGGCTAGACTGTCCGCTGCCCCTGTTTGTGCTCCCATCAAATGCTTGACCTCCCAGGCTGATCCTTGCCTGTAACCTGTATGCAGGCCTCGCTTATGAAACATCAAGCTAGCAACCAGCTCTCGGCTTGTGATTCGGCTGCCATTCCCGCCTCCAGCATCCAACTCATGGGTCCAATGAGTCCCCGGGAAAAGCCTGGACCCAAGGCGTCAGACCCAAGTTCCTTGTCCTGCTCACTCTTCAGGCTGGGTCTGGCCTCGTCACACAGGAAGGGGCCCTTTTCTGCCCTCTCTCCTGCCTGCTTAATTAAAAAAAAAAAAAAAAAAAAATCTAAGCCTAAGGTGTGCAGTGGCTCACACAGGAGACTGTGCACATTAGTGGCTGAACCAAACCCCAAATCCATGACTCGGACTGTTGCCGCCAAGATCAGGTCATGACTGGGAATTTTAGTTTAAAATGAAGGTGTCCCTCCCATCTCATTGGCCTCCTGAGGTAGGAGTATTGCTGGATGTCAGGAGAAGAGCCTCAAATGCTGTGTTAGCTTTCATTCTTCCTTCTGTCTCTGGAAAGGCCTCCCTGAGAAACCTGGGAGGCGGTTTCCTATAATCCCAAATGGGGTTGCCTTAGTTGGGGTTAGACTAAACGCTGTCATGAAAAGATCTCAAAGTGTCCCAGCTCAAGTGAGGTAGAAGTTTCTTCCTCTTCCTTCAAACAGTTCAAGTTCCAGGTAGGCAGAGGGCCCAGCTCCACAGGATCACTCAGGGACCCAGCCTACTTCCAACCTGTTTCTCCCTCATCTCCTTGGGCTGTCTTCTCCGCGTGGCCCAGCCTGGGCTGCGGCCACGTACTTGCTCCAGTTCATGGGAAGGGGACAAAAAGCATGGTTATAGGGGTGGCGGGTGCTGGGCAGGGAGAGGCCCATCTCATGTGTCCTCAGATGCCACTGGGGCCTCAGTCACGTGGCTGAGCCTAACTGCGGGGGAGGCCACTGCCCACCACCATTCTATTATTTAGGGAGGAGGAGACACAGATTTTGTTGGACACTTGACAATCTGTGCCATAGAGGTGAATAAAGAGCTTAGAAGTTGCAGGCCCCATTTCTAGTTTTCTAGTGATGACTCTTAACTTTCCAACAGTTATTTTGAATGGGGAATGTGTGAACAATCTACAGACTTCTAAAGCTGTAAAGCGAGTAGAGGATAAAAGACAAGTTTCCCCGATTGCTCCCTTCCTCTCCTTAGAGTAACCTTTCGTTTCTTCTGTATCCTGCCAGGGATATCTGCATCCATTTATCCTTTTCCTTTACATGCTGATGCCAGGATAATGATAAGTTCTGGGAAATTCACTGGAGCATGGTCACAAGCAAAAATAAAAAGATGGGACACATAAAAGTAAAAGATGGGCCAGCCACAAAAGGGACAGATGCTGTATGATTCCACTTTCATGAAATAGCTAGAGCGGTCAGATTCACAGAGACAGAGAGCAGCGAGGTGGGTTCCAGGAGCTGGAGGAGGGAGGAATAAGGTGTAGGACTTCCTGGGTACAGAGTTTCAGGTGGGGGTTCTGGAAAGGTTCTGGAGGTGAATGATGGCTGGTGGTACAAGAAAGTGAATGTACTTAGTGCCTTGAACTGCCACTTAAAAATGATTAAAATGGTAAATGTGCAGTTATGTATATTTTTTCAGAAGAAAAATAAAGACGGAAAATAGCCTCAAAGTCCACTCGTAGGATACAGTTTACAATACATTCATTCAAGGTTTCTGTTAGGAAGCAGAGGGCTACTCCCTGCGCACTGTCGTGGAAAGAACTCTACAATATATAGATGCCTAAGGGGGTGGGACGGTGTGCACTGGTGTGCTGACAGAGACGGGTGAAGGTGGCGGTCAAGAATGGGGATTCGGGAACCAGACTGCTTGGCTTCCGAGCCCACTGCTGTGTGGGACTTTGGGCAAGTCAGGTACGTTGTTGGGGCCTCAGTTTCCGTATCTGTGAAGTGGGGGATAGACGAGCCCCCCTCCCCGCCTCCTGGGGGTATTGAGGAGATTAGATAAGTCAGGAGGTACAAAGCCCTCAGGAGGGGGTCCGACACATCCCGCTTGTGCACTAAATGTGAATGAATGAGTGAGGATGAATACATCTGAGTCCGAGGTCACGAGCTGTCCTTCTGGCTCTGCCCGACACCTTGGAGGTGGCTCCGAGCTGTGGTTTCCTCACCTGGCCTATAGAACAGGTTTCCAAGTGTGAGAATCGAATAAGTAACGGGAGGGAAGGTGCTCAGCCAAAGGGAGAAGCATGGAATTAGCGTGTGAGGCCGTGTCATTGCCTGTCTCTGTGGCACCGGCCTGCCCTGGGCTTGTGGGTGTCGGGGGGGGGCGGTCACTGCAGGGTGGGGAATGCATCTGTAGTGCTGGGCCTCTGGCCTTGGGGGTGGAGGAGGCAGTCCTTGAAATTGAGGGGCTTGGTCGTGGTCATGGGTTGCCAGCTCTGTGCTGCTCAGTCGAACTTGGGCAGGAAGGGAGCAGGAGGGACTGGCGAGGGACACTAGCCCCCCCACCCCTGGTTGCAAAGAGGGGTTTTTGGGACCCCAGGAGGATGTCGGTTAACCTTCCTCCTCTTCTTATGCCTTAGACCTGGCAGCCGCTCTGGCCTGACCAGACATCAGTCTGCCCCAGAGGCCTCTGGAGAGTAGGGAGCACATGAGCCTGGAGGCCAGGAGGCCTGAGGGGGCCCATCTCCATCCTGCCACCAGCCCCTAGGACCCTGCTGAGTTACTCAGTCTCTTGCAGATGAGTTGGCTTGTCTGAAAATCATCTGTCCACCTCCCTGGCGTGTTGTAGGAATAAGACACTAGAAATGAAACTGCTTTGAAAAATAAGTCCATTAAAAAATATATTGCTCATTTGAATGACTTCTCTGTTTGAGGCATTCACGAAGCATGTTCTGCAGCCCTAGTATTCTAGATACACACATCTCATCTAAACCTCAGTGTTAGGGTGAGCCAGGGGCTGTGACCAACAGCCCCAGATTTCAGGAACTTACACACTAAGGTCTGTTTCTCTCCTTCAGTGCTGCTCGGACACTGGGCTCCTTTCCCCTCATGGCTGTGCTGCCCCGCCAGCCTCCCGTGGATCCTCCGGGGGAGGCTGGCCAATGTCACCTCTACCCCAGTCCACACGCCAGCACCCCTTATGTGAGCCTTCCTGACGGTGAGGGAGGCTGAGGATGCGGGCTTCGCGTGTGCCCAGAGGGAAATGCACCCTGTCGGGGAGCACCCAGTGTGGTTCTACCCTCCTGTTACAACCCTCCATTGTACTGATGGAGAAACTTAGGCACACAGGAGAAGTAATTGGCCCAGTGCCACACATCCAGTAAGTGATTTGAACACAGGCCTGCCTGACTTAAACCTGTTCTTTACACTGTTCTTTGTTGTCTTAGACCCATGTTTGCCGCTCAGGCTGTTCCTCGGAATAATGGGGAATTTTTCCTTCTTTCTCTTTTTCTCTTTCTCTCTCTCCCTCCCTTCCTTCCTTCCTTCCTTCTTCCCTTCCTTCTTTCCCTCCTTCAGAATCATGGGGAATTTTTCTTTCTCCCTTTCTCTCTGTTATCTGTCCTCCCTCCCTCCCTCCTTCCCTTCCTTCATTTCTCCTTCCTCCCTCCCTCTCTCTTTCTTTCTTTCTCTCTTTCTTTCTTTCAGTATTGTATGGGGAGATCTTACATTTTTTTTTTAAATAAAATTTTAATTTTAGAATAGCTTTAGATTTTCGGTGTGCTCAGCCCTGTGGGAGATGCTGGGGGGACAGCCTTGGAGGACAAGCCCCTGCCTCCAAGGAACTGGACCCAGAAATGGGAGCTTTGGATCCTAGGTGGGAAATATAGGGTGTCAGGAGTCTGTGCACAGGGTCTGGGTTCGCACTGAAGGTGGTGATGGGATTGGAGATGCACTGCATAAAGGCACTTCCTGGGCAAAGGGTATCAGCCTTTTATCACTTTGTTTTACCTCTTTGCTGTTACACTCTGACTTGGTGTCTTTGGCCAACAGGATTCTGCATTTGGTTTTTCTCCCTTCCATCCCCTTTTTCCATACTTAGAATTTTTTAAATCGACCACTTCTAATCTTCATTGGTCTGGAATTGTAAAAAATGAAATGTGTTTGTAACATGTCAGGGTAATTAGGCTGCGAATGAAGGGTTTAGGGACTCTGATGGAAGTAAAATGCATAAATGTGAGCTCCTCAATCTTATGCTTCTGTTTCTGCTACCCAGTGGCCTTCTGCAGCTTCATTTATATTCCAGATGACATTGCCACGTAACTGAAGCATAACTGAACTGTGCTGTTGTTAAAACCAACCTCAACTGCTGGCCACCTCTTCCCTCTCGCCTCATACCTTCTTGCTCCTTTAAAAATGCACTGCCTTTGGGGTGCGTGGGTGGTTCAGTGGGTTAAGCCTCTGCCTTCTGCCCAGGTCTTGATCTCAGGGTCCTGGGATCGAGCTCTGCATCGGGCTCTCTGCTCAGCGGGATGTCTGCTTCCCCCCTCTCTCTCTGCCTGCCTCTCTGCCTGCTTGTGATCTCTGTCTGTCAAATAGATAAATAAAATCTTTAAAAAAAAAATGCATTGCCTTTGCATTGCCCACATGCACATTTTTATTTACTACGTTTTCTTGATTCTAAACAGTTCATCTTACCACATTTTAACGTCTCTCAAATGGATGAGTCTTTTAATGGATGGAGGTCTTGGGATGGTTTATAGTTTTCCTTCTCACTGGCACATGACAATACATCTTAGGATCAGTGATATCTTAGACTCAGTGAGGTTCAGTATTGATATCATTTGAAGGAATTGGGAATGGTTCTGTCGGTCCAGCCTGTCTCCCACGCCCCTGTGGGAGAGACAACCTCACTGCTCGTTTGAAAGCAACTTTCTTCCTTTTGCAACCTTCTTATAAGAACCACAACAATGGGGATAATAATACCCACAGTGGTCAGCAGCCATAAAGCACCTACTCTGTGCCCAGCACTGCTCCAGGCACCTTTCCCAGACCTCTTCCGTGATGGTGGAGGCACTGCTTTTACCCCATTTTGCAGGTGAGTAAATGGAGGCTCAGAGGAAGAAGGGGCAAAGCCAGGAATCTGGGCAGTCCGTCCAGCTTTGAAGAACCCATGCCATGCTGCTTCTAGTGATTCCGGGAGACAGTGGAAGTGTCTTGATTCAAATCAGGGCTTCATACCTGGCTGTACCTTAGAATCAACTAGAACACTGGTGGAAGAATTTTTCAAGTAGCTTTACAGCACAGCCAGAGGAGAGAACCCTTGGTTTGCCTGGTCTGTGTGAGATCCCCTGGTTCTGCTGTCCTGGGATGCCCGATGCCACAGCTCCAGGGAAGCCGCCAGGCTTGGGGGTGCCAGGGCAGCCTGAGCCTCTTGTACCCTTTGGGGCTAGATCTCTTGGTTAAAAAATGTAGCTTATGAGACTGTCAATTGATATGTGCTTTTAATTTTTGTCCTTTATTTTCTTTTCCTTCTCCCCCCGCCCCCATCCCATCCTTCCTTCCGTGCAGCTCTGGAGTGCACAGAAAATCAAGCAGGTAATTCTATTTTGGATTTGTTTCCTTCCCTTGGCCTGCTCTGCCCTGGGGATTCACGGTTGTGCCCCATTAGCCAGCCCAGCTGCCTTGCCCTTTCTCCTTCCCCCATAACCAGGCCTGAGTTTCTGACTGCCAGAACTCGGGCCCCTTGCCTTTCCCTGGGCCCCTGAGCTCCTTCCCTGTGGGGGCCTTCCACAAAATCCTTACATGCCTACCAAATACCAGGCCCCAGGGACAGAGGATCTGCCAGGTAGGCGCAGTCCCACTTCCCTGCATTCAGCTTTGAGTGGGTGTCAGGAAAAGTCCTGTTGGGAGCCCATGTTCTGGTGTTCTCTTGCCTTGAGTGGTGGGAAAGGACTGACTGGCCAGTACTTGGGGAGCTCTCCTTTCCCTCTTTCCTCCCTCTCTTGTCCCCCTGTCCACTCCCCTCCCCTCCCCACAGTCACCCTATGCCTTGTTCCCTGCTCTTGCCAGGCTATTCTACACCCAGATACCAATGAGAAGATCTTCATGCCCTTCAGAATGTCAGGTAAGCCCATGGAACCCTTCTGATTCTGCCCAGCCTCGGGCGCTGACCATGGTCCAGCTCTGGGAGCACCCAGGGGCCGCAGTCCATGGAGGGACGGAACCTGTGACACTCGAGCCACGTTTTCCCCTGCATGTTCACCTTGGCTCAACTTTACAGACCTCTGGCCAGGCCTCAGAATCACCTATGGGGCTTTAAAAAAAAAAAATGTGCCCATCTTCCTCTTCTGCCTGAGTGGTGGGGGTGGAGCGGAGGCTTCCATGGGGGAAATCGGGTGCTTCCAGCCCAGTTAGATACTACTTACTTAGCGACAGCCTCAGGGGTGACACCGGAGTTGGAGTCGGGCAGGCCCTGCTTTCTGTGAATCATTCTTCCCTAACCTTCCCTGTGCATATAGTGCTCTTCCCCTCCAAACCACGCTCCCTTAGAAGCGCTTAATTCCCAGGCTCCCCTCTACTCCAGAATGCTGCATTGGCACAAGTGCCGACCCACGGGAGGTGGATCCCTGTTCTGTGGAGACCGGTGGCGGAGGGGGTGGTGTGGGGGAGTGGGCAGAAGATCCCTGCCACCAGGAAGTCCCTGCCCTGGGGTCACGAGAGGGAGAGCTCTGTATGCCCAGCTTCGTAGTCTAGAGAGCGCTTGCACGCCCTGAGCCCGGGGCCAGCATGTCCATCCTGCCTGTGGTTTCGAGAGGCTCCAGGCCTTGTCCAGAGTCACACAGCGGAGGTCAGCGTCACACCAGAGTGCTGAGGCCTACTCAGTGACATTTCTCAGTGCACCGGGGCACTCTGGCAGGGTTGCGGGGAGGACTGCTGGCTGCTGCCTCAGAAAGTCCTCAGGGGACTGGAGAAAGGGTCTCCCTCGGGGGCTGTTCTCAGCTGGCTCAGTCAGGATCCCCACCCCCAGGGAGCCTGACCTCATGTGGGTGACAGAACACACAAGCACATGACACCATTGTGCCCACTGAGGCAGTGAGTGCCCCCTGAGCCTCCGTGCTTGGCCGTGAGGGGGTCCCAGGCACCAAAGCCTCAAGTGTCTTGTAGGTATGGCTGTTGGTGCGCACAGTCCCTGCACGTGGCCATAGCAACCTCTCACCTGGGGCCTGGATTCTCTTTTGTCACTCTCTCATCAAACCTTGGATCTGTCTCCAGAGGAATGTGGGCAGGAGAGTGACAGCTCACGAACCCTTGCTTTAGACGACTCAGATAAGTGTGGTTGTCTGTGGTCCCTCCCCCAGCTGACTGACTGCCGTAAGTCAGAGGTCAGGGACACGAGGCTGCCCAGTGACAGCAGAGTGGGGGCCATGGAGGGAGCCTCCCGCAGCGTGGGGGCAGTGAGCAGTGAGGAAACGGTGCTCTATCCTGCCCTCTTCAGGGTGTCTGGCCAGGGTACGAGAAAGTTACAGAGGACCTCTGGCATGTAGAAGGTTTGGGTTAGGGTTAAGGGGTTAGAGTTAGGGTTAGTGTGTGGGGAGTTACCTTTCCAGAATTGGTCATGATGCTGGGGAAGTAAAGATGTGTGCTAGAAAGGCAAGGTCAGAGAAGGAGAATATTCCAGAGACTTTGAAAGCTGTGGAGTGTGTGGAGTAGGTGTGGGCCAGGAACGTCATACCCATGGGGGAAATCATGGGAGGAACACTGAGTATAGCGTGATGGCCCGCCAGCAGTGGGCAGCCTGCCCTCGGCAATGGGCCCCTGAGTTTTGGAGGGGAGTGAAAAGTGTCTGGCTAAAGGGGGACAGAGAGGGTGGCAGAGGGACACAGGGGAGCCCTCTATCCTGGGGAGGGCTGAGCCAGGAAAAAGTCTGGGGTCTGGAGGAGCCTCATCAGGGCCACTGACCAGAGCAAACCCAGAAGCCTCTTCCAGTGTTTCTGTTGAGTGGTGGGTAGGATGGCGACGGGTGGGACCGGAAGACCTGACCCTCTTCTCTCCCCCCTTCAGGTTACATTCCTTTTGGAACGCCAATTGTAAGTATCACCTGCAAAGGGTTTTCTTTGCTAAAACATTTTTTAATGTATAACTTTACAGCATTGGTCATAAATATTTGACATTGGAGGGGAATTATGAGATAAAGTGGCATTTAAGTCTTTTTCATTCTCTTGATGGATATTGTCCAGTTTCTTCCCATAAAGGCATGTGTGCCCACATGCAGCCAACACAGAGCCTCAAAGTGCATTCTCCCTGCCTGCTCCCATCCCGAGTATTGTCACCAGAACATGCTGGTCACAGGCGAGTTTTCCAAAAAACTTAGGAAGTCAGAAAATAAATAAAAATGCCTTCTGAAACCTAAACTTTAAAAAGAACTCAGAAAGGAGTCAGTATTCTTTTTGCTTAGTTCTGGAATCAGGGTTAGGTTTGTTCTGTTTAAAATATATATATGTATTAGAGCAAAACTAATATACAGCGTGGTAGGGTTTCACAAAGCAAACTCATCCAAGTAAGGCTCACTGAGGTAGGGTTACATTAGCAGCCTCTCAGAACCCTCTCCCACAGCCCCCAGTCCCCCAGGGAATCACTTTTCTGACTTCCCTCACTGTGTTCCCGTCCAGCCTGTTACTGACCGTTATGTAAGTGAAATTGTCAGGATGTCCCTGTCTGGGTCTGGCTCCCTTCACTCAACATGGTGAGAACTCATCTGTGTTGTTGCATGTCGTAGTCATTTCTCATGGCTGATGGGTTCGTAGCCCCATCGTTACAACTATATCAAAATTTATCCATCCTACTTTGGGTGAACCCTGGGGCTGGTTCCGGTTTGGAGTTCACAACAAACAGTGCGGCTTTGAATGTGATTGTACAAGTCTTTTAGAGGCTGTTTCCCCTCATTTCTCCCAGATGATACCACAGGATTAGAGAACCACTGAAGGCAGCTCTCGATTCTAGATTTGCGATCGGGATGGGGGTGTGTGTGAAGTGTTGTGTGGTCTCTTGTGAAGTGAAACATACTGACATCCAGTGTGAGCCAGTAACTGTGATTTTGGGCATTTACTTCAAGAGAAAGGACTACACAAATGTTAATTATTGCTTTCTTCCTATTAGCTTAAAGTTGAAAAACAAAAAAGAATGACCAAAAGATACTAAAACCATGAGTGAAAACCTGACTGGGAAGAGAGTCGTCACCTTGTTGCAATATTTCCTATGTATTTCACAGATATCGTTCTTTCTATATTTATGGGCAGGCCCTCTCCTGTGAATAAGGGTTTTTCCCCTTCTGCCTCCCCCTTTAATATTTTTACAATGATCAGTATGTTCAGGGCAATTTTTTTGATTCAGTAACAATTTACTTCTCTTATTATTCATGTTGATACACACATTGTGCCAAATGTGACGATTAGGAACCCTTTAGAGCGATTTCTCTGTCCATATGACGTGTCTTCCATATCCTCTGAGAACTTCAAAACTTCCTGGCACGATGTGTGGGTGTTCCAGACCCATCTTGTACTTGCTGAGCTCCAGTCCTGGAATAGTGTGTTTCTCCAAAGCGCTCTAGTTCCATTCAGAGGAGAATGGTGTTTGGACACCAAGATCTGGATGTGAGGTGTGCTCACGGTTACTGGAGAGTCATCGTTTCTAGACCCTCTTAGTATTCAGAGTTAGGAGATACGACTTCAGAATGATGAGTTCGTGCCAGTAATTCCAGTCCATCATCTTAGCCGTCTCTCACTCCTCCCATCCCGTATTTCTGTCTCTCTTCTCCCTGAATGAGAATCCAACAACCATATATGTACTCGCTTACCAAGTCTTATACACAGATGAGAGCATTTCAGAATTGCTACATCAGTCCTACCCCCCAAGTGCATTAACTTGAGATTTCTTTGATGTTCTTAGAATATATCCTACTGAGGGTATACAGAGAATTGTGTTCAAAAGTTATTTGAATTGTGTGTTTCTTCTGTGTGGTTGTTACTTGTTTGATATACAGTTGGGTTTATTTGTTGTTGTTGGCTTTCGGTTTTAGTTGCTTCCTCCTTCTTATTGATTTTTTTAAAGATTTAATTTATTTATTTGAGAGAGAGAGAATGAGAGAGAGAGAGAGAGTGCATGAGAAGGGGGGGGTCAGAGGGAGAAGCAGGTTTCCCTCTGAGCAGAGAGCCCAATGTGGGGATCGATCCCAGGACTCTAGGATCATGACCTGAGCCGAAGGCAGTCGCTTAACCAACTGAGCCACCCAGGTGCCCCTGGTTTGTGTTTTGTGTTTTTTTTGAAACTTGTAAAATATTAACATCATTCAAAAGTCAAAGCCACATAAAAAAGGCATGATACAAATTCCATTCCCCTCCTTATCCTTTTTATCTCCTCCCCATCCTCTGTGGGTAAACAATTTTATCCTCATTTCTTTTTGTAAAAATGAGCAGATGCAAACATATTTCCCCTTTTTTCTTATACAAAAGGTCGCATTCTACAATACTCTGTGCACAGTGTTTTTTTTTTTTTTTAAAGATTTTATTTATTTATTTGACAGACAGAGATCACAGGTAGGCAGAGAGGCAGGCAGAGAGAGGAAGTGAAGCAGTCTCCCTTGCTGAGCAGAGAGCCCGATGCGGGACTCGATCCCAGGACCCTGGGATCATGACCTGAGCCGAAGGCAGAGGCTTTAACCCACTGAGCCACCCAGGCGCCCCTGCACAGTGTTTTTTTTCCCACTTAATGACATATTCTGGAAATCATGACCCATCAGTTTATACAGGTCTTCATTCTTTTTTTTTTTTAATAGCTATATGGTAGTCTACTATGTGCAAGTACCATAATTGATTCAGCTAATTTCTTGCATATGGAGGTTGAGACTATTTCCACCGTTTTGCTATTATGAAGAATGCCAGAATGGGTAATCCTGGGCATATTGTTTTGATGCTGTTAGAGATATATCTTGAGGGTAAATTTCTAACTTCTGTGAAATGACTAATTAAATAGACATTTCTGGAACCACTGAGCAAGAAAAAAGAAGATGCAAATAAACATATTAGGAATAAAAAAGTACAATAACTATAGATACAATAGGAGTTTAAAACCAGAACACATTGAACGATCTGGGGTAATAAATTTGAAGACATGTAAGAACAGGACACCTTTCTGAGGAAGTATAGCTTTCTGGAGATCGCCAAGAGGAAATATCGAATTTGAATAGACTATGTATAGAGAGAAATTAAATCAGTTGTTTAAAATATATGCACCAAAGAACAAACAAACAAACATCACTAATAGACGTCCACAGTCTTCCCGGTGACCACTCTTGGAAGAATAGCCAAACTCAATTTTCATTTAACTCCTAAAAGAGAATTAAAAAGAGGAAATGTGGGGCGCCTGGGTGGCTCAGTCGTTAAGCTTCTGCCTTCCGCTTAGGTCATGATCCCAGGAACCTGGGATCAAGCCCTGCATGGGCTCCCTGCTCAGCAGGGAGCCTGCTTCTCCCTCTCCCTCTGCCCTGCTTGTGTTCCCCCTGTTTCTCTCTCTCTCTCAAATAAAGAAATAAAATCTTAAAAAAAAAAAAAGAAAGAAAGAAAAAGAGGAAATGTCTCCCAATTCATCTATGAGGCACTTTGAGACAAATACCAAAGAAGTAAATTGAAGAAAGAAAAATTATAGGTTAATATCACTTATGAAATTGCATCTAGGAGTCTAAGTGAAATAAGTTGAATCCAGCAATGCATTAAAACATGTTCATCACCAAATAATTTTTAACCCACTGAGCCACCCAGGCACCTCATCACCACCAAATAATTTTTACCAACAATGGTAATATTAGAGAATGTGTTAATATAGTTTGTCACATTAATGGAAATGGAAGAAGAAATGTGATAATCCTGGTAGATTTAGAAAAATCATTTGATAAGATAAAACATAACTCCATTTATGACTTTCTTTTTTTTAAAGAGTGGATTAGATTCAGAAGGGAACTTTGTTAACTCATAGAGATCTATCAAAAAAATAAAATCCCAATCCCAAAGGAAGCACCGTCCTTAAAGATAAAACAGATAAAGGTAAATTCTTAATGTCTGGAACAGCGTAAGCATACCTATTTCCAACATTTTCCTGGGAGACTAACAGTACAGTAAGACATGAAAAAATAAATAAGTAGTAATAGGATAGGAAAGGAGGAAACAAAATCATTCATGAGGATAGACAAACTATTAGAACTACTATTTTTAGGGGCACCTAGGTGGCTCAGTGAGTTAAGCCTCTGACTTCGGATCAGGTCATGATCCCAGGGTCCTGAGATGGAGCCCAGCATTGCATCAGGCCTTCTGCTCGGCAGGGAGTCTGCTTCCCCCTCTCTCTCTGCCTGCCTCTCTGCCTACTTGTGATCTCACTCTCTCTCTGTCAAATAAATAAATAAAATCTTGAAAAAAAAAGATCTACTATTTTTAAAAGATATCTGGATGTTAGACCAGTATAAAAAAATTGTTGGAGGCCCATGAACCTATAAAAAACATTTAAAATATGATATATTTTTTTAAAAAAGCATTTACAATTGCACTTAAAACTATAACGTATCGGAGCAACATTTCTCAAGGTTTGTCTCCTGAGACAAGGGAAACAAAAGCAAAAATAAACTATTGGGACTACATCAAAATAAAAAGTTTCTGCACAACAAAGGAAATCAACAAAACTAAAAGGCAGCCTACCAAATGGGAGAAGATATTTGCAAATGATACCTCTGATAAGGTATTAATATCCAAAATATATAAAATACTTACATGACTCAACACCAGAAACCAAATAATCTAATTAGAACATGGCCAGAGGACCTGAATAGACATTTTTCTAAAGAAGACATGCAGATGGCCAACAGACACATGAAAGGATGCGAGACATCACTCATCCTCAGGGAAATGCAAATCAAAACCACAGTAAGATATCACCTCACACCTGTCAGAATAGCTAGAATCAAAAAGATGAAATAGCAAGTGTTGGCGAGGATGTGGAGAAAGAGGACCCCTCATGCACTGTTGGTGGGAATGTAGACTGGTACAGCCACTGCAGAAAACGGTGTGGAGGTTCCTCAAAAAATTAAAAATAGAAGTACCGTATAATCCAGTAATTCTGTTAACCTAAAGAAAATGAAAACACTAATTCAAAAAGATACATGTAGTCCTATGTTTATTGCAGCATTATTTATAATAGCCAAGATACGGAAGCAATTCAAGTGTCCGTCCATAGATGAATGGGTAAGGAAGATGTGGTGTGTGTGTGTATATATATATATATACACACACACACACATATACGTACATACCATGGAATATATATATATATGTGTGTGTGTGTGTGTGTATATGGAAAATATGCCATGGAACACACCATGGAACATTACTCAGCCATAAAAAGGATGAGATCTTGCCATTTGTGACAACATAAATGGAACTTTAGAAAGTATTATGCAGGGCGCCTGGGTGGCTCAGTTGGTTAAGTGACTGCCTTCAGCTCAGGTCATGGTCCTGGAGTCCTGGGATCGAGTCCCGCATCAGGGTCCCTGCTCCATGGGGAGTCTGCTCCCTCTAACCTCCCCTCTCATGCTCTCTGTCTCTCTCTCAAATAAATAAATAAAATCTTTAAAAAAAAAAAAAGAAAGTATTATGCAAAGTGAAGTAAGTCAGACAGAGAACGACAAATACCATATGATTTCACTTATATTGTGGAATCTAAAAAAACAAAACAAATGAATAACCAAACAACAGAAGCAGACCTATAAATACAGAGAACAAACTGATTATTAGCCAGAGGAAGGGGGTGGGGGAATGGGCAAATGGGTGAAGGGGAATGGGAGATACAGGCTTCCAGTTACCGAATGAATAAGTCCTGGGAGTAAAAGTCACAGCGCAGGGAATGTAGTCAGTGGTGTTGTGATAGTGTTGAGTGGTGACGAATGGTAGCATCTCTCAGTCTGCCTCACTCACGCATGCACAAAGATCCCAGTTTCAGTGAATATTGTCTTGAATTCTACTTCATCTGATATCAATGTTTCTATTCCTGTTTTGTTTATTTGCCTTGTAAATCATTGCCTACACCTTTATATGAGTGACGTTTGATTTCTGTGTTGTTTTGTATTATATATCTTCTGACAAACTATAGCTGAATTTTACTTCTTCGCCCTAGTGTGAGAAATATGGTCTTTCATTTTTTAAAAAAAGATTTTATGTATTTATTTGACAGAGAGAGACACAGCGAGAGAGGGAACACAAGCAAGGGGAGTGGGAGAGGGGGAAGAAGGCTTCCCGCTGAGCAGGGAGCCTGATGCAGGGCTCCATCCCAGGATCCTGGGATCATGACCTGAGCTGAAGGCAGATGCTTCATGACTGAGCCACCCAGGCACCCCTGGTCTTTAATTTTAATAATAAATGGAACACAGTCATATTTGTTCTGCCCCTGGTTATCGTGACCACTTATCCCAGCCTTCGAGTGTTTGGTTGGTTGGTTTACTAAGCTTTGCTATCGTTTTCACTTCTTTTCCCGATTTGTGCTCGAGTGATCTTTTCAGTGGTCCTTTGGTTTCTTAAGTGGTTTGGAAGGGGAAACATCTGACTTTTCTCTAATTACTATTGATCTGTAGTATTTTACATACTGGTTCCATTACATTTACCCTATCAATATCAATAATTGAACAATAAATATGACCTTCTCAACCCTCCCCACATACGAAGAGACTTCTAAAAGATTCGTTTACTTATTTGAGGACAGAGTGTGTGCATGTGAGATGGGGGAGGCATAGAGGGAGAGAATCTTCAAGCAGACTTCCCTCTGGGTGCAGAGTGCATCTCGGGGTGCAATCCCATAGCCCATGAGAATGCTTAAAACGACTGAACCACCCAGGTGCCCCAGGAAGAGACTTTTAACATACTGTTTTACTGCACGCTCTACCATTTTACCCATACACACCTGCCAGGATTTTGGAAATAATTTGAAATTTCATCAGATTTTTGAATCCTTGCTTAATTAACACCTGTATGAAACTTCACAATTATTTGGGCTCAGTGTGTGTGTGTGTGAGTGTGTGTGTGCGTGCGTGCGTGTGTGTGTATTCTATGTTTGGCTAGATCACTTCTTTGAATAATATTCAGAGTGTGTGGGCAATATACTTTTTGAGTCCTTGCATATCTGGAAATGTCTTTTTTCTCTCTCTCATACATGAACAATAGTTGGCCTGATTCTCTTTTCCTTTGTAGGTAAACCTCCCCCACTCCCCTTGGGATCCTTTGGTATTTTTCCTCTTTATCTTTGGAATTCAGAAATATCCTCAGGATTTAAAAAAATCTTCTCTGTATATTTTATAAAATTATACAAGTAATACATGAATATGTTCTTTAGAATTCAAAAATACCACCAAGACTTTTTTAAAGAATATTTTAAAAGTTATACAAGTAATACATGAATATGTTCTCTCAGCTCTAGAATTCAAACAATACCAAAAAAACGTAGAAATTCCCCCGGCAAGGCTCAACCCCAAATCTGCTCCCAGAAGTAACCTCTGTTAGAACTTTGGTGTGAACTTTCAGGCTT
The DNA here is from genome assembly GCF_010015895.1 of Lontra canadensis. NCBI lineage: Eukaryota > Metazoa > Chordata > Mammalia > Carnivora > Mustelidae > Lontra > Lontra canadensis. The sequence continues at coordinate 638,153 of NW_022631044.1, forward strand.
TTTTCTAGGCATTCGCATCCATTTAAACATTCTATTTTGTTTTGTATTTTTTTTCCATTAAAAATACAATAGTATGCCTATTTATCTAGAATTACCTTATTACACTTAGCAGTTTGCCTACATAAAGATCTGCTTCATTCATTCATTTCTTCCTGCTGAGTAGTATTCTCTCCCCAGTGACGGATTTTGGTTGTTTCTGACTATTTGCTGTTAGAAATAACAGTGCTGTGAAAAATCCTTGCGAATTTCTTTTTGCACAAGTATGAAGACTGCTCAGCGGCCCATTCTAGAAAGTGAATTTGCTGTGTAAATGGCTGTGCCGTTTACATTTTTGATAGCTATTGCATAATTATCTTTCGGGAAGGCTCTATTTCACTATACCTTAGTAACATTGGTATTCATATTTTTAGACTTTTCAGTATGCCAACCCAATGGGAGAAAGGTAGCATCTCACTATGGTTTTAATTTTTATTTCCCTGAATACCCAAAAAGATTGTGCTGCTTTTCATCTATTTATTTACCATTTATACTTCCTCTTCTGTGAATTACCTGTTCACATCCTTTGTCCATTCTTCCATTAGTTGTATTTTCCTAATTGATTTGTAGGAGTTCTTTATATATTTGGATAATAATCCTTTGAATTATACACATTGTAAATCTCTTCTCCCAGCTATTTCCTCTTCACTCTTTGGTGTCTTTGTTGTAGAAAGTTCTAATGTTGATGTTTTTAAATATAATGTTCTTCCCGGGGGCGTCTGGGTGGCTCGGTCAGTTGAGCGTCTGACCCTTGATTTCAGCTCAGGTCATTATTTGAGGGTCCCGAGATTGAGCCCCACATCGGGCTCCAAGCTCAGTTCAGAATCTGCTTGGGATTCTCTCTCTCCCCCTCCATTTCCATGCTCTCTCTCTTTCTGAAATAAATAAATAAATAAATAAATAAGGGGCGCCTGGGTGGCTCAGTGGGGTAATCATCTGCTTTCTGCTCAGGTCATGATCCCAGGGTCCTGGGATCAAGTCCCACATTGGGCTCCTTGAGCAGCAGAGAGCCTGCTTCTTCCTCTGCCTGCCAATCCCACTGCTTGTGCTCTCTCTCTCTCTCTGATAAATAAATAAAGTCTTTTTAAAATTAAGTAAAATAAATAAAGAAAATCTGTAAAAGATATATAATGACCTTTCCTTGAATTGGTTTTGAGTCCTGTCCCCCTTTTCACCTCCATCTCCTTTATTAGAATAAGCAGGTTTGTGAGAGTCGCATCCTGGAACCAGCTCTTGGATGTATTTATCAGTTCTTCTGTTTCCATTTCCTAATTTATTCATTTCTGCTTTTGTTTTTATAATATCCTTTTCTCTTTTCTTTGGTATGTTTGTGGGATTTTTGTTGTTGTTGTTTTGGTTTGTTTGTTATTGTTTTTTACTTTTTACCTTGAATGCTTTATTTATTCTCAGTCTTTCTATCTAATAAAAGTGCTTAGGGCTGTGAATTTGCTTCTGATTGTATCTAATACCTGGCTTTATTTAATATGTGGTCATATATGGTGATCTGTGTTTTTATTTTCTAAATGAGTTTGAAATTAAAGTTTTGAATCATCTTTAATCAATTAGTCAGAAGAACACATTTTATTTTATTTTTAAAAAATATTTTATTTATTTAGAGAGTGAGCGAGAGTGGTGGGTGCGGGCGGAGTGGGTGGGGAGGGAATCTCAAGTAGACTCCCTGCTGAGCACAGAGCCTGACATGGGGCTTGATCTCATGACTCTGAGGTCATGACCTGAGCCAAAATCAAGAGTCAGATGCTTAACTGACGGAGCCACCCAGACCCCCCCCCACCAGAAGAACACTTTTTAAATCACGAATGATTGGCCTTTTTAACATGTATTCTTTTCTCATTGTTTTCTACTTTATTGTATTTTGTTATGACCTCTACAATTCTGCCATTTGAGTTGTTTTGTGGTTTTCTTTGTAACATATTATACGATTAGACCTGCTGGGATTAGGACCATCTACATATTAAAAAGTTTAAAATAACAGTGGCTTAAATAAAATAATTTATTACTCTCTCACATCAAAGAAGTTTAGAGGCAGGTGGATCTGCATAATGCTACCAGGAACCCAGACTTCCATTTTTCTACACCATTCTCAGTGCTGGCTACCGTCATCAGAATCACCTCATAACCCAATACGGTTGTCAGAGTTCCAGCCATCAATCTACATACAGGGAGGAGAAAGATGGGAGGAGTAAAAGGATGTCCTTCCCAACTGAGTCAGTTCCCTTTAAGGAGACTTCTTCGAAGTCTCACACAGAAGTTCTGTTTACCTTTCATGTAGAATCCCCCAACTATAGGGACTATACTATACTATACTATATATATACTAACTATATATATACTATACTATACTATACTATACTATACTATACTATACTATATATATAGTAAGATTAGTCCCAACTATAGGGACTCTATTACTAAGAAAAAGGGGAAGAATGGTTGATACGTAGGCAAAAAAATCTGCCATAATAATTTTAATAAGTATTCTATCAGCACTTGAAAAAGAAAGATACATCACTTAGCAGTATTGTCTCTTTACCAAACCAGAGAAGTTGAATTTGGGGCTCATTTCCCCATAAGAGGCCAGATGGACTCTTACTTATACAATCAATGGCTGTCATTAACTGGGATGAAACAGCTAACCCAAGGGACACCAGCATTGTCTCTGGCTCACCAGGTGTGATTGATGGCACCCCATCATTTTCTATTCTCGTCTTCCTGCCCAAGACGAGTCAGTTATTTCCGGGTCACTAGAGCCTTGCAGGCATCCTGGGAACTTGGGTGCTGTCCACTCATTTGTGCGTCAGGGGTTTACTGCTGAAGCAGATGCTGTGAATGTCCTCCAAGGACCAGTCCTCTTCCAGCCCGGAGCAAACGTCCCTTCTGTGAGTGAATGTATAGGGTATGAGAATAGGGTGCCCCGGCCCTGAGCTCCTGTGTCAACACTTGATGGAGGGCATGAGCTGGGACGTCTCCCAGCAGGCCTCAGTGGCTGCCAGAGCCAAAACGACAGTCACCTACCCCCACTTCCTAGTCCCAAATATTCATATTCCAGGATTCAGAATAGCTGGCCTAGAGGCCAGGTCCTGAGAGGGGTCATTGGACGAGGAGAACCCACAGCCTTCTATCTTGGCCCTTCGATGCAGATCAGCAATCCTAGAGCTCCTGGTCCCTTTCCTTCCCGGGCCACCGCCTGACCTTGTATGGAAGGTACACTGTGGCTGTTCCAGCCCTTCTACCAGAGCCCGGCTCCCACTGGCCACTTCAGCTCCCCTGAGCACCACCCCCTGCCCCAGCGCCTGGCAGCATTGAACATCTTAGCAAATGCCTGGTCTGAAGGGGAGTGAAGGTTCCAGTCCACACCTTAGGGAAGCCCCTGGTGTGACAGAGTACGTAAGAAACATATACACGCAGAAGCCACTCAAGTACTTACCAAAATAGAAATGGGGTGCTGGCGAATGTGCTAGGAACTGGGTCCCTGAGAGATGAAGGGGAGGGGTGGTTAAGGCTGGCAGATGCCTCAGCTGACATGCTTCTGGAAACAACATCCGCGCTTCCTGCCTAGGTGAGCATCCCGGGCTCGACCCCCGTGTGGTTCCCGCCTTGCCTGAGAGTCCCCCCACCCCCACCCTGCTCTCTCTCTGGAGCTCAGGAGAAGCGAGCTGGTTTTCTCCCAGAGGCTGGTGCCAGTTTAGTCAGCAGATTTCACAGATCCACTGGCACCCATGTAGTGTCTTATTTTAAGCTTAACATTTGAAGATGGGAACTTTTCCCCCTTCGGTGTGTGGCAAAGAGATCCCAATTTATACACAAGCATGGTGGCTAAGCCAGTGCACCAAGGCTGTTCCTGAGGCTAGTGTGGTCGATTCATGGCACCTCTTCTTCGGGTACCTTCCCCAAAGAACCCCACCAACTGTTGTTGCTTATGTCAGGCAGTTCTGTTCCCAGGTTTCCACTAAGCGGTGCGCAGCACCGTCCCTTCCATGCACGCGTGGCTGGGGGGAGGCAGGGCTGCTGTGGCGGTCCCCGTCCTATCCTCCCTGCACTTCCCCACCAGTGTACCCTGCACCATTGGCTTCCAGAATGTCTCACATGCGAGGAGCTAGGTTTCTCTTGTGGGCCTGAGCTCCTCCTGGGGACTCTCCGTGCCTCCCTCCTCTGCTCCGAAACTCCCATGACACTGTTGTCCTCCTCTCCCTTCCCCCTGTCATTTTTGAACTCTCAGAACTCAAGGCCCCAATTCCTCCTCTCCAGCTGGGAGACCGAAGAGGGCAGACCGGAGCACCCAGTCAGTGAGTCAAGGGCCCTTGTGTTGCTTCCAAACCAGATCCCTATCTTGGGACCTTCAGAGCTGGGATTCTATGCGCTGAACCCCGTGGGTTTTAACACTGCCGCCGTGTGCGTGGACTTAGAAACCTCAGAAGGAGCTGGTGTAGGTCACTTCGTCACCAGAGGGGGGAAGGGTAGATCCCAGAGGGTTCACTTTGCGTGAGGATTTGGCTGGGTCCCAGAGTCTTCCTGGTGTCTCCCAACCCTCCTCATCCCAGACTCTGCTTTTTCACACATTTAAATGCCAATCACAATTTTCTTCCTGGCCTACCTCCATTGTAACCTGCCACCAGTCAGTTGGGCCTGGTTTATACCCCACAAGAGGTGTTGCTCGGTTAAGCTAGAATCGACCAGTCAGGGACAAACATTCCTTTGACCAAAGATATTCTCTTTAACTGATTGGGATCCTTTAAATATCACCCCTCATGCACTGAAGTGTTACTTTTCAGATCGTTAGCCACATAAATCAGAAGATGGAGACAAAGTAGAAGGAAAAAACAGGCACATTGTTGAGTACTGGGGCCCGTGGCAGGTCTTTGAAAAACGAAGAGGAGCCTTTTCGAATTGAGTGAGTCAGGATGGAGGAAACGGGTCTGATGCCAGGGGCCCGTCGCTTTACCAGTGAGGACTCCCAGGTACATGATAAGTGAACGCTGATGTTCTCACCCCTCTGAAGGTTCTGGAAGCTCTTGAGAAAGACTTTAAACAGATTCTTACTATTGAAATGAATACTGCAAAGAAGGCAGGCAGGGTGCTGGGGAAGTGTATGACAGGGGAACTAACTCACCTCGAGGGCCAGGGAGGGCTTCCTGGAGGAAGCGACAGCTAAGCTGAAACCTGGAGAATGAGGAGGGATTACGCAGGTAGAGATGGGGTGGAGAGGACAGGGACAGTTGCTGGACCTGGTGCTGTACTCATCCCCTGACATGGGTTTCACCACCTGATTGTTTTGACACACACGGTTTCCTCTCTGGATTTTCTGTACTTTTAAAACATCGTTCTGCTATTCCTTGAGTCAGTTTTACATGGGCGGCTGCCAAGGAAGTGGGAGCTGCTCAGTTCTCTCTCTCTGAGCCCCAGGATCACAGGACACAGAATTGTGATCAGAGGCCCTGCTCCCCTGTCTTCGTCTTCTGCTATTCACGGCCCACCTCTGGCCAAGTGGCTCAGGGTATCTGGTGGTGCCCGTCTCTCCGAGCGAGACCTTAGCTCTCTGCAGAGGTTAGAATCCTCCAAAGGAGGGGTCCGGAAGTGAAGATGTGATTTTTCTTGTGGGCCATTTGCTGTATGGGTGCCATTGGCCTCATTCTGGATTCTGTCCTGAGATGAGGCTCAGGCCCAAAGCACCCTTCTTCCTGGACTGGCCGGGGCAGCCCCAGTGTTGGGCGGTTGGTCACCAGGTGGAATGATAAGCTAGGCTGCTCAGGAACCAACATCACTAGTGAAGACGTAGTTCAAGTGCACTAGATACATTACAGAATTTTGGACCACAAAGCACGCACATTCACTCTTCATATATAGCAACTCCTGTATTAAACGGCTTTTGCTACGACTGTGCTGGGTAGCAAATACCCACAGAATTTTCGTGGCGACCATAAGCATTTATTCTTAAGGGGTCTGCAATTACTGGGGTTCAGCTTGTCTACACCATGCTTGACGGAGGCAGTCCTGCTTCTCATTACAGGCCTGGGGTCAACTGGGACTCATCCGCCATGGGCTGTGCCTTGCTTCCCATGCCTTTTACCCTCCTCGGCCCAGGACAGTAGTCAGGGTGTGTCTCCTCGTGGCCATGTTAGACGCCCAAGATGACCACCAGGAACACATGTGGCCTCTGAGGCCTGAGCTCCAGGCTGGTGCGCCGCCACCTCCTCCCACTTGCCCCTGGTCCAGAGCATGGAAATATGTTCTTCTCATGGCATGGGTATGAATGCAGGGAGGAGTGAAGATTCGGGACCAAAAACTCAATCTGCGGGACGCCTGGGTGGCTCAGCTGGTTAAGCAGCTGCCTTCGGCTCAGGTCATGATCCCAGCGTCCTGGGATCGAGTCCCACATCAGGCTCCTTGCTTGGCAGGGAGCCTGATTCTCCCTCTGCCTCTGCCTGCCACTCTGTCTGCCTGTGCTCGCTCTCGCTTCTCTCTCTATGACAAATAAATAAATAAAATCTTTAAAAAAAAAAAACAAAACTCAATCTGCCCCTCTCTCCAAATGCCCACACCGCTGTGCAATTCGGACTTTAATAAAAGGAGTAAGGAAGAAATGGGTGGTGGTGGTCATGGTCACAGCCCATCCCAGATGTTTTTCCTGACCAGTAATTCATATTATTTATTTTTTAAGATTGTATTTTTTTTTTAAGATTTTATTTATTTATTTGACAGACAGAGATCACAGGGCAGCAGAGAGGCAGGCAGAGAGAGAGGGGAAAGCAGGCTCCCTGCTGAGCAGAGAGCCTGATGTGGGGCTTGATCCCAGGTCCCTGGGATCATGACCTGAGCCAAAGGCAGAGGCTTTAACCCACTGAGCCACCCACAAGCCCTGTATTTATTTATTTTAGAGGTGGGGGGAGGAGGAGCAGAAGGAGAGGGAGAAGCAAATTCTGCACAAGCATGGAGCCCAATGTGGGGCTCGATCCCACCATCCTGAGATCATGACCCGAGCTGAAATCAGGGGTCAGACGCTTAACTGACTGAGCCACCCAGGTGCCCCCAAGATTTAATGTTCTTAATAATGAATTAGCAATATTCTTCTAGGACGTACAACACAGTATGGGCCCAGCTTGGTGCTGAGCACTTTGGGGGACATCGGAGAGAAAAGCCCTGATTCTACCTTCAGGAGATCCCCATCCTTGGAGGGATGAGGCTTGTGTTGGAGACAAGATGGGGGCAAGATGATGCTCAATTATGTAATGCGGATCGTGGAGTTCAGACAAAAGAGAGACCAGCAAAAACTAGAAAAGAGTGAGAGAGGAGGAGAAGAACGATGCCTTACACTTTATACTTAACGAGTACTTACTGCACGCAGACACTGGACCAAATTCCTCCCATGCCTGCCTCCCCCCATGGTCATCCAGATAAGTACCAGGGCGGTTGCCATTTAACAGATGGGGGGAAAAAGAAATGGAGGCACAAAGAGCTCAAGTAACTTGTGTGCAGTCACGTGGCTGGTAAATACTAGAACCAGGATCTGAGTCTAGCTCTTCCTGTGACCAGAGCCTGTACATTAATCCCCAGGCCCATGGCCGGCCACCTGAGGGAAGGGAGGCAGCAAAAGTGGACAGATGTGTGAAGAGGACAGCTGCCAGGGGGCGGGAGCCGCGGAGGGGACCCCAGCCGTGTTACGAACTATAAATGGGAGTACAGATAGGATGTGCGATTTGGCCAAGGTCCTGCAGCAAGATCGGGTGGAGGCTGGGCTGGAAATTCTGGCTGTTGGCTCTCCTTCCACTCTCCCTGGTACCAGCCGCTTTCTGGGCGCTCTCCACCCGTCTGCGCGGCCACGCCTGAAGCGTTTCCCTCTTGGAAGAGGTGCAACCCACTGGCATTGAAGCCGGGTGGACTGGCTCCCTCTCTCTATCCATCTCTTTCCTCCTTTCCCCTGCCATGTTCTGGAAAGGGCAGCGTGCGGGAATGTGGGCAGGTTGCACCAGAGATATACATCTGAGAACTGAAGGAACATTTATTTTTAATTTCGACTTAAAAAGAAAAAAGGAAGTTATAAAATATCTGCTCTTGCTCCTGGGACTGTGCAGATGGTGCTGCGTGTTGCCTAATAGGGAACGGGGCTGGCACCCATGTGCTCCTGGCCCCGGCAGCCTGACTGTAGGACCTGCAAAGTGGGATCCCTGTTCCCCTTGCCTCAGCCTCGGATGGTTCCCTTGGGCCCTGTTTGGGGGCCCAATGCAGCAAGACTTTCCGCTGCCTCTAACCTCACCCCCCTAGGTCTGCTGATTCTTCAAACCTCCTCCTTTAAGGAGACCAGTCTCTTGGCTGTTCCTGCTCCCGTGAGCGTGCACTCTCGCCACCCCCCCACGCACACGCGCACACACACACACGTGCACACCTCCGCTCTGTCCCACCACCTCCTTCGGCAGCCCGAGCACACTGATCTCTCCTTCCTGAGCTCTGGTTGGGATGTTTGCATTTATCCACTTGACATACCCAAATACCTGATTCAACCGTCTGGTCATTTTCACGGCCAGGTGTTAAAAAGGATATTCTCATCCATTCTCCCGTTTGGTGTTTTTGGTTAAGTGCCATATATTCCTCTCTTTCTGTATTCTCCATTGAGAGCACCATGGAACCTGGTGCCTAGAAGATGCCTGGAAATGGGCATGGAGTGTGACTCTTCCTTTGTGCTCCAGTGAATGAGCTAGAAAAGGGAGCCCTCAGATCAGAGAGTTGGAGCCCTCAAGCCAGGAATCAGGAGATCTTTCTTACTTTCTCTAGCTTGCTGTGAAGCTTTAGGCAAATCACTGAATTTCTGTAAGCCTCAGTTTCCCCATTTGTAAAATATAGAACCTAATCTCTCTTTTGTCTGAGCCCCAGAGTTCTGATAAGGATCATGGTAAGTGACATAGGGGAAATGCTTAGCAAAATCAATCAGTCAGTCAATCAATCTCTTTAAGAACACATAAGGGGTCAGAGGTGTCCAGCATGGTTAGAGCAGGGTTTGGGACAGGAGGCTGGCCAGGTTTGGCCAACAAGAAGAGCTCACAGGTTACAAGGGGTGTGTGTGTTGGGGGGTGTGTGTGTGTGTGTGTGTGACATAGCCTATTATTTCAATTTAGTTTAGGGCTGTGGTTTGTTCTGGAAAAGACTTGATGTCACATTAAAAAAAATAATGCCTGCCACAGAAAATACAAGTGAAGACAAAAATGAAAGAGTTTAGGAAAGGGAAGAAGCTAAGAGTGACGTTTGGGCATAAAATGCATGTAGTGAGGGCCTGTGCCCTGGACAGATGTGAGCCATGGAGATCTGACCTGAGGTCCTTGACAGTCATTGCAAAGAGAGACACGGTTAAATGCTCAATGTCTGCAAGATAGATGCAAACCAGATGCTCAGAAGTATACATTTCTGACCCCAAGACTAGAAAAATGTCCCCCAGGGAGGATTCATAAAAGGGACTCTCTGCGATGTAAGGAGCAGTGAGTGTCCTGGACTATGGCTGTCCCAAGAGGCTGTATCTTATGACACTCCCGATGGCCCAAGCTCAGGGCAGGGAATGTAAGGGGGGATCGAGAAGGAGAAGACAGTGTGGTCCATAATACACACGTGACCTGGTCCCCTAGACCAAGTCAGGGGAATGAGTTCCCAGCAGGGAAGAACAGCTTTCATCTCTTCAGGCTTTGAGAGGCGGTCAGACAGGCACAAGTGTACACAGACATCCATACGTGCACGCACGCATGCACACACTCGCTGGGTCCCATGGTCGGCTCCCAATTTCAGGCTTCTCTAGGCTCAGCTTCCTCTCTGTGGTCTGGCTCCTGGTGGCTGGAGCCTGACTGGGAGGAGGTCCTGGGTCCCCAGCGATATTTCTCTGCCGGGCTGGGTGAGGAGGGATTTCCTTTACAGGCAGTGGGGCGATCTCAATTGACTTCATACCTGCTGCTTGGAACCCGAGAATAGAATTTTACTTGGTAGGTAGGACCTCCAAGCCCAACCCCTTCACTGTATAGGTAAGAAAGCTAGAGCCCGAAAGGGGACTGTCTTCGGCTAGAGACACTGTTAGCTGGAGATCACACCGGGACGGGGCCGAGGCTGGGCTCCAAGCTCTCCTGATTCTCACTCCAGTGCCCTAAGCTGTTGCTGCAGAGAAAAATCAAACTGGGATCTCCTTTTGGGGAGAGAAATCTCGTAATTCCTCATTGGAGCTATGGAGTGGCTTTACATTATATAATTTTATTCAAACTGATATGGGCCAATAAATATAAGTGTGTGTGTGTGTGTGTGTGTGTGTGTGTGTGTTTGCTGTCTTAAAACATTTTAATGTTTAAAACATGATTTACAAATGCTGCTGAGGATGTCTAGAATTTGATTTACTGCATAGTATTGAATGTTTATACTTGCTCCTTACAGAAATCCTTGCCAAAGAGCCATTTTATCTACAGGAATAATAAATAAGTCAATATGTGATGGTTGTGCACATTTTCCCCATATGCAGTGGTACTTGGTAGACGTTATTTTGCACACAAGCACTCAAAAGGTAAACTCGAGAGAGACATGTGAATCCCTGAAGGCCAAAGTTTGGCCAGTTGTCAAGATGAGACAATTCATCTTGATGTAAACCAAAAAAATGGAATCAGCAAGTCTAGCTCTTAGGTGACATTTGGGCTCTGGGAATAATGAATCCACACCTAGCTACAGGTACTCAAAATGATTTTTATCTGGGGTGCCTGGGTGGCTCTGCCGGGTAAGCATCTGCCTTCAGCTCACGTCATGATCTCAGGGTCCTGGGATCGAGCCCCACGTCGGGGGGGTCCCTGCTCAGTGGGGAGCCTGCTTCTCCCTCTGCCTGCTGCTTGCCCCTGCTTGTGCTCTCTTTCTCTCACTCTGTCTCTCTGACAAATACATAAATAAACTCTTTTACAAAAATGATTTTTATCATTTTTTGGAAGTTTTATTTATTTACTTGAGAGAGAGCATGAGCTGGGTGAGAGGCAGAGGGAGAAACAGACTCCCCTCAAGCAGGGAGCCCACTGCAGGAGCTCCATCCCAGGACCCCCGGGGTCATGACCTGCACCACAGGCAGACACTTCACTGACTGAGCTCCCCCCAGACACTCCTATCATCATATTTTAATCCTCACAGAAATCCTATGGGGGTGGTGAGGGTATGAAAGAGCAGGGTTAGCTGAGTGGAAGTAAAGATGTTCCTTTGGTTTGCTTCTTTGTTTTTATTACCCCTCTGCCCCCAGTTATGGAAATAATACATGTCCAGTGTTTAAAAGAATATAGGAATATTCTAGAAGACTGTGAGAAACTACTGTCACCCAACCGCCAGAGACATCTACATGCTGGGCTATAGATTTTCACATGGAGATATGGATATGCCTATGTTTGTGTATATGGTTATACAGACGATGTGGCTTCTTTTCTTTACCAAAGTGGGATTGTGCTGTAATATAGTTCCTCAACCCAGTTCCGTGCTTTGCACACCCTCCTGCCGCCATCAGCGGTCTATGCGTACCCCTCATCCATCTCAGTTTGTACAGATCCGATTTACTTTGCTTTGTGGCTGTGTCATTTTTCTTGGCAAACGTATAGGGTGTTTCTTTGACTTTATCCAGGCTCTCCTCTCTTTCTCTCTCGCAGGTAGTGGGTCTTCTCTTGCCCAACCAGACGCTGGCATCCACTGTCTTCTGGCAGGTAACGGTCCTGGCCAAGAGGGCTTCTGAAGGAAGGACCCACCAAGTGCTCTTTAGAACTCCCTGGTCCCAGTGTCTCCCCTCCAGGCCCCTCGGGGAAAGTCACCCCACCTCCCACCCCTCCCTGACTCAGTGGCCCCTGGGGGAAGCCCGGAATTCAGATTCGGCTGAGCAGGTCCCAGTAGCCCATGCCTAGGCCATCTTATGTGACTCTAATTTTTGCACAAGGGGATGAGGTCTTCTTTGTGGCTGCCCCCCTGCTCCTTGGCTGTTTGTCCCAAGGCCTGTGACCTCAAGGCCCTCAGCCTCATTTTGATATAAGCCTCCCTAAATCTTCAGGGGAGGGTAAATCCACCACCAACCCCAAGGTGGAGAGTATTTGGTACAAGACACTGGGCTGGCGTATTTTTGAAAGAGGTTCGAGGCTGTCGGTAATTCCCGGGGCTAAATGTCCACCTTCTGCTCAAGAAGTAATACAACAAGGGTGATGTGTCAAAGGCAGTGAGGCCATCTGGGGCAGTGAACGTGGTGATTCTGGGAGAGGGGACGGTCTCTGGGTTGAGAAGAAATGCCTGCAAGGGCAGGACCCCTATCCTGGTTTGCCAGGAACTGAGGAGTTTCCCGGGGTTTCCATGCTGCCGGGCGGATGGGATGGTCGGACTGTAGACAGAAGCAGCCGTGAGCTGGAGACAGCATCCTGTGTCTTTCTGGAGGCTGTGGCCACCCGGGGTCCAGGCCCAGCTTCCACCCGCTTCCCTGACGTCTCCTCTCCCCCGTTCCCTTTCAGTGGCTGAACCAGAGCCATAATGCTTGTGTCAACTATGCAAACCGCAATGCCACCAAGGTGAGTGTCGCTGACCACCCGCATGCAGTGGCAGGGAGCAGTGTGGGGAGACCCTCCTCCCTACAGTGTGGCCTGCCACCATCGGCGGGGTGGGGGGAGGGTTGTTCCTCTGTGTTAAGCCTTGTGCTCTTCTAAGCACCTAATTTAAACTGCCAACCCTTCTGGAAGGGCCCCACCGGGGAGGGGCTCTTCACATGAAGTGAGGAAGGTCCATAAAATGGGAATCGAGTGGAGGCGGTGAGAGGGAGGAGCTCTGTTGGCTTCAGCATCCTCCTTGGGCAGCTCTTATCCCCCAGATCTTGGATTAGGATGGCATCAGCCACATGGGGACTGAATTCCCCTGAAGCTTCCTCCAAGCTCGCCTGGAAGCTGCCTTGGTGCCCCCAGACGGTTGGCTGTAGAGTGGAAGGGCTGCTCTGGAGGGGTGAGGGGTCTGAGTGGACCAGGCCCTCCTCCCCCCAAGTCCTCTGTGCTCCTGGGACAAGCTCTTGCTAGAGGCCCTGTCACCCTTCCCTTGTCTAGGAAGGAGCTGGGTCCATTCTTCCCCAGCAAGGCTGTCTGTCCTGCACTTCTGTCCCAAGGCAGGGAGAGGAGAAGAGGAGTCCAGGTCCTACTGGGGGTGCTCAGTTTGGGGAGGGGAAGGTGTGGGCATTCTCTAACCCTGGGGCAGAGCAGGGGAGAGCTAGGGCCTGGCCTGGGTGGTAGGAACTTTTGGGCCTGAAACTCTGAGGACCCCCCCGTCCCTTATCTAAACCTTCAATCCGCGTCTGGCCTGTGTGATCCCCATATGTGGAGCTCTGCTTGGATGGCTCCTGTCTACCTTAAACCAAACATCCCCCAAATTGCAGTCAGAGCGCTGCTAAAGGCAGGTTCCGTAGCTCCTTCTTAACGTGATCCGCTGCAACTTGGGTTGCGTTTTTCTGTGGAAATGTTGAGCAACCGTCATCTGTTGGCACGGTCACCTGGTCTGCCACCTGGGTTGACCATGCTCGGAAGAGCCAGCCAGGTGTAGCCAGCCATTTCCGCCTCGGCGGACTTCCGGGTGCCAGCAGCCCACGTCCAGCATTCGTTCCTCCACTGGCCCTGCTTGGCTCAGTTGTGGATGTCCCATTTTGGCCCTCGCCATTATCTCCCTCCAGCCAGCAGAGCCTGCCAGTGAGCTCTTGAGAACAGGGTGAAAGTGCCATGGGCCCTTCGGACTTTCCCGGGACATTGCCCCCCTGCATTTCCTGTCTGGAGCTATGCAGAGGGAGGCCTGGGTCCCTTTGGCTTCCAGAGGGACCTTTGCCTACTCACCTGCTGGTGGGCAGCAATGTTTCTTACTGGCTGGGGCTCTTGGCAAGGGTTGGGTATGGCTGCTTTGGGCACCCAGTGAGCCTGGAAATCTCTCTCTGCCTTCTAGCCTTCTCCTGCGTCCAAGTTCATCCAGGGCTACCTGGGAGCTGTCATTAGTGCCGTCTCCATCGCTGTGAGTAACTCTGTCCCCACTTCTCTGTCCTGCTGTACTGTGGGTGCCCCCTGTCCCCAGCAGCTCTGGCCACACCTCTCTGAGGTCAGGACCAGGCGAGGGTGTGGGAGACAGAGGGTTCTGTGGGTGGGCCACCAGGGTAGGCTTTCTAGGCAGAGAAGATTCTGGTGACACTTTAACAGAGAGACATGAACTTGAATAGAGAGTGCTGCAGATTTTGGAGAGCAGGTGGGGAGGTGAGGCGGTGCCCACGAGTGACGCAAAGAGCCGCATGCTCCAAGCTGAGGGCAGGGGGTCTGTTGCTAGAGGGGTCCGTGTTTACCCAGCACCCTCCTCAGGGGAGCTGCTCTTCTCTCTCGGTGACGTGGCTGATGCAGGAAGCGAGTTGCTCAGGAACAGTTGCAGGGCTGGGCCATAGGCTGGCTCCCCTTTGCTTTCTGCCTGAGTTCCCAGGGCACTGCTGTCCCCTCTCGGTGGCCTGGGTCAAGTGGCCACATGTCCACTTCCCCTTGGAGGCCTATGAGCTCTTCAAGACAGGACCGATAGGTTCGTTTGAATCCCACAGGACGGGAGCAGCTCCGAAGTAAGCTAGGTTTATAAACTGACTATGTGAGCGTAAGGCTGGATCCCAGAGGAGGGCTGAGCGCAGGTGACATGGTGAGGGGCCTGGGCCAGAGCCACAGTGGAAGCTCAAGTTCTCAGGACCTTGGCTACACTCATCCCACTCTTGAACCCACCCTCACACCTCCATCTGTACTCTCTGGATCCTGACTGGGGGCTCTCCAGAGTGGACTCTAGAGGGTAAAATTCACTTCACAACTTTGTCATTCCATTCATCATACAATAAATACAGTTAGTAAGAAAACAGAAAATGCAAATATAAAAATTCACATGTATTGAAAGAACTCACATATAATCCACTTTTTTGTAAATCCCACTTTCCTCATCTTTGCCTTGTTATTAAATATAATAATTGTTCACAACTATGTACTAACCCGTTGTACCATACGCCATCATTGATTTCACTGTTCTGGGAAAGTGGGGATTTGGGATTGTCTTGGGGTGGCTTCATTTACTCTGCTCCCATGCAGACCACCTCCTCTCCAAATGCCCAGTGGGGGAGTGATCCCTGTTTCATGCCCAAGATTTGAGCTCCCTCCCCGAATCCTTGTCTTAGACCCAACAAGAGGGCAGACATTGCCGAATCTATTCACATGGCTTGCCCAGAGACCACAAACACTACCCTGCTGGTCCTCAAACCAACGGAGGCATCATTTAGGGTTATACAAATTGGCAGTCCCCGATTCTGGTGGGTGATTGGCAAAGGTCAGGGCTCTTGTGAGAAGAAGGAAAGGGGCTCTGTTTCCTTCTCCTTGCTTTTTATGACAAGAGGAGCTGATGGCCCTACCTAGTTCAGTAGCTTGAAAATCCCATTTCCTTCTTTGAGGTGAAGGGTGAGGTGGGATGGAGCTGAGGGCAGGAAACCCCGTCAGGGATAATACTGAGCAGCCTGGGAAAAGCTTGAGTGAAGGGGACCACTGTCCTGGTGGGACGGCCTCCTCCTGCAGGCATGGCGCTCCAGGCTGTTTGCATCCCCACTCCTCACTGTCCCATGCAAGGGGCCTGTGGTCATTCCATCCCTATCACTTCCTAGGATCAGACCCAGCCCAGATTGTGGGGTGGGGGCTCTGATGTGGAAGCTGCAGTTACTGGGGACTGGAAACCCTCCAGGCTCTCAGAGCCAAGGTCTTACCGTCAAGGACTAGGAACCTCACACAGGGGATTGTGCCCTCAGGGACTGTGCCTGTGCCAGGGACACCCTCCTTCCAACTCCCTGCCTAGCTGCAGAGTGCTCAGAGGCTTTTCCTGACCATGCCAGCCCAAACTGTCCCCCCACCCCCAAGTCCTAGAAACTTCCGTCCTTCCCACACACTCCGTGTGTCCCGTCCTGTCATCTTGCCACTGGATTACAAGTTAAGCAGGGACAGGCCCTGTCTCTTCTCCCCCACAGAGGGGGCGCCAGCACTGCTCCATAAATACTTGTTAATTAGGTTGCTGATTGATTGCCGGGCTCAGGAGGCCCCTCTCCGCCTAGATCCCCGGTCTCAGCGGTGGTGGCGTCCCTCTGCCTGACGTCTTCACACAGTGAGGGTCTAACTCCGGCAGATGGAGCGGGAGTTTCTGACTTGGAAAATCTGCAGCTTGCTTGCTTTTCTTTTGTGTGTGTAAATCACAAAACCTCCAAAGAAAGAGGCTTTATTTTATTTTCCTTTCCCTTGTTCTCTGGAACCCTGGGCCCGCGGCCTCATTAACCGATCTCTGCTTCAATTAGTGACAAATCCCCTCCCAGGGAGAACCCGTTAGAAGGCGATGACCTGCAAACAAGTGTCACGGCCCCAGTGGTTGGCCCAGCTCTGGCATTAATTAAAACGAGTCCCTACAAGCAGGCGGTGTGGATGGGGGTGCTGACAGGCCGAGGGCAAATCCCAGGGACTGGGGACAAGCCAGAGTGAAGGCCAGGCCCGAGAGGCCAGCCTCCTCCCCGGACCTTTCGTCTCCCTCAGAAGAGCCAGCGCCCTGACCTTGGCCAGCCATCCCCAGAATCAAGGACCCCCAGTATGCATGGCCTCCTGAATAAAGTCTCACGGTGGCTGCGGGACCCCAGTGCAGGGGTAGCAGCCTTTTGGTGAACTCTCTAAATAGATTTGGCAATGTCTGGCTTCTTGCTCGAGAATAAAAAAGAAATTTTGTCTTAAGTTATTTTTGAAATCTAACAGTTTGCTGTCTTTTAACAAAGGAAGCCTCTGTCAGTCCTCAGTGTATTTGAGTTTGGGGATTCATGTTGAGCCCTTCTGTGGTCAGCTTCCCCGGGCGCTGGCTACATGAGCCTGAGACCTACTCCCTCCCTTCAGGGGTGTGTTTGTCCCTTCAGGGGTGTGTTTGTCCCTTCAGGCATTTGGGAGGTCCTGGGGGGGGGTGGGTCCACAGATTGGTGTGTCCTTCAAGATGTGGAGAGGAAAAGCTGAGGATTCTCTGTGGTAGAACCAGAATTATGATGAAGGCGACCCTTGGGTGTGGTGGGAACTAGGGAAGGGGCCCCTCAGTTACATGGGGCCAACTCTTCCAGGATAGAGCAGAGAGAGCCGAAGGCAGGGTTGGGAGGGGGTTCCAGGTGGAGGGCACAGCACGCAGAGAGGCACACAAGAGAACATGACAGATTCCAGAGTGCTGGGGAGATGAGTGTAGCCACCATGGGACAAGGGATGGGGATGAGGTGATGGGGAACTAGGGAGGAGCAGGGCCCACCCAGGAGTTAGGGGGCCACGTCAGCTGCCCTGCCTTGACTCAGGGAGCTGGGGTGTCGCAGAGGGTGTAGGCAGAGTGGGCTAGAGAAAAAGTTGTGGTGGGGTGGTAGGCCCAGCAGATAACCTCCTTCATGGACAACCAGGTCCTGGATGAGAATGGACCTGTGGCTGGAGAGGAAAGCTCGGGGCTGAAGTCCTACTTGCTAAAGTCAGGAGGGGTTGGTGGAGCCAAAGTGTGAGGGACACTTCATGCCTAGTCCTCAGACCCCTCACCTGCAGCCAGGTCGGTGGGTGGCTGAGGTCTTTCCCTGTTGGGGCATTCCTGGTCTCCATTCCCCAAGGGTCTGGGCCCTGAGGGATCCTTTCTGTATAGGATACGGTAATTTTCTGTTAACCTTTATTAGATACTGGAGTCCAAGGAGGTGTTCGAGGGCAGCTCCCTGGGCTGAACCCCTACCCCTCCCAGTTCCCATCGGCCACCGGCAGCTCCAAGTCCCGGTATTAAAGTAGCAAATAATCACAAGAATCCTAATGGCTAACATTTTTGGAGGGCCTTCATGTGCCAGGCACCACTTAAGTTCTCTCCTGATTTCACAGACGAGGAAACTGAAGCATAGAGGTGAGACCAGTGACAGAACTAGGATTCGAACACAGATTTAGTCAAATACTATTTGGCTAATACAAAGACCCCTTTTTCTTCCTGCTCCCACTGTGGCCTGAGGAGGAGGGAAAAGCCAAACCATGTTCTTGGCTTCCAGTTTAGAGGAACTGTTACCATGCCTCCTGGCAGTTAAGTCTGCCCCCCGGGTACCCTGGGAACAGCAGGGACTGGAAGAAAAATTTTGAGAGACTCTTCAGGTGTAATGGGGTTAGACCCTCTCTCCAACTTCATACTTGGTTTCTGCACCTGTGCTTTCTGGCCAAGGTTGCGTCAGCAGCATGTATTTGCCCCTGGTCCAGAGCGTGTCCCACCTCCTGCAAGACCATGTCTGGCTGGTACTGTGCTCAAGGGTGGTTCTGTGGTACCTCAGAGTGTTCCCTGTGATCCAACATGTACCTCACAATCTTCCCTGGGATCCAGCTGTCTGTACTCAGGGTCTACTTTCTCAAGGTGTACCTCAGTCTGTTTTCTGTGGTTGAGAGTATACCTCAGGGTGTTCTCTGTAGTTGAGGTGTACCTCAGAGTGTTCTCTATGATCCAGGGTATACCTCAGGGTGTTCTCTGTGGTTGAAGTGTACCTCAGAGTGTTCCCTGTGATCCAGGGTGCACCTCAGAGTGTTCTCTGTAGTTAAGCTGTACCTCAGAGTGTTCTCTGTGATCCAAGGTGTACCTTAGGATGTTCTCTGTGGTCAAGGATGTATTTCAGGGTGCTCTCTGGGATCCTGAGTATACTTCCGGCCCTGCTGTCCTTCTCTGTGCCTAATGGAGGTAGGGGCCATTAGCCTGCAAATCCCAGGTCAGACTATTGTCTCACTGCCCTCACTGTGATTTGCTTTCGGGTTGGAGGGCCCATTGCATGGACCCTGTAGCAGAATATGAAGTTTTCCAGAAGCCTGCAGATGGTGATATTGGCAGTGGTGAGTCCGACATGAATATCAGTTCTACATCTATTCTATTCTGGGGAGGACAAGTTGTTGTCCCCTCCCACATGTAAGGAGTCTGATGTAACTTGTTTTCCAGCAGGTGGCCAGCAGGTCCCTGCAGGACATGGTTGAGGGGTCAGGATTGGTCACTGTTGCTAGCAAACAAGACGCGCAGCTGCTGCTGAAGTTGACTGGCATTTTAGCCCATGTATGACTTTGTCCCAGCCACCTTGGCCCTTTGCCTGTGGACGCCAAATGACCTCCATAGAGGGTCATAGGGTCCCGGTGATTACCAAGAGTTTATGCTACAACAGGCGCCCTCTGCTGGGCGTTTTTGGCACCTCCAAGATTCTTCCACCCACCCCAGCCCTGGCCCCACTAAGGCTCACAAAAACCCCTAACCATCTGCTTACTTATTATCCAGCACCCAAGAGTCGATCTAGTTTTGGAACCTCATACCATCTCTCCTTTCAGGCATGTTCTCTTCCCCATTGTTCTCCACAGCCCCCTTATGACAGGTGCTAGTGGAGTCCACAGCTGGCTACAAGACCCCCTGGTATTTCCTACTTCGGAAGTTCTACTGAGCCTCCTCCCTTCTTATCTGGCTCTACCTCCCACTTACCCTTCAGGACTCAGTCAAGCTCCCCCTTTCTCAGAACGCTTCGCAGCCTTGGGGCCACCTGCCAAGGAAGTAATGCACTGTCCACTCGGGAGAACTCAGCCCCATGTGTGTGGCATCTAGCCCCACAGAGCTGTGCTTGCTAAGGTGGACAGCAGAGAGTGCACAGGATAGATCTCCTTTGTGGCTTTTTTCCTCCTGCCTCAGAAACCATTCCCTTGACTTATTCTAGAAGATGTATTAAGCACCGACCCATGTCCCCAGGCACTAGAAATTCAGTAAGGAGTAAGAGAGACACAGGCCCTGCGCCCAGCGCTTAGGACCTACTGGGAGAGTAAAAAGGCCACAGGTAAAAGCATTTCTGTGCTATTTGTTTTTTTTTTAACAAGATACATGTATTACTTTGAGTCCCAACATTTTGAGGAGGTGAACAAATATAAATCACGAGACTGTGATCGGGACAGGGTAGGAAGAGGTCTGGTTTCTGTGAAAAGCTGCGAGAGGGGTGCCCCGAGTGAAGAGGAGACCTCTCTGACATTTAAGCTGAAAGGTGAGGAGGCTGAGGCCAGCAGCGCTTGAAGGTGCTGGGAGGAGAGGTGATGGCGGGGAAGGAGGGAGGGAGGGTGGGAGGGAGAGAAGGAGAAAGAGAATTGGCTCATGGGAGGAGTACGGCAAGGCAAGGTGGCTGTGGCCTTGCAGGCAGGGCCCTGTGGGTCTCTGAGAGCAGTGAGCAGCCCCTGAAAGGCTAAAGCAGATGGATACCCATCTTTAGAAGACCGTACTGGCTACTGTGTAGAGAGTGGACTGGAGGGAGCAAGAGTGGAATGCGGGGCGGGGGGGGGGGCAAGTTAGGAAGTGGACAGTTGTCCAGGGAAAAGAGATGGGTGCTTAATGGTAAGTGGCTGGAGCAGAGAGAAGGCGTCACGTTCAGATCAGCTTCGCACACTGGGCTGCATGTAGGGAGGGGGAGGCTCCTGTCCAGGAAGATTCCTGGGTTTCGGGTGTGAGTTGCTGCTGGGAGTGGAAGAGGACAGAGGGTGGGTGAGGGAGAGCAAGCAACCTTGATCTGGGGCATGTGAAGGTGGAATGGCCGAAGCCCCTCTAGATAAAGGCGTCCTGTCCTGCAGGGGTTTGCAGGCACGGGCTGAAGTTGAGGACAGAGCTGGGATGCATTGCTCAAGCCCCATCCCACATCTCCTCGCTGGCCTCACAGAAAGGAGGCTGCTGTTGGCCTGGGGAGGACCTTGGTGCCTAAGGGGACATGTATCAGCGAGCTCACAACACTGGAGATCTTGTGTCACTAAGCCACCACCCCAGTCTGCTTCTTGGTGCTAGTTGGCACTTAACCCACCTTGGGGATTCTCAGGAAGCAATCTTCCCTCTTCTGCTCCTGTCTGCTGCCCATGGCAAATTCACTGGCCTGGGAGCCAGGACTTGGAGAGAAGTATCCAGAGAGTGTCCGCGGCTTCCTCAGGCCACTGCTGATGTCCCATGGGTCCTGGGCTCTTGCTTCTCCCGGGACCCCTGTCTGCTGACCACAAGGGGACTGTCGTGTGTAAAACCCACACCCTGTTTGTTTTCCTCTCCACCAAAATGGAGCCCCTGTTTGGTTAATTTCTATTTTGTGGCTTATTTGGAGGCTGTTAAAACAGACCCTGGGGGACCCTCAGCAGTGATTGTTCCATATCTCATTATCTTTCCCGAACCCGATTATTAGCTCAGATTTTTCTGATCGCTAGCTGCTGTTCGTGATGAGTTGTGTGCCATTAATGCCAGCTGGTTCTCTTAAACAGGACCCACCATGCCAGGGAAAATGAGCTGGCATTCAGAGCCACCAGCCACTTGGCTTTTTAATTTTAATGGGCTCCACCAAATGTTCCAGGCCAAAGGGCCCCTGAGGAATCAGCACAGACGGGCTCCCAACCCCACTGTGCAGCCCAGCCTGGTTCCTTCCCAGGCTGCGGCCATCCTAGCTGCTGGGACAGGAAGGCCTGAGTTGGGGGCTATGGCAGGAGTTGGGGGGAAGTGGCCCTTTGCCTTCCCTGTATTTGCACCTTCCTGCTCTCTGGCTCTCATCAGTTGGGTGAGCAGGGTGACCTCACCAGCTCCTGGTCTCCTCACTTGGCTAGTCCCCTGCCCCTTCCCCGGTTCAGGCATGCTGGCCATGCTCAGGGATGAGCATGTTGGGAAGACCTCAGTGGGCTTCGGGGAAGGGCAGGCCAGAAGAGATCTGGGATCTGGGCATTTCTTTTCTCTTCTTTCCTCCCCTTCTACCATGCCTCCCACACAGAGTTGGGAGACAGGCTGGGACACTCACTCTGGACTGTGCCAGTCCTAGTAGGAAGGCTTGAGGACAAGTCTGAGTATTTGCTACAACCAGTGGCCACTATTCCTCATCCTTCCATTACACTCCAGCCCTGCTTGTCCCCAAGAGGGTGAATGTCCCAGCTGCCTGGTGGCCTCCTGGAGGGCTCCTGCTTTTTCTAAAAGAATATAGGGGTTGGGCTGAGGTTTGAACTTGGACCTTTTGTTTTATAGCTGGGATGGGGGTGCAGGCAGGGCTGGATCAAGGGCCCCATCTTCCCTGACTGGGGCTGCCCTCCTCTCTTCTGGGCCGCACCCTCAGGCTGGTCTTTTCAGAGCCAATTTTGCTATGCAAACACAGCAGACATTTAGGCATCTTTGATCCTTAGATCTAGATCCTTAGATCCATCCTGAGATGGAAGACACTTTTAAAGTAAAGAACAACAGTTAAGAGCAAACCTTTGAAATTAGCAGACCCCTGAGTTCAAATCGAACTTTTGCATGCCTCACAATAGCTGTAAGTCCTTAGGAAAAGTTCCTTAACCTCTCTGAACTCGTCTGAACTTCTTTGAGCCTGTGAAAAGAAGCAACATGCCCTATCTAGAAGTCTTGAGGTGGGGGTATAATTCAGACGTTTAATGGGAATGTGCTCAGCTCATGGCCCGGCACCTCCCCTTGCCCCCTTCCTCCTCTTCTCCCACCACCAACACCTGCCTGTGTGTCCTCCTGCCTCCCTCTGCACTTGCCCTCTCTGCACTCTATAGGAACATGGGCCCTGGCATCTGGGGGTTGGGGGGGGGTCACAGAAATAGACAGTCACTGGCTGCAGAGAGCTGGGGAGCTTTGGACTCACTGAGCTCCATCTGCGAGGCAGGGCAGCCTGGAAGCAGGGCAGCAGTGTGGGCCGGCAGCCCCCCAGCCTGCCCTGTGGTCCCAGGGAAGCATGTCCAAGCTGCCACACATCTCCCTGCCTCCCAGCCTTTCCTTGAGTAAGCAGAAAGCACAAGAATTGGACTCTGAAGATAGTAGCTCGAGGCTTCCAATCTAGACCAGACCCCCAAGAGCCCAAGCTGGATTTGCCTGGCTGGATTCTAGCTCCATGGGGCCCTGGGCTTCCTGTCTGCCCAGGTCACTGCACCATTCTTGCTTTGACTGCTGCAGTCACCCTGCCGCCCTGGAGGCCTTCCCCAGGCTCTGCATCTTCTCCAGTGACCTGGAAGGTCAAGGCCAGAGGCAGGGCTGTAGGTGCATGGTGGCCTGCTAGCTACCAGGTGAGCCTGAGCTGAGAGCTGGCTGCCCCAGGCCTCCTTAGTCCAGCAGTCCTACAGCAGCCCCTGCTGCCCCTCCTCCCAGGAAAGATCTACAGGGTGGGGGCTAGCTCTGGCCTCCGTTTGGGGGAGCAGCGGCCTCTCTACACCCGTTTCTGGTCTGGCCACGTGCATCTCGCCTTTTCTGTCTCTATGCCACATGTGCTTTTGCTCTTTTCCCCACCACAATTCTCTTTCTTCTGCTCTGCCTAACCCACCTTTCCCTCCTCCAAGCAACTCCCCTTCCAGCCTTTGTTGATCTCCATCCATTCATCTGTTTGTTGGCTCGTGCATGTATTCCTCAGTTCCGTTTACTGAGCAAATACTACACGCCTGCCATTGTCCTGAGTGCTGGTCGTACAAAGATGAGAAAGGCATGGTCCCCCCCCTCCCAGTCCAGCAGGAGCAGTGTGTGCTGGGGAGGAGGGACTCAGGAAGCAAGAGGTAGCAACTTCCTGCCCGGGAGAGGCGACCTTCTTACACAGCTTCATTCATTGAGGTTTCTTATGCCCCAAGCTCATGCTAAACTCTAGACATACATTCTTATAGCAGCCCTGGGATGCTGTAGGTATTACCATCCCTTTCTACAGACAAGGGAACTGAGGCAGGAAACGGTTCAGTGACTCCCACTGTTAGAAAGTCACTGGAAGGACTGCTCAGAGGTGGGCCTTATGGAACAGATGTGGACTGGGTAGAGAAGGAAGGCATTCGGGTCATCGGGACCAGCATGGGCAAAGGCCCCCAAGGCCGAAAAGCTCCCATAGCATCTGGCGAGCAGTAAGCTGGATTCCTGGAAGGAGAAGGTAGGGGAGCCACTTGAAGGAGATCGCATGTTTTCACACAGGTCATGGGGAGGAGCTGGTTGTGGTAGATGTGGTTGGACCTGTGTTCTAGAAGGACAAAGGACAGCATGGGCAACGTATCGGAGTAGGGAGTGCACAAGGTGAAGGCAAGAGGGACTCCAGTGTCTCAGGCTGAGGTAGGGGGGCTGGGGTCGAAGTGAAGAGGGCATGAGCCGGGGATGTGCATTGCGCCCTGTCCTGCTCCGGCCTCTGCTCAGCTTAGCTCAGCAGTCACCTGTGGGCACGTGTGTGGATCTCCTCCTGAGCCCTAGTGCTTAGGACCATGACTGAGCCCACAGTGGGGCCTGAGAAAGGGGGTGCTCAGAGGCTGAGGTGAGAATGAGGGTTCCCACACTTAATTTACTTGCCGATTCTGTGCTCTGATAACAGCAGCATTTCTTCCTCTCTTCTCTGAGAGGTCTGAGGCTTTCCCCTCAGCCTCCCTCACAGGCTGCTTAACTGGGATGACTGGGCCGTGTGACGCTTTGCATGGCGGCACTGGGGCCAGGTGGCAGCAGGGAACGCTGAAGACTTGGGGTCCGGACAGACAGTGCCGCTCACTCTCTGCTCCTGCCCCAGCCTGCCAGGCCCCTGCAGCACCACGCACGCACGTTCTCTCTTTCTTCCGAAGGTGGGCCTTAATGTCCTGGTTCAGAAAGCCAACAAGTTCACCCCGGCCACCCGCCTTCTTGTCCAGAGATTTGTGCCGTTCCCCGCCGTAGGTAAGACCTGCACCTGTGCCGAGGCGCATGCGCGGGTGGGCGGGCACCTGAGAGTCACACCTGGGTGGGAGGGGCTGCAGGGGTCTTGGGGAGTTGGACCGCCTTTGCAGACCGTTTCTGACGTCAGGGGTCTCCTGGCGTGGGTGACTATGCAGAACATGGGTGGACAGAAGTCAGGGTGAGCGGGGCCCCGCTGGCAAGCCCTGTGACCGAGATCCTGCTTTGAACACCAGAGTAGCCCACAGGCCCGCCAAAGAGCTAGTAGATAGAATGTGGTGGATCCCATGAACTTGGCTGGGAGAAATGTCTACACTAGCCTCGAACTGAAATTTAACATTTCCTTTCATTGTGACTGTAGGCAGCAAGCCACAATAATGAGAAAGTGGCTTTTTTACCCATAGAAATCACAGATATTTTCATGTCCCATTACAGTTGTTACGGGGATTCCAAAATACTGTTTATGTGCAACACTAAGTCAAAATTATGATATTTATTCAATCCGCTGGTAGGTCTTGTCTTTTAACTCATTAATTAAAGAGCATACCTGTTACTATACCACAATGAAAAAAATAGTTTGATAATGTATTCCAATATAATCCCTTTATAATCCTGTGTGTTTTGTGTCACGCATTTGGGGACATTATTTGGAGGGGGTGCATCAGCTTCTCCTGGTCCGTGACCGTCACAGGGATTCCTGGCACAAAAGAAGGCTCAGAGCGCTTTCTAGTCTAGTGTTCTGAGCTCATGGGTATTGTGGACCATTGAGGTTCTGGAGGCCTCCATTTGTAGTCAGGTAATTGTGGTACCTCTGTGTGTGTGTGTGTGTGTGTGTGTGTGTGTGTGTGTGTAGGGGATTTCACTGCCTTTGGCCAAGACTTTGATGGTTTTGGAGGCTCTGAGCTCCCAGGAGATGCCTTGGGCCATCCCATCAGGCCCAGCCTGGCTCTTGAGAATCCCACGCCTTGCTTGGAAGTGGGCGCTGCAGTAGAAAGTTTTTTAAAAACTGAAAAGAAACAGCATTGACAGAAGCATGAGGCAGTGTGTGATTCATCATCAAAAGAGAAGTATACACTTGAACCATGATACCAAGTTCAAGTGTGATGCCAGAGGACAAGGCCGGGGAGCAGCCCAGGAGTGGCACGAGGTCCTGTGACCTCCCGGGTGCCAAGGCTAAGGCTGAAGAGCCAGAGTCAGATCCAGGTTCATTGTCCCGATCTCATGCTTCACCTCTAGGGCTTAACTTCCCCACCCGTAAAATGGGAGTGCTGGTACCTACCTTCCTGTAGCCCAGAGCTGTGGGAGGATCAGACTACCACCGACCAGATTCCATTCATAGGAAAGTGCTTGGGAGCACCTGCAAAGCCCCTGCGAGGAGGTGGGAGATCATTACCTGACAGCCTTGTTCCTTGTTGGCCAGAGGCTAATGAACTCCCAGGCCCAGCTGCCCCGGTGAGCCTCAGCTGACCCAGATAATTGCTATAGCAACTCCACACTTTTAATGAACTCTCAGCTATTTCTGGCATGGGCCACTAATGGAATAACTCTTTAGATCTGACTTTGTTAAGGGGCCTAATTGAGCGAACAAGGCTGCCGATCTTGCGTTCCCCACTCTCCCGGGCTGGAGGGTCAGAGGCAGCCTCAGAAGGTGGGCGGCTCTGAGCTGCACTGGACTGGATCTGGGACTCGGCCGAGATGTAATCTGTCCTTGAGCCAAGCTGCAGACAAGGACTTTGCCACAGGTCTGTTCCAGCCTGGCTCTGCTGGCCATCTTGCTGGATGACCTTGGGGGTGGTCCTAACCTCTGGAGCTCCTTCAGGAAGAAAGACCCCACTTTCCGGTTTAACCCTGTCTGCCATCCCCACCCTCGGAGACTTTCTGATGCATTCCTCTTTGGGCTCCTCCTGGCTGATCTGAGAGGAACCTGGCAGGTCCAGCCACTGTTGAGGGCTCTTGAGATCTCCCTAGCCAGTTGCACAGGTTGCACACAATGTGGTTTGCCGTCCTGATAGTCCTAGTTTGCCAGGATCTTGAGAGCAGCAGATCCTCTCTGGCTGCTTCCTCAAGGCTGCTTCCCGAGTCCTGGCTGTGTGCCTACCTTCCTTCCACCCCTAGCCCCAGTTTCTCCTCACCTACACAGAGGCTTCCCCCTCCCAGGCCCCTGATGTCCTCCCAGGCCCGTCTACAAATGGTGCCTGCTGAGTCCCCCCTGGTACATGCCCACACGGTGGTGTGCAGGATAAACAAGCATGGCCCCTCACCGGTTTTGGGGCCCCTTGTTGTCTCAGGCTGTCCTATAGCCCATGCACGTGGCTACCCTTCACCTTATTCTCAGGCTTAGATGGCTTCTCTAGGCCTCACTGCATGCTGGCAGGGCCTCGGTCCCTACGGGCAATCACCCTGCTTTCCACGGCTGGCTAGGCCAGGCCACACCAACAGCAAGGCCACCAAGAAGCTTGCCCAGGACTTGCTTTGCCTGGTAGAGGGTCCATTGTCCTTCAGACCTTTGGGGAGGTAGGACTCAGGGAGCCTTTCGTGCCCACAGGAAGGAGGAGTTTGAAGTGACAGGATTAAGCCCTGGTTGGTGGAATGAGTGTGAGCGTCTGAGGGGAGGGGGGGTGGTGAGTGTAGAGCAGAAGGGCTCTTGACGGGGAAGGGTCCTGAAAGGGCCTGCCTATGTGCCCTGTGCTCAGAGATGACATCCCCACCCCCTCCTTCCTGGCCAAGCTGGGAACTCAGGCTCAGGGAAGGAGGAGGCTCCCGGGCTCCATTGATTCTTCCCATTGCCCTGCCAAGTGAGTTCTGCCCTGCTCCAGCCTGCAGTTTGGGAGACAGGAGGACACCTCCCTTCGCTGGGCCCCTGCTGCCCAAGAGTGAGCCTGAGACTCTAGTCACAGGACACCTCGTTTCCCAACTTGACCCTACTGCCCTTACCCCTCTCTGGCCTTGGACCAGCCTCCACTTCAGCCACTCCCCACTGGGATGTCTGTGACAGACTGTAGGCCTCCCCTGGGCCTGCAGGGGCCCTACCATTCTCCATGTGTTCCCCAGCAGGCCTCTGTTCCCCCTCGTTCCCCACATTGTCTCTCTGGGAGGACCCAAGGCAGGGTGAGCCATCCCCATTTTAAAGAAGAAGAAACACATCCCGACTCTGAAAGTTATCCTAAGTTGGCTACAGCCCAGACTGCAAAGGCCCAGCCCAGGCTACTTTCAGTCCCCTTGGACAGCCCCTCACCACCACTGAGAAACTGAGGGATCTGGCCAGAGGCACCCCACCAGGAGCACCCCACTTCCAGGCTGACCCGAGTTTTTCAGTGGGGGTTGTACGTGTGTGCATGCACACACGTGTGCCGAGCACGTGAGGAGCCCTGAGGACGCCCACTGAGCCCTTCTCTCCCTCACGATGGTTCCAGAGCCTTGCTTTGCCCTGGTCCAGAGCAGCCATCATGTTGGAAATCTTGGTTTCTATTTATACATGGAGATGCTAGGAGAGCCGGTGAGCCCAGGAGCATGTGTGCTGGCATCGGAATCGATTGGGGACTGGTAATTAATTTGTTTAGACCTTAATTAATTCTCCAGTTCTTTCTTATTTGTGGACTGTCACGCTTAATTGTGTTCAGGAGCTCGAGCTCAGAGCAGGCCCTCCATTAATTGATGGTTGCTGTGAGGTGGGAGTTAATGGTTTGGGGAGCTGGGCAAACAGTGTAATTAAAGGTCAGTCGAGGAGGCATTGGAAAAACAGCCCCTCCCCCCAGGTCCAACTGCCAGTCTCCATGAGCAGAGTCCATTCCAGGAGAAGCAGGCCCTGCAAACAGCCTTCTCATGAGGCCTTGGGCTGGGAGCTGGCAGGAGAGACCAGCGGGAGGAATGAGGGGTCGCAGGTGCCACGAGGGGACACTGGCAAGAGGAAGAGGCATGCATGGTGCAGGGCAGCTAGCCAGGGGCCAAGAGGGGGGATCCCCAGGTGTCCCCAGGCCAACACATCTCCGTACCAGTCTCTGCATATGTGTATGCAGGGGTGAGGGGAGGAAGCCCTGAAGGTCACACACACACCCTGCCCTACCCAGCTGCCTGGTCACATCCACTCCCAGCAGGGGCCTGTGGGCTCTGAGCTCCCTGAGGCAAGGCCTGAGCCTCAGCCTCCTCACCCCTTTGCCAGAACATGACTTCTTCCTGCACTGTCCGCAGTAGTCCCTTATGTTAAATGTCACAGCATATTCCATTCACCGGGGAGTCTGTTCCTCGGGATATCTGGGCAGTGCTTGGGAGAAGGTCTTCTGTCCACACATCTGGCCCACCCCATCTCCTCACTCCTTCCACCCCCCCAGGCCACTGGGGTCTTGGTGTCATGGATTCCCCCTTTGTGGCTCCTTGCTTGGTGTTCAAGCCATCTTGCTTGCCTTGTCTGGGAGATGGCCACGGCAGTATGTCCAAGCCCCAAGGGTTAGTCCTGGCCACCCCACCATGCCTCATCCCCGTGGTTAGAAGACAGCAGGGTGCACCTGTATTAGCCAAGCCTGGAATGTGCACTCCTTCCATTCGGTCAATGACAATGTGGCATCCACAGCCTTTAGGCTCCTCTGGTCCTTTCCTTGACCTGGCCTCTGGAGCTGTGGTAAATCTTTGACCTCCCATTTGCCTCTCTCAGGGGCCCCAGGCCTTTGCACATGGCCCTCTTTGCCTGGAATCTCAGCTCTTCCCATTAACTCAGCCCCACCTTCTGCCTTCTCTTGACTGCCAGGCCTTTGTTTCTCAGCTCAGACACCTCCTCCTCCAAGAAGCCCTCCCTGGTAGCCCCAGTCAGGGCAAGACCACAGCACCGTGTATGTGTCTGTGTGTCACCTGGACCTGCCCATTTTGTTCCCGAGTTTGCCTCCTTCATCAAACTGTGAGCTCCCCAAGACAGGGACTGGCTCTCATTCATCCCCAACCCCCAGGCTCACTGTATGCCTGGGACACACTGTTCAGTGTGGGTTTGTTCCGTGATCAAATGAGAGCTGGGCAGAAAGGCTTTGAAATTGGGTACCCATCGTGGGAGCCCACCACGATGACACTGGTGGTCACATTCTATGTCTCCTTGGACATTCATTCTGGGTTTGTTGTTGTTTTTCATTAAAAAAATTTTTTTGAATGTTCTGTTTTCTTATGTAAGTTTTCTCTAACACCGTCAGTCATGCTTTTGGTTGGCAAATCTAGGGTGGGTGACCAATGAGCCACCTTACCAGGTCATCCGGGTTACATTCTCCAACCTTTCTGGGTTGGATCTGGAAGGATGGGTGGACTGGGCTGGGTGCCATAAGCATGAGCAGCCCTGGAGCTGACATGGGCCCCCAGCGTGTGTCAGGGCCCAAGGAGACATGGGTAGGGAGGCCACGTTAGCCAGAGGGAAGTCTCTAGTGGGCTCTGTCTTCAATCTCGTCCCCTTCCGTTAGAACGGCCTTGGTCACATACAACTGTGGGTCGCATTCAAGGAACAGGCACAGCAACTTGGCAGGGAGTATGAATTCGTGGGCAAGAGGTGCGGGATCTCAGATTGCAAGTTTTGATGTAAGGCTTGCTGTTCCAAAAAATGTAGCTACACAAGTGTAGGCTTGCCCAAGACCTGAGTTGGCCAGAGTGCTAAGGATAAAGATCTGGGGATTTTGTGGGCTGTGTGCTCAGAATAGGTCTGCAGTGTGGTATATGGCTCTGAGGAGGCTCACTCAGACTTCAGCTGCATTACTAGAGACAGAGAGCCCTGAACAAAGGAGTCTGTTTGGTTCTGGACCCCACCTCTCAAGAGATGCTCACACATAAGTGGGAGTACGACAGCAGGATCTTCTGAAAAACTGACAGTCTTGTATTGCAGTGAGCTGCCTGACCCCCCACCCCCCCCACCCCCGGTTAGGGAAGCGTCCAAGTAGCAGCCTGGCCCAAAAAGCTAGAAGGGGCACTCCTGTGTGATCAAGTCATCTGTTCCTGGGCAGCTGGCCCCAGACCTGGCATACAGTAGGTGCTCAGTGAATGCTTATTGCATGAATGGCCTTCCGGGTCAGAGATTTTATAATGAGTGAAACGCGGATAGCAGAGAAATCTGCTTGGCTGGGAAACCCAAGGCAGGGGAGGGGGTTATGAATGTGGGAGGCTTGCGGGGGGGTGGGTGAGTGGGGCCTGTACGGGAAGGGCCAGGGCCAAGGGCTATCCGGGCCCTGGGTGTTAGCTTGGAGTTGGAGCTTTATCCTATGATTAATAGGGAACTACTGAAGAATTTTCAGCTAGGGAGCAACTGTGATAAAAGGGAGTTTTCCAGAAGATGAATGTGTTAGCAGGAATCTTTGTTGAAGTGATCCTGAACTTCAGAGTCGGCCTACACCTAAATTTACAGGCTGATTTTTCAGTCCCGAAATTCCCAGTCCTGAGTGTGTGACACGTTAGGATGGGTTGTGAAACCCTCTCCAAATTCTCAAGCTATTTAAAAGAAAATCTGTGTCTTATACCACTGCCTTTCGGGTGGAGTATTGGAGAATATCATGAAATCAGGCAAATACTAGGGTGCACGTCCCTGTTGGATAATCATCCCTCCTCCAGAGGCAGGGCTGGGGCTGTGTTCCAGTGGGACTGGCATGAGCGTGTGTGTGTGTGTTTTGGGTGGTGACGTCCATCCATTTCCACTTGTAGCTACACCGAGTGTGTCTGGCAAGGGCCATGAGAGCCTGGCTGGAGTGGTTGTTGCCTCTGGGGAGGGTACGGGGAAGCTAAGGGCCAAAGGTTGGAAGGAGACTGGCTTTATTATTTACACTTCTACACAATTTGAATTATTTACTGTGTGTGCATATGACCCACAAGGTAGGAGAGAGAGTGAGAGAGGAAGCAGAGTGGGGAGAACTTTGACCAGGGTCAGTCTGGACCCAAGATGGGAGCTTGTCTCCTGGTTGCCACTGGAATGTTTTTGTTTTCGTTTTTCTCATTAAAATGGTTCTGTTTTTTTTCCCCTTGATAATATATGATTGTTTTCTAAAGTAAACAATCCTACTTTGCTCTCCATAGTAAGTCTGTGTATATCCCTCCAAATCTGAGTAAACATCTAAAAATGTAGCAATCTCTATTTATTGTATCTCTATATAACATAAATGTGCCTGTATAAATATACATTTAATATAAGTGAGATCATACATGTGTACTGTTCTGTAAACTGCATCTTAATCTCAATAAGTTTTAGATGTCTTTATAGGGCTGTCCTAAAATCTCAATGTATCCTAAGAACCACAATAGTACCACACTACACAGCCTTGTACGTGTGCCCCTGTGTACACAAGTAGGAGCTTCCCCAGGACAGAGGTTTTCAAACAGCCACCTGAGCGGGGAGGGGGGGCTTTAAAACATGCAGAGACCTGGACCCTATCTCAGATTTAGTTTCAGGTGTGCATCCAGTGTCGAGAATCACGGTACCTAGAAATGGAATGGCCATGTCAGAGGGCACATGCACACCTAGCTTTGCTGCATATTGCCAAATGAGCATACTGGCTTTTTATTCCACCTGCGAGGATTACATTTTGGTTTCCCTACATTTGGTGTTATCAATCTTGAAAATTTTTTGTCCATCTGAAATGGTTCTTTTCTCATTTTAATTTGCATTTTTCCAATTCCCAGAATGGTTGAGAATTTTTTTCTTAACTTTATTGGGTGTTTGGGTTTTCAAATAGAGAAGAGAGAAAAGGGGCACCTGGGTGGCTCAATTGGTTAAGCATCTACCTTTGGCTCAGGTCATGATCCTGGGGTCCTGGGATTGAGCCCCTCATTGGGCTCCTTGCTCAGCGGGGAGCCTGCTTCTCCCCTGCCTGCCATTCCCCCAGCTTGTGCTTACTCTCTGTCTCTCTCCCTCTTGCTTGCTCTGTGTCAAAAAAATAAATAAAATATATATATTTTTTAAGATTTTATTTATTTGACAGAGATCACAAGTAGGCAGAGAGGCAGGCAGAGAGGAGGAAGCAGGCTCCCCGCTGAACAGAGAGCCCGATGTGGGGCTCGATCCCAGGACCCTGAGACCATGACCTGAGCCGAAGGCAGAGGCTTAACCCACTGAGCCACCCAGGCGCCCCCCAAAAAATAAAATATTTTTAAAAAATAAAACCTTAAAAAAGAGAGAGAAAAGAAAACCCATATTTCATACCATACACAAAGATAAATTCCAGAGACACCTAAATGTGAAAAGTACAATGTTTAAAGCTCCTAGAAGAAAATATAGATGAACGCTGGGGAGGAGCAGAGTTTTTTGATGACATGAAAAGCGTATAGCAGAGGGGGAAAGGATTGCTTATTTGATGACATGTTATACTATATGCCAGAAGTCAACAAAGTGAGGAAAAAGAGCCGCACACTATTCGTAAACCATTTAACTGATGAGGATTAGTCTCCAACACATCCAAAGAACACCCGCAGATAGATTTTTCTCTAGATTAAAAAATCTATCTTTGAGTTCATGTTCATTGAGTTTTTACTATTTCTTTCACGAATTCCTACTGAAATATTTTTGGGGTGATTTTGATGACTACCTTTTTCTTAACAAGTGTTAAATCTCTTTATACATTTTATGAATATTTTTGGCCAAAAGTACCAGACCCAAGCTAGCTTAAACTAATAAATGAAGGTATTACCTCACAAAGGTCGAGCGCCGAGTGAGACACCCTGGGCCCTTCCTTCCACCTCTGTGCTCTTCAGCCCCTTTTGTGTCCTAAAATGGCAGCAGGAAATCCAAGCACCACACACAGACCCACCACAGCCCAGACGTCAGTCAAGAGGCTCTGCCTGCTGCCTCTTCCTCAATGAGAGAAGACTCTTCCTGGAAGTCCCCTGCAGACATCCCTCATTGGCTGGGGCTGGTCACATGTCCCTTCCTCCATCCATCACTGGCAAGGGAGGGATTTACTATAATTAGTTAAGACTCATCCCCTGGGAGTAGCATAGCTGTTGGGAGTCAGTCACCATGACCCTCTGCTAATGAGGAGTAGCGGCTCTTTGTCACATAAAATATATTTTCCCAGCTTCCTATTTCTTAAAAGTCACAGATATCAGGGGCCATATTTCTCAATGCTTAGATGCCTCAGTTACAAGGGGCATTAATACAATAGCCTTTCGGAAGAGGAGAGAACTGTATTCCCTGCTCATGTGAAGGAATAAACAAGCCTTCACCACACAATCAATCTGAGTCACTTTCTTCAAGATCAGAGTTTGAATCTGAGACTCGCTCACATTCTCCACTTCTCTTTTGGACTTGGGTTGTTAAACCCAGCATCACGGCCACCACTGCTTTCTGTAACCCTGCTCCTAGTCTTGGCCCTTTGGGCCCCTTTAAAACCAACAGTATAATTTCAAAGCATAGAAAAATATGGGGGAATTTTCTTTTTTGGTCTGCATTTCCTACTTGGTTATATTTGTGGTTTCATATTTTTTTTCTTTACTTGAAGGAAAAACTATTCCTGAAGTTAATCAGCTTCTTTAGGAAGTTTCTCACCTATAGCCCCCGAAGTGTGGGAACCATGAGTAGGTCACACCAATCCCTGATGGCTTTCAAATGTCTATGATCTACTTAGGAAGTTTGGCCGTTTCTTTTCACTTCTTAGACAAGGAAAGCACAGTTATATTCTCATTACAAAAATTCAAATGGTATTTAGAAAAACAAGGTTAAAAAAAAAAAAAGAAGGTGGAAGTCTTTCAACAACCCCTAATTCCTAAATTTAGTTCCCTTCCCAAGGGAATCACCGTGTGAGGTGTGAACCTTCCGGAATGTTACCTGTGGATTTCCGGGCACACAGTAGGCGCACGCATCCCAGTTATGAGGTTTTACATAGAGTTAATCACCCTGTACGTACTCGGTAGCTTTCTTCACATAAGTTTGTTTTGGAGATCTTCCCATGTGAGTTCCCTAATGGTGGACATTTAGGTTGTTTCTAATTATTTGCTCTTACAAACAGTGCTATAATTAACATCCTTGTAAATGTCTCTTTGTGCATATGGGCAAGCATTTCTTTAGGGTAGCTATCTATGGTTTGGCAATTTCTGCTGTCTTTAATTGCATTGCCTGGTATCTGGCAGACGATCTTCTGCATGTACAATAACTTTTCATGTCCGTGCTCCATTATAGTGTAAGTTCTAAAAAGATGTTTTAGGCAACAATTAGGAATCTAAGTTTAAGTTCAGATTCTGTGCAGACTGCTATGGGTAGCTGAGGTGACACTTGAATGAACCTCTACACGTGGCCAAGTTTACACATGCACCGGCCGCGGGTAAGGGCTTCCGCTCCCTCCACCCCGACGTCCGTTGTAAGGCACCTCATGACTTCTAAACCATTATAATGTGGGGAAATGCCTCTTAGAACCAAAGAGTGAAGATATTTTGTTGTCCCCAAAGGAAAAGCCCAATAGCCCACGGCTTCCCCTTTGTGTTTGAATGGTCCTGTCCTGGGAGTTGCAGTAACTGCTTTACTGAAAACTCATTTCTCCCACGGGTGGGCATGTTTCTTGACTCCTAACCCCGCCAGTCCGTGCCTCCGTTCCTGTGGTAGATCAGGGGGTAGGCTCCCCCGTTGTCTCCTTTTGCAGGACTTTTTTTTTGCACATTTGTCTTTCTGTCTACTGCTCTCTCTTCTTCCCTGCACTGTCCCTTTTACACAGGGTGCTTCATTAGCTGTTCGCAATCTGCATGATTTTGCATCACGATGGGTCTGATGTGAGAACATCTGCAGCAGTCAAGAGCATATTTTCCTCAGGACTTGACACTGAGCTTGCCATCAGTGTGAAGCGATCTCCCTCTCTCTCCCTCTCTCATCTTGTGACATCTCTCAGCAGAGCTTCTCCAACATCAGTTATGCCTGAGTCTTGAATGGCGTCAATCCGAGTTGAAAATGTGCCAGCTTTCTTAACATGATCACTAACAGACTGCTTAATTAACCTGCTGATACTGTCAATAATAGATCTTGCTGGTGTGCTAGAAAGGAGACCCATGGCCCATGGCTGGTCTCTATTTCTCTCTCTTTTTTGTTTGCTTCGGCTCTCAGTGCTCGTGACTCGGGAGCTGGACTTGCCAGGAGTGGGATAGGAGGGATCAGGGAGCCTCAAATGGAATACGGCAGAAATGAATGCTCTGGATGAGATCACAGAAATGAAATCACTGAGACCGTCTCGTGTTCTCATTGCTCAAAGACGGGGATAGCTGGTCGCCTATGCATACAGCAGGTGCTCAATAAAATGGTCCACCAGTGTAGGTCCAACAGAATATACTGCAGGGCATGTGCCATTTGAGTAGTCAGCAAGAACTGTGGGCTCCTCTGAGGGAGGGAGCTGGGGGTGCCATCATTTTAGGGTGGTTTTTTAGGATTTTCTCTGTCTTTTTTCCATCCAGGTAGCTTAGAAGAGAGGGCTTACTCGTGCCTGAACTGTCTTTGAGGGGCTGAGGGGAAGGACACTGGGTTTTCACTTCTTTTCCTGCTGTGTGTTTCATCCCAAGTGGTTTTGTGTTTGAACCAAAGTCCTACTCCATCTGCTCTGGCTACATTCTACACTGGAAATGGCAGAGAGCGAGCAAGATGCCACCATGAGTCTGGGACTGGTGAACCACCACTTCTAAATAATCTCTTCTTTGTCCCCTGCACCTGTGCCCACATGGGCACGCCTTGGGGCTAGAGATGTTTCAGCTGTCCCTGGCTTTCCTATCCTGGTGGGGGCTTGGGTGCAGAAGCTGACGTTCCGTGTGAGCTCAGCCAGTGCCCAGAGATTCCATAGTGATGCTAAATGCAGCAGGTCCTTTTATAACCAGGGAAGCCTGGTAAGGGTGGTGGCATAGGGTCACAGAATGAGCTGGTGGCTCCTGACTTCAGGCGGATTCTCACCACCTGGACCACATTCCTTTAGCTTTGCCTCTCCCACAGCGGCAGTGCTGGTGTGGTAGTGATGTAAGCAGTTCTCAGAGGGCAGAAAAGCCCAATATCTTCTCCGGTAGTTTTGTTGGATCTCCTGGGAACCACGGGCCTGGCCGCCCCAGAGGCGTGAGGTATGCAGAGTGGTCCTGCCGCCACTAGAGGGCGAGGCGCTAACACTAGGCCAGGTGTCCACTTCCCAAGGCCACTCTGGGGGCCATTCTGGGCCCTAACACCTGGGCTGGCAGCACCCAGGGCCCACAGGGGCTTACCCCTGAGAACAAGAAGGGCAAGATTCAGAGCCAGGACTGTCACTCAAGCCCCACTGGCCCCAAATCCAGGCTCCCAACCTCTCCTTCCTTACTTCCAATTCACCTTCCCTCTTATGTCTGTCTCTATGGAAGACGAGGGTTTCTCAATGTCAGCACTACTTGCATTTCGGACCAGATAACTCTTTGTGGTGGGGACTGTGCCCTGTAGGATGGTGAGCAGCACCTCTGGTCTCTCCGCCATAGATGACTAGCCACCCCCACCCCAGGTCGAGATCATCAAAAACGTCTCCAAACCTTGCCATATGTCTCCTGAGCTCGCCCCTGGCTGTGTGAGGCAGGTGAGCGATGCTGCTGGGAGGACAGGAGGGACCGGCTGCAGGAGAGGTCTGCCCATGGTTACCACTGCGGCTGAGTGTCGTGTGGAAACACAGGAGCTACTCAAGGACGGCATATGTGCTGTAAATACATTTTAGAGCTGTATTCGGTTTCCTGCTTTGCTTCTCCAAAGACTGCAGAACATCTTGGCCCTCCTCTCTGTTTATTCCACCTCCCCACCGTACTGAAACAGGAGACTGAGGCTCAGAGACCCTCAGGGCCGCAAGCCGCCCCTCACCTGCGGCACCCCGTGCCCCAGCTGCAGGCACCCTTGCTGCCTGCTCCCCAGCCTTGGCTCGGGCACCAGGAGCATCTGCGGTCCTCCTCCTACTCCACCTGCCCACTAGGCCCGGCAGCCCCACAGCTCCCCAAACCCTCGTGCCCCCCCACTGGAGGGAGTGGGGAAGCAGCAGGTGTTGATGCTAATCAGCGTTCACAGCCCAGAACTGCAGTCGCTCCCAGGCTCACACACTCCCCAAAATTAAACACTCATTATACAAAATTAATTGACATTAATTAGCAAAAATTAAAACTTTAAACACAGCAAGGCGCTTTGGGGGGAGGAGTGAAGCAGGCGGCCTCCACATTTGTCACCCCCCCACTCCCCATGTGCCCACCACCCTCAAGTCCCCCCACTTTTAGCCTGGAGCTGGGTTGGGGGAAGTCAAGCTAGGTCAACCCCAGCCCGGCCCTGCGAGTTCCAGTTGAGAGGAGCAGAGGGAGACTCCTGGGGGCTGGCCACCAGCTGACATGCGGCCCCCAAGCTCTGGCATCCAACATTTAACTGAGGAGCCAAGAGCCCCCCTCTCCCCACCCCCTGCCTCAGCCCAGGTCTGTCATGATCTCGTTGCCCAGGGACGGAACCCAGCCATCTGAAGTGACACTGTAGAAGGCTGGCCTTTATCTCTGCCTGACCTCCCTCCCCGGACCCTCCTGTCTCCTGGGTCCACAGAAGTTTAGTTCTGTCCCACTTTGCTGTGTGACCTCAGATAAGTCACCCGCCTCCCCTGAGCCTCACTTTTCCTTCCATATGATGAGGGGGCGGTGCTGGGAGAGCACTAAGGTTCCTGCCTGCTCCGACACCTGCTGTCAGAGAAGCAAATCTCTGGGGACTTGGTTCTCTCTGAGGAGCAAAGGGCTGAATGGTGGGGGCGTGGGGGGTGGAAGGCGCTCCTCAGGAAAAGACCCAGAAAGGCAGCCCCAGGGACGGAATTGCTGATGACAGAACATGTGGCACTGGCAGAGCGTCTTCAAGCCAGGGAGCCCTTGCTGATGGACGTTCACTTTGCCTGCCTGCCAGGCCCACCCCTGGGGAAAGGCAGGCAGCTCCCTTGAAAACTGGTCGCTCTCTAGCTCCTGAACCTTGTCCCCTTCCTCCCTCCCACTGGTTATTTTCTGCCTTAGCTCACCAGGTTCTCAAGGGTCCCTGAGTCCCTCAGCAGGCTAAGGGAGGGCGATGAGCTGCAGAAACATACTTTCACCCATTGTGTCCGAACGCAGACGCTACACTTCCTTGGGACTGTTGCTGCTAGGGGCCAAGAGGCTTGGGTGCAGCCTAGTGACTTTCTCCACCAGCTAGAGCAGCATTCTCCCCTCTCACTCCTGCCCCCTGCTCCCCTCTCTCTCTCCAGCCAGTGCCAACATCTGCAACGTGGTCCTGATGCGGTATGGGGAGCTGGAGGAAGGCATTGATGTCCTGGATGGCGATGGCAACCTCGTGGGCTCCTCCAAGATTGCAGCCAGACACGTGGGTCATCTGGGGGGCTTGGGGCACCTGCGGGGAGGCCAGAGACTGGGAGAGGGGTTCGTTCCTCTGGGGCTTCTCTGTGTCCTCTGGATCTGCTCTCCTTGACCCACCCTGCCTCTCATCTGCATCAGCCCTGGGCCTCCAGGTCTGGCTGAAGCCACACCTGTCCCCACATGGTCCTTCCTCCCCATCCATCATTACCACCGCAAGACACCCCATCTCTTGTCCCAGCCCCTCAGGACCTGGCTTCTCAGATCTGTTAATTGGAAAGGGCAGAGGAGATGCCCTAGAGCTTTCTTTCCCCCAACCCCAGGACCCAGGGTGCTGCTCCCTGGGCCTTCATGTCCTCCCGGGCCAGAAGAGAAGGC
This sequence comes from Lontra canadensis, assembly GCF_010015895.1. Classification (NCBI taxonomy): domain Eukaryota; kingdom Metazoa; phylum Chordata; class Mammalia; order Carnivora; family Mustelidae; genus Lontra; species Lontra canadensis. The sequence continues at coordinate 677,534 of NW_022631044.1, forward strand.
ATAGATGCAGGTGGCTCGCCGTTCTGGGCTACCAGGGGATTCTGCAGGTGCTGCCTCACAAGGGACCCCGTGTGGCTGAGGTGGGGGTTTGGGGAAGAACAGCTCACTGCAGGAAGGCCCTCTCCCACCTCTCATTTCACCGGCCTCACCCACTCTGCCAACTGTAATTTTTTTAGAAAATTCTAGCACTTTTGTCTTTTTCCCCATGCTTTCCTGGCCTTTGCCCCAGTGGTGGTGACTGGCTTGTCTTCCTCTGGCCTCTGAGAGAGGGCATGGGGGTCAGCCATGAGTAGCTGAGCATTCACCGCTGGCCCAGCCATTACCCCTCATCGGCTCCAGCGATGGCCCCCAAGCCTCACCTGTCAGCGAGACCTTCTCTCTAATCCCCTACTCGGGGAAGACCCTTCTCTTGTCCCAGTGCTCCCCTCCCCACTGGTCTCAGAGAAAGTGAGTGCCCATCCAAGGCTTGGGAGGGGCAAAGGGCTCGGTGGCCCCAGGGCCTGTGCTGCACCCTCTGCTTCCTTGTGCTGGCTCTGGGCACCCCCATCATTCCCATAGCTGTCTAGGAGATTGGAGGGACCTTCTCCCAGGCCTTCCAGAGGCTGATCATGAAGGACTCAGGTTCCTGAGAGAAATTTTCAGCCCTAAACCACTCCATCCTTGAAGGGGATTTGGCCTCAGTTTCCTACCCAACCCCAACCCCCCATCCAAGCCTGGTGCTGCCCCTGATGTGCTAAGAAGGAGGCCAGCCATGGTAACTCTCTTCATGGTGCAAACAACAGGGAACCCCAGGCTCTTCTTCAGCCCTGGGCTTCCCTCAGCTTGGCCAGGTGAGCCCCTTGTGGTCTGGGAGCTATGAGCTATTCCTTGAGTCTGCTCTGAGGACCAGGAGCCCATGGCCTTGAAGGAACTCCCCACAGTGACCATCAGGGTGCAGACCGGCCTCTAAGCTGTGCCTTGACCCTGCCCCCACTTCCCAGGAATCCCGAGGGAACTCCCAGAGCAAGGACCCCAGCAACCCCATATGGAGACACAGCAAACATTCAGCACAAGCATTTCCTGCTTACAAAGCTGACCTCTTGTCACTGAGAAAGGAGCCAGGAGATGCAAGATCCTCCAAATCGTTGTGTTTAAGGGGTGTCAAGAAGGGGGAAAAAAAAAAAGTCAATCCCAGAATCTCTGTCCTCCTTCAGCACCAAGAGACTCACGCAGCTCAGCCGGTCCCAGCTGTTTATTCCGGTCCTCCCAGCACCTGCTTTGTTCTTAGAGCATCTCGAGTCCTCCATATGCTTCCTCCCCAGCCCCTGAGCCTGCCACCCAGGCACTCCCCCTGGGCACAGGCCCCCTTCCTGGGACCGCTTCTGTGTTGCCACCCCTCCCCAACACGTGGCAGGTGACACAGATCTGCTCTTTTCAAATCTGCGCGGTGGGAAGATGGGGGTGGCTCTCCTCTGGTATTCGGAATCAGGCTTCGTGAGCAGCTCCCTGAATCATCCCATCCCGCCAGATGTGCTTAGCAGCGGCACACATACCTAGGGGGCTCCAGACAGGGCTTCACTGCCAGGTGGCCGTCCCCCACTCCGGGGAGCTCTGCTCACCACAGCTTCTGCTTGCCCCTCAGGCCCTGCTGGAGACGGCGCTGACACGAGTGGTCCTCCCCATGCCCATCCTGGTGCTCCCCCCGATCGTCATGTCCATGCTGGAGAAGTGAGTTGGGGCAGCCAGGAGAGAGGGGCCATCCCTGGGGAGGAGGGTGAGAGGGAACGGGAACCAGCTGGCCCAGGGCAGGGGACGGGAGCAGCTGGCAGCCTGCCCTGCCCGAGTTCGTTCAGACACTCCCCGGCAGTGCCGCTGGAACTGGGAAGTAGGAGGATTATGGCAGGAAGACCAGATTTGGGTTAGGACCACGCTGTTCAGACATCCCACCACGAGGCAACTCACCACCTCACTGAGCCTCAGTTTCTCCTTTATAACATCCGAGTAGTACTAACCTCCCTGCCTTCCCCCAAAGCATGTTCTGAGAACGCGTAGTCGTCATGACTATAAAGCTAGAAGGGGACACGATCGTAGGAACGATGCCGTGATCCTTTTAATGAGTGTGAGGTTGAATCATGAAGAAGAAATGAAGCTTGAGGGGCAGGTGAGGGGCCAAAGGGAGGAACCAGAGCTGACCTTCACGTAGGTTTGGGCAAGCTCTGAGGGTCAGGGTGAGTCTTGGGGGATGGCAAGGGGCTGAGGAGGGTTCTAGGTGGAGACAGCAAGATGAATACAGGCCCGGAGGTGCAGAGTCCAGGCTCACGCAGGTAGGAGGGAGGCGGGGAGCACCTCAAGGCATAAGGACAAGTTCAGGGGTGCTCTAGCTGAGGCTTGAAAGCGGGACTTCCCTATTCCCACAGTACGGTTTATAATAATAGCTAATATTTATCAAGTGTTTACTCCAGTGCCCTCTCAGCCAGGTCTCTGCCCAAATGCCAGCTCCTCAGACAGTCCCTCCCTGACCACCCCATCGAGATCATAGCACTAGGACTCCCTCTTCCCTCCATTGCCTTATTTGTATTCATAGCTCTTAGCAACATCGGAGACTCTTTACCTAGCTGTCCGTTATCTGTCTGGTCCACTAGAATGCCATCTCCATGGAGGCAAGTTCCTTCTTTTTATCTATGGCCCTGCGCAGCATCTGGCACAATTCCTGGCATGTAGTAGAGGCGTAGTGTTTGTCGGATGAGTGAGTGATCTCATTTACCCATCACGACAGTATGGCTATCGTGTACAGAGGTAAGTAGAATAGTCCCATTTCACAGACGAGGAAAGCAAAGCAAAAAGAGGTTATGTCATCTGCCTGTAGGAATCCAATAGGAAATGACAGAGCCAGGAGGGAGCTGGGAGTGCAGGTGCAAAGCTGGGCTCTTCTGCCACGCGGGCGGCTTCAGGGCTTCGAATCACATCACCTGATCAGCATGTCTTTGCATCTTGTCCCGCATGGAGACAGGACAGAAGCAGATTTGGGGTCCTGGTCTCAGGAAGCCTCTATTTTGATAGGAGAGATGGGCATGACCCACACACAGATCAGCTGGAGGTGGGACTGGGCAGTATGTAAATGGACCCAAGGTGACCTTGAGGGGAGGGAGCACTAGACTGGAGAAGGGCTGCCGCTGACTCTGAGAGCAGGGCAGGATTTCTGTGGAAGGCTGGCTTTCTGGGCAGGGTGTGGGTCCATTGTGTGGGGAATTGAGGAGTCTATCTAGCCAGACGGAAGCAAAGTGTGCTCGCTGGGACCTGCTGACGGGGAGCCCTGAGTCCAGCCAGGGAGATGATCCCTTCTTCCTCATGGAAGAGGGGGAGTTGTGGGAGGGACCTGAGCATGTGACATGTTGAGTATCAGGATTCAAGAAAACCAGTCTCATGTGGGAGATCTGGGAGAGGAATTGCTCTGGTGCCCACGGCCCTTGAGTCCGTAGCTGCCTTGTGAACCCAGGCTTTCCCCCAGCCCGAGTGACTGTGAATGACTGCCAGTGCACAAGAGGAGACCACCAGGCAAATAAGGAAGGCCGGGCTTCTGTCTTCAAGGCTGCCGAACCCTGGGCCTGGGGTTTTATCTGTGATGCCTTTCCATTTGGCATCTGAGTTGGGTTTGCTGGAAGTGGAGTGGAGGGATGGTGAGTTTGGGAACTTAAATAGCCTGGGGAAGTTGGCTGGGATTTTCTAGTTCTAAACCTCCTGGCCTGGGATCTTCCCAGGGTCCAGGCAGCCATGGGTCTGGCTCAGCTTGGAGTCTGAAGAAGGCCCTCAGGTAGGTGGAAACAGGTTGGCTATTTGGTTCTGGAAGCCCTGTACTGGGTTAGTCCTTCTCTGATGTGCCTGAGAGGGTCTCTGAGGAAGAGAAGCAGTGGAGCTCAGGGACCCTGACCAGTATCAAGACCTAGGCTGTGCCCTCAAGGACTTAGTAACCTCACATCCATCCAGCGTAGCACAACTGGTTGACAGGACAGGCAGGGCTGTGTAACGATGCCAGCTGAGTCTCCTGGAGGGAACATGAAACTGGGGTTCCTGCTCCAGCACGTTTAGGCTAGGCTAGTCAAGGAGACTCCCCTGGCCTCAGTTTCTCCCCTGGGGAAGGGCAATGCAGGGGCTCCTCCCCTCTGGGAGCCCTGGTCGGTGAGAGAGTCGGGACAGCCAGGGGAAGAAGACAAAAGAACACTTACAAAGCAGGCTTCTTGCAAATTAATGGAGTGCAAACTAAGATTGCTCCAAGTGCTGAGGGAACTCACGGCCGTGGGGAGACAAGCTGTCGTGTGGTACAGTGGCCGCCTTGCTCTGCCTCTGGCCTCAGCTCCTCCTCGCTGGGAGGAGCACCCCGAGACAAGGTCCCTGGGGTTCCTGCTAACAGAAGAGAGGTGGGAGGGAGCCCAGCGTGTCCAGGTGTCCCTGTCTCTAATCTAAGACCCAGAGGGCAAGAGTCTCAAGTCAGAGACAGAGGAGCCTCCATCCCCAGCCCAGAGCCCTGGGGGAGCACCGAGGGTGTACCCCCCTCCAGCACACACACTGTACCTTCCCTCGGGCTGAGGGCACCCACTCCAGCTTTACCCTCCTGAGAAGGAAGCTGGTGTTCTCCTGGGCCTGGGAGATCCATCCTTCCCCATAATGCCACAGTCTCAGGCAGGTGCCTCTGCTCTCTCCCCCCAGCCCTGCATCCCTCGCCCTGGAGTTCACCTTCCAGTCAGATGGGGTCTCAGTGGGGCAAGGGTTCCGGGGCGTCCTCCACTGTGGTTCCTGAGGCCGCTCCCCAGCCTCCCTCATTCCCTGGGCTCCGGGTCTTTCCTTTCTCCAGGCTTTCGCACACACGCACATCTCTCCATCTGCATATTTCAACTCCCCCAGCTGCCTTTCCCATCCCTCCCTGCCATTTCCCTCTCCTCCTCCCCTCCCCCGTCCTGCTGTGTTCACTCTCCCTGCTCAGGGCTGGGATTTCAGGGGTTCCTGTTTGGCTGAAGTCTCAGGACTGCCTGCTTCCTGAGTTAGGAGCACAGGTCTGGGGCATCCTGGACCCCTTTTCCAGGGCAGATTTCAGCCAGCCACCCCTGAGAGAGGAGCCAGGGTCACAGCCCTGTGTGGAAGGAGGCTGCCTGGGGTCCCTGCTGGGAGCTCCTGAGGATGGAACCCATGGCCCGTCCCTCATCTGCTGGGGAAGAAGCTTCACTCTTTCTCCCCATCACCCTCTTTGCCCTTGGTGCCCCTCCAGTCTATGCTGCCAGGGACTTCCACACCCTCCTCTCCCATTCCCCCTGCTCTGATTCCCCACCAGGGACTGAGGTTCGGGTCACTGTCACAGCTGATCAGGAGGGTAGCCCAGCCCTCCACAGCCTCTTGGTGGGGGGCGCTCCTATGTAAATCTGGACAGTGAGCCTGGGTCCCCACCTCCTTGTCCTACCAGAGGAGTTGATCTCAGTTGAAAAGGTCTCAGAGCCCCTATCAGCCAACTGACTGTGACTCCCAGGGAAACCAGGAGGACCCGGGACCGAGTCAGTGGGGGGGTATGAGGCTCCCCTGGAGAAGGGAGAGATGATGGGGGCACTGGACTAGGCTGAGGGGAAAGTCGATCTGGGCCTTGACCTGCTGCTCTTAATCCTGTGAAACTGCCCTCTCTGATAGCCCATTTCAGACTGAATTCAACAGCTGGCAGGTCTTGGGATCTGGGCCAGTGGGAAGGGCTAGAGGACAGCATCGTTAGGATCCTTCCTCCTTCTTGCACTAACAAGAGCAAAAACAGCAACAATAAGCCACAGTTACTGTGCACTTACTGTGTCCAGGCCTCTTATCTGCATAGAATTTACAAGTGATTGGAGCTTTATTAGTACCTTAGCAGAACACCCCGGACCAAGGTTTCTCCAAAGTGTGGTCTGGGGATCACCTGTTTTAGACTCATGGAAGGCTGTTTGAAGTGCAGATTCCCAGTCACAGCACCAACAAAATGGAGATCTCTTCGGGGTAGGGGGCCCTTGGGGGTCGGCCTCGTGAAGCAGGTGCCTAGACACCAAAGTTTGAGAATGGTGGCTCTCAATTTTGCTGTCTGCTCAGGGCCAGCTGCTCTTGGGATTCTTGTCCCAGGAGGTGAAGGCGGGGTGGGGTTTGCCTGCCCCCACCCACTGAGGCCTTGCCCCCCAGAGGGTCTCTCACCTGCCTGTAGCCACAGCCAGCCCTGTTGCAACAGGAGAGGGCCAGACAGAGCCTGATTACATCCTCTCCATCCCAGGAAGCCGGTCCCAGGCATGCGGAGGCCAACAGTTATTGAGGTCAGATGTAGTGCCCACACAACATCCCCTAGCAAAGAGTCCCGTCACCCATCCTGCTGGCACAGCTACTCCAGGGCCTAGAGGGAGGCTTTCCATATACTCCTCCCTCCCAGGAATCCTGTTGTGGGGGGTGGGGGCCTGCTGTGACACGCTGGCCATGACCTTGGTGAAGGGTTCTGAGGGCAAGAGCTGGGGGCGGCGCAGAGTGATAGCACTCGCAGGGAGTCAAAAGCCCAGGCAGCAGCCCGGCCTGCCTCCTGCAGACATGGCCATGACCTTGGGCAGCAGCCCAGCCTGCCTCCTGCAGACATGGCCGTGACCTTGGGCAGCCCAACCTGCCTGCTGCAGATGTGGCTATGACCCTGGGCCAGTCACTGCCCTTCTCTGTGGCTCTTGGATAAAACCAGACCAGGTGGTCAGTGGGGTGTGTTCTGTTCCCGTACTTGGCTGTGTGTGTACGTGTGTGCGTGCTCGTGCATGTGTCCCCGTGTGTGTATATATGTGTGTGCAGGCATGTGGGTGCCATATGTCTCCTACCCTGGACCTGGCTTCTACTCTGGCTTGTTCAGTATTTTCTTTTGCCCTGCCCTTGAGGACCATCTTTCTCTGTTGTAAATCTCCCCAGGGGTGGGGACTGACAGCCTCCTCTTGTGTCTCCCCCACATGTGGCCTTCTTTGCACAGGGGTGGACACAGGGTGCAATGGGTGCCCCCCAAGTACTCACTTATGATGTGTGATTGAGAGTTCAAGCAGCAATGTCCTTCAGGAGAGGGCCTGGGGAAAAGGGTGCCAACTGGAGAAGGCCCCAAAGACAGAATTCCACAACTATTTAGCTACATACGGACTGGCACTGGCCCAGGACCATGCTGCCCGGGCCCTGGGACCCTGAGTGGGACACTGCATGGTGGCTGGCAGCCAGCTCAGCCTGTCTTCTGGTCTCATGGCGCTCCCTCCTCTCTTCCCCACAGGACAGCTCTCCTGCAGGCACGGCCCCGGCTCCTCCTCCCCGTGCAAAGCCTTGTGTGCCTGGCGGCCTTCGGCCTGGCCCTGCCGCTGGCCATCAGCCTCTTCCCGCAGATGTCAGAGGTCAGTGCAGGGAGGGTGGGTGTGGGGAGGGCAAGGCAGGGAGGGGTGCAGTGTTTATTAACAGGAACTTATTCAAGTCCAGCTCCTTAGCCCAGAGCTAGGCACCAGGGTTAGAACCACAAATGAGGCAAGTCCAGGCTCTGACCTCTCCTGAGCCCAGGGCCAAGTGGTAAACATGACAACTAAACAGGGACTAGCAAACGAAGGGCAAGGACGAGGAAGGGATGAGTCCAGCTGGATGTGGGAGGACAGAGTAGAGGGCCCCAGACCCAGCCTGGAGGGAAATGGCGTTTCATGGGGCCTGGAGGATAAGCTGGAGTTGGCCAGAGGGGACACGTTGGACTGCATCAACTAGGGTAAAAGTTCTCAGCAAGGGCAGGACACAGCATAGAGCCGAGGAAAACCCGCCTCACAAGCAGAGAGTGAGCAGTTGGGCCACGGCAGTTGGAACTGGGCACTGGGAGGCCGAAGCCGAGAAGGCAGGTGTCCTCCGAAAGGCTGGGCAATGGAGGACTGCAGATTCCTGACTATGAGCCTGGCTGGAGCTCTGGAGGAGAAGGAGCCATCAGGAGGCGCTGGCAGGTGTCCAGCAAGAGATGGTGGCAGCTTGGACCAGGCTGCTGGCAGTGGGCATCGAGAAGTGGGTCCTTGAAGGGAGAGGAAGGATTGTGAGGATCTCAGATGGGGGAGGGGGGGGCGGCAGGGCATGCGTCCAGCTCGCTGCTTTTGAGCGAGGGGGCAGACGTAGGCACTACTGAGCGAGATGGAGACATGAGGAGGGGCGGTTTGAGGGAGGATGGCATGGCCAGTTGGACGGATGCGGGGGCTCCAAGGAGCCCGTGGAATGTGCGAATGGGGCTGTCCTATGGGAAGTTGGCTCTGGGTCTGGAATCCAGGAGAGAGACCCGGGCTAGAGGGAGGAGAGTAAGGCCACCAGCCTGAAAACAGTCACAGCAGCGGGGAGCGCGTAGAGAGAAGAGGTCTTGGGGAGGGGTGGTGTCCAAGGACCGGAGGCCAGGGTGGTGAGGCGAGAGCTAAGATGGGCCAGTAGGAGGTGGGCCGTGTGCAGGGCAGACACTCATGCTAGGCTGAACTCCACCAAGCTGAGGAGTGTCCGTTGGAGTCTGGGGCGATGAAGGCAAACCCTCTCTCCAGGGGTGGACCCAGCTGAGGGGTGAGGAAATGGGGTGCAGGACTGACCCCTCTGGCCAGAGGCTTGGCGCCCCAAGAGAAAACAGAGAAACAGACCTGCAGCAGCAACAAGAGGTGGGATCAAGAGAGGTTTTTATTTGCTTATTTTTGCCTTTTTTAAACAGAGAGACTGGAGCTTGTGTACATGTTGGAGGCAGTGTTTGGGGGTGGGGAGGTTAAGGAAGCTGTTCTGATGGCTTCTTTGTGCTCAGGACCAAGCAGAGAAGGACGAGGGTGGAGGAGGGGGTGCGGTTTGGGACATGGAGACTTTCAGAGGGGAGAATGGGAGAGAGAGCTGACCAAGGAAGTCAGAGGACCCTGGTAGGCTGTGCAAGGGGTCTGTGGAGGGGATGGCTGAGGGAGGACACAGGGCTGTGGGCGTGGCCAGGGCCTGTCTCTCTAGAGATGCTGGGGGCTACAAGAGTCATAGGGTTCACCCAGCAGGTTTCATCCGGCTGGATGGGGCATTCGGGGAGTAAGCCGTTGGGCGGAGCGGTGAGCCCCAGAATCTTAGCTGGGTGAGGGTGATAATGGGCGAGTAAGCTGAGCGAGGAAAGCCAGGTTTGATGGGGGGCAGGTTCCTGGAGGGAAGTCAGAAACGTGAAAACGAGGGGCCTGGATTGTGGGGACTAAAGACCCAGGGTCCTGAGGAGGAAGTGGCGAGCCAGCCTCCAGGCCCCAAGGTCCTGGGAAGGTGAGGACAGGAGTCACTTCCCTCTACTGAGCCCCTGAGATTTAGCAGGAAACTGACACCCGGCCAAGGCACCCTCGGGTGGGGAGCCTGGGGTGTGATATGTGCCGGGAGAGCCTTCAGGCCCACAGAGCCCAGTCTTCCCGGGAAACCAGGGGTACCTCTCCCCCCTTGACAGCTGAAGAGCTGTTACCTGATGTCAGGGGACTCTGAAGGGAGCCAAGGGCTCCAGACTGCCTGGAAGTTGGGAAGATGGGAGGGGAGGCACTTCCTGGTGGTCTTGGCATCCTGATCTTGGAAGGACTGTGCCCAGCACTCCCCCAGGTGGTGGCATCTCTCTGTACAGCCAGGCAGAGTGTGCTGGCCTAGGTGAGGGTCAGAGGGGCCTGGAGGCCCCACCATGCTCAGAAGCTTCAGGTGGGCCTCAGAGCTCTACCTGACTGCATGGGGAGAGACCCCAGGCAGAGGAGCCTCATGGTACCAAATCGGGGACTCACACGGTGGAAGGATGGCTCAGGGTCATCCAGCTTACCATCCTCCTGGGTCTGCTGGGGAAATGGAGGCCCAGAGCAGCCCAGGCACCAGCCCAAAGTCACAGAAGCCAGGGGCCGATATGACAGGAAACCCCAGAGACCCAATCTCAAGCCAGAGCTCTGTGGGAAATGTGGCATCTTGTTTGTTCTACAGGATTTTCTCTTCTCCCTCAACCGCTTTGTCTGTCCTGGGCTAGTGGAGAGAGGAGGGAGCTAGGGGGGCACCCTTGGGGGGCCTGGGGGTGGGGGAGAGTCTCTGAGTGCTGTGGGCTTTCAGCAGGTGTTCCTCTGAGGTTAACAGTGGAGAGATGGCCCCAGTCCGCACACCTGAGCCGCTGGCTGTGGCTGTAAGAAGGGGTCTCTGGGAGCAGGCCTGGCCTCACAAGAGGCTCCCTGTCAAGGTCCGGGCTCCTCTCTTTGCTCATGCCTGCCTCAACTAGGCACAGAAATTAGTTCTTCTGAGTGTCTAACCAGAGTCCCTCTCATTGAAACCCAAGCCTTTTCTCTAGGCTGCGAAGAACGTCATCATTGCCTGAGAAGTGCATTCTCTGAGAAAGGAGGGCAGGGTCGTGGGCTCCAGCGCCCCTTCCTCACCTACATCAGCTCTACCAGGATGCAGGCCTGTCTGGGCCTTATTGGGTATTTTGAGGCCTGTGACCTGTGGCACAGAGGCCATCAGCCCATTGGCTGGGAGGACCTCGTTACCCCCATTCATCCTCCCAATTAATTCTCTCTAACAAGGTAGCGCTCCTGCCTTATGGGGATCATGTCTCACATCCCAGAAGCCAGTGGGATTTGCCACAATACGTCTGGACTTGCTTGGGCTGACCCAGCCTTGCCAAGAGCCACCAAGGTTGTCAACAGGAGTAATAGCTGGAACGCTAATTAATTAATTAGGGGACTTAGAGGTAGAGTTCAGGAACTTGTTTCTAGAATGGCTGGCCCGCAGTGATTGGTGTGGAGTTTCCACCTGCTAACCCCAGAGGTTGAAGAAAGAACTTCAATCCTCCCTTCAATCCCTGGGAGAGAGTTTTGCCTGCTCTTTCTAAACTCATGTTTCTGCCTATTAAAACGGTGCTAATTTTGAAATGAAAATTGCCAAGAATAATACTAGTGACCACTTGCCAACCGTCTCCTAGGCCAGTCATCATGCTGGTGACTGCTTGCCTTGTTGTATTAAGCCCTCCCTGTGCCCTTCATGTCCGAGGCATTAGTGACTCTTAAGGGATGTTACCTAAACCGTTAGATGTCCGAGTCTCAGACTCGGGGGAGAGGTTTTGGCTGGAGATGTGGAACCTTTGGTGCATGGGGGGAGCTGAAGCCAAGGAAGGGATGAGGTCATTGTGGGAGGAAGGAAAGGCATCAGGAAAAGGCAGGAGCAGACAGGGGCATAGGGGAGGACACTGAGGGAGTGCCTTCATGGACCCTGAGGACAAGGGCGTTTCAAGGACGAGGGGCTCTCCGCAGAGTGAGAGGGACCAGCTGAAGAGCTCAGCAGCTGGGGGTGGGTGTAGGAGACAACGCGGTCCAGGAGGCGTATGGTAGTCAAGTTTCTCTGTGTTCAGAGAAGTGAGCTCATGGATGGGAAAGCACTGGAGAACAGCAAAGAAAATTCCACTCCCTGGGTGTTCCAGGAGATGGGGATGGGAGCCCGGAGAGGGGCAGTATGGGGAGGAACGCGTAGGAAGGAATGCACATAGCCCAGGACAGAGAGGCATGGCCCTGGATCTGGTCAGCAGAGCATCCTGCTTGGCTGCAGAAGGGAAACAAGGGTCCAGAACACAACTGTCCTATGAAGTAGGCACCAATATTATTCCCTATTTACAAATTAGGAAACAAATGAGGCATGCTTTGCCCAAGGTCCAAGGTTGGTAATGATGATGTCAGCTCTATACTCATAGAAGGATTTTAGAACCCCTCCCCAGCCCTCCTCCACCTCACTATAAAGTGAGAAGGCCCGAGTCAGAGCCCGAGATGACTCCCTGCTAATGTATCCTTAGGAACATTCCGGCACCTCAGCCAGCCCTCCTACCCTTCAGGGAGACCATGTTCACAGGGACCTTCTGGAGGAGGTATTTGTGCCACCCAGAGCTGGAGGTGGAAGCGGGGGGTTGTCTAATGGGCCAGTAGGTGGTGCAGGGAACCTCCTTAGGAAGTTGAATGTGAGAACAGGGGTGTAAGGGCTGGCCTTCCTTCCAGGCCGCAGGCCTGGCACCATGCAGGGAGTGTCGGGTGTGTCCTAGCAGACCCTGGGACCTGTAGATTAAGGCTGTGGGAGCATTGGCCAAGGCCGGCTTAGTTCAGGCTGCACCCAGGCATGGACTCATCCACACCTAGATTCTGTTCCCCACCCCAGAGATGTTGGGTTGCCTCCCCCTTCTTCTTGTACCTGGGAGGGCCGTGCCATAGCCCCTGGTCTCCGAGAGCCTCCATTCTGAGGGGATGGACAGAAATGCAATGAACAAAGAATGTCAGATACTGATGTAGTAACATGAAAATAAAGTAGAGGGCTGTGTGGGGGTTTGCCCATGGGTGATTTGTGGATTGTGGAGGCCTCCGTGGCACGTGGGGCCCAATTCATGGTGGCCTTTCTGGCCACGTCCTCTGTGGAGATTGGGGCCCTGGGTATCAGCAAATGTGGTCATCTCTGTCTTCCCCCAGATACATGCGTGCACACACACACACAGAGCGCCCAGGTCCCTAGAGGGAGATGTCCAGGGTCCTGTCTTCATGCTCCCAGTCTTGGCTGCCACAGGAGACTGGACCAGGGGATGGCGAATGTCCCTCTGACTCTGACAGCAGTGTTCCCCACCTGGGAGAGCTTCCAATCCCATTTAATGAACCTCATGTCTCCTTGGAGCAAGAAGCAGTACCTTGGCCAAGTCCTCTCCCCGTGGCCCTGCCTGTCTCTGTCTCTCTGTCTTTGTGCCTCTTTCTTCCTTCCTTAGTTCTTCTCAGGCTTCCCCCCTTCCCCAACCTCATTCCCCTCTCTTTTCCCCACTACTCCCCTGGGAGCTCAGGGGCTGGGGGACGGGGCTGCACATACAAGCCGGAGCCATTGTTTGACAATCTGTTTTTGTCTTCATCTTGTTGGCAGGCGGCAGGAGAGGAGCAAAAGGTTAATGAGGCACTGTGCAGCGGGCTTACTGCGCGGACGGGCGGGCGGCGGGCGGGCGAGCCAGCCACGGTAACAGGGAACTAATTAGGAGCAGTTTAACAGGAGGAAAAAGTGAAATCTCCTCTTCACCAACTGTCAATAATTAGCTGATTTGGTGAGGCTGAAATGTGTCCACAGGAAAAGGTGGGGCTTTTCTGGGGATGAGTGCGGTGTGGGGGAGAGAGAGGGGGCCACGGGGGGCTCTGCCCGGTCCGTAGGTGGAATTGGGGCTAGGGTCACCCCACATCCCCCAGGCCCACCCTCCTCCCCTCTGGCTGGCATTCCCTCAGCCTCAACTATCCATATAACCTTTCTGAACCTCAGAGACCTCAATTTCCCTGGCCATAGGGTGGCAGAGCTATGTTTCTTCCTGGCTCTGCACGTTAGGATTCTAGAAGTGAAGCCACAAGGCCAGGGCTGAGGTCTAGAGTTGGAAGGGCTGAAAGCAGGCTGTGTGATCTTAAGTCAGAGGCTGACCTTCGGATGTCTTGTCTACAGCATGGGTATGCCCTCTGGGAGCCGCCTCCTGGGGCCTGGCGTGACTGGAGAATGCCGCCAAACTGGAGTATGCCTCTGGTGGGCAGAGCTTCGCCTTCCTGGGGACATGCCTGGTAGCCCCTGGACCCTCCCTCAGCTCTTCTGGCCTCCCAGCAGCAAGAGGGACTGGAATGGCAGCACAGGAAAGAGGGCCTCTGCGCTCTCGCTGGCGGCAGGTGGAGGACAGAGCTCTGGGCTGCTTCTGAGGGCTAGGGGCTCTCTGAGTGTGTGTCCCTCCTCCCCGCACCAGCTTTTCAGGCACCAAGTGAGAGGCAAGGAGTCAGGTTCACTAGTAGCTAGGGTTGTATCCTGTCAGGCCTGTTTCCTCTGTTGGCCCTCCCAGCTGCCCTGCCAGTAGTTTTTCAGCCTTTGCTCTTTGGCCTTCCCTGACAACTCAGCAGGGGACCCCCTCACTCACCCTCCCTCTGCCCCTCCAGCTTCTGCCAGACACCTTGTCTGGAAGAAAAGACATCATCAGAGGTCCCCGGGGTTCCTGCTCAGAGCCTTCCATGTCAACCCTGTCAGCCCCACTCCCTCCCCCAGCCTAGCCTCTCCTCTCCTCAGCCTTACCGGGTCCAGGGCACAAGAAAGCAGGATCTGAAGAAGGCAAAGTCCCTCATCACGTCCTCATACCACTCACAAGCCGCAGCTCGCCCTGGCCCCAGAGGGTGGCTCTTAAAGGCCACCTCCCCGCTGTAGGTAAGGTATCTGAGGGTCAAGTTCAGCCCCCTCTTCTCATTCCCACCCTCTACCCATCCTTGGTCCCCCTTCCAGCTTTAAAAGTTAAGAAACAAAGAGACATGTCCTCCCTAGTGGGAGAAGAATATGGGTGACCCCAGTGGGCACCAGAACCTCTTCCATCTCTCTCCCCATCACCAGCTCTGAGGAAAATGATAACTTTGGTGAATGAGCTTGGCTGGAAGCTGTGACTCACCAGAAGCAAATATCTCCCCCAGCTTGTCTTGCTTTCTCTGAGAAGGCATTTGAACTCCCCACCAAGAATGGGGAAGAGCTGGGAATGAGCTCAGTTCTACATTCGGGTGGTTCTAGAAATGACTCCTCCTCCAGGAAGTCCTCTCTGATGAGCCCCACTAGGCTCTGTCTCACCTCGAACAGGTAGACTCTGGTGACATGTGTTTCCTGTGTCCCATCTAGCTCCTCGGGTCAATAGTCCTTTCTCCCTCCCTCATCATGTAGGTGGCACTAAGGCTGAGAATGAGCGCTCTATGAAAACCTGACACAGAGCATGTTGGTTGTATTTTTTGGTTCCTGCTTCTCCTGCTCTTCCAGTCCTGATGTGAGGCCAGAGGCAAAGTCTAGAGGGCATTGTGTTCTTCCCAAGTCCACAGATTTTCACCTTTTCCCAGAGCAGGGCCTCTTCCCCTCTAATCTCAAATCCATCTCCCACTTTACTTGGAGATGTTTGTTTGGGGTTTTTCTCATTTACTGGTTTAATCAGTCTTTACTGAACTCCAAAGTGGGCTATTTTTGCCGTCAGAAATCTGCCGCCTCCCCGCCCGCTGCTTTCTTGGAGTTTGCCCACAGGACCCCCCAGGAGGGACGGATGGGAATGGCAGAGCCACTCAGAGCCCAGGAACGCCAACGCCACCTGTCATGTCGCCTGTTCCCCACACCCCCGGACCAAACCTGTGCGTGCACGCAGGCCCACACACGAACGTGCACACACATGCCCTAGTGACAGGCCTCAGCAGGGCCACCTCTCAGCCTAGCCCTCCTGGTTCTTTCTAGGACCTTCTAAAAGCCTCGCTGAATTCAGGACAGGGAGGGAGGAGGCTTGGTTTTGTAAAGCTGCTGCTGAAAGGATTAAAAGCATCAGTATGTGTGAAGCAGCATAGGACATGCCTGGCCCACAAGCAAGGGCTCAGCCTTGTGAACTGTGAGGGGACTCCCGTGAGCAAGCCTGGGCTTGGAGTCTAGGAGAGCCATGGGGTTCCGAGCTTCCTTATGCAGCAACACACAGGTTTTCCAAGATTCCACAGGGCTCTCTCACCTGTTTCTTGATATTATCCTCATCTCAGTCCCCGGAAGCAGAAAATCTTCCCACCGCACATACAGGTAAACTGAGGCCTCAAAGTCCAAAAGATGGAAGACTGAGAATGATTCCCAGATTGGTCCACCAGGGGGCACCCAGGAGCAGCACAAAGCTCCAAAATGGGGAGAGGGTCTGAGCCTTTCCTGGGTGCACATTGCGCAGGGGAGATGGAAGAGTATAAGATGGGATTCCTGCATTTGGGGAGCTTCGGTTCAGTTGGATTAGACTTTTATCAAGGACCTACTCACTTGAACTGGGGTGAGGTGGGGGATCCCCTGCTGTATTCGCAGATGGTGAGTGAACAAATTGCCAGGGACTGGGGATGTGAAGGAGATGGAAATCAGTGCCAGGGGCACCAGGGGCAGCAGCAGTGGATTTGGTCTGAGAAAGTCAGGGGAGACTTCCTGGAGGAGGCAATCTTAGAGGATTAGGGTTCTTGGGCCTAGAGACTTGGGCCTCAAAGGCTAGACATACAAAGTGCTGGAAATGGAGAGCAGCCAGTAGGTGAGGAACCTGGAGAAGGCCCCAGAAGGCCTTTAGTGTCCAGCCAAGGAACCTGACATTCGTTGGGAAGGCAGTGGGAGCCCAGAGCCAGCATCAGAGGCCTGACCCAGGGGTCTGGGCTCAGGCCTCAGCTGTTCCCCCAGCCCTGTCCTAACACCTCTGCCCTCCAGGACACTTGGGTCAGCTTCACCAAAGATGGGGTCTGGACTTTTGTGTGTGAGTGGGACCTAAGGCCGGCTCAGCCCCAGAGAGAGAGAGCGTGGGCTGTGTTGTCCAGTAGGTTCCAGGCCTGAAGGGGCCTTGGGCACACAGAGTCCGTCAGGTGCCGGCCTGGGCATTGGACCCCATGTCAATGTCACCACCACCTGTGGATGCTCAGAAGCCCAGAACCCTGGCCAGGAGCAGGAGGCAGGTTTGAGCCATGTCACAGGGTCACACTGAACAGCCCACCCCCCAGCCCTGTGCCTTTGAAAAGGAGGCAGAATAGCCACCAGAAGAAAGGCAAGGAGGAGGAAGTTCTTTGTAGTAGGTAAAAGCCCCTGAGAATGGGGCACAGGCCAGGGATCCAGTTTCCTGTTTATGTCTCGGCACCTTAGCTCCAGGTTCAAATATGTAAACTATCCGCTGGCCGGGGGCTGCAGGTGTGTGTGCTCCCAGGCTGGGAGGCAGAGGTGGCCCCACACACATTCCTGACTCTGGCCCCCCACCCTAGTGAGCCCAGCCCAGCCAGCCCAGCCAGGAGACAGGCAGCTAGCTCAGGGTTAACCCTTCCTGCACCACCAAGGAAGACCCTATGAGGCTTCTCTCAGGGACTCTGGGGCCAGTGGAGCGTTGGGGTGCTCAGGGGAGGCTGGGTTTCCTGGACACGGTGTTTCGTGTTTTCTGTCACTGACTTTAGATGCAACCAGAAGTTGGGGGCTCTCTGCTGTGAGTGTCTGGCTGAGTGTGGAGGATGGGGTGAGGGCTCAGATGTGATGGGCAGGAAACTTTAGCTGGGTGACACTATTTTTCTCATGGCGAGGGGGACATGTCCCCAGCAGGCCCACAGCTTCCTGGCACTGCCAGTCCTGGGGCTGGGGGGCCGATCACACAGGGCCGAGAACTTCTGCTTCCTCCCTGGGCTCTGCGGCCCCCACTCTCCGGGGCTCTAGCTCCCCATCCCCTGCTGAATGTCGGTCAGTTCCCTGGGGAGGTGTCTGCCAGATTAATGGAGGGACCTATGGGTTCCTGCCTGCCCACGGTTACCTGCCTGGAGCTGGGTCACCCCTTCCCCCTGTGGCCACTCCTTGCCCAACCCCTTCTCTCCTCATCACTTTCCCCCTGGAGGAGGACCCTCAGAGCTGGTCTGCGGTCAGAACCAAGCCCCTGCCCTCAGCCTATAACCCTGGGGCTTTAAGCCTTTACTGGGCTGCTTCTGGTGTCCCCCAACCCCACTGCACCCACTCCCCTTACCGGGCCTTGGAACCTCCCTGATTCCCCAAGCCACCCATGAGCCTCTGTGACCACCACACTATTGATTCTGTTGCCTATATGGTACATAAAGCCAGCCTCTGCTGCTTGTCCATTAGCCCCCCAGCAGGAGGGACTCCCCAAGACCACAGCACAGCCGTTGGTCTCTGTCCTTGGTTGAGGCAGCAGCAGGGAGCTCTGGTGCCCTCACCCAGGAGCTGAACCATAACCATTTGTCAGAGGAGCCCTGGCTGTGATTTCTGTTGGGGAGACCCAGCACCCCCACACCTCAGAAAGGTGACCTTCAAGTGGCCCAGGGTCCTCCCCCAGTGGTCCTGACACCCGTGAAAGCTGCCATTGCCCAAGCCCCAGCCAAGGCTAGAGGAGTCTAAACGAACAGCCACTCGAGTTGGCCCAGAATCGGGGCAAGAGTCTGGGCCTGGGGCCAGCACTGGGCTGGGGGCAGGAAATCTGGACTCCAGAGGTCACTACATCTTGTCACAAAGGCTGAAGTCTTTCAGCCTTCACTGGGACCACTCAGGAAACTGTTTGCCTGGTACCCATGTTGCCTGGTGCTGTGTGGCACCCTCTGTCACTGTTTCTGCTCCCTGGGCTGGTCCCTCAAGGCCACCATCATGGGCTTGTTCCTTTCACCCACCCCTCAAATGTGCTTGTTCTCCAGGCCTGGAGCCCTCCCCTTCCATCTGCTCTCCTGGGCAAGCTCCCCCACTCTGGGGGCTCCGGCTGTGCTTACACATCCCTGCTCGCTCTCCCGATCAGACCCCTGCCCAGAGCTCCAGAACCCATACCCCGTCTGCCTCCTAGGCCTCTGCACCCGGGGGTCTCAACATGGTCCAGCCTGAGCCCGTCCCCCTCCCCCGTGACCCGTCCCCCTCCTGTATTCCCTGCCTCAGAACGGCGTCACCAGCCACCCCAGCTCCTGAGCTAGAATTAGGAGTCATCCAACGCACAGTCATCCTCGACACCTCCCTCTCACCCCCACATGGGATTGGTCATCAACTCCTATGGGTTTCTCTTCAGAGACGATCCCAGTGCCACCCGCCTCACAGCCCCTCTGGCAGCATCACAGGGCAGGACCTGGCGCCTCTCATTCCCACAGCTGCCCCCTGGCTTACCCTCCCGTCCATCCTCCACATCTACAGCCACCAGCATTTCTAAAACAGAGTCTGGATCGCAGCCCGCCCTTGCTCAGAATCCTCCCTTGGCTCCCCATGACCCCCCACTGACACACTCATGAGGCCTACAAGGGCCTGTCCTGACAGCCACCTCCATTTCCTGCCACATTCCCTATATGCGCAATGTCACCCGTACCAAACAGGTCATGCTGGCCAGCCGATGCTCCTCCCTTCATCCACCAAGCATTTCCTACCCTCTCGTATCAAAATCCTCCATTTTCTTCCTGGCCTACCTCCTCTGAGAAGCCTTTCTTCCTTGTTCCTTCATCAATACATGGTAACCCCCACCCCCTCCCCAGTTTCCATGGCACCTCGTCTCTCTGGGATCCATGTGCTTTCCTATGTGACTCCTCCCCTAGACTTTGAGCTCCTCAAGGGCGTGGAGGAGATGCCTCGTCCATCTCTGTGTGCCCAGCCCTGGAGGATGGCGTTGGCCTCCAGAGACATCTGATGTGAGGGCTGATTACATTGAAACGAGAAAAAAAGCCTTGAATGGCACTCTGTCCCCAAGCCTCTGCTCCTGAGTACCTCAGCCACCTTCCCCTCCCCAGGGCCTTTCCTCTGCCCGAACCTCCCGCCTGCATCCCTCCTACCGGCTGCCCCGGGCACGGTAGGGAGCCGGGGGGGGGGGGGGTCCCCGGGGTCTGTGACGGCAGCGTCCCGCTGAGGGGATGAGGCCCCAGTCTGCACCCGGGCCAGCGCTCTCCAGGGAATGGGTCGAGTGGGTCAAGTGGGCCGTGGCCCCGGCCCGTGGTCCTCCACCGCGGTGGTGAGCAGCCTCTCCGATTTTAATGCGGGCCTCAGTGCTTCGGTGAAAGCCGGCATGGGAAGTTGCTAATAATGGCACTAAAATAAAATATGCTACATCTGTTATGGGTAGCAGAACAAAATTAGCTGCTCACACCTCTGACATCCAAGATGTCTTAACTTAAAATACTCCTTGGCTTACTTTACATCATTTACTGATTATATTTAAAAGAAATACAATTTTGCAATTACTGTTCTTTCCAGTGTGATATCTGTGCATCATTTTCCTTTTATGTTTATATATTTCTCCTTCATTAGTGCAGTCTGAAGGGTGATTAGGATTCTTCAAACATTTTACAGAGGTTAAACGTTGATTAAGATTTAATTATTACTGTAAATAGCTTGGAATGACATATGGTGCAAAAGCCTGACATATGTGCATTTGAATAAATGAAGTGCTATTTCCCAGGATGCCTCAGTAGCTGTTTAACAGCTTTCCCGAAGGGTTATGTTACACCTCATGGTAAGATTGCTGGGATGTTATATTTTGTTGGTTTTTGCAGCTGAAAGCTAAGAACAGTTTTCCAGTTTTTTAAAAACATTGAATATTTTAAATACCTAAATTGTTTTGCACAAATTTTTGCTAATTTGTCTAACTAGGTTAAACATTTTCAAAAGCATTTAGATTTTTAAGCGTGGGCGCTGTGCATTGTGTCAGTGGCAGCATGGGGACGAGGGGAACTGGTGGGGTGGAGGGGACTCGGAGGCCGGCAGGGGTAGGGAGGGAAGAGGTGGCTTGAGGAGAGGGGGTGGGGAAGAGGCCTGGGCCTCCAGCCTCGCTCTTGTCTCTTTGGCCCTCTCCAATGGCCAGAGTCTGGGTATCGGGGTACCGTGGGTGACAGGGGAAAGGTCCCCCTTCTCCAGGAACTCCACCATGCCCAGCAGCTCCGGTCCGCCCTGAGCTCCCTCTTGCCTGGCCTCTGAAGGGCCCGGCCCTGGGCATGACTGTGTTCTTTGAGGGCAGGGCTGGTCTATGGAACCTTCTGCCTACTCTTCAGGGCTGTCGGCCTCGACATAGAGCAGATACCTGGGATCAGGTTTGGCTGAACTAAGCCACGAAGGCTTAGTTGACTCTGCGCTTCCTTGACTGCCCAGGCAGGAGATCAGGCCCTGGGGGGCCCCCCTCACTGAGGTAGCACCTCTCTTTCTGGCTCCCTCAAGCTGGAGCCTCAGGCATCCCTACTGGCTTAGTCCCTGGAGCTGCAGACCAACCCCAGGGGAACCTTCTCCTCCCAGGGCCTTCTGCCTCCCTTCTTCCCATTCATTTATTCAACACTTACTGAATACCTCCTGTGTATTGGCACTAGGCCTTGAGGATGCTGGGATGAACACGATCACACCTCAGGTTTGTTGCCTCATGGAGCTTGCGATCTAGAGTGAAGGGGGCGGGGGAGACGAGTGGACAGTCAGCCTCAGCAGCAAGTGATACAACTGGGATATGAGAAACTCCAGGAGCTGCCGGGGGCTGGGGAAGTGGCCATACCCAGGCTAGGGGAGGGAAGATATCTAAAGCTGCCTGTTGGGGGGGAACGTGGGGAGGGGGAGGAAGAGAAGTGGGGACAGAGGAACCAGCTCAGGCAAAGAGTCAGGCTGGGAAAAGCCCAGTGGACCCGAGGCCCTGAAATAAGTAGGTGTGTGTGGTGTTTCCGGTCCAAGGGGCAGGGTAGAGTTGGGCAGGGACTGGACAGCACAGGAGTCTAGACTGGGTGCCTGAGGGCAGCCATTTTGTAAGGAACAGACGGGTGGCCCAACGCAGTTGAGAAGGCTCAGGCTGTCCCAGGTGGGTGGACTGGGGTGGCAGGGACTCAAGCGGAAGGGTGCATAGAGGAGGCGAGGCAGTCCCAGGGCACCATTAGGTGGTGGTATGGGGAGCCGGGGTGGGGCAGGGGGAGATGGCAACCTCAGTTGTGATTTAGATTTTAGGGTTGAGTTCAAGTGCCTGTGAGATATCTGTGAGGTCTGATAGGCAGTCCCCATAGGCCCAGGATTCAGGGCAGAAATAATGGCGGGAGACCCCTCCGATCTGGGAGTCACCCCCAGGGATTGTGCAGGGAAGAGGGCCCACCAGGCTGAGCACCAGCGACCCTGACAAGGGTCCAGTGGATGTCACAAAGCATGGGGGCGGCAGTGAACTTGGAGAGAAGGATTTTTGTGGATTATGGTGGGAAGAGAAGCCAGATTTGCTGTGCGTTGAGAAGTCAGTGGGAGATGAGGAGGTGGAAAAGGCCAGTGGAGACAGTGGCTTAAAGAAATGTGGTTGCTGGGGAGGAGAGAGATCAGGCAGTAGATGGAGCGTGACACGGGGTTAACGGGATGTTTTATCAGATGGGAGGTTTTGTCAGTGTTGAAATGCTGGTGGTCAGGAGTTAGTGGTCTGCGAAGGTGGGAGACGGGGAGGACAGTCTGGGAGTGGGCTTCCAGAGTGGGGATGGGGAAGGTGGACCCCAGGAGGTTCTGCCTTCTGAGAGGAGGGGTGACAGGAGGGCAGGCGTAGGACAGTGTGGATGGGTAGTTCATGGGTTTGGTGGTGGGATGCTGAGGGGTTCCTTCCGTTGTCTTTTGCTTTTTCTCTGAAGTAGAAAGAAGGCTGTGGTGCTCAGAATGAGTGGGGAGCTGAGGAGGGTGGCGATGGTTTCAGGCATTTCTCTGTGGAGAATGGAAGAAAGAGCTGACTGGGTGAGGGGGTTGGCAGGGAGAGGTTTGCTGGTCACTGTGGGGGTCCAGGCCCAGACTGTGGTGCAGTACAGGCCCTTGGAGATGAGGAAGACGCAACTCGGAGATCAGACTGTAGGACGCTCACACACACAGGCCGCCAGAGGAAGAGACAAGACCTAGACGGGAAGGGATACCGTGAGCCCCTTGGTAGGAGGGTGGTAAAGAGGATGTGTCAGTAGGTGGCATAGGGGGAGAACTATGGGCACCAGCTTGCTCCTAATGCTACTCCCAGCTTCCAAGCTCACCCCTTCCCTCCTGCCTGCCTCCCTCACCTTTCTTCTCTGTTCTCCCTCTCTCCTCAGATCGAGACATCCCAGCTAGAGCCTGAGATTGCCCGGGCCACGAGTAGTCGGACAGTGGTGTACAACAAGGGGCTGTGAGTGGTGGCCAGCCGGCCTGGGGCCGGAGTGCCATCCAGGCCGGGGGGGTTGGGGGGAGATCGGGGGTGGGGTCGGAGACTCTGGGACTGCACCTGCAGGGAAGGGGGCAAGCTCACCCCACCAGTCCTGAGCCACCTGGGGGAGCACTGGATCCCCACAGAGGTAGGGAGACTAATCTATTTACATGTTAACACACTGGAGAGGAATTCTGACACATTTCCTATAAAAAAAAATAATCAAGTGCATTTCTGGGCCTTATGTGGGGTTGACAAAACTCTACTCAGCACAATTATGTGTGAAGCTGAAAATTTGTAGTGTCCACGGGGTAGATTTAGGATCCTTTTATACTTTGGTTTTCTTTTTTCTTTATCTTTTTTATCAGAATCAAGTCTGAGCCTTGGTGGCCACTGCCTGGATACAGCAGCTGGCCAGTGGTGGCATAGGAGTAGGCCTGGGGGCTTGTTGGTTTGGCAGTGGGGCTGGTAGATAGATGCAAGATACTCTGGTGGCCATGCCCAAGGCTCCCTGGGCTGGGCTGGGCTGGGCTAGGCTGGGGAGGGGAGGCAGTCTGCACCTCACAGGATGAACCAGTATGACCGAGGTCCTCAGGAGGTGGCCCAGGGAGTCAGGGGCACTGGAGGCCTCCGAAAGATTTTGTGGGCAGTTGGCTGTGAGTGTGGGTGGCCCTCATCCACGCCACAACCTGCAGAACTAATACCTCTGCATGAAGCCCAGTGCCAGGGGCTGGGTCATTCTTCATAGAACCCTGCTGATCCATTTGAGGCCTCTGAAATGACCCCAGCTCCAGGCAAGAAGCCCCAAGAAGGAAGGATGTTTGGCCGGAATTGTGGGCCTGCCCTTCCATCTCTGTGGAAAGATCCTCCTTATAGTCACCAAGCTGGAAGCTGGACTGAGCGGGGGTGGGAGGCTGGAGCTGGAGCCTGGCTGCCATCTGGGGGGTGGGGAGGTCTCTCCAGCCCCCACCCCCAGGCTGCCTACCCCCTTCCCCCGCTTCCTGAATGGGAGGGTCTTCTGCCTGAGGATGGAGGCCAGGTTTCTAGGCGCCTGAGAGTCAGCCTCAAGCCAGTGATCACATGCCCGTGGTTGTGACACGAATGGGCTGCGTGACCTTGGAGAAGTCTACTCCCCTCTCTCAGCCTCTACTCCCTGGCCAGAACCAGAGGACTGGATCAAGGGGTTCCCACCGGTTCTTCCAGCTGGACTTCATCTTTGCCTGTTCCGCTCAGATGCTGGTCATCCCAGGCACATCCCCAATGTGGACACTGGACTGGGAAAGGGGAAGGCCCCTTTGGGAATGGCCAGCAGTTGGCCTCAGAACCTGGACCTTCACTTTCTGTATGTGAGCCCACATCCCGGGCACACTTGACCTCTGCCAAACCCTTTTCGGTTCTGAATGGGGAGCTAGCGTGGGTGGCTGCCCCTACGTGTGGCTCCAAACCCATGTGCCGCCTCACCCCCTGCACGGGCCCCCTTGCTGCTGTCTCCTCCCACTGGTGGGCCAAGAAGAGGAGAGGTCTGTTGGGGCTCTGCAGAAGGAAGCGGGGCCGAGGTGGGGGTGGATGGGGCAAACAAAGAGGAAGTGTGGGCCTCATCAGACCCCTCACCTGACCCCAACTGGAACGGAGCCCTCAACATGGCAGCCCCGGGTGACTCCACCTGAGGAAAGACGTGGCTGGCAGTGAACACCGGCAGGAAAATCTAGTGTGGGGCTTGTGGATGGGCTGCTTTTACCATCCTCAGTGCAGGGGTGACACCAGGTGTCCCCTCAGAAGCCCTTGCTGCTCTCACTCCTAGCCAGCATGCTCTTTCTGCAGGATGCTGCCCTGAAGGAACCCCCCCTCCACTGTCTTGACGAGCAGCATCCCCTCCCCACACCCCCCCACACCCCCAGCCAATCAGGAAAGGGTAAAAGCAGAACCAGTAGGGAGAACAAAACAGTAGAGGGAAAGGTTGCCACCATGTCAGAGGGGCAAGTATTTTTGAGCTAATCCTGCCATGATATGACTGGGCCAGTGAGAGACTGGGCATGTCTGGGTCCCCTTTTGAAAAGCTCTCTTCTAGCTCTCTCTGCCTCACCTCTCAGTGTTCTATTCTTGTGCACTTCACCTTGAGACCAAAAATGCTCACCCCAGCCCCACTCCCACCCCCTCTGGAGGTCTGGAAGAAATGGGGGTCTCTCTGACTCCCCCCAATACTGGCTGCCCTGGCCTGGCCCCATCCCAGTCCTGACCCTGTGGCCTTGGCATCTCATAACCAACTTACTTTGTCTCCCGGATCATTTCTGGCCATGCTCCCAAATGCAATTTCAGGTGAGCTAAGGGGACTTCTCTTTGGGGAGGGGATTGGCAAAGGATCTGTATAGCTCAGTGTGATGGCGGAGGTCCAGTGGGCCGTGCTGCTAAGATGAGCCTTGGCTTAACTGTGGAAAACACCACGAGGGAGAACTTTTGCCCAACATCCATCCCCCACTTGGCAGAGGTCAGAGGAAGGGAGGCGTCGTGGGCAGACTGGCTCATGACTGGGGAGGAGACTGGGCCGGGTCCCACAGCTAGGGGGTAGCCGGCCCTGCTGTGTCAGAATACAGGGCACCCCTGCCACCCCAGTTCTCTAGGCCCAGTGTACTGGCCCACCTTCTCCTGGTCAATTCTGACATTCCCTCAGACTTTGGGACGCCCTTCTCCCATTTCCAGAGAATAATCCGATGGTACCAGGAGCCCAAGATGTCTGGATGGCAGCTGGGGCCAGGTGGCCGACGACAGCCCCCTTTTCTACTTTCTGACTTTGAGTCTGCTTGGTTTCGGTCCTGAGCCACTGCTGGCCCCGGAGCAGGGTGGGGTCCTGAGGGAAGAAAAGCCAAAGGCCAGAGGCAAAGTGGTTCTCCAGCCCCCGGGCCCGGGTGTGAGTGAGGCACCGGCACTCGTGCCTTAGCCACACCGAGGAGACTCTGCAGTGTCTTTTTAACCTTCTCAGAAAATTTCTCAGTCTCTGATTTATGTAATACTAATGAACTGTGGGCAATAAATGATGGATTTAAAGCCTCAGGGGTTGGCTTTGTGGCTTGTGGGTGGGAGCGAGGGGGTTACTGAAGCACAGTGAGGACAAGCCAGTGCTGCCTGAGGGTTTTGCGGGAAGGCCCCTGAGGGAGGGGCAGACCCAAGCCCTGGGAGGGGTCAGGCCCACTGGGAGGCCCTTAGGAAAAGGGAGAGGAAAGGATGGAAGAGCATGTGAGGGCAGCAGGCAGGACAGAGCGGGTGGGCTGAGCTCTGCAGAAGGACCCCTTTTTACAGAGCAGATGCTGAGCATACACTAAGGGCCCCACTGCAAGGAATTTGAGCGGACAGAGATTTGGGTAGCTTCTCCTACTGTTGATCTCCAGGGGACAGGGAGAGGGAGTACAGTGGGGAGGGTAGTTCCCTGTCGCCTGGGGGCCCAGAGAGGCTTCATAGGGAGGCAGGGTTTGAGCCAAGTGGCAAGGTTGCAATATTTGCAGCGGGCATGGCACCGGCCTCGGGAACTCTGCCCCTTCCTAGCCGCTCCACAGTCGCTCAGGGCCAGGCCCCAGCTGCCTCCTGACAGTGCTGGCTGCTCCTCCTTTAAGCAGCCCCCAGAATTCCTAGGGGACTGAGACCTGAACTCTTCTCCGGGACCTCCAAACACCTTCTACCTCTGCGGGGAGCAGCTGATGGCCTCCCATGCCAGGGGGACCATGTAGTAGAGGTGAGGTCCATGGTCGGGGTCAGGCTGACCCAGGTTCCAGCCCCAGCTTGGCCGCAGCTGGACTCTCTGACTTCCAGCCAGTCTCTTCCTTTCTTTCCCCAATTCCATCTTTCTTTCCCCAAATCCATCACATGTTTACGGAACATGTTCTCTAGCAGAGCCATGGTGTCCTTAGCCATAAAATGTCAAGAACAGCATCACTTGCTGGGCTGGTGTAAGGACTGGAGAGACCAGATGAGGAAGGCACCTAGACACTTCTCTTATGCCTCCCAAGTGTCAGGAGGGCTGCTGCCTCCCCTCACCTGGGAACTGGGCCTCCCTAGGTGAGTGGGAGGAGAGAAAGGGGTGGGGGTGGGGCCTGTTCTCAAAGCGATACTTCTAGGTCACAGGGCTTCTGGTCTCTGGGGAATTTCTTTGTGGAAGAGCCCCACTGGCCACAGCCCCCATTGGGGGGGGGGCGCGGAGCAGCGGAAATCCTTGACTCTCAGGACAGACACAAATCCCTCCTAGGAGCTGTTTGTTGTTTTTAGCTGGTTTGGGGGCTCAGCTCCTGCCCAGCCCGGAGATCATTAACACTCCAGGAATGTGGCTTCCCCGGCCCCATCCCCACCTACTGGCCCCTAAGGCCTCCCTCCTCCCACTCAAGCCATGGTTAGGAGGGTCAGAGTGCTATGGGATGAAGCCAGTGATGAGTGAGGCTTTCTCAAGGCCCAGGGTCATTTTCAGAATGGAGTGCCCTCAGCCCCCCACAGCTGCTGCTGCTCCTGCCATCTCACCCACACCCCTGCCACTGATTAGCCCCTTAAACAGGAAAATCACAGCCACTCCCAATAGGCCTAACTCCCACATGCCCTTGCTTCCCTGCAATGCCAGGTGTCTCTCAGGGCAGTGGCTGAAAAATGTCCGTTCACTTCTCATGCCCCACTCCAACGTAGCTGTTGGCAATGTTGTCTAAGCTCAGAGCCTGGTTCCTTCCTGACAAGGACGGGGGCCCCACTTCACCCCAGTTCCCTGGGCCTTGTGGGAGGGTAAAGAGAAGGAAGGAGAAAGGGAAGGTAGATAAATGGCTGGCAGACAGAGGCACCAGGTGCCCCCCCCTTGAGGACGCCATACAAATCCAGTGAGGAGGAGAGGAAAGAAGGTTGCTCTCAGTCTCTGGCCCACCGAGCTGGTTCTCCTCTTCACAGGTAAGCATGGCGGATGGAGGGACAGTACATCAGGGCCTTCGCTCAGTCCAGGGGTGAACTGCAAGCTCAGTGTTGGGGAATCGGGGGTAAGACAAGACTCTGGAGGTAGAAGTGGGCCAGCTGGCAGTCACTGGAGGCTTTAAGTAGAAAAGTGGATTCATCTGGCAACAGAGTAGAGTGGGTCATGGACACAGGCAAGACTACAGGGAAACCAGCAGAGAGTCAAGGTGGGGGGAGATGGAGCCTAGACCAGGTGGTGGAATGGGGATGTAGAGAATGAAGAGCTCAGTTCAGATCTTGGTGACTGATGGCAGAGAGAAGTCAGAGATGGCCCCAGCTTCCTGGCTCAGACAGCTGAGGACATAGACCAGGGTGCCATTTCTCAGAGCTAAGGGACAGAAAAGGAAGAACAAATCTATGCATTTGTTTTACAGGTTATTAGAAGTTCCTGTGAGACACCCAAGTCCAGATGTCAGGATACAGTTGGGTGTGCTTGTTGGGAGCTCAGGAGCCAGGTGGGAACTAGATATGTAGCTTGGTGTGTTAGCCATTTATTGAGAGCACCTAGAGCTAAACGAACAGCAGCAGCCACTCAGGGGGTATACGTGGGGTGAGAAGAGGGAGACTTGGGATGGAACCTTGAGGAGCCCCTCACCTCTGAGGCCCAGCCAGAGACAGAAGGCTGCTAAGCAGCTCAGCCACAAGAAGGGTGTTATGGGCTAGATTGTGTCCCCCTAAATTCAAATGTTGACGCCTCAGCCCCCAGTACCTCAGAATGTGACTGGATTCAGAGGTAGGATCTTTAGAGAGATAGTTAAGGTACAACAAGATCATGAGGGCGGCTCCTAATCCGATGTGACTGGTGACCGTGTAAGAAGTGGAAATTCAGACACAGACACCCATAGAGGGAAACTCCACGTGAACATGAAGACAGCCATCTTCAAGCCAAGAAAAGAAGCTGCAGGAAAAATCAACCTTGCTGGCACTTTGAGCTCAGACGTCTAGCCTCTGGAACTGTGAGAAAATAAATTCCTGTCATTTAAGCCGCCCGCCCGTGGTGTTTGTCCTGACAGCCCCCGCCCACTAATAATGCCAGGGTAAAAGGAAGTGTGAGGAGAACGTGGGATCCCAGAGGACAAGAGAGGAGGATGCTTCCAGTGGAGGGCGGGGGGATTGTCCACATACTGAACAAGTGCTGGGGATGACAGAAGATGCACACACAGCGCGTCCCCTGGAAGGACCTGGAAAGAATAGTCTCAGTGGAGTGTGGTCAGGCAAAAGCCAGATCTCCATGGGCTGAGAAGTTAGTAGGACTCGGACTGGCTGCCAATGTACCGTAACTTGTAAAACAAAGAATTTCCAAGAAGTGAAAGTGGGCTGTGAGCTGGGCGTTGAGACATGACAATGGCTGCAACACCATGTGGGGCTAAGCGAAGGCATTAGAAGGAAGACTGGGGCATGTGGACAGTAACGGGGTGAGAGAAGAGGAACCTGGGGAGGGGGGAAAGAGAAGTGAGGTCCCCAGAGAGGAGAAGGGTGAGCCAGTAGGAGAGAAGGGTCTCGGGTAACAGGAAGGAGGTGGAGAGGATGGGCTGGGTGGTGGTGGTGAAGGCTGGGGGGTGAGAGGCTAGCTTGCCTGGCCCTTCCAGATCCACACTGCACCACTCTCCACCCACTCTCTGTCCTGGGAGGCTGACTCGTATGGACTTGCCATCTGGCTCCTCTGATTGGGAGTCCCCAGTGAAGGATTTGAGGAGAGCGACCCTGGGGGATTCATTCCCATGGCCTCTCCTGCCTCCTTCGGCCCCTGCTACTGAAGACCACAGCTCCTGTCTGGGGCCATCTCCCTCCATCTGTCCTCTCAGGTTCTGATAACTTCTCCTGCCTTTTCTGGTCCCAGGGCTGTGGGCCACTGTCGTTAGCCTTGGGGCACTACAACATCCATTGTTGGGTTCCCAACATTTGTGAATTGTTCCTTTATCCAACTCTCCTCAGACTGCACCGTTTGAAGAGACCACCTCTTTCTTCCTGGCCCCCAGTTGATATGAAGGTGTTCACTTCCAGAGCTTCTCATTTCCCTCTAGAGATGGAAATAAGGTCTCCTGTTGAGGGTAAGCAGGAAAAGAGGTTTGGGGAGAAGGGTGACTGTTTGAGACATCCCCTGTGGAGAAGAGGAGTGGGTTTATTAACAGGGGTGAGGTCTAAACGGAGGCTGGGACCTTGGACTTCAAGGGGTGCCATCCAGCACTCTTGCCTGATGTCCTCACAGACTCAGCTGCAAGGGCAGACGGGGAAACAGGTTCAAGAAAGTTTGTGATTTTTGCCAAGCAGGTGCAACCAAGGAACCATGGGACCAAGGGATGTGGGAGAGAGAGCAGATGGGTGCACGGCCAGGAGCAGCCTGTGAGGAGGTCAAAGTGTCAATGTAGAAGAAAACTGAGAGAGTGAGCAGGAAGAACATGGGGTCTGGTAGGAAAAGAACATCCGAATGTGCGATTTGAGAGAAGGCGTGATTCCGGGGTCTCTCGTAAGTCCTGGGAGCGAGAGTGGTAATGAGGGGAGTAGGGATGGAGGTCCTGGGGCGCTGGGTGGGTCATTCATGGAGTGAATGTCTCCCCAGGTCTTGGGGAGACAGGAAGACCATAAGCCGGTGGCCACAGCCTGACAAATGAGGGGGTACGACTGGGACAGGTGGCACACCCCGCCCACGTGCACCGCCGCACGCCCACACACACCCACACAGTCACACTCGCGCACACACGCCCACAGCCCTCCCAGACACTCCCAGACACCCTCACATGCACTCACCCTCACACACACCCCAGACAGCAGATGGGGCGCTCGGGTAATTGGTTAAACCTGTTCCCGATGTCTGGCTCCGCATTGGCAGCGCCTGTCTGACAGGAAAGCTGGCTGGGCCTGCACCACTCAGCCTGCTGGCCTCCCTGCCCCTCCCCCTGCAGGGCTGCCCGGGAGCAGGGGCTCCCGCAGAGGCCTGGGCCCCCACCCCCTGCCTGGCTCCCTCCTGGGCAGAACCCAGCTCACTGGGCCCGGGGTTCTGGGAAGCCCCACAGGAGGCAATCACGGTGCCCCCGAGGAGGAGCTGGTGAAAACCGAGTGCAGAGACACCAAGAGCACAAGCCCTGCGGCTACAGAGCTGTGGGGGCTAATCTCGGAAAGTTCCATGGACGCCAAGAGCATAAAGATCGTTCCCTAAAGCAGAGGCATATGGCTCGGGCCATGAGAATTAAGAACGGCTACCCCACGTTCCCTCCACTTAAGCCCCACGCAGCGTGGGGTTGCCTCTTGTCAGTGTCTCAGCCATCTGACCCTGCAGGGCCTGGGAGGCCAGCCCAGCTGAGGGGACAGGACAATGCCAGGCTCCTTCGGGGAAAGCCAGGCCAAGTAGCCCCTCTCCACCTGTCCACCCGCAGGGCCCCGATCTCCAAGAGCAAGGAGCAGTCGAGGGAGGGATGGGAGCGTCATTCCTCGGCTTCTTCTCCCCTTCCCGGCTGCATCTGTGTCTCTTAGAGAGAAACTTTGGTTTGTTCCCTGGAGAGGGCCCAAAAACTCCCAAATTAGCAAACCTGGCAAGCCGGCAGCTCAGAAAATAGTTCATCCTGATTCCATGTTTTTCAGGCTCACAGAAGCCTTTATTAATGAAGTCACAACACCAATATTTACCGTCTGCAGGGAGAGGCACAACACGGGGGATGGATGGGAGTGCGGTGGGGACTCCCGCCCCGCCCCTTGCGGGCCTGGCCTAGGAAGATTGGCAGGTTTCCTTGGGTCCTTTCCAGCCCTTTATCTGGATGACAGGGGCGGCTCTGCTGTGATCCTCACGCACCCCCTCCCCCACCAAGTGAGAGAATCTGGAGAGGAACAGTTCTCCCATTCCTCTGCCCCCACCGGTGCCAAAAGGACGCCTCCCCTTCTCCACCTCACCCCACTGGAGTGTACATGCTCCCCAGAGGTTATCCGCCTGCTTGGCAGCGAGAGAACGCACCTTGAGGTTAGGACGTTTGAGATGTAAGGAGTGTGTTTCCTGGTGGAGGGAGTGGGAAGGGGCATTGGGATGGGAGAAAGCCCTTTGGTTTCTAGCACTGACCGGACCCAAGCGAGATGCTGACAGTCCGGGCAAAAGAACCTTCTGTGCTTGGATCCCTGCATGTGCCCCAGACAGCAGGTCTTCAACATGGACGTCAACCTTGATCAAGCCCCCAGAACATTCCAGGAGCCCAGAGAAACACAAGTAAAGGCACAGCACAGGCGAAACCCATGGCTTACTGGGGGACAGGGATGACAGGGGCAAGACTGAAGTAGAGGGCACCAGGAGTGAGGTAGGAGAGGCCAAGTCTGGGAAAGAAGTAGGGGTAGAGTGAGGGGCTTAGGATGGGTGTGACACAGTCCTGTGCACTAGCCACAGTGTGGAGGGACCTCCTCTTTGACATCCACACAAACCTCATTATGCCTACCACTCTTTCCCTTCCCTCCCCTCCCCACGCCCTGGGAGCCATGGGCACTGCTTCCCAAGGTAGAAGAAACCTTGGCTGTTTGCCAAGGTGGGCAGTCCTGAAGGAGAACTGGTGGGGAGATGAGTCAGTGGTGAATGTGTTGGATTCGAGGTGCCAGGGGGCCTGGAGGCAGCAGATGTGGGCAGCAGGCTTGGTGGGTCTGCAGCTCGGCAGGGGTCAGATGGAGGGAGTCCGGGGAGCCAGGAGAAGTTCCGGACACAGACGTGAAGCCCCAGGGGCAGGGCACAGTGAAGAGGCAGGAGGCACAGGGACTGGCCCTGATGAGGAACAGGGCCGACGAGGCAAGGACAAGACAGGAGGACAGAGGGGCAGATGACAGTGTCAGAGGCACTGAAATGAAGGCAGGGGTGTGGGAGTCAAGGAGGGAACGGCCAGAAGAGAACGGTGTAAGTAAAGCCGAACAGGTGGCAGCTGAGTTTGGCCCCAGGGGTGCTGGTAATCGGTGATTGATGATGTCATCAGCACAGGCAGAGGGTTGGGGAGCACACGGGAGGTGAAGAAGTGGAGACAGGTCTGGATGTAGTAAGGGAAAGGTTGTTAGGAATACAGGTCTTGCGTTTTAAAGATGAAGGAATTGTGAGAGGAGGAAAGGCTAGCGGACGACCAGAAGGGCAGGTGGATTAAAGAGCTCAGTCGGGCCCTGCCCTATTGCTCTTTCCCGGCTAGAGGCCCTGCGTCCTTGGGGACAGGTGGTGGGCTCAGCCTTATGCCCCATCTTGAAAGCTTTCCTCTGCACGGTGTGTGTGTGTGGGGTGGGGTGGGGGGTGCTCTGGGGATGGATGAGTGTCCCAGCGGGGCCAGAACCTGGGCGTGGGATGGTCAGCTTCTGTGAATGGTGCTCTGCCCCCCAGCCCCCAGTACTCCCTTTCACTCCCAGTGTCTCCTCACTTGAAGGAGCCCCCAGCATCTCTCAATGGGTGCATCTCTCATCACGCAGAAGTGGGCATATTCTGTCTCTCCCCTAAGCCACATGCGCCTGCTTCCCACTGCTCCATAACCTTGGAAAGGCCTGAGTGTAGTTAGCCTCCCTTAAGACACAGGTTGGTCTTTCCCCACGTCTAGCCTCAGTTTCCCTTTCTCTAGAGCTGGAGCTCAAGATCAGGGTGGACCACCGTCAGAGGAGTAAAGGTAATGGGTTGAGTCTCCCGGGCCCCGCCCCAGGCTCCCAGGTGCTGTACAAGCTTGCTCTGCCTGTCCCCACTGGTCCCCAGAGCCCGAATCCACCCCCCAGGCTCACAGGCTCCGGGGGGTGGAGCTGGATGCCATGTCATTAAGAGAGAGACTTTTATTATTCCCATAGGGAAGGGAGATACAAGGGAATCACTAAGAACTACAGTGGGTGCCTGGAAAATAAATTAAAACAGAAACGCATCAAAACAAACAGGAGATCAGAGAAGTGGAGAGTGGCTGGGAGGCTGCTGTGGCCGGCGGCCTGCCCAGGCAGGCGGGCTCTCTGAGGAGAAGGTGGAGGAGTCCCAGGCCTCAGCCAGCCCATTTCTTGTCCCTCCGTCAGCAGTGGCCCCAGGCTCCAAGCCCTGTGCGGCCGTGGCTCGAGGCCTCCCCGAAGCCTGGCGGGAGAGCGGCCAGAGTCCAGCTGGGCCCACCCGGGGGCCCTGGCCAGCAGCGAGCAGGTGCTCTGCTCTCGTGGATCCAAGGCTGCCCACCCTAGTCATTGGAGGTGACGTCGATGTCCTCCCCGTTGGCCTGCTTCGTGGCGATACGCCACCGGTTGATGTGGTGGGAGCCCTTCTTCTTCTGCTCAGACTCAGGCCCCTCTTCCTCCAGCTTCTGCCGCTTGTACTTTGTCCTCCGGTTCTGGAACCACACCTTCACCTGGGCCAGGGAGGGAGGGGCAGAAGTAAGAAACACCCAGGAGGCCCCCCAGAGCAGCTCCTGGGGTCTCAGTGCCCAGGCTGAGCTGGGAGCCATGTGGGGAAACCAAGGCCAGGTGCCACCTGCTGGATCTGAAAGACTACACTTCCAGGTGTGAATGAGGTGGGGCGGGGGGAGAGGACACAGGGGGCCAAGATGGGGCCATCTTCCAATCCCTCTCACAGAGGGCAAGGAGCAATCAGCACGGCAGAGGGGAGGAAGCCAGGCTCTGGAGCCCGGCAGGCCTGGGTCCCTACCCGTTTCTAGGAAGAGATAATAATCACTCCTTCACGAGGTGGAGGTAAAGAGTGAGTAGGCGGACGTATAAAAAGCCATTGCATGAGTCCTGATGAGCGCCTGTGGCCCTGATGTACCCCCACCCCCAGCCACCCCATGCTCTTTGTAGCATAATGAGGCAGAGTGGACATGGCTAATAACCAGGAGGTGATGTCCACTCCAAGAGCGGTGCCTAGGACAGCCAGAGCACTCCTAGGGTCACATACCCCGCCACTCAAGGTTCCAACTAACACACTGTCTAGGTCAATCAGCTTCTCCAGAGGACCCTGTGAAAAACGTCAGGCGGAATTCCCCCCACCCCACATCAGACATTGAGCTGGGCAGGTGGATGGCTGCTCCCTCGGTGGGCAGCTACTCACGGTGGTCTGAAACCCACTAATGAGGCCTCCTCCTTAGACACAGGGGTGTCTGCAGCCCAATCGGGGCCAGTGCTCTAAACTTCTTGCCCCTGAAGCACTGGCCTCTACAGCCCATCCAAATATGGGAACAGGTTACACAGGAGAAACCAAAGGGTACAGAAGTGAGCTCCTCTTAAACAGAGAGGGCCCCCTGCTTCTGTGTCAGACAGTGAGAGTCCTGACAAGGGGAGGGTTCAAAAGCCAATAACTGTCCTCTGTGATCGGTGGGGGGCGGAGGGCTTGGAGGGGCAGGTAAACAATGCTAAGCTTTAGCCGTATCTCTCCTCACCCCTCACTTCTCCCACCTCCCCCAGCATTTGCTCAGTGTCCAAGATACAGCCTTTAACATCCTCTTATGCATGATCAAGGAGGGCTCCCTAACTAGACCTAGTGCTCGAGACGGTGGAGGAAGCCTCACTCAGTCTGTCCGCTCCTGCTGGCCTTGCAGAGCCAGGCCATCGCCCGCCCGCCTCCATCCTTAGAGTTGGCGAAAGTGGGCCTGAGCGCAGATCCTTTGCTAAGTTCCTTCCCTGTTCTGGGCTTACGCCC
The DNA here is from genome assembly GCF_010015895.1 of Lontra canadensis. Classification (NCBI taxonomy): domain Eukaryota; kingdom Metazoa; phylum Chordata; class Mammalia; order Carnivora; family Mustelidae; genus Lontra; species Lontra canadensis. The sequence continues at coordinate 712,699 of NW_022631044.1, forward strand.
CTCATCTGTAGGAGAGATGTTTTTCCGGCGGCTTTGCAGCTCCAGGGCACCTCCTGGGCTTTTGCACCCGAGGGTCCCTGGGGGAGGTGACACAGAGATGGCAGAGACATGGATGGTTTCCTGAAATCGAGAGCTCATTTACAAAGCCAGCAGGTGCTGTTAGCTGCCGCTGGGTGACCCCTGGTGTCCCTGCCGGCAGTGAGTGGGAGGTCGTGTATGTGGAATGATGGTGAGCATACTTGGTTTTGGCAGCAGCAGTGAATGCTGAGGGAAGATCCTGGAACCCTGGGTGGGGACAGGGGCCATCCTCAGAAGACGACCCACTCCAAGAATGGTGGAAAAGCACAGGCTGTAGCTATAAAACAAGGCAGTGTTGGGCCAAAAGCAGGCCTCATGTGTCAGGGCACAGGGAGCAGTTTTCCTGCCCAAGACGCTCTGCCTTCATGCTTCCCAGGCACGGCCCCCTGTCCGCTTCATGGAGCCCACCCAGTCCCAGGCTTCCCCTAACAGCTCCCTCTCCCCAGGGAGACCCTGCCCTTTAATTTTAGAGCACTGGGCGGGAGAGGGGGGGCATGGAGCTAGGGATAGGAAGAAATGAGGCCCCTGGCCTCAGTGGATACAGTAAGGGAGGGAGGAGCTTCTTCCCTCGTCTCTAAGGCAGGGGGCAAACTCACCGCCTGCCTGTCTCACCTCAGACAGACAAAGGAAAATGGTAGATGCTCTGGGGGCAAGACTTCTAGATCCCATAACCACCTTTCTGGGGTAAAGGGCAGGCTGGGCTCTGGGTGGTTCTCAGCACAGCTGCATCTGGCCCCTGACTGTCCTCGCCCCCCATCTGAGAGCCCACTGACACTACGCCAGCCAGTAGGTGGGTGAGTGCCTGGGAGGCCTGGATGCGGGCCGGAATGGCATTATCGAGGGCCCTCGAGGCTGGCCAAGGGCTAAGGGAGCCCAGCCAAGGGATGGGGCAATTGGGGAAGCTCTGGGCTACACCAGGACAGCTGGCCCCTTTCTGCATCTTCTCCCTCCCACACACACTCCAAGGCTCCTTTCGGGAAGGAGACTTGTCTGGAGTGGGGTGGACCCAGCCTGCTACCCTCACCCCACAACACCGGCCTGAAGGAAGAAAGTCCTCAATGGTGGAGCTCCAGGCACACGGTACATTTTCTGGCAAGAGCCACCTTTCCTGGGCACCCAAATGAAAGGGCATCCTGAATATTTTCTCCATGAAAACGACCAGGGTCAAGGAGGCAGCTTTCTAGAAACAGGGAGGTAAACTGTCTCCTAAGGCAGACTGGCTATCTTGTGAACAGCCTTAGGCTGAGTGACCAGATGCTGTTTACAAAGACTGTAATAACAGGGGGCTGCTTATGACTTAATAATGTCAGTGAAAAGGGCAGGATACGGTTTGGGCACAGTGTGATCACAACCATGGGAAAACAAAATCTATGCATGGGGAAAAAAGACTAGAAGGAAATGTACTTAAAGTGTGGGTGACATTTCTTTCTTCTTTCCACTTTTTGTCTTTTCCTTGATGCATTAATAACAATTAAGAGTTATTTTTTCTTAGAAAAAAGAGAAAGAACTGGGCTCTGAGTGTAGTAGGAGGCCAGAGTGACATTACCCTGGAATCTAGCGGGGCGATCTGGGGTCACCCCAGAGCCTTTTCCCTGGAGGACAGAGGCCCTAGAAAGGAACCAGGTCATGCAATGTGTGTCCCGCTCTGAGTGCTAGCTTTACGAAGCTGTATTTATTCTGTACCCGCTTCCCCACCATACCCGCACACTGGCCCCGGGCACCATCGGGATGTTGGCTGAAGAAACCCCTCTCCAACTGGTGACTCTTATGGGTGTGGAGAGAGGTTCCTTGTGGCCTCCCAAGTCCCCATCTCACCGACTGTCTCAGTGTTTCAGAGAAGCCAGAGCCTTCCAAGCTTCTCCACGTTTACCTGAGTTTCCCTGCCTGGAGTACTCTTCAAAAAGCCTTCAAAAGCCTGCTCAGATGTTCCTGGGCTGGACCTGCCCTGCTGCCTGTCTATGCTTCCCGAGTAACTTTCCCTGTGTCAGCAACAGGGACCCCAGCAGTGCGTTCATTTACTTCTAAAACCTCTGTCTCCTTATCAGGCGGTGAGAACCTGGAGAACCAAAGCAGCGTAGTAGTGTGGGCTGGCGTCCCCGTGGGCACGTGCCGGTCTGTTCAGCAAGCTGGCCACAGGTGAAGTACCTGGCCCTGTGCTCTGGGCAAGAGGTGCCTCGGCCAGACATGGAGAGCCCGAGAAAATCAGTGGTGGAGGGATTGAGGTCTAATCAGAAAAGCAGTTTGGGAAGTGCGATGGCTGGAGAGATGGGATTCTTTTTAGGCACAGTTCAGTGGACACTTCTACAACAGGGTCAGTTCTTAATTCTCCATGTTGTGGACTGGGTTAACCACTTCTAGGGAGAATCTGAGGAAGGGAGGGAGACTTACTGTTGGGAGGCACAGGGGTCAGCACGAGTCAAACAGGATGAGGAAGGTGCTGTGGAGGAATGAATGAACGCATGCGTGCGTTAATGTATAAGAGGACCGACTGATGTGTGTAACGTTAATGAATGAAGGTGTGCATGTATTGATGAGCAAATGAATTGACGAAGGAACTAACATACAAGCAAACTACAGCTCCAGCCAATTATTTCACTTTACTTTTGAGTAACCTGCTATTTGAATGACCCAGATTTGGATCCCTTCATTTCCACTGGTCCCCAACTTTAGCCCATCCCAAATGGAAGAGTCTGCCTATATTCCTGCCTGCCTATATTCAGGAGAATACTTGTCCGCAAGGTGTTCAAACACTCTATCGAGGTAATAGCCCTCTCTGCTGGGGATCCACTTCCTAGTATTTGATCATATGAGCTACTCCCACTCTCAGGGTCAAGCCCGATGCCATGCTAGGCCCACCAAACTGAGGGAGGTCACCTCTGACTCCCTGTCAACCACAGCCCAACTTGTCCTAAGCCTTCCTGCCTCCTCCTCTGCCAGATCATCTGGATGCTTGCCCTCACTCTCAGAAAGACATCACAGAGTCATCTGCCTCCTTAGGACTAGGCCCTAGGGACCTACTCCAGTCTCCCTCACCTCCCCTGCCCTATCCTGCCTCCCGCTGGACTCTGGAACTTGAGTGACGCAGAAGTTCTTGGAAAAGAACCAAGACCTGGAGAAGAGATGAGTCCGTCTCAAGACCGACAGTGAGCTAGTAACAAATGTATCTTGACCTTCCCTAAAATTCAAGTCATTTGGATATCTCCTTCTCAACCATCATCTCAAAAGCAGAGTTTTTCAGGGATATCTGGGTGGCTCAGTGGGTTAAATCCTCTGCCTTCGGCTCAGGTCATGATCCCAGGGTCCTGGGATCGAGCCCCGAATCGGGCTCTCTGCTCGGCAGGGAGCCTACTTCCCTCTCTCTCTACCTGCCTCTCTGCCTACTTGTGATCTCTGTCTGTCAAATAAAATCAAAACAAACAAACAAACAAACAAACATTTAAAAGCAGAGTTTTTCAGAGCAGGAATGGACCCCAAGAAGTCTTACCAATGCCCCAGAGGGAAAAGCCTACAGGCAGGTAATCAGACACTCTTTCCTTCTGAGACCTTCCCACCTGTTCTTGGGCCCCAGGATGGTGGCCAGACTTGACACCTCCTGCTGCATCTTAATCCACCCACGTCAAACCCTCCCCTTCCTTCCCACCAATGTAGAACCCTGTGCATCCCTCCAAGCTTTCTGGGCACCTTCCACCCCTGCAGGTCTCCCCTCACTTCCCTCAGCCCACAGCTGTATCTTCAAGGAGACTCTAGTCATTCCTTGTGCATATTCTGCCAGCGTGCACACTTTACAATTCCCCCCATCACAAATCTCCAAGGCTGAGGACTCCATTTCTGCACCCCTTTGTCACAGCTCAACTGAACTCAAAGCCAGAGAAGGTGAAGAAACACCTGCTGAACACCTCAGAGCAGGAGGGGCAGCTGGAAACACTGACCGGCTGATCAGCCTGGACTCCTTCCCCATACACCTAACATGCCACCCCTACGCGTGCACATAAGCATCCGAGCTGCCTTCCATGCCACGTGTATGTGATATCACGTGACTTTGGGCATCAATCACACTGCCTGCATGTGCCCCACACTGTAGCACATACAAGTTACACACACCCATTACAACACATACATTCACTTCCACTCACAGCTCTGATCTGACCCCAATCCTGGTCTGCCCCACCAGGACTGAAGCTTAGGACATCACCCAGTCATCCGGATCAGACTCCAAAGCAGCGCCACAGCAGTGAGGAGCAAGTGATCAGAGCCAGAAAGGAGAACCAGCCCTTTCCCAGGACCACTCCCTCCACTCTCTGGATTGACCCGTGGCCTTCCCCGCATAAATACCCAACACTCCACCAAACATACAAACCTGCCCCAACAAAGAAGTTCAGCTTGCCCACCTCCCAACACTTCATACTAAAGCTTTGAGCATACAGAGACCCCTGAGCCCTAAATTAAGACCCACACACTGATTTCCTAAATCCTACCAGGAGTTTTACCCACGAACTGGTGGATAAAACTAGAACATCTAAAATAAAGTGCAAGGGAAGAATAGAAAACAGAGACACAGGGAGGTGTCAGTGACTACAGAAAGCAAGGGCAATGACTGATAAAGTTAACACATGGAGATGTGTACAATCCACAGAAATTTGCCTCGTTATTCCATACATGTTTATGGAGCATCGACTCCTTGCTCATCACTGAGCAGGACCCTATAGAGTATATAGAGAGAAGCAGGAAGGCTTGACCCCCTGGCTCCCAAAGCTGGCCTGTTGTTCATCAGAATCACCCAGAGAGCTGTTTTAAAAACATTTCCTGGATCCTATCCTGGAACTTCTAAGAGAATCTCCTGAATGGGGCCTGGGAATCTGTATGTTGAGACTTCCTTGCGAGATGGAACTAGCCAGTCTACAGAGTGACATTTGGACGTGGTAGATAATTTCACAGCAGCAAAGTCCTATGCGTATTCTGATATACCGGAGATGTACTGTGAGCTCTGAGAACTTGGAGGGAGCACTATACAGAAATACAGAGGAGAATATAGATGAGACAGAAACTCAGGTCTGGAAAGAACCATGGAGTTCATTTCATTAAATGTTACAGATACAGCAACTGAGGGCCAGAAAGACGACAAAGACAGAGCTGATGACACGATAGGTAAGCAAATACCCTGTCAGTAGCTAACTAGATCTGTATAGAGGGAAGCTTGAGAAGGATGGTAGGTACACAGAAGATAAAACAGAATAGATGATAAGGAAATAATCAACAATTGGGTGAGAGCTAGTGTTAGTTAAGAGGAAGAAGAATGTAATTAATAGAAAATAGGAAATATAAATTAACCAGCTTTGGAGAGGCATTTTAAGGAGCTCAGACAGAGAAGTATGTGGCTAGATATAAAACAGCTATCTGTACAGGACGGATTGGAGAGCTCCTAGAGACAAATGTAGTTAATGTAGTTACTGACAGTAGAAATAGATGGCAGGGGACTGACGGCAGAGAGGGATGTTTGACAAATAGCCAATAGTTGGAAATGACAGGTAGGCTTGCCCAGTAAATACTGAAAGATGGATAATTAATTAGGTAGCCTAAGTCCAAATGATAAGTTACAAGAGGGACAGAAAGACAGCTATGATGGTGAAGGAGACCAGATATGGCAGAAGAAACACCAGACTAATTCAGGAAGCCCAGTCTAGGGGCTTACTGTAACACTAACCACCTTGATATATATACTACTTTACGCAGAGGGAAGGGAAGGACTGGGGATAAGAATTCATATTATTTGAATTCCTATTTTAATCCTCAAACAATCTATTTTCCAGATGAGAAAATTAGAGCTCAGAGAGGTTGAGTAACTTGCACAAGGTCACACAGTCAATTAGCAAGGAGACAGATAATAAAATCCAATCTGTCCTCCTAGGGAGCTCTGCCCACCTCATCAATCTATCTCAATCCTCACCTGAAAACAGGAGCCTTTACAGGATGGTTTCTCAGGCTCAAGCTTCCCGTAGTTCTATTGTGTTTTTTTGTTTTGTTTTTTTTTTGTCCCATATGCTAAAACCAGCTCATCTATAGATAGAACGAGATTAGACATGAGTTTTGATAGTTAAGCTGGATATACTATATTATTCTACCCAGATTTGTTTTAAATGTGTTTGAAACATAACAAAAATGAAGGAAACAATCATTACATTTACTAACTGGCATTGTGGGGAGAAAACAGGCAGCTAGATTCGGTTTGAAAGAAAGTGAATTAAAAATGCCCTCACTGAGCTAAAAAATTAAAAGTTTAAAAACAATGACATTATTTCAACAAGTGTTAATCTGTGGGTGGGAGGATTATAAACCGTTTTGTTTTCTTACACTTCTGCAATTAAAATTTAATAACTAATACTTTTTAAATGATGTTAACTATAAACACCATTCTTAAATTGACACCTTGTTTTAGACAACTTTAAAACACTGTTTGCCAGGAGGGAACGGGGGTATTATTTTATTAACTTCTTTTTTTAGCGTATATTTCTTCTAAACATTTTAAAAATTAACTTGGCTGTTTTGTAAGCTTTAGCTCTGCAGTTAGAACAGCCCAACCAGCAAATCTGAAAAAGCATGGGTCCTGCGCTAGAGGAGAAAGTAATGTGTGATTAAATGGAGCATCAGACAGATAAGACGTCTTGACAATAGAAACTAAAATAGAATGTGAGGACCAGCCAGTGATGTCTGCTGGGGGACTGGGGAGGCACTTAGGATCTGGATTCCCCACTGGGCCCCCTTCCTATTTTCACTACTCCGTGGGAGACTCCAGGCTGTCTCCCTCCCCCCAAGACACCTCCTCAGGGCACTAGGATGGAAGATAGTAGGGGCCAGACCATCAAAAATGGGGAGAGGATGATAAAAAGCCTGAGGGGCCCCTGGGCAAGCAAGCGGCCTTCTCTCATTTGCACATCTGGGAGCTTTGAGGGATGGAGGGGAGTACCATCTCCCAAGGCCCATCCAGACACTGAAATCAGCATCCAGGGAAGGAGCCAGCCCCTACAGCTATATCGGACTCCCAGGGACCAAGAGCTCAGGCGGTCCTTCCACACAGCATTTATTTAAGGCAAAGTCTTCACCTACAATAAACCCAAACCTGCCTCAATAGAACTCTAATCTAGTTCTTTAATTTTTTCTTTTCTTAATTATCAGTTACAAAAAACCTCCGTGGTTACCCTAATTTCACCCAGTTCAAAACCTCTCCAACGCCACTGGAGTTTGTTCCCTCCCCAACTCAACAGCCCTCCAAGTGTTTGAACGCAGTCCCTGAGTCCCCGAATCTACTTTTCCACCATTCCCACTTTCCTCCCATGTCTGCGCGCCCCAAACACCAGTTTCCAGAGCCCTAGCAGCCTGCCTCCGCAGAGATCAGCGCCCCCCTCCGACCCCAAGCAGGGCTGGCCCCTTCCTGGCTGTTTCCTCGGCTTCTGATGTTTATAGCCTGAGGACACGTGGGCTTTCTCCCCACACCACAGCCGCTGGTGGGCAGCCCAGGCCTCCGCCAACTCGGCCCACGAACAGCAGCAAAGCCGGTGCGGGGGGTGGGGAAGGGCCGGGCCTCCCACAAAACCGTGAGCACCCCAGAGGAGAGGCGGGAGAAGAGCCGCAGTAACCACAGGGCTGAAACGGCTCCAGGGAACACTGGGACAGCTCGGGAGTGACTGCGGCGTGGCCCTGCCTCCTCCTGAGAACCCGGCGCCTCCTGTGGGCTTTGAGAGCAGGCTGGGCTGTGGTTTGAGTCCAGAGTCCTAGTGGGTCCTTAGAGCTTGACAGAGGTCCTGCGGCCTCGGCGAAGCTAACCGCAGCGGGAGGGAATGGGCTCTAGAGATAGGTTTTGCCGGAGGGCCGCGGGGGGTAGGGGTAGCTTTTGGAACTGAGTGGGACCGAGCTCCGGGGAAGGCGGGGGCGTGAGCCCCGGGCCCCTCCTGCACCTGCCCGCCCCCACCTGCACCTGGGCCCGCGGACCGAGCGCGGGCCGGCGGGGTGGTGATTACCTGCGTCTCCGAGAGGCTGAGGCTGCCGGCCAGCTGCTTCCGCTCGGCGCCCACCACGTAGTGGTTCTTCTCGAAGGCGCGCTCCAGCCGCAGGAGCTGCGAGGGCGAAAAGGCCGTGCGGATCCGCTTGGGCTTGCGCGCGAAGGGGCCGTGCAGAAGCAGCCCGTCCTGGGGCACGTCGCTCGCTGCGGCCGCGCCGCCGACGGCAACACAGCAGGTACAGACAGAGAGAAGGGGCGCCGTGAGCCGCAGCCCGGCCGCCGGGCCGCCCTCGGAAGCCGGCCGAGCCCGGCCCTCTGGCCCCGCTCGCAAACGCCCTTGGCGCTCCGTTGCCCTCTCCAATCCTTGGCTCCCGCCCCCACTTTTCCCCTTTCCCTTGTGCCGCCCCATTCCTTAAGTCCACTCCTCGCTCCTCCCCCATACTTCCTGAGGGTTCGAGAAGCTACCCCGTCGGTCGACCGAGGCCTGGAGGAGCAGAGCAGCGGATCACTAGATGGGCCAGGAGGAGGGCCCAGGCCTAGCGAGGCGCCTGGAGCAGCGGAAGAGGCCAGGGTTGGAAAAATCCCTTAGTTCTCTTTGTCCCCTGGCCCTGCTACACGAGGAGGGACAGGGCTGAGAGTCACGAAGGTGATATGGGGAACAGTGAGGCCGCTCACCATCCTCATGCCAAACACATTTTCAGGAACTAGAAGGGACCCAAGGCACTCTCTTTTCACACCTGTTTAAACCACACTTGCAGCTAAATGCTCAGGCCACTAGCCCTCTGAAAATTCCTGCCAACAGGCCCAGGCTCTACCTTGCAAGTGGTAAAAATAGGCCAGTGGGTAGGTCAATGTCCAGGCAACACCCCAGGCCTTCAGGTAAAGCTCACTGCCCCGGGGAGACTCCTAATGCTCTCCAGTGGGAAAAGGCCTTGCTTCGTCCCTGAATAGTCCCATGCTGAAGAAACACGTGTATAAATATCTAGATGTCATCTTTCTCTCTAATATATATAGATATAGATATATTGGTTTCTGCATGGGCGTGTGTAAATATATGCTCCAGCCTCCCTACTGTCTTTTTCTCCCATCTACCATACAGGATTTTCAAAGAGTGTAATTGTCCCTTGGCAAGTGTTGGCCATCATGGGAACTCAGCTCCTACAAGCAGGAGGAGGGGCTGAACCTGGGTGGGATAAGGCCCCCGGGGTGGGGGTGGTGAGGTCAGGAAGTACAAAAGCCAAAATGAGCCTCCAGCTACCGCCCCACGTTCAGTAAACCCCCCCACCATGTCTTCGTGCAATCTCTGGCTTGGTTGCACATGCTCTCAGACTTGAAACAGGCCCTAACATCACCCATGGGTTCTCATGCAGGGTCAAATATCAGTACCGTTGAGCCACTGACAATGAAGAGACCGAGATGGAATGTTTTCACACGGTTAGCCATTGAGATTGACCGAGCCAGTGAATTTCTCCAGCAATGGCCCACTGGTTTTACCCAGTTTGACCTGTTGTTTTGTTTAAGGCAATTGTTTGGATCTCAGCTGAGATTTTCCATTTCTGGAAATACCTATGTAAGGGAAGTAAGGGCACATCATGGACATACTATTGCTAAAACTCTCCAGGTAACTGTTCATGTCCCTCTGCTGGTGGAAACTGACTGGCGTTACTTTCTCCAACTCCTTGGGCTTTGGAGGCTTACACAGGTGACTTTTATTGCTGGGTATTGTCCCCCCGCCTCCCATTCTAGAACAAGGTTGCCAAAGGGGAAATGAAGTCCCCTGACAATCACATTCCCGTTTCAAGTGGCTGGATCTGTGCAGCTACAAGAGGGAGTGGCATCACACCTTGGGGAGATGGAAGGGGATGCTCTGCCCAGTGGGCCCTTCAAGGTGGAGGCAGGTCCAGGGCTGTTAGGCCTGAATGAAGGAAGTTTGACTGGTGGTGATGGAGGGGACAGATGATCAAGGGAAGTGGTCTAGCAGAGAGGAGTAAGAAGGAATGAAAGGAGGAGCCTGATCCAAGTAGGAATAAGAATTAAAGTCTTAAGTGGGTACCAGTGTGATAGGCCAGAGAAAGGTGGAAGAGGTGGGTGGGAAGCAAACCCTTCTTGCTGATGTTAAACTGCTTCAGCACACGGTGTGGTTCTGAGCCTGGGTGGAGTCCCAACAGTAGTTTTGCCTCTGGACAAATAAGCTGGGCAGGGAGAAGGCCTCGCTCATCCCAGAGTTCCAGTGTTGACCTCAGCAGCTCAATTGGCCCAGGCTTGTCAAAAGTGAGGTGGCAGCCTGGAGAGAGCCTGTAGATGGGAGTGAATGGGGTGCAGGGGTGTCAGGGACAATCTGTGGCTGGGAGAGCAGGACTGCCGTCTGCCTCGGTGTGTATGGTTTGATGGCTATTTTGTAATTCTGGGGTATGTGTTAGTCCCTTGCATGGTGGACTTCTCTGTGTTTGTCTTCATAAACCCAAAGTGGAGGATGGAAGCAACAAGCTTACTCTGTCCTTGTGACATACACACATCCCTTTGCCTCAAGTCTGGCTATTTTAAGAAAAGCTAGGCTTGGTTTACTGTCATGCCCTGTTGGGGCAGATAGACTGTGTCCTTCAGGCTATGTCCACATGTACCCGCAGAAACATAGGGGTCCATCTGACCCAGCCACGAAGAAGCAAGGGGCAGGAAAATGACTCCGTATACTGAAAGGTGATGACAGACTGGATTTCAAAAGAAGCAAGGTTTTTTTCCTGTAAGAGAGAGGGGGTTTAGTGCAAAACTAACTATCCGGACAAACTGATCGAATAGCTCCATGTTTCTGTAAGAATAGAGTGATGCTTTAGGCGCCTAAGTTCCTGGGCCCCTCTCGTTAGGGGTAGGGGGCCTCAACAGTCCCTACCACAGCTTCAGTTTCCCTTAACTGGACCACAAGAGCAGAACAAGCTTGGGGCTGGGGCCAGTGTGGCCCGTTTCCCTGCAGTAGTTCTCACCTCTGGCAGTGGGCTGTCAGTTTCAGACAAGGAGAGGTGGAAAAGTGGAAGGATGACGACTTCAGCTTCCCTGGAGCCAGGAGGAACTGAACCCCACCCCATTTTTCTCCAGCCTCTCAATGCAGGGAAGGCAGGGACTGGCAGGAGAGACTCCCAGGACTGAGGTGGCCGGTCGTGGGAACTAAAGGATCCGAAGTGCTGGTGCTGGCCGCTGAACTCTCTTCTGGAGAGGCCGCGGCCGGCCAGGAGCTCTGAGCTGGCCGGCTGGGCGGAGGAGCCTGGGGCGACGAGTGGGAGAGGCCGGCCAAGCTGCGGAGATAACCTCATTCCCCCACCTCCTGCCGGAACAAAGGCGCCCTTTGAAGCACCGGCCCATTACAGACGCGGATCCCTGAGGGTTGGGGCTTCCCAGGCCCCCTCCAGACGCCGTTCCCGGCCTGGAAAGTTCCTGCGTCCGGGAAATGGCACCGAAGTGCGGCCAATTCCGGGTTTCCGCCGGCTCCTCCCCTTCAGGCCTCGAAGGCTACGGGTTTCAGGATCCCGCCGCCTGATCCAGACCATACCCCGTGGGTTCTTCCTCTTCCACCGCCTCGCTCCGCCGAGAAGCCGCTTCCCCGAGCGCTGACCCGCGCTGCGCACGGAGCGCAGACATGTTCCTTTTCGTTCGTGTAGGGTTTCGTTTCTTGCATTAAAACGGGGCTGAAATGAGCATCGCAGAGACCCGGTTCTCTAGAAAACGCGGCGCCGGAGGGCCTGGGACGGCTCGGCCCGCAGCCCCGAGGCCCAGCTGGGACCGCCAGGCTCACAGCTGCCGGGCTGCGCATCGGGCCGCGGCGACGAAGACCCGACCCAAAGCCGAAACGTCTCAGGGTCGGCAAAGTCCTTCCGTGTCCAACGGATTTCCGAGTTCAAAAATGCGGCTGCACATGGCTCCATCTCCGCGTCCAGAAACGGTTCTTAAGAGAAAATTTCAACCGTTTTTGCAACTCGACAACGTGCCCGCCGGCACTGATGGCTCAGGGAGCCGCGATAATTTCTGAGAAGGTTTTTCGGAGAATTCATGTGGGCTCGATTGGCTGGGAATGCTCAGAGCCGGAGCTGGATCTGTCGCGAGCTGTCCCCGGCCCTCGGCGCCCCGTGCCCACGGGGACGAGGCCAGAGGCGGGAAAAGCATCTAGGAGGGCGTGGGGCGCCAGGTCCGAAGCCAAGGGCTCGGCGGGGGAGGCCTTCCCCGGATGATCAGAGACCCCAGGGCTTAGGACCGGCTCTGCCCTCTCCTTAGAGCCCCTGTCCTTGCACCAGCCTCCTAACCACGGGTCCTTCTACTGCCCCGGCCCGACGGTTCAAAAATAGCCGCGACTCTCAGATCGGCCCACGGGTGCCAGGTTTTGAGACCCAGGCTGGTCTGGGCCCAAGGAGCACCGAGATGGTTTACTCAGTTCTGAATAAAACTTCAATCATTTTATAGCAATAAACAATCATTGTAATTGACAGGTTTCATGCCCAAAACGGCTGACACCATAGGCTCCCTCCCCCACCGCATGATTTAGGCAAATCTTTGAAATCTGAGGGGAAACAAGTCTGCCCACAAAAATTCTTGTTCAAGTAATTACAGCCTTTTATATTGTTGGGATCTGCTGGGTCAGTATCTACTTGTCAGATGGGACTAAGCAAATTGACAAATTGGACCAGGAAAGCAGCTTCCCATGAAACAGTTCAGCAGCTATAGCCAAAGCTTCAAAAAAGATCATTTTTCTTCTGTTATCTAGATAATGGTACCAAGCATCTGGTTTACTTTGACTTTGTAGACCGCGGTTTATCCTCAGATTAGGTTGGCAGCTGAAGCTCTAGCCATATCCTTTTCATTGGTTTCACTAAAAGCCGGGTTACCTAGCTCTGAGTTATGGAACCTCAAAAGGCTGAGGTCCAGTCCCGTCTACACTAACAAAATAAAACTGGAAACTAAGCAATTACTGTACAAATTAGGTCATTCTTTTTAAAAAGAAAAAAAAAAGGCAAGAAAAGAGAAACAAACTTTAACAAATTCCAGGAAGAAAACGAACTCCAACAAATGCAACTCTTTCCTTCGGGAAAGTCAGATAATGGAAACGTGTGTGTGTGTGCGCGCGCGTGTGCGCGCGCGTTTGTAAGGCTAGTGGGGGATCTTCATTAGCAAACCCGTTGCCCAGTGAAGACGTGGGAGCTCGGCTAGCCTGCGACCTTAAAAGCCCCCGCCCCCCTACTTGGGAGGACTGCCGTGGGTCCCGCAGCCGCCGGGTGGACTCCCAGAGTCGGCGCATGGCGAAGGAAGCCGGTTGCTATTGCAACCCTTCCCGACCCTGGGTCCGAGAGGCACTTGTGACTCGACAAAGTCGGGTCGAGGTTGTTGAGAAACACCCCGAGACGGTGGAGAACTCCTCACGGAACATTAACTCTCCAGTGTCCCCTCCCCGCTGCCCCTTCTCTCCGCAGACCCGGGACACGCGCGTGGACTTTGCCCCGCTGGGACGCGCCAGCGAGGGCGGATATCTGGGAATTGGTGGTGGATGTGAGAGGGAAGTAGGGTCCCAGGTCCAGCCCGCGCGGAGGGAGGGGGCGGCGGGAGCTGCGGTCGCTGCGGTCGCTGCGCTCTCTGGACTGGGACTGGCTCAGCAACGACAGATTCTGGCAGGCCGCGGGGAGGATCAGGAGAAGCTCCAGGGATGCGCCCGGGTTTGGCGTCCGAACCCGCACCGTTTTCTGGGCAAGCCTGGAGGTCCCAACCTGGCTCTCTGGGAGGGAACCCAACGCCGCCGAAGCGCGAACGGATCCGGCGCGGCTCTTCCCGGTTTGGGAATCGGCCTCTGCGGACCCCACAGCCTTGTTTCAACAACTTCTGAACAGCCCCGCACGCCCCCGAGCCTCCCCCGCGCCACCGCAGGGCCGGCGCTGGCCGGCCTCCTAAGCGGGCACAGCATGGGCACTCACCCTGGAAGCGGTGGCCGAAGAAGCGGTTCCGCAGGACCCAGGGGTAGAAGTGCAGAGGGTCCCGGTGCTGGGCGCCGAAGAAGGAGTGCGGGGGCTGCAGCGGGGAGGCGCCCAGCTGGTGCGCCGGGTGCACCGTCAGCGCGGGGTGGTTCATGGCCTCGGGGAACACGAGCTCGGGCCCACCATAAAGCGAGCGACCGGCGCCCGCGGCGGCGGCGGCGGCGGCGGCAGCGGGGAAGCCGCTCACGAAGGCCGCCTCGGCCGCGCCGGGGTGAGGGTAATTGAGCGCCGTGGGCCGGAGTGGCTCCTCCGAGGCGGCCGCCGCCAGGGGATGGGATCCGGCGCCCCCGCCGCCAGTGCCCCCGCCGGTGCCGCCGTCCTTGGCTACCAAGGACTCGATGGTAAAGCCGCGCTTGGCTGTGGGCTGGAACATGGTCGCGGTCGCCAGAGCCGAGCGAGGCAGCCGGGCTCTGGGGAGCGCTCCGCGTCCTGGCGCCGCCGCCGTGCGGGGTGTGCACCCAGCCAGGCACATGCACACACACCAGCACCCCTCACCTCCCCCGCCCGCCCGCCCTCGCTCAGACCCTGCCGGCGAGCCAGGCGCGGAGAGGCGAGGGGCGTGAGAGCGAGCGAACGCTGAGTCGGGCCACGGCGCGCACCTAGGCGCGCCGGCCTCTGGGGCCGAGCGGGCAGCTCCCGGCGCGGGCACTGGCGCGCGTTCCGTGCGATGTTGCGAGCTGCCTCTACGGCCTGGGGGCTGAGCCCGGCCCCCTCCCTCCCGAGTCCAGCCAGGACAGACCCCCGTCCCTGGTCCTCCCAGCACTGCCCAGCTCAGCTTCGGCCGCTGTACTGCGAGGCGCGAGTTAGCCGGCACCTGCCCCGCGCTCGCCCATTGGCCGCCGCTCACCTGCCCCAAGGTGGGGGGCGGGGCGGGGCGGGGCGAGGGACGGCGGGTGGGGAAGGAGCCAGCAGTCGGAGGCAAAAAGCGGACTGGAGCCTCTGCCGGGCTGTCTAGGCCTCCCCCCAGCCCCCATCCGCCCCTCGCCACGGGCTTCTCTTCGCGTCTCTGCCCTTTTAGCTGAGTCTGGCGATCGTCCCAACTGTCTCAGCCCACGCGGGAGCCCAAGAAGACGTCCGAGGGGCCTGGGGCTTCGGAGAAACTCCAACCCCACTTCCCGATGTGTAACTCAGTTGAACCCTCTCCAATTCATCCTGGGATGTCGTTTCAGTTCTCAGGCAACTTGGATCCGAGCGGAGGGAGGGAGGGTGTTTTTTTGCCCGATAAATACATTCTCTGATAACCAGGTCACTGTTCCCCGGGTCTCGGGGACCCTCCCGTTCACCCACCGTCTCTCTCCTGGGCCGCGTTCTGAAAGCCGAGGCCTTGCTCGTGAGGTTTCGCGTTTTCTGAGGGTTGCGAGGGACAGCTCCAGAAAGGGGGACGCCCAATTCTTTTCACAAGAGGCCAGGCTGGGGACAGCGCGAGAGGAGCTGCCGGAGTGGTCACTTTGCAGACCCCAAGCCGCAAATCCGGGTTCGGAAGCACCTCCTTCGCCCAACCACGGCGGCCGCGCTCTGCTCGCACCGGGACGGCGGGCCTCAGCACAGGGCGATCTGCTGCTTTCCTCGCTTTCTCTGGTCGTGGGGCTCAGGTGCAGGCGGGCCGGGTCAGGCCCGAGCCTCGGGCCTTAACCTGGAGCTGGCCGAGTAAGTCGACCCTGTCTCCAAGAATACACATCAGCCATCCCCGGAACGCAGCGGCTTCCTGGCCTCCCCTGACCCTCATCTTCCACCTGCGACCGCGGAGCCGCGGACGACTCTGCTCCGTCAGGTTTCCATTTCTTGAAATAATTTCCTGGGGGTGAGTGGGAGAGGAGAACCAGTACTCTGCAAACTTTTTCACCCGGGCCTTCCAGGCCGCAGGAAACACCTCCCCGAGGCCTAGGAGGGCGCCGGGCAGTGGTGGGGAGGCTGCGACCCGGACCCTGCCAACGCACTGCGAGGAGGGGACAGCAGCACGCTCAGCTTCCTCGCCGCCGCCGGGGTCAGTGAGGGCGGCGCGGCCGCGGCCGGGTGCGCAGACCTGGGTAGGGCCTGCCGGTGTCCCAGGCCAGGGGTTCCGCGTGCCGCGTGACTCTGCAGGGACTCCAGGCCGGGTCTTGGGAGTGGCCCGCCTGAGCGCCGGGAGCCTTGGTCCGCGAGAGTGCTTCAGGCGCCCTTGTAGCCACAAAGCGGGTTAAAGTCTATTTTCCACTCGACTGCTCCGAAAAGCCCCCGCGCGCCGACGCCGTTCCGGACCCCTTGGGCGAGGTGGGGAGGGGGCTAAGAGGGGGGGCGGCGAGGCGACCGCACCCTGCAGCCCTTCGCGTCCGGGGCAGCCCGGAGTCGGGCGCTGCGGAGCCGCGGCAGAAACGCCTGCGGAAGGAATCGGTACCGAATCCGCGGCGAGCGCCTGTGCCCTCTTTGCGACCTCTCCGGCTCTTTTTGGCTCTCTTTACCGGTCTCTCTCCACCGGTCTCTCTCTCCAGTTTCCGTCTCAGCCTGTCTATCCTCCTCCCTGTCTCTCTGCTCCACCCTCCACCCCGACTTTTCATTTATTTCTTCCTCCTTCTCCTTTGCTCCAGCCTCAGTCCTGGAAAGGGGAAGCTCCGAGTGGAGACCTAAGCAGGCCACAGCACGAAGGGGGCGAGGGTGCGGAGCTGGGCAAAGGCACAGCTCGAGTTTTTCCGCTTTATATAGAGAGAGATAACTGGGTATTTTGTTGGAGCAAGATCCCCGCGGGGACGCGAGTTCAGTTGGATAAGCATTGCCTGGGCCTGTGCTCTGCGGCGAAAGGGGGCTGCCACGGAGAAGACAGGAGCCCGAGCAAGTTTAAGCCTCCTCGGAGCCTTGCGCCCCAGCCGGAGATAAACCCCATCGGTCCAGCCGCAGGCCCTCACCTCCTACCCCACTGAGAGGCTGGATGGTGGCCGCGAACTCGCTAAACTGGGCAGGTAGAAGAGCTTGCAATCTACCGGGCCTTTCCTAGACTTGCATCTACACCGGCCACATCTGTTTTCATCTCTATGGTTCTGGGGATACATATTCCTGTTAACTTGATAGATCTTTATAATAGCACCTTCCCTTGTGGTGGTGCTTGTGAAATACTTTGACATCTACCCGTCTAGTTACTAACCCCATTTTACACGTGGAGAAAGAGAGTCCGGGGGACCGGTGACTTGAGTCTGGTCGCAGTCTGGATTGAGTGGGGACAGCTCAGTGATCCTGGTCTGGCTCGGGTTCCACCCTCATTCCATCCGCACCCCTGCAGCTGCCTCTGACTCCCTAGGCAGGTGGCCACAGGGTTAGGGTGCTGGGTGCACTGGGTGCAGTTCTACCTTCATCCTCCCTCCCCTTTCTCTTTCCCCAGCCACTTTTCTCGGGCATTCCTCTCCCTTAACCCCCTAACCTCCCTCCATCCTTTTCCTCCCTCTGCAGACATTTACCCCTTACCAGGATTCCTCTATTTCCGCTCCTCTTAGGGCCTCTTCCTCTATTGTCGCTTTTTCTGCAGTAGGTTAAGAGAAGAACTTGTCACCTTCAGGGGGTCTCTAAGCCTGCTGCTGTGTTCTTGCCCCCTTGGCCCCCTGGCCCCCATCTCTTCCTGTGCCTTCTCACTTGCCCAGTCTCTGCCTCTGATGCCCCCCAGCTGACCCGGTACATAAATGCCTCCTCTTCTCACCAGAGGACCACAGCCCACCTTAAACCAAACCTGCTGCCCCTTCTCCCACATCTGTTCCCCAACCCTGCCTTTCCACCTATGGGTCCTCCCTCCCAAGTTGCTGCCCAAAGACTGATTGTGCCTGGCTTCTCCAGGCTGGAGGGCCCTCCCACCCCACACAGCTGATTCCCTTTCATTCCAAGCTTGCCTGCACCTCACCCCCCCCCGCCCCCCTGGACCACCCATCCCAGCTCTGGACCCTCGTCATTTTTCTCCTCCTTCCCTCCATCTCTGGAATAACCTGGGCTCAAGTCATGACTCCTCCACTTACCAATATGAGACATGGGGCCAATAGTCTTGCCTCAGCTTGCACATCTGCGGAAGGGGGAGCATGATCCTCGTCCTCTGTGAGGATGAGTGAGATTAGTATGCCCTGCACAGGACCAATGTGTGACTCCAGGGAGGCGCTCAGTAAACGTTACTGTCTCTGCCTTTGCCCATGCTGGAAACTTGGGAACCGTCCTCAGATCCTCACTCTCTCATCTCCCTTATCCATCCTTGACTCCCGTTCTGGGTCTCTGAGTCAAGTACTTCTCAAGCCTAACTCGCCTACCTTTATGCCCCTTTGCTGGCTAACTTCATTCTTCACCACTCAGTTCACCTCCCCGTCCCCCAGGGAAGACCCGCCCCCACTCTGACCCAGCATCCACCTGCAGAATGGAGTCACCAGTGTCTGCCCCCTGACTCCCAGGCTATGACCCCTCCACCTCCACCCCCAGCTGGGGAGCGCTGGCATCCATCACAACCACCAGCTCGGCCGGCAAAGTTTATCCAACAGAGCCCTGGTTCTCCTCCTCAGAGTCCTGGATCTAAAGACATCCCTGGCCATTTCTTTTACCTCTCATCCCCCTCCCTCCTCTTTAGCCTACTTCACCTACAGGTCTCTCTGCCCCACAAAAAGCCTTCTGTCCTCCTGTTTCTGCTAACTGCTTTTCACCATCTAACTTTGTAAGTTTTAATCTCTCTGACTCCCTCAGTTCTCCTTGACTCAATAAGGCTTTGCAACCTGGCTTCCACCGCCATCCCACTGGGGAGATGTTCACAGAAAAAACTCCAAAACTTTGACCGTGGTGTTATTACAATAGCAACACATGCTTATGGAGGCAATAATAATCATAACAACCTTAAGAAATTATTGTGAGATTGAATGAGTTATACTCCCCATCTAACGGGCTTACAGCAGTGCCTAGCACCTAGTAAGCACTCGATAAATGTTAGCTATTAATTTTATACAGCTTTGCTGTCCAACACGGAAGCCATTTGGCCACTGAGTGCTTAAAATGTGGATGGCCCAAATTGAAATATTCTGTAAATGTAAAATACATACCAGATTTGGAAGGCTGAGTGTTTTGAAAAATCTAAGATATCATTAATACTTTCTTGTGTTGGTTACATGTTATAATGATAACATTGATATATTGGGGTTAAACACATATTATTAAGGTTATTTTTATCTGTTTCTTTTTATTTTTAAAATGTGGTTGCAAGAATGTTTAAAATTATATATGTGGCTCACATTATTTTTCTATTGGACAGGGTTGTTATAGAAGACACAGGTAATCCAAAGGAGGGAGGGAGGGTAAATGTGCAAAAGGAAAAACAGAACTCATAATTATCATATCCTACCACCAAGAAACAACTATCATAAGGTTCTTACCTTATGATATTCTTCCAGTTCTTTCTCTCTCTATTGCTTTTCTTTAAAAGGGGTGGGGTGGGGTGGGAGAAACATACAGTTTTTGTAACCTGCTTCTTTATCTTTATTACTAACCACAATCCTCTTTGTATGCATTAAATATTCTCTATGATTGAACATTTGTGCTGTTGACAAATTTGCGCTATTTTATTTATAAAGATTTTTATTTATTTATTTGAGGGAGAGAGCATGAGCAGGGCAAGGGGAAGGGGCAGAGGGAGAAGTAGACTCTGCTCATCAGGGAGCCTGACACAATGGATCCCAGGACCCCAGGATCACAACCTGCCTTGAGCCCAAGGCAGATGCTTAACCAACTGAGATACCCAGGTGCCCCTTGACTTTCTTTCTTTCTTTTTAAAGATATATATATATATATATATACACACACACACACATATATATTTTATATATTTATTTCACAGAGATCACAAGTAGGCAGAGAGAGAGGGGGAAGCAGACTTCCCACTGAGCAGAGAGCCCAATGCGGGACTCGATCCCAGGACCCCGAGATCATGACCTGAGTGGAAGGCAGAGGCCTAACTGACTGAGCCACTCGGGTGCCCCACCCCTTGACTATTTTAAACAAAATTTTGACCCATAGCTCCATCTTACCACGTCTTCAAGAGTATTGCTCTTCTATATACATTTCTAGAGGTATAATTTCAGGAAGTATAATTTCCAGATGTGTAGTATTTAACTCTTCTGACCCTTATTGTCGATTTGATCTCGAAAATATACCCATGTATTCCCCCGTGAGCAGAGTTTAAGGGGTTCCCTTCATTCTCTGAAATGCTCATCCGGACTCTATTTCCAAATTCCTGTCTTTTTTAGTCATAATTTTCTGTGGGCTTTTCAGCATTTGACTTCAACTCCCCTTTCTTTTGGAAACTCTCTCTTCCCTTTATTTTCCTAACACGGTATCTACCTGGTCCTGCACCTCTGAGAATTCTTCCTCCATGGGCTCCCCTTTCTTCCCCTGACTGTGGGTGTCTACTAGGCACCTTTGTCTACTCTATCCTTCTTATCTGTCTGTCTGTCTACCTATCTATCTAATCATCCATTATCTGTCTTTACTTCCACAATTTCAAGCAATGTCTACATGCAAACTCTTAGAGGTCTGTAAACCCAACTCTATTTTTCCCCTGATCAAGTCGCTAGTTTTCAGTGCTTGTGAGATAATCTTCCTGGGGTGTCCCACAGGCTCCTTAGGCACTCAATATACCCCAAAACTGAGCCTCACCTCTTCCCCACCAAATCTGTGCCTCTCCCTGTCTCAGCCTCTCCTGATGACAGACCCACAGACGTGGGACATCTAGTCTCAGCCCCTAAGAGGCATCTGTGATATCTTCCTCTCTGTCACTGCCCAGCACGTCCACTCAGTCCTCAGATCCCTTCCTTTCTGCCATTCCCTCCTCTACTGTTCGACTTCAGGTTCTTGTTACTTTTCTCTGGTGACTCTCTTAATGATAACCATTTGTTGTCTCTCCTCTTCTGCAATTCATCTGACTTGTGGCGGCCAGATTTCTATGACACAACTCCATGTAAAAATGTTTTCACACAACTGTGGGACCCAAGAGCAGTTTCTTCACCTCTCTGTGACTCAGTTTGTCACCTGTAATCTGGAGATAATAATAGTACCTGGAGAGTTGTCGAGAGAACTGAAATGAGGCAATTCATGTACCCCTATTAGTACGTAGAGAACTCAGTAAGCTCTAACTGGTAGAGTCACCATTTCCAATGAAGTTCAAACTCTTATCTTGACATTCAAGGCCTTCCATGAGCAAGTGCCTACCTTTCCAGCCTCATGTCCTCTACTCACCTGTGGGTAGCCCTCACTGTAGCAGCACTGGCACCATCCAGGGTGTTTGTCAAGGGAGTCCCAGCACTCTGTGTCCTTCTGTGCATGCCCTACATACTTCCCCTCCAAACCTTGCTCAAAAACATTACAGCATGTGTCAGTCCAACTTCTGAGAGGAAGGAAATTGGCAAAATTACTTGGCAAAAGTACATGAAGTCAACTACATAGAATGCTAACATCATGGGAACTTCCTTCATATTTTTTGCTGCGATGTTCCCAACACTGGCACAACTGCCTGGCATGTAATAGCTGCTCATTAAAGATTTGTCAACTGACATATGAATTTGAGAGACATGATTTAAAATTACGTTTGTTCTGGGGTGCCTGTGTCGTTCAGTCGGTTGAGCAACCAACTCTTGATTTTGGCTCAGGTCATGATCTGGGGTTCTTGGGTTTGAGCCCCACGTTGGGCTCAGTGCTCAGGGCGGAGTCTGCTGAAGATTTTCTTTCTCTTCTCATGCTCACGACCCCCCCCCCCCCCGCAGTATGCCCACTCTCTCGCTCTCTCTTTTTCAAAATAAATTAATAAATAAAATATATTTTTTAAAGATTATGTTTGTTTCGAGACCATATAATAATGTAAAATTACATTACATTAGGACACAAAAAAGAGGCTGTCCATACCCTGGGAGCTTTGTCACAGAAGGAGAATTGGATCTAGGACTCACCTTGAAAGATTTCTCCAGCAGAGCCTCTGATTGATGGGAAAGGAAACCCACACACTTTGAAGTTGAACCCTGTCCAGTAATTGGCTAAACTCTTGGGTGGGGAGAACTCTAAATTAAAACTTTTCACTGTCTCTCTACACGGGAAGATGTGTGAACTGGAGCACGTATCTCTTTCCTCTGGGTCAACGGATGCCTTATTTTTACAAAGATAAACCACAGACTTAATTCCTAAATGGAGCAATTAAAGAACCCCAGGCTCAGTGTCTCTGTGTTTTGCATAACAATATAAATGTCTTCTCTGTAACGAGATGTTATCTTTGCAGATGACTATTACTTAAAGAAAATCTTTCTTTTCAACATATGGGTCTAGGCTGCTCTGTCCCTGAGAATTGAGGCTCTTTCTTGACAGTGCAGATGTGTCCTTATTCAAATAATTCTCCAAAGAAGTGGAAAATGAAGGGATGGGTGCCTCTATCTTCACTTCCCACTGGTCAACGGGGTCTTGACCAGAGTGGCCGAAGCCACCCTGAGATGTTTATTCTGCTGAATGCTCACAGGGTGTTTCAGTCCAAAAAGGAGTTCCCTGGGCTTTGGGAAATGTACTCATGTCAGATAATTATGTAGTAGTGGATTGTCCCAGAGGGGCTCCAGACAAGACCAGGCCCTGGGTGTTTTGGAATGGGCATGATGGTTCATAGGCATCCTGTAAGGCAGAAGAATGGGCTAGAATGGGGGCACTTAGAGAGCAGGTGAGATTTGGGCTGGAGCTGGGTGAGAGTCCCTCCTTCCCACAAACCAGGAAGGCTAGACCCATGGGAAGGGTAAGCTACATCCTGCTATTACTTGGATAGGGCTACCAACTAGCAGATAACTAATGGAAACTAAGTCCAGTGGGATACAGCTTGATGTGAAGACATGTTGGCAGGCCCGTCCCTACTCGACTGGTGTTCTGCCAACCTATTCACCTTCCTGCTTCCCCAGTTGTCCTCTCACACAAGGTTGTTTGTTCAAACCTGGATCTGAACAGTTTTGCAACACAACACATACATTTCTTCCTTTCCTTCAGTTGTTCAACAATTTGGCTGGGGCCATTTCTGGATTCTTTCTTTGTAAGTACAATCATTGAATATGATGTTATATTTGTTTCTAATAATGTGGTATCCTAGATGTCCAGAGACCCCTCCTAGCACAGAACACCTAAGAATTTTTTTTATCATATTTTGACTTTGTACTATAAAAATTTCCAAGCATAATGAGAAGTAGACAAAATAGTATAATGAACACCCATATACCCTGTCACACCTGTCACCATATCACCAAAACCTTTGTAAGTATTAACATTTTTCCATTTTACCTTATCCATTTCCTCCTGAAGTATTTTAGATTTTTTTTGAAAGATTTTATTTATTTATTTGACAAAGAGAGAGAGCAAGCAGGAACACAAGCAGGGGGAGTGGGAGAGGGAGAGGGAAAGCAGACTTCCTGCTGAGCAGGGAGCCAGAGATGGGGCTTGATCCCAGGACCCTGGGACCATGACCTGAGCCAAAGGCAGACGCTTAAGGACTGAGCCACCCAGGCACCCCTTTCTGAAGTATTTTAATGTAAACTACAGCCATTGTGATATTTTATCCATGAATATCTCATTTTGAATCTCTATGGAGAACTCTTTTTTTTTTTTTAATAGGACTTTTGGGGGCACCTGGGTGGCTCAGTAGGTTAAGGGGTTGACCTCAGCTCAGGTTATGATCTCAGGGTCCTGGGATCTACCTGTGATGGGCTCTGCACTCAGTGGGGAGTCAGCTTGTCCCTCTCCTTCTGCCTCTCCCCCAGCTCCTCTCTCTCCCTCTCTCTCTCTCTCTCTCTCTCTCTCTCTCACACACACACACACACAAATAAATAAATAAAATCTTTAAAAAAATAACAGGACTTTTTATTATGTGAAATTCCAAACATGCTTTGCAGAGAGAATGGTATAATGAATCTCCACATGTTTATCACTCAACTTCAATTATCAATCTTTTGCCAGTCTTAAAAACATCTTTTTGAACGATGGCTGAGCTGGCACAAAAATAAGGAAAAATCCTCAAATGCCCAGAAATTACAGAAAGCTTGAACTGAGACAAGGAAGTGGATTGTGAAGCTGGAGTTTGTGTTGGAACAAACCCCAGTTCAGTGGTGGCACAGAGCTTGGGTTTTAAAGGGCCACAGATGAGAGGGACAGGGGACAAAGTTTGAGGCAGGAAGTCCCATCAGAGACCCTTGCAAAGTGACATCTTTACTGAGTGAATGAGAAAAAAATACCAGCCCTACAAAGGGAGGTGGTGGACATATGTGTCTGGCTTAGCTTTGGCTCTGTGTGGAAGGGAAAAAAAGAAAACATATTTTCTTGAGAGTTCCTAACCACAGCCTCACTTTACTTGGATTTAGGGCCAGAAATTTCAGGAGGCCCTAAAAGATTCCAAGCTGAGAATTTAGTATCCACTGGCAGAAGCAAATAAGTATATTTATCCTCCTTTTTAGAAGACTATACTTGAAAGCCAAACTTCAAATAACTTCCCCAGACAAAGTTCCAAGGAAGATGAACTCACAATCAAAAATCATAAAATACACAGGGATATAAACGACCCTGAGAAGTAGAAACTATAGTAGAAACTATAAATTGCAGAATCAGACCTGCAGAGACAGCATGTATTAGAATTATCACAAGTAGAATATAAAATACTTATATTTACTGTATTTTAAAACCAAAGAAATAGTATTTAAAAGAACCTAGAATGCATGGGGAAATTGGTGCAACTTTGGAAAATTATTTGGCAGTTTTAAATAAAGTTAAAATATACCCATTCAGTCATCCTACTCCTGAGTATATATCAAGAGAAATGAGTGCATATGTCCACACGAAGACTTTATTCATAATCACCAAAACCTTGAAACAATATGCATGCCCGTCAACCATGGGATGAATAAGTAAATTATTAGATTCATACAATAGAGAGCAATAAAAATGAATAATGGATGTATGTTAACACCATGGGTAGATATCAGATACCTTAATGGTATCTGATACCTTACCAAAAATGGTCTTTCAAGAGTATGAGTGAGAAAACGATAGAATCAGGCAAGCAAAAAATGAACATTTCTACCAACCAATCCTCACTGAAGGCATTTCAGACAGAAGTATGATTGAGGAAGGAAAGTCTGAGATGGAAAGATGAATGGTGGGTAAAGTTGATAAGTACTGACTGATTCAAAATGGGCAGAGACTCAAATGGACCCTTCTTCAGAGAAGATACAGAAACGGCCCATGAGCTCATTAAGCAGATGCTTAATGTCACTAATCACTGGGAAAAGGCACGTCAAAACTACGATGAGACACCCCTCACAACCATTACTACTGTCACCAAAACAGAAAATAACAAGTGTTGGCAAGGATGTGAAGAAGCGGAGCCCTTGTGCGCTGTTGGCGAGAATGTAAAATGGCGCTGCCCCTGTGGAAAATAGCATGGGAGTGCCTCAAAAACTTCACACTAGAAAAATCACATAATCTAGCAATTCCCCTTCTGGATATACACTCAAAAGAACTGAAAGCAGAGTTTTGAGGAGATTTTTGTACACCTGTGTTATTGTCATTGCAGCATTTTCCACAACAGCTAAAACGTGGAAGCAATCCAAGGATCCATCGACAGATGACTGGATAGGCAGAATGTGGTACGTGCATACAGTGGAATTTTACTCAGCCTTAAAAAGGAAGGGAATTTTGCCCTTTGCTGCAACATGGATGAAACTTGAGGACATTGTGCTAAACAAACCAATCACAAAAAGACAAATACTGTCTGATTCCACTTACATGATGGACTTAGAATAGTGAAAATCATGAAGATAGAAAATAGAACGGTGGTCATCAGGGGCTGTGAGGGAAGGGGAAAATGGGGACTTATTGTTTAGTGGATATGGAGTTTTAGCTTTGTAAGATGAAAAGAATTCTAGAGCTACATAAGTGATGGTTGCTTAACAATATGGATGTACTTAATACTGCTGAACTAGACATTAAAAAATCATTAAGATAGGGGCGCCTGGGTGACTCAGTCACTCAACATCTGCCGGCTCAGGGCATGATCCCAGGGTCCTAGGATCAAGCCCCATATCAGGCTCCCTGCTCTGTGGGGAAACTGCTTCTCCTTCTTCCTCTGCCCCTCCCGTGGCTCAGGCTCTCTCTAATAAATAAATAAAATCTTAAATTTTTAAAAAAATCATTAAGATGATAGATTTTATGTTATGTGTATTTTACCACAATAAAAAGTAAGTTAAAATAGAAACACACACATGAATAAGTAAACAAAAAACCAACAGTAGCAATAGCGTGTGTCTCTTAAAATATATCTTTTTGGCAAAATATAAACGGCAACACCCCTTCTCTCAAATATAAATATTGACTGTATAACACCTTAAGCTTCCCACATACTTTGTAGGATTAAAAACATAGAATTAGATATTGAACAACAGTAGCACATAGACGGGGCTGAGTGGTGACCAAGTTAAAGCATATTTGGATGATGTATTTTCCTGAAGGAAGGTAAAGATAGTGATTAACTTGAGGTTTTGGAAATTAAATATGCCTGATAAAATGTCTAGGGTAATCACCAATAGAAGAGAAACAGAGCATTACTTCCAAATTAGCAAAAGAGGGAAAAAATCGAATTTTTAAAAATCCAGGATGAAAGATAATTAAAAACAATAAAACAATTTCTTAGTAGGAACTGTAGTCAGTGGAAACGTCTGAAATCCAGGGTTTCTAGGCTCTAACGGTGGTACGCCACGAGGCTGAAAGAGCCCAGCTTTGGGACATTAATCCTGTTGGAAAATAACTGAGAGAACATGGAAAGTGTCATAACAAGAAGTGTTAGAGAATCTGTCACTGGCATTCTCTTCTTGGAGATGGAGCACAATCACTGAGCAATTCTAAATAAATACTGAAATCACAGGAATTCAAAAAGTGATGTCAAAACAAAAGTTTGAGTTTCTGTTTTTCACAAAAATTTCTAAGAGTTTACCATCAGATTATGATGCCAATAGTATTGTGAGGGGGTAATCGAGTATTTCAGCCTCAAGAGTTAATCAGGGTTGATGGGTTGATACAGACAGTAACAATCTTCAAGCCAAGATTCTGTACATGGTTTGAAATTTATGAAAGAAAGCAAGAGGCCTTATGGATCCAAAACCACCCTCAAACTACCCTCAAAGTATGAAAACTTCGAAGGAATTAAAATATTCTTTTAAAACCTTTGCCATCGGATTGTCGATGAATGGAACAGAGCATTACAAAAGTTGTTTTTATTCTGGTGCCCATCCCAGCTGCTCTGCTACAAAAAATTCAGGAATGAAAGAACAATTAAAATTTGAAAAAATTATTGGAAAATTTCAGGAAACCAGAAAAATGGGAAATGCCTGCATTTGTATTGGTGTTGTTTCATCATGAATATCTATGTTTTGGTGTCATTGTCTTTTATAAACTATTATCTGATTACTTGAATCCTCATGAGAAAAGTAGCATGTGTCCAAAGTTGAAAAATATTTTATTTCTGGAAAAACTGTGGCTACCAAGGACATAGGGAATCCAGTTTGTGAACAAGGGTATGTATTTTGTGTTGGAACTCAAAGAGAACCAGAAAGAGAACTTACAACTAATTTTAAATTGGTTTCTACAACTAATGCGAGTGTTCTGTGAAACTTGGGCCAGTTACTTAACCTTTCAGTGCCAATTTCCTTTTCTGAAAAATAGGAATAATTCATAGAACCTGCTGTCTAGTTAGTTGAGAGGACTGAATGAGTATATGAACGTAAAGCACTTCAAATAGCACTTGGCACAGAGTCATCGCTCAGAATTATTAATAAAATCATAAAGACGGACGATGTTTCCATAAATGACTCATGAGATACAATGCGATGATGGCGTTCTCACCCTGAGTAAGGTTCCTACAGAAAGTGTCCCAAGCTGTCTTGATGAAGCAGACACTCATGGGTGCCATGGGTATGGTTAAGATCACCAGAAGGCTCTCGTGCCGAATTATGACGAAAGCTGATTTGAATAAAATGCAGAGCAGTGTCTACACAGGAGCTTGACACAAGTGAAAGATTTTAATGTTGTTGCTACAACGTTTACAGAGGACGAGCCAAGAGCTTTATACACACGTTGTCACGCATGTCTTGGGGGTTTAATGGTGTTGGGATTTGTCGGGATATGAAAGAGCTCCACAGTGATCTCAGTCCTGTCAATTCTTTTTATGACACTATTCATGCATCTCTGAAAAGCTGGCAAATTTTCAAAACATTTGTAAGCGGAGTGAAGGCATAACACACAGGAAGCTCCAAGGTTGTTGGAAATATGTTGGATTGTTGGTTGCTATTGGGGAACTTCTGCAAATTCTTCAAACATGGGAAGTTGTGTCAAGCTATTCCTGAAAGGGGAGGGTGGCTGGTGCAGCGAGGTCTTGGCGGACTCTGGTTTCCAAGCTAGAATTCACCTTTTGTTTACAGATTTTCACAAATTGTAAACAATGGGCCAACCATTGTGGGCGTGTTTTTTTTTTCCCCTTAAAGATCTTTTAACTGAAGCTACGGACACTTTTCTCTTTGCCATCAAAATTAGGAGAAAAATTTCATGGTTTATCATTCGAGAGAAGTGATAGATATTTTAAATCCCAAAGATGTTTGGGACAGAACAGAGAAATTATGCCAAAAATTAATCCCCAAAGGTTCTAAAGTAGAAAAAAAATTGCTTGGGTGCCTGGATGGCTCAGTTAGTTGAGCGGCTGCCTTTGGCTCAGATCATGATCCTGGGGTCCCAGGATCAAGCCACACATCAGACTCTCTGCTCAGCAGGGCATCTGCTTCTCCCTCTGCCCTTCGCTCCTGCTTGTGTTCTCTCTCTCTCACTCTCTCTGTCTCTCTCTTGAATAAATAAATAAAATAATAAATAAATAAATAATAAATAAAAATAAATAAAAAAGAAAAAATTGTTTGAAGGAAAAAGTTCATGGTAATTCAGGTAGTATCTTTCCCCTACTACATCAGAAAAACAATTTCTTTTTTTTCTTTAAGATTTCTTTAAGATTTTATTTATTTATTTATTTATCTGTCAGAGAGAGAGAGCATGTACAAGTAGGCAGAGTGGCAGGCAGAGGCAGAGAGAGAAGCAGGCTCCCCACCGAGCAAGGAGCCCAATGTAGGACTCGATCGCAGGACCCTGGGATCATGACCTGAGCCGAAGGCAGCGGCTCAACTGACTGAGCCACCCAGGTGTCCCAGAAAAACAATTTCTAATACATGTTTGTTTCTAATAAATAGTAGCCATATTACTAAATTTGTGTTTTCAAAAGCCAGTCACAACAATGTGAGAGAAGTTTCAGAAACACCGTTTTGTGGAAAAGTATATTCCTTGAAGAAATAGTAGAATGCATTCCAGAATTTTTGGTGTGCCTGTCTGCTCGTCCATGCCTCCACTCTCACCGGACTGTCCCCGGAGAACTGCACAGTCATCCTGCTGACCACAGCTGATTGGACTGAGGTGGTCACCATGAGCTTGCTGGGGAGCTTGATTTGGGGTGGGCTCAAACAATGAGCTTCTCCCTCAGGCCTTTGAATTAAGTGACCCAGAGGGCCATGACACTTGGTGGTAGGCAGAGAGGCAGAAAGTACGGCAAACCAGGGAGGTGGGAACAAGGCCAGGAACCCCCTGAGGGCTGGACCTCAGTGGGAGCCCAGGGCTCAGCCTCAGTGGAGAGGCCACCCTGGTGTCAAGCCAAAGTCCTGTTATGCTGAAAGTCTGGAGCACAGCCTTTGTCATGGAATTGGGTGACCTATTTCTGTCCCCCTTGAGCACCTCTTAAGTGCTTGAGAACTGTTCTTATGTTTGTTATGTCACTTCTCCTCACAGTGCCTGTTCATCAGGTTCCTCAAGAAATGGATTCATTAGGATAAAAGCACAGGTAGGAAATCCAGCCAGATGAAGGATATAATGAGTATGAAAGGAAGTACAAGAGGGGACTGCCAGTCTTTTACTGGACCCCCTGGAAGGTGGCCAGAGTATAGAGGTGGTGTCAGTTGCTGGGGAGAGGCCTGGAGGAAGAGCGAGGGAGAGCTCTGGGAAGTCTCAGGATCTTGATGTTGAGATTGGGGACTGATAACGTGGACACTCAACCCCAGGAGGGCAGCTCATGTACGCCCCAAATCCTTAGCCCGGGTGCCTTGAAGACATCTGTCACCTGGCCACATCCACTCCCCTCTAACAGACCATGGGCCACCCAGCTAGTTTGTGTCCTCGTCCCACATGTCATGCTCATTCTCCCCCACCTCCCTGTGCCTTTGCTAATGATACTTCTGTCACGTAGCATGACTTCTTCAACACCAATGCCAATCCTGTGCAAAATTCAAGGCCTTTTCTGGTCTCACTTCTTCCGGGCAGCCCTCCTGGCATTCCCTCCCCTAAAGATTGCCCTTTGGCATCTTCAGACCACCACTTACACTTGCATTTGCATAGCTCAGGGAAGGCAGGCAGCTGGAGCCTAGGACTCTCTGGGACTGTGGCATGATAAGAACAAGGCACTCTCTGCCCTTGGTTCCCACACCGGAAATTCAGGCTCCCTCCCAACCCCGTTTTGTTTCCTTCCATGGCCCCAAAGAGAAAGGAGAGCAAGAAGAGGTTCTTTTCTCCCACACCCTGTCCAGCTTTCCAGAACTCCTCTTCTCGTGCCCAGGAGGGCTCTGGTTTCTGCTGTTCTCTCTCCAGCCTCCACAAAGGCACAGAGATGCTTCTCCCAGGCTGCATCCCTATGCAGCCGAGGGAGCCCCTGTCTGCCCCACGCTGCAGCATCAGCAGGGGCCCCCAGCCCAGCCCCCGTAGCCAGCTATACTTCAATGAGCAAGTTAGTGCTCAGGCGTGGTGAGCCCAGGATTTCCATAAGCTGGGGCGGGCCTCTCGTTACACTAATGAGCAGCCTGGTAGCTCTTCTGGAGATCCTCTTCTTTCTCTGGAGATCAGACTTCGTCCCCTCCTTTGCACCAATGGATTTGCTTCGCCCTTCCCACCCTGCCGTCGACTGGAGCTCAGGCCTCAGTCTTGCTGCTCCGTCTTGCTTCCTTCCGTGCAATTTGCTTTTCCACCAGAAAACCTTCCCTGACTACTCTAAATCAAAATCCCCTGGCCTTACCAAGTCTCTCCAGAGAAATCTGAAGCTCAGAAGTGGTTCTCTAACATGTGTTCACCTCCTACATTTCTGTAAGATCTTTATGGATATGTAGAATGGTGTGATTATACGATGTGCTTTGCCAACATTCAACAGGTGATTATTGAACACTCACTTTGTGCCGAGCATTGCACTCAGTGCTGAGGACAAAGCAGTGAGCAAGACAAATATGGTTGTTCCTCTCATGGAGCTTAGCATGGGGTGTGGTGGAGTAGAACAAGACACCAGACATTGATGGTATCGTGTGAATGGTGTCGTGTGGGTGGCTGGAGGTGTTTTGGGAGCCCACAGCAGAAGCACAGTATCAAATATGTCAACCTTCTCTTGTTCCACCCAGACCCCCATCTTAGGAACCTCTAGCCCAAACAGACATATTCTGGAAGAACCTGCTGCCCAGGGCCCTGCCACTCCACAGTTTGTCGCATCAAGGATGGACATGCAATCCACAGGGCTCGATCCATGTCCTGGCCGGTGACCTATAAAGGGGCTCACTCTCGGGGCACTTGGGTGGCTCAGTGGGTGAAGCCTTTGCCTTTGCTCGGGTCATGATCCCCCATTGGGCTCTCTGCTCAGTGGGAGGCCTGCTTGCCCCCTCCCCCTCTGCTTCTCTCCCTACTTGTGATCTCTCTCGCTCTGTCGAATAAATAAATAAAATCTTTAAAAAAAAAGGGGGGGCTCACTCTCAGAAAAGTGATTAAGAGATGCAGAGGGAATTGATGGTGTGCACGCTGCTCAAGTCCCAAGAGAACAAAGAGGAAGCGTGCAGGGAGACAGAGAGAAGGGAGGTGACCCACAGACCTCTTCCCTAAGGGGAAGGCCAGGGGCTCCCATTCCTGCTCCCCAGGCACCTGGACAGTGACCCACACAATCCCCCAAAAAAGGAAACCAAATCAGAGAGGCCCCTGGGTCAGACTTGAGCAAGGAAAGCGATAGGCCAAGAGGGTTCCCGGGGATGTGGGGATGAGGAAGACAGCTACCCAGGAGAGGAGAAGGAGGGCATTTCCTGGAGGAAAGGGTTTGTCACAGTGTAAGTGAGATCTCCAGGGGACATAGGCCATACAGCTGTATTCGCCCAGCTTGAGCCAGACAGGAGAAATTTAATAGAAATTTAAAATAGCAGAACTAGGGGCACCTGGGTGGCTCAGTGGGTTAAGCCTCTGCCTTCTGTTCAGGTCATGATCTCAGGGTCCTGGGATCAAGCCCAGCATTGGGCTCTCTGATCAAGAGGAGCCTGCTTTCCCCTCTCTCTCTGCCTGCCTCTCTGCCTGCTTGTGATCTCTCTCTCTCTCTCTGTCAAATAAATAAAATCTTAAAAAAATAGCAGAACTATATTTGCTTTGAGCCCATTACATACATCTGCCCTCTGGCCCTTCTTCTTCCTTCCTTCCCCCCTTCCTTCCTTCTGTCTCTCTTTTTCTTTCTTTTTTTTTTTTAAAGGTTTTATTTATTTATTTGACAGACAGAGATCACAAGTAGGCAGAGAGGCAGGCAGAGAGAGAGGAGGAAGCAGGATCCCTGCTGAGCAGAGAGCCCGACTGGAGCTGTATCCCAGGACCCTGGGATCATGACCTAAGCCGAAGGCAGAGGCTTTAACCCACTGAGCCACCCAGGCGTCCCCTGTCTCTCTTTTTCTTATTACTTTCTTCTTATTGCCAAGGTAATGTGCCTTCACTATGGAGAAATTTCAAAATACAGAAAAGCAAAAGGGCAAAAAATTTTTTTCAAAATCCTAGCCCTCAGGTATCATGTTTAAAAATTATGTTGTTATTAATATTAATAATAGCTAATATTTACTGAGCTCTTTCTAGTCACAACACACTGTTCTAAGATGTTCCATGCATGATTTTGTTTAATCCTCTCAACACTTTGAGATGGGTGTTCTTTTTACTGACAGATGAGGAAACTGAGACACAGTTTAAACAGAACTTCAAATCGAATCCAGGCAGGTGGTGACTAACTCAAGTTCAACCAGTGTTAAAATTTTGGGTATAATATTTATGGTCTTTTTTTTTTTTTAGATTTTATTTATTTATTTGACAGAGCTCACAAGTAGACAGAGAGAGAGAGGAGGGAAGCAGGCTCCCTGCTGAGCAGAGAGCCCGATGTGGGGCTTGATCCCAGGACCCTGGGATCATGACCTGAGCCAAAAGCAGAGGCTTAAACCCACTGAGCCACCCAGGCACCCTATTTATGGTCTTTTAAAGAAGATCGTAAAGGAACACGGACTATTTTTTTGCTTCTTCCTACAAATATATTTTTGGAAAATTTCAAGTAATATGTAGTTGTACTTTATATACTTAATATCATTTAAGTGATATATTTGGGCTAGGGCAAGTGAAAAGTACAGATGATTTTACAGAGGTTAAAAAAAAATTTGTAATCCTACCATTTGTAATCCCACAACCCAAAAGGCCAGTGTTTATATGTAGGAGTTTCTCTTCCATTCCTGGAATGAATTTAGGATTAGGAACCAAGCCACGGCTCTTAACCTGGGCCCCATCACCCAAGAGGTGTTTTAATGAGCTGGGAAACCACGTGAGCATTCGGCAGCTGGGTGCACACTGGAGGACGTGAGTTACATTTGCAGCCTTGAAGAGCGCTTCTGTCCGATGCAGGGTGAATATTCCAGAAGGCAGCGCTAGATGTTGCACAGAGTCTTCATGAACACCCTGGTTGCTGCAGAATGAGAACGGGGCCAGGAGTCAACAGAGCTGGACTCTCCTCCCGAGATGCGTGAGTTGGGGGTCATTTCCTGTCCTGCCTCAGTTTCCTCATCTGTACAATGAGCTGCTACCATTCTAGAAATGGGTGATTGCCCGCGGAGCCTCACTTCTGGGTCCTCTGCTGCATTTAAGACGATTCCTGACATAGTTCCCACCCAGCTCTGGCAGGAAAGACAAGAGGGCCAGGATTATGAAAGGGGCTGGGGTCAGGGAACACCAAAGGCTTCGGGAAGCCCCCAACAAGGGTGTGAGCTCTATTTTCCTGGAGGGCTGGGCCAGCCAAGCCGATTAGGGGCCCGGAGCAGCTGTGGGCCGAGGGAGGCCGCTGGGAGTGAGGGGATTCAAACAGCTCTTTCCCACCCTCTCCCCCAGCAGCTTGCTCTGTGTAAAAATCCCAGACTCCAATCAAACCCCTTCTCTTTTCTCCTTTCATTCACCTGCCCATCTTCTCTCCTCTTCTCTCCCTTTCTATCCAAACTCATAATTAATCGCTCAAGGCAAAAGTAATGAATGTTAATTGGCCATCTGTAGGAAGACTAATTAAAATCTACCACGCTGGGGTTTCAAACATACCTATAGCAACCGAGTGAATCGGGAATGAGGCGAGGAGGGACCGAGGTAACAGCTGAAAGACTGCAAAACACCACTGGGCTTAGGTGTGAGGGAACGACGCCAGTGCCAGCACCAGTGAGGGGCGAGAAGCCGGCGAGGGAGGGAGTGGGAGAGCCTTCCGATTCACTCCAACCACGCCAGGACCTGGCCTTTTGTGGCCGATCTGTTTTGTGTTTAACAGACACGTTTACACGTTTCCTTCTCACTGGACATGGCTAAAGGCGTGGCTGGAGTTTGTCAACACACAATTGTTGCCCCTTGGTCGCAGGCCCGCCAGCGACCCGTGTCTCTGGGACCGCCTGCACCGTGTCAGATTCACACCCAGTCACGCGCACACACACGCACGTGCTGGTTAGATCTCACCCTTGGCTTTGCCCAGGTCCATACCAGCAAGGTCACACCCTGCCCTCTGTGTATGCATGCGTGCCCGCTGACCCACCGAGAGCGCCCCAGGGACACAACATGCGCTCTCCCACGATCCTATGTAACCGCGTGTGCACGTTCATGTGCTGAGGTGTGCTTGCACACAACAGTACGCATGCCTGCTTTGAACCTACAAACCCACTGTCCTTCAGATATGAACACGGATGTGAACTGCCAGTAGTTTACACGGACACTCACACTCACCTTACAGGGGTGTGCACACGGTCCCACACCCGAACCCAAGTTTGAGTGCACATGCTGTTCTCTGGCAAGTTTTATATCAAAGCGCTTATAGACAGGTACACACACAATTACACAAACCCCCCAGCATGCATAAGCAAAGCCAAATGTTCAACCACCTGTACGACTAATATTAAACACTAAGGTGGCAAACAGTTACACACACACGTAGCCGGGGCCCAGAGCAGGGCCACATGTGGTTCATATACTTCAAGACACACGCAGAGACCCTGGCCCCAGGAGAGAACACAGCCCAGATTATGGCCTCTTGCCTTCCTGAAAAAACAAGGCCAGAGCTACCGATTCAAGGCCTTAGTCCTCATCTTCTCTCTCAGAAACCCCAGCTTGAGCAACGTGAGTTCCCAAAGCCTATCTAGAATGTTCCACCCAACCTTTGGGCAGGACGGATGGTGGATCTGAGGAATGAGGGAGATACGGCCCTGAGGGTCAGAGTGGGCTTTGACAGGGCACATCAGCAGAAAGGCTGCCGGCCTGTGGGATGAGGGGCTGGGCCGTATATTCTCTCTCCCCACATTCAAAGAGTCAATTCTGTGGGACTGGGAAGGCCTACAATGAGTGGGCATCGCACTGCGGAAGAGCTCTGACACAGGGACTGGGCCCTTCGGCCAAGGGCCCTGTTTTCTTGTACAAAGAATAAAAAGGCTAGGGCACCGGGGTGGCTCAGTCGGTTAAACGTCTGCTTTCGGCTCAGGTCATAATTCCAGGGTCCTGGGATCGCTGAGCCCTGCTTCCGGCTCCCTGCTCAGTGGGGACCCTGCTTCTCCCTCTATCTCTGCGGCTTCCCCCTGCTTATGTTCTCTCTCTCTCCCTCTTTCTGTCAACAAAATAAATAAAATCTTAAAAAAAAAAAAGAATGAAAAGTCTGCCCTCCCTTCTGGATGGTGTCTGGGGCCTCTTCCACATTGCTGTAAAATCCCTTTATGCTAAGCTTAGCTTAAAGCAGGACAGAGTGCAGACACAAAAAAGAACTTCCTGACACATGAGGACGGTGGGGGGCCATTACATCATGACGTAACTGACGTCACAGGGGGTCTCTTTCTCCAGAGAGAAAGAGCACATGGTTCTGCCCAAGGATCATTGTAAGAAAGGGTTAAGTATCCCCGTGTCCCTGGGTTTTGTGCCAACCCTCTCTGCTCCTGGAGGCTCCGGGTCAGAGGTTCTCAGTCCTCTGCAGTCAAGAGTTGGTGCTCTAGGTACAACCTCTGGTCTGATCATGGAAAACAGCTGGGAGAAAAGCAGGCCCGAGAAGGGCAATGCCGAGGAACCTGCATGCTAGGTTCAATCCTGGAAGTCGGAAATCAGCCACAGAGGGAATTCCTAGTCATAACAAACAGGCTGAAATCATCCCTGATGTCCCAGGACTGACATATCCATGAGGTCAGGCGCTCGTCTCGGCCCCTCCAGGATCCAGAGGGCTTGGCTACTTTACCGGCCCACCTGACAGAGGAGGAGACCCAGCTGCTTTGATTGCCCGGGACCTCATGGGTGTAGGTGGCCAAACTAGGCCACAGAAGCCAAGTCCAGGGGGCTATGTCCTAAAGCTGGGTGGCGCGCCGGCCTCTCCCTGGGCGGGATGGGAAGGAACGCAGCCCTGCTGGAGAGCCTCTGGGTCCTTGGGGATCTCCCTCTGTGAGGGTAAGTCAGCCCTCAGAACTCTCTGGGAGAAACAGGCACGCACACATGCACTCTCACACACACACACACTCTCTCTCTCACACACACACACCCCTATGACAGCTTCTACATTTGGAGCTGACAGATGTGCAAGGTAACAGCTCGGCACCGCCTGTGCAGCTGAGGCCCTGGCGTCGCGAGTGGGATTATTTCCAGTAAGACTCAGGGTGGCTACGTGAGCGCACGCCCCAGCGTGTGTGAGTGTGTGTATGAGCGCGAGCAGATGAGTGTGTGTGAGTGTGTGGCTTCTCTCAATCTCTCTCCCTCCATCTAAATCTGTCTTACTACATTTTCAAGTCTTTCTGTCTCTGTGTTTCTCCCTGTGTTGCTTGGCTTCCCGTCGCGGTCCTGCTCACACTACCTCAGTCTCGCTGTGTCCTGTTGTGTCTTCTCCAGAGAGGAGAGGAGACTCCCCACTGCTCAGCTTCTTCGGTTTGCCCCGGCTCCTTTTCACGTGCCACCCAGGCTGGCCACAAGGAGGGACCAGTAAAGAAAGCCTGTTTTGTTCCAGATAATGTCCCTGCCCTGTGCACAGGGCTCCTGCCCAGCGGGACAGGGTGGGCAGATCTGGGGCTATCCTGGGCTGGAGAGAACAGCCCCCCAACCTTGGTCTTCAGGCCCTGTCTCTCTTTTCCTAATGAACTAGCTCACCCTGACACTCATCATTTATATGCAAATCAGTATTTTCAAAGCCAGGAGCTCAGGCCTCTTTTGCCTCCCCAAATATTCCAAAATTGTTTCCCTCTCTATATTCCCAGCCCCCAACAGAGACTGAACCTAGCCCTAGCTCTGTCCTGACCCCAAATCTGGACCCTGACCCTGGCCGTATACTGATCCTTAATTCTGACCTCAGACTAGCCCCAACCCCTAACCCTGAAACTCTGTTCGCTGAACTTCCTTTCCCTGAGCAGCTGCCTTCTTTGATCTCTGCTAATACCACCTGGGTTTGCAAGGTTCACAGCTCGCTTTCTAAATTAATGAATTAATCATTTCTCACAGCTCACTTTTTAATGTTCTAGTGCTCGTGGGGACACACCCAGATCCAGTGAATTGGAATGTGGGGTGAAGAAGGAGCAATGGGAAAGTCTTTTTTTTTTTTTAAACTGCCCAGGTGATTCTGACACAGGACAGACCCATCCACTTCCATAATACACACGTTTGAGCTTTCCTTTAGGGATTCCAAGGAGGACTCCAAGGTGGGTTTGAACCCCCCACACAGGGCTGCCTGGGGTGGTGGGGGTTTGTCTGCCGACCTGACCCACAGGCAAGGTCATCACACCTGAGCCATTTCAAAGGCTTCACTATACACCTGGCAGTGAGCTACTCCAGCATTCACAGGCTGGCTTACTTGCTCACTCTCTACATTCATTCACTCATTCATTAATTCCTTTCCCCACTCTACGGGTCCTCACTGGGTTAGGTCTGGGTAAGGTCTGCGGAATACACAGCTTTTTGGGCCTGATACCTGGGGTCAAGCTGGGCTTTAGAAGAACAGGGAGGGGGCAGGAGAGGCCTCTGCAAGAGTAGGACTAAGACCTGAGCCAGAGTGTGGGCCAGAGAGATTCCTGCAGCTCTAAGAGGAGACACCAAGTCTGGGGAGTGGGGGGCAGGCCCTTCTCTTCCCTTGCCCTTGGGTTGGGGACAGGGAACACGTGCCCAAGGACTAAGAGACCACCAGATAGCTTTTGGGTTGGAAACATGCTGAGCCACTGGGGTCAGCTGGTGGGCCTGAGATGAGGGTCCTCCAGAGAAAAAGAAGAACTTCCTTCTCCTTTCCCCCAAACTCTCCCTGAAAATAGAAATCCAGGGCTCTCTCAGTTCCCAGGTAGGGCCATCAGGGCCAAGGGGGAGTACATGATGGATGAAATGGGAGAGAAAGGGTGAGGAAAGGGAGTCTGGCTGGGAGGGAACAACCATTCTAGGGTGAGAATAAGGAGGTGGGCTCCATTTAAAAGTCTGAGGGAACATCCAGCCATCCCTCTACCCTGTCTCCCAACCCTGCAGGCAGAAGAGCTCAGAGGGCGTTCTCAGCACTCTTCCCGGCCTGCTGCCTAGTGGCTCCTTGGGGAAACACCGGAAACACGGGGATCAGGGATCACTGCTGTGGGATCTCCGCTCCGGGGACTGGAAGTGCTCTCCACTCCCTTCTCCGTCTCCACACAGGACCCAGATGGTGATGGAACACAGCTGGGCACCCTGATAAGCAGGAGTGTGTACCCGAGTCCGTGAGCGTGAATTATGCAAACACATGTTGGCCTAAAAGGCCATATTCCATGGGGGAAAGACCGTGGGTGAAGGAGGCCTAAGGAAGTATCCCGGAGCCCAACCCCCGATGAGAGACAGGGGGAGATGCTGGGATGGAGCGTGTCCCCGGTTGCTGTTCTGAGTGAGGAGGTAGGAGACCCTGGGCACCTCCAGGCCTGGCTAACAGTGGACACAGGCTCCAGCCTGCCTTGTATTCAGGGGATGAAGGACAAGAATTGCGGGTGGGGTGGGGAGGACCCTCCTGGACAGTCTAGTCCCAGCTGGTCATGTTCATGGACAGAGGTGCTGGATGTCCCTGGGGGTGGGCCTGGAATTCCCTCCCCTGCTCCTCACAGGCCAGCTGCTGGCCTCCAGCTCAGGGTATTAAACACAAAACCCCAAAACTGCCCGGCTTGTTTGCGTCCAAGACAAAGAGAAAGCTTGTTTGTCTTTTGGCTAATCCGAGGCCCTGCTCGACCCTGCTGCTGGACGCGGGGGATGTGCAGGCATGTACTGCGTACGGGCCTGCGTGTGCTCACGTGTGTGGTGGCCAACGCCTGGGAACACAGATGGTCAGCCCCCAGAGGCTGCCCAGGAAATCTCCGGGCCGCAGTGGTGTGAGACGGAGGACCAAGGTCTGGGAAATCCTTGCGCCGGAGCCCCGGGGCCACCAAGGAGGCCTTGGGCCTGCTAGGAAGAGCGACCCCTGATCCCAGAGCTTAGGTCCTTTCCAAGTCCCCTGGGGGACTGCCTGAGAGTTCTCAATCCTAGAGTACAGGGAGAAAGAAAGAAGGGGGTTGTTTCTAAGGTTCTTAAATCCTTGGGCTCCAAGAGGACAAGTGTCAAGCGTGGGAAGGCCTCGCCCCCTG
Source organism: Lontra canadensis (assembly GCF_010015895.1). Taxonomy (NCBI): domain Eukaryota; kingdom Metazoa; phylum Chordata; class Mammalia; order Carnivora; family Mustelidae; genus Lontra; species Lontra canadensis. The sequence goes on from NW_022631044.1 coordinate 752,745, forward strand.
GTGGGCACGTGTGGTACTCCAACCAGCCTGGCGGGGACAGGGAAACAATCCTGACCGGCCAGGCGCGGAGGGGTCTCACACTCCCTATGGAGCAGGGGCCCATCCAACACTCACCAGACAGAGGGGGCAGCCCCGGCTGGCCCAGCCCCACCTGCGGGACGGAGTCTCTGAGCTCTTTGCTCTGAGGAAACGGAGCCCAGAGGGAAGAGGGCCCTGGGCAAAGACATTACAGAGGGAAGTGAGACCAAGGGTTCCTGACTTCGAGGTGCACGCATTTCCCCATGGGTCTGGCGAGTCCAGAACAAGCTGACCAGCGTGAACTCCAGCCCCCCTGAGGCCCCAGGCAAGGGGAGCTGAGTGAGAGTTCTTGCTGTAGGTCAGCAAGGGGGAGGGCCTCCAGTCTGCGTGTGGGGCTCCAGGTTGAGCTGGACCTTGATATTAAAAAGCAACACTATCCAAAGCTTGGGCACCTACCGCAATGCCAGCACTGTGCTAAACATTTGCAAACATGAGGTCCTTACGGCTCCCAATGACCCTCTGAGGGAGGTACCGTTTCTTAGATAAGGAAAGCGAAATACTGCAGAAAAGCAATTTACACAGTTTACGCTGGGTGACGAGCTGGCAAATGGCAGGGCAGGGATAAGCGTGCAGGGCTTTTGACTCCAGTGAGAGCAAATGCTCTGCTGGGCAACAAAAGAGCATGAATTGCTGGCTCCCTCCTAGGGAACCTATCAGGACATTGGCAGTTCCCGCCCAGAGCCTGCGTCTGGAGCTGAGCAGCCCTGGGTTCTCCTGGAGGAACGGCCTCAGTGCGCCCTCTGCTGGCCAAGAAAAGGAACAAAGAGTTCCCTCCTACAGGCTCAGTGGCAGGGCTGACTCCTGGAAGTTAGCTAGCAGGGACCATATTCCCTCCTCCTAAATAAGGCCCAGGGGCAAGGGGCTGGTGGACTGGCTGTAGACCCCCACCACTGTGGAGCTCCCAGCTATGCTGAATCTGCTGACGGGAGGAAGGATGGGTTTGTTAGACACCTAGTTTCTTAGGGATTCCCTCTCTTGGAATATTGCCTGCCTCCCTCAAAGGTAGGTTGGTCCTAAGGCCACCCCACTGAGGACAGGAACATGTGCCACATGGACTTTACCAGAAGGACCCATGACAGACAGCCTCCTGAGGAGATCTATTCAGAACACTGCCATGTGGGCAAAGGGTAGAATTGGGAATCCAAGAAGGCCTGGGAGTCCGGCCCTATAGCCTAAATACTCTTTGAATAGGTCAAGGATGAAGAAAGGGTAATAAAGATTGGGGTCAGCATAGAGATCTGGGCAGGTCTATCTTGGCCAACTCTGAACCTGAGCTTGCCCCTGGGTAGGGCTCTATGAGAAGAGGTAGACAACCCCAAGAGAAGTTCCTTCCCAAGACAAAGGTAACTTCCCGAGTTTGGGTTAATTGCATTTAAGGAATATCTCTGGACCCAGCAAGCTGGGAGTCAGTCATGGGCCCTGTATCACAGGAGAAGGCAGGCGTGAATAAAGGATAATCCACATTTTATTTGTATATGCTTTTTACTTGTACATAAACTCTCAGGGGCCCCTTCCTCCCACGTGGGGGACAGACAGTACGTTCTGGAGGGAGGAGGCATCAGAATGAGGACACGGAGTTCAACACAAGGTCCTGCTACCGTGAGTATGGGGCATCCTTGTGCGATGAACTTGCACCGTCCTCCCTCCCCCGAGGGCCGTGACTCTATGTGGGCCCTCCCATTTGACACCAGCCCAACCAGACACTGGCCATGAGATCCCCAAACTCTTCTCTTCAGGGTTGCAGCATCTTGTTCTGCTTTTCCCATCCCTAAAATTCAATTTCTGGGGAGACAGAATACCAACCACCATGACTTCTCTCTCCCAAGCTCCCACTAACTCACGGCAGCCAACAGACTCCTGAGAACTGGGATTCCAGGGACCCGAGGCCCTCACTGCCAGCTGGATCTGAGGGCAGGACAGTAGGTATAAGTGGTTAAGGCAGGGTTGGCAGTGCCCCTGTGGCAGGTTGCAGGGGGTGGGTCACAAAGAGCTCCTGGGTATGCCTGAGAGAGGGGGAAAGAAAGCCCCAGGAAGCCAAGGACATTGGCTTATTTATCATAGAAGTCAACATGGGCTCCAGACTTGAACGTGTCCTTTTGCAGCAAGTTTAGCAGTTTCTGGGCTGACATCTTACAGTCCACGAGCTCCCCTTTTGTCTTCAGGTCCTGCAGCCTATTGCGTAAGTCCTGGTCCATCGAGGTCTCCCGGGCCAACTGCTGCATGTCTGTATCCAGGGGACCTGGGGCATGAAAAGCAGAAGTTGAGGGGACATGGCCGAGGCAGGGGCCCCTGCTGTGCGTGTGGAGTCAGGTCTGGTCACCGGCAAGATATCAGCCTGGCTGACAAGTGTGGTCAGGGTCATTCTGTCACTGTTTTTTTGTTTGTTTGTTTTGTTTTGTTTTTAGATTTTATTTATTTACTTGACAGACAGAGATCACAAGCAGGAAGAGAGGCAGGCAGAGAGAGAGGAGGAAGCAGGCTCTCTGCTGAGCAGAAAGCCCGATGTGGGGCTTGACCCCAGGATCCTGGGATCATGACCTTAGCTGAAGGCAGAGCCTTTAACCCACTGAGCCACCCAGGCACCCCATCATTCTGTCACTGTTGAGCTCCAGACCCAAATCCCGATGGCATCTCCAGACCACTGTGTCTATAACCAAGCTTATCACCTCCTGTCCAGCCAGCACCTCCTCCTCCTGACTTTTCTGTTTCCATTAATGGAAGCTCAAAACTTCCATCCCCGCTCCCTCCCTCTCCACTCTGTTCCCACAGCTGAACAGTCACCAAGTAGGACATACTTCTGCTTCTACAGGGCCCTTTATACGGTCGCAGTTCTCTCTGCTTTAGCTCCTTCTGTAGCCCTCTGGTAAATGCATCTTGCTAAAATATCACTGGAGTCAGACAAGGGGTGGCATAGGAATTTCTAGCACTTTTCTACAGAAAGAGCAATTATAAACTAGTATCTGCCCATGAAATTACCTTCACAAAAGCCAAGGATTCCAGATAAGGGATTACACTACCTGGGTGAATCACAGAAATAAGAACGGATGCATTGAGGAAGGTAGGAAATACAGGTTTGTACTACCCTTATCATCTGCCCCCAAGTCCCGGCATCCCAGTGTAAAGACACCCTCCCTGTGGAAGCAGAGTGAAGTAAGCACCCAACTTCACAGGGGATTCCAGAGCCATCCCACCCTAGCACCAGGCCAACTCCCACGGCCCTAAGGTGGCTCCCTCTGGGCTCCCATGAACCCAGGCCTCCAACTAACACATGGCCTCAGCATCCCCAAGTGGCTCCCACAGCTTCAGGCAGCTCCTCTAACACAGGTTCCCACAAACCTAGGCCCCAGGCTCACTCTGGTGCCTGCTGGTTCCAGCCAGCTCCAATGGCCCCAGGTAGCTCCAGGCTCCCAGAAAGCCTCGAGACACCCAGGCCCCCAATCCATTCCAGTATCAGCTGGCTCTTGTGGCCTGGGGTTGCTCCCATGGTATCAGACTCCTGACAAGCCCGCATGAACATTCCAGCCAGCTCCTGTAGCCCTAGATGCCTCCAAGCTTGCAATCAGTGTCTGTAAACCCAGGGTCCCTCCAGGCCCAGTGCCAGACTAACTACCATAGACCCAGGCATTCAACCCACCTCAGCAATAGACTGCCTAAAGACGCCAGCAGCAAGCCTGCTGTAGACATCACCAGATTGTTCATCCAGAATCACTGGTTGGATTGACTGGTAAAGGGCCTTGCCTACTGAAGTCAGCCTGTAAAGACGGGGAGAGGTGCCTCGTTTCTCAAATGCACAGATACCAGCATGGGGTCACAAGGATCATGAAAAATCAAGGACATGTGACACCACCAAAGAAAACCTATAAAACTTCAATGACTGACCCTAAAGAAATAAATCTGTGAACAAATGACTTCAAAATAATCTTAAAGAAATTCAGTGAACTACAAGAAAATGAAGATAGATGGCTGGCTCAGTTGGTTAAGTATCTGACTCTGGGTTTCAGCTCAGGTCGCGTTCTCAGGGTCATGGGACTGAGCCCCATGTTGGGCTCTGTGCTTGGTGTGGAGTCTGCTGGAGATTCTCTCCCTTTCCTTCTCTCTCCCCCTTTGTTCTTTCCCCCTCTTCCTGCTCAGGTGTTCTCTCTAAAATAAATACGTAAAATCTTCAAAAAACAAAAAAAGAAAATAAAGATAGACAACTAAATGAAATTATGAAACAATCATGTACAAAATGAGTTCAACGAAGAAACAGAAACAACTTAAAAAAAAAGAACTAAAGAAACCAAAATCCCAGAGTTGAAGAATAAAATGACTAAAGAATTCAAGAGAAGTCAATAGCAGACTCAACCAAGCAGAAGAAAGAAATTAGTGAATCAAAAGACAGCTCATTAGAGATTATCCAGTCAGAAGAGCAAAAAGAAAAAAGAACAAAAGAGTAAAGATGACTTGGGGGTTACCATCAGAAGAGGCAATTTATACATTATTGGAATCCCAGAGAAATAATGGCTGAGAACTTCCCAAATCTGGGGAAAGATTTGTACATCCAAGTTCATGGAGCTAATAGGTCACTACAAAATTTCTACCCAAAGTTATCTTCTTTAAGACACCAGGCCAGTGGAAATAAAGCTTTGCTTGACCTTCAAAAAAAAAAAAAAAAAAAGACACCAGGCCGGTAAGTTGTGTTTTTATGCCAATACCACAGTGTTTTCATTACTATTCCTTGGTAATAATAGGTTGAAATCAGGGAGTGTGATGCTTCCAGGTTTGTTTTCCTTTCTCAAGATTGCTTTGGTTATTTGGGGTCTTTTGTGGTTCCAAACAAATTTTAGCATTGTTTGTTCTATTTCTATGAAAAATGCCATTGGAGTTTTGAAAGGGATTGCACTGAATCTGCAGATTGATTTGGGTAGTATGGACAGTTCAGTAATATTAATTCTTCCAATCCATGAGCACAGAATGTCTTTCCATTTATTTGTATCTCCCTGAATTTCTTTCATCAATGTTTTATAGTTGCCAGTGTACAAGTTTTTCATCTCCTTGGTTAAAGTTATTCCTATTTTATTTTTTTTATGCAATTGTAAATGGGACTGTTTTCTTAATTTCTCTGATAGATCATTATTAGTGTATAGAAATGCAGCTGATTTTTGTATATTATTTTGTATGCTACAACTTTACTAAATTTATTAGTCCTAATTTTTTTTTTTTGGTGGAATCTTTTGAGTTTCCTATATATAATATGTCATCTGCAAATAGACAGTTTTACCCCTTCCCTTCCAATCTGGATGTCTTTTATTTCTTTTTCTTGCCTAATTGCTCTGGCTAGGACTTCCAGTACTATGTTAAATAAAAGCGGTGAGAGTGGTTCCCTTGTCGTGTTCCTGATCTTAGAGGGAAAGGTTTTTTTTTTTTCAGCTTCTGATCACTGCATATGCTGTTAGCTGTGGGCTTGTCATCTGTGGTTTTTATTATGTTGAACACATTCCCTCTATACCCACTTTTTTGAGTTGTTTTTTTTTTTCATAAATCGACGTTAAATTTTGTCAAATACTTTTTCTACATCTATTGAGATGATATGATTTTTATACTTCATTTTATTAATTGGTATATTATACTGATTGATTTGCAGATGTTGAGTCATCTCAGGGCTCCCTAAGATCCAACCCAAACAAATGACATTCTGAATTAGCTCCACACCTGGCTGTGGTTTTTACTGGCCCACCTGACTGAGTGAGTCTGAGGCTGAGCTCAGAGGGGTGCTGCGTTCAATGATGACTACAAGAATAATAGTGTCTGTGTTAGGGAGGAAGGAAGGATTGGGTACGAGAGAGTATGGGGAAGTAAATGGCTCTGCCACACTGGGCTTTGGTCACATCTTTCTTCCTCTTTGTCCCCAGGTTCCAAGGGGAATAGACTATTGGATCTCTGTCTAAATCACTCAGACATTGTACAACAGCTTTGTGACCACCTTCTATTTCCACCAGCCTCAAGCCAGTATCGAAGCCTCTTTCCAGACTGGGGGCACAGTGGCATCATGGCAGGGTGGTGAGAAACCAGACCACATGTCACAAGACCCCTTACTGCTCTTCCTTCAACTAACATTTACTGAAGACTGACAAAGTGAGGCGCTTTGCTAGGTGCTGGGGACACAGAAGTGCGCAGTGCAAAGTTCCTGCCTTCAAGGCTTTCCTATTAGGAGAAAGTATAGACATGAAGAGAATATGGTATGATAAGTTCTAACATTTAGAAGGGCTAAAGTCAGATAGCACTTCACAGCTAGGGACCATTTTCATATATATTACCTCAACCAGTCCTCCAAACTGCCTTGTAGGCAGGTAGCATCTTCTGGGTTTCACATAAGGAAAGAGGATACAGGGCTGAAGTTCAAAGTCTCATTGTCTCTCCACTCTAGTATCTCAGACTTTCTGGCCCCGTCCTCCAGCCCGGGCAACTCCCCAGTCTGTCCCTTTATCTCTAAACTACACTCCCTATAGCAGCCAGCTCTAACTCCTGGAGCCTGTATTTCCCTAAAGGTGTGATGGTTAATGATTCAGGGACAATATACTCTGTGGGTTCTTTCTTGGCGGGAACAGACTAGGAAACCCCTTTCCCCACCCGCCAGAGAGGAAGCAGCCGGTTCTGGGTGACAGTGATGGCAGTAATGTCCCACCTACCTGGGGCATAGCTCAGCACCCTCACACCAGGTTCCTCTGCGGCTAGAACCTGGAACATCATGTCACGGGCAGCCTTCCCCGAACAGTACAATCCCCAGCCCTTGAAGGGCTGCAGAGCACAGAGGGACGAGATGTTAACCACTGTCCTGCTGAGGCCAGGGCTGTCCGGAAAAGCCTTCAGGATGCTGGAAGTCAGGCAGAGCATGGAGGTCAAGTTGAGAGCCCAGTAGTTGTTCACTTCAGCTGGGTCAGCCAAGTCGACGAGGCCTTTGGACACATCCCCAAGAGTGCCTGAAAAACCAGACCTTAAGAATAACTCTTTGCTGATGGATTTTCTTTTCCCCCAGCCCTCTCTAAATTCTAGACACTTCCTTCCCATCCAAACCTAGAAGGGTCTCTCTAGTGCTTCTGAAGACGCCTTCCTCTTCCCAGCTCTGCTAACAGACACACCTGGGCTTGCTAACTCATCCCAAGTTGGAAACTTAAAGTTCGAATGCCCTGCTCTGGGCCTGGAGGGAGAACTCAGGGCGCCATTTGGAAAAGAGGGTAATTTACTTCTGCAGGAAGACCTCATGCTCTGGCTCAGGCCTCCGCCAGAGGGCGCGGAGCAAGGCGATGGGGAAAGTTCTACAGGCATTTTGGAAAATTTGCCCAGGAATAGGAAAAGGGTGGGGGAGGGGGTGTAGCGGAAGAAGGAGCCGCACCGAAGGTAGCGAGTCTCCGTCCATAACTCACCGAAACAACTCGGAAATTAAGGCATCTTTTCTGACTCCTAAAAGAGTCATCACCTTCAAAGTTCCTAGCGGTGGGCAAAGTGAGAAGGAGGAAGAAGAGACGGGGCGCTAAGCAGTATTCCCGGGGCCCCACGGGGAGTTCTCCCCCGCCGCCAGCGGCTAGGGCCTTACCCGCGTTGTTGATAAGCAGCACCTGCTGCAACCCCTCGGGCCTGGGCAGCTCGCGCACGGCGCCGAGCAGTCGCTGCAAATCCGCCTGGACGCCCAGGTCGGCGGGCACCCGCACCACGCGCAGCCCGGGCCGCGCGGCGTCCAGCTCCGCCTCCAGCTGCCGGAGCGCCTCGTCGTTGCGGGCGCTTAGGACCAGCACGGAGCCGGGCGACAGCAGCCGGGCCAGGAGCGGTGCCAAGGCCCGGCCGAAGCCACGGGAGGCGCCGGTCAGCACGCACACCGCGCGGCCCAGGCCGCTGTCCTTGCCGCTGCCACCCTGCATGCCGGCGACCCGCGACCGCTCGCGCTGGGACCCGAGAAAGGCACGGGGTGGGTGGGGGGGGAGGCGGCCGCGGTTGGAGTAGGCGGAGGCGCGACCGGAGGGGCGGGAACCGAAAGCTTCGGCGGCGACTGCGGGGCGCCACTTTCCCTGGCCTCCAGGGGGCGGACACGGAGGCGCCTGCGCGGTCTCAGTCTGCGGGAAGGGGCTGCACCTAGGGGGTCCGGGGGCGCGGCCTCCATCCGGAATCCTAGCCCAGTTCTGGGCCTGCGGTCGTTCTACCACCGCCACCCCCTCTTCTCCCCGCACTGCCGCACGTTCATCCCCCGCAGGGCCGCCTCAGCCTCTCAAGTTCACAGCCCACCTAATTGCACGAGGATCCTCCTCCAGGCCAGGCCCTCCGGCTCGGTGCTGGGCACCCCTGTACGTGGCCAGCAAGAGTCCCGAATGCGGCGTATGTCCCTTTAGGGCTCTGGGAACTCATCGCTCTCAGCTTTACGGGAACTACCCTCTGGGAGCACCTCAGTGACTCCTCCAAGTGATATAAATACCTTTTCTCCTTTTCTAGACTCAGGCCGACTCCAGCCGGTTCCCCTTCCTCTGAGCTTTCGGGGTCCACCTGCTTTTACAGGTCTGTGTTACCCGGATTTCTGCACCCACTCACGCTACACTTTTCCCAGGGTCAATTGCACTTACTCTCAACTTCTGAAAGAGGACTGCGAAAGTTGTCTTTCAACTTTCTGCTTAAGTTCATTCTAGCTTATCTGTGAACTCAGGCCACGGAAAGACCCCGACCTCAAGACAATGGTTGGTTTGACCTTCACTACCCATCTTTAATACCCACCGACCTTTGTCCTGCACTTCCCTTATACAAATCTGGAAGTATTTTTGGCACTTTGAAGACAGTCTTTGACACATTAGTCGGCTGTCTTCCCGGTGTTGGCCTCCCTGAAATCAATTCCTCTCCGGTTTCACCACCGCTCCTCTCTCTGCCTTTGGATTTTGTGAGCGGTGAATGGCTAACCCTGGTCTGTTTGGGACCCTCTGAGCCAAGTGTCCTTGCTCCCTTGTGCCCCGGCCACGCTTCAGGTTCACGTAATGAGCTGAATCTGATCCAGACCTGTACTTCAGAAAACCCACATTTCCCGGTTTTTTCAAGGAGAGAGGGAAGATGAGAATCTTAAGGAGGAGACCCTTCGGAGTCTAGTGAGGGTGGGAGTAACCTCCGACAATTCGGTCGGAGTCCTCACAAGGCTCTTCTGTCTCCGAGGATAGACAGCAAAGTTGCCTTTCAAGGCTCCAGAAAAAAAAAAAAAAAAATGCGTTTTGCTTGCTGGTGCTGTGTGGGCTATCATATCAACACCAAAACAGCTTGCAGGGAAAGTTTTTTACTGGTCAGCATGGGTGCCCTTATTGCAAACTTTTTGTAATATGTGCAGTTCAGATTGCACCGTGGAACATACTCTAACGACAAATAAAACTGCAAAGAAATCTTAAACATCATTTAGTAGATTTATTGTCAATATGCACAGTATTATTTTGAAATTATTTGATGAAAAGTAGGAGCGAAAAAAAAAGTACTTATGTTAATGTTGTGAGGAGCCCCAGTTTTCAGTGTTAAAGAGACCAGGTATAAATCGAAGGAAGGTAATGGGAAAGTCTGTAAAACTGAATTTGAATTGGAAGCCAGAAAATTGTAATGTTTATTGCAACTACTTTTACTATTACACAATGACTCTAAAACCATGTTTTTCTCTTCTGGGTGTGTTGGCTGGTTCTCCAGTACCTATACCTAACCTTTTTAAAGAGTTCTTCTTACAACAATGGCAGAGATTAGAGTATGCCCTGTGAAAATTTAAAAAAGGAAATCTGCTTAAAAAAAAAAAATAGGGGCGCCTGGGTGGCTCAGTCAGTTCAGTGGCTACCAGGATCCCAGGATCCCGGGATCGAGTCTGCATCCGGCTCCCTTCTCTGCAGAGAGCCTGCTGCTTCCTCTCCCTCTACCTGCCACTCTGCCTACTTCTGCTTTCTATCTCTCTGTCAAATAAGTAAATAAAATCTTTAAGGAAAAAAAAAAAAGATAAAAGAAATCTCCTTTGGAACGGAGTTGGGAGGCCCTCGGGGTGAGCTCTCATGCCCTATTACTTATCAGTTACAGACGCAAGGGGAGAGAATGACCTTGTACAGGGATACTGCTTTATTATTCCAGCAGGAGGAAGAAAGGCTTTTCTCCCGCCCTGGTAACAGCCCAGCCAATGAGAGACGGCAAGAACTCAGCCAATGAAAAGCCATTGGCCCTACAAGGTTCTTGCTGGAACTGTCATGGCTGCTCTAGTTTGAACTCCCAGTCTACTCAAGTGGGCTTTCTGTGTATATCTTCCCAACTTCCCCTTTTCCTTTAGAAAAGAGCATTCCTCTCTTCTGTGGGGGTGACTTACCTGATGTTCTGTAGAAGAGTGCATCCTCTGGGTGGTGATTCTCTGCTATTCCCAAATCAACCCATTTTTGCTAGCAAAATGACAGTTTTGTTTTTTAATGTTAATGTTACTTGGTGATTAGAAGTGGAATGCTAAGAAGACCCCCACCAACTCCAAGGCTGGTGAACAGACATGCCAGCACGGCCACAGAGTCAGCTGGGCACCTACTGCTTTCTGGCTGACCCTGGAGTTTGAGGTAAGTTTTCTCTTGGATTTTGAGCTCTGTACTTTGTGTGGCACTCTCCAGACTTTATTAGGATGTTTTGAAAGGCCTCACTGTTTGTTTTTTTGTTCTCTGAGAGTGCTCATTTGGCTTTTTGTCAGACTTCTTTTGGGGACTGTTCCTGTTCCTGTTGGAGCTGTGCCTCTTGGAGCAGCACTAGCCTTCCATCAGACTCCTGTTTGGAACCAGACTGTTTCTACTGGAACTGGGTTGGCCTTTAGTCTGATTCCTTCTGGAATCGGGCTGTTTCTGATGCAACTGTGCTATTCAGGATTTTTTCTCTTTGCCCTAGAGAAAAACCTCTACAAAATGGGATCACAGTCATCAAAATACTCTGAGGGTTTGCCACCCCCACTGCCCCTCCCCCCACATCTGGCATGCCCTTACTGGGTCTCTGGCTGGTTTTATGTTTAAAAACTATGGTCCTGGGGCACCTGGGTGGCTCAGTCAGTTGAGCCGCTGCCTTCGGCTCAGGTCATGATTCCAGCGTCCTGGGATCGAATCCCACATCGGGCTCCTTGCTCGGCAGGAGCCTGCTTCTCCATCTGCCTCTGCCTGCCACTCTGTCTGCCTGTGCTCACTCTGACAAATAAATAAATAAAATCTTTAAAAACAAAACAAAACTATGGTCCCTCTGCCTGTGCTTTTATAACTAAATGGACTGAATTAACCAAAAGTAATTAAGAACAACAATGGCCATAATGGGGGAACTTCTGATCTCTCTAAACCTAGTTTACTCAAAATTAAATTAGAATGCTCCTTAAGAAAAGAAAAAGAATGGGATGCCTATTTTAAATGTTATCGTTAGAGTAGGCAGTTAATTAGAAGTGAGCTGGAAGCAAGGATGGTGATAAAGAGGTTACACATTAGAAGCCTAGGGGCACAACATCACACACTAGAAGGCTGGGGACACCACAACCCGGCTTTGTGCCTTCCAAGACCAACAGGCCAAGAGCCACGGGTGCAGAGCAAGCCCTCTCCTCTTCCACCTCTGCCCTTGGGTAACCTGTAGCTTCATTGTCCTATATTTACATCATCGCTGTAGGGGAAGACGGCCATGACAGTTCCAGCAGGAACCTCGTAGGGCCAAACACTATCCCTCCCAACCAATTGAAGGCATCCCTTAAGATGAGGTGAAACAACTTCAGTCAGAGACTGCCCTAGCTGTGACCAATAACCTACACAAACATAAAAAGAAAAAGACGCCCTGAATCCCTGTGCAGTTGCCTCCTCTGGGCCTGCCCACACTCCCTTCTTGACAGCGTACTGTCCTTCATAAACAGCTTTGTGCCTGCTACCTTCTTTGAGTGTGGATCCTCACGTACCTTCTGTGGGGAATCCAAACTCTGAGACCTCCATTCATATAACACAGACTCTCCAACAGGTAGCAGTACCTTAAGGCTTCCAGATATTTTCAGATTTAGCCGTTCCTAAACCTAGCTGTTCTAAAAGGACCTGTTTGGAAACAGCCTCCAAGGACAGCATGGTTTACCTGGACTAGGAGAAAGTCTGGAAAATCTTCCTTTTCTAACAAAGATGATTATCTGCCAAGCCACCTCCCACCACACACATCCCCACACAGTCTTTTTTTTTTTTTTTTTAAGATTTTATTTATTTATTTGAGAGAGAAGGAGAGCACAAGCAGGGGGAAAGGCAGAGGCAGAGGAAGGAACAGCTTCCCCACTGAGCAGGGTGCCTGCTGTGGGGCTCCATCCCAGGACCCTGAGACCATGACCTGAGCTGAAGGCAGTCGCTTTTAACTGACTGAGCCACCCAGGCACCCCTGACAGTCTTATTTCAAGCAGTAATATTTCAGGGACAATACAACCCATAGAATCCCTTTATAACTGGACAGTGATTCCCAAATTTGTCTGCACATTGGAGTCACTGGGGAATGACAAAAACACTGATGCCTGTGTCCCACAGGCCTGGACTTAAGAATTTTTGGATAAAATTTTTGTTCAAGGTACTTAAACTGAAAAAAAAAAAAAAAAAGAGAGAGAGAGAGAGAAGAAAAGAATTCACCCATTTTTCCCCACCTCCATCTCACCACTAGTCTGTTCTCTGTATCTATGTGTTTGTTTTGTTTCTGGTTTGTTTTTGTTTTAGATTTCACATATAAGAGAGATTATACCATGTTTATCTTCTCTGTCTGACTTTATTTCACATAGCATAATGTCCTTGAGGTCCGTTCATGATGTTGCAAATGGAAAGATTTCATTCTTTTATTTTGTGGTTGAATAATATTTATCCATCGTTTATCTATGGATATTTAGGTTGTTACCATATCTTAGCAATTATAAATAATGTTGCAGTGAACATGGTGCTGCAGATATCTTTTCAAGTCGGTATTTTTGTTTTCTTTGCATAAATACCCAGAAGGGAATTACTGGATCATATGGTAGTTCTATTTTTAATTTTTTGAGGAACCCCCATATTCCTTTCCATAGAGGTTGCACCAATTTGCATTCCTACCAGCAGTGCACAGGGTTCTCTTTTCTCCACATCCTCACTCTTGTTATTAATACCTGCTGTTTCTTGTCTTTTGATGATAGCCATTCTAACAGGTGTGAGATGATAGCTCATTGTGGTTTTGATTTGCATTTCCCTGATGATTAATGATACAGAGCATCTTTCCTTATACCTGTGGGCCATCTATACATTTTCTTTAGAAAAATGCCTCTTCAGCTCTCCTGCCCATTTTTAAATTAGATTGTTTTGTTTTTTGGGGTTTTTGTTTTGCTTTGTTTTTTGCTTTTTGTTTTTTTTTGTTTTATTTGTTTTGCTATTGAGTTGTATGAGTTCTTCATGTATTTTGGATATTAACCCCTTATCAAATATATGAAGGGCAACTATTTTCTCCCACTCACTAGGTTGCCTTTACATTTTGTTGGTGGTTTCCTTTGCTGTGTAGAAGCTTCTTTGTTTGATGTAGTCCTAGCTGTTGTGTTTTTTGTCTTTGGCTTTTCAAGTTTTTATTTTAATTCCAGTTAGTTAACATACTGTGTTATATTAGTTTCAGGTATACAATATAGTGATTCAATACTTTCATACATCACCCACTGCTCATAATGACAAGATTCCTCCTTGATCCCCATTGCCTATGTAACCCATTCCCGTCCCACCTCCCCTCTGGTAACCATCCGTTTGTTCTCTATAATTTGAATCTCTTTCTTGATCTGTCTCTCTTTCTCTTTTCCCTTTGTTCATTTGTTTTGTTTCTTAAATTCCACATGTGAGTGAAATCGGATGGTATTTGTCTTTCTCTGACTTATTTCACTTAGAATTATACTCTCTAGCTTCTCCCAGTTTATTGCAAATGGTGAGATTTCATTCCATTGTGTATATATACTGCATCTTTTTATCCATTCACCAATCAATGGACAATCGGCTGGCTTCATATTTTGGCTATTTTAATAATGTTGCTATAAACATAAAGGTGTGTCTATCCCTTTGAATTAGTGCTTTTATGTTCTTTGGGTAAATACCCTATTATGCAATTGCTGGATCATAGGGTAGTTCTATCTTTAGCTTTTTGGGGACTGTCCATACCTTTTTCCGCAGTGACTGTGCCCATTTGCATTCCTAACCAGCAGTATACAAGAGTCCCTTTTTCTCCACATCGTTGCCAATACCTTTTGTTTCCTGTGTTGTTGACTTTAGACATTCCGATAGGTGTGAGGTGAAAACTCATTGTGATTTTGATGGGCATTTCCCTGATCATGAGTGATGTTGAGCATCTGTTCATGTGTCTGTTGGCCATCTGCATATCCTCTTTGGAGGAATGTCTGTGCATGTCTTCTGCCCATTTTTAAAACGGATTATTTGGTTTTGGGTATTGAGTTTTATAAGTTCATTATGTATTTTGGATATTAACCCTTTATCAGATATGTCATTTGCAAATATCTTCTCCTGTTCCATAGGTTGTCTTTTAGTTTTGTTGATTGTTTACTTTGCTGTGCAGAAGCTTTTCATTTTGATGTGATCCCAATAGTTTATTTTTGCTTTTGTTTCCCTTGCCTCAGGAAACATCTAGAAGAAAGTTGCTATGGCCAGTGTTGAAGAGTTTACTGCCTGTGTTCTCTTCTAGGATTTTTATGGTTTCAGGTCTCACATTTAGGTCTTTCATCCATTTTGAACTTATTTTTGTGTATGCTGTAAGAAAGCGGTCTGGTTTCTTTTGCATGTTGCTGTCCAGTTTTCCTACGACCGTTTATTGAAGAGGCTATCTTTCTCCAATTGGATATTCTTTCCTGCTTTGTTGAATGTCTGCTTTGTTTATTGCCAACAATCCATGATGATATTTTTTTTAAAAGACTTCTGCTTGCTTCTGCATATTCAAGTGTCTGAGGTACAGAATACAGAAGTAGCATATTTAAGAATATTATTAACCTTCATATACACAGCAGACTTTAACTGTAAAACCTGTTTTTAGTAACATATTTTATAGAAGGAAATTTGTATCTTCATCAAATGTCAAAAATCCTCCATCTTCTACCACTAAAAATAGTCAGCAGTCCATGGCAATAATTTTGTCAAGCTTTATGTTTCAATTTTTTTGTCTCAAATGTAGAAGAGACTATACTCTTAAAGTATTTTTACGAAGTCTGTTGTTTTGTAACTTGATTCGTAAGAACTGAAAGGGTTTAGGATGTCTGATTTTTCTCTGAAACTTTCTCCTTTTATTCATAGTCTATATTCTTAGTTATATCTGGGTCAAAGTTGTTTCAGCATGGATGTTCTTTACATAATTTTAGAGTTTTCCACCTCGTGAACTTTTGGGGTGGCAAAGTTGATGTTCTTCTTGTAAGTTATCCTTGCAAGATGTGAAGAATTCCCAAAGGGGACTTTTTCTTGAAAGACTCAAAGCTAAATAAAATTAAATAGCAAAAGTTAAATAGAGTCCTAAACATTAGTTTGTTTAATGTTATGAATGCTAAAATGTCAAGCAAGTCTACAATGATTAAAATTCTAATATAATCTCTTTTTTTTCTTAGTACATTTATGTATCATTTAAGAATCGATTTACTTTTGAATAAAGAATACACTGATGTGGCTTTGAAAAGTCAAAAAAGGTACACTCTGTGTATATTCACTTCCACACCAACCCCCCTCTTTGTCCTCTATAGTTAACTAGTTTTATAATTTATTGGGGATTTTTCTAGTATTTAATATATGAGTGTAAGAAAATCTAAGTGTGTGTATGTATATATACATATATATATATTATTTCCCCTTTTTATTGTGCAAAATGTAACAGTATACACTTTTTTTCCAGTTCTTCACTTTGCCTTTTCATTCAATTTTCACATCAGTATATAGAGAAATTTTCATTCACTTTTACAGCTTCATATTATACACTGAAGTATAATGAAGTACCACAGTGTATTTAACCAGCCCCCTCTTTCAAAAGCAAAAACCAGGTAAGACTACACCCAACTACATAGTCAATTAATCTTTGACAAAGCAGGAAAGGATATCCAATGTGAAAAAGACAGTCTGTCCCTTCTCCCTCTCACTTTGCTCATCCCTCCCATTCCTTCGCTTGTACTCTCATTCTCTCTCTCTGTCAAATAAATAAATAAAGACTTTCAGGGAAAAAAAGGAGCTTATTTTCTGGAAACTGCTGAAGAAGTAATCAACTCAGTCTTCATACATGAAATTTGCTGTTGGAGTGGAAATTTACAGATAAACAAGAGCCGGGAGGAGGCTAGAATAAACCATGGGATGATAGATCACATTGCCGACATCAACATGTTCTCATTTAGCTTAATATAGATCCAGAGAGATAAATAGACAAATAATTACAGATACTGTCTACATATATTTCCAAGCTCTGTCCTCTGAGACGGTCAAGAAGCATCTGCTTCTTAGGTATTCAGTAGAGATGAGTATATCCAGTGCCCACATCTTCATTTCTCATTCCATTCTCCTAGAAAAAGAACCAGGGCTCCTTGGAAAATGGCTGATTCTAAAACTGGGGTAGGAAATAGCCTGGAGCAACTTGTAGTGCCTGAAAGGAAAAAAATGCTTAAAAAATAAAAACACTTAAAATGAGAAGAATATGTCAAAGAGACACAAGACACAACTGAAAGTGCTCCCAGTGGCCAAAGCAGGGCAAATTGAGCAATAATACCAAGTAGTATTGGATTATAACCCAAAGTATAAAATAATTATCCGTGAGTCCACATGCCATAAATAAATGGTTAAATAAATAAAAGTATACATGGAGGAGAATAGACAAATCTCCCATACAGAAGAACTCCAAGCAACTTACGTAGATACTTCAAGGGAGTAGTTATGCTCCATCTTTATGCTTTACCTCAAGATGGAGGGGCATAACTCCCCACTTCTTATGTGTGGGCCAGGTGTACTGAATTCTTTCCAAATTGTATGGTATGTAAAGTGGTAAAAAAGTAACATTATAGTGGACAGACCTGACAAAAATTACCTCAGCCTGGAGATCAAGGTCAACATCAACACTGATGAATCATGTTGATACCATGTACCTTGGATATGATGTGGTAGGAATGTCGCTTTATGCCACGTACCGTGGATATGATGTGATAGGAATGTCGCTTTACTCTGTGGTCTTTCTCTTCAAAACCCATAATCCCATATAATCAGGAGAAAGACATTAGACAAACCCAAATTGAGGACATTCTACCAAATACTTGGACAATACTCCTCAAAAATGGCAAGGTTATAAAAAACATGGAAAGCCTGAGTAACTGTCATTGTCAAAAGGACACTAAGGAGATGTAGTAACTAAATGTAATATGGGATCCTGGAACAGAAAAAGAATATTAAGTGAAAACTAAAGAAATCTGAATAAAGTGTTGACTTTAGGAAATAGTAATAATTTGCTTACTGGTTGTGGGCACTAGTTGCTCACTAGTTGTGAGCAAATGTTCCACATTAATGCAAAATATTGAAAATAGGGGAAGCTGGATGTGAACATCACAGCCCATAGTTTTTTTGTAAATCTAAAACTATTCTAAAAAAATAATGATCCACTTATTAACCCATAGTTTCTTTTCAACAGTTACCTGAATTTAGGTAGATATGTTCTTATGTCTGATCCAATGTATCCAAAAAAGGACACCTGGTGGCTCAGTCAGTTGAGCTGCTGGGTCAGGTCATGATATCAGGGTCATGGGATTGAGCCCAGAGACAGGCTACATGCTCAGCAGGGGAGTAGAAGGTTCTCTCCCTCTCCCTTTGCCCTTCCCCCTGTTTATGCTTTCTCTCTCTCTCTTTCTCTCAAATAAATAAATCTTTTTTTAAAGATTTTTTTTTTTTGGTCAGGTCTGTCCACTATAATGTTATTTTTTACCACTTTACATACCATACAATTTTTTAAAAAAATGCATCCAAAAATTTAGATGGATTAATGGAAGGATAGAGGGCTGACTAGGTGGATAGACATATATTAAAGCAACTATAGTAGTTGTCGATAGTAAAATCTAGGGGGTCTACTCAGCAATTCCACTCGTAGGTATCTACCTAAGAGAAATGGAAACCTGTGTCTGTACAATGACTTGTTTGCAAACATTCATAGCAGCATTATTCACAATAGCCCAAGCTAGAAGCAATTTCAATGTCCCGCAACTGGTGAATGGATAAACTAAATATGGCAGATCCACACAATGGAATACTACTCAGCAAAGAAAAGGAACAAAGTGTTGATACATGATACAACATAGTTGAACCTCATGAAAGCAGCCAGACACAAATAACTAGATCTTGTATTATTCTATTTGTGTAAAATTTTTAGAAAGACTGAAACAATAGAGACAGAATGCAAGTCAATGGTTAATTAAGACCAAGAATGGAAGCAAGAATTAGCTGCAAATAGGCATGAAGGAACTATTTGGGGGTGATAGAAGTGTTCTAAAATGATTGTGATGAATCATTGCACAACTGTATTTTATACTTTTTGCTCTTAAATTTGAATTTTTGATCCATCCTGAATTAGTTTGTTTATGTTATGAAGTAAAGGTCCATCGTTTTTTACCTGTGGATATCCTGTTTCTTAAAATACTTTCTTGAGCCGGTCGACCTTTTCCTCATTGACCTGTCAAAAATTAATTGACCAGAGATGTGAGGATTTATTTCTGCATTTTTTATTTTATTCTGTTGATCTATATGTCTATCCTAATGCCAGTACTATACTGTTTTTGTGACTATAGCTTTGTAGTAAGTTTTTGAAATTGGGAATTGTGAGTTCTTCAAATTTGTTCTTTTTTTTTAAAGATTGTTTTGGCTATTCAGAGTCCTTTGAAATTTCGTAGAAATTTTAGGATGAGCCTTAACTTTTTGGGAAAGAAAAAAGACCAAATAAATACCATTGGGATTTTGATAGGGATTGCCTTGAATCTGTATATTTCCAATCTATGAACATGGGATATTTTTCCATTTACTTAGGTCTCCTTGAATTTCTTTCAGTGATGTTTTGTAGCTTTTAGTACATAAGTCTTGTGTTTTCTTAGTTAACTTTACTCCTGAGCATTTTCTTTTGGTGCTATTTTAAATGGAATTATTTTCTTAATTTTCCTTTTGGAAATTCTCATTTCTTTTTGCTAGTAGTATATAGAAATACAACTGATTTTATGTGTTAATTTTGTACCCTGCAACTTTGCTGAATACAGTTATTAGCTATACCATTTGTGTATATGCGTGCGCACGTGTGTGTGTGTGTGTGAAAAGAGAGAGAAAGGGGGGTATTTTGTATCCACAAATAGACAATACCTATTTTTTAATGATCTAAAGAACATTTACAAAAATCATCATGTACATAATGATCTCATAAATCTCCAAAATTATCTTAACACAATGTAATACAATGATTTTCTTAAAAAAAAAATCACTTTAAATTCCTAAACCACATTTCCAAATAACTCAGTTCAAAGAATAAATATTAGTCCATTCATGAAATAATAATAGTGAGAACACTACTTTATACACCAATGGAACTGTGCTCTGAGGAAAATTTATAATCACTAAATATTTTATTAGAAAGCAAAAAAGAAAAGAATCAAGTGTCTGCAAAAACCAGAAATCAATTCAGAAAAGATAAAACAGAAAAAAATAGGGCGCCTGGGTGGCTCAGTGGGTTAAGCTTCTGCCTTTGGCTCAGGTCATGATTGCAGGGTGCTGGGATAGAGCCCTGCATTGGGCTGTCTGCTCAGCAGGCAGCCTGCTTCCTTCTCTCTCTCTCTCTGCCTGCCTCTCTGCCGACTTGTGATCTCTTTCTCTGTCAAGTAAAGAAATAAAATCTAAACAAACAAACAAAAAACAAACAAAAAATATATTTTTGGTTTGATTTATAGCCCTGAAAGATCAAGCTGAAAAACAGGTCCAAAAAGGGCAGAAACCCCAGGTGGCTCTGGGGTTGCTTTCTGAACCAGGTAACAGAAACCAATGAATCAGTTACGGGATGATTCAGCTACAGCTGTTTTAGGTCTTGCCATTTTGCTTAAGATTTAGTTGCCATGGAGAGAGCATCAAATTAACCTAAGTCAGGTTTCATATCTTTTTTTTTTTTTTTAATCTAGAAAAGTTCCGTGCATCTTCACTGATGTTTTCAGGTGGCTGACAGGGAAGGGTTAGTTCCACAGCAAAAACTGAGGTAGTTTATCAGAACAAGGGGCTATAGATTCAGAGTGGCAAAAACAAATCATCCATTCCACAGTTTTAGAAGCTAGATTTCTGTGAGTCTTCACTATAGCATTTATCTATAGTACCAAAAATCATGAGCGCTCAATATTAGCTAAACAGTTAAATAAAATACAGCACATTTGGGGCGCCTGGGTGGCTCAGTGGGTTGAACCTCTGCCTTCGGCTCGGGTCATGATCCCAGAGTTCTGGGATCAAGCCCTGCATCGGGCTCTCTGCTCAGCGGGGAGCCTGCTTCCTCCTCTCTCTGCCTGCCTCTCTGCCTACTTGTGATCTCTGTCTGTCAAATGAATAATAAATAAAAATCTTTAAAAAAATACAGCACATTTAAGATGGGCTATGATGCAACCATTACTAATCGTGTTTTGGATCAATATTTAAAGCCTGAGAAACTCGCTATGGAAAAATTAAATATAAACTGTATAGAGTTTATGGATTAAATTTAGTTCTAAAAGTTTTATTTATGCGCATAACCAACACCTGAAGAGAATGCACAAAAATGTGATGGGTGTGTGTCTACATCCTAACACCTGAACTTGTAAAATGACCTTATTTGGAAAAGAGATTTTTGAAGCTGTAGAAGTAATTAAATTAATGATCTTGAGAGGAGATCATCCTTGATTATCCCCATGGGTCCTAAATCCAATGACCCAGCGTCCTTGTAGGAGGCAGAAGAGAAGACAAACTGCAGAGAAGGCCACAGCCATAGGAAGACAGAGATAAAAGTAGCCACAAGCCAAGGAATGTCTAAAGCCACCAGAAGCTGGAAGAGACAAGATGTGAATCTCTTCTAGAGCCTTCAACAAGAATGTAGCCTTCCTGACACCTTGATTTTAGACTTTCGCTCACCATAACTGTGAGAGACTAAATTTGTTGTTTTAAGACATCCAGTTTGTGGTAACAAATTACCACCCAGTTTGTGGTAATTTGTTACCACAAACTGGGTGGCTTAAAACAACAGAAATCTATCTATTTCACACACACATACACACACAAAAAACAGCAATCTCGCTGTAGATAGATGGATAGATAGAGCCAATATATGAAGTTTATTTTCCCCAAATTGCCATATTTTCCCGCAACAAAACTTATTGTTTAAAAATGTGGCTCTAAAAAAGGCTAGTAAATTTAATGTCAGACAAAATAAAACTTAAGCAAAAAGAATTAAATGTGCGCATATTCTCACAGTTAATTCTGGGCGAGAATGCTAACCGCTGTGACTCAGGAAGCCTGTCCAGCGGTGTCTCCTGTTGGCTGGCTTGCTTTGAATGCCCCAGCTCTTGAAGGTTCTTCCCACCTCCCTGAGCCACTGGTGTCCCCTTTCCCTCCAGTCTGGGAGTTTGGCTTTACCCCATTTCACTTTTACAAATGACCCACATCAGTACCTGTTTTCCTAACGGAAGGAAATCTGAAGAGGATTTTTGCTTTTAGGACCTAGTCATTGCTTCTTTATGCCATTTCGGTTTAGGAAAGGGGTTCTGGGAATGCACGGACTATACTTTCGGAAAGTAGGGAATCTACTCCCCTCTCCCACCTCCTTCCTTTGCTTTGGTGTCCTGGCTGGGTGGACTGGTTTGGGGCTGGGTCTCCCTCCTCTGCTGCCGCCTTGGTTTCCGTCCCGTCTGACTGACCCCAGCACTCAGCATCCGCAATCCCCCACTTGGCAGGGAAGGGGAAATCAGATATTTACAGAGTGGGGTTGTCACCGCCTTTCAAGTTCTCGTAACACGTGGAGGACTCATGAGTAAAAAACGACAGAAAGTCCCGCGCTACCCTGCGAATTCTGCTGCCGCTCGTGGTGACTGTTTTCTATTCTCCAAGGGCTGAGGTGAGAGTTAAAGTCATTCGTTTTTGTTGGTGGGGTAGGAGTTGGGGGTCGGGGGGAAGACCAGACCCTGAAAACACAGGCCACCTTATTTTTGGAAATCGGGCCGCAAAAGGTCTTGTCCTCGGTATTCTCGCTCCCCAGTATCCCCAGATCACCCAACAAAGCGGGCGCCATCCATCCGGGCGGATTCTGGAAAGGGGGGCTCTCTTGGGAGTCGCGGCAATGCGGAGATCCGCGGCAACAGCACCAGGACTCCAGGCGGGGTTTACGCCCGAGCTGTACAGCCGCCACCAGGTGGCGCCAAAGCGCAGCCGAGACCCGGGGGATTGGCATCGCGCAGCCCCACTCTGGAGAAGCTGGGGAAGCCTGAGGATCAGACTCTGCGCGCTCTCTCGAGAAGGGGCCCTGCCCTTTGTCCCCTCCGTAACCCCAGTTAGGGATGTGAGGCCCAAAAGTGCAGATTCTCTGGGGTGGACGGACAGGCCGCCCGGAGAGGTGTCAAGACTGTATCAGGACTGGAGGACCTGAGGATGGGAAGTTTTCACGGAGGTGGGCAGGAGAGCGTGGAAGAGTACAAGTGGACTTGGGGTCCCAAGCCAGGAAGTGAGGGAGACAGGCTGCGAAGCTCATGTCTGCATAGGTATGCCCTGGCAGGTGACAGGCCTGGGGGAGAAGATGATCTCTAGGGATGCCGTAGTGGGCAGGAAAGGACCACAGAGCATTCAGAAGACCTTCCCTTAATGCTACAAAGTACCCTCTCCCCATCCCCCCACCTCCACCCACGTCTTAGATGCATCCTGCTGTGGGAAGGTGGGAAGGGGGAAACACCAAATGACTGGTAAATTTCTGAAAAAACAAATAGCTGAGTTTGCCTGGAAGTAACTAGTATTTGTGGGTGGCTGATGGGTTTTATTGTTTTAATGGCCATTGGGAGTAATAGGTACTCAAAAAAGAGGACAAGTTTTGTCACAGAAAAATAAAGTTATATTTTGTTTTGTCAAATCTAGATCTTAGCCTGTGAAATGCAGATCAGCTACAAATATTCCTAAAAATTGATTGCATATAAGAAACCTTAAAAAATCCCCCAAAGCAGAAATTGTACGGACTATATTCTGTAGCTACATTGTAACCAATAAATATGTCAAAGGGAAACAAGAAAACCCAGCCACTTGGACATCACAAAAGGAGGGGAAATTATTTTAAACAGCCCTAGAGTCATAGCAAAATTGAGATTAGAATACCAGAATCTTTAGAAAAAGAATAAATAAGAAAACAGCATATCAATGCTCAGGTATATGGACAAAGCTGTGTTTTCAGCTATAAACTCGTAGCTTTAAATGCTTTTGTTAGCTGGCACAAAGAGAATTTAATTTACTGACTACTCCACTTAGAATTTTAGAGAAACAAAAGCCTTTTTTAAAAAAAGATTTTTATTTATTTATCTGAGAGGGAGACACAGAGATTGAGCATGAGCCTGGGGGGAGGAGCAGAGGGAAAGGGAGCAGCAGACTCCTTGGGTAGGGAGCCCAACGCGGAGCTCAATCCCAGGACTCCAGGTTCATGACCTGAGCTGAAAGCGGACACTTAACTGACTGAGCCACCCAGACGTCCCCCAAAACAATAAATCCTTAAGATAGGAGTAAATAAGTGCAGAGATGAGTTAATTAGAAAAAAGAGTACAGCTAGTTATTTAAAAAAATGAATAGACAATTTACACTAAGAGAAAATGCAAAATATACATCTCTTACTTAACTTGTCCTTCAGAAAGTCCTTAGCTGTCCCACTGTCTGAGCAGTCGGCCCTACTTTCCTTCCAATTTGTCTATTGTGCCCCTCTAAGGAGAGTCACTATACACACTTCCTTGTAAGTTAGAGCCCACTGCCATAAGATCTGACATAATCTTCAAAATCCTGAAGTTCCCACCCCTACATAGCCAGGATGAGATTGGGAACATCCCTTTTGAGGATGATAGCTGGTTGATAGGAGTCACTGACCAGCTGTGAAGTGCTTACACCTGTGTGTGTAGTGTGTGTACAAGGGTAAGGCTGTGCATAGGTATGTGTGTTCAGATATGGGTGTACAAGGGTGGGGTGTGTGTACAAGTGTAGGGATGTGTGTACAAGTATAGTGTGGGTATACAAGTGTGGGTCTGTATAAGTGTGGGTGGGTGTGCAAGTGCAGGGATATGTTGTCTTCTTTCAATCTTTGAATTATTCTGAATTGTTAAATCCAGATGGTCTCGAAGCATCCATTCTCAACCCAGAAGTACATTTAAAAAAATATTTTATTTATTTATTTGACAGAGAGACAGACACAGCAAGACAGGGAACACAAGCAGGGGGAGTGGGAGAGGGAGAAACAGGCTCCCCGCTGAGCAAGAAGCCCAGTGTGGGACTTGATCCCAGGACCCCAGGATCATGACCCGAGCTGAATGCAGATGCTTAACCAACTGAGCCACCTAGGCATCCCCAAGTACATTTTTTACGTTCTCTGCAACTACTGATAGACATTATTATAAACCGAGAATTTCAATGAACTCAAAGTGTGCACCCCAAAGGAAAAACCAGAAGGGAACTACTTTGATTTTCTTATCCACCTGTATCAATCATCTGTAATATCAGCATCATATACCAGCGACTCAGTGCAAAACAGTCATTATCTCAGTTAACCTTTCATTATGGAGGACGTGCTATTATTCCGATCAAGAGATAGCTAGGGCTCAGAAGGGTTAAAGGTGTGTGCCCTGCATCACACACTTATCCCAGTGCTGACCTGCAGTGAGGTTCGTATGGCTCCCAAGATACTGGTCTTACCATTTTGCTATAAAAAGCATAATAAGGTTTCTTTTATAATAAAAGTATGTTTAAGTTATTTTTAAATTACTTTTTCTCCAATGCTTTGAAAAGTATTTTTTCTCCATTCTTGTTGTGTGCATATAAAAAATACTATGTCTGTCTGCCTTGGTCTTTTTTAGCCCTAGGTGTGACCCGACGTTGTGTTGCGATATGACCTCTGTAAGGTGGCCGCATTATCTGGAGGTTTTTCACTTGCATCAAGTCCAGACCCCTTCTTGCCCTGCCATAATCTGCCCCAGTGGGAAGACCTCCTTGTTCTCATAATCCTTTGGTCTCTAGTCTGACCTCAGAATCTGCTTTTCGTCATTCTGGTCTGCTGCTTCTCACAAATGAGCAAACATGGCCCCGGCCGGCATTATAACACTGCAGCTGCTAGTACAAAGTGCTTCTTCTGTACTTGAGTCATCTTCAAGATATAACATGTAGGGGTACCTGGGTGGCTCAGTGGGTTAAGCCTCTGCCTTCAGCTCAGGTCATGGTCTCGGGGTCCTGGGATCGAGCCCCGCATCCGGCTCTCTGCTCAGCAGGGAGCCTGCTTTCCCCTCCACCTACCTCTCTGCCTACTTGTGATTTCTGTGTGTCAAATAAATAAAGAAAACATTAAAAAAAATATAACGTGTAAAATGCCTACCTTATACTGTTATTGAAATTTATTTTTTCACAGTGTTTGTTTTGATTTATTAATACTGTAAGGTTTTCCTGATTTGCCACATCATCCGTTTTCCCCCCATTTTGCTGTCCAATCTTAAGCAAAATCTGTGGTCTCCCTACACCTTGCTAAATTCGAGCATTGGGAGAGCATCCCAAGGGTGAGAAGACTAAAATTCCTAAAACTGTCTCGGTATCCCTAAGGTTTGCTAGACCTGGCTCTTTCTGGCTACAATTATTATCAGCAGTTTTTCTGAGCTCTGGAGTAGGTTCGCAGTGGTTTTTGTCTTTCCTTTTTGTTCAGTGTTGTGTAGGCGTTTTGCTGGAAAGTTGAAAGGAGTTGCATTGAGGACTGTTAGCCAGAACATCCTCTCAAAACACAGTTGGGCTGAATCCGTCAAAGTCCTGTGGAACAGCCAGATACTGAACCTGGAGGTTCCCGGAGTTGGCACCGGGGGCAGTGGAAACCTTCCCTCTCCGTCCATCCCTTGCCACTGTGCTCGCTTCTCACCCTCTTTAGGAACGCAAGGGGGGGTCTGTCTAGATACAAGTGTCTGTGGCTCTGGAAAAGACTCACAGGAGTGTTGCCCTGGAGGAAAAAAGCCAGAAAGGTGATCTTGACTGCTTCAGAAAATTCTGCCCTCTTATGTTCAGTCAAGGCTGAGGGGAAAGGGGAGGGGGAGTCTCCTTGTGGCTCCTTCTCTTCCATGGTGGTCTTACTGACCAGGGCTCCCTTGAGTCTGTGCTCCTGAGACCACGGTGCTCCTGAGACTGTGCTATGAGACCACAGCCGGGTGATAGCCCCACCTCACAAAGGTCTTGTCTCCACAGCTGCTCTCTCATGAAGTCTCAGACGTTTGGGAACTTCTGCTCTTGCAGTATGAGCTAGAGAGAGGGTGTGACCTGTCTTGGCACCCGGAGACCCCACTCTGAAGATTGGGGGTCACCACTGTGACGGCCTCTCCCCCACGACCATCATCTCCCCATAGCCAAGTGTTCCAGTCCCTGACAAGTTTGTAGTGTTTTTCCCCCTCTGTATTTGGCAGTTGAGGGAAATGACCCCAAAGAGTTACATTCACTTAACAGACCCCTTATGTCTGAAGGATGAAGGGGAATGGGGGTGAAGGGGTGGGGCTCGCAGTGGAGGGAGGAGGACCCAGGATAAGGAGCTAGTGTCAAAGACAGCCAAGGTGGCTGCAGTTTGGACAGTGAGGGGGGAGTGGTACCACGTAAGGTGAGGAGTTGAGGGTCTTTATCATGATAGCAATGAAGAGCCGTTCAAGGCTTTGAAACAGATTAGCGATAGAACGTGATCTGTATTCTAAAACAAACCGATCTGTGCTAGGATTGGAGCAGGATAAGCGTGGTCTTAATAAGCTATAGCTAGGGTCTAAGTGTGAGGGGATGGCAGGACGAGGGTGTTGGCAATGGGCTCGGGGAGCAGACCTATTTAGAATCTGTGAGCAAGGAGCGAAAGATGCACCTACAGCTCAAGGGTGAGGTCACACTCACCCTTCCGTGCCCACTCACACCTCCATTCATACTTGCACTCCACCTCCGCCTGCCACTTGGTACTTGGTTGAATGCAAGGATACCAACAGAAGCCCACGTCCCTGCTTTTTTTTCTGTCAGTATTCTCAGAGGGAGAGTTTTCTCTGTCACTCATCTCAGAAGGAAAACTGGCACTTGGTACCTTTGGAGGAGGAGATGAACTTCGGACAGGAGAGCTGAGAAGCGTGAGCTCCCAAGGCGTGGGTCACTGGAGCTCAACAAAGCTGTGACTTCATCTCACCAGGCCCTCCCTGAGAACTCTAGAGAAAGGCTTGCCAGCTACTCCCCTGCAGACCTGGCTCCCTGGGTCCTGGCCCCTGGAGAGGTCGCACCAGAGTGCCATAGTGACGGTGGTCACATGAGAGTCGGGGGCCCCCACCTCCATCCCCCAAGGACTCAATGCACCACAGGTGGAAGGAGGTTTGGGAGCAGGAACCCCTGGGTTTTCAGGCAGGGCCTCTTAATTGTCTTGAGGACAGACACAGCTGAAGTGTGGTGTTTCTGACTTCAGCCCTCCACAGAGGGCTAGTGTAGCCCAGGCTGAGCAAAAGCATGTGGGGGGGTGGGGGCTCTCCAGGCCTAAGGGGAGGAAATACCAGAAGCCACAAAAGAAGGAGCAGGTGCTGAGAGAGAGGGGTAACTGCTGGCCTCCAGGCAACAATCAAAAGTAAGGAAATGCTCAAAGATATGACAGGATCGGGGTCCACGGGAAGGATGCAGGAACCAACCTGAAGGCGCTCCCAAAGCTGGAAGAATTTGAGCAGTAAAATAAATAATGTTATCGCATTGTTACCCAAAACATAAAATAAAGATCGATGTAAGTGAGTAAATGGTGTGTGTGGGGGGTGGGGAATCTTCCTTTTCCCCAAATTTCACTTAATGTAGGTAGCTATTCAAGGAGTTCACCCAGGTCATGAAAAACAAAGAAAACAAGGAAAGCCTGAAACGCTGCCACAGGCTGGAGATCCTGGATTGGATCCTGAAGGAAAAAGAGGACATTAATGGAAAAGTCCAGTGAAATCTGAATGATGTCTAGAGTTTCTTTAGCAGAAGTGTCCCCATATTTGGTTCTTCGTTTTGGCAATGTATCTTACGTCGACCTTAATAAAGAGGTAAACTGAGGAAAGTTCAAACTGCCAGACACTGGATTTAGTCGGAAATAGCGGAGGACTTGCATTTTGGGAAATGCGTGTTATAGCAAGCTACAGGCAGGTCCTCTGAGGGTTTGGGGCGGCCGATTTATGGGTGAGGAGTGCAAAGAGATGGGGGAAGTCCAGCCAGACTCCAAGCAGTAAGGTCACTGGCTTGGGAAAGGGGAGATCTTCTTGGTAGGTGTTCATTGGTCAGAGAGAAGTCTGTCTTCTGTAAATTCGGCATTTATGGGCAAACAGTCTTCAGTTCTTTTTTCTTCTTTTTAAGATTTTATTTATTTGAGAGAGAGAGAGATAGCAACAGAGATAGATAGCAAGAGAGAACATGAGCTGGGAGGAGAGGGCATGAGCTGGGAGGAGAGGGAGAACCCAACTGGAGGCTCGATGCCAGGACTCCAGGATCACCCTCTGAGCTGAAGGCAGACGCTTAACCAACTGAGCCACCCAGGTGCCCCAGTCTTTCAGTTCTTAAGTTCCATCCCTTGGAGGGTGCACGCATGAGATTCCCAAGTTCATACCCTCCAGTTCCATTTTGGATCGGGACCATTTGACACATGTAACATAAGCGGATAATGCCAGGGGAGACGGAACTGGCTGAGGGGAGTAGAGGAAGTCTCTACTATTTTCACAATTTTTCTCTAACTCTTCAATTATTCCAAATAACAGGCTGATTAAAAATAACTTATCTAAGAGATAACTGATTCAGTACACAGGGAGCTCTCCCATTTATTCTTCCCAGAGCGTCATACTTCAGTGTATGGATTCACTGTTCAGACATAACCTCATTTTACTGCCCTTCCCTCTCTTGTGCTTCACAGATACTGTTTCGTTTTTTGGTTTGTTTGTTTGCTTGTTTGGTTGGTTGGTTTTTGACCAATTGAAAGGTTGTGGCGTCTATCAAGTGAGTATATCGGCACCATTTTTCCCAACATTTGTTCACCTCATGTCTCTAGGTCACATTTTGGTAATTCTCATACTGTTTCGAACTTTTTCGTTGTCATATTTGTTACATGATCTGTGGTCAGTGATTACAACTCACTGAAAGCTCAGATGATGGTTAGCATTTTTTTAGCGATAGATTTTTTTTTTTTTAAAACAGAGCGTGGAGTTCTTTTTTCTTTTTTAATATTTTATTTATTTGACAGAGAGAAATCACAACTAGGCAGAGAGGCAGGCAGAGAGAGAGGAGGAAGCAGGTTCCCTGCGGAGCAGAGAGCCCGATGCAGGGCTTGATCCCAGGACCCTGAGATCATGACCTGAGCTGAAGGCAGAGGCTTTAACCCACTGAGCCACCCAGGTGCCCCAGCAATAAAATATTTTTTAATTAAGACATAAACATTGGGGGTGCCTAGGTAGCTCTGGGTTAAAGCCTCTGCCTTTGGCTGTGGTCATGATCTCAGAGCACGGGATCCAACCCCACATGGGGCTCTCTGCTCAGCAGGGAGCCTGCTTCCTCCCTCTCTCTGCCTGCCTCTCTGCCTACTTGTGATCCCTCTCTGTCAAATAAATAAATAAATAAATAATCTTAAAAAGATATAAGCCTTATAGGGTTTTTTTGGGACATAATGCTGTTGTATACTTATTAGACTACAGTGTGGTTTAAACAACTTCGCTACATACTCGGAAACAAAAAACCTCGTCTGATTCACTTTATTGTACTCTTTGCTTTATTGAAGTGGTCTGGAACTGAACCTGCAATATCTCCAAGGTACGCCCGTAATTTACTGAAACATTTTTCTATTGATGGATATTTAGGTTGTTTCCAATCTTTTTGCTATTATAAGACAGTGGTGCATGGATGATATGTCATTTTTACATGTGCGAAAGTATCTGTAGAATAAGTTTCCAGAAGTACAGTTGTTGGATTAAAAAATATTGGCCCTCATTTTGGCCAGAACTGCCCAACTGCCTTCCCTAGAGGTTGAACCAATTAAGACTTCCACCGGAAATGTAGGAAACTGCTGTCTCCCCATACCCTTCCAGCATCAGTTATAATCAAAGCAGCTATAGACCCAACGCACCCCTCCTTGTGTTTGGTTCATTTGCCAGGGAGCTCACAGAGCTAAGGAAACCAGTTTACTTATTAGGTTACCAGTGTATGCAAAGGATATTAAAGGGTGAAAATGAACAGCCAGATAAAGAGATCTAACAGGGTTTGTCTGGAAGGGATCTGAGCGAAGGAGCTTCTCTCCCAGTGCAGTGGGGGGTGGGGGGGCACCATCCTTCTGGCATGGGGTGCATTCTGGGTTCCCAACCTGGGAGCTCTCCAAACCCCAGATTTCAGGTTTTTTTTTTATGGAACCTTGTTAAGTAGGTATGACTGGTTAAACCATTGACCACTAGTAACTGAACTCAATCTCCTTAACTGACACTTAAGTCAGTTAAGTGTCTGCCTTAGGCTTGGGTCATGATCCCAGAGTCCCAGGGTCAAGCCCTGCATTGGGATCCATGCTTGGTGGGGAGTCTACTTCTCCTTCTGCCTCTTCTCCTCCCTCCCCCACTTGTGTGCATGTGTGCGCGCATGCTCTCTTTCTCACATAAAAAAATAAAATCTTAAAGAAAAAAAAAAAGAACTCAATCTCTAGCCCCTCTTCCCTCCCTGGACCCTCCCTGGAGGTTGGAGGGTGGAACTGAAAGTTCCAAACCTTTAATCACTGGGCTAGTTTCCCTGGCAACCCAGCTTCCATCCTTAGGTTGCCTAGGGGCTTTCCAAAAGTAACCTTATTAACATAAACTCTTGTGTGGTTGGGAGGGCTTATTATGAATAACAAGACACCAGTTTTACCTTTCCACTCAGGAACTGAGGACAAAAAAACCATATGTTATAACAAAAGATGATCCCATCGCTGCCATCCTTTGGGAAATTCCAAGGGCTTGGGGAGCTGTGAGCTAGGAACTATGGGTGAAGACAAAACACATATATTTCTTATAAATTACAACATCATAGATTTATAATAGTATGTGGTAGGCAGAATAGTGGCCCCCAAAGAATTCTGTGTTTCAATCTCTAGAAATGATGAATATGTTACCTTAACATGACAAAAGGAACTTCACAGATGTGATTAAGGATCTTGACTTGGGTCTTTGTCCAGGATGTTCTAGGCAGGCCTAATGTGAGAGGACTTATGAGGGCCTTTCTGACTGAAAGAGAGACCCAGGAATGTCTGGGTCAGAGAAGGGGTTGTAATGAAAGAAGCAGAGCTCAGAGTGGCAGGAGTGGTGGCTTTAAAAGGAATGTAATTAGCAGGGAGAAGCTGTGCAAGGCAAGGAGATGGATTCTCCCCTGTATCCTTTAAAAGGAACGCAGCCCAGGTGACACCTTGATTTTAGACCAGTGAGACCCACTTCAGACTTCTGACTTACAGAACTGTAAGATGACACATTTGTACTGTTTCAGGCCACCGAGTTTGTGGGAATTTGTGACCGCAGCAGTAGGGAACTAATACGTGGTAGTGGTGGCATCATTTCTGTGTTTTATTTTTTTATTTTTATTTTTATTTTTTTAAAAGATTTTATTTATTTATTTGACAGATGGAGATCACAAGTAGGCAGAGAAGCAGGCAGAGAGCGGGGAGGAAGCAGGCTCCCTGCTGAGCAGAGAGCCCAATATGGGGCTCCATCTGAGCCGAAGGCAGAGGCTTTAACCCACTGAGCCACCCAGGCACCCGATTTCTGTGTTTCAGAAAGATGGCTCCACCACCTAACCCTCCAAACACTTGCATCTGTACCCGACTTCCTGTTCCAATGGATGAACTTCCCAGCCCCCATCAAAAGCCAGGGTTAACTCCCCAGAAGACCATCAGTAAAATTTGTTCATCAAGGTAAACTTAGTTTGTTAGACTCACTGCACTAGGGGAGAATAGCACTTGCAGGAATCTTAGCAGTCTCTCCAAACAGGGACGTGGGGACAAGGATGTTTATTGAGTTTCAGGGCTAGGCCTGGGTGATTTTAAGGTGTGTCCTGCCAGGAGGAGGGCTGGGTAACAGTTTTGGGATGGTAGGCATGAGGTGAAGTCTTCAGTGAGGTGAAAGTTAAAGTCTTGATGAATAAGTCATTTTAGTTGGTCACAGTCTTCTCTTCCTGGAGGAGGTCTTCCTGGACCCACCAGAATTGTTTAACACAAGGACGGGAAAGTATGCCCAGTCCCAGTATTGAGAAATACAGGAACAGGGACTTAGGCTGGGATCACCACTCACCAGAAACTCCACTAGTGTGGATCTGATTCTTTCTCTTTACTCTCAGATGTTGTCCTACAACTTTTCCTCTCTGTTAGCCTTGTCTGTTCTCTCTCTCTGTTGGATCATTCCATCTTGAAAATAAAACTAAACTAAAAATCTCCCCACACGCCATTTTGACATTTGCCCCATTTCTGTTTCCCTTTATAGAAAAATTTCTTGAGACAGTTATCTGTGGTTATTGGGTTCACCCTTCCATTCCAGCCACTCTCCCTCCTTTGCTCCATATGCTCCTATATATGAGCCTTCCTCAGGTTTCCAGAACACTTCAAACATGTTTCTGCCTCACGGCTTTGTCCTGTCTGTACCCTTTGTCTTGACTGCTTCCCCCTCGCCTACCATTTTCACATGGCTGGCTGCTTCTTGTCATTCAGAGAAACACCTTCTCTGACCATTGATCTAGAAATTAAATACACAGGTACGATTATGTCACTCTGCTTTTTTAAAAAGTGTTTATGCATTTTTATGGTGGCAAAATATACATAACACAAGATTTACCATCTTAATAATTTCAACTGTGTAATTAAGTAGAGTGGCATTAAGTACATTCACATTGTTGTGTAACTTTCACCACCACACATCTCCAGAATTTCTTCATCTTTCCAAACCGAGACTGTATCTACCCATTGAACAACAGCTCTCATCTCTCTCTGCACCTCCAGCCCCTGCCAACCATTATTTAGTTTCTGGCTGTATGAATTTGCCTCTTCTAGGTACCTGACAGAAGTGGAATCACACAATATTTGTCCTTTTGTATCTAGCTTATTTTAGCATTAGGTCTCCAAGTTTCAGCCATGTTGTAGTGTCAGAATTCTATTCCTTTTTAAGGCTGAATAATATCCACATATATGTAATTTATATTATATATAACATGTTATATGCACACACACACATGCATACAGGTGAATGGACCTTTGGGTAGTTTCCATCTTTTTGCCATTGTGAGAAGTGCTATTATGAATACTGGGGTACAAGTATCCATTCGAGTCCCTGGTTTCAATTCTTTTGGATATATACCCAGGAGCGGAATTGCTGGATCATATGATAATTCAATGCTTAATTTTTTTTTAAGAACTGCCATACTGGTTTCCACAGTGACTGCACCATTTTATATTCTCAGTAATAGAAGTGTTCCAATTTCTCCATATCCACACCACCCCCTTGCTATTTTCTGTGTTTTTTGTTTTTTGTTTTTTTAAAGATTTTATTTATTTATTTGACAGAGGTTACAAGTAGGCAAGAGAGGCAGGCAGGGAGAGAGAGGAGGAAGCAGGTTCTTCTCGGAGCAGAGAGCCCCATGTGGGGCTCGATCCCAGGAGCTTGGGATCATGACCTGAGCCAAAAGCAGAGGCTTTAACCCACTGAGCCACCCAGGCACCCCCCCCTTTTTTTAATAATAATCATCATAATGGGTGTAAAGTGGTATATCACTCCATTTTAATTCTGTAAATAACCCCTGTAATTATCTGAGATTTTTACACACACACACACACACACACACACACACACACTTTTATTGTCCTCCACCTAATGCTGTAAACTCTGTAAGAACAGGGATTTTTTTTTTTTTTTAAGAGAGGGAGGTGGGGGAATGACAGGGAGAAGGCGAGGGAGAGAGAAAGGGCTTAATCTCACAGCCCTGAGATCGTGACCTGAGCCGAAATCGAGTGGGACACTTTACTGACTGTGCCACCCAGATGCTCCAGGACAGGGATTTTTGCCTCTCTTGTTACTACTGAGGATAGCAGTGGTTCCAGACCAAGGGTGGGACCAAGCCACTGTGGAAGGAGAATCATTGACAAGACTTCGTGGCGTAAATGCGTATTCAGGAATGTCTCTCTAGTGTACAAGAGAATGAGATTGTCTAGGATGGGCACACAGGTTGTGAAAGGCAGCTTAAGACAGACTTGGGGAGATGGAGGAAAAACTAACCCCAAACACCGCTGATCACACCATACCCTTTGGGACTTGGCTGTTTTCAATGGAGTATTTGATTGCATTGTCTTTGTGAAGTTTCCTATTTGGTGTAGAGCAGAATAATGTCTTGAGCTTCTACTTTGTCCTTCACTTTCCTGATTTCTTTCTCCCATTCCAAAGAGACAGTCTATCTTCGGATACCATTGTCTCAGAGCCATTTTAATGGTGAGGCAGAAATGAAAGTAGTCAGAGGGAAGTCTGAGTTCCTCAGTGGGGTGACCCTAGGGTATTGGGAGAGGGAGCATGCCAGTGTTTGGAGGAATAAGGCTGAAGTGGAGAGGGTAGAATGGAGGGAAGAATTCTCCAAGATTTGGGGGGTGACTTAGGGGTTCTCAAACATCTGGGAACCCTGGCCTGTCCCCTTGGGGTGCCCTGTGGAGGTGGTGAGAGGGGAGAAGGGGATGGCCAACCAATGCACCCCAGACACCAGGGTTACCGACCCCAGAATGTTTCCTAAGGGGAAGGGTGGTTTGGAGGCAGTGGAGCTACTTCCCAGGACCCCCCCCCACCCAGGGCTGGGACAATGAACATGACAGCTGAGGAGCACCCCTTGAATGTTCTGCTTCAGGAAAGCTCCCGGACCTTTGCCCAAGCCAGGACTGAGACTAAATCTGTGCTCACCAGGAGGCAGATTCAATTTGATTGACGAGAATTAACGTAATGCACCATTTCCTGCATTCCCAGTTTCTAAACACCATGCTTAAGTCATTAGTCACTTCAGTCATGTTCTGTTTGTCATGGTCTCTCCAGGAGATAACTGACCTAAGACCTACTAACTCCCACTCATCCTGCCGCCCTCCACAGAAGCGTACATTGTGAAGCCTGAAGTGGTCAAGATTTTGGTGTGTTTGCAGGTCTTTAAGATGGCTGAAAGTCAGAGAGAGCAGCGCGAGATGAGGCTGGGATGGTCCGGGGGAAGGTGCACAGGACGATGGTTTAAGTTTGGATTTTGTTCTAAGTGCGATGGGAACGATGTGAGGAATTTAACTTGAGGAATATCTGTCTAGTTTGTGTTTTCAACCACATCCTGTGGTGCCAGGTATTTGGGTAAGTGACTCTTTGGTTGTTTGAGGACTACTTGCCAAAATGAATGAAACTAGGAGTTGGTGAATGGAGAGGAGAAACCCTCTAGGGAAATGGCTTCTTTATTGCTAACAAAGACTGACGAGTTAAAAACCCAGAAGTTCAGGGTTGAAGTCCTTACAACTCCCCGACCTCTTTAAAGTGGAGCCACCCTGCGACAGTCAGGTCCTGGAAAAGTTGACAAGTTGTCCTATTTTCCTCTTGCTTCACTTCTCCCTTCTCCAGACTGACAAGATCTTTGGGGAAGATTTTTTTTTTTTTTTTAAATTCTTGTGTTTCCTGATTTACTTATGGGCATATCAGAGATCTCAGGCAGTGTTATGTGTAGAGTGAAGGAATGAGTGCAGCTTACCGTTTTCAGGGACAGGCAAAGTAAGGATGAGAGATGGCAAGAAAAGCTGCTCACACGTGAAATTGAGGTAGATCTCTGGGCAAAGGAAAGGACCCCCAAAATCATGATTACAGAAGTTGCCTCAGGCAGAGGCCTGTGGACAAGGTCTCAGTTCCTTACTAAGTGCCATGGAAACATGGGTGATGTCAGTGTGACTGTGGCCTCAAGGGTCTGGCAGAGCAAGAGGTTGACATCACCGCCCAGGGGACCCAGTGAGCTCAGGCTCCAGGGAGGCCTCCTCACAGCCCCTAAAGAGGTTGGAGCAGCAAACATGACAAAGAGAGCCCTGGGGGCTGAGCTGCTGTCATGTGCTGTTCGGTGATTGTTCTCCTTCACCCTCCTGCCGACATAGAATCCTACCTCAGGACTGTGGAGAGAGACTGAAGGAAGGAGCATGATGCTCCATATTCAAGACATGTCGGGTCTAACGGGGCAAGCTTCCCGCCCCCAGGGAGCTTGTGGCACAGCTGGAGAGACAGACTTGAACAGTCAAAACAATCAAAGAAATTGTATGAGCTTTGAGGTTGGGCCTGGCCACTAACCTCAGTCTGTCAAGTTATTTGCCATCTGACCTTGGGCAAGTTACTGAACCACACCGGGTCTTAGTTTTTCATCATTAAAGTGGAGAAAACCATTTTTGTCTCACAACACAATGGTGGTGAAGCCTGAGGGAGGGAAATCCTATCATGTTCCTGGAGCCCCACAGCCATTTCATGATTGGTAGCGTCATTGCTGCTACTGCCCAAGACCACCCAGTGTGATGGAAACAAGGTAGAGGCACGTATCAATACGGTCGACCCTTGAACATGGCTTTGAACTGTGCAGGCCCACTTCTGTGAGGATGTTTTTCAGTACGTTTGTTAGAGAAGGTTTGCTGCTGTGTGACAATTTGAGAAAAGTCTCAGCCAAGCTGTGTAATGGTTGAGTTGCCTTTCCCTGAAGGTAGTTCTGTGAAGAGGCCTTCAGGGCGATTTGGAAGGGGGCTGAGAAATTATGCAATCCATGCCAGTAACGTGGATGCAGACAGAGTGATTTGTGTCAGCTTTTACAAGCCACTCATGGCAGTGGGGGTGTGGGTGGGACGGTCTGGCCGGATGGATGGTCAGGAAATGGGCAATGGGACCTCAGTTCAAATATCCGTTTCAGCATTTACTAGCCATGAGACTTGAA
Source organism: Lontra canadensis (assembly GCF_010015895.1). Taxonomy (NCBI): domain Eukaryota; kingdom Metazoa; phylum Chordata; class Mammalia; order Carnivora; family Mustelidae; genus Lontra; species Lontra canadensis. The sequence continues at coordinate 789,983 of NW_022631044.1, forward strand.
GTATTACCTCAGCTTTATAATCTCCCAGCTTTCTCATCTGTAAAATGGAACACACAATGTCTACTGTGAAAGATTAATGTAAGAATTCAGTGATGTAGGTGAAGTGCTTACTTTGTGTATTATGCCTGGCGCTCAGAAAATTCTCTGTATAGTTTAACTGCCAGTGCTGGGACTGGATTAAAGGCCCTCTGACTCTCAGTTGAGTGCTTGTCTGGTCATTCCACGCTGACCTGACATCCTCTCTATTCAGAGCCACTCCCATCAGGCAGGCCGTCTTCACTGGAGCTTTGTACACCCGTCACTCCAGACACCCTTGTTGGTCATGTGTGAGATTTCTGGATTCCGCGAGGGCTCAAAAAAGCTGCTGACAGCAGCGGAAGCTACTTTAATCACTACTATACATATCTGGTCTACGTACCAGTCTGCTTCCTGTAATGGACAAAACGTTTTTTGCTGAGTGAGATGTTAAAATGCATGTCTGAAGGGACCCTCTGTCATGTATTTCAAGAGATCTTTAGAAATATGAAAGGCTCCATACTTTCCCTGCCTCTCCTACATCTGTCTGAGATTGTTTAAGCATGAGTAATTAAATAAAATGAGGACAGCCAGAGATTATCGAGAAACATACAGGTTTAGCAACTTACTCAGTTCTTGGCAAACACTAGGACTTGTAACTCATTCTCCTCTCTGTTGGTTTGTTTATTTTTAAAAATGTGTTTTCAGTTAATAACTACTACTTTATTGAAAAAAGCAATATATGCACAAGGGAAAGAATTTCAAAAGTGCATACATAATTAAAAATGACCTTTCTCTTACTTCAGGCCCCTTCTTTCCAATCCTGCTTCTGGCTGCCACTACTGTTAACAGTTTCTTGGCAATCTTTTTAAAAAAGATTTATTTATTTATTTGAGAGAGGGAGAGCATGAATGGGAGGGGCAGAGGGAGAGGGAGAGAGAATCTCAAGCATACTCCATGCTGATTGAAAAGCCCAATGTGGGGCTTGATCCCAGGACCCTGAGATCATAACCTCAGCCAAAAGCAAGAGTCAGATGCTTAACCACATGCCATGCAGGTGCTCCTTGGGAATCTTTTCAGAAATGTTCTATGTCATATTTCAAGTATATATAAGCATATATATGTATATATAAATATTCTTTTCAAAAAAAATGAAAACATGTTCTGTATACTGTTTCATGCCTTGCTTTTTCCCAGCTCAATCCTACAATTTGGAGACAGTTTCATATCTGAATATAGAGTGTTTTCTTTTTCTCTTTAATGATTACATAATAAATACTCCATGGTATATAGCTGGAGTAGAAATGATTTACCCTCTACTTCCAGTGTGGTTCTTACACGCCTTTTTGTTGATGGCAAACCATTCTCCCAGTCACTCTGCTCCAAACCTTGAGTGATACCCAAGGTCCTCCATCCCCATATCTAGTAAGTCTTGCCAATTCTGCTTTTTTCCATTTCTCCACTCTCTTTCATTCTCATGGCTACTTTCTGGGTTTAAGCCTTAAAATTCTTATAGTGTCCAGCCATCTCTAAATTTTCTATCTCTGCAGACATCACACACTTGTTCTTGATCAAATTTCATGCCAAGGTTCTGATTGTGTCACTCTTAAAAACCTGCATTGGATTTCCATTCACTGTATTACGTAAAAGCTCAAGTAGTGATCAATAAATATGATTGTGAAATTCTAATCTGGGGAATTTATGAAATGGAAATGCCTGGATCAGAATGTCCAGATAGTTTAGGACCTTTAGTCTGTATTAAAGAAAAAATGTTTCCAAGTGCTTCTGATGCAGTCAGTTGTTGGCCTGGTGGAACCATTAGAATAAAGTACAAATCAGCCCAGTATTTCTCTTCAGGGTACCTTTGCGGTTCCATCTTTTACTACTACTTCTCTACACACCAGGGCATATAAAGTTATTTTTTTGTTGGGTTTTTGGATGCTCCTAACACCTTCCAATCACACCTTTTAAACTACCAGGCCCAGTCTTTCTATGAATCCTTCACAGCCAGAAGTGATCCCTGAACTCGATTCTCAGAACTGGCTCACAGCCACATTCTGTCTTATTTCTTAGTTTGGGGATTCTCCACCTTTCTCCCCCTGAGAGCTTATAAGATCGCTATCTGCAGAAACCCAGACTGCTCTTTCTTCTTATTCGCGTGTATAGAACCTTGTGCACTTTGTGGCAAGGGTCTTAAACAAGAATTTGTAGAATCAGTGCCATTGCCTGGGTTGGTCACCGTTGCACATGCGGTGTCGTTAACTGTTCCTGGCTTATAGTGGGGTTTTCTACACGTATTTGTGGATTCTAAGAATAAATGAGCAGGACCCAGTCGGTTATTGCCCAGAGAACTACAAGTCCCAGCAGGCGTCGCGCGAGAAGTCGGCGGACGCGGTGATGCAAGGGGGCGTGCCGAGTCCGAGGGAGGGGTCGCCCTGCGGGTAGTCGGAGGCCGGGGAGGCTCTAGAGCCTAGGGTGAGAGAGGGAGCGAAAGGTGAGCAGAGTCGAAGGAGGGGACGCGCTGCGGGGCTCCCCAAGTCTATGGAGCGGGGTAAGATGGCGGAGGCGGAGAGCCTGGAGACAGCCGCGGAGCACGAGCGGATCCTGCGAGAGATCGAGAGCACCGACACGGCCTGCATCGGGCCCACCCTCAGGTACCCTGGGGACCCGGGCCATCGATGGGCGGGCACGGGCGGGACTGGAGCCAGGCTCTTTCAGGGCTGTGCGCCCGGCCGGCTGCCCGCAGGGCCAGCGCCAGCCCCTCCCTTCGGGGAGCACTGCGAGCGACCTCCACCCTCGGCGAGGCGGGTCTCCCTCCGCAGTCCGGACATGGGGTCCCTCCTCGATCGCAGGCGCCCACAGCCCAGTTTCTCTGGAGACTCCTCTTGCCTTCCTCCAGGCTGGGGCAGTCTTGGTTCTCCCTCCGAGGCTAGTACGGAGCTGGGAGACTAAAGTGCGCCCGGCAGATGGTGGCTCTTAGCAGATTTTTCCCCTGGGGACATCACCCTTCCCCTCGGACTCAAACTCCATCCTGTCCTAGACACAAGTCCTGCTTTAGAGACAAAACATAAATTCACCCACGGTCTGATGATGGGAAGTTAAACTCGTGCCTCCTTAAAATCACAGTCACTTCTCAGAAACGAGTTTCTGAAAATCTTAGGCCTGGAAGGAAGGAAGTTTCCTTCAACCCGCGCCCCTCTCCTGGGATCGGGTACTTGCTGAACCCTGTTAGTAGGAAGACCTTTTCCAAAGGTGAAGCCTCATTGTAGTCTCATCGTTGAGAAAAAGTTATTACCCCTTCTGCCTACCCCCTTATACTCTCACTTTGCCCCCTCACCCCCATTTTATTCGTAGATGTCAAAACAAACCTCTGCTTACCTCAACTTCATGTATTTATCAAAACTTAGGCACCACTTACTATGTACAGTGCAAGACACTGTATTAAGCAATTTACAAATGGAACTTAATTCAGTCGCGGAACAATCTTATTAGGTGGGTCCTATTATTACCCTCATTTTACAGATGAGGCACAGAGATGTTAAGTGACTTTCCCAAGGTCACACAGAAAAGTGGCGGAGTAGTGATTCCTCCTCAGGCTGCCTGGACCCAGGGTCTGCATTCTTAATCTCTGTTGTTATGTCTCAGTTGGTGATTATCATCTCTCTGTACTTCCTGTTAATTACTCACCAAATTCAATTTCAAATCACCTTTCCCTTTCCCCTCTGTTCGCTAGTGCCCTGGAACTAACTCATCTTTATCTTTCCTGTTGTACCTCCCGATCTCCATGCAATCAGTAGATGGTTAATTCTCCTACCCACCTTGTACAGTCTTGGGATACCGTTCCTACCTTCAAAAAAGGAGTTATTACTCAATGCTTTTTTACTTTTCTCCCATAGGGAGAGTTGCCTAATGAAAGAGTGTTTGGAGGGGGAGCAGGCTGGAGGCTTTCCCCCCCATCTCCACCTGCACATCTTTCTTCTCAGGGGCACTGAGTAGTTTGCCTTTGTCCCTTTTTGCACTGGGATCATGACCTTCATATACCTTTCTTTTTCCATTTTCTTGAGCTCTTAAGGGTGAATGATCCTTATTTCATTATCTTTTATAAAAACTACAGAAGTGCATTATTCTATATTCTAATATAATACATATATGTATGATATATAATATATAAAATATATGATAATATAAATATATATACTATATTATATAGCACATACAGTATATACTATATAATATACTATAATAATGCACATATTCTAAGTGCATTATTAATGGTTATTAACATTGGGTTTTTATGGCACAGAATGTTACTGGAGTTACTGAGGATGCTGTCTCAGTATTTTACTAAGAAATTTGGCCACTGAGCTGCAGTTTGGAGCCAAGCAAAGTTCCTACTGGAGCAGTTGGGATTACCAGAGTTTTTAGGAAGGATTCTTTATCAGAACACCATCAGTATTGTCTTGAGTTGGTTGTGGTTTTCAATTCCTGTGGTTCTTGGTTTCTATGATAAGTGACTTTAATTTAGTGTTATCAGTGTAGTTTGTTGTGATTTATTATGTTAACTCTCCACTGATTCATAGGGCATATCTGTTTGGCCTGTAATTTTCTAGTGTCTTGACTTAGGCTATATGCGTTATGGTTAAAATATGTTACCCATTCTCCCCCAAATTTGCTTCATTATTATCACCAAGTTCTTTTTTCCCTAGAAGGTAGGGTTTTGTGGGGGTAGGTGGATTATGGGATCTTTTGCCCTAAGGGGACATGGTTTTTTAAAAAAAAAGGTTTGAGATCTACTGCCCTGTCCTACAAGTTTTAATTACTTTTCCTGACTCCCTGGATCATTGTTAGGGACTCTTCATTTTTGATCTTATCCTGTATTTTGCAGGTAACCCTAAATCTTACTATCATCCCCAAGATTCAGTCACTTGAACATCCTGTAATGCAAGACTAGTACCTACGGTTTTTTTCTTTAGTCTGGGTAGTTTCTCTCCATATTCATAGGGGATGATCTCACCCCCTGTCCCCTTCAGAGACAGCAGCAGGCACAGACTTGATGTTTCAGAGCCCATGCCTTACCCTGGATGCCCCTCCATCATGACTAGCCCCTCTGTTTTTCCATCACAGTTATTACGTAGGTTTGATTAAGGTGGTAGGCTCTCTTCCTAAACTTTCTCCTCAACTCTAAATCTCAAGTTCCTCCACCCCTTTTCATAGTCCTTTCTATTTCTTCTATCTTTTGGAGTGGCATTTCTAAAGCACCAGGTTCTTAGCTGTTCCTGAGCTAGGTTTTGTAATGGAAGAGGAGCTAAAGAAGAAAACAGTGAATTGTGGTAACTACAAGATTAGTATCCCCATCCCCATCCCCACAATTCCTGCTCCTCACAAAAATCCACGAAGATGCACTGCCTAACCAGTCTTTCCTTTGCTGGCTATTGCTTGTGAACCATTACGTGCTTTCTTTCCCTTCTGCGATATCCAATTTTTCTTCCAATCTTACCCCTTTTTGTTTGAGGAGCCACAGTGGCTTGACTTTTTCATTGTATAACTCTCCTTATTTTAATCTTGAACAGTGCATGCAAAGGTAGTCAGTTACCATACATCATAAGGGAGTGCCTCTCCTTTTTCACTGTATTCTGAAAGGCCCAAGCATATCCACGCACACAGAGGCTGTTGCCTAACACGTTCTTTTGGGAAAGCAGCCATCTCTTTCTTCTCTGTCTTCCTCTTAAAAATTATTTTGTTAGCTGCAAGTCCTAATTTTGCAGATGAGGAAAGCAGCCCATAAGATATTGGGGCCTGTCTTTTAAAATTTTTTTTATTTTTAATTAGTTTTTTAAAAAAGATTTAATTTCTTTGAGAGAGAGTGCTTGCGTGAGCAGGAAGAGGGGCAGAGGGAGAGAGACTCAAGCAGAATCTGTGCTGAGTGCTGAGCCCATCACGGGGCTTGATCTTTGTAAGATCGTGACCTGAGCTGAAATCAAGAGTTGGATGCTTAACCAACTGAGCCACCCATGCGCCCCAGGGCCTGTCTTATTTTTAAAATAATATTGATTCCTCCTCTGTAGTGCTAATACTAAAATATTGATCAGAAATCACTCATGAACAATGGCTCCGTATTTTCATTTTTCAAATCCCATCTCTTATTTCTAGTCTTCTTTCATAACACTATTCAGTAGAAAGCATTTCCTCATTTTGCTCTTTGGGTACTAGCAATTAACATTCAGTCTTATTGCCTTTTTTAAAAAAGTTATTTATTTATTTATTTGTCAGAGAGCGAGGGAGAGAGTGCACAAGCAGGGGGAGCAGCAGGCAGAGGGAGAGGCAGCCTCCCCGCTGAGCAAGGAGCCCAGTGTGGTACTCAGTCCCAGGACCCCGAGATTATGACCTGAGCTGAAGGCATACACTTAACTGACTGAGCCACAGTCATCCCTTAATTGCTATTTAAGATTTTGTTTTGAGCTTTTAAATGTAACGTGAAATATATAACCTTTAAAAATATAGCTTTATTGAGATATAATTAATACAGCAAATAGTTCACCCCTTTAAAGTATACAATTCACTGGTTTTTAGTATATTCACAGAATTGTGTAACCACTACCATAATTTAATTTTAGAACATTTTTATCACTTTAGCATCCATTAGTAGTCGTTCTCCATTCTTTACCCACTCCCCAGGCAATCACAACTTTCTGTCTTTATGTATTTGTCTCTTCTGGACATTTCATATAGATGGAACTGTACTGTGTGTGTGTGTGTGTGTGTGTGTGTGTGAGAGTGACTTAGCATAATATTTTCAGGGCTCATCCATGTGGTAGCTTGTGTCAGTACTTAATTTCTTTTCATGGTTGAGTAGTATTCCATGGTGTGGGTATACCACATTTTATTTATTCGTGAGTTGATTGATATTTGGGTTATTTCCATTTGGGGTTTTAGAACACTGCTTCTGTGAACATGATTGTACTAATTTTTGTGTGGACATATGTATTCTCTTCTCTTGGGTAGATACCTAGGAGTAGAATTTCTAGGTAAGCAGCCAGCCTCCATCCAGCATGGGGCCCACTGCAGGCTTGATCTCATGACCCTGAGATCATGACCTGAGCCAAAACCAAGAGCAGGATGCTTAATCAACTGAGCCACCCAGGCGCCTCTGCCAAACTGTTCTCTAAAATCTCAGCACCATTTTACATTCCCACCAGCAATGCATGAGGGTTCCAGTTTCTCCACATTCTTGTCACCACTTGTTATGGTTTTTTTTTGTTTGTTTGTTTGTTTGTTTTATATTAGGTATCTTAGTGGGTTTGAAGCTGCAATTCACTGTAGTTTTGATTTGCATTTCCCCAATGGCTAATCTTTTCATGTGCTTATTAGTCATTTGTTTATCTTCTTTGGAGAAAAGGTCTATTCAGATCCTTTGCTCAGTTTTTAATTGGGTTGTCTTTCTATTGTTGAAGTTGTAGGAGTTCTTTATATATTCTGGATAGAAGTTTCTTACCAGATATATGATTTGCAAATACTTTCTTCCATTCTGTGAGTTGTTCTTACATTTTCTTGGTGGTATCATTTTCTGCACAGAAGTTTAATTTTTATGTAGTCCAGTCTGTCTTTTAAAATTTCTTTTTGCTTGTGCTTTCCTTCTAGACTGTTGCTTTATATATTTTGTTGTTACAAACCTGTACTATTGGTGTAGGGACAATTTTTTATCGTGCTTATTTAGCTAAGTTGTTTGTAAAGCTGTCTCTTAGAGAAAACAAATTGGGATGTTTTCAGTTGCTGTTTTGTTCAATATCATTTGGTAATTAAAAATGGGGGCCCTGTTTTCTTCATTGACTGCTTTTGTGCCTTTGGCTACATGGCTTTGTTTTCCATCCTCTGCCATCCCCTATTACCTAAGTTGTGCAGAAACCAGTTAAGCAGAATCCTTGGTTCATGACAGGTTATCATTATTGGCACATGCAAGGACCTCTTTAAGCAATTAATTATTTTATTAAGCAACTTACCACCTGAGTGGGCACATTTTTCTCTTCCGCTAAAATGGGGATGATACCATGTACGTTGCAGAAACAGAATTAAAAAAAAAAAAAGATAAAGTATTCCTCATGGGTACCTGCTGTGTGGTAGTTACTCAGATAGCATGAGTCGTCTTCTGCCCTGTTACCTTTGAGTTTGCTCTGTGGACTTAAGTATTTCTGTTTTGGGAGTTATGTTAGTTTAATGGTTCTTACACCTTTTTGTTTGTTTGTTTATTTGTACTCACCTCTTTTTTTTTTTTTTTTAAGATTTTTATTTATTTATTTGACAGACAGAGATCACAAGTAGGCAGCGAGGCAGGCAGAAAGAGAGAGGAGGAAGCAGGCTCCCCGCCGAGCAGAGAGCCCGATGAACAATGGCTCCGTATTTTCATTTTTCAAATCCCATCTCTTATTTCTAGTCTTCTTTCATAACACTATTCAGTAGAAAGCATTTCCTCATTTTGCTCTTTGGGTACTAGCAATTAACATTCAGTCTTATTGCCTTTTTAAAAAAAGTTATTTATTTATTTATTTGTATCCAGGACCCTTGGATCATGACCTGAGCCGAAGGCTGAGGCTTTAACCCACTGAGCCACCCAGGCGCCCCTGTACTCACCTCTCTGAGGGACATAATAATGATCAGTAATCAGACCCATCAAATAATTATTTTGGGATGGAGTGGAGAATGGAGGAGATTAGGAAACAGTATAAAAGCCCCTCCAGTGATTCTAATTTAATCTTCCTTGATAATCAGTGAGGGGAAAGATACGATCTCTCATTGGTGATTGCTTATTTTTAATAATAGCTCCCTTTTAAAAGTAACAGTTTTATATTTTAGTTCAAAATGTTAGATGACTCTTAGGAAAGATAGAAGAAACAGACAACAAAAACTTAATCCTACCACCCTGTCAAAACTCTTGTATTTGCATACTTCTTTTTAACTTTTTCTGTATGCATTTTATTTCATTAGATATTACAAGAGTACTATCATGTTTTATCTTGGTTTTTCAGTTAATATGTTTACACAGTTTCATCCATGGTTACATATTATACGGCTCTATCATTTTAGTGGCTTTATTTATTCAACAAATATTTATTGAGCAACTTTTATGCACCAGATACTCTTCTCAGCTCTGGGGTATAGCAGGGAACAAAACAGATGAGTTCCTGCCCTTATGGACATTACATTCTTATGGAATACTCACAGAATAAACAAGCAAACAAATACATAGAGTAATGGTGTTTAGTGACTAGTGTTACACACAGTTGGGTATTGTTTTCCACTAGGTGTTTAGAAAAGTTGCTCTGGCAAAGGCTTGACTACAGTGAAGGAGTAAGCCATGTGGCTCTCCAGAAGTCTTTTTTGGACCGAGGGCACCGTTCAGTGTGAAAGCCCTCAGGAGAAGCATAGTGGTGGGAGGCAATGGTAGATCAGTCTGAGTCTAGATCATGTAGGCTAAGAAAGAGGTACAGGAATGTTTTGAGCAGCAGAGTCACATGCTCTAACTTAGGTAAAACGAGGAATATTGGGTGCTATGCGGAGACAGAGTAAGAGAGGAAAGAGGGAAGTCGGTCAAGGGTTATTTGCAGTAAGGAGAGGCAAGAGGTAGCTGTGGCATGTAATAAAGTGTTGGGAGGAGGTGGTAAGAGTAGCCGGATCTGAAATATATTTTGAAAGTGGAGCCAAGAGGGGTGGGGGAATGGGGTAACTGGGTGATGGACATTAAGGAGGGCACAGGATGTAATGAGTGCTGGGTGTTATATAAGACTGATGAATCACTGACCACTACTTCTGAAACCAATAATACGTTGTATGTTAATTGAATTTAAATAAAAATTAAAAAAAAAAAAGAAAGTAGAACCAAAATGTTGGATTAATTATGAAAGTTAAAGAAAAAAGAATCAAGGATGATTCCAAGACTTTTGCTTAAGTAACTGGGTGAATGTCCTTGCCATTTATTGGGATAGGGAGTAAAGGATGAGGAACTTTATTTTTCTTCATAGCACTTAAACTCCTGCTTGACATAAAGGCTCTTCCATTAAAATTGATTTTCCAGGAGGGGAGAGATTTTCTTTCTTTCTTTGCTACTGTATCCTGGGAACCTGAAGGAGTGCCTGGTATACAGTTGGTGTTCAATAAGTATTTATTGAATGAATAGAATACAAGAATTTTACCACAAACTGTTAATTATGTGGGGGTTGATTAACTGATTTGTAGATTAACTATCAATCAGAAGTGTAATCTAAAATAATTGTCCCCTAAAACCTGTTTAGTATTTTGTGTTGTGTTGTATAAAGTTTGCAAATTTTAGTATGATAAATCTAGTGATTAAAATATTATAACCTAAGGGCACATTGTGTAAATAAAGCTTAGCATTCAGAAAATTAGAACTGTACATTTGGGGAAAAGGGGGTGGGTAGCATTAAATAGGTTTCATTACCATAGGGAGTAGGAGAATGACTTTTTTGTGGTTTGATAAAGAGAAGTTATATTTTATTTTAATAACATCATTGAATTGTTAAGCAAGTTGGAAAAATGAATAACTGAAAAATCCCTCTTGTAGCTGATAAGACAGTACTGATGTGGTTCAGTTAGCAGTGGACTCTGTGTCTGATTTTATTTGAGCTAAATAAACAGAAATTTTTATTGAAGTTCTTCCAGTGGAAGGTTATTCTGATGTGTCATCTGATTAATTAGATTCAAACCACACAAACATTAATAGTCACAAAGAGAAGTTAAGTGGGAGGACAGTATTTGGCAGTCATTCCTTTGGTGAATACCAAGAGTTTATTAGTTATCAGATCCAATATATAATGCTGGTGAGACTGATCTCCTGGAAATATAATGTTGAAAATAAAAAAAGAATAGATGAATTATATTTATTTGTCTGGATTTGAAATATTTATTTAAATTTTTCTCCCATTCCATTTCCCCATTTTATTAGTTTGTTATTTATTCTTCCATTATGTTCTTAATGCAGATATAAGCATTTATAATTTTATTTTCTCCCCTTTTCACACAATAAGTAGTATGCTCTATAGCCACTTCTGCAGCTCATCAATGTCTTTTGGAGAGCTGTCCATACCTGTATGCAGAGGTTTTCTTTACTTTTTACAGCTACGTAGTATTCCATAATGTGAATCTACCACCAACAATTCAGCCAGTCCCCTATTTATGTATAGTGGGGTTAATTCTAGTCTTTTGTTGGACAAAATAAGGCAGCAGTGATTAACCTTGAACATTTGTCATTTATTTTCTTTTTTTTTAAGAGAGAGAATGTGTGGGTGTATGAAGGGAGGGGAGTGGCAGAGGGTGAGGACCCCCCCCATTTGTTATTTCTTATTGTACTTTTCATACTTTATACTTTAGGGTGGATTCCCAGAAGAATGATTGCTGGGGCGGGGGTGTGTGTCTGGGTGGCTCTGCTGGTTAAGCATCTGACTTTGGCTCAGATCATGATCTCAGGTCCTCTCCTGCCCTCTCTGCCCCTCTCCCGGCTCATGCTTGCTTTCTCTCTCTCTTAGATAAATAAAAAAAATCTTAAAAATTTAAGAATTTAAATTTCCTGGGATCCGGCCCTGCATCAGGCTCCTTGCTCGGTGGGGAGTCTGCTTCTCCCTCCTCCCCAACTTGTGCTCTGTCTCTCTCTCTCACACAAATAATAAATAAAATCTTTAAAAAGTAACTTGTATCAGGAGATTGATAATTTGAAATCAGAAGACTTCTGGGGAAATGCAGTAACATTAGGTAAGGCTGTTTTATATATAAATAAAATTGTTAATGAATCAGAGGTTGTCAATATTTTAGTAAATTCTTGACCTTAAGGTATTATGGCATTTCTTCACATGTTTACATAATTTCTAGCATCAGTACAACTAGTATATGAAATTTGTTGCAAAAAATTATTGATAAGGACAATTATTTAGTATGGTTTTGGAAGCAGTTTAGAATTTTAGATGATGTTTGTGACATAATTTTAGTTTGGGATATGATATATGTGAATATCAATTAGGTTGTTGAGGAAAGCAAAGATTTTCTGATTCTTTACATCATCGAAGTTGATAATGTGTAGTATTTGCTAATGAAATAATAATTGACTTAATCATATACTATAACAAAGCTTTCAGCTGAAGACAACTTGAATAAATAAAATTAGTGAGTGGCTTACCTGTGAAATTTGTGATTTGGGGTTGAGATGCTGAGCAATGATGACATTGTAAATTTGATTGGGGGAAGCAGCAGAGATAGTTGGTGGAGGCAAAGGGAAGACAGTAAAAATCAATGCTGAGTTGCACACAGAGCTGAGCTTAAACACACGAGAGCCAAGGTGATTATTATTATTACTTTTTAAAGATTTTATTTGTTTATTTGACAGACAGAGATCACAAGTAGGCAGAGAGGCAGGCAGAGAGACGGAGAAGCGGGCTCCCCACCAAGCAGAGAGCCAGATGTGGGACTCGATCCTAGGACCCTGGGATCATGACCCGAGCCGAAGGCAGAGGCTTTAACCCACTGAGCCACCCAGGCGTCCCCCCAAGGTGATTATTAATAGTCTATTTCTTAGAGATTTGTGTTGTGGCTGGTGGAAAAAGAATAAAGCCATTTTAAAGTAGTAAACAAAGACAACAGTTTGTTCAAAGACTTACCAGTATTGCATGAACTTTGTTCCAATATTCAAATGGAGGAGAAATCAGGAATAACAGTAATGAAATATTTTAATACTTTGGCTATTTTTAAAAAGCACTTTGTGATGTGTATCTATAAATTATATTTATATTATATTTTCCATTTCTAGATGTCTGCAAAATGGTAAATGTTTTCCCCTAAACTTCAGGTAACTTAATATTTCTGCCACATCTGACCAGCCTTCTCTTATTCTGGTTAATTGACAGTTGACTATTCTTTGTCTCTTTTTCTCTGATTTTCTCCTTGCCTTGTTCTAGAAGGGAATTAGACAATTTTCAAAAATCTACATGATTTGGGCACGTGGGTGGCTCAGTGGGTTGAGCCTCTGCCTTCAGGTCGGGTCATGATCTCAGGGTCCTGGGATCGAGTCCCGCATCTGGCTGTCTGTTCAGCAGGGAGCCTGCTTCTTCCCCATTTCTCTCTGCCTGCCTCTCTGCCTACTTGTGATCTCTCTCTGTCAAATAAATATATAAAATATTAAAAAAAATTAAAAAAATCTACATGATTTAAAAAGCACACGTAATAGATACATCAAAAATGGTGAGGACATTTGGGTATGAGAAAACAAAGGTAGGAAGACTATGAAGTCAAGAGAGAGCAATTAAAAGATTCATATTTGAAGGCCTGTACATTTTCTAAAGGTAGACCATCAGTTTGGCTCTAGGCTTTCCAGCAGCTAGTGCAAAAAAGAGACATGCTCTGTTATTTGAGTTATGGTGTTGTAAAATTAAAAAGTAGTTACTTAAGGAGAAGCATAGCTATTCTTGGTTCGGAGTAAGACCGGAGAACTGTTTCTCCCATATGTCCTTACAAAGAAGGCCCTGTATAATGTAACTTTAATATCCACATAGTAAATGCAGCGATATGTAACAGGCTGTTTCTTACATTGTCCTTTAGTGAAAGCATATGGCATAACCAAAATACAGTTTAGTAAAGGCAGATCTTTAGGGAGCCAAAGGAATTCAGTTCTCTTCTAGTCTTGGCTTAATAAAGGCATAGATTTTATAATACCTGTAGTGGAAGTTGAGAGTGCATTATCCCCCTGCCCTTTTATTTTTTGATCATTGATCACTTTGAGAAACCTATAAACTCTTATCTCCCTTTCCTTAGTAAAATGCATATGTGTCCAGTCTCCCTGATTTCTGATGTGGAAGATTATATACATTGCATATATGCTGTTTAATTCTTCAGAAGTACTGCTTTTAATAGTCAAGGTTTTTGATAAAGAGTATCAGTAAGTTCAAGGTTATGTATTTTTTTGCCATTTTTCTGAATGCGTCACTTGCCTATATTTTTAATTAAGCACAGAGCTATATATGCTTTAAAAGTAAATAAACTAGCTGTGGGTTAGATTAATACCTTTTTATGAAAGTTGAAGAGGCTGATAAAAGCCACCTTATTCCTCCAGAATTAGTAGAGTGGGAGTATCCAATGATAGGGCCAAGATTCTTCCTTGGAGGTAATTTGGGATGTGTTCTAGCACTGAAATAAATGCTGTTAAATCCACAATGATTTTATTCGGAATAATCTTAAATTTGTTATTAAAAAACAACCAACACACCTTGGCCATTTAAAAAAATTGCCAATGAATAAAATAACCAGTTTGCCTTAAGCTGTAGAATTTGGAATATACTGTCTAGAAAATGTATGCCTCACTAAGGAGGTTATTTACCTGGAACCTACCCTGTTCTAGGTTTATAAATTAAGAAAAAATTGAAATATGTAACTCCAAGAGCATAATGAATAGTAAAATAAATTTTTTTAGAAGATTTTATTTATTTATTTGAGAGAGAGTGAGCTAGAGAGAGAGCAGAAGCTGGGGGGGAGGGGCAGAGGGAGAGGGAGAAGCAGACTCCCCGCTGGGCAGGGAGCCCAATGAGGGTCTTGATCCCAGGACCCTGGGATTATGACCTGAGCCCAAGGCTGATGCTTAACCGACTGAGCCACCCAGGTGCCTGATTGATAAAAGAAATTTAAGCATGTGATATATATTTGTATAACTAAAATTTAGAACTTTGAAATACACGTTATCTGGTGCAACATCCAAGTAAACAAGATCTCTCACAGTGCAACCAACTAGATTACCTTAATGTGATTTGTGATGGTCCGTGTGGATTGGAACTCTGTTACAAATACCTGCCTGCCTTTCAGTCTTGAAGATGATCACATTAATATGTACCTTGCACTGGAGTGAATTTACCTTGAGTCACATACTGTGGTTTGGTAATCCAGATTGATCAATGGATTAAAGCAAAAGTAAAAACAATGACAACAATAACAAACTTTTTTTTTTTAACAATTTTTTATCATATTTTGAATTTTTAGATGCTTCCCGTGTTGAGAATGCTAGATAAATGTTCTCTTGTATTTAGATAAATGATGAAGGCCATTTGCCAAAAATGATGATTTGGCTTAAAAATACAGCTCTTTTGCTGTATTTGTTTTTGATTAAGAAGTTGTGGAGTAACACAGGCTTCTAATTTTGTTTCTTTCTTTCTTTTTTTTTAAGATTTTATTTATTTGACAGACAGAGATCACAAGTAGGCAGAGAGGCAGAGAGATGGGGAAGCAGGCTTCCCGCTAAGCAGAGAGCCTGATGCGGGGCTCCATCCCAGGACCCTGGGATCACGACCTGAGCCGAAGGCAGAGGCTTTAACCCACTGAGCCACCCAGGCGCCCCTGGGCTTCTAATTTCGATTGTGCTTTTATATACTTGGAACATGACAAACTCTGACAAAAGTACATCTTTTGGCACTATATTATCTAATGGAGCATTGACATCTCGTAATATGTTGTAAGCCAGGTGTCTTTATTCCTATTGTTCTTAATAGCTCTATTTTTGCAACTTGCTTCTTTGTTTTTCTCTTTCAAAATTGTACCTTTGTTTCTTTCTTCATATTTGTGCTTGCTTTTTGTTTTTGTACCCCCCCCCCTTCTATTTCCTGTAATTTAGAACTTTAAAACACATTGTTCAGTGAAACATCTAAGCAGACAAGAATTACCACAGTGCAGCTAACTTTTACTTGCTGGGATAGCTCTACTGCCAATACAAAATAAAATTCTAAAGGTATTGATATAAAATGTGACCTTATCAAGCAATAGGAATGAGTAAAAACAGCAGACATCAAGGTTGACTGAATCTGTGTTATGAAACATTTTTGGTATGAAGTTTGATTTTGGGAAGACATTTTGTGTAACTTATTTTATTCTTTTTAAGATTTTATTTATTTATTTGACAGACAGAGATCACAAGTAGGCAGAGAAGCAGGCAGAGAGAGAGGGAGGGGGAAGCAGGCTCCCCACCGAGCAGAGAGCCCGACTCGGGGCTCGATCCCAGGACCCTGGGATCATGACCTGAGCCGAAGGCAGAGGCTTTAACCCACTGAGCCACCCAGGCGCCCCTGTGTAACATATTTTAAAAAAAGGAAAGAAATAAAGGAACTAGCCAAGTGATTTGTTTTTGATGAGGTAGAAGAATTTCTTGACATTTGTGAGGAAGAAGTGTACAATGATGATCTTTTGGCATTGAAGTAGAAGAAATAAGAGGAAAGTGAAATGAGAAGAGCTTTTGAAATCCAAAGAAAAATAGGCCATTAAAGCATTTTAAATGGTAAATGTGGCTGTGACTATATACATTATTTGCTCTTTTAAAAATAAAAAATTTCATTTTGAGATATAGATTCATGTGCAGTTTTAAGAAATAATACACAGATCCCTTGTACTTTTACCCCTACAGTGGTAACATTTGGCAAAACTGTAGTACACTATATTATGACCAAGATATTGACATGTCTTCAAGGTCAAGATTTAGAGTACTGCCATCACTACGGGGATCCCTTACATTGCCTTTTTACAGACACAACCACTTTCTTTTTTCCTCCATTCCTGCTTAGCCCCTGACAACCACTAATCTGTCCTCTATTTCTGTAATTTTGTCATTTCAAGAATGTTATACGAATGGAATCATACAGTATGTAAGTTTATGGAATTGGCGCTTCTCACTCAGCTTTAATTCCCTGGAGACTCATCCCAGCTGGTGTATCTATAGTTTGTTCCTCTTTATTGCTGCGTAGTATTCCGTGGGGCAGCTGTGCGACAGTTCGTTGAGTTACTCACCCATTGAAGCAGATCCGCGTTGTTTCCTGTTTTTGACTATTAAAAGTAAAGCCGTTATAAACATTTGTGGAAAGGTTTTTGTGTGCACATATGTTTTCATTTCTTTTGGGTGTATACCTAGGCGTGGAATTGCTGGGGCATATGCTAACTCTATGTTTAACTTTTCGAGGAACTGCCAGACTTATTTTCCAAACTGCCTTTGCCATTTTACATTCCCAGCAGCAGTGTGTGAGGGTTCCAGTTTCTTCGGATCCTTGCTAGCATTTGGTATTGTCACTGTTGTATTTTAGTTATTCTGATAATGTGTATAGTAATATCTCATTGTGGTTTTAATTTGCATTTCTCCAATTGCTCATTATGTTGAACATATTTTCATATGCTTATTTGCCATATGTATATCCACTTTATTGAATTGCCTCTTCATGTCTTTTGTCTATTTTCTAATTAGTTTTTTTTTTTAATGTTGAGTTTTTGAAAATTCTGGATGTATTGTAGATACTAGTCTTTTGTTGATATGTGGTATGCAGGCAGTTTATTCCACTCTATAGCCTGTCTTTTCACTCTCTTAACAGGATCTCTTGCAGATCTGAAGTTTTTAATTTTGATGAGGTCTAAGTGATCAATTTTTTCTTTATGAATCATGCTTTTGGTGTCAATTCTAACAACTTTGCCTACCCCTAGATCTTGAAGATTTTCTCCCATTTTTTTTTCTTAAAAGTTTTATGATTGTACTAAAATGTAACATCTGTGATCCGTTTTGAGTTAATTTTTATAATTTTGTAACTTTTGTGTAAGGAGTGAGTCTTAATTTCAAAGATTTTGTTTCTGCCTGTGGACGGCCAGTTGCTCTAGTATTACCATTTATTGAAAAGGTTTTTTTTTGCCCTACCGAGCAGCTTTTGTACCTTTGTCAGAATTTCTTGGGGGGGCACCTGGGAGGCTCAGTGGGTTAAACATCTGACTTTTTTTTTTTTTTTTGAAGATTTGTCTATTTTTAGGGAGAGAGCATGAGCAGGAAGGGCAGAGGAAGAGGGAGAGGGAGAGTGAATCCCAAGTGGACTCTGTGCTGAGCTCAGAGCCCAGTGTGGAGTTTGATATCATGACCCATGAGATTGGGACCTGAGCTGAAGTCCAGAGTCTGCGGCTTAACTGGCTGCACCACCCAGGTGCCCCTAAGTGTTCCACTATTGATTTCGGCTGTGGTCATGATCTCAAGATTGTGATATCAGCCCTGCATGGGGTTCTGCTTTGGGCATGGAGCCTGCTTAAGATTCTCTTCTCTCCCTCAGCCCATCCACACCCCAATTTGTGCTTGCTCTTTCTCTCTCTCTAAAACAACAATAACAATAACAACAACAACAACAAATTTCTTGGGCATTATTGGTGTGGGTCTATTTCTAGGTTCTCTCTTTTGTGTTGATTTATGTGTCTGTCCCTCTGCTAATATCAGTCTTGATTACTCTCTTGATACTGGGTAGACTAATTCCTCCCACTTTAATCTTCTTTTTCAAAAGTTTTAGCTAATTTCGTTCCTTTGTTTTTTCATGTAAAATTTAGAATAGTCTTGTCTATATCTACAAAAATACCTTACTGTGATTTTGATAGGAATTAGATTAAGCCTCGACATCCCTTTATAGAGAATTGGCATCTTTATTTCATGACTCTTTCAGTCCATAAGCACGGAATGTCTCTCAATGTATTTAGTTCTCTTTAGGCTTCATCTCTTAGGCACTGTGTAGTGGTTAACATACAAAGTGAGTATGTGTTTTGTTAGAAAAGTGATTGTAAATGGTGTTATATTTATTATATTTAAAATTTTGGTGTCATCGTGTTCATTGCTAATATATTGATATATAATTATTTTTTATCCTGTAGCTTTGTGACTGCTGAACTTACTATAGGAGTTTTTTTGTAGATTCCTTGGAGTTTTCTATGTAGATAATAGTGTCGTCTACAAATACACTACAACTACACTACAGTTTAGTTTTTTTTTTTTTTTTTAGATTTTATTTATTTATCTGACAGACAGAGATCACAACAAGTAGGCAGAGAGGCAGGCAGAGAGAGAGGAGTAAGCAGGCCCCCTGCTGAGCAGAGAGCCCGATGCGGGGCTCAATTCCAGGACCCTGGGATCATGACTGGAGCTGAAGGCAGACACTTAACAGATTGAGCCACCCAGGCGCCCTATGTATATTTCTTTTGTACTGCTGAATTCTATTTGCCAGTACAGATCTTCCTTGACTTATGCTGGGGCTATGTCCTGATGAACCCGTCTTAAATTGAAAATACCCTAAGTTGAAAATCCATTTAATACACCTAACCTACCTAACATCATAGCTTAGGTTAGCCTACCTTAAACATGCTCAGGAAATTTAACATTAGCTTGCAGTTGGGTAATACCATCTAATTCACAGTCTATTTTATAATAAATTACTTAATTTCTCATATAATTTATTGAATACTGTATTTAATACAGTATTTCAGTTGAACCCAACTGTGGGTTCAGAGTGGTCGTAAATGTATTGGTTGTTTATACTCATGATTTCGCATCTGACCGGGAGCTGCAGCTCACTGTTTCTGCCCAACATCCACGAGAGAGTATTGTACTGCATATCACTAGCCTGTGAAAAGATCACAATTCAAAATTTAAATTATGGTTTCTACCGAATGCATATTGTTTTGGACTATTGAGTAAAAACTGAAAAATTTTAAGTCAAACCACTGTAAGTTGGGGACTGTCTGTATTTCTTAAGGATTTTAGTGTTTATGAGGGCTATTGGTCTGTAGGTTCATGTATTTATGTATGTATTTACTGAATTCTCTTTTTTAAAGATTTTATTTATTTATTTGTCAGAGAGAGTGAACACAGGCAGACAGAATGGCAGGCAGAGGCAGAGGGAGAAGCAGGCTCCCTGCTGAGCAAGGAGCCCGATGTGGGACTTGATCCCAGGACGCTGGGATCGTGACCCGAGCCGGAAGCAGCAGCTTAACCAACTGAGCCACCCAGGCGTCCTGTCTTCTGGTTTTGATGGTAGGGCAATACTGGCTTCCTAAAGTTATTTTCTGGAAGAGATTTTAGAATTGATGTTAATTCTGCTTTAAACATTTTGTAGAATTCTCCAATGAAACCATAGTAGGTCTGAAGATTCCTTTTTTGGGATAGTTTTAATTACAAATTCATTTTTTTTGTAGTTCTAGGGCTATATTAATTGCTTTTGCTATTTTGTATTTGAGTGAATTGTGATAGTTTGTGATTTTCTAGGAATTGTTTTATTTTATCCAAGTTGTCAAATTTATGTTAAAAGAGTCCTCTCTTACTATCTTTTTGATGCTGCAGGGTGTGTGGTGATATCTCTGCTTTCATTCCTTGTATTGGTAATTTGTATCTTCTCTTTTTTTCCTTTGTTACACGTTTGCCAATTTTATTTATCTTTTCAAAGAACCAAATTTTTTCATTGATTTTTTTCTATTTTTCTGTTTTTAATTTTACTAATTTCTGCCCTTTATTATTTCCTTCCTGCTGCTTATCTTTTAAATTTATTTTGACTCTTTAGGTTCTTGAGGTATAGGAGCTTAGAGTACTGATGTGAGTAATCTCTAATGTAAAGCTGTAAATATCTCTCTTGGCATTGTCTTACCCGCGTCTTGTAAATTTTGGGGTGTTGTATTTTCATTTTCATTCAGTTTAGTGTATTTTTCAATTTCTGTTTAGACTTCTCTTTGACCCATGAATTATTTTGAAGTGTGTTGTTTACTTTCCAAGGGTTTGAACATTTCCTATTATCCTGTTACCCTGTTATTGATTTCTAGATTGATTCCATTTTGGTTGGAGAACATATTGTGTTTGATTTCAGTTCTTTTGAATTTGTTGGGTTTGTTTTATGGCCCACAGGATGGTCTTTCTTGGTATCTATTCTGTGCCCACTTTAAGAGAATATGCATTCCACTGCTTTTGGATAGAGTGTTCTACAAACGTTCATTAGATCCTATTGGTTGTTGGTGGTGTTATGTTCTATATCCTTGCTGATTTTTTTGTCTGTTTCTGTCAGTTGTTAAGAGGGATGTTGAGGTCTCTAAGTATAATTGTGAAATTGTCTGTTTTTTCTTTGAAATCTGTCATTTTTTCCCTCACATGTTTAGCAGCTCTGTTGTTTGATACTTACACATTTAGGAGTGCTGTATCTTAATAGATTGAGCATTTTTTTCTTTAAAGATTTTATTTTTTTATTTATTTGAGAGATTGAGCGTGTGTCTGCAAGTGAGCGGTAGGGGAGGAGCAGAGGGAGAGGGACAAGCAGACTCCATGCTGAGCTTGAAGCCCAACATGAGGCTCAATCTCATGACCCCAAGACCATGACCTGAGCTGAACTCAAGAGTCAGACACTTAACTGACTGAGCCATGCAGGCCCCCCATTTTTACTGGATTGAGCATTTCATTATATAATGACCTTCTTTGCTATGAAATCTACTTTATCTTATGATACTATAGTTACAATTAATGTTTGAATGATATATTTTTCATCCTTTTATTTTTAACTGACCTCTATCATATTTGAAGTGATTTTCATGTTAATAGCATACAGTTGTATTGTGTTTCTTAATGTACTCTATCAGTTTCTACCTGGTATATTTAGAACATTTACATTTTGTCTATTATTGATATGGTAAGGCTTAACTACTATTTTATTTGTTTTCTGTTTAGTCTCTCCTGTTTTTCATGACTTTCTTTGAGTTACTTGA
This sequence comes from Lontra canadensis, assembly GCF_010015895.1. Lineage (NCBI taxonomy): Eukaryota > Metazoa > Chordata > Mammalia > Carnivora > Mustelidae > Lontra > Lontra canadensis. The sequence continues at coordinate 811,550 of NW_022631044.1, forward strand.
GTATTTTTTTCCTTTTTTTTTTTTCTAAGATTTTATTTATTTATTTGACAGACAGAGATCACAAATAGGCAGAGAGGCAGGCAGAGAGAGAGGAGGAAGCAGGCTCCCTGCTGAGCAGAGAGCCCGATGTGGGGCTCGATCCCAGGACCCTGAGATTGTGACCTGAGCTGAAGGCAGAGGCTTAACCCAGTGAGCCACCCAAGTGCCCCTTGAATATTTTTATAGAATTCCATTTTTATTTATAAATAGTGTTTTTCAGTGTGTACGTTTTTGTATAGTTTTTTTGGTGGCTTCTCCAGGTGTTAACATTATTTATATATAACTTATCATAGCTTACTAATGACATCGTGTTACCGGTTTAAGTGTAGAAATCCTACCTTCCTTTATGTCCCTTTATTCTTCTTTATTTATAATCTCTTAAATATTTCCTCTACAAACGTGTAGAACCACATCAGTGTTTTAATTTTTGCATCAAGCAGCAAACCCAATTTAGAAAACTTAACAGTAGTAAAGCCTATTGTATTTACCCATACTTTTGCTTTACTGTGTTATTTTTTCCTTCTGATGTTCTGAGATTTAAAAAAAAAATCATTTCCTTTCTGTTTAGAGCACTTCCTATAAACAGTCCTTTGGAGTAGGCCTGCTGGCAACAAATTGCCTTTACATGAGAATGGCTTAGTTTTCCATCACATGAAAATGTCTTGAGGATATTTTTGCTGGGTGTGGGATTCTGGTTTGACAATTCTTTAATACAGCAAAAATTGTGTGACTTTTTTCTGGCTTCCATGGTTTCTGATGAGAATTTGCTATCATTCAAGTTGTTTGTTCTCTATAGCAAAGGTGTCATTTTTCTGTGGCTACTCAGAGTATTTTTTCTTTCTTTAGTTTTCAGGAGTTTAATTACGATGTGTTTTGGGTATGGATTTCTTTGGGTTTATTCTGTTTGGGCTTCGCTACGCTTCGTCTGCTGGTTTATGTCCCTTGCCAGCGTGGGTTTTTTCTCCATTATTTCTTTAAGTACTTTCTCACCCCACTTTCTTTCTATTCTCCTTCTGGGACTCTCATGACACAAATGTGTCACCAGATTTTTTGTTACATTCCAACAGCCCCTGAGGCTCTGCTTATTTCTTTCAGGTTTTTTTTTTTTTTTTTTTTTTTTTACCCCACATGTTCAGATAATATAATTTCTATTTTTCTGTGTTTTGGTTTACTAATTCTTTTCTCCATTCCTTCCATTCTGCTATTGAGCCCATTCATGGAGTTTTTATAATTTTTTTTTTGTATTTTTCAGTTCTAACCTCTACATTTGATTATATTTTCCTCTTTTTTCCCCCGAAGCTTTCAATCCTTTTGTTTCAAGCATTTTCATAATTATTTGTTAAAACATTTTTATCACGAGTGCTTTAAAATCTTCATCAGAGAATTCTAACATGTCAACTCTGGGCATTAATGATTGTCCTTTTTCATTAGTTTGACAACTTCCTGCTTCCTGGTTCTTGGTATGAAGAATGATTTTTTTTTTTTTTAAGACTTTATTTATTGATTTGACAGAGAGACACAGTGAGAGAGGGAACACAAGCAGAGGGAGTGGGAGAGGGAGAAGCAGGCTTCCTGCCGGGCAGGGAGCCTGACGTGGGGCTTGATCCCAGGACCCTAGTATCATGACCTGAGCCGAAGGCAGCCACTTAACAACTGAGTCACCCAGGCAGCCCTGAAGAATGATTTTTAAGTGAAACTTGTACATTTTCATATTATGTTATGAGACTCTGGTTCTCATTTAAACCTATTTTTTTATCTGGCTTCCTTTGAAACTACTTTGGTGGGACAAGGTGCAGATTACTGCTTCACGATTGATGGCTAGGTAGAGGTGGCGGCAGATGTTTCCCACTTGGCCTCTGTTGACTCCTGAGAGGGACTCCTAATTATTGCTGGAGATGGGAGTTCTGGCTCCATACATGGTCTGTGCTGACACCATGGTGTGGGAGAGAGGTATATAGTATCTGGTGGTGAAGAAAGTCCCAGCTCCCTTCTTGGCCTTCTCTGACACCCTGACTGGGATGTAGGGTGCTTTGTTATCACCTCGTGAAGGTGCAAGTCTAGATGCCCTCTCTGTTTATGCTGGTGTGCGTGTGGTCACAGTTCTTTTCTGCGGTGTTTGTCTAGAATAGTGACTGTGTGAACGTGTTCTGTCTTGGTGGGCTACCTCTTTGGGCCAGGGAGAGCGGGCTTTTGGTGGGGTTTTGTTTTGTTTGCACTTGTTTGTGTTTCTGGATTGCCAGTCTATTTAGTTTGAAGTCTGGGAAATGAGGCCAAAAAGAAAACCCAGGAAACTTACCACTGTTGTTCCTTTGGTCCTGAGGTTCCAAGCCAGTCTGTCTTTTCCTTCCCATCTTTCAGATTCTTTAATGTTTGTTTTGTGTATAATGTCTGGAGTTTTTAGTTATGCTTGGTGGGAGGAATAGGAAAAACTGTGTTTGTTCCGTTTTCCAGGATGGGAAAGTTCTGTTATGTTTTTAAAATTTCAAATTATTTTTCTTTTTTATAAATATGGTATATATTTATTAGTAAAAATAAAATCAGACGGTATAGCAGAGTACAAAGATGACACAAATACAATAAGCAAAAATCTGATTCTGAGAACTGTCATTAACTTCAAGTAATTATCCTCCCAGATCAGTATCACTTCACACAAATATACAAACAGGAGGGCGAAGAGAAGAAAATAATTTTCATAAAAAATTGGATATACTATAATGCTGCTTCCAATAAAAAGTATTAAATGTTATTTTATTTGAAGTGGATACTAAATTGCAACTTACGAAATTACTGAATTTCAGGTAAATTTTTTTATCACAAATGATGTTCATTCTTTAAGATCTCTTAAGAAGGTAAAAAGTCAGTTTCTGTCTTTGTAATTAAAAAAAAAAAAAACCTCACTTTCAGGGGCACCTGGGTAGCTCACTGGGTCACGTGTTTTCCTTCAGCTCAGATTATGATCCTAAAGTCTTGGGAGTGAGTCCCATGTCGGGCTCCTTGCTCAGTGGGGAGTCTGTTTCTGCCCTTCCACCTGCTGTTTCTCCTCTTTCTTGTTCACTCTCTCTCTCAAATAAATAAATAAAATCTTCCAAAAACAAAAAACACCTCACACTCAATTTTAGGCAATATTAATTGATTTCCCACTGTGGAAGAAAAGGAAAATTAGTGCTTTTTCTTCTTCAAAACAGCTTTATTGAGGTATAATTCACATACCGTAAAATTCACCCACTCAAAGTGTACAATTCCATGGTTTTTAGAATATTCTCAGGCTACATAATTTTGCCAAAGAAAAATCTCTTGATACCTTGCCTAGGGTTAAGTATTTGGCTGCTAAAATATCCATTTATGGGATGAATGTGTAAGGGTTTGACTGTTCTGTATTCCTTCTTTCAGTTAATCTGTTTGTTTTCAGTGCTTCTGCTATTCTTGGCATTCTGAATCCTGACCTTCTCTATGGTTTATGGCTGGTGCTTGTACTCCCTTTTGGATTTCATTCCTTTGGCAAATACTCTAGGCTCTTTTTGGTACTACTCTACTTCGTCCTTACTGCTGTTTATCAGCTTTTGCGTTCCAGAAATTTGTTGCTATTTCTTGTTAGCTGCGGGCTCTTTTTTTGTTCTTGGAGTAATTGGTTTGTGCCTCTTCCTTTAATGGGGTCTCAGGAGGGCGGAAGATAAATGCACATGGCTTTTTCATCGCATTGACATGGAAGCCTGGAAGCCGGTTATGCTCTAAGTTGAAGCCAAAGTACAGTAAATAGTAGATAGTCACTAGGTTTTTTTTTTTTTTAATATGAAGGAAAACAGGATTTTCCATAGCCACTAACTGTCCTGTCCCATCCCCCATTTTTTACTACTTTTGTACATTGTGAGGACTTTTCCCATTTACGTGGCTCTCTCACTTTCTCCTCATTTTCCTCCCACATGTTTTTTTCTCAGTCTCTCTCTCCCCTCACTTGTACCCAGCCAGTCATTTTTCACAGTCTACTGCACTACTTTGTGCGTGAGCCTCCTGGAACAGCCGTCTTGCAGACTCATTTATACACTTGTCCCTGTTTGTGTGTCTTTTTTTTCTTTCATATTTTGTAAGAAGTATATTGGTTTACATGATTTTCCTGTAAACTTTATTATTTTCTATTTTATGTGAAATTACTTTGTCATACCTTTGTGCCTGTGACAGTTCCTAGCCCATTCATCTAACATTTCTTTTTGTTCATTGAGTAACCTTTATGTACCAGGTACTTAATTAATTAATTTTTAAAAGATTTTATTTATTTATTTGACAGACAGAGATCACAAGTAGGCAGAGAGGCAGGCAGAGAGAGAAGGGGAAACAGGCTCCCTGCTGAGCAGAGAGCCCGATGCAGGGCTCGATCCCAGGACCCTGAGATCATGACCTGAGCCAAAGGCAGAGGCTTTAATCCACTGAGCCACCCAGGCTCCCCCAGGTACTTTATTTTTAAACCATAATGGCTCTTAAATACTTCAAAGTTTTATATAACTTTATTTAAAAAAAAAAACAATTTAAGCATTTATGAGTAACATTCCTTCTCTTCCCTGTCCTAAACTCACCTCTTCAAAGCATTATTGGTGTTTGATGTGTAATTTTCTAGACTTTTTTCCTATGCTTAGAATATACATACATATTTATATACATACTCACATTCTTTTATATACTCACATATATACATACTCACATTCTTTTTTTTTTTAATTAATTAATTTCACAGAGAGAGAGAGAGGCACAAGCAGGGGGAGTAGCAGGCAGAGTGAGAGGGAGAAGCAGGCTCCCTGCTGAGCAGGGAGCCCAATGTGGGGCTCCATCCCAGGACCCTGGGATCATGACCTGAGTCAAAGGCAGACACTTAACCAACTGAGCCATCCAGGCACCCCTCACATTTTTATATACATATACAGTCTATAGTTTTCTTTTTCTTTTATTCTTTATTTACTTATTTATTTTTGAGAGAGAGAGACACACACACACATACACAGAGGAAAAGGGGGGAGGGACAGAGGGAGAGGGAGAGAAGGAATCTTAAGCAAGCTCCATGCCCAGCACAAAGCCCTATGTGGGGCTCGATCTCATGACCCTGAGATCATGACCTGAGATGAAATCAAGAGTTAGACACATAACCAACAGCCATCCGGGCACTCCAAGTTTTCTTTTATTTATTATTTTTTTTAAAGATTAATTTATTTATTTGTCAGAGAGAGAGAACACAAGCAGGGGGAGCAGCAGGCAGAGGGAGTAGCAGGCTGCTGCTGAGAAAGAAAGGAGCCCATTGCTGTGCTTGATCCTAGGGTTGGGATCATGACCTGAGCAGAAGGCAGATGCTTAACCAACTGAGGCTCCCAGGCATCCCCCAAGTTTTCTTTTTAAATGGGTGTTATCGTATACATTTTGATAGACATCTGTTTTTTTTCTACTTAACAATATATAAGTATGTCATATCTTTCTAAGTTGAAACTTCGAGTATTCTGTTATGTGGAATTACATGCTTCTCTGTTGATGGACATTTCAGTGGTCTTATCCCTCCCCATGTTGTTCTTACTAACAATTCTGTATTCTGATAAATGTTTCTTTACATATTGATAGTGGTATTTCTGTAGGATAGATACTTAAATGTGGGATTGCTGAGAATAAGTTTTGTAAATTTAAAGCTTCGATAAGTAAAACTAATTCACAGCCCATTCTTTTTCCTTTCCAAGTTAGTTCCTGTGGAAAATTTAAAACACAGAAGTTGAGAAAATAGTACAATAAATCCCCATGTACCCTTCTTAGAGTCTTTTTTTTTCTTTTTTTAAAGATTTTATTTATTGATTTGACAGAGAGAGATCACAAGTAGAGAGGCAGGCAGAGAGAGAGAGAGGGAAGCAGGCTCCCTGCTGAGCAGAGAGCCCGATGCGGGACTCGATCCCAGGACCCTGAGATCATGACCTGAGCTGAAGGCAGCGGCTTAACCCACTGAGCCACCCATGCGCACCCTTCTTAGAGTCTTAGTAGTTACAAACACATAGCAAATCTTGTTTCTCTAATCCTCTCACTGCCTTCCCATTTCCCGCCATGCCTACCTTTGCTAATTTTGAAGTATGTTCTAAACATATCATTTCATCCGTGAACACTTCAATATTACCCATATTACTTCTGGGAGATTTTGCTTTGATTTACAGATTTTTGCTTCATTACTAGGGTCTCTGGAACCTGTTCAATGAGTGAGTCAAGGACTATCTGTAGTTAGTTTGAAATTATTCATTTTGGCAATAATTAGGCAGCAAGACCAGTTTTTGAAGATTATACCTAAAAACATGCAATCAGCCTATAGGATATATAGCTTTTCTTTCCATTCTGTGTGGGGATGGTGGGAGGGAGGCAAAAAGGAGGGGAAGAAGGGCATACACTCATCTCAACTGAATAGTTATCAAATCTATAGAGTATAAGACCAAAGAACAACAACAAAAATCCTTGTTTGTCTCACTGAAAATGATCACCTGATCTTCCAGAAAACTGCTTACAGTTCCCGACTTCTGTGCCAAATTTAAGGAATAGGCTCTAAGTATTAGGAAAAAGCCTTTTTTTTTTTAAAGCATATACAGAGTTTTTTTGTTGTTTGTTTTTTTTAAAGATTTTATTTATTTATTTGACAGACAGAGATCACAAGTAGGCAGAGAGGCAGTCAGAGAGAGGAGGAAGCGGGCTCCCCGCTGAGCAGAGAGCCCGATGCAGGCCTCGATCCCAGGACCCTGGGATCATGACCTGAGCTGAAGGCAGAGGCTTTAACCCACTGAGCCACCCAGGCGCCCCTATACAGTGTTTTTTAAAAAAGATTTATTTATTTAAAGAGCGTGGTGGAGGGGCAGAGGGAGAGAGGGAAAGAGTTTTAAGTGAATTCCGTGCAGAGCCCCAAATGGGGTTCAATCTTAGGACCCTGAGAAAATGACCTGAGCTGAAACCAAAAGTTGGATGCTTAACTAACTCAGTCATCCCTAAGCTTACACAATTTTTACCCGGAGTAAAAATGTAAGCTGAATAAGCGTCAATAAAAGCCTCATGCAATTGATATTCTTTCTAATTATTTCTTATGGTCAGTGTTAGAATAACTATGCCTCAAGTTTGACAGCTCTGTGAATGATGTTGACTAGAGAAGCCCAAGATTGCATTTATTGAGGATGCTAGCATGTAATTGTAATGGATGATTCAATAAGGTACTACTCTTTTTCTTTTGAGGACGAGCAAAATGTTGTCCTTTAGAATAATGACTCAGGCTCTTCTCTCCGATCAGAAAAGACCATTCATGTGAAGTAGATAATTTGGCAAAGTGGTTCTTGAATAGTTCTGGAGGAGGAAAATCATTCCAAGGGCTTTACTAGCTTGAACTTTTAAATCAATTATGTAGTATGGGAGTCTGTGACTGGAACTTTCAGAAAGTGGCCTCTTTTCATATACCAAGTTCTGGCATTATAAAAAGCTGGGAAAACAATCTCCCAGAGGTATACCAGCTTTAAACTGTCCTCGTCTTACTTACCAGTTTTGGACAGCACGACCCAGAATTTGCCCTTATTAACCAGACTGACTTTAAAAAGTCAGAAGCTTATAATTATTTAATTCTAAAAAAAACAAAAACCAAAACCCAAACCAAAAACCCAAAACCCCTCCATGAAGCCAGAAATTCAGGTGTCCTTTTTGTGGTTTTATTTCCTATGTCACTACACAAGGTTGGTCAGGAGTTTTATTTTTGGCTCCTGGCAGTCTTTTATAGACTAGGAGGACGAATCCCATGTAACTCAGAATCAGTTCTAAATTACAACAGCTTGCTGATGGGAGAAGCAGAGAGAAATTTCTCAAGTTACTTGAAGCAGAGTTATAAATGTTTCATTTTATTATAAGAAGTTACTAGAAAGACTTGGAAATTCCTCAATCCTCCTCGTTTCCTTAAGTTTGCTTGTCTACTAGAGGTGGTCATGCATGGAGATTGCCTCCAGAATAGTGCTTTTTTTTCTTTAGCTTTTGAAATTTTAAGAACAGCTCTTTTTAAGAGTTAAATGATGGAGAAACGATCATCCGTCTGGTCCAGAAGTAAAGAAGGGCTGCAAATCCAGGTTGCTGTGTATCTGAGCAGATTTCTTTCTGGTGTTGCCATTCTGCATTATTACATTCTGTTCATCAAATACAAATTTTACGGAATCTTTCTTTCTTTTTTTTTTTAATTTTATTTATTTATTTGACAGCCAGAGATCACAAGTAGGTAGAGAGGTAGGCAGAGAGAGAGGAAGAGAAGCAGGCTTCCCACTGAGCGGAGACCCCGATGTGGGGCTCGATCCCAGGACCCTGGAATCATGATCTGAGCTGAAGGCAGAGGCTTTAACCCACTGAGCCACCCAGGTGCCCCTTTATGGAATCTTTCATTCACATCAATATGTTGTCACTAAAATAATTTTTGCTAGTCATCACACTACTCATTTCTCCATGGCTCTAGGATGGGCTGCATCAGACTGCTGTGTGTTGTAGTGTTCTTGTTCTCAGAGTTATAATAGACAGAATAGGCAGCCAAGACTTTTGAAAACAAGTAAAAAACTGACCCAAGCAAATGAAGAGAATGAGTCCAACAAAATTCTCAAACTAGGTTTGTTTTCCTATACGTTAGAATTCAGAGTCAAAGCAGCTTCATCCTGTTTAATGGAAAGCTAAGGGTCAGAGAACAACCTGTTATTCTTTATCTACTTGAAGTTGGAGCCCCAGAGCGAGATAAAGTTTTATCATTAATTACTTGGAAAGAGTAGATTATAAGTTATGTACATAGCTGGGAGGCTCCTGTCAGCCTAATCTCTATGAACTTTATATAGTCTGACATCTTAAAGATTTCTAGGGCCCATGGGTGGCTCAGTTGGTTAGGCGACTGCCTTCAGCTCTGGTCATGATCCCAGGGTCCTGGGATAGAGCCCCGTGCCACGCTGCGTGTTCAGCAGCGAGCCTACTTCTCCTTCTCCTGATCCCCCTGCTTGTGTGCTCTCTCTCTTGGTCAAATAAATAAATAAAATCTTTTTTTTTTTTTTTTTAAGAATGCTTAAAAAAGACTTATAATTCACTATGGAGGTTCAGGTATGTTCCAAATTAGGTTAATTCTTAAGTATGGTTGCTTTGCACAGTTGTACAGGTTGTACAGTGCATAGCTGGGCTGTATTTAAGGTGGTACCATTTAGAGATAGCATAGGTAAGGTAGATTTATATATTCGTTAGGGTCAATTTTCTAGCAGATGGTAAGCAGGTATCTTTAAGAGGGGAAAGATACTATATGAGCAAGTGTAGACCCTACAAAAATTGAGAACTCTTTTTTAAGTTGTATTTATAGATGCAATAATTTTAAGTGCATAATCCGTATATTTATCCCCTGTTTCCTGTGTTTATTATTTCTACTACATTTTCCTTAATACTGACAGTGTTCCCCGATCCCCCACTCCTCGCTCTTGGGGAAATGAACTCTTAAGGGGATTTGTATGAAAGTGTTTTGGATTTTTATTTTTGATGTGTTTGTTCACAGTTTAGTGACTCTGAGGCCTCAATATGGATGTTCCTACCATGTCGAGATGACCTAATGTTTGGATCCAGTTAATAGCTCCATTGTATGTTGAATAAACCTCACATCTTTGCCAGAGGTTTGGGTATTACTCAGTTGTGATTCTGTCAGTATGTGGTCAGCTGGGATTCCAAGTTCATTTGTTATTTCTCAGAGTTTCCAGAAGGTTGCCCTGAGTAGCACCAGGCTTTTGATAGTATTCACCATCTGGTGCTTTTGTTTCTAAGGTTGGGTTTGGGAGTCTTGTTATTTGTTTCTTTTGCATCAGGATTAGTCACAGTTTTACTTCTGGTATTTCAAATGTTTTTTGACGTCTCTATCCCCAAAGTTTACCAGCAAGTAGGCTCTCCTGGTAGGGACATGACCAAACTTGTTTGGGTTTATGTGACATATAGTACCAAAAGGTGTTTATTTTATTTTAAAAATTTTTTAAAAAGATTTGATTTATTTATTTTAGAGAGAGAGTGAGAGGGAGCACAAGTGGGGGACAGATGTGGAGGGAGACTCCCCACTGATTCCAGGACCCTGTGATCATGACCCAAGCCAAAGGCAGACACTTAACTGACTGAGCCACCCAGGCACCCCCAAGAGGAGTTTAAATTGACCTTTCAGGTCACTAGGTTTTGAGTTCATGTTAATGGTTCTCAGACTGGAGCATTGATCAGAGTCACCTGGAGGACTCTAATACAGAATGTGGGCTCCATTCCCAGAGTTTCTAATTCTGTAGGTCTGGAGTGGGGCCTGAGAATTTGCTTTTCCAGCTAATTTCAGGTGACAATTGATGTTGCTGGTTCAGGTACCACACTTTGAGGACTACTGCCCTAAGATAAGATCATCTTATTCTTTAAATGTATAGGTTCGTGTCTTTGAGAAAACTAAGAGTCTTAGAATTCTTTTTTTTTTTCTAAGATGAGAAGATATTATTTTTCCTGATTTTGAAAATAATATATTTGTAGGGTAAAAAATTTGAAACATAAAGCTTAAAGATGAAAGTAAACATTGCTTAAAATCCCATTATCAATACAGTAAACCAATTTTGGTAAACTACATTCTAGATGTTTTTGTATGCAGTTATAAAAATTTATGGCGGTGCCTGGGTGGCTCGGTGGGTTAAAGCCTCTGCCTTCAGCTCAGGTCATGATCCCAGGGTCTTGGGATCAAGCCCCGCATCGGGCTCTCTGCTCAGCGGGGAGCCTGCTTCTCTTCCTCTCTCTCTGCCTGCCTCTCTGCCTATTTGTGATCTCTATCTGTCAAATAAATAAATAAAATCTTTAAAAAAATTTATAATTTCATTAAAAGATAGTTTCGTTTATACCTGATGTTTTGTAACCTACTTCTAAAATTCAACAATATGCAATAGACACAGATATATATCAAATTAGTATTTTGTTACATAGATTGCACAATTTATTAAACCACTGATAGTGATAAATACATAGATTGTCTCCAGTTTTCTAGCAGTCACAGCTCTTATACTAATTCTTTGTATAGATGTCTAATCATTTTTTTTGTGTGTGTGTGAATTCCAGAAAATGGTAGTGTTAGATCAAGGAGATATACATTTAAAATTTTTTTTTTAAGATTTTATTTATTTATTTGGCAGACAGAAATCAGAAGTAGGCAGAGAGGCAGGCAGAGAGAGAGGAGGAAGCAGGCTCCCCGATGAGCAGAGAGCCCGATGCGGGGCTCGATGCCAGGACCCTGGGATCATGACCTGAGCCGAAGGCAGAGGCTTAACCCACTGAGCCACCCAGGCGCCCCCACATTTAAAATTTTGATAAACCGAAACCAAGAGTTGGATGTTCAGTCGATTGCACCACCCAGGTTCTAGCCGTATTCATAATTTTTAATGTCTGTGTAATATTCTGTTATTTTGAGATACTGTGAACCCCAAACAATAGTTATCTTGCTTCTGTGTTAGAAATAAAGTGGGTTTTTTTTCTGCCTGATCCATTTCTTCAGAAAGAAAAGTTTATTCTTTCCATACACATTTCCAAAAATGCAGTCTTTTGCATACATTTTGAAATTAAAATACAATTTTTAACTTTAATTTAGAACACATTTCAAATGATACTGAACTTTAATCCAAATGACCACATAAAGTAATACCTGGCAATAAATCCATTGCTATTATTATCTCATATTACTGTCAGCTTTTTCCTGTTTACCCAGTTGCTTTTGTGTTACTGGGCTGTTAGTGAACTTTGTAAATCTATGTATGCGATACAGGTCCCTTAATCTACATATTTTCATGAGTATCATGGTGTTGCTTTGGCCAATGTTCTCTGTCTTTTGTGTTTTCAATATTTAAAAGTAAAAGTATGTGTGATGAGAACTATTTAATATTTGCTGAAATACTGGGATTTGTTTTGGCTTAATGGACCCCCTGAGATCAAATATGTGAAAATGGCAAAGTGAAAAAATCTGAACTCATTGATCACTGTATACATGCTGTTTTTCTCCTTAAATGTTAAAACCTGCTTTGGTATATCATAAATGTGTGGTATTTAGATATTCAGCAGTTTGGAGCTCCAAGTAGTGTATTTTGATTGGTGATTATAGTATTTAGCATATTGCTATTTTAAGTCAACATGTTATAGATCTAAGTTTAGTTTCTTAAAAAAATGTGTTTAATTTTCATATACTTTTCAATTCAAATTTGGGCAAAGTTAATATGAATTTATGAGAGCTTAAGAATTATAAAAATCAGATATAATTATTTTTCTTTCCTCTCTAGAGTTACAAAAAATGGATTTTCACCTTTTATGTCTGTCTCTTAAAGCAAGTAAATGTTTGGGATAGAAAATGGCTGAACTTACTTTACTGTTTCTAGAGATGTTCTTGTCCATTTAACTGTTTGGTTTATAGACATTTCTTAAATATCCATGCTCTCAATTATATATAAAGGTAAAATTAGGAGAACATGATTTATTGGGAGTTTCTTGGCAATATACTCGGATTCTTAAATTGAAAAATCGTGTTTGAGTAATTTCCCCATAATGTCAGATGCTTTTCTTTTCTTTTTTCTTTTTTTTTTTTTTTTAATTTATTTGACAGACAGAGATCACAAATAGGCAGAAAGGCAGGCAGAGAGAGAGAGGGAAGCGGGCTATCTGCCGAGCAGAGAGCCCGATGTGGGGCTTGATCCCAGGACCCTAGGATCATGACCTGAGCCCAAGGCAGAGGCTTTAACCCACTGAGCCACCCAGGCGCCCCCAGATGCTTTTCTTTTCACAGAAAACAACTATTCACAAAATATTAGAAGTGGGAAGTGAAATTAGTTCTATCATTCTTTTTAGTGAGTGGTTAGTTTTTTTTCTCTTGGGGGTGGGGATTGGATGAAACAAAATTCTCCATAGACTGATAATTATTGAAGCTGTATGATAGGTATATGGTGGGAGGGTCAGTTAATCTAGCACTGAAATTAAATGAAATATTGTTTTGGCAGGTATTTTGTTCCAGTTTAGTATTTCTAGAAAATATATAGGTCTAATTTTTATTTTTTTTAATTTAATTTTTAAATTTTTAATATATAGGCAAATCTTTTCTTTTTGATTTAACATTTGATTCAGTTTGTGTTTCAGAAAAATTAATATTCAGTTCTAGGTTAATTAAATACCAAAATGGGAAAATACATTACTAAAAGCCAACATAGAAATAATATATTACTTATAATTAAATATGTTTTCCTTTTTCTTTCTAAGACACAGAATATATTAAGATTTCTTCTAGTGTTTTCTAGGTAATACATTTTCCATTGTGGAAAATTTTAAAAGTAGAGAGACTAGTGTAATAACTCTCCACCGTCTACCTACCATCTATTTAGCTAATAAAGGAAGGGTGAAGGAGATCTGACTTCATTTTGTTAGACTATACAAGTGTTAAGGGAGGTAATTCGGGCCATCAACTTGAGGCCTTATTAGTTAATACATAATAAGTGGTAAAAGAACTGTTCAGAGACATTTAAAACTTAATAAAGGCCGGTGTGGATTGTAGTATCCTTGAAGCTTATTTCAGACTCTGCATTTCATGTAAGAGAATAAACTGAGGTCCAGAGAGGTGAGATGAATTGCTTGAGATCACAAAATTTAGTTGGAGAGTTTACATTTAAGCTAGATTCTCTAACCCACATCTCATGACTTTTCTCCTTAACTTTGTTGCTTGTATTTTGTATGGCTTTGAGTTTACAGTAATTTTTCCTATATCGTGGTGCTATATTGGACTGACTGGAGTCCTTAAATTTGTGGTTTTTTACTTAGTCTTTTCCTTTTAATCCACTTTCAGCTTAGTCACTCCTCCTCTTCTAAAAGATCCAAGTTCTAGGCCATTTCATCCTTACCCTGCTTTTGTTTTCTTCTATGTAGAGACCTCTTATCTTTTTGTTAACCACCCCGCCCCCCACATTGGACTAAAAGATAGTGCAAAGTTCTTTATGTCTAGCTAGAGTATCTTCTTTTTCTGAGAAGTCAGTGAAAAAGGGACATTTCTGTCAGGACCGGGCAGAAGTATAGCAAGAAACATACTTTATTTATTTATTTATTTATTTTAAAGATTTTATTTATTTATTTGACAGACAGAGATCACAAGTAGGCAGAGGGCTCGATCCCAGGACCCTGAGATCATGACCTGAGCCAAAGGCAGAGGCTTTAACCCACTGAGCCACCCAGGCGCCCCTTAAATCTATTTTTAAGTAAGGAAGTATATCAGTTGTCTACGGCTGCTGTGACGAATTATCAGAAGTTTACTGGCTTACAACAACACAGATTTATTGTTACGTAGTTTTATAATTCAAAAGTCTGACATGAGTCTTACTGAGCTAAAATTGAGGTTTCAGTAGGACTGCGTTCCTTTCTGTACACTCTGGGGGAGTAGTCTGTTTCCTTGCCTTTCCCTGCTTTTGGAGGCCTTCTCCACTCCTTGGCTTGTGGCTTCCTTCCTCCATACTGAAAGCCATCAGCCGAACATCTCTCTGACCTTGTTTCCATCCTCGTATCTTTTTCTCTTTTCACCTTCTCCCACTTTCAAAACCCTTTATGATTACACTAGATCCGTCTTGGTAATCCTGGTTAGTCACCCTGTCTCACAGCTGATTAGCAACTTTAATTCCACTTTGCCATATAACCTAATAAATACATTGACAAGTTCTAGGGATTAGCACACGGGCATTTTGCCTGGGGGAAGGGGGTGGCGGCAGTGCAGGCATTATTCTACCTGCCGCAGGAAAGAATGGTTTTTATGCCATTCTGCTGCTTAAAAACTTGGTTAAGTTACTGCTTACAAAGAGAGATTCTCACTTTTTGGCAGTGGGGGCCCAGGACGAGAATTCAAATGTGATGAAATGTAGGATCGGTTTTATCAAAATAATGGTCACAAAGAAATTCTGTAATAGTTTTGGGAGGGCTTCTTCTTCTTTTTTTTTTCTTTAATAAAATTTTATTTATTTAAGTAATCTCAACACCCATTGTGGGGCTTGAACTCACAACCCTGAGATTAAGAGTTGCTCGCTCCCTGACTGAGCCAGCCAGATGCCCCTTGGGAGGGCTTCTTAAAGCTAGCTTGTAAAACTTTTTCAGTCTATCTCTAGCCTAGCCTCTAGCTCTCTTCTTTCTCTGGCTCCGTCTCCTGACCCTAGTAATCTGGTTTTCTAGCCCACTGCTTCTCAAACGTGGCTGTACCACAGAAACCTCTCTGAAATGGTATATAAAATTACATGTCTAAGACTCTGCCCCTTTCCAGCCAGGGTTGAGAACCACTGATGTAGCCACACTGGGCTGTCATTTCTGGAGAATTTCATCTCTCTCCTCCCCGCCCTTCCCCTCCACTATGTAAATTCCTGGTATTTTTCAAGGTCCAGGTGAGATGGCATCTCTTCTGTGTTGTTTTCCTGACTCAGTTCCTATTAGAACTTCCCTCTTCTTTCTTTTCTCTTTACATTTCACACTTCTTACATTTCTTTTATAATGATTAGCTCATAATGTTTAGATGTTCACATTCGTTTCTCTAACAGGTTATGAATTCCTTATTTCTAGTGCCTACTACAGTAAATGAGTCATGGTAGGTAGTCAGTGTTTATTTTGATCGCTTATCAAATAGCAGTTACTTATGATTCCTGTACTTAGGATTAGGTCATAAACCGTTAGCACCTTCTCTAGGGAGTGAACAAAGGAAGTAGAAATTTATAAAGTGGTAGGAACGGATTAAAGTGTTTTTATTAGTGGATTTTATGTGCATAAACTTTCTTTTCCAGTTTGTTGCTCCGCATCTCACTAAAATGTCTGGGTGATATTCACCAAATTTCAAGATTATATTTAGGATTGTTTGACATTCACTTCACCTCCAGAGGGAGGTTCACCTCAAAGCTAGTTAGTTATCATTCTGGAGCAGCTGATGCTGAGTTTGGTTAAGTGGTTCATGTGCCTGCAGGTTTGGAGAGTTGTGTCATATATATATAAAATGCCGTAGATAGAGGAACAGTGTCTTCAAATATGGACTCCAAATGAAAAGTCAAAGGGCAGGTTATCTGTGTTTGATCAAAATTGATCTACTTCTAACAAGGACATCTCTGTATAGCATGTGACACGGTTTCTTAATTGACATGATGGTTAATGAGTTTATTGAGCAGCATGGCAGTGGTTAGTGGGAGGGCAATTTGTTGCTCATAATTTGTATTTATCTGTGATCTGTAATGTCAAAGAACAGTCTTTACCAGTGGACACCTCTCTTTTGGAATGGGATTTCAGGCAGTACCTGCTGGCCATGGCTCCAGTGAGGGGATTGAGTCTGAGTTTTAGTTTCCCTGAGTATACCCTTCATGTCCCTTTTATTAATACGTTTTATGTACTATCTACCAATATGCCCATGTAATATTTGTTATCATAGGTACAAATTATTCTGGCATTTTCCTTTTTTATTTTTTTTTTAAAGATTTTATTTATTTATTTGACAGAGATCACAAGTAGGCAGAGAGGCAGGCAGAGAGAGAGGGGAAGGGAAGCAGGCTCCCTGCTGAGCAGAGAGCCCGATTGGGGGCTCGATTCCAGGACCCTGAGACCATGACCTGAGCCGAAGGCAGAGGCTTAACCCACTGAGCAACCCAGGCTCCCCGGCATTTTTCTTTCTTATATAATTTATGCTTTCTGGTTCAAATCTTAAGCTTCCCAGTGCTGAGTTATCTTTCTTTAATGGTATTTTTTTTGAAGCTCTTCCTAATCACTTCTTGTGACATCTCATTGTCCTGTTTGCAAGGGTTATCTTTCCAGCCATTTTCCACCTGAAAACCATACCCACTTTACAAGGCCCACTTCAGTCGTCTGTCATCTCTTTTTTCCTATCTCCTCCAGGTGGTGAAGTAGTTCATTTTCTTTGCTTTGAAAGAATGTTGGTCGTATCTCTATTATAGAATTTATCACATTATTCTTGTCAATTTGCCTTCCTCTCAAGACTAAACATTTTACCTTCCTGTGAGTTTTTTTTTTTTCCTGTGGGTTTTATATTTAGAACCAGTGCGTTGTAATAATAATTTGGGATGAGTGGAGAGTAGGCCTTTATTTGGAAAAGTTACTATATTATAAATGCAACCCATTTTTAGGCAGATCAATTTTAGGAAAGAGTATATATGTGGAAGTTATGGGGCTGAAATTGGATTTTTTTAAAAAAAGATTTTATTTATTTATTTTACAGAGAGAGATCACAGGTAGGCAGAGAGGCAGGCAGAGAGAAAGGGGGAAGCAGGCTCCCTGCTGAGCAGAGAGTCCAATGTGGGCCTCAATCCCAGGACCCTGAGATCATGACCTGAGCCGAAGGCAGAAGCTTAACCGACTGAGCCACCCAGGCAGCCTGAAATTGGATTTTTGAGATACTATATGCCTACTTACCATTTGGAAAGTTTTGGTGTACCCTTTGTGTAGGTATATGTCTGTCTGAAGATCACTGCCCTAAAGAAAGTCTGGTGCATTCACGTCAGGTTATCTGTAAAGAAAATGGGAACAGCACCAATGTACCTAAGAGCTAAAACATGGAAACAATTCAGATGTCCAAAAACAATAGGGTTGATAAATAAATCACTGTTTGTTCATATGGTGAATATTATACAATAATGAAAATGGATGTTAAATACACTGGCATTAAAATAAAAAGTTAATAAAAAAAAGAAAATAGGTGAGCCATAGGTAAGATAGAGCAATATGGATTCATCTCATTATTCATATGATACTGAAAGAAACAGGGCACAACAGAATATGGTTCTGTATTTTCTTTTTATAATATTCAAGAAGAGTCAAAACCAACCATACTGTTTGTAGATGCATACATGTATGGTAAAACTTAAAGAAGAGTAAGGAAATGTTCCTCATAAACTGGGTTAATGGTGATCTCTGGGGAGAGGAATGAGGTAGTGATTGGGGACAGATTCTGGCTTGGTAGGGCAAAAGCAGCACTGATTCTGATAGCAGAGTGATCCTAGGCCAATTATCTAACCTCTTAGCCTCATTGTCTTTGACTGTAAACTGAAATGAAATAACCACCTTGTGAAAATTGTAGCAATTAAGTGATAAACTATATAAAGGAGTTAGCTTGGAGTTTGGCTAATAGTAAACACTAAAAACAAAACGGTAATGTCTTCTTACTGTATTGTGTCTCTCACTGCAGCTTGACAGATGTTGTTGGCTTTTGGTAGTGAGAATAAAGTTCAAAAGAATTGGATAAAGTAGAAATAAGAAAATCTAGAAATAATGATAAAGACAAGGAAACTATTTGGATGTTACTGCTACTTTGTGTTATATGCCTTGCTAGTTGTGCATGCTATTGTATTTAATCTTCAAAATAACCCTGAGACCCAGACTCAACTATAATAGGCAGAGTTAACCCAAGTGTCATTATCACCACCTTACAACAGGTCAGTTAGGTAAGTTTCTCAGCATTTTATGGCTAATAAGTGGTAGAGCTGGGCTTTGAATCAACATTTGTTTTCATTGTGCTGTTGCCAATGACATGAAAGTTATCAGAAAATAGCTGTTCATCTATATTTCATTGTACATGTAAATGCAGTAAATGCAGGAAATGCATGTAAATACAGTCTACATTTAAATTCTTTTAGAAGTATTTAACTGAGTTATACCTGAGAAAGTTCTAGTGAAGACCATTAGATTATATCCGTTTCCAGGGAGGGACTCCCTTTTCCATGGCTGTGCAATGAAAACTAATTCTTAAACTAATTTAGTTTATTCCAGGCCTCTAGGATTAATTCTAATTTAACAGGATCTAATCTGAAAGGCTGAAGCTGGGATTTGGGGAAATTATTTGGAATCTAAATGTCAATGAATGCAACATGACAGGCAAAAATTTACAGGGTTGATTGCTATGGTACATTGCATGTTGATTTATGATGTGTTCGCTGCCTTTGATGTTTACTGTGGTGAAGCCAGATTTGATAGTTTGCAGTTAGATTTACAGTATGCTCTAAGGCTTAAAAAGATGACTTCATGAAGGATTGCTTATCCAAGTCTATCCTTTGGGTATTGACTCCTTCCCAGCTGTATTTGTTTTCTCATTATTATTGTTTGTTAATAAACATTTTTATAGCCTTTGGTTTTAAGTTTACTTTCATTAGGCTTATTTTCAGTTCAGAAAGTATGGTTAGTATTGGTTTCAGTTTAAGCGTAAGATAAAATTAAATGGTTTTTAAATACCACTCAGAGAGGCTGTAGTGATATCAAGTTGTGTATTCTCAGCTCCAGATTGCTTGTTAGTGCCAATAGTAATCCTCCAGTCTGATTTGCTAGACTCCTGTTTTTCTACTGAGCCATTTTGGATTAAAATGAACTGCTTTTGTCTTGCCTCCTACGTTGCTTAAGAAAGGAGATACGAACAGTTTGTTCACTATATTTAGCTTTAAAATTTAAGGAAGCCAGAGTAAGCCGAAAGCATAGCTTTTTGTGGGATGGCTTTAGGTTCCACAAAGTATTTGAGTGACCTTTTAATAAGTTAATTACTGAGCTTTAAAAAAGGTCCAATTTTTTTTTTTTGGAAGATTTTATTTATTTATTTGACAGAGAGAGAGAGAGAAAACACAAGCAGGGGGAGGGGGAGAGGGAGAAGCAGGCTTCCCGCTGAGTAGGCATCCCGACTCGGGGCTTGATCCCAGGAAGGCAGACCCTTAAGGACTGAGCCACCCAGGCGCCCCAAAAGTTCCTATTTTTATATTATCATTTTTTATTTATCTTGTTATTTTATATAGTATGTAATTGTTTATAGTTTATATTATTATATTTATAAGTTATACATATTTTGTGTAATTATACTTTATATTGTTATTACATTATTACATATTAGAGAACATGTTGTAGATTAGGTCTCCCTGCAGTTGAAATATTGATGGGATACTAAATATACAGTTTTTTCCTTATTTCTATTTAGGTGAAAAAAAAAACCCAAACCCTCTCTTTGGGGTGCCTGGGTGGCTCAGCTGGTTAAGCGGCTTGCCTTGGGCTCAGGTCATGATCCTGGAGTCCCGGGATCGAGTCCCACATCGGGCTCCCTGCTCAGCAGGGAGTCTCCTTCTCCCGCTGACCACTCTCCTCTCATGCTCTCTCTCTCTCAAACAAATGAATGAATAAAATCTTAAAAACAAAAAAACCCTCTTTTTCGCTACTTAGGTTGTAGAAACTTGCTACTTACTGCTTTTATTTACCACACCGTTCTGTTTTTCTTAGATTTATTTGATTGTACCCAATATTTTCCTTATTGGGTTAAAAAAATTTTTTTTAAAAGATTTTATTTATTTATTTTACAGAGAGAGCTCACAAGTAGGTAGAGAGGCAGGCAGGGGTGGGGGGAAAGCAGGCTCCTCGCTGAGCAGAGAGCCCAATTCAGGGCTCGATCCCAGGACCCTGGGATCATGACCTGAGCTGAAGGTAGAGGCTTTAACCCACTGAGCCACCCAGGCGCCCCTTGGGTTTAAAATTTTAAAAATTTATCTCAGTAATGGTTTCTAATGCTCCCTTCGAGTAGAGGTATTATGCATTGTGAAGGCTTGGGAATATACTCAACAGACCAATCCATTTCTTTCTTTTTTCTTTTCTTTTTTAAGATTTATTTTACTTATTTTAGAGAGAGAGCACAGGGGGTAGGGGCAGAGGGAGAGGGAGAGTCTCAAGCAGATTCTGCGTTGAGTGCAGAGCCCAACACAGGGCTTGATCTCATGACCCTGAGACCGTGACCTGACCTGAAACCAAGAATCAGATGCTTAACCCACTGCACCACCCAGGTGCCCCCAGACCAATCCATTTCAAGTGACTGTGTTAGAGAGCAAGGGGATTATGGCTATTATTTACAGCTAACACCATTTCTAGAGTAGCCCTGTGCCATTCCTCCAAGTGTGGCAGCCCTAGGGAGTCTGTGAACATCTAGGTAGATTGGTTTTAGACCTAGTAAAATTTATAAAGAGAGGACACAATCAGACTTTGCTTTCTGTTAATTAGGTGGTATAAACAGTAATTATTTTTTCCTGGACTCTAGGAGTGTTAGTATATGATTATGTCAAATTCTGTTGCCCAACTCTCTGCTGCCCCAACTTTTTCTTAAGCAAAATTTCCGATTTACAGCAAAAGGGAAAGATCAATCCTTTAGATTCAGTAATCAATTATTAACATTTGCCATATTTACTTTATATACATTTTCCCATTTGAGTGTCAAATTGGCTTTTATATGGTTGAAAGAAAATTAGGTTTGGTGTTATCAGTTAGTAGTTCTGATTTTCGCATTCTGCCAACAAGTAAAACATTTTGATTTCTGAGTCATAAAGTGAAGCTGTTTTCTTGCTGATACTAATGTTAATGATCATTCAAACATTAAACATAAAATGACTCATACCTTTTAGGAACTTGGGAGGCATAGCTAAAATAAAGAAGTAGGATGCTGATATTAATTCATAGCTAGCTTAGAAGATGTTGAATTGTGGTCAGGAACCCCAGTGGCTCCAAGTTGTGCCCCAGCAAGCTAATGACAGATACCTATCCTAGTCTCTCTCCCAAACATTCCCATGATATAATACCTGGCAGTGGGGATGATGTAGGGCGAGAAAGGTTGGAAAGAAACTACACTTATTGATTGGAGCTAGATGTATTATGTACGTTAGCTCGCGTAGTAATAATGTCATTATAGATACTAGTATCCCCATTTTATAGCCAAGAAAATTGAAATTCAGATAAGTAAGGGTCTTGCCCAAAGTCACACAGTAGTAGTTAGTAGAGAAGAAGTATTTTTTAATTAAAAAAAAAACCAAAACCTCTGTTATTTTCAGGTCATTGTGATGACAGTACATCAGGTACTTTTTTTTAAAAAGATACTTATATATGTATTTGAGAGAGTGAGTGAAAGAGAGAAAGAGAGAGTGCACGGGGGGTGGGGAGGGGCAAGGGAGAGGGAGAAGCAGACCCACCTGCTGAGCAGGGAGGCTGATACAGATCTCGGGATAATGACCTGAGCCAAAAGCAGATGCTTAACTGACTGAGCCACCCAGGTACTCCCATCAGGTACATTTGACTTAGGGATCTCAGGTGAAAATTGGTTCTTTAATCGTTGGATAAATTATTTAAGTCTCACATGACTGGCAGTCTGGGTGGGACTTGTTAGTACTGCTTCTTAGAGGATAGTTGACAAAGAACTTTGTTCCTTTGGGATTTCAGGGGTTGATAATGCTAAGTGATAGTTAGGTTTTTTTGTTTTTGCTCATCCTGGTAAAGAAACAGTGGAAAATTACAAGGTAAACCAGCCTAAATACAGCCGCATTTCACCACATCAGCATTCTCAGAAGGGATGTGCCAGCTGTGGCACCACACCCAGAATCGGCCAGGCACAGCTCATAAAAGAGCCTAAATCAGGAATTCAGTGGAGAGGTTGTGACTCATCTCAGGATCCTGGAGAAAAAGCTCATATGAAGATCTAAGAAGGAAACTGAAGCAAAAAATGGGATCATAATTTCCTCAGGATTCTGCCAGTAGTAACAGTAGAAATCTGGGGAAGTTTTTATGCTCTTGAAGGGTATATACTGTTAAAAGTCTCCATTTCTACAATATTGCCAGTTGAAATGTTGATGTATGGTAGTTTGCTATGCTCACACAGGAGCTAAATGACTAGAATTCACATTCAACTTAATACTTGTATTTGGGAGGAAAAAAAAACCCCTGTATTTGTACTAGATATTATTATTATTATTTTTTAAAGATTTTTATTTATTTGACAGACAGAGATCACAAGTAATCAGAGAGGCAGGCAGAGAGAGAGGAGGAAGCAGGCTCCCTGCAGAGCAGAGAGCCCGATGTGGGGCTCGATCCCAGGACGCTGGGATCAGGACCCGAGCCGAAAGCAGAGGCTTTAACCCACTGAGCCACCCAGGTGCCCCCCTAGATATTATTTTTGATAAGTGTTAACATTTATTGAGTACTTTGTAGTAAGCTCTAGCAGTTTTATATAGATTAATTTATATAATACAACCATTTTATGAGGTAAACGAGGAAACAAGCACAAGAGGTTGATTAATGCTGGGATCTTAACTAGTCAAGGGAACTGGAATTTGAACCTACGGAGTCTGAATCTAGTGTCTCCATTCTCGACTGCTCCGTTCTATCAAAACCATTATGCTATATTAGGAAAATACTGTAAGGTAAGAATGATCTCATCCCTTTTATGAATTATTTTTTTAACGTCATTCTTGAATAGGAAACAAGTGAATATCAAGTATTAGAAAACTCTCTTAAATCATGTCTCTTTTATCCAGCTCAGATGGCTTGATAGGTCTTCCATTTAGTCTTTTGAATTTGTAGTGCTATGTCACAGAAATTAAACTAGTACTCTCTTTCTGTATCCTAACTGAAACCTTCTTGGAGTTTGTGTTATAATTAAAAGTAAATTATAATTTTTAACTTTCCTTAAAACTGTCTCTTACAGAAATTACGAAAAAAGAGAAACCTGAAGATTGAGGCATATAGGCTTAAAAAAAAAGATTTATTTGAAAGAAAGAGAGAGAGAAAGGGAGAGTAAGAAAGAGAGCGAAAGGAGCAGAGGGAGAGGGACGAGCAGGTTCTCTGTGCTGACCGTGGAGCCTGATGCAAGGCTTGATCCCACAGCCATGAGATTGTGATCTGAGCTGAAATCAAGAATCAGACACCAGACTGAGCTACCCAGCACTCTGAGGCATATAGAATTTTTAAAGATCTTCCGAGGTGAATTCACAGTCAGAACTAGTTGAAAAGCTTACTTTCCAATAATATGTCATACACTTCTGGTTTTCAGATAGTTGTTCTGACTTAGAGTTCTTTATGAGGTTTCTTAGTGGACCAGATAACTTCTCTAGTCTCTATGGCTGTGTTCTTTAAGTTTCTATAGTTCATAAGCCATAAAATGTAGCATTTTAATGAAGACTTAACTCAGTGTTGATGCCATCCCCACTTCCACCTGTCATTGGCCTAATTCAGGCCCTGTGTTTTACTTGGACAGTAATTTCCTTAATGGTGTCTCTGTTTCATTCCTTTCAATTTTTTCAACAACTGTACACTCAGCAAGGTCTATTGTGTGTGAGTTGCTGTGTTGAGCACTAAGGGTGTTGGCAGTAAACAAGACAGGCATGGTCTTGCCCTAGCAGAGTGTATAGTCTACTGGTCTGTTCATTTTCCATACCATTGCCATAAGCTTTTTCTAAAATCCACATCACATCTTTGCCTACTCTAGGCTCTTCATAGTCAAGTTGTGGCATTCAAAGGACTTTTCCAATTAAGCCGTCTCTGATTTCTCCTTAGAAACATAAATAATTATTTTTTTTATCCTGGTTTCCCTAATACTTTATAAAAATCTTCATCAGAGTATTCATTATGCTGTATTATAGTTGTTTGTGTAGCTGTTTGTATCCGATAGTTTGCAAGTTCCTTAAAATTAGGGATAATAGTTCCTTGATTATTATTTTATCTTCAGTCTTACACAGAGTCTGGATTACAAGTGCTCCATAAATGATTGGAGTATGGTATGATCTTAGTACATGCTGTCATATTGTGTATGTTATGTTTTGTTTCCCCACCTGCTAGGTTATAAGCTGTCATAGAATCTTCTGACATCTAGGTTGGTGCAGAGGACATAATATATCCTTAGATGAATATTTACTCATTATTATTATTCTTTCAGTATCTTCTGGATGCTAGCTCTGTTATTTAGAAAAAAATATTTCTTGGTCTGTTGCTTTGCAGAATGTCTTACTTTATTTAAAGAAAAAAATTCAAATATTTAAAGGGCCTTATTTAATTTCATGCCTATTCTAAACAACTATTTATCTTATTGATACGGGGATTGGTAATATGGATCTTGCTTCTGTTGGCCTACTAGAATACTTACAGCTGAATTTATGGCTCTCTTTCAAAGAAGATATGATTTCTTGATACATGCATCTTATGTGACCTCTTCACTTATGGTCTTAGGTTGCTGTCCTTTGTATTGATAGCTCTCCTATATTTAATTAAGGGTTACATCATTTGTTCCAAACGATGAACCCCACATCTGGCTCCATGCTCAGCATGGAGTCGGCTTAAGATTCTCGCTCTCTCTCTCTCTCTCTCCCTCTGCCCCTCCCACTTGTTTTCTCTCTTGAATAAATAAATAAATCTGAAAAAAAAATCCTAAAATTAGCAAATGACAGATGGAGAAACCAGCAGCACTTCCATTGAACCCCTTCTTAAGGCACAGTGCTAAGTTCTATGGAATACATAGAGATAAATAACACAGAATAGCTGTACTAAGGCAATTGAATTTGCTAATGTAGAAAACACTCAAGAAGGTTAGACAGGAGGGCTTCAGGAGCTGATAAGACACATAGACTTGGGAGACTCAGGGAATGCTTCTGGAGAAGGTGACATTTGAACTGAATCTTGAGAGATGGCTAGGATTTGGATTTGTAGAGAAAAGAAGGATTGGGCATTCTAGTGGGCAGAAACTACAAATGTCTAAGAAAATATACTTTGTGATTAGGATTATTTACCCAATATTTCTTTCTCCTCCCAGGCATTTGTTATGATGACATGTCCTTGCCCCTTGGGACTTAGCTGTGGCCATGTGAATTGCTTTGACCAATGACATTTGAACTGCATTGGCACAAGTCATTTAAAAAACTAGAGGTTTTAAAGAGTTCATGCATTCACTATCCTTTCTTCTTCTCTCATAGTGACCTGCAATGGTCTGATTGGCATGTGGGCCAAAGATGTCTTTTGCCTGTATTTGTAAATAAACTTTTATTGGAAAATAGGCATAGTCATTTCTGTCTTTATTATTATTTTCGTTTAAAGATTTTTGTTTTTTAATTTGTTTTAAATTAAAAAAATTTTTTTTTTTTTTACATAATCTCTATAACCAGTGTGGGGCTCGAACTCACAACCCTGAGATTAAGAGTCCTATGCTCTCCCAACTGAACTAGCCAGGCACCCTGAAGGGTTTTTTAAAGTAATCGCTACACCTAATGTGGCGCTCAAATTCACAACCCAGAGTTCAGGAGTTGCATGTTCTACCAGCTGAGCCAGTTTCCTCACCTGTGTAACTGTGTTATTTCTTTATGTATTGTCTGTTGCTGCTTTTGCACTATAACACCTAAATTGAATAGTTGTGACAGAGATCATATGTCTCACAAAGCTGAAAATATTTTCTGTGGCCACTTACAGAAGAATTTTGCTGACAACTGCTCTAGATGTTGGCTGCTTTTAGAGTGAGGATGTTGTGGAGTTCAGCCTCCTGTTGATCCCCAGTGGACATATGCCATCAGCAAGAAGTGAATTTTTGTTGTTTTAAGTCACTGATATTTTGGGGTTATTTGTTACGGTAGCTGAATGCAGCCCATCCTGGCAATCAGGCTGCTTATAGGAAAAGAAGTTCAGCTTCCTTGGAGAGGAGGAAACCTGATGGAGAGGAGTCTTCTGAAGAAACTGTGGATGGGAATGTTCAGGTAATGTTGTAAAAGTACTAGACTGTTAGGCTCAGGTGTTTAGATTTTATTTAGAATCCTCAGTATAGAATCAAGATTTGGGACTTATTTCAAGGGACAGAAGAATAGTGGGTAAGAACTTCCTGATAAAAAGATTAATCTGCCAGTAATTATAGAAGGGCTAGGAGCGCTAATTGAGTCAGGAATTTGATTTCTGTAAAAAAAAAAAGCTAAAGTCCTTGAAGACCTGACTGACAGTAATTTGACTGGAGGCCTTTTTTTTTTTTTTTTTTAATTGAAAAAGTGGTAATGCCTCAGATTCTTGCCCTGTTTAATGCTTAGTAGCAACCTCCGAATTTTGGTGATTTCAGCAGTTACATAGGGGAGGAAATGTCATTGTCAAAGGAGTTCTGAGAGCTGAGGGCCAGTTTCTTCCTTCCTTCCTTCTTTCTTTCTTTGAGTTTCTCTTTTTTAAATAAAACACATACATCAAATGCTTCCATCAACTCAATGAAATTTGGTGTCAGATAGCCTAAAGTAGTTTAAAGTGAAAAACAGACTTAGGTTTTACTCCATCTCCTGTTACTTAATCTGCTATGGATGTGCTGACAGAAACTTTTTGTCAGTTTGCCAACTAAGAGTATATAGCTGCTCCTTAAGGTTAAAATATAATATTTTACCGTACTGAATTCTTCAGGTTTCCTAAAAGCAGCGTCATCTTGCATATGCTGTTCTGAAGATACACAGAAAAAAAAATATAGAATAACAACAGTAAATGCTGTAGAAAACCCTTGTATAATCAGGTTATTTTGTAAAGTGGTGAAGAGCTTGTTCTTTTAATCTTGTTTAACTCTAGTGAAAGAAATGATTTTTCACCTTGTTTTGATTATATTGTGGTAGAGGCGTTTGGGAATCTTGAAAATTCAGCATATTGTGGGCATGTTTTTGTTGCTTTTTAAGCTGCTCATTATGTTTCTCTTGGAGTTTATATTTTAATAATACAACATATTACATATAGACTATTTAAAAAAATCGTATAGAAATATTTTTAACCTTTTTTCTGATTATGAAAATAGTACATGTTTATATTGGTTGAGACTCTGGTTGTGAGTGACAGAAACTCAACATGAATTAACTTCAGCAAAACCATGAGCAAGCATCTGAACATAGGGTGAAGCTGGTGTTAGGCTTAAGAATGCAATATGGGACTCTTGTATTGACCTGTTGGCAGTGTGTGTTTTCATTTTTTTAAAAGATTTATATATTTATTTGAGGGGGAGGGGCAGAGGCAGATGGAAAGAGAATTTTAAGCAGACTCCTTACTGAGCGTGGATCCTGATGAGGGGCTTGATCCCATTACCTTGCCAAAATCAAGAGCTGAGCCACCCAAGCACCCCAATGTGCTTTACATTTTTATTTTATTTAATTAATTAATTAATTTATTTATTTTTAAAGATTTTTATTTATTTATTTGATAGACAGAGATCACAGGTAGGCAGAGAGGCAGGCGGGGGTGGGGGTGGGAAGCAGGCTCCCCGCTGAGCAGAGAGCCCGATGCGGGGCTCGATTCGAGGACCCTGGGATCATGACCTGAGCCGAAGGTAGAGGTTTCAACCCACTGAGCCACCCAGGTGCCCCTGCTTTATATTTTTAACAAATTTTTTTCTGTGTAGTTGAAAAATACATATATGTAAATATGCAATAAAGTTTTGTGTGTATATATATATAACGTGTATTTATAATGTTATATAATATGTTTATTGTGTGTAGGGGCAGCAAGCTATAATATGTACATTATATGTATATATGTATATACACACATACATACATACACAGACATTTTTATGGGCAGATAGAGAAATAGATGAATGTGGGATTCTGTGTCAGTGTACTTACACCTTAATCACAGCTCTGTGACTTGGCAAACATCTGTGGCTCAGTTTCTTTTTATGTAAAATGAAAGTAATACTATTACCCTATATCGTGGGATGGTTTCAGGTTAAGTAAGGTAATACATAAATAATGTTTAGAACAGTCCCTTATAAGTAGTAAACACTTAATAAGTATTATTATTGTTACTATTTTTTAAAGATTTTACTGTTTTAGTAATCTCTACACCCAGCGTGGGGCTTGAATTTACAGTCCTGAGATCAAGAGTTCTATGCTCTACTGACTGAGCCTGCCAGACACCCCTGAATATTATTACTATAAATACTGTAATGTTTATATTATACTATGGACATAGACACTGTATATATTTATTGTGTTAGTATTTGAATAGGTGTCATGGATTTTGTATTCTGATTTTCTCACTAATCTGTTTTTTATATTACGTTTTGAACTTCAACTTTTTAGAAACCTCACAAACCTAAAGAAAATTAACTTTGAGTTTGCTGGTGATCTTAATTTTCCTCTGAAAATTGGCATTTTGGGAAAAACATTGCTTGAGTATGCTAGCTGTTAACTCAAAGGTGTGATGTGTTCAGAAGGGAGGTGAGATGACTAAAGGTGAATCTTAGTCATGATTTACAGTTTTTGGCTTAAATGTGTTGATTAGTGCAATTAGTATATCCCTTTCCTGAGTTGAAAAGATGACTGGCATGAACAGGCTAAAGATCAATGAGAGATTCTTTATTAATATCAAAATGACAGTGTTTTTCATTATTAATATGTTAATTCCTATTAACACACTGAAGAGTTGATTCTTTTTCTGTTGTAGATAGTACATTATTGTAGAGAAAGCAGTCTGCAGACTAGTGTTTGAGTACTAGTTTTTAAACCTCTGAAGTAGAGATGACAATACTACTACTGTTATACTGTTTATCTCATAATTATCGTATCATCTTGATGGATTGGCTGTTTTATCATTAATGTCTTTTTCTTTCTTTTGCAACTATTTTTATCTTCAGGTTTATTTTGTCCAAATTTAGCTTCTTCTCATTTGTCCTGTTAATCCTTTGGTTACTGTGTGCATGGAATATCTTTTTCTATCCTTTAGATTTCAACTTATTTGTTTCTCTGGATCTATAATGAGTCTCTGTTGGATCATGTTTTTTTTCTGTTTTGTTTTATTTTATTTTATTATTTTTTAAAGATTTATTTATTTCTTTGGGAGAGAGAGAGTGAGTGTGAGCGGGGTAGGGTCAGAGGGAAAGACAGAGAGAGAGAAGCAGACTCCCCACGGAGCATGGAGCCTGACCTAGGGCTCCATAAATCTGAGATTATGACCTTAGCTGAAACCTTGAGCTGGTTGCCCGCTGACTGAGTGACCCAGGTGCCCCTGTTTCATTTTATTTTATTTTATTTATTTTTTATTTTTTTTTTAAAGATTTTATTCATTTGACAGACAGAGATCACAAGTAGGCAGAGAGGCAGGCAGAGATTGGAGGAAGCAGGATCTCCGCTGAGCAGAGAGCCCGATGTGGGGCTCGATCCCAGGACCCTGGGATCATGACCCGAGCCGAAGGCAGAGGCTTTAACCCACTTAGCCACCCAGGTGCCCCCGCCCCTGTTTCATTTTAAATCCTTTTCATCAGTCTCTGCCTTTTAGTTTGAAAGAGAAGTCCATTTTTAATTATTGTCATTATTGATAAGGAAGGATTCACTTTTGCCATTTTGCTATTTGTTTCATATGTCTTACATTTTTTTCTGTTCCTCAATCTGTATTATTCTTCTGTGTTAGATAGGTGTTTTCTAGTTTTAATACCTTGATTCTGTTCTCTTTTCTTTTACTATTATTTTACACTTATTTTCTTAGTGGTCGCTCTTGAGGATTACAGTTAGTATCTTAAATTATGGTGTTCTACCAACTTGAATTCAATAGTGTGTAAAAACTTTATCCTACATAATTTCCTCCTGCCTTTATATTGTCATAATTATGTCTTAATATATTATGTGCCCACCAAAACAGATTAATTTTTTTTACAGTTGTTTTTTAAATCAGATAGGAAAAAAGACAACTTACAAACCCAAAGTACATTAATACTGACTTTTATATTTACCCATGTAGTTAACCTTTACTGATTTTCTTTATTTTCTCGTGTGCATTTGAGTTACTATCTTTTTTTTTTTTTCATTTGAGTCTGAAGTATTCTTTTGAATTCTTTTTTTGTAGGGCAGTTTTACAAGTGATGGACTCTTTCAGTTTTTATTTTGCCAAGAATGTCTTAATTTCTGCTCAGTTTTGAAGGATAATTTTGCCAGATAACTAATTCTTGGTTAACATTTTTCTCTTTTAATACTTTGAATATGTCATCTCACTACCTTCTGGCCTCCATGGTTTCTGATGAGAAATTGGCTGTTAATCTTACTTCCAGTACATGACAAATCATGTTTCTTGCTACTTTCAAGATGCTTTTGATAGTTTTATTATAATGTGCTTTAATCTGGATCTCTTTTAAGTGTACCCTATTTGGAATTTGTTGATTTTTTTTGAATGCATATTTTCATGTCTTTCATCAAGTTTTGGGAATTTTTGTACATTATTTCTTCAAACAGTCTTTCTGTTCCTTTTTGTCTCTCCTTTCTTTCTGGGACTTTCATAGTGTGTATGTTGGTATAAATGTCTTAGCTGTTTCATTTTTCTTTTTTCTTTCTGCTCCTCAAAATGTTTTTTCTTTCTGTGCCTCAGACTGGATAATTTCAGTTGATCTGTCATCAAGTAGTTGATTATTTGTCTAATTAAATTTGCTATTAAACCCATCTAGTAAATTTTTTATTTCAATTATTGCACTTTTCAACTCCAGAAATCCTTTTTTTTTGGTAGTTTTTAATCTCTTTATTGAGATCCTCTGTTTGGTGAGACATTATTTGCATGGTTCCTTTAGGTCTTTGTGGTTTCTTTTAGCTCTTTGAGCATATTTAAAATAGTTGATTGAAGTCTTTGGCTAGTAAATCCACAGTCTTAGTTTCTTTAGGGACAGTTTTTATTATTTACTTTTTTCCTTCACATGGTCCCTACTTTATTGTTTCTTTGCATGCCTCATAATTTTTTGTTGAAAACCAGACAGTTTGAATATCATCATGTGATAACCCTTTCCAGGGTTTATTTTTGCTGCTTGTTGTACTTGTTTGTTTGAATTTTCAGAACTTTGTTAAGTCTAAGTCTGTATTATTTGTTGAGTGTGGCCACTGAAGCATCTGTTGCTTTATTTAGTGGTCAACTTATCATTTGATGGAGATATTTTTAGCTGTTTTTTATTGATTAATCATTCTTGGTCCCAGCAAGCCTTTGATTAGTATCAGGAATTCTGAAAGAGTTGATTCTGACCATTCTTTTGTTTTACTTTCTTTCTTTCTTCCCTTTTTTTCCCCCCTAAGATTTTATGTAGTTATTTGTTTAACAGAGAGAGAGTGTGCATACAAACAGGGGGAGCAGCAGGCAGAAGGAGAAGGAGAAGCAGGTCCCCCGCTGAGCAGAGAGCCTGATATAGGGCTCATCCCAGGACCCTGGGCTCATGACCTGAGCTGAAGGCAGATGCTTAACCGACTGAGCCACCCAGGTCCCTTATTCTGACCATTCTTATCAGCTTATTCATTACTCTTGTGGAGGGATGGACTTTCGGAGTTTCTTACCCTGCAATTTTTGCCCCTGACTTTTGAGGAGCCACTCCTTTTGAGGAGTGAAACTAAATACTTAATTGAGTCCCTGCTGTGTTCCAGACTGCTGGGACTTGCTCATGCTCATATGCAGCATCCAAAATACTGAGCTTCCTTCCTGGCAAAGCCTGAGGGGAAGAGGGATAGGAAGCTAACTAACATTTATTGGTGCTGGTCAGCACTATTATACGGTATCCAATTTTTGTTCTTCTTCACAATTTTAATGATCAAAGAAGTTGGGCATCTTTCTTATGTATATTGACTAGTTTTATTTCTTCTACTATCAGTTGAAACCTCATAAACCTTTTCCAGGTTTTTCTACTGGGTTGTTTGCTTTTATTTACCGATTTGTAGGAATCTTTATATATGATGTATATTAACCTTTTATTATATGTTTTATAAAAACATTTCTTCATTTTGTTTTTTACTTTTATACAGAACTTTAACATACTCTTGTAGTAAAATCTAACAGTCTTTTCCCTTTGTGGCTTCTGAGTGTTATGTCTTGCTTAAAAGGGCCTTTCTTACACCAAAATGACAAAAACAGTATTCAGAATTTTCTTTAGGTATATAGTATTGATTTTTAAAAATTGATATTTCTGTTAAAATCACTGTAGGTTCACATTATTGTAAGAAATAACAGAAAGATCCTATGTACTCTTTACCCAGTTTCCTGCCAGTAGTAACATTCTGTAAAACAGTAGTACAATATTACAACCAAGATGTCGACACGATACAATTCACCATTATTAGTCAGGCTTCTATGTCTTCCATGAGGTCATCTGTGTATATGTATTAAGTTTTATACAGTTTTATCTCATGTAAGTTGGTATATTTAGCACCACAGTCAGTATATTGAACAGTTTCATCACCGTAAGGATCCCTTGAATTACCATTTTATTATTACAGGCACCTCCCTGCTGCCCCAGCCTACTCCTAGTAACCATTAATCTCTGTCCATTTCTGAAGGTTTGTTGTTTCAAAATTGTTACATAAATGTAGTCATACAGTATGTGTTCATTACCTTTTGGGATCAGACTCTCTTTTCACTCAGTGTAATGCCCTGGAGATTCGTCCGTGTAGTTCCGTGTATTAATAATTTATTCCTTTTTGTTGCTGAGCAATATTCCATGATACAGGGTCACAGGTTAGCCACTCACTTGTTGGCAGGACATCTAGGCTGTTTCCAGTTTCTTAGCTGCGCTACAATATGAAATATATGTGGTTCAATACGAAATATATATTAAAGTTCTTTGTCTCTAGTTCCTGGCTCAGAGCTCCTAAGACTCTTGGAATTTCGTTTTCTTTTTTCTTTTCTAAGATTTTATTTCTTTGACAGACAGAGATCACAAGTAGGCTGAGAGGCAGGCAGAGAGAGAGGGGGAAGCAGGCTCCCTGCTGAGCAGAGAGCCCGATGCTACGACATGGGGCTCCATCCCAGGACCCTGAGATCATGACCTGAGCCCAAGGCAGAGGCTTCACCCAGGCGCCCCAACTCTTGGAATTTCTTGAGTGATAGGAGCATCTTTTGTTATGCCTAACCTCTTTCAACCATACCTCAATTTATGTTAACTAAGTGAACCTTGGTGGGCCCTTAGATAGCTTTAGGATGGTGGTTGGTCACCAGAGAGACATATCCTTTGTTAGAGGGTTAGAGCTTTTAGCCCCATCCCCCAGCCCCTGGGGAGGGGAAAGAGGCTGGAGATGGAGTCCAATCACCAATAGTGATTCAATCAATCATAAAATTCCCTAAAGAAAGGATTGTTGAGCTTTTGAGTCAATGAACACCTCAGAATGCTTGGGAAAGCGATGTGCCTGGAGAGGGCATGGAAGCTCCCTATACCCCTTTCCCCATGTTTGCTTTACAGATCTCTTTTATTTGGCTCTTCCTGAGGTATATCCTTTTTAATAATCCAGTAGTGGTAAGTGCTTTCCTGAGTTCTGTGAGTTGTTGTAGTGATTTATTAAACCTGACCTGGCAGAGAGGGGTATAGGAACCCCTGAATTTACTAGTTGTTCAGGCAGAAATGTGAGTAACTTGGGTATCCTGTGTGTGGCTGGTGTCTGAAGTGGGGGCATTCTTCCTCAACTTGTGGGGTCTGACATTTACCCCAGAAATTAGTGTCAGAATTGAATTGTCAGACATCCCCTTGGTGTCAGAGAATCAGAATTGGTGTTGGTAAGGACAACACATATTTGGTGTCAAGAGGAGAAAGAACCTTTCCTGAGTATTTTGGATAAAGCTTCTGTGAACATTTGCATACAGATTTTTCTGTTTTTTGTTTCTGGTTTTGTTTGTTTGTTTGTTTTTTCAACGTAAGTGGTCATTTTTCTGGAATAAATACCCAGGAGTGCAGTTGTTGGATTTTATGGTAAGTGTATGTTTACTTTTTTAGGAAACTGCCAGATTGTTTTCCTGAGTGGCTGTAGTGTTTTATACATTCCCACCAGTAACGCATAAGAGATACAGTTTAACCAGTATTTGGAGATTTGGAGATTTGGAGTTGTCACTAATTTTTTTTGAGCCATTCTGAAGTACACTGATACTGTAATATTGTTTACCATGATTAGATTTTAAGTGCATCTTTATTATTGTGTTCTGTAGCACGGCTGATTTATTATTTGCACATTTGTGTGGGATTTACTATTACTCCCTTTATATTTTCATAGATGTGGCCTGTGGCCCTCCTAAAGATTGCCAGTACTTAGAAAACTTTGCTTATGAGACTGGGTGGTGATATTAATGAATGTAAGTTTTTGATATTATACAGTGAAATATATCAACATTTGGAAGACTTACAAAACCCAGTGAATCAGTATTTTTCAGATGACCAATGTCTGATGTTACGAAATCATATATGGGTAAAAGATTCATTCAGAGTGTAAGACCAGTGGATTCTGTTCTGAAACTCACAAGGTTTTGAGGTTGTATCATAAATTTGTGTATATATGTGTATATGTATAGACACAGAAATCATAAGTGTGTGTGTGTATAACCTTTAAAATACATTGTAGTTTTTCCAACTGTATACATGGCAAGGGTTTTCTTCATATCCTGCAACCAAAGCCCTACATTGCAATGGATTAAATGCAGAATCATAGAATCCAGATCTCACCTGTTAAGCTAGACATTAAAGAGATTTGCATGAATGTAAAATAAACTTTTCTATTTTTTATTTGTTTTGGAATATATAACTATCTCTCATAAAATATATTCTTTTAAAAAACATTTTATTTTATTTTTTCAGTGTTCTAAGATTCATTGTTTATGCACCACACCTAGTGCTCCATGCAGTCCGTGCCCTCCTTAACACCCACCACCAAGCTCACCTAAGCCCCCCCTTCCACTTCAGAACCCTCAGTGTGTTTCTCAGAGTCCACAGTCTCTCATGGTTCGTCTCCCCCTCCAATTCCCCCAACGCACTTCTCCTCTCCATCTCCCAATGTCCTCCATGTTATTCTTTATGCTCCACAAGTAAGTGAAGCCGTATGATAATCGACTTTCTCTTTGACTTATTTCATTCAGCATAATCTCCTGCAATCCCGTCCATGTTGATACAAAAGTTGGGTATTCATCCTTTCTGATGGAGGCATAAAAAATGTTCTTTAACATGTGTAATGGATTGTTAATTTTAAATAAATTAATATTTTGTACTTTCGGTTTGAATTTCTAATACAGCATATATATATATATATTTTTTTTTTCCCATGTAAACAAAAGTTTTTTAGGGTACCTATTGTAGGGTACCAGTTGTTAATAATGTAAAGGGGTTCTGTGTCTAAAAAGGTTGAGAACTGCTGGTTTAGATGAAATGGAAGCTGAAGAGATACGACAACTGAATCTCATATAGGATCCTGGATTGGACACCATCCAGAAAGAAATTGAAATTGCTCTAAAGAACATTATTGGGACAGTTGAAAAAATTGGAATATGGACTGTGGCATAGCTTATAATTATATCAATGTAAATTTCTTGAATTTGATAACTGCTATAGTTCTAGGTAAGAGAAGAAATACACATTGCGATTTTAAGGGCACAATGTATGCGATGTAATTCAGAAAAACAAAAAATACATGTACATATATACAGGAAATATGATAAAACAAATGTAGCAAACTTACAGATTGGTGAATTCTGAGTAAAGGCTGTATATATACAGGAGTTCTCTGTATACTCATGCAATGTAAAATTCTTTAAAGATAAAAATTAAAATTATGCAGTAATATAATGAATCTCTTAGAAGCAGATTTTATAGGTTAATCGGTGAGTATTTTATTGTGCTAGAGAATGACTAAAATATTTTGAGCAATTGGTACTCTGTTAAGTACTTTGAAATTTTTACCACTTTTTCAGGGACACTCTTTGTACTCTGCTGCCCCCTAGTGATTTTTATGCTCACCAGCAATTTACTCCGCAAGTAAAACAACTTGGGAATTTAGAGTACTGTAGTCACTTAACAATAACTTAGTATTAAGTAAAAGAAATGCCTTTTTTTCTTTTCTTAATTTTATTTTTATTTTGTTTTTGTACAGGGGGCAGGGAGGAAGATACTACTGTGAAGCCATATCTCATGGTGTTTTTTTCTTTGAATTAAAAAAGGAATTGTATTTTTGAGGGTCCCTGGGAGGCTCAGTTGTTTGAGTGGCTGCTTTTGGCTCAGGTCATGATCCTGCCATTCTGGGATTGAGCCCTGACTCCCTGCTCAGCAGAGGGTCTGCTTCTCCCTCAGCCCCTCACCCCGCTCATGCTTTGTCAGATAAATAAATAAAATCTTAAAAAAAAAAAAGAAATTGTATTTTTGTTCTTGTGGTTCCTTTGTATTGTATCCTTAGTGCCCTCTTTCTGCCATCTCTATTTTTAAGATAGTATTTATTCACTGTATTTTATTCTTCTTTCTCTTTTCTTTTACCACTAAATATTAGTCAATAATGTCACTGTAGTGTTTTACTTTATAGTCTGGTATGCTTAGAATTCTGCTAGTCTATAATCTCTCATTTGCAGTTAAAAATCCAAAGGCCCAGAAAACCATTTGTTGTCAAACTTGTCTAAATATAGTTGGCAACAAAACCTGACAGGTGTTGATCTGAGATAGTGATAGTCTTTGTACTTACCTTTGTGTAACTATTCCTTTGTTTTACTGCAGCAATATTAATGTGATAGGTTAGAGAATGCTTCTTAAGACCTCACTGGGATGTTTTAAAATGCCCAGTATTTACTTTTTAAAATGTGAAAAATTCTGAATTATGAAACATTTCTGTTGCAATGATTTTTAGGTTAGGAATTGTAGACCTGTACCTGATTTCCTTGGTTTTGACTCCTAGTTATTAGGTATGAAGCAGTCTACCAGCTTATGCTACTTTGTCTTTACTTTTTTGTTTTTATTAGCTGTATAAGTTTTTTTTTTTTAAGATTCTATTTATCTATTTGAGAGAGAGAGAGAGACAGCAAGTGTGGGGAGGATGGGCAGAGGGAGAGGGAAGAAGAGTCTTAAATCAGACTCTATGCTGAGGGCAGAGCCAGATGGGAGGCTCAAACTCAAGACCCTGAGATCATGACCTGAGCTGAAATGTAGAGTTTGATGCTTAACCGACTGTACCACCCAGATGCCCCATTAGTTGTATAATTTTTACATGCTGTGTTCCATCACTGTTAATCTGATATTGTTTTTGTCTTCAAGTTGCAGTTAAATATGTTCATTCAGTATTGCCAGCCTTTCTGGTTCAAGTTTCTCCTGTCATTTAGTTTGT
The DNA here is from genome assembly GCF_010015895.1 of Lontra canadensis. Taxonomy (NCBI): domain Eukaryota; kingdom Metazoa; phylum Chordata; class Mammalia; order Carnivora; family Mustelidae; genus Lontra; species Lontra canadensis. Next base: position 849,457 of record NW_022631044.1, read on the forward strand.
TTGGAGTTCCTTCTCTAGTAGTTGTCTTAATTAGGATTTGTGTGAACAAATTTTTCAATTAATTATATATTCAGAATGGCTGCTCTGTATATAGACTTTATACTCAAAAGAGAGCTTGGTTGAGCTGAAAAATCTTGGATTTTCTTTTCTTGATAATAGAATTCCCCCCTTCATTGGTTCCTTTTTATTTTATTTACTTATTTATTTTAAAAGATTTATTTATTTGACAGAGAGATAGAGCACAATTAGGCAGAGCGGCAGGCAGAGGGAGAGGGAGAAGCAGGCTTTCCACTGAGCAGAAAGCCTGATGCGGGGCTCGATCCCAGGACCCTGGGATCATGACCTGAGCCAAAGGCAGAGGCTTTAACCCACTGAGCCACCCAGGGGCCCCTTTATTTATTTATTTTTTTAAAGATTTTTATTTATGTATTTGACAGAGAGCGAGAGATCACAAGTAGGCAGAGGCAGGCAGAGAGAGGGGGAAGAAGGCTCCCCGCTGAGCAGAGAGCCCTATGCAGGGCTCGATCCAGGACCCCGAGATCATGACCTGAGCCAAAGGTGCAGAGGATTAACCCACTGAGCCACCCAGGCACCCCCATTGGTTCCTTTTTAATCATTAGGAATTACTCTAAGGATCACAGCATGCATCTTTGACTCATAGAGTGTAATATAAATTATTACTTTGATTACTTCCTTGACACTCCAGTGTTACTTCCTTGACACTTGACACTTCCTTGACACTTAGAACACTTTGTTTTCATTATTCTCTCCTACCTCTTAAGCTATTGCTGTCATGGATTTGATTTTACGTGTCATTTAGTGCCCATAAGACATTATCCTTATTATTGTGTAGAGTCAGCATTCATTACTGTTTACCCTTTTTGGTTGATTTTCATTTCTTCCACCATTTTGTGCTTCATTCTGAGATTACTTTGTTTTTGCATGGAGAACTCTCTTTAACATTTCTTTTAGCTCAAGCTTCCTAGTGACATTTTTCCTGTTTTTGCTTGTTTGTATGAAAAGTTTGTATGAAAAAGTTAAAAATTACCTTAATTCTTTTGAAATTGTGGTAAAACATATGTAACATAAAATTTCTCATTTTAACCATTTTCAAATGTACAGTTCAATGGCATTCATTGTTGTACACCCATCACCATCATCCCTCTCCCCAACTTTCCTAATGTTCCCAAACTGTACACATTAAACAATGACTCCCCAGTCCTCCCTCACCCCTGCCCCTGGCAGCCACCAGTCTCCTTTCTGTCTCTATGAATCTGACTATTCTGGGTACTTCCTACAAGTGGAATCATACAGTATTTGTTCTTTTGTGGCTGGTTTATTTCATATAGCGTAATGTCTTTAGGGTTCATCCATGTTGTAATATATGCCAGAATTTCTTTCCTTTTTAAGGCTGAATAACATTTTATCATATGTGTACCTCATTTTGTTTATCCAGTCATCTGTGGGTGAAGTCTTGGGTTGCGTCTTCCTTTTGGCTCCTGTGAATAATGCCACTATGAACATAGCTGTAGAAATAATTCTTTGAGTCCCAGCTTTCAGTTGTATACATACCCACAAATGGAGTTGTTGGATCACATGGTAATTTCATTTTTGGTTTTTTGAGGAACTGCCAAGGTATCATTCGATTGTTGTTTGACAAATTTTTTTTTTCTGTTTAAAAGTCAGCTCTTAATATTATTGTTGTTTAATATTTTCTCCTTTGTTTTTGGTTTTCTGCAGTCTTACTATGATGTGTTTAGGTATAGTTTTCTTTGTATTCATCATGCTTGGGGTGTGTAGGGCTTGAAACAATGGAGTGACGTCTTTCATTAGTTTTGTGAAATAGTGGACTAGGGTATCTTTAGATATTGTTTCTGCCCTGTTACAGAAAGGTGAAACTCCTTTCATGGGAGTCACAAATTCAGAAGTAATATCACTAAGATGTTATTTGCTTCTTTTACTCACATTTCTGCAGAAAATATAGTATCCCAGAGGCTACATGATATATGAAGATAACATTGTTTTAATGGCTGATATTGTGATACTGTTTATATATTCTTATGGTTAAATTCTTTTTTCATTTTAGGGTGCCTGTGTGGCTCAGTTGGTTAAGCATCAGACTTTGGCTCAGGTCATGATCTCAGGGTCCTTGGATAGAGCTCCCAGTCGGACTCCATGCTCAGCAGGAATCTGCTTGTCTTCTCTCCCTTCCCCCACTCATGCTGTCTATGTCTCTCTCTCTCTCACAAATAAAATGTGTAAAAAAAGTCTTTTTTAGTTGTAATTTTTTTCCATTTTATTTCTTTTTAGTGTTCCAAAATTCATTGTTTATGCACCACACCGAGTGCTCCATGCAATACTTGCCTTCCACAATACCCACCACCAGGCTCCCCCCCCACCCCCCGCCAAAACCCTTATTTTAGCTTGTTTCTCAGAGTCCACAGTCTCTCATGGTTTGCCTCCCCCAATTTTTTAAAAAAAGATTTTATTTATTTATTTGACAGAGAAAGCACGAGTAAGCAGAGCAGCAGGCACAGGGAGAGAGAGAAGCATGCCCTCTGCTGAGCAGGGAGCCTGATACGGGGCTCAATCCCAGGACCCTGGAATCATGACCTGAGACGAAGGCAGCTGCCTAACCAACTGAGCCACCCAGGTGGCCCAGTTTTAATTTTTAATGTGACTAATGTTGATGAATATAACCATATATACAAAAGTTTTGGGGCCCTCAGTATTTTTTAAAGTATGAAAATATCCTTAGGTGAAAAAGTTTGAGAACTTCTGGGGTGGGCCTTTTGACTGAGTGCCATATGCGTGTTTCTTACAGTGTTCTGTGTTTTGCATCCTTTTATTTTCCTTTTCCTGCTTCAATCTGGAAATTTTCTTTCCTTTTTTCTGAGTTTTAAATTTTTTATTTTTTAAGGATTTTATATATTTGACCAAGACATAGCGAGAGAGGGAACGCAAGCTGTGGGAGTGGGAGAGGGAGAAGCAGGCCTCCTGCCGAGCAGGGAGCCTGAGGCATGGCTCCATCCCAGGACCCTGGGATCATGACCTGAGCCTAAGGCAGACACTTAATGACTGAGCTACCCAGGTGCCCCCAATCTGGAGATTTTCTATTGATTTGTCTTCATTTATCCTCTCTTGCTGATAAACCTCCTATGCAGTTCTTAATTTTAAAAATCATAGTTTTTCCTTCTGAAAATTTTCCCTCAATTTTTAAATAATATAGATTTTAAGGCTCTGGTGAAATTTTCTATCTTAATCAATTTTGTTAATCTTTTCTCTTTTTTTCTTATTATTAATCATAACCATTTTAAAATCCTTTCATGATAATGTCAATATCTGGGTCATCAATGGATCTTGACTTTCAGTTATGTGATCCTCTCTTTTGGCATGCCTGGTGATTTTGGATGGAATGGGGATAAAAAAATTTTGGAGGTTCTGGATAACCTTTTCTTCTCTAAGAAGAGGTTTACTCCTCCTCCCTCTTTGTTTGTAAGGCAGATAGAGTGGCAGTGATCTTCCTAGTCCAGTCAGAGCTTGTTAAATCCAGGGTTGGGCTTTGGTAAGGCTGTGGCTATCTCTCGTTCAGTACTGCCTTGGGATATCACATCACAGAGAGCCTTGGGGTGGTGATTAGGGCCCCCTCTTTCAGGTGGATAAAGATCTAATCTTTATTTCCTCCATACCTCAAAACTACCTAACGCCCTGTCCTGTGTTTTTTTGTTGTCTTAGCCTTTTGCCCCGTGTAGCTTAAGAATTCAGCAAGTATGCTCAGGGAAGCACTGTTGTTTTCTTCCCATTTTTCCTCTCCAGGATCTTTATCTCTTAAGTCTCTAATTTATGTCACTTCAGCTCTACAAAAACTGTTGAAAACTGATTTCTGTACCTCTTAGTCATGGCCTTCTGCTCAGTTTTTTCACTGGAAACTTAGCTTCTTTACTTGTGCACAGATTTAGCAAATGCCTTGAGGGGGAAAAAGTGACTAGAGAATGTTGGCTCAGCTCTTCTTAATTTTCCCCTGGTTTCCCAGCATTTTGTTCCTTTAATTTCTGATTACCTTAGTGTCTAAGTATATTGAGAAGAGAGGGAGAGAAGTCATATGGAATGAGGTGAGTTTGTTCTGATTATAGCAGAAAGTAGATGATACATAAAACTGAAAAAAAAGAAAGCAGCAGTATTATCATAGTTTTTACAGATATGGGCTTACTCCAGAAAATTAAAACCAGAAACATTTAGGACCGTTTAAAGTGTTGTTTTTTTTTTTCCCCTGGAAAATTAGAGTAGAAATCCAAGAAGCTTAAAGATCTTTAAGCAGGATAAACATAAGCAACAAAACTACACCAAAGCACTTCACAAAGGAATGACAACAATAGCTGAAAAGATGGGAAGGGGGAAAGTTGAGGTATACTCAGTTAAAAAGAAAGCAGGAAAAGAGGAAACCAATATATTAATATAATTACCTATTTGACTTATATCTATTATCTTGCTATTTATTTTTCATTTACCTCATTTTTTGGTCCCCCTTTTCTCTTTCCTTACTTTCTTCAACTGAATGAGATTAACCAAATGTATTTTAGGATTCTGGTGTACTGCATTATTGGCTTATTAGGTATACCTTTTTATTTATTTATTTAAGTGTTTGCTATAGGGGTTACAATATGCATCTTTAACATCATCACAGTTGCCATGGCTTGAATATTTTGTGTCCCTTTAATATTCATATGTTAATATTCCTAACCCTCAGTGTGATGGTGTTAGGAGGTAGAGCCTTTGGGAGGTGGTTAGATCAGGAAGATGGAGCCCTCATGAATGGGATTTGTGCCCCTGTAAGAAGAGACATGAGAGCTTAGTCTTTCTCTCTGCTCTCTGCAGTGTGAGGATACAATGAGAAGATGGCTGTCTGGCAAACCAGGAAGCGAACCCTTACCCAGCCCTGGATTTGCCAGTGTCTTGATCTTGGGCTTCTTAGTTTCCTGAACCGTGAAAAAGAAATGTTTAAACCATTCAGTCCATGGGTGCCTGGGTGGCTCAGTTGGTTTAGTGGCTGACTTTGGCTCCGGTCATGATTCTGGAGTCCCAGGATCAAGTTCCGCATCTGGCTCCCTGCTGATCAGGGAGTCTGCTTCTCCCTCTGACTCTCTCCCGTCTTGTGCTCTCTCCCTCCCTCTCATTCTCTCTCTCTCTCTCAAATAAATAAATAAAATCTTAAAAAAAATAGCCATCCAGTTCATGATAATTTGTTATAGCAGCCTAATTTGATTAGCCAACAGCCTACCTTCAAATGATATCTTGCCTATTCATGTGTAACATAAGATCCTTTCAACAGTATATTTTCATTTACCCCAATGACCTTGAGTTACTGCTAACATATATTTTACTTCTATATATGTTACAAATTCTACAATTCATTGCTAATTATTTTTGGTTTAAATATTGTTATAGTTAAAGAAAGTTAAAAATGATAAAAATTTTTATTCTTGTGCTCTTTGTTCCTTTGTGTGGATCCATATTTTGATCTGATTTCATTTTCTTTTTGCTTCAAGAGCTTCCTTTAATATTTCTTATAGTGCCAGTCTGCTGGCAATATATTCTCTCAGATTTTGTCTAAAAAAAAAAATCTTTATTTGTCCTTAGATTTTGAAGAATATGTTTGCTGCATGAGAAGTCAAGGTCTACAGTTTCTCCTTTGGCGCTTTAAGAATATCTCTCCACTGTCTGCTTGCTTACATAATTTGGATGACAAGTCTGCAGTAATTTTATTTTGTTTCTTTGTGTGTAATGTGCCCTGTTTTCCTCCTCTGTTTGCTTTTAAGGCTTCTTTTCCCTCCTTTATTACTGATTTTCAGCAACTCCAAGAATCTTTTTCTGACTAGTTTATTTTGACACTGAACATTATTTTACATTATTAAAATGCAAAGTCTACAGATTTAAATGTGCAGATTTAATGATTACATTAATTTCTGTACAGGTTTATAATTGCCTTTGTGTTTCCTTCTGTCTTTCCTTACTAATTACAGTATGAGTTCCCTCAAGGGTAAACATTCTTATCTTTTTCTTTTTAGTAAATTCTCAGTAAATATTTATTAAACGAACCTATGATGGAAAAATGTCTAACCTACATAATGTAGCATTGGTTTCTATTTAACTTGCTATGGTAATTTTATTCTATTATTTAATAGTCAAGTTTCTTCTGTCCTTTAGAAGTTTATTTCTTTCAGTTTAGTGTTTCTTGAACATTGAAAAAAATTGTCCACATTTTTCCTTATGAAATAAATAATGAAGTTACTCTGTAGATTGGAGACGTAGAATGTAATAGTAATATTCATAACTTTGGGGGAGTAAGCCAAACGTAACTCTGTATTGGTGAGCAGTTTTTGTTTTTCTTAGTGATGTTGGGGCCATATTGGATCCTTATTTTGTTGACTTCAGAGTTAACCTGTATAGGATAGCAGATTCTTTAAGAAATTATAAGATCCAGACCAGATTGATTGGTAACAGATAATTGATAATAGATGAATGGTGAAAATATGCACTAGACCTCAGGGAAATGGCTAACAAATTTTAATTTGTTAGGCAATTTACTTTCCCCACAGTTACTCATTATAATTCGTTAATTCCTTTTATTGAACCAATCTTGTAGTTTTAGTAACCTCTCTTTTCAGAAACATATTTCTTAACACGTTAAGCTAGTCTTTCCCCAACCTTTATTTTATGCTTTGAGTTTTGCTATCACTCATTCTGTTAAATTTTAATTTGACTGTTTTAGGGCCATTTTTCCAAATGAATCTACGTAGATCAAGGTTCTTTCAGATTTTATTTTTATCTTTTAGGGTATTAAAAATCATTGTAATATCATTTATGTAGTTGGGCATATATTTGATTGCATGGTTTAGGTATAAAGTATAATTATTAACTGGAATAGACACTAAGATTACTTAATGTAGAGACAGTTAATGACAAGTGAGATCTTAATCAAAGACCATGACCATCACCAAACTAACCCTGTTTTGGAACACAGAAGGCCATGTGGCAAGGCTAATTGTGATATGCCAGGGCATTGTTTTGGAAGTCTGAACCAGATCATTGATTCTGGATGCTAACATTTGAAAATGATTTCTTGATAGAGAATATGTGACCTTGGAATTATGAATTCTCTTAGAATTTCTTTTCAAGGGAAGATGCATGAGAGGGAGGGTAAACAAAATATTTTGTTTATAATTTGCTGTAAAGATGATTTATTACAGTTTAATATTAAACAGCTCAGAGGGCCTAAAATTTATCTCACTTGGTGTTCTAATTGGTGTTTCTCTCTGACACATGGTGTGAATCAACTGTCCTTCCAACTTGAAAGAGCAGAGAGCTCTCTGACGCAACTCCTTTGTTCTGGGGAATTGTTTCCACTGTGCCTTCAAAAGGGAGGGACATTAAAAGCTTTGGCTCATGACAAGTGTTCTCCAAGTTGGACGCAGTTGGGGGGCTGAATGTGGGCTAAAGGAAGTGGTGTTGGGTACTTCTTCTATAACCTGGACTTTTTTTTTTTTAAGACCGGACATTAACTTTTTCAAGCTTTCTACCTGACTCTCTGTGATTAATGGTCTCTTGTTCCCCCTTAACATGGAACCAGATAATCTCACAGTTTTATATGTTGGTGTTTTCTAGGGATCTCCTGTCTTAGCTCTTAGAGTTGCTTCGGTTTCTGCCCTTCTCCATAGCAGTTTTCTTTTGTGAAAATATTTATGTACCCATATAACAAAGGGAAACATGGAAATGGAAGGTGGAATGACAAAATCATTATCTCGAAAGATCTCAGAAGACTGGAAAAGTAGACTATAATTGTAATAGGCAGTAAATTGTAGGTTTAGGATATCAGCTGAGTGAGGATAGCAATATATATAAGTAAATTGAAAGATTTTATGTGACTTTGAGCTCAATATGTGGCATGGTATAACTGCCCAAACTGTTAAAGCATTATTGTTAGACTATTTTAATAGAAGGTGAGTAAAAAAGTTAAAGAAGAGGTGTCTTTTTTTTTTCTTAGCTTGACCATGCTTGATTTTAAAATTGCTCATATTTATAGCATGCTTTCTGTGTGCCAGTCTTTGTTTTGGATGCTTTACTTCTATTATGCCATTTAATCTTCACACAACTGTGTGAAGTGGATTGCTATTATTATTTGCATTTTACAGATGTGAAAGCTTAAATATAGAAAAGTTTAATAACTGCCCAGGGTCACACAATTAAATAGGTAGCAGAACCAAACTTGAATCCAGGAAGTCTTGGCTTTGAAGCCTATGCTCTTGACCATTGTCCCACACTGCCTGTTTTATTACACTTTAAGAAGAATGTTGACTATTGGAATGTGTCCAGACGGTAAAAACCTGAATTGAAAGGCTGTTTATATGTGGAATAGTTGAATAATTTGAGATTGCTTAGTCTGGAGAAGGGAAGGGAGGGATCAAGGCCTTCTTCTCAGTGGTCCTTTGAGGGCAAAAATAAGATAGATGGTGAAAATTATAGGAAGGCAGATTTTATTTTTGAATAAGAACTTTGCAACAGCCATTGAAATGGGAACGTTGCCTCATAATGAACTTTCTTTTACCACAGATGTTTCAGCAAAAGCTGGAGAAGTATGTGATTAAGATATCTAGAAAAAAATTGAACTCGTGTCTGTGAATTTATATTGGATCATCTCTGAAATTCCCTTTTTCTGAACATTTTTATTTTAAAGATCTTTAAAATGGGGTAGACTGTAATGTCCTTAAACAAATTCTTTTATGAAAAAAGCACACAGCATTGATCTCTAACAGAAACTTAGTAATAGATCAGAGGTTCCATAATAACCATTGAGGCTCCCCTATTCCCCTCCCATTTGAAGGCCATGAAAGAACATTAATTGGCTGGCCTCACGGTTGAAATAGAAGGGCTCTAGGAAACTGCTACATCAATTTTCTTTCTTTCTTTTTAAAAAAGATTTTATTTATTTATTTAATAGAGTGGGGTTAGTGGGAGGGAGAGGATAGCAGAGGGAGAGGCAGATTCCCCTCTGAGCAAGGAGCTTGATGCTGGGCTTGATCCTAGGACCCCGGGATCATGATCTGAGCCGAAGGCAGACACTTAACTGACTGAGCCACAAAGGAGCTCCATGCATCAATTTTCAAATTGAGAATTTCAGGGGATCATATATAGGGATCATATATATTTATGTTTAAAATACATTTGGAGATTCTGATCATAAGGAGAGAAGGTCAGAATATAGAAAAGCTACTGAATTTTAAAAATTCTGACCAGCGGTGATTCCTTCTTAGGTTTGTAGGGGATAGACTGTGAGAAGAAATTCTCATTCTATTTTTTTTTTTTACATGTATTTGATTTTTGGATAATTATTAAACATTAAACCCCAGCTTACCCTGAAGTGATTGTTTTTATTTGGTTTTTATTTCAGTTAACATTTTATTGAACGTCTATCTATAATGAACTAGGTGCTATTGTAGACTTTTAAAGATACATTTCCTTTCTTTCAATGATAAAAGCAATACATGTTTATTTAAAGAAAATTTGAAGTTATAGAAAAGTAGAAAGAAAAAAGTCACAATTGCATTATCCACACTTTGCCATTTGTATTATTTTAGTGTGTTTATGTTTCACCTCCCCCCTGCTCTCATCCTCTGTCTCATCTTCCTCTTTTTCCCTCTCATCCTTTTCCTTTAATCTTATCCTTGATGTAAATGTGGCTGCCTGGGGAAGGTGAGTGTTTCTGTGTATGGGCAGTGTCAGAAAGTTTGCTTCTTGTGTGAAATAACAGTAAGGCTTACTCCGGTAGGGTTATCTTTGAGAGTAAGTGAATTAGTTATGCAGAATGTTCAACAGAGAGCTTGGATAGATCTTTAAAATGCTTATTTTTACTATTATAGTTTTGAGCTGGATTTATCCTTTTAATGTATGGGTGATATTAGTATAGTAAGATTTTCTAGATTCCATTGCTGGGTGGTTGAATGATTGGCCCCAAATTTCCTTGCTTTTCTTCTGAGTTGGTACTATAAGTAACTTTCCCCTGATGTTCTTGAGCCATCATTACAAACTCAGACATACACCTCAGACGTATTTCAGAACCATGATCAGGTATAAATTGTCTTAGCCGCCCTACATGATATGTGGTGGGATTTCTCTGTATACCCCTATGATAATCGTTTAATAGAACACTTAATCCAGGTTGAAATGATGAAAAATGGCTAAATAACAGGACATTTAGCATTGTCCTTTGTTCGGGTCCCTATGACTGTACATTACAGTGTCTAATCTTGGTATGAGATCGAGGTTTATTATTATGATACAGAGTTCGTGACTACTTTTATGTTTTCCAAAGTACAAATCTTTAACAGACTGTACCCCACTCTCTCCCTTTAAAAAAAAAAAAGACTTTGCCAACAAATTTTTTCTCTCCTTTGAGAGTTCAGTTGGTAATTTGGAGCATATAGCCATGATGTTTGGGAGTTATCTAACTGTTTCCATTGTTGTAGCCTGATTGTCCATGGTTTAATCATCAGCAGTTAAGAAGAAAAGCAAAAAATGGCTCCAGGCTGCACAGTACCATAAAAAATTTTCACCTGGAAGCAATTTTTTCTAAAAGCCCTTAGGGATGCTGTCACCCTCCCCCTTCTGCTGGCAACAAGGGCCAGAAACACCAGTTCCCTTCAGAGTCTTGTTGCTGTTTAATCATCTTTCTCCTAGCTTCCAGAGAAGGTTAGAGGAGAGCTGGGGAAATAACAAATTATTCCCAGACACTTCTACAGTAGATTTCCTTGAGCTAAGTTCTCTCTTTTCTTCCTCCAGTTCCTTCTTTTCCTCTTTTGCATTTTATTTTATTTTATTTTATTTTTTTTAAAAGATTTTATTTATTTATTTGACAGATAGAGATAACAAGTAGGCAGAGAGGCAGGCAGAGAGAGAGAGAGGAGGAAGCAGGCTCCCCGCCGAGCAGAGAGCCCGGTATGGGGCTCGATCCCAGGACTCTGGGATCATGACCTGAGCCGAAGGCAGAGGCTTTAACCCACTGAGCCACCCAGGCGCCCCTCCTCTTTTGCATTTTAACTGAAGGTCCAAGTTATTGCGCTGCTAGAACTTGAATTTACTTTTCGAGTAAGAATGTTTACTTTTTATTCTAGTGCTTGTCTTTGGAGAAAGCTTAAATGTTGAAACATTTTTCAGGCACTGCTTTAGACCCTTTGTCACTTCATAGTGGGTTCTCCCTGGGGGTGCAGGTGTTGTTCCAGGGGTAAATCCTCAAGGAACACAAGGTCCTGTAGGGAAGATAAACATGTAAATAAGTCATTATGATGTAGAGTGTTTGGCATTGGGGTACCCTCTCAAAAATATGAACAAATAGACATCTCAAAACCGAAGAGTATTGACTCAGCTTTCCATCTGCGAATGCCCTTAGTGGTGGTGCCCATTCATTTCTAGAACAATATGAGGCATTTGTTGAAGAACTTGAAGGCAAAGCAGGATGATAGTACCTCTGGTGAAATTTACCTCACACCACACATAGTTTCATAGATTCAGGACCAGTTTACATCGACACGGTGTCAAAATGAGGGCAAGATGGTCAGTGTGGGTGCTGTGGCTGTTAAGGTTTACTGCTTATCCTGTATCGATTGTTGACCAGGGACAGTGCTGGGTGCTTCAACAGATTTTGCTTCTTCATTTTTAAAAATAGATTTTTAAGTGTTTTCCTTGATAAACTGGACTGTTACAGGCTGCAGTGGATTTTTAGAATAGTTGAAATTGGCTTCTTGCGGGAAAAGATGCCTAATGCCAGCCTATCAGTAAGTAGGAGAAAAGTAAAATCTACAGGATGCATCTTCAAAGAATGAACTCCCAGTGCTCACTGTCAGGAGGCATTGACCCCAAAGCTTAAATTCTCTCAGGTTTTACCAAAAGTTTCTTAGGTTCTACTTACTTGGTAAGGAAGGAAGCTTCTATACCAGGTCATGGGAGTTGTAGTTAGGAGGGAGGTTTTACAGAAGTGAATTTTGAGCGAGTCTTGAAGGATGCTTGCCAGCTAAAATGATAGTAAGAAGATTGTGGGCAGAGAGAGTACTGAGTACACTCAGGGAACTTCAAGTGGAGTTGTAGAGAGAATGCGGAGGGTGTTCAGAGAAGTCTGCACATGGAGAGGGCCTATGTATTATGTTGGGGACTTTGACTTGATCCTGAGGCAGGACTTAATTCTAAAAGGGGGAGTGTGTGTGTGTTTCATGATCATATTTCATTTTATTTCTTTTTTATTTTATTTTACTCTTTTAGATGTGGGGAGGGGCAGAGGGAGAGAGAATCTTAATCATGCTTCACGCCCAGCACGGAGCCTGACATGGGGCTCGATCTCGCAAGCCCGAGGTTATGACCTGAGTAGAAATCAAGTGTCTGATGCTTAACCAACTGAGCCACCCCGCGATCATACTTCATTAAAGAAGATTACTGTGAAAGAAGTATCAAACAAGGATTGTTAGGGAAATATGGAGGGGGATGAAACAGATATTAAGAGAGATAAGACATGAGCCAGGGCAGTGGCAGGGGAGGATAGGGAGGAAGAACAACATGGAAGAGAGGTTGTGAATCAGAATTAGTTGGTCTTGGTGATTGATGAGCTGGAGAGAGGTGTGAGGTGGAGTGAGGAGTCAAGGTTAACTTACATATTTCTAACTTGGGTGACTGGATGGGTGTTGGTACTTTCAACTGAGGTGGTGAATATAGGAGAGATTTGGAGGCTTGGGTGGTAGGCTAATGATTTCAGCTTTTGACATGCACAGTTTTGAGATGTTTTTGAGAATGAATGGTGGTTGGATATTTGGGCTTATAGGATTTGACAGGATATGCCCTAGCATTACTGATTTGGGAGCCAAAGATGGTTAATTAATAGTAAAAATGGAAGTATTTGTGACACTTCTGAGCATGTATACATGAGAGTGAGAGGAGATGAAGGCCAAACAAGCGTTGAGAGCCAGAAGGAAGGAGAATTGGTGGAGACCGAGAAGGGGAATGTCTTGGAAGCCCTGGGAATAGATACTTCAGGAGAGGACATGGTCAGTGGTGGCACATATAAAAGAGGAGTCAAGTAAATGATGAGCTGACGAGTGAATATTTGATTTGACTGTTAGGCTTTTATTTTTTAAAGATTTTAGTTATGTATTTGAGAGAGAGATAGCATGAGCGCACAAGCAGGAGGGAGGGGCAGTGGGAGAGGGAGAAGCAGATTCCCTGTTGAGCAGGGAGTATGATGTGGGCCTTGATCCTAGGACCCCAAGATCATGACCTGAGCCAAAGGCAGATGCTTAACTGACTGTGCCACCCAGGCACTCCTAAAATAAATTCTTAATTTCAGATCTCTCAGGCCACAATGGTAGTATTAATAGTACGAGTTTGGGCTTCCCTTCTTTGAAAAGGCCATCTTGTGGTTTCATATTATCATGAGAGATTTCCCCCTTTCCCTACCCAAGGTCGAGTCCCAGACAGGTAGGTTTCCTTTTGGCCTCCCTTTATGAAACTACTGATTCCTTTAATTTTTATGGGTAAGAGTTTTACTACCTTTCTTTCAGTAAGGGTATAGCCTGTGGGTATCTTGGCTTTTTTCATTTGGAGGCCTCTGATTGGGTTTTTCACCTTTTGTGGGTTTCTTTTTCTGTATATGGCTATCAAATAGAAGCATTAGGTTATAGGGGATTGGTAGAATCTGGATTCCTGTTCCAGTTTTGCTTTAGCCTCTGGAAATTTTTCTCGTTTTACCTTTTCCTTAGCCATTCACTAAAAAAGATTTAGAAACTTAATCCCAGCAGTTTTGGGAGTTTAGGAGTAGAAAGTTTTTTCTTCCAATCTTCCATATTGTTCGTGGAACTTGATCTTATTTTCCCTACTTTGTTCTCTATTCCTTTTTAGGATGGAAACTATTCTGATACTGTTTATCCACCCTTCTTCAGGGTCTTAAATTGCTTATAGATTTATAGAGCTTTAAACTGTGGTCACTTTGGCTGTGGGGTGTCAGTAAACAAGCCCCGGCACGTGAAATTGGACCAGGAATTGAATGTGATGTTGGAAAGTCTGCTTCTTTCTCAGAAAATCAGAAAGGTGTTGTGTATGTGTGTGTGTGTTTTGTGCATATGGGTGTACATCACACACATATATATCGCATACACACTCTGTAATGTGCATACACATGTAAATGTATATTATACACAACATACACATCTACAAATGACGTCTGTAACATTATTTATAGTTTGATTTAGTGATTTTGGGAAAGTTGGTTGGTCTGCTTTTGTTAGGCCTACTTTAAATCTATATGCCTAAAGAGCCTGGGACTATTTCGGTGTTCCCAACAGCCTGCTTCTATTTGGTTTGTTCCTCTGTATTAATAGCTTCATGATCTCTGTCATTGGACTCATAATATTAAATGTGGAATTTCTTCAATTAATACATGCCTTCAGTTACTTAGGGTGATTAATTGTTCTAATAGTGTGACATTATCATGAGGTAGCCATTATGGTCTCTGTATCTTTAATTTGGAGTTTCCTTGCTTTCATTAGTTTATTTTCTTTCTTTCTTTCTTTCTTTTTTTTTTTTTAAAGATCACAAGTAGGCAGAGAGGCTGGCAGAGAGAGAGGGAGGAAGCAGGCTCTCTGCTGAGCAGAGAGCCTGATGTGGGGCTCGATCCCAGGGCCCTGGGATCATGACCTGAGCCGAAGGCAGAGGCTTACCCTCTGAGCCACCCAGGTGCCCTCACTAGTTTATTTTCTAAGACTGTTGTTGATTTGACTGATGTTTTGGGACAAGTTCCCCTTCTCCACTTTCCTGTGCTGTTTAGACAATACCTGGTTTTTAGTAGGCTCTTTGGCTAGCTGCCAGTTGAAACTTCTCCACCCTGTTTTTAATCCCTCTGAAAATAGCCATCATAGAAGTGTGGGGTTCCCTTTCTGCCTTGAGGGAGATCTCCATCACAACTTACTTTTGGTTGCACAGGTTATTTTGGTGAAGCCAGTTGTAAGCCTTGGTATCGGCAGGATGAAAGAAGGATTTGAATGTATTTGAGCTCCCGTGGCAGCACAGGAACACTTGGGTATGGTCTTCAGCTTAGACCTCCTTAACTAGCATATGCTTCCGCTGTCCTTGATGATGATGATGTACAGCGATCTACTTTCACCTTTACCGACTCTGAGCGTCCAAACTCCCATAGTAAGGCCTGAATTAAAGTGATAGATAAACTGAAGTAAGACGACGAAGGGATCTTAAACTCCGCTTGACCTTCTGCAGTTTCTCTTTCAACATCATGCTCAAATCTGTTTTTCCACTTTATTTTTAACTTTTGGAATAAACAGAAATACTAATGATGCTTTTATGGAACTTAATGAGGAGAAGAAAATGTTTCAGGACTAAAACCATGACAGAAGTTAAGAAAAATATATATGAGAAAGAAAAGACCAGAATAAACTCTGGATTTTTTTTCTTGGATTAATCAAAAACAAAAAGAAAAAATGTTCAGTCTTTGTGTCATGAAGTTCTCCTTAGTTCTAAAAACATCTCAACAGCTAAACGTTGTTGGAGATGATATGCTTTGCATCTGTCTTTGAGACAATCAGAAATCCACATCTACCTTTCCTTCTCTTTCCCCATCTTCATCATACTTGAAGGGTCTCCTCTGTGCCAGGCTCTGTGCTAGGAGCTGAAGACAAAATGGGCAAGACACAGTCTCTGCCCATAAGGATATTAATGTTCTAGTGAGGAGAAATTGACAAGTGAGTGGGCAATCAAAATACAGGTTTTTGGGATGCCTGGGTGGGTCATTCGGTTGAGCGTCTGCCTTTGGCTCAGGTCATGATCCCAGGGTCCTGGGATCGAGTCCCACATTGGGCTTCTTGGTCAGTGGCGAGTCTGCTTCTCTTTCTGCCTGCCACTCACCTACCTGCTTGTGCTCTCTCTCTCTCTCTCTCATTGTGACAAATAAATAATCTAGAAAACAACAACAAAGGCAACAACAGAATAGTTTCTTTGTGAATTCTGTGATGGTGTTAAAAGCAAAAGAGGAACACATAACAGAGTCTATGTAGCTAGTGTAGTTTTCCTAGAAAAAGTAAAGTGCAAACTGAGATTTGAAGAATGGGAGTTAACTCTTGGAAGAAAATGGGGAGGAGCACTCTAGCAGTCTAGCAGTCCTGGGAACAGGATTCCTTAGCACTGTGTAGACTTTGATTTGCTGTTGGCTTTTCTCTGATTTGTCTGCTGCCTTTGAAGACTGAACAACACTATGCTTTTAGGATACTTTCCTTTCCAAGTAGCAGAATATTGACGGAAAGTGGAAATAGGAAACTTCCTAAAAATTGGAAATTTCCCTCAAAATAGGAAATTTATTAACTCACATACTATGGGACTGCTTGAGCATTGGTTCATCATCAAGGACCCACGTGTTTTCCATCTTTCCCCCTTGTCACCCTCAGATTGTGGGCAGTATCTCCTCTCACCTTGGAATGGTTGCTGCCTCCCCAAGCATTGTATAGGAAAGTGTGAAGTAGGAAAACAGTTTCTTTTTCTTCGTCCTTCAGGAAAGAAAACCTCTTCTTGGATCTTCACTTCAAGGCTTCTTCTTACTTTGCATTGGTGAAAGTTGCGTCACCTGTTAGCTGGTCACTGGCATGGGGGGTGGAATAACCATGACTGGCTGGGCAACTGACTCATCCTGAAGTAGAAGTGTGTGTGTGTGTGTGTGTGTGTGTGTGTGTGTGTGTGTGTGTGTGTCTTTTTTTTTTTTAAAACCACTTAAGCTTTGTATCTGATAATAGCTTTTCCTAATTGTGTTTTCTTTGGGAGTGAGGTCCAGATGTATTAGTAACAAGCAATGTAATTTTGACTATGGCATTTTAGCTTTCCGTGGCCTCAGTTTCCTCCATTTTACAACGAGAGCTTTGTTTTCCATCTCCAAGACCTCTTCCAACTCTAACATCTGAGGGGTTCATGGGACCTTTTTGCTTTCTTTGCTAGAAAAGGAGACTGACCGATGTACCACAGAGGACACTTTCTAGCTGTATGAATTTGTCAAGTTGCTTCATCTTCTTGGGTTTCAGGTTCCTCATTTATAAAATGGGAATATTGTCTAATTTATAAGGTTCATAGGATTTAAATGAGATAACATATGCTTATAACATTATTTTTCTCTTTGGACAAACAGATTTGAGCTGATGTAGGCTGTAGCAAATGATATAGTCCTGTAATGATTCATTACCGGGGAGTGATAAATAGTTGTTGAATAGAATTCCTGAAGTACCATTTTAGAAGCTGAAATCTCTCTTTTAAAATGCCCATGAAATCTAGGTGGGATGTGTGAAAGTATGCATCAGAGAGCCACTAGAGTAAAACATGTTGCTTTTTGTAGAACCCTCTGTGTGTGTGTGCATGGGTGCATGTTTTTGTTTGGTTGTTTTTTGTGTTTTGTGTTTTGTGTGTGTGTGAAATTAGACTCTACAAGGAAGCATTTATGTGATTGACTCAAAATTTAGGCTATAAAAACTTGTTCATTCTCAAGCATTTCTTCTTGTTTACCTTTTACCAGGTACTAGAATATTCTTTGGATTATGACAAATAATGAAACCAGTGGTACAATTTGTTTATTTCATAGACAGCCTTATTTACCTGTGGCAAAGATTATGTTGAAAGCGTAGAGTTTTCCTCTAAATCCTGCTCTATGTTAGAGGGGTGCCTGGGTGGCTTAGTCAGTTAGGTGTCTGACTCTTGATATTGGTTCAGGTTATGATCTCAGGGTTGTGGGATCCAGCCCTGTATCAGGTTCCTTGTCCAGCATGGAGTCTACTTGTCCTTCTCCCTCTGTCCCCACTCCCCTACTGGTGTGTGTACCCTCTCTCTCAAATAAATAAAATAAAAAAAAATCCTGCCTTATATCACATATGGAAGATTATTAGGGTGCTTTATATAAAGTATCATTTAATAACTACTTATAAGTTTTTGGTCAGGAGATATTACAGACTATAAGTTTTAGATCTTTAAGCAGTTCCTCTTGGCCACATCAAGTTGGAGTTTCAAGGGATGTTAGAAATGGTCATCACTAGATGGCAGTCTTTCTCTAGTTTAAGTCGTTTATTCCAGGTTTGGGGGCGGGGTGGGGAAGCTAGTCTTTGTTCAAGTGCAAAGTCGACAACGAATCTTAGGTTAACTTCTATAGGTCTATAACCTTTCCGGAATTTAAAATAAAGAATTTTATTTTTAATATTCTCTATCTAATAGATATGTTGGTTAGCACTAAGTGTGAGATACACTTGAAATGCTGGTAGAAATTGGGCTGTTAAGTAGTGATCTATAGCTGCCTTTACCTATGCTGGGCAATTTGAAAAAAAAAAAAAACAAAAAACTTTTAAATCAGTGACTTTTTTTAACTTCTTCGATAACCAGATGAAAACTATGGATCAGTTTCCCTTACAATTACATATATGTACTTCTCCCTATATATACATTAAATCTGGAAATTGTGGATTTCTTGATATGTAACCCTGAAAAACAAGTTTGTTACATATAGTCCCAATACCCTTGTTTTAAATATGTGGGTTTTACATTTATTCTAACTTTTTAAACACTCAAGATCCTCAAAGGATTTGCTAAAACCCTTTGATGTTATCCAACATTATTATAATTAAAGAGAATAGTAGAATCCTAAAGGCCCTAAGATAGGAGAAATAGTTAAGGGCTAGTGATAAGGGTGTAGAGAATTCACTAAGATGTTTTGAACTACTACCTGTTAACACCTCTCTGAAAAATGTATGATTTTACAGTTTATTGACTTAAGTTGAAAGTGGGAGTTAATTGTAGACACTTAGAGGTGGGTTGATACTTAGAGAGTTTGTAACTGATTGCTTCCTATTTTCTAAATGGGAACGCTGAGGGTCATAGAGATTAACTGAGTTGCTTTAAGATTCATAGCTGGTTAGTTGCATTGCTAAAACCAAGGCTATATAGTTAGGCAGCTAAAATCCACCTTTCCTTTCTTTAATTTATATTTTTTTTAAGTAGGAAGTTCAAGGAACTAGGTTGCTAGGGAGGTATTATTAACATGTTACAAATTTCTTAATTTGGAGATTTTCTTCTCTTTGAGTTATCTTTTGTGATATTAATATAGGTCTTTGGAAAGGAGAAATGAAGAGAAGTTCTACATAGTAGAAGGAAGTAGGTATGCTACTTAGAAGTATGGTCAAGATATAACAATTTGGAACCAGAGAGTTGTCTAATATTGAATACTATCTGCTCATGTCATTTAGATTGATACATTTTCATTGGTTATTGCTTTTCTAAAAGTGGCAAAGAATATTAGTATCTTCACAGGGAAACCTTTTCCTTTTCTTTGGAAGGGGAAATTTATGCTTATTTGAGATTATTGAAATGCCAGTGCTAGATTCTGCCCTCCGTCTGTATTTCAGATAGCTCCTTTAGGCAGTTGGTTATTCTATAGTGTGTCTTAATTGTCAAAGTGGGTATTGTTTATAATGTTTTGGAGATCTTATTATTTCAAAAGAAGGAGAATGAATCTAGATTGCTGCGGGTTTTCTGAAGTAAGTGATCAGAATTTTTACTGGAAGCCAAATTTGTGTATGTATTATCTGTAATTACTGCTGAGTTTTGGGCAATGGAACTGATCTGCTGAGGAGACTATACAAGATCAGGGTCATGATCTCTAGTACCTGCAAATGATTCTAGCACCCCAAGATGTTGGTAATGAACAAATGTGTATTTGTTAAACAAATGTCAGATGTCAGAGAGGTTTTAGAGATAATATTAGTCATTCATTTAGTCAACAAATATTTACTCATTGCCTTCCACCTGTCTGGCACTGTTGTAGAGGTACAGTGGAGAATATGGCAGACAGAATTCTTGCCCTGGAGCTTATAATCTAATTGGGATGGGTTGGGGGGAGAGATAGGCAACAAACCTGGATGATGAGAATGAAAAAGTTGTTTGAAGATATAGAGGATGAATATTACTAGCATAAGAACTGCAAAAATAAAATTCTTGAGGGAAGAAGAGGCTTGAAAAAAAAAGTCATTGTAGCTAGAACATTAGAGGACAGAGGGTGGCGGGGGGTGGGAACTAGAGATAAATGAGGTTGGGGAGATATCAGAGACTAGATTGTATAGGATCTTACAAGCTATGGTAATGGTATGAGATTTTTATTCTTTTGGTGAAGAGAAACCATTAGAAAGATTTAAGCAGAGGGATAACATCTGAATTATTACCTTATAAAGATCATTTTAACTGCTGTGTGGAGGGCGTCTGCATGGAGGTGGGGAGATGGGGAGGTGGAAACTTTTGAGAAACTATTACCTTGTGCCAATGATACAGATTTGGACTAGGTTTTTAGTAGAAATGGTGAGATGCAGTCCGCTATTAAGATATGTTTTGGTGGTTGAGTTGTTAGGATTTATTAATGGTTTGGATGGGGGTATGTGATGGAAAGTGGTGGATTAGGAGTAATTCTTGCATTTGGATTTTGACTTGGCAAACTGGAGAGTGCCCTTAGTTGTGATGAGGTTGGTGAGTGGTAGAGAGATTTGGGGAAGAACACGTTTGGGAGTGGAGATATTTTGGTGATAGATGATTTTTAAATTTGAGATAGCTTTTAAAAATCCAGTTGTAATTGTTAAATAGTAGCTGGATATTTGAGAGTCTAGTGCTCATCAAAGTGCTCTGAATTAAAGGTGTAGATTAGGAAGTCATTATTATGTACGTGGTATTTTAAAGCCATGGCATCAAATGACATTGCTTGGTAAGAGAGCATAGTTAGAAAAGATATGTTGTTTTAGGAATATTTAGAAAGGGACTAGAGGAGGAGGAGCCCAGAAAGGAGATTGAGAAGGCTTGTCTGTGAAAGGATAAAAACCACACTATTGTGGTATCACTGAATTCTAGAGAAAAGATTGTTTCAAGAAGGAAGGTGTATCATATTACAGCAAATGCTGCTATTAGGTGGAGCACGATGAATGCTAACTATTGGGAGGTGAGGAAGCCACAAAAAGGTTTGCTGGAAGGGGAGCAGGGAAATAGGATTGTTAGCTGGAGGGAAATGTGTAGGTAAGGACAGTTTCTTTAAGTCATGTTTATATGCCTATGAGAATGACTTAGCAGACTGGTGGAATGTATGCTGTAGAGGATGGATAAAAGGGAATAATTGAAGGCATAAAGTTCATGAGACAACAAGAAAGAATGACAGATAAGAGCTTGAATTCACGCTTTTTCCATTGTTACAGGAGTTACTGAGGTAAGAAGTTTGGTTGATTTTAGTGGGAGAAGAAATATCTTTCAGTTTGAAATGTGTCGTCACATCAGCAGCTGAGAGTGAGGGAGGGGATGGACATTTGAGGAAAGGACAAAGTAACGTTCTCACACAGTTATTGAGGTTACAAAGTGATTTTGTGGTTGTGGTGGTGGTGGGGGATAGTTTTAATAGTATTATCTAGCAATATTTATTGAATGCCCAATGTAGATTTGTGCTTATATAGCTAAACAGAGTCTACCCAGCACAGCTGTGTTTTTCTCCAGCAGCATCAGCTTCTTGGGTATAGTTATGGAGTGATTGGGTAGTGGCTTTATCCAAAAGTGAGTTTTTCTAGGGAAGTTTCAGAAGGAAAGTTGCAAAGGAGTTGTAATTCAGTCCTTTCGTTTTATGACAATAATTCTGTGATGAGTACTGTTAAATATTTAAGTATTTTTGAATGGATAGGAAGCAAAATTTCTGTTTTCCTAAAAAAAAATACTCATCTAGAATTGGGGCAATGTTAATATAATTGGATTACTCTGTGGTTAACGTACCTTCAATATGAAATCTCCAAATAAATTCACTTCTGGGTTTGTAATTCTATTTCTCTTTCTTAGAAGTAAATCTGGTGTAATCTTCATGCGATTTTTTTTTTTTTAAAGGTCTGTCTATGATGGTGAGGAGCATGGACGATTCATGGAGAAGCTTGAAACTCGCATCCGCAATCATGACCGGGAAATTGAGAAAATGTGCAACTTTCATTACCAAGGCTTTGTGGACTCTATAACTGAACTCCTGAAAGTGAGAGGGGAAGCTCAGAAACTCAAAGTAAGAAGGCTCCAAGAGGGACTTGTTTCTCTGTTCTGTGCCGGGGTTTTGATTAGCATTAAAGGAGTAGGGAATACATTGCAGGTTGTATGTTTGTAGTAAAGAAACTAAGGAAGGAATTTGTACTGAAACATAGATAATTGGGATTATTTTACCTAAAAAGAATACTCTTCTAAGTTAAATTTTATTTTGGATGACTGCATGTGGATGAGAACCAGCAACAGAATCAGTAACTGTTCATTTCAAATAGAAACACAGTTGATTCTTCATGTCATCCATGTACTTCCTTGCCAGATAAAAGCATCATTGTAAGATGACAGGGTTGTAGGGCATGACACGGTTATAGAAGTCTTCGCAGCCGAGCAACCAAGGCTGCAGGAAAACAAATCAGTGGTAGTTGTGGGATATCTTCTACCAAAGCATGGAAATTCTTTCTTGATATGACAGATTCAAATTCAGGAAGGAGACCAGCCATATTGGTCTGGTCCCTTACCTTAGATAATTGACTTTTCTTATTGATCTTAAATTTGATAGCTTCACTAAACTCTTCTGTTATTTCTAATAAGTTTTGTGCAGACTTCTTTTGAGTTTTCTATGTAAACACTCATATGCTCTATAAGTAATAACAACTTTTTTCTTTCTTTCTGGTCCTTATGGCTCTAATTCATTCCTTCCTTCCTTCCCTCCTTCTTTCCTTCCTCCCTCCTTCTGTCCCATGTTTTACCTTCCTTACTCCTTTCCCTCCCCTCCTTTTTTTTTTTCTCTTCCTCTTTCTTTCTTTCTCCCTCTCTCTCTCCTTCTTTTTCTTCATCTTTTTCTTCTTCTCCTCTTCCTCCTCCTTCTCCTATTGGAATTTGGATTAAAATCCCAAAATAATTTTCCTTGGGCATGGGGTGAACTTGATAGTGAGTATAAAATCCATTAAAAAGAATACATTGGTAAGAAAAGTAAAGAACTGATTTTATTGAGAGGGAATGTGGGTTATTTAAAGCTACAGTAATTTAAAAGCTAATTTGAGGTGGCTCAGTTGGTCTGACTCTCGATTTCAGCTCAGGTCATCATCTTGGAGTTGTGAGATTGAGCTTTGTGTCGGGCTCTGTGCTCTGAGCAGGGTCTGCTTGGGATTCTCTCTCCCTCTCCCTCTGCCCCTCCCCCTCCCCAGTCTCTAAATTAAATAAATAAACTCTTGGGGCACCTGGGTGGCTCAGTCATTAAGAGTCTGCCTTCAGCTCAGGTCATGATCACAAGGTCCTGGGATCAAGCCCTGCATCGGGCTCCCTACCTGGTGGGAAGCCTGCTTCTCCCTCTCCCACTCCCCCTGCTTGTGTTCCCTCTTTTGCTGTCTCTCTCTCTGTCTAATAAATAAATAAAATCTTGAAAGATTTATACATAAATAAACTCTTAAAAAAAAGAGCTAATTTGACTGTAAAACCTAACCTGCATGAAGCTATCAAGCTTCTTAATATGTTTTATTTAATGTAAAATTTTGTCTTTTGCTGCACAAATATTAATGTGTTTGATTGCGGGATCCTATCCTACTATCCATTGGGTAGGGGTGTTATGTAATATACAGTATGTACCATATTATCTTTACAAAATGTCCAAATTTCTGAAGTCTAAATAAAACACAGTGGGTCCCACGGTTCCAAATAAGAGTTTATGGAGCTGTACAATTGTCCAACCTTCTTAAGAAGTATATTATTGCTTCTTAGTTATATCCTTAGTTGCTGCCTTTACCCTTTCCTCCCAAAGTAATGATTGTTCTGATTTGTTATTACTGTGCTTAATGCTTAAGTACTTCAGTTGAAATTAAATTTGACCTGGTTTTCATTCAGTATACCAGCATTAATCTCAGATGAACGAAATAGTTAAGTGTAGAATACAAAATCATCCAGGAACTAATAGGAAGTACAGATGAATGTTTGTGTGATTTTGGAGTGAGGAATACATTTCTAAACAAAATTCCTAAAGCCAGAAAGAAAAAAGTTGATAGATATGACATTGAAATGAAAGAATCTTTTCTACATATAAGGTAAAAATTAAATATAAATAATAAATAAAAACTAAAGATACATTTGCCGAAATGACTAATATCTGTAATATAGAAAAAAATCTATATAAATTGAAAGGAAGAATATAAACATTCTAATAGGAAACAGAAATATACATTAATATACAGTGTACGTAAGAAGAAATACAAGGGAACTCTACAATTTAGAAAATTAAAGGAATGGAAGCATAGTAAAATGCTGCCTAATAAAATGATAGAGATGAGAAAAATGATATTTAAGATTAGAGATATGATACTAGTCAACCAGGGTATGCCTGGTTGGAGTGTAGATTGTTACAACCTTTGAAGAGAGCAATTTTATTTAGGAATACTTAAAACTCCACACTGTTTTGAAGACTTACTTTTTTTTTTTTTTTTTAAAGATTTTATTTATTTTGTTTTATGCCCACAAGGGTCGGGGAGGGGCAAACAGTGGAGGGAGAGAGAATCTGAAGCAGACTCTGCAATGAGCCCAGAGCCCGGTGTGGGGCTTGATTTCTCAACACTGAGATCATGACCCAAGCTGAAACTAAGAGGTGGCTGGCCAAGCCACCCACAGCGCCCTAAGACTTATTCTGAAGCTATAGATGCATGTATAAGGATATTCATATGATTTTTTTAATGTATAAAGCTTTATTTTATTTTATTCATTTTCCCCTCCCTCTGCCCTCTAATGGGTAAAACTTTTTTTTTTTTTTTAAAAGATTTTATTTATTTATTTGACAGAGAGAGATCACAGTAGACAGAGAGGCAGGCAGAGAGAGAGAGAGGGAAGCAGGCTCCCTGCTGAGCAGAGAGCCCGATGCGGGACTCGATCCCAGGACCCCGAGATCATGACCTGAGCCGAAGGCAGCGGCTTAACCCACTGAGCCACCCAGGCGCCCCTCTAATGGGTAAAACTTTAAAATGTCCCTAAAGTCATTTAGTAGAAGGTGAGTAAAATAGGTCATGATACATTCATTGAAAAGAATAATAAACTATGGTTTATTTTAGAAGGATATCTTACATGAGAAAGTATTAGAAATATTTGCTTAATGTATAAAACTGTTAAAAAGTATGAACAATTTGATTATATTTTAAATAAAAAGTGCTGAATTTGGGGGGGCTGAAATGGACAATTGAGGCTTCAGATGGACAAAAGTATCTGAAATGTTTGAAAGCCAAAGTAGGGGGCTCCTTCCAGGAGCCGTGTATGCTGTTTGTCCTCACTCAGCCATCCCAGCTTTCCATTCTTCCCTCAAGCTGTTCTTTTCTGTGTTATTTGGACGTGTATATTCCAGACTTCTCCCTCTGCTCCCTGGGCCCCCTGTCCGTGACAGGTGACCCAAAACCCTGTCTCTGGTTACTGAAGTAGTCACGTGGTAGAGTTCCTTCTTGGTGTACTTTCACTGAACATTGCCCATAATGCTCACCAGTTGCTGGTATCCCTTGCTGGTTGGTGCTCATCTCCTCTTCCTTCCTCCAATCTGTTTCAAGTTGCAGATTCCTTCAAATTACTCAGGTTGCCCCCGAGAGAAAGCATGACAGGGAGGCTACTGGTTCCGGGGGTTTGCTGCAGGCTTCCGCTCATCTCCTCTGAAACGTGAGGGTATTAAAGTCTAGCAGCACACTCTAGAGTGGGAGTAGGGGGTGGGGAGGGGGGCATTCAGCCTGGGTTAGGAAGCTATGAAAATTAGGGATTCTTGAGCTGTATTAACGAGTTTAGAAAATGCAAAAGGTTAAGTATTAACTACTGTCAGTATTATTTTAACATAACAAGGAAAAGAAACTACACTCTCTAGGATGCCCACTATTTCTTTTGATTCATAGTATGTATATTATCTCTGTCCATATTTAGGTTTTCTGCATCAAGAGAAGTAGCAAGCTAGATAGGCAATATACTTTCTTTTCATTTTTATGTTAAAATTCTAATGAAGTGGTAATTATCTTCTTATTAGAGGCATTGGTTAGGCTCCTATGGAGTGTTTTAGAACCATTGTTTGCACAAGGTCAAACTGGTGGGCCATAATCAGTATTTTTAATAAAAATTGGAAGAGATAGAACAGAACAGAATGGAAAGCAATAAAGTGTATTACAGGTAGTGAGGATGAACACTTTCTTGAGAAGTTTGTTTCAGGTGTGTGTGTGTGTGTGTGTGTGTACGCATGCATGCGTGCCCTATACTTTTGTACTGGTTGCAATGTAAAATGTATTTCTCACAATGAGTTTGAGTGAAAAAAAAATTTAGATGTGGTGTCTTTTGTAAGGTAAATAAAGTAGACAATGATTTTGAATTTAGTAGTATTTATGGAAGGTTGAATTTTATGAGCTCTCTAGTTTAGTATTAAACAACTGATTATTATTATTTTTTTAAGATTTTAAAAATTTATTTGACATAGATCACAAGTAGGAAGAGAGGCAGGCAGAGAGAGAGAGCGGTAAGCAGGCTCTCTGCTGAGCAGAGGAGCCCGATGCGGGGCTCGATCCCAGGACTCTGGGATCATGACCCGAGCTGAAGGCAGAGGCTTAACCCACTGAGCCACCCAGGCACCCCTAAACAACTAATTATTCTTGAATAAACACTCTGAAGGGGGAGATAGCAGTACATATTTCAAGGCATGCCACCCCATTTTTATTCACATTACTTAAAAGCTTTTTCTTATAGTAAGCTGATATTAATCCTGTGTTCTAGTAACATCCATTTATTAGTTTAAGTAATAAGCACTATTTTTAAGACAGCACCTTTCTTCTAATAGCTCTTCAGATATTTGATGGACAGCTGTTACTTAGGTATGGTGTATAGTGTGTAGTGTCCGGGTATAGTGAGTATAGTGTCTCCAAATGAATATTTCCTCCTTCTTTGGGCTAAGATATCCTTTATTTTCCATTTGTGTGGCTTTGGGTCCTTTTCCAAACATACTCCCATCTAATTGTGTTTCACTGTGTCAGTGGCCTTCCTGAAACATGACATCTGAATGCAGTTCTCACATTGTGGCCTAATAGCCTTACCATTGCACTTATTCTAGACCAAGGATCAGCAACCTATATCTTGCAGGCCAAATTCAACTTGTCTCCTGTTTTTTATCAATAAAGTTTTATTGGAATGCAGCAATGCCCATTCACCTGCAGTTTGTTTCTAGCTGCATTTTTGCTACCGTGGCAGAGTGGAATGATCACAACGGAGATTATCTACTTAGCCCTTTGCAAAAAGTTTCCTGACCTCTGCTTTAGACAGTGCTTCTGTTGATGTTGTCTTAGGTCAGCATTTGAGCTACCACTCGTACTCTTACTTTCTACTGAGTTAGCAGTCTAATACCATGTGTTTCACATGTTGTGCTATTAAATAAATAGTAAAGAGGGAATTTGAGGGTTTCTTCTCTTTCTGTTACTTTATAAAGACTTTCTGGAGAAGGTTGGGTTTTGTTTTGTCTGGTGCACATGATAATTGGCTCTGAAAACGGTAGTCCAGGTGTAGTATGTAGTTTAGGGCAAAGTTTTCAGACATGTGTTCCTGAAAAACTAGTTTCTTAAGATGATCCTTAATAAGAGGGTATTATGTTAAAAAAGTCTGGAAACATTCTGTCATGATATCCCCTTATTGGGCATTGAGCACGTAGAATTTTAAAGGCTTCAAGAAGTCCTGAATAGGGGTGCTTGGATGGCTCAGTGGGTTAAAGCCTCTGCCTTCGGCTCAGGTCATGATCCCAGGGTCCTGGGACTGAGCCCGGTATCTCTCTGCTCAGCAGGGAGCCTGCTTCCTCCTCTCTCTCTGCCTGCCTCTATGCCTACCTGTGATCTCTGTCTGTCAAATAAATAAAATCTTTAAGAAAAAAAAAAAAAAGAAGTCCTGAATAAACTAACCTGTTGAGTGGACTATTCCATACATATTTGGTGTGTGTGTGTGTGTGTGCGTGCAGGTGTGCACCTCTGTGTGCATGTGCAGAGTACCTATTAACCAGCATTTCTTTGTGTGCTAAGGGACATAATAGGAAACCCTGGGCTAAGGGAATGCCTTCAAAGTGTAAGGAATGGCAATTATTGGTGGAAGGGTAGAAAGCCTCTATTAAAGTAAGCTTTAGAAGTTAATATTGCTCATGTTTTGATAATATCTGAGCTGCTCAGGAAATTACTGTTCTGTGTACTTAATTTTTTTATATCAGTCAAGTATCTGAAAGTGGATATCAAAAAACTTGGTACTAGTTCCTTTATATTACAAACTCTAGATAAATTTTAAGGCTTGTTTACATAGTTTTGAGTATCTGATGGAGAGATTAATTTAGAAAAATGGGAAAGTGGAAATGTTAGGAACTGTTAAGAATTAATGATCCAAAAAAATTAAAATAAAAATTTTTAAAGATTTAATTTAGTATTTATTTGACAGAGAGAGAGAGAATAAGCAGGGGGGTGGGGTGGGAGAGGGAGAAGCAGGATCCCTGCTGGGGGAGCCTGAGTTGGGGTTCCATCCCAGGACCCTGTGATCATGACCTGAGCCAAAGTCAGATCCTTGACCAACTGAGCCACCCAGGTGCCCCAAGATAAAGTATTTTCCAAAATTAGGATAATAAATAGGAAAGATTTGGCCTGAGTTAAAAACTTCAATTTATATCCAAGGTTTCCAGTAATACAGTGGTGAGTTGAGAATAATATCTATGACAAAATTTGTTCTTTGTACACATAATGGAGATGGTGAGATTCTTTGGGTTATTTTTTCCGTTTTTTCTCTTTTCTTTCCAAAATTTAAGTGTGATCTTTAGTTGCTGTTGTATCTTAGTTTGGAATATTCTAAGCTGAACACATCATTCACTAAATTTTTCTTTTTGTTGTTCAAAAAATCATGCGGTAGGAAACATTAGTAGAAAAGTTGATATAATTTAGACCCGAGAGAATGCCATTAAACCAAGATGTGTTGGAAAACCAAAACTATCTGAGTAACTGAGTTTAGTCTTTTCACTTAAAATGTGATCTTACCTAACAGTTGTCTAAATGTTTGTTTTTTGTGAAACTTAAATTGTCTTTTCTCCACAGAATCAAGTGACGGATACTAATAGAAAACTGCAACATGAGGGAAAGGAAGTAAGGCCATTTACCTTTTGAAAAAATCTTCTCTGTTTCCTGTCATTCTCTTTTGATGACTGCATTCTTGATATAGTGGCTTGTAAGACCATCAGGAGTTTGTTGGAGGATCTTGGACATTAATTGTTGCTTCCCCTAATATTTCTCTGAATTATATGAATATAGCCACTAGAAAACTTGGTGAGGGAAGTTGTATATTTCTTCACTGAGTTTTTTTTTTTTCTTTTTTCTTTTAAATTGTGTTATGTTAGTCACCATACAGTATCATTTGTTTTTGATGTAGTGTTCCATGATTCATTTTTGTGTAAAAATACCCAGTGCTCCATGCAATCTGTGCCCTCCTTAATACCTATCCACCAGGTGGACCCATTTGCCCATCCCACTCCCCTCTGAAACCCTCAGTTTGTTTCCCAGAGTCCATAGTCTCTCATGGTTCATCTCCCACTCCAATTGCCCCCCGTTCATTTTTCCCTTTCTTCTCCTAATGTCCTCCATGCTATTCCTTATGTTCCACAAATAAGTGAAACCATTTTTTATGATAATTGACTTTCTCTGCTTGACTTATTTCACTTAGCATAATCTCCTCTAGTCCCATCCATGTTGATATAAAAGTTGGGTGTTCATCCTTTCTGATGGCTGAGTAATATCCCATTGTGTATATGGACCACATCTTCTCTATCCATTCGTCTGTTGAAGGGCATTTTGGCTCTTTGCACAGTTTGGCGATTGTGGACATTGCTGCTATGAATGTAGGGGTACAGATGGCCCTTCTTTTCACTACATCTGTTTCTTTGGGGTAAATGCCCAGTAGTGCAACTGCTGGGTCATAAGGTAGCTCTATTTTTAATTTTTTGGGGACCCTCCACACTGTTTTCCATAGTGGCTGCACCAATTTGCATTCCCACCAACTCTTCACTATGTTATTAAATCACAAGTAGTCATAATACAACCAGTGCTCTTCCCTCCGTCTGGAATGATCTTTCACCAATATTCTCTCACTTCAGACTTTGCTCAGATGTTCCCTCCTTAATGAGTTCTTTTATTTGGAATTGCAGACTTACTTTCACCCATGTGTTCTTTTTACTTTTCTTCCTTTATTTTTCTCCACTGCACCTATCATGCTCTACTACTGTATATTTTTAGTTGTATGTTTGTTTTTTGTCTGTCTCCTGCCATTAGAAATTAAGCTCCACGAAGTCAGGAAGTTTTGTTTTATTCATTGTCATATTCTCTCTACCTGCCTAAACAATGACTGGCCCAAAGTGGGTGCTCCATAAATATCTGTTAAAAAAGTGAATCAGTGATTCTGTTAATTGATACAATCACCATTTAAACCATCACAGTTTACAAGATTTTTTATACTCTTTTTCTCACTTGATCCTCATGGCAGGCCTATCACAGAGTCAGGGCAGGTATTATCACTGTTTATTGGTGAGGAAGCTGAAACAGATGATTTGCTAACAGTTACATAGTAATTGGCAAGGCTGGGACTAAAACTCGTTTTCTGACTTGCAGTCTGTTACTGTTCTCTGTATCATGTACCTTTTTTTACCAACTAGTAATTATTTAATGTTTAATTTTAATAATTTTTAAGATTAGCTTTTGATTGTTTTATCAGTGACTTAGAGCAGTTCTCTTTTGCTCTTTTTTCATGGAATCCCGATAGATAATGTGTTTAGGTATAGGTTTGGGATGAATACTACCAGAGGCTTATGTAGATTATTGCTTTTTGAAATTTTGTCTCACATATTTGAAATTATGCGGAGTGCATTTTCTTCCAGTTATACTGTGGTACGACTTCAGATGGAAGCCTTTAAAACAGCTATGGGAAGGAAAATGAATTACTTTTCACTAACCTGGAACTCTTGGAAAAGCCATAACTTCTAAGCATGTGGTTTATTTGTTAAAATAGAGATTTAGTTGAAGATAATTTTTAAGACTCAACTGATGCTATATAGGGAGGATTGTTTCCCTTGAGTCTAGCATTAATGAAAGAAACATAGGGTCTTCTCAGAAGATTTGATGAAACCATAAATGTTGAACAGTCTGAGTAAAGTTTGGAGAAAATCTGCAAATTTTTTCTTTTCTTCTGAGTAGCTCCTGGATTTGAGGATTTCATTTCAGCTAGCCTTTTCCAGTATAGTATGTATCTTGGGGAGAAAATGGGCAACCACGCAGGAATGTTTTACTAGTTGAGAAGGGCAGTTTCTTAGTTCAGTTGGCAGGTCTTTCTATGAAACTGTCTGGGATTTTCTGATGAATTGAACACAGGGTGGAAAAATGTGACTGAAAGCTTTTTATTTACAGCTACTGGCATAATTCGTTTTTTTTTCCTCTTGCCAAGCTGGTAATAGCAATGGAAGAGCTGAAGCAGTGTCGACTACAACAGAGAAATATTTCAGCCACTGTTGATAAGTTAATGCTGTGTCTTCCAGGTGAGGAACTGGAAATGGATTAGGGTTCTTGATGCAGTTCTTTTAGCTTTAATAAGTTTCTCACTTTCTCTAAATAATGCTTGTGTGCTCTTTTTTCCCTTTTCTTTCAAGTCCTGGAGATGTATAGCAAACTGAGGGACCAGATGAAAACTAAAAGGTAAGATTTTTTTTTATTGAACATCTTATCTTGAATTTCTGTTAATTAGGCTAGTTTTAAGGTCCATATTTAGCATAACCTATCATGAAATAATTAAGTCCATATAATATCTTCTCTACCCTTTTATATATCTGCTGATTCATCCTGAGACTTATTTACATGCTAGTATGGTATGCTAATGTATTTTGTCATGTATTATGTTTAATTAAAAAAAAACAAACCCACTACTCAGTTTGGTTTTTAGAAGACCTGGTCTTTCAGGGGTAAAACATAACTTTTAGTGATAGTTGATTTGAGTAACATGCTTTGGTTTAGTATTGTAGTAAAAAAAATAGTTACTGGTTCTGGTATAGGGATGAATTAGTCTGGGTTCCTCACTGAAACAGAATCAGTAGAGTTTGTGTGTGTGTGTGTGTGTGTGTGTGTGTGTGTATAGAGAGAGAGAGAGAGAGAGAGAGAGAGAGGGATTGACTGGTTTATTGATCTTGGGGAATCGGTTCACATGATTACAGTGGCTGGCAAGTCCAAAATCTGCAGAATAAGGTGGTAGGCGAGGTGTCGGGGAAGAGTAAATATTGTAGCCTGAGTTTGAAGGTGGTGTGCTGGGAGAATTCCTTCTTCCGGGAGGAGTCAGTCTTTTTTCTGTTAAGGTCTTCAGCTGATTAAGTGAAGCCCCCTCAGGTATGGGGAGTAATCTTACTCACTCTAGTCTACTGATTAAGTGTCAATAGTTTCATCTAAAAAAATACCTTCATAGAAATATCCATAATAATAATTGATCAAATATTTGAGTACCATGACCTAGCTAAGTTAACACATAAAGTTAATCATCACAGGGGACAAAGTCAAGATTAAGTTTAGAGGATTACTCTCCTGTGTGTTGTTTTCCTCTGGATTTACTCCGCAGGAAAGAATGTAGTGACTCTTTCGCTCTAAGCATCCCACCCTCTCTACCGTGGAGTGTACTGCAGTATGAAGGGGTGCGTGAAGCTGTGATAAACAGGACATACCTTTCTGGAATGTTGATTTTTACCTAGGTTTTGAGGGAAAAAGTATAGAATTGAAATGTGATATTGAAATAACAATAGAAATATTGTGAATAAAAGCATTAAATTTTCAAGAATTTTAAAGCCTAAAGCATGAAGCATCAAAATTTTTTGAATTTCTTAGACTCCCTTCTTTTCCCCAAGAGGATATGTTCACATACGAGAACATAGGTAGAACAGTATGAAAAGTTCTGCTCAGTGAGATATGAATAGTATTTTTTCCCTGATAACCTTTTAGTGAAGTTCTAGAATTACAGAAGTTTACAGTGAAAAAAAAAACAACAAAACTGTGTACCAAGTTCTCTGAATTAAGATATTAATAGTTCTCCATTTTTGATTCATATATATGTAAATATATATGAAAATAGATAAACATGTATGGACAGAGAGAGGTAAAGATAGACATTTAAAAAAAAAATTACAGATAAAACTTACGTCCCTTTCCTCAGCTATATTTCTTTCCCTACTCCTGTAAGGAAACCAGTATCATAAATATGGTGTCTTTCTAGTCCATGTTTTTAATGTCTACAAATCATATATTGTATTGTGTTTTTAAAGACATTTACATGAATGGTTCTCAGTCCTTGTTTTTTTGAGATTCACTCATTCAACAAAGATGAATGGAGTACTTACTATATGCTGGGCATTGTTCTTGGGGATACCGCTCTGAAGAGAACAGACAAAAATATCTACTCTGATGGGGCTTACATACTAGTGAAGAGTTTATTTTCCTTATGTGTGTAGAGCTAGTTCACTTACCTTAGTCCTTTATAATAGTCCATTATGTGAATAATTCACATTTCTGCTCTCATTTCCAGTGGTTATCATAAGTGCTGTCCACCAGTTATTTCTAGCTCAACCTTCTTCTGTCTCATAGTAGGATTATATTTCCTGGGCTTCCTTGGGCTGTGTGACTGATAAAATGTGAATTGATAAGATGGCTGATAAGATGTGAACAGAAGTGATAAATATTACTTTTGGGCCTAGAAGTTAATTTCTAGCCCAAGTCCCTCCAGAGTTCTCTTTTCCCTTGGTTATGAGAAATGGTAACTTTCAAGATGTTGGTTGAATCCCTGAGTAATTCTAATGAACAGAACTTTCCTGCCAACCTGTTATGGATGTATATAATATGAGTAAGTTATAAATCTTTAAGACACTGAGACTTTTGGGATTGTTGTTACTGTAGGATAACTGTTCTCACTGATACCGTGAAAGACATTTGATGTGTTTCCAGTTGTTTCCTGTGCAGACAGAGGTTCAGTAAATATTCTTGTTCATGTCTCTGTTCACACATTCAAAGTTTCTTAACAACAGTGCTTTTCAAATGTTGCTATATATACAAATTACATGGGGATTTGTTAAATGTAGATTCTGGGGAGGCTAGGTGGCTCAGTCATTAGGCGTCTGCCTTCCGCTCAGGTTGTGATCCCAGGATCCTGGGATCCAATCCCACATCGCATCAGGCTCCCTGCTCAGCGGGAAGCCTGCTTTTCCCTCTCCCCACCCCCTGCTTGTGTTCTTTCACTTGCTGCCTCTCTGTGTCAAATAAAAATAAATCTTTAAAAAAAAATAAATGGATAAGGAAGATGTGGTCCATATACACTATGGAGTATTATGCCTCCATCAGAAAGGATGAATACCCAACTTTTGTAGCAACATGGACGGGACTGGAAGAGATTATGCTGAGTGAAATAAGTCAAGCAGAGAGAGTCAATTATCATATGGTTTCACTTATTTGTGGAGGACATGGGGAGTTAGGAGAAGGGAGTTGGGGGAAATTGGAAGGGGAGGTGAACAATGAGAGACTATGGCTGAAAAACAATCTGAAGGGTTTGAAGAGGTGGGGGGATGGGAGGTTGGGGGAACCAGGTGGTGGGTATTAGAGAGGGCACGGACTGCATGGAGCACTGGGTGTGGTGCAAAAACAATGAATACTGTTAGGCTGAAAAAAAAAAGATTAAAAAAAATAAAAAAAAATGTAGATTCTGATTGGGAGGTCTGGGCTCATTCCTGGGATTCTTCATTTTCTACCAAGCTCCCAGGTAGTGCCAGTTCTGCTGGCCTAGGGTTTATACCTAGAAGGAGATCAGCTGGATCAAAGAAAGGATGTCCATGCATTCATTCATGTATTCAACTTGGCATTATTCTCCAAAGTGAATTCAGCCTATCAATTTAGACTCCCACTGGCATTTTGTGGAGGTCTGTTACTCCATCTCTAGGTAACATCTGTATTGTGAGACTTTTTGGTCTCGGTCTGACGATTGTGAAATGATAGATAATTGTTCTATGATTTCACTTCTTCAATTACTAGTAATACTGGTTTTTGGACATTTGGATTTTCTTTCATATATTTTGTCCATTTTTTTCTTAGGTTGTTTGTTGTTATTGTTCATTTATAAGGATTCATTAGATACTCTGAATACCTTTTCCTCTTACTAGGAATATCGTGCAAATATTTGCTTTCAATGCATGGCTTATCTATTAACTTTGTAAAGTTAGTACTTTTTGTTATATAGTAGTTGTAAATTTTGTCATCACTTATCTTGTGGTCTTTAAAAAGTTTTATTTTTAAACATTCTCATAAATAAAACTTAGTTATGTGTTTTTCTGAACCCTTAGAAAGTAAGTTGCTGATGTGATGTCCTGTCATCCCCAAATACTTTGGTGTCATTTTCTGCAATAAAGACATTCTTCTTTGCGGCCACAATGCAATAGAGAATAAAAATTAACATCGATATATTAGTAGACTCTAACCCTCTAACCCTCATACCCAGTTCAGATTTTGCTAATTGTCTCAGTCATGTTCTTTACAGCAAAAGAATCCAGTTAAAAACATGTGTTGCATTTAGTGGTCCTGTCTCTTTATTCTTCTTCAGCCCGGAGCTGTCCTCAGTCTTTCCTTGACTCTTATGACCTTGTCACTTTTGAAGATTACAGGCCAGTTATGTAGAATGCCCCTCAATTTGGCTATGTCTGATATTGCCTCATGTTTATATTAATGTTGTATGTCTTTGGCTGGAATATCACAAAAGTGTTGTTGGGTTCTCATTGTGTCTTACCAGGTCACACATAAATTTGATCTGTCCTGTCAGTGATGATGTTCCCTTTGATTCTTTTCCATTGTGAAGTTGCTCTTTTTTATATTTGTAAGGAAAAATTCTTTGGGGAGGTATTTTATAGTTATGTAAATTAATCATTTTTCATCAAATTTTCACTTTAATTTTTTTATGTCAGTATGGACTCATAGTTATTCTTATTTTATTTGATGAGCCATAATTTGTAAATATTATTTATTTTGTTGTTCAGATTATTCTGAATGGCACCAGAGTGGCCCCTTCAATCTGGCTTCTGTGTGTGGTTTTTTTTTTTCATATGTCCTCATAATTTTTTGAGTACTTTTTTACTAACAAAAGGAGAGATTTTTCAGATTTATCTTGTACTTTGCTTGCTGCAGCCCTGGAATCAGTGATTTCTCTAAGTAGAGAATGTTATTTAGAAACCAGTATCATTACTACTGAGTATCCTGGCTTTCATTACTCTTTTTTTTTTTTTTTTAAAGATCTTATTTATTTATTTGAGAGAGAGAGAGAGAGAGTATGAACGGTGGGAAAGGCAGAGGAAGAGGGAAAAACAGACTCCCCGTTGAGCAGGGAGCCCAGTGAGGGGCTTGATCCCCGGACCCTGGGAACATGACCTGAGCCAAAGGCAGATACTTAGTGGACTGAGCCCCTCAGGTACCCCTCATTACTTGTAAAATATTTACTTACTGGGTTAGTTCCTTTTATGAAACTGATTACCTATTATTGCTATCATTGCAACTCTTTACCTTGCTAACACTATACACTAAGATCCCCCCTGTATTATATCCTCCTTATTCCACTTGGGCTGTAATACTCTGGCGTGCTTCTGCCTGAATGCCCTCCTCATCCCTAACTGGCTTTGACATTCCATACCAGGCTACCTTTCAATATGGACATCCTCCTTACTTCACTGGGTCCCTTGCATACCATGCTGGTCTGTCTTCTCCTTCCACCCCCAACTGATATGGATGTTGTCATTTATTTAGTTCTTCCTTCAGTTTTTTCAGCAATGTTTGTAGTTTTCAGTGAATAAGTCTTACGTATCTTTTGTCATATTTATCTTTAAATATTTAATGTTTTTTGATACTTGTTTTAAATGGTATCAATTTTTAAATTTCTTTTCTTTTTTTAAAAGATTTTATTTATTTATTTGACAGAGAGAGAGAGAGAGAGATCACAAGTAGGCAGAGAGGCAGGCAGAGAGAAAGAGGGAGAAGCAGGCTCCCCGCTGAGCAGAGAGCCTGATTCAGGGCTTGATCCCAGGACCCTGAGATCATGACTTGAGCTAAAGGCAGAGGCCTAACCCACTGAGCCACCTAGGTGCCCCGAAAGATTTTATTTTTATTTATTTATTTGGCAGAGTGACTGAGAGAGCACAAGCAGGGAGAACAGAGGGGGAGTGAGAAGCTGACTCCCTGCTGACCTAGGGAGCCTGATGTGGGACTTGATCCTAGGACCCTGGGATCAGGACCTGAGCCCAAGGCAGATGCTTAATCATCTGAGCCACCCGGCATCTTCGATTTTTAAATTTCAATTTCCAGTTATTTATTACTAATATACTATTTTATTTTTTGTATGTTTTTCTTATCTTTTGCGACCTTCTAAAGTCATTAATTATGGCAGTTTTGGTGGTTTAATCTGTTGAATTTTCTGTGTAGATGATCATCTTGTCTGCAAATTAAAAGTTATATTTCTTTCTTTACGGTTGGAAAGCTTTCTTTTTGTCTTTCTTGTCTTACTGAACTGGCTAGAATCTCCTGTACAATGTTGAAAAGAAGTAGTGACTATCCTTGCCCTGTTCCCGATCTTAGGGGGAAAGCATGTCACCATTAAGTACAATGTTAGGTGTAGTTTTTTTGTATATGCCATTTATAAAATTGAGGAAATTTCCTTCTATTTCTGGTTGTTGAAAATTTGAACCAGGAATGAACATTGTTTTTGTCAAATGCTTTTTCTGTATCAGTTGAGTTGATCGTATGTTGAAAATTGTTTTTCGCTTATTAATATGAATTATATGATTAATTTATTGAATGTTAAACTGAACTTGGGTTTGTCTTATATATCCCCCTGGGTCATGCTATATTATCCTTTTTATATGATGCAGTATTTATTTTGTTAAAAAAATTTTTTTTAAAGATTTTATTTATTTGAGAGAGAGAGAGAAAGATCCAGAGTGGGAGTTCGGGTGCTACACTGAGCAGGGAGCCCAACTTAGGGGTCGATCCCAGGATCCTTAGGCTCATGACCTGAGCTGAAGTTAGATTGTAACCGACTGAGCCACCCAGGTGTCCCTGCTTTGTTAAAATTTTGTTGAGGATTTTTGTATCTGTGTTCTTGAGGAATATTTATCATAGTGTTATTTTTGTTTGTTTTGGTAATATCACTGACTTCAGATTAATGTTGGCCTTGTAGAATATAAGGAAATATGAGGAAAATATTCCCTCTTTAATTTTCTGGAAGTATTTGTGTAGCATTGGCATTATCCTCCTTAAATATTTGGTTGAATCCAACAGTGAAGCCACTTGGACCAGGAGATCTGTTTGTTTGGTTTTGGTGAGAAGGTTTTTAAGCTACAAATTTAATTTAAAAAAATAAATACAGTGCTGTTTGCATTTTATGTTTCTTGAGTAAATTTTGCTTATTTGTGTCTTTCAAGTAATTTGTCATGTCATCCAAGTTGTTGAATTCATTAACAAAAATTGTTCTAGGTACTTCCTTATTATTTCAACATGTGTAAGATCTATAGTAATGCTTTTTTTTTTCATTACTTATGTTGATAAGTCTTTTCTTTTCTCTTTCTGTCTCTCTGATTGTTCTAGTTAGAGGTTTATCAGTAATTTTTTCCAAAAAAGCATCTTTAGGTTATATTGAGTTTTTCCTAATATTTTTGTGTTGTCTATTTTACTGATTTCTGTTATTTAGTGTTTTCTTTCTCTTACTTACTTGGGGTTTAATTTCTTCTTTTCTAGCTTTATAAGGTGGATTTTGGTTCTTTTCTAATGTAGCTATCTGTATATTTTTCTCAGCAGTGTATTAATTGCATCTTACGTGTTTTATGATGTGTTTTTTCATTTATCTGAAATATTTTCTAATTTCCTTTTTATTTTAAAAATTTAATCTGCTTATAATTTAGAAATGGGTTGGATAATTTCCAAATAGTAGAAGATTTCTAGATTTTTATTTTTATTTTATTTTATTTTGTAAAGATTTTATTTATTTATTTGACAGACAGAGATCACAAGTAGGCAGAGAGGCAGGCAGAGAGAGAGAGAGGAGGAAGCAGGCTCCCCGCTGAGCAGAGAGCCAGATGCGGGGCTCGATCCCAGGACCCTGAGATCATGACCTGAGCCGAAGGCAGAGGCTTTAACCCACTGAGCCACCCAGGCGCCCCGATTTCTAGATTTTTAAAAATTGATTTATAATTACAGTTCATTATGCTTATAAATGTAAATGTATGATTTCAACCTTTTTTACATTTGTTGAGACTTGTCTTATTCTGTTTTATTATTATTATTTTTTCAGTATGACATGAAATTCCTATTAGTATTATCACAAAGTTGCATCACAAGTACATGGTTCAGTTGTGCTGAGGCTTGTTTTAATGGTCCAGCATATGGTCTGTTTTGGTAAAAATTTTATGTACGCTTCAAAATTATGTACATTCTGTTTGAGTAGGACATTCTTTAACTGTCATTCAGACATACTTGATAGTGTTGTTCAGGTTTTCTGCGTCCTAGTGATTTTTATTTGGCAGTTGCTGACAGGAGTGTTGAGATTGTTGCGATTGTGGATTTGCAAATGTTTTTTTTTCTGTTCTTTCAGTTCTCACTGTTGTATTATGAAGCTTTCTTACTGGGTTTGTGCACATTTAGCATTGTTTTATCTTCTTGATGAGATGACCTATTTATCATTATGAAAGTTTCCTTTTTATCTCTAGTAATACTCTTTTTCAAAAAGGCATATGTTGTTTGGTATTAATATACCCACTGCTGCTTTCTTTTTGTTTAGTTTTTACATTGTCTATTTTTAGAAAAGATTTTATTTATTTATTTTTGAGAGAGAGAGAGACAGAGATAGGCAGAGGGAGAAGCAGGCTCCTTGGGAGCCTGATGCAGGACTCGATCCCAGGACCCTGGGATCATGACCTGAGCTGAAGGCAGAGGCTTAACCAACTGAGCCACCCAGGCATCCCACATTGTCTATTTTAAAATATCCTTTTTTGTTGAAAATATTTTTACCAGCTTTTTGAGATGTAATTTATACAGTATTCAGTTCATCCATTTAAAATGTGTAATCCAGTGGCTTTTAGTGTATTCACAGAGTGTACAACCATCACAATTGACTTTAGAATACTTATTATGTTCTTTTCAAAAGAAACTCTGAGCCCCTTAGCTGTCACTACCCAATTCTTTCTGTCTATCCCCCTGCTCCCTACACATTTCCAGCTACTGGGAACTGCTAATTTACTTTGTCTCTATAGATTTGCCTATCCTGGACATTTCATATAAATCCTACAATTTGTGGTTCTTCTTTCATGTGACATAATGTTGTTAGGGTTCATCCTGTTATACCATATTTCAGTACTTCATTTTTTTAAATTGCTGAATAATATTCCATCATATGGATATACCACATTTTATTTATCTATTTATTAGTTGATGAACATTTGAGTTGTTTCTACTTTTTAGCTTTTATGAATAATGTTACTATGAATTTTTGTTTTTAAGTTTTTTGTATGGACATATGTTTTCAGTTCTCTTGGCTGCATACCTAGGAGTGGAATTACTGGATCACATGGTAACTCTATGTTTAATCATTTCAGGAACTGTCAGACTATTTTCCAAAGCAGCTATGCCATTTTACCTTCTACTCTCAGCATATGAAGACTCCCAATTTCTGCAAATTCTAGTCAGTACTTATTATTGTCGGGTTTGTTTGTTTGTTGTTTGGGTTTTTTTGATTATGACCATCTTGGTGAGTGTGACATAGTATCTTATTGTTCACCTCTGTTTTTGAAAAATATTTTTGACTAGTACTAGAAGTCCTAGCAACAGCAATCAGACAACAAAAAAGCAATAAAAAGTATTCATATTAGCAAAGTAGAAGTCAAACTCTCTCTCTTTGCAGATGACATGATACTTTATATGGAAAACCCAAAAGACTCCACTCCTAAACTACTAGAACTCATACAGCAATTCAGTAATGTGGCAGGATACAAAGTCAATGTACTGAAAATAGTTGCTCTTTTATACACTAACAATGAAAATATAGAAAGGGAAATTAGAGAATTGATTCAATTTACTATAGCACCAAGAACGACAAGACAACTGGGAATAAACCTAACCAAAGAGGTAAAGGATCTGTACTTGAGGAACTATGGAACACTCATGAAAGAAATCGAAGAAGACACGAAAAGATGGGAGAACATTCCATGCTCATGGATCGGAAGAATAAACATTGTTAAAATGTCTATACTGCCTAGAGTAATCTATACTTTCAGTGCCATCCCGATCAAAATTCCACCGGCATTTTTCAAAGAGCTGGAACAAATAATCCTAAAATTTGTATGGAACCAGAAGAGCTCCCGAATTGCTAAGGAAATGTTGAAAAAGAAAAACAAAACTGGGAGCATCATGTTGACTGATTTCAAGCTTTACTACAAAGCTGTGGTCACCAAGACAGCATGGTACTGGCGCAAAAACAGACACATAGACCAGTGGAACAGAGTAGAGAGCCCAGATATGGACTCTGAACTCTATGGCCAAATAATCTTCGACAAAGCAGGAACAAATATACAGTGGAAAAATGACAGTCTCTTCAATAAATAGTGCTGGGAAAATTGGACAGCTATGTATAGAAGAATGAAATGTGACCTTTCTCTTACACCATACACAAAGATAAACTAGAAATGGATAAAAGACCTCAATGTGAGGCAGGAATCCATCAGAATCCTGGAGGAGAACATAGGCAGTAACCTCTTCGACTTCGGGCACAGCAACTTCTTTCAAGATACGTCTCCAAAGGCAAAGGAAACAAAAGCAAAAAGAACTTTTGGGACTTCATCAAGATCAAAAGCTTCTGCACAGAAAAGGAGACAGTCAACAAAACAAAAAGGCAACCCATGGAATGGGAGAATATATTCACAGATGACACTACAGACAAAGGGCTGATATCCAAGATCTATAAAGAACTCAAACTCAACACACAC
Source organism: Lontra canadensis (assembly GCF_010015895.1). Lineage (NCBI taxonomy): Eukaryota > Metazoa > Chordata > Mammalia > Carnivora > Mustelidae > Lontra > Lontra canadensis. The sequence continues at coordinate 891,611 of NW_022631044.1, forward strand.
AAAACAGATAAAACGTCAAAAAATGGGCAGAAGACTTGAGCAGACACTTCTCCAAAGAGGACATACAAATGGTTAACAGACACATGAGAAAATGTTCATCATTATTAGCCATCAGGGAGATTCAAATCAAAACCACATTGAGATACCATCTTACCCCAGTTAGAATGGCCAAAATTAACAAGACAGTAAACAACAAGTGTTGGAGAGGATGTGGAGAAAGGGGAACACTCTTACACTGTTGGTAGGAATGCAAGTTGGTATAGCCACTTTGGAAAGCAGTGTGATGATTGCTTAAGAAAGTAAAAATAGAGCTACCCTATGACTCTACAATTACACTACTGGGTATTTACCCCAAAGATACAGATGTAGTGAAAAGAAGGGCGATCTGTGCCCCAATGTTCATAGCAGCAGTAGCCACAGTCGCCAAACTATGGAATGAACCAAGATGCCCTTCAACAGATGAATGGATAAAGAAGATATGGTCCATATATACAATGGAGTATTATGCCTCCGTCAGAAAGGATGAATACCCAACTTTTGTATCAACATGGACGGGACTGGAGGACATTATGCTGAGTGAAATAGATCAAGCAGAGAGAGTCAATTATCATATGGTTTCACTTACTTATGGAGCATAAGGAATAACACAGAGGACACTGGGAGATGGAGAGAAGTGAGTTGGGGGAAATCAGAAGGGGAGACAAATGATGAGAGACTGTGGACTTTAAGAAACAAACTGAGGGTTTTGGAGGGGAGGGGGATGAGGGGTAGAGTGAGCCTGAGGTAGTGGGTATTAAGGAGGGCATGTATTGCATGGAGCACTGAGTGTGGTGCATAAACAATAAATTTTGGAACACTGAAAGAAAAATAAAATAAAATTTAAAGAAAAAAATAAAAGAAAAATAGTTTTGAAGGGTATACAATTCTAGGTTTACAGATTTATTAGTTAAGACATTATTTCAGGGCACATGCGTGGCTCAGTTGGTTAAGCGACTGCCTCCAACTCAGGTCATGATCTTGGGATCGAGTCCCACATCAGGCTCCCAGCTCCATGGGGAGTCTGCTTCTCCCTCTGACCTCCCCTCTCATGCTCTCTCACTCTGTCTCTCTATCAAATAAATAAAATAAAATAAAAAAAAAGACATTATTTCTTTGTCTTCTCATTTATGTAGATTCTGAGGGAGGGGTATGTGTTTTTTGTCACTTTGTATTTAATGTGTCTTCTTCAGCTGTTCTAAAGCTTTTGTCCCTATCATTTGTTCTTAGCAATTTGATTTTGATGCTTGTTGCTGTATGTATGTGTGTGTACATGTGTGTATGTGTGAATTTATCCTGCTTGTGGTTTATTTAGCTTTTCTTGGATTTGTAGTTTTATAGTTTTGTAAACCCTGGAAAGTTCATTTCCAGGGTTTCCAAACATTTTTTCCTGTCCTTTTCCCATCCTCATTCTAGGACTTCAATTACATGTTATGTTGAACAACAACATGTAATTCCTCAGGTGACTTGAGGATCTGTTCTTTTTTTTACCCCCAGTCTTTTTTCTGTCCATGCTTTATATTTGATATAAATATAAAGTGCACTGATCTCTCTTTTTTGTATTGTCTAATCTTCTTTTAATCTTATCCAGTGAATTTTCATTTCAGGTAATATATTTTTTATCTTTTAGAGTTCCATTGGATTTTTAAAAATGTTTAATTTCTTGTTATTTTTGTGTCTTTTTAAAAATACATGTATATGGCTCTGATATTTCTTTTCATGTACTTCTTTTTTTTAAATCTTTTTTAAATTTATTTTCAGCATAACAGTATTCATTGTTTTTGTACCACACCCAGTGCTCCTTTGATAGTTCTGTCACTTCTGACATTTTTGAATTTCTGTTTGCACACTGACTTGATTTTTCCTAGTTATAGGTCAATTTTGTTGGTTCTTATCATGTTTAGTAATTTTGATTAGATAATGAACATTATCTTATGTTGCTGAGTGTGGATTTTGGAAGGTTTTTTTTCTTAAAGAGTATTGGTCTTTGTTTTGGCAAATAGTTGTTTGCAGATCTGTTTGATCTTATCAAACCCCATTTTTATTTATTTATTTGTTTATTTATTTAGACAGGGAGGGGTGCAGAGGGAGAAAGAGAGAGAGAATCTTAAGCAGGCTCCATGCCCAGTGTGTAGTCTGACATAGGGCTCAATCTCACAACCCTGAGACCATGAATTGAGCTGAAATCAAGAGTCAGACACTTAACTGACTGGGCCACCCAAGCACCCCAAATCCCATTTTATATCTTTGCTAGCTGCAGCTTCATTCCAGGAGTAGTTCAGAGTAGTATTCATCTACTCTGAGTAACTCAGGAATCCCCAGAGATTTTTCGTCAAGGTTTTTCTGTATTGTCTGAGCTCCTTGAAGTTTTTATCATATATCTTCCTTGTGTCTGTACAACCTCAAGTTGTGTCAAGTTTTCCTGGACTTCTATCTCTGATTCTAACTCCGCTAAGCTGCTGGGCTGTGTTTGGGTTTTCTCTGACTATGCCCATCATCTAGAAATCACACTCAGGTAGATAACCTGGGTAATTTATTAAAACTGAAACTCATCTTTTTTGTTTCCCTTTTTTCAGAGACCACAATGTCCACTATCCAAATCAGTTTTTCTGCTTTTTAAGATTGGTAGTTTGTGTCTGTTCCTTGTTTGTTACTCCTTCATGGCTGGATGCCTAGTTTTGTTTTGTTTTGTTTTTTTAGCTATAAAGAGTGTTAATACTACGAGGTTCTGTACTCCCTAAGGAAAGATATCTGACCATCTTTCTACCTTAACACAAAGAAAGGATAAGTATTTGTTAATGGTGCCTGTGGTAAAAGCTTTTATTCATATTCTTATCATACTTTGAATTTATAAAAATTTCTCATGGGTAGTTGTGATCTGCTTTAAAAGATCATTTATTAGAATTTTAAAAATTATTATTCTTGCCATACCATGGCAAGAAAGGACCATAATATAATTCGCCATTCAACTATGTCTAAATTATTCTGACCTTAGTTACCCAATTTATAGGATTACTTAAATGTCTTTTCCTTCCTTCTTCTTTTATATTCCCTGCTTTTGTTTCATTTACTTTTTTTTCTGCTCATGTTTCTATTATGGAGTGTAATGAGGGGGACATGCATGGAAGTGAAACTTAAGAATTTATTTGGCTTTTGATTCAGTTTTAATAATGTTTAGAGGTTGTCAGAAATAATGTCAAAATCTGGTTTTAGATTTCCTTGGTTGCCTGAAATAGAACTTTTTCTTTTGGTGTCTGCCATACAGGTGTCTAGTTGGCTATCATTCTTTAACCTGTCACTGATATTAAAATACACCAGAAAAAAAAATACACCAGAAATTTGAATAATATTATTGGTCTGTCATAGTTGGAATATGAATATGTTAGGGAAAGGACAATGGGGAAATAAGGTGACATTCTTTGTTGCCAGGAATCCCTGGGTTTTGTACTAATTAGCCTTGAAAAATGTGGAGTTATTTGACAGACCAGATGTTTTCAGCATGCAGCCATGTGTCTCATCAGTGCATGTGTCTGTGTCCGCAGGCAACATTGTTAGATTTTTCTCATTCTATAAACAATGTTCCAAAATATAACTAAACCCCAAAGTATGTTTATCTTTTTGGCTTAATTTCTGGCTTTCTATCCATTCTAAGGTTTCTCTCTAGAGAAACTGCATTTTATTGCACGTAGCTCTTCATACCTAATTGCAGTATAAACACTATTCTCTTTATACTGAACCATGTGAATTGTACTGTTTTTGAGTCTGTAAAATTGTAATAAAGGCTACCAATTCACATTAACTATATTTATACTTTTATTTCTAAATGTAGGGGAAATAAATCTTTCTCCCTTCCATTTATTTGGACTAAGATTTTGATTTTTAGAACGTATGAGGTCAAGACATTAAAAAAAAAAGTAAAACCAATCTCGAGTCTTTGGTGTTTGTGGTACTAAAGTACATTGGAGCAAGAAGAGCTTAAGTGTCTACTGTGAAATTCATTCTTAAAATCAAAATAGAGCCATCAGTTTTTTATTTATAAGATTGGAACTGAATTTTTTCCTATACTAAATATAACATGGGAAGTTAGGAAATTAGGAAACTAAAAACTAAAAACATAAGAAAAATTATCACCCATAATGTGTATATCCAAAGGGAAAAAAAAATCATGGTTAACATTTTTGTATCTATTTTTCTAGTCATTTTCTGTGTATTTATGTATTTGTTTATGTATGTGTTTAGTGATATATAGCTCATACATGCACCTATATTCATAATTTATACATGTATGCATATTTATGGCTTTGAAAAATGTTACAATTATACTTATAAGTTTTATTTTTTGCAATAGCTTTTATGCAACAATATTGTAAACATTTTGCTGTCTTTTACTACATGGATGTATCGTCATGTATTTAACCAATTCCTTGTTATTAGACATCTAGATTAGTTTTTTATTGACTAATGTAAATACCTACAATTCAAGAGGCTTACATGCTTTTGTAAATCTAATACTTCTTTTTGGAAATGCAACTGGTTAGAATGCTTGTTTTGGTAAAATTCTTCAGTGAAAACTATCATTAGTACAAATTTGTTTACCAGAAGGCAGTGAATTCTCCTTTATTGAAACCCCTGATAGTAATACCCATTATCAAAGAACCAAGATGCCCTTCAACAGATGAATGGGTAAGGAAGATGTGGTCCATATACACTATGGAGTATTATGCCTCCACCAGAAAGGATGAATATGCAACTTTTGTATCAACATGGATGGGACTGGAAGAGATTATGCTGAGTGAACTAAGTCAAGCAGAGAGAGTCAATTATCATATGGTTTCACTTATATGTGGAGCATAACAAATAACATGGAGGACATAGGGAGATTGAGAGAAGGGAGTTGAGGGAAATTGGAAGGGGAGATGAACCATGAGAGACTATGGACTCTGAAAAACAATCTGAGGGTTTTGAAGGGGCGGGGGATTGGGAGGTTGGGGGAGCCAGGTGGTGGGTATTATGGAGGGCATGTATTGGATGGAGCACTGGGTGTGGTGCATAAACAATGAATTCTGTTACGCTGAAAAGAAGTAAATAAAAAATTAAAAAAAAATAATACTCATTATCTTCTAAGAAATGTTTGGGAGTTTGAGTGACAAAATCACATTTTGATTTGCATTTTTTCACATATCTGTCCAACTCCCCCCTACCCCCCAGTCCCCCATGCCCCATATATTGGCCTTTTTTATGTTCTTATGTGATTTTTCTTTATTCATTACTTAAAAAAAAAACTTAAGTTTATATGTTGTAAATAATCTTTACCAAGTTTTTGTTTCTTCTTTATTCTTATGTCTTTTTAATATATAACTTACTTTGTTTTTACTTTGTCAACTTTATCAGTTTTAGTTTTATTTGTTCTCTTATGCTTACAGAAGCTTTCCTACCTATCAGATAAGTATTGTCTCCTTTACTATTCCATTACCAGCAGTATTTACTTTTACATAACCAGCAATGTTTCTTTTCTTAAAATCTGTTCTATCTGATATTAATATAGGCACTCCAGCATTTTTATGGTTACTTTGTACATGGTATACCTTATTCTATATTTTACTTTTATCCATTTGTATCTTTGAATCTAACGTGTGTTGCTTGTAGAGAACATTTAATCGGATCATACCTTTTATTTTTTATTTATTTTATTTATTTTTTAAAAGATTTTATTTATTTATTTGACAGAGAGAGAGACGCAGGGAGAGAGGGAACACAAGCAGAGGGAGTGGGAGAGGGAGAAGGAGGCTTCCCACTGATCAGGGAGCCCCATGCAGAGCTCCATCAGGGATCATGACCTGAGCTGAAGGCAGATGCTTTTTTTTTTTTTTTTTAATTTCTTTTCAGCATAACAGAATTCATTGTTTTTGCACCACACCCAGTGCTCCATGCAATGCGTGCCCTCCATAGTACCCACCACCTGGCTCCCCCAACCTCCCACCCCCACCCCTTCAAAACCCTCAGATTGTGTTTTGTTTTTTTTTTTAAAGATTTTATTTATTTATTTGACAGGCAGAGATCACAAGTAGGCAGAGAGGTAGGCAGAGAGAGAGGGAGAGGGAAGCAGGCTCCCTGCTGAGCTGAGAGCCCGATATGGGACTCGATCCCAGGACCCTGAGATCATGACCCGAGCTGAAGGCAGCGGCTTAACCCACTGAGCCACCCAGGCGCCCCAACCCTCAGATTTGTTTTTCAGAGTCCACAGTCTCTCATGGTTCATCTCCCCCTCCAATTTTCCTCAACTCCCTTCTCCTCTCCATCTCCCCGTGTCCTCCGTGTTATTTGTTATGCTCAAACTTTTTAAAATCCTGTCTGACATTGTGCCTTTTGATTGGAGTGTTTATTAGTCCATTTACATTTAATGTAATTATTAATATGGATGAATTTTACTCTTTTATTTTTCTGTTTTTCCTGTCCTTTTGTCCTTATCCTTTACTCTCTTTTTTGTCTTAAATATTTTGTAGTGTATTATTTTAATTCCTCTATTGATTTTTTTTAATGGTATAATTTGAGTTATTTTTTCTTAGAGGTTGCTCTATGGATTATAATCTATATCTTAATGTATCAGTCTACTTTAGGTCAATGCTGATGTAGTTTTGGCAGAATATATAGTAGTGGTTTTGCTTCAACTTAGCTCCATTTCTTTTTTCCTTTTTTGTGCTATTTTTGTCATATATCTGTACATTTTATAAAGCCAGCAATACAGAATTATAATAATTTCTTTTAAAATTTTTCTTTTAGTGAAATTAAAAGAAAAAAGAGAAAGAAATATTTATTTAGTCTTTTATATTTTACATATATTTACTATTTCTTATGCTCTTCATTTCTTTCTGTGAATTCAAGTTAGTTTCTGTTGTCAGTTCCTTTCTGGCTTCTTTAGGATTTTTTTCAAGGCAGATCTGGTATCAGGGAATCCTTGGTCTTTGTGTTTCAGGAAATGTATTTATTTCATTTTCATTTCTAAAGGATAGTCATCAGCTAAAGATTGGTCCAAGGTTTGTGCTCAGACTTGAGCCAGTAAGGTTTCTATCTGTTGTCAGTGGATTTGTGTGTGAGCTATGGAATACCTTAAAGATTCGTGCAGTTTTTGAAACAGCCTGAGCTTTTAATTTTCTGCCAGGGCTTTTACTACGTGTGTGTCTGCTGCCTCCTAGTCAACCAGGGATGTGTGGAGTGCTCAGGCCCTTTTGGTGTCCTGTTGTGCGAGTACACAGCCTCAGCCCATGGATGGGCAAAGAGCTATTGGGCCCTTCTGTGGGTCTCTTATTTCTGTACTTTCCTCTTAAATTTCTGGTTAGTCCTCTAATCTACCCTTTGACCCAACCCAGACTATATTCAGGCCAGGAGAGTTGGAGTAGTTTCCTGTTTGTTTATTTGTTTGTCTGTCTGTTTGTCCTTCCTTCCTTTCTTCTTTTCTTCTTTCCTTCCTTCCTTAATCTGGAGTTTTCTACTTTTCCTAAGAACGCCACTCCCATTGGCTTCTAATAGTGGGGAAGCTGCTGATTTTTAGGACAAGCCAATATAACCAGTGGGAGGGAGGGGGGAGTGGAGCGTGGGTGGAGTTGGAGGTTTGATGGGAGGTAGCCCTAGGCAAGAACACCACAGAGTCATTGTTCAGCAGTTTTCATGAATAAACACTTTTCAATTTGTTCTCCTTTGGTCTATTTCCAGAGCCCTGAAATGGTTGTCTGGGACAGTTTTGTTTAGTTTATATTTGTTTTTTGGGTAGAAAATTTGCTAAGCTCTTCCTTGTGCTATAGTTGGAAGTTTAGACTTGGGTATTTTATTTTATGGGATGATTGTTTTGGCATTTATATGATCATTTTGTATTTTATTTTTTGCATAAGGAATTTCATTGGTAGATTTTGTAAGTTTTCTCTGTTCTCGGACTAAAATCTTTTTTGATTGTAATTTGTTAAGTCCTTTAATACATATATTAATTTTGAATAAGTTGTCATTTTTCCATTGATGTTTTTATTAAAACTTAATACTGGATTTGTCTTAATGTACAGTGAAAACTAATTCAGTCTAGAAATTTTACCTGAGGAATACACCTGTGGCCCTAAAGTAGATTGAGTTGAGCTAAAGATGATACAATTCCTTTTACAGGCATTATCCTGCACTGAAAACTCTGGAACATCTAGAGCATACCTATCTGCCTCAAGTAAGCCACTATCGATTTTGCAAGGTGATGGTGGACAACATCCCCAAGCTTCGAGAAGAAATTAAGGATGTTTCTATGTCTGATCTCAAAGACTTTCTGGAGAGTATCCGCAAACATTCAGACAAAATTGGAGAGACTGCCATGAAGCAAGTAGGTCTTGGGTTTATGATAGGTTGGCCAGTGACTTTGCTAGTATTCTGTTAAACATGGGTTTCTCTCTGCTAAGTATCTTAATTGTTTCATGTCATTTTAGGGAAGTCCTTCCTCTTTATGGGAACACATGGTTAAAAGATGAGTTTTATTGTTTTAACAGCAATGAATTATTTACTCAAATATTGTTTTGTTCTGAGAAGTTCAGTAAATATGGATCAATTGTGATGGTTTTATAGGGACCTTAAAGAGGTTTTTCTATTTTTTAAATATTTTCCTTCACTTTGGATATGATTTGAAGCCCAAGATTTTTAAAAGGTCTCTTTCTAGGTAATGCGCTAACTTATGCTGTAGGTACCTTTGGTTGATTACTTATCATGTAAGCAAGATGTCATGTTATTTATAAATATTTCTGTAACTGTTATTTCTAGTATCAATGAAGAAAGTCCTTTTGGGAAATAATGTGAATTATGATCATAGAAAAGGATTTATTTACAGCTTATAAGTGAACAAATGTGTTAGAAATTTTTAGGTTTTCTTTTTTTTTCCTTTTAATTTCATCTCTAAGTAATGAAAGCTACCAAGGAATGTCTTGATTTCTTTCTCGTCATTTTGAATAAAAGAGCACTAATGATTTGCAGTGCTGCTTGCTCTTAAAATTTAAATCACATTGATTTTATTAAAATATCTGGGTATATCTTAAGATGTAGCCTATAACAACAAATAGAAGACTTGGTTGCTTATGGAAAGTGTTGTTTGGTTTTGCCAACAACTGTGTTCTTTAAGAAGTCATTTGTAGTTCTTATCATTCTGGCAAGAAGGAGGGAGCACATCACATTTTTGATCTCAGCCAGTCTTGGTAATCTTTCAGATGTCTGATTCTGCAGAAGAGATTTGCGTCTTAGAAATTCCTTTCCTAAAGCATTACAGATTTGTCTTTTTTTTTAAAGTTTTTTTTTTAAAGTTTTGTCAGTTTTATACTGTATAATGGGGAACGTTTAAAACTATTTGATGATAAACCTGATGGAAATAATCATATCAAGTCATTTTTTAGTGGTGAAGAAAGAAAATTAATAATTGAAAGTGTATCTCCGTATTACTGGGGGTATATATATATATATTTTTTGGGGGATATATATTTTGAGTACAGGAATGAAGGTAGTCTCTATTGTGTTTGACAAGTTTTTTCTAAACTTTCAAAAATAGGAGAGTATAGTACAGAGTCTCTGTGGAAGTGTTGTTTTTTTTATTTTTATTTTTATTTTATTTTTTTTTTTTTAAGATTTTATTTATTTATTTGAAAGAGAGGCAGTGAGAGAGAGCATGAGCTAGGAGAAGGTCAGAGGGAGAAGCAGACTCCCCGTGGAGCTGGGAGCCCGATGTAGGACTCGATCCCGGGACTCCGAGATCATGACCTGAGCTGAAAGCAGTCGTTCAACCAACTGAGCCACCCAGGCGTCCCAGGAAGTGTTGTTTTTTTAACGTTACTTTTTTTTAGGCCTCTGCTTGAGAAATTAACTTCATTTCTTTTTTGGTGAAAGAGATGATTCCATGAAAATACTATTATTTCACTTACTGTGGATTATCTGGTTTTACCTCTTAATTATCTAAAGAAATTCAGGCCCAGGGCAGGGAAGTGACTTGCTCAAGTTCACACAGCTTGTAAAGGTCAGGTCCTGTAGTAGAATTCAGGGTAGTTTGAGGTGAATTTGCCTACCATGGCACTCAATCTGTGTAAACTATTAGCTATTTGGTATATTTGTGTTATATAAAGAACTGAAGAAAACCGTCATTGATTCAGAACTTTTAATTAACTGATAACCCTGTAAAATTTAAATAGGTATAGCTTTTATTTCATGTATTGTTATCCTATGCTATGTTAGTTGAGATTGTTGAATAAAAATATCTTAACACACTTTAAGATCTGTAGTACCTAAAAAGTAAGGAGAGTGGGAGGAAGAGAAATTACCATATACTTTGTACATAGTAGTTGTTCAGTAAATATTTATTTGAATTTGTGGATGTTGGAAAAGAGGGAAAGGATATGATTTATTTTTCACTTATGTCAAACTCAAAATGGTGTTTCTGACTTGTGATGGTTTTCTTTGCATTGGTCATTTAGGGAATCTTTCCATTGTGTGGCTCTGCCATTTTTAATGTGGCTTTGAAGGTTGCTGCAGAAGGAAAAAGGCCAGGGAGTATTGCCTGTGGGAGAGCTTTTAAGGGCTACTCATGGATGCAACATATTATCCCTTATACTCACATTTCATTGGCCAGAACCTAATTACTTGGCTTTTACTGACCTGCAAGGGAGGCTGAGAAAATAAAATCTCACTCCGTCACAAAGAGGAGAAGGACTCAGGTTTGGTGAATAGTAACTAGTCTCTGGTACAGGCTGCTCTTTGGTCATCAAATATCTCTTCACCTTTCCTCTTGTCCATAGAACACACATGCTTCTTCTCAAGAAAGGCAACCCAGTATCCCATCTAGTTATGACATCCATTTGAGAGTCTAGTATCTTCTGGGATGCTCAGTGTTAGGTCGGCGGGCTCCAGGTGCAGGAGGAAAAATAGAAATGACCTCAGGGTCCCGCCTCCTGCCAGCCTCCACTCCCCTCCTCCCCCCTTTCCTTCACCCTTGACTCTCCTACCAAAAGGATGTATGCCCGGGTCACCGTCTCCACAGGTAAGCCTATACCTATGCAGGAAACAGATAAAAGACCCCTGCCAACTCCCTCCCAGTGCGACTTCCCCCACTCCCCTTCCCGGAGTCGCGGAACCTCGCCCGAGGGTGCCCACCTCCTCCTGGGCGGCAACATTCCTGGCTTTCCTTCTCCTGAGCCCTGAACTTTGCGGGAGAGTGCCTTTAATAAATCTTGCCTTGCACCCACTTTGCCTGGTGTCGTGTTTATCTCGCCTATAAAACCTTACACTCAGAACTCACCATCAGATTCAGATGAGCCTCCAGATCCAGATGGGCTGCCAACCAGGAAAGAGACCAGGGAAGAGGATGACAAGTTATCCACACTGTGTTCCCTCCCACCTCCAATGAGGAAACTAGAATGGAATAACCACAACAAAAACTTGCATTTAGAAAAGGCGATAGTGGGAGATGCACAGTATTTCCTGCTTCATAAGCAAATCATGTAATCCTTTTGGGCCATCATTGGGGAATCCTTCTGCCTTGGTAATAGTGGGTCTTTCTTGCTTAGACATTAATTCTCTGAGAGGAACTCCTTTGCCCATAGTTCTCCCAGGCTCTTGGTAGCACCCTGTTTTTTCTTTCTCTGTTTTTTTCTTTTTCAGAAAGAAGTGGGTACTGGGGAATATGTCTTCCTTAGGTGATCTCTCTCCCTCTCTCTCTACTCTCTCTGTCTCTCATTTTCTTTCTCTCGTAATGTTTCTAGATATCTATACTTACATCTATATCTATACACATAGACTCCCTCCATATATATATATGCATATATATGGATATATGAATATATATGCACATATATATGGATATGTGAATATATATAGATACATATCCATATATCGATATCTATCTATCTATCTTAGACTGCCTGCTTTCTGCTTCTGCAAATTTAGGGACCTAAGGGTGGTTTTAAGTCTCTGAACAGCCAAAGGTTTATTTAGTCCAGATTTGTGATTTGGGGCATTATACTTACCTCAAAACTTAGGAGGCCTCTGTTTCTTTCCCATAGGTTCTATTTGGACACCAGATCCAGTGCTCTTTTCTAGCTATAATTTTGAGGAATAGTTTTTTTTTTTTTCCCTTTCTTCCCACTTTGCAAAGGTAGACCTTGCTTCATGCCTTTCTTACTTTAATGGCCCTGCTTTGAAGTGGTGTGAAATAATGGGTAAGAGGACCACACGTGAATCTAATCTTTGCTTCAGGATTGAGTCACTTTGTTCATCTAGAAATAGTCTTTGGAATTTATTGCTCAAACCTTTACCATTCTTTTACCATTGGGATTCTATATGCATTCAGCTTTCTAACCCTCTGAGGCCCATGTGTCTGGACTTCTTTTGTCTCCTATATTTCATTTAGCAAACCAGCAACTTCTTTTTTGTGGCTGTCTCTTTCCTGTAGTAGCTTGCTAGAGACAGAAAGGAAATGCCAGTATATACTCTAACTCTGACTGTCCATTCAGTCACAGAGCTACACGCCCCATAGGCATGTGGTGTGCCTTTTCACTTATTACAGGTTCCAGCTTTACTAGTCGTTTTGTCACAGTATTACAGGGCTCTCCAGGCTTTCAACGTGTTACATGTATATTCTTGCTGCCTATTGCCTGACCTCTCAACCAATGCCATTTATTTTAGTTTTTGTTGTTGTTGTTGTTGTTGTTAAGGCAAAACCATTCTTCCAATACCAGTTTCTGTTTTCCTTAAATAATGCTGCTTATTATAAGAGCTAAGCTCTAAAATCTCACCATAGAAGTTTCATTGTTTGCTCATTGGAAGTCCACAGTGATCTTCCTGGCAGGGTCGCTTTTCTTCAAGTGACCATCAAGGAATCCAGGACTCTTCTGACCTGTGGCTCTGTCACTTCAACACGTGGCTTTCAACATTCCAGTAGTAGGAAAAAGAGTAAAGAAGACCCTGGGGATTTTTATGGACCAGGCTTGTAAGTGATACATACCACTGCTGTCAACATTACACTGGCCGTACCTTACACACTGTAAGTGAGGCTTGGATAGATAGTCTGTCAGTCTGACCAGGAGGGACAAGAAATAGGTTTGGTGACTAGCTGGCTAGCCTCTGCTACAACCTGCTATTACACAGCCTCAGAAACCACATATCTTCCATGTCTCTTGCCTTTTTTCCCCCCAACAATTTCATTTCTTTGACGTTCTGCGTCCCCCATATGTTTGCCTTCTGATTTACTAACTCAGTTTTTAGCATTGTCATGCTGCTATTCAGAACTTTATCATTATTATTTTTAGTTTAGCAACCACAAGTTTAGCTTTAGAAATTTGTTCTAGTCCTCTTAAAAAAATATTTTAAGCTGTTTTCTTGAGAACCATGTGAGAAAATAGGTTTGGAAGTCTTAATACTGATAATTGGTCTGGGCTCTTCTAGAAATTAGGTAGGTGATTGTGCTTTTTCATGGCGGACATTTCCCTTTGTCATCTCCCCAGTGTATCCTGGGTTACTACATTGTAACAATGTATCCTGGGCTACTACATCTCTGGGGGGACTTTGTCCTTGGTACTGTGAAATGATGGAAAAGGGTAGATTGGTTTCTTTTGAGGTTAAAGCAGTCAAAACAAACTACCAGAAAGAGCTCCACCCTGATTAAACTTTAATGTACAAATTAGGCTCAATACTTTTATCTGTTATTATAATCTCAAACTGCTTGCTGTCTCATTTTATCAGAAGATATGTTGCAAAAAATAGGGATGATCTGAAGGATATGTAGTTTCTCAATTCCTCTGTATTCAAAGTGGTATATGATCTCTGGATAAAGCTTTATCAGTAGGAAGCTCTTAGTTTTAATCACCTGTGGTAGGCAGAATTCTAGGATGACGCCAGGGTTCCTGTCCCCTGGTGCATGCATCCTGTAAAATCTCCCTCCTTGAGTGTGTGGGCCTGGTATATAATCAGGTAGAGTCTTTTAAAAGAGTGAATGGAGTTCAGGTATAGAAGTTAGATTTAAAGCTGCAGCAGATGCTCTGCAACAGAAGAAATAAAGTGCTGAGTTTTGGAGAAGGACCCATGGCATGGAACGGTAGGCCACTAGAGGTGCTGAGAGCTATCGCTGACGGACAGCCAGCAAGGAATTGGGAACCAGAATCCTACAACCACAGGGAACTGAATTCTGCCTATAATATGAATGAATTTGGAAGAGGACCCTGAGTTCCAGATAAGACCACAACTTTGACTGACACCATGATTTCAGCCTGGTGAGACCCTGAGCAGAAGACCTGGCAAAAAATGCTGAATTCCTGAACCATGGAAACTGAGATAGTAACTGTGTGGCTTTAACCCACTAAGTTTATAGGAATTTCTTACAGCAATAGAAAATTAATATGCTCTTTTATTTTGGCCTTTTTTGTTGTTGTTGTTTTAAGATTTATTTATTTGAGAGAAAGAGAGGGCATCAGGAACAGGGGCAGTGGGAGAGGGAGAGAGAATCCCAAGCAGACTCCACATTGGGTGCAGAGCCCAATGTGGGGCTTGATCCTCCAATCCAGAGACCAAGACCCAAGCCGAAACCAAGAGTGGGAGCTCAATTGACTCCACCACCCAGGCAACCTCTACCATTTAAAAAGATTTATTTATTTATTTGAGAGAGAGAATGCAAGTGAGCATATTTTGGTGTTGAATAGAATTACTTTTTACTAAACTGTACATTTTTATTTTTTATTTTACTAAACTGTACAATGGTATAGTCTAGTTTAAAGTGATATCTAGCAAGAAGTCTCTGAGTTTTTCATCTATTTTCCAGTATACCTATGAGGCTGCAAAAAAGTAAGAAAATAGGTAAGTATGAAAACTAGGAGAGAAATTTAACCATTTAATAGAATTTGAGGAGGAATTATAAAATTGTTCATTCTGCTGTTTATTACCTGTTGAATTTTAAGTTAAGCAGTCTTGTTTTTATTTTCAAAAAAATCTTTCATATTCTCATATATATATGCATATATCCAATACCATGTTAAAATATAAATATAAAATATAAATATATATTAACATGGTTATTAACATGGTATTAACAAATACCATGTTTTAATATATTTAACAATACCATGTTAAAAATATATATGCATAAATCCAATACACACACATACACACACACACACATATATATATATACATGTTTTAACATGGTATTGGATTGACAGCATTTAGTGAACCCAACTGTGGGTTCTGCCATGGGAAATAGAACCATCTGCAAAGTAGGCAGAAAATACCCCTACCTTTTTAGGTTGGTCTTCTTCCTGTATGCTTCCAAAATACTGTGCATATCTTATTTTAGAATTATCATTTTAGCTTGAAGTGATTTTATAAAAAATGTCTAAAGAAATTCTTCATTAATTGTCTGCTATTTTCTAGTTTTCCTGTTGACATTGATTTCTGTAATTCACTTGTTATGGAATTGATTTGTGTAGGAGGGAAGTTCTGTATTTCTTATTTTGATTAGTTTGCCTTAGGCCTTGTGAGGCTAAATAACGTTTGTAATATAAACATTCTTGGCTAGGTTGATTTCTATGTGAGGCTGTTTAACAAAGGAAAGGATTTATTTACTTTTAAAATTTTAACTTGGCTTTGCTAAATTATACGGGTTATATAACTGTTGGTTAGAAAAGGAACCCGTTGCCCATGAAGGAGATGGAAGGCTCCTAGGCAGTCTTCCTTTAGTAACTGGTTTTAAAGAAACTGACCCTTGGGTGAGATTAGTTGTCTCCAGGGTTCTTTCAACCCTTGAATTTCTTTGGTTAAGTCTTGACTAACAAAATGTGCTCTTTTATTTATTGTGTTGAATGTCTTTTGACTTAGACCTGGCACAGTACTACCAACTGAGTTAACACAGGCCATGTGATGACTGCCAAGTAAAAGCAGTCTTGCTGTTGAAACTTCTTTTGTGCTGTGTGCTATGCGATACTCCAGTGGAATATGGTTTTGGGGTCAGGGAAGCTGGTGTTCAGTTGGTCTGGTGTTCTTGGATTTACTTGATAATCTCTTTTCTTCTTGATTTCTGTATTTATATATTTGTACTACTCTTTACTCCTTGGTCTCTGATTATGGGGATGGCATGGGGGTGGGGTGGGGGGAGTGTGAAGCTGTTTTATAGAGATTCTTGAAATAAGCAGCACTCAGAGTAGCTTGCAATCAGAATATGGTAGATGGTCAGGTAGTAGGGGTTCAGTTTACTATTAAGTCATATGATAGTTAACAGAACAGATTTTGAAGTCTGGCTCAGACTCCTAGATTTGGCATTTGTTAGTTACATGACAATGAGCAAGTTACCAAGCATCCCATTCAGTCTTCAGAACTCTATAGTAGGGATTTTTAATCTTCTTTTCAAAGGTCTGAAAACATGTAGGGAAATCAAGTACTTAGTTTGGTCCCAGGCATATAATAAATGATTTTAAACCGTTTTTTCTCCTTGCCTTAAAAAAATTATTTGTTATATGTACTTCTAAAATATTTTGAACCTGATTTCAATTAAAAATCATGTATATATTAGAAGACTGTTAAGTATAAAACAACAGTATCTTTTTACCAGTATCGAGTTGGGATGAGAGAAGAAAGATAATTTATTTCTTAAATCTCATTTGAAAGGAGTATTGCAGTTCAGTTTTGAGCTTTCTCTTCTCAGGGAAAAAAGAACACTAGTGTATGTATATGTGTGCATAGATAATAAACATAATATTTATTTGCTTTGACTAAGCCAGGCATACCAGCTTATTAGGAGATATTTTCCCTTAATTAAACTTAAGAGAAAATTATCATATGGATTCTCAATACAGTTTATGGTTTTGTGGTGTGCTCATCCTAAAATAGAACATTGCTTAGAAAATCTAGAGGAAGAGCAGTTATTATAATACTTACTCCATCTCTTACAAATATATATACATATACATGCGTGTGTGTGGTGTGTGTGTGTGTGTGTGTGTGTGTGTGTGTGTATTTTCAGTTATTTTAAGATTAAATTCTTTTGGGAATATTCCTTTTACTGAGTCTTGGCTTGTGAGCAATAATACAATATAGTATCATAAGAATAAACCATCAAGTAGAACAGAACACAAGTATAGAAATTGACCAAACATGTATATATATATGAATTTAATAAGTGACAAAGGTGGTGTCATACAAGAAGCATAAATACACACAAATTAGCATCACACCATATAGGTGTAAGTTTTCCTTCAGTCAGTCTTATAGGTAGAAATGTCAGTGGAGTGCATGGGAAAATCATTCTACTACCTTTCTCTGGAGGGATGTGATGGGTTCAGCTTTGCTGTACAAACAGCAGGATGTGTCTCAGGAGAGGGGCCCTGCTCTCAGATCATTTATAGGGAAGCTGGGAAGAAGCTGAAGACGGTCAGTATATATTAGGTGGATCCTTCCTGGTCCAAGAAATGTCTTAGTAAAAGTAATTGTCATGTCAGTGCCACTGATATCAGCTAAGCAGACCTAGTTTTTTTCAGATGAGCCAACTCAATTTTCCTGAACCAGCATATTGCTGAGCTATGAGAATGGTGAGGGTACAGAGCCACTAGGGCCCTCCAAGGCAACATCTCATAGCAGTGGGGAACTCCATTAACATGATTGCTGCTTTCCGTATCTGTCTTCCCAACTAGACTGTGGTTTGTGTAAGGACAGAAGTATGGTTTTATTTTTATAGCTCCAGTGCACTACTAACGTAGTACTTGGGGACAGTAGATAGTTAATAAATAGTTAGTAAATCAATTAATGATTGTCATATTATTTAATAAAATTCAATGTACCTACACCTTAACATTTTTCAGGAAGAGACATCTTTTAAAAAACATTCAAGGTATATGCTCTTAGTTTCCAGTTACATTCTTAAGTATATGAAAATGTCTAAAATCGCTTCTTGAATAGATTTTGACCCTTTCTGGAAGTACTGTGGAGGTACTAAGAGGTTATCAAATAGGCTTGTTAAAAACGTTGAATTCAACATATACATTTATATTTTCTGCCTCTCTAGATTTGTAAAAACAATAGCTAGGGGCATCTTGGTGGCTCAGTTGGTTAAGTGTTTGCCTTTGGTTCAGGTCATGATCTCAGGGTCCTAGGATCAAGAGTCCTGCATTGGGCTCCCTGGTCAGTGGGGAGTCTGCTTCTCCCTTTGCTCCTCCTCCCCACTCCTGTTCTCTCTCTCTCTCTCTCTCACCCCCTCACTCTCTCTCTCTCAAATAAATAAATGGAAATCTTAAAAAAAATGCAGTTAGACAACCTGATTCCTTCCCCAGCTTTTCCCACCAGTTAACTGCCCTATCCCAGGTCTAGCAGAAGACCACAGGACAGTAGACGTAAGTTGATGGTAAGGTTACCAAACCAAAAGCAGTGGAAGTTTGTTGAGATTCATCTTGCATTTCACAGCCCTCCTCTCTGATTTGGTTCCCAGGATTCAAATAGCCAGGTTTATATCCTTCAGGTATGAGATTGGAAGGTACTGTGAATAATAGGGTTAGTCAGTCCAAGAGAACGGTCTTAGAGGTAGGTCCACTCGGTAGTCCCCAGTCAAATGGACAGGTCAGATCACTCTGAAGTCTGCAGTTGACTAGATTGTTGTACATGCGCAGAACTTTCAGTCAGCTTTTTACTTTCCCAGTTTGAGATATGGGCAGATCACCAAGGATCAGCAGATATTTGAGAAAATCCTCTAACGTTACAGTTAGAGGTCAGAACAAACACATATGAAGAAGCAACTTGGAAAGGATAGAGACTGTACAAGAAGAGGAAAACTAAAAGGCATAACAAAACAATCAATAGTGTTAGAAAGATAAGAGAAGAAAAATTGTACATACAAGAGGATCAGAAAGCTACACAAAAGGAGAAATTCAGAGAGCAAAAAAGAATGTTTAAGAATTAAAAATATAGGGGCACCTGGGTGGCTCAGTGGGTTAAAGCCTCTGCCTTCGGCTCAGGTCTTGATCTCAGGGTCCTGGGATCGAGCCCCGCATCAGGCTCTCTGCTCAGCAGGGAGCCTGCTTCAACCTCTCTCTCTGCCTGCCTCAGCCTACTTGTGATCTCTGTCTGTCAAATAAATAAATAAAATATTAAAAAAAAATTAAAAATATATGGGACGCCTGGGTGGCTCAGTTGGTTAAATGTCAGCCTTTGGCTCGGGTCATGATCCCAGGGTCCTGGGATAGAGTCTGGCATCTGGCTCCTTGCTCAATGGGGAGCCTGCTTCTCTCTCTGCCTGCTCTGCCTGCTCCTCGCCCTGCTTGTGCTCTCTCTCTCTGACAAATAAATAAATAAAATCTTAAAAAAAAAGAATTAAAAATATGATAGCAGAAACCTTAAAGGAGGGTTTGGAAAATAAAGTGGAGAGGATCCTTCAGAGAGAAAGAGAGAGAGTAAAGAGAAAAAGAGATAGAACATAGGAAATAGAAAAGATAGAAAAATATTCGAGGGTCAGTTCAGGAGATCTAGTGTTTGAATACTAGGTGTTCTGGAAAAAGAAAGAGAAAATGAAGGAAAGGAATTCATAGAAATAACGTGGGAAAATTTCCCAAAATTTTAAGACATGAAATTCCAGATTAAAAGATGCCTAATATAAGGGATGGAAATAGTCTTACATCAGCTATGTTGTGAGATTTCAGAAGCCAGAGGACAAATAGAAAATCCTCTAGAGATGGATAAAAATGCCTCTAGAGATATAAAACAGGATTCAGTGTCAAAATGATTTGGGAATATAGCAGTACTGGGAGGTAGACTGAAATGGAGCAGCATCTTTAAAGTTCTAAGGGAAAATGATTACTCATCCACATTTCCCTATCTAGCTGCACAATACCAAGCAAGTATAAGGGTGGGATAAATATGTTTTCAGTAATGAAAGTCTTCAAAAATTTGCTTCCCATACCCCGCCCCCCCCAAGATAGGAGGTATTAAGGACAGAGATAATCTAAGAGAGAAGAGGAGCAAATAGAATTTCTAAGATGATGATTAAAAGGAAGATAGTTGGTTGACAGTGGGGTAGCAGGCAGAAAGTACAACCAGCACAGTCTGGAGCATTTTAGAAAGTTTGAGAGAGGTATCCTGAGAAGGTGAAAGTAGTAAAATACTGGATATATTTGAACATATTGAGAGGAAATTCAGATAGTTGGGGAGAGTTTGGAAACAGAGTAATGCTAAATACATAAAAACTTAGGTAAACTTAAAAATAAGAAAACTTAACCCCAGAAAACAAGTTATGTAAAACAGGGAAAGTGATGATAGTATCTTATAGGGATTGGCTGTGACTTGCAGTTATATAGTTATAATAATGGCTGAAAGCTAACTTATCTAATGGATCCATTGATTTTTCTCTGTTTTGAGGAATAGGTGAATGGACACTGTGTGCAGATGTGTGATGCTGGTGTGGTATGCATGTGAAAGAGACCAAACTAAATCCTCATCCCTCCTGTGGGACATCAGTAGATCATGCTTAAGTCTAACACAATGGAGGGTGCCTGGGTGGCTCAGTGGGTTAAGCCTCTGCCTTCCGCTCAGGTCATGGTCTCAGGGTCCTGGGATTGAACCCCGCATCAGGCTCTCTGCTCAGTGAGGAGCCTGCTTCCCCCGCCGCCTACCTCTCTGCCCTACTTGTGATCTCTCTCTCTCTATTAAATAAATAAAATCTTTTTTAAAAAAAATCTAACACACGCAGGAAAAGGCAGAAGCAACGCAAGGGTCTGTTGACAGATGAATGGATAAACAAAATGTGACACATACATACAGTGGAATATTGTCCAGCCTTTAAAAGGAAAGAAACTGACACCTGCTACGACATAGATGAACCTTGAAGACATGATGCTAAGTGAACTAAGCCAGGCACAAGAGGACAAATAGTGTATGATTCCACATGCATGAGGTTCCTGAACTAGTCAGATTTATAAAGACAGAAAGTGGAATGATGGTTTCCAGGGCCTGGGCTAGAGGGTTGATGAATGAATGTTTATTGGGTACAGAGTCTCAGCTGGGGAAGATGGAGAAGTTCTGAAGATGGATGGTAGTGATGGTTATACAGTGTGAATGTCCCTAATATCGTAGGACTGTACACTTAAAACTGGTAAACATGGAAAATTTCATGTTACGTATATTTACCATAATTTAAAAAGCCTGGAAAATTAGGCAATAGCATAAATACAGATGCTAGATAGAGATAGAGGGTAAACTTTAAAAAGAGTGGTTGCCTCTGGGAAGCAGGGTGTAGGGGGAAGAAGGAGAGGAGGAGATGGTGTCTTTTCATAATAAACCGTATAGAATGATTTGACTGTGTACAACTTAATCATGCATGACTTTGAATATATAACTTAGATAAAATATATTGAATGAAATAGAAAAGAAATACAAGTCATCAGATTTGGAGTACATGTGTAGTAGATATTGGTGGACTGAAATAGGAAAAATTCCAACTCTCAGGGTAGGAAAAATTCCAACTCTCAGGGTCCAAAGGAAGAGTGCCCCTTATTTAAGGGAACACTTGCACTTAGCTTTATTATTATTGTCTTTTTTCTGCTCTATGTGGGGTAGTGGAGGAGTCTGTTTTTCAGATTCATAGCTGTAATAAGATGTAATTGTAATTATGTGTTAGATGTAACTTAAATTAATTGTGTGTTAGATGTAACTTAAATTAAGGTCCATTTGGTTCTCTGTTGTATTGTGTGCCTTATTAAAGAAGAGAACAGAATATAATATAATGAGCAACATTATATGTATATATGTTTCTAAATATAAAAATCTATTTTTTAAAATGATTTTATTTATTTATTTGACAGAGAGAAAGAAGGACAGAGAGAGCACAAGCAGGGGCAGCAGCAGGCAAAGCAAACTGTCTCTGAGTAGAGAGCCTGGTTCAGGGCTCGAACCCAAGACGGTGGGATCATGACCTGAGCTGAAGGCAGATGCTTAATCGACTGAGGCACCCCTATAAATATAAAAATCTTGAGGGTGATGATAAAGGTTGAAAATTTGTGATAATCCGAACGATGTCTTTCCCTTGCCTTGAAATCTTAAATATTTGCTTCTGTTCAGCAGAGAATATGAGTGCTTCAGCACCCTCTTTTTGTTGCAAAATAATTGTCATACTACCCGCCCCTGCCACTACTGCAGACCTACATGCTCATTTCAATCATGCATGGGCATGTGTTCTGATGAGTGAGTGAGTGGCCCTGCATAGTTTCAGAAGAAGAGGAGAAAAGAGGGAATTAGAACTGTGAAGGAAATTAGTGCTGATAGGCCAAGCTTCCTATAATTGGCTTGGCCTCAGAATTTTGTGGGAAAGAGCCAGTGGCCTCATTATTACTTCATTAGGAATCTGAACTTTCTGTTGAATTTAAAATAAAGGAACATGACCCACACTATGAAGTTTTTCTTGGGTGGTTTGTACAATAACTGAACCTCATTCCATTACAACACTCCTGGGATTTCCTACTCCCCCAAGTATCATGAATAAATGTGCCACACTAATGTGGAAATGAGGTTCGGTTCACTGAACTCTACTTTTTGACTTGAACTTGAGACCAGTACTTTAGATCTGAGTTATGAGGTAGAAATAAATTGATCTTACTAACAAATAAGATGCTATCTGGTTATTTTTTTATTATGTAATTTAACCTCTGAAATATGCAAGTGTATGAAAGAGGTTATTTAAAATGATGCTTTAAATAGAGTATATAAATACACAGCCTAAGTGCTGTTAAACATTACTATCTTGGGGCCTAAGAATAACTGCCTTACCATCAGATAAAGTTTATATGTGGTCAGGGACAGCATCTATCTACCTTTCTAAAAGATAAATGGAAGCAGAATATATTTTTCATCTCATCATTGGAGTGTAAAGCTTATGTTTAAAGGTAGTGATCTCTCTACACATCTGAATAAGCTAGTATTCTTGTGTTATATCTGTTTATAAAGTTACTATCCTACTTCACTTGTGTATAGATGTTGTTTTTTCTCAGATATAACTGCATGATTGAAATACAGAATAAATATTTAAAACCAAACACTTACATCCCTTTTACTTTCTACCTCTTTACATAGTTAGGTGTGCTTCGTTTTTTCCCCATCTCCCTTTCTTTTTCCTCTCTCTGAGTTCTGGAAATCCGGCTTCCAAGACCTCAGGATTCGGCTTCAAGTGGGCTTACATGCTGACCACCCCACCTGAGAATCTTTTATTTTTCAAAAATCAACTATGGTATAAGATTTAAAACCATAATAGAGGGATGCCTGGGTGGCTCAATCGGTTAAGTGTCTGCCGTCATCTCAGGTCATGTTTAGCTGTAAGGATAATGTTCCTTGGTCTAAAGAACAATTCAAAGTATGATGTTTTTAGAGTGTTTAAATTCAAGGATAAAGACTAATCAGTTCTGTTAGTCCCAGATCCCAGATTTTCCTGATACTCTGATACATCTTCACTACTGATTCTCATTAGATTAGACAAATTTTAATGTCTAATCTGATATCAATACAGTGAAAAGTATACAAGCAAACAAGGATGGCAAGGATTTGTTTTAAAATGGTTGTAAATCTGGGATACTTGGGTGGCTCAGTTGGTTAAGTGTCTGCCTTTGGCTCAGGTCATGATTACAGGGTCCAAAGATGGAGTCCCGCATGGGGTTCCTTGCTCCGTGGGGAGCCTGCTTCTCCCTTTGCCTGCTGCTTCCCCTGCTTGTGCAGTCTCTCTTTCTCTGACAAATAAATAAATACGATCTTTTAAAAAAGTGGTTGTAAATCTTTCCCATTTTTTACTCAATGTGATTAAATCCTTGGACCCTGCGGGCAGATAGTAATTTATTGCTTGAATTCCATCTTAAATTTGGTGAGTGCTTTCTCACATTGAGTTTTTCTCTACCCTATGTTTAGATCTAATTAATATAATTCTGTAAAACAGATCTCATAGAGCATGATGGATGTATTTGGTCATTTCAAATGTCTTTTATTTTATTAATACTTTCATTGGACTAGCAGGGATTATTATACCTAAAAAAATAGATTTCTTATATAAGTGACTATAGAAGTTACTGTAACATTATATAAGTAGAATTATGAGTTATAAAATATTATAATCAAAGAGGAATTAACACCAGGCAAAGCTACTTTTATTTTAAAGAGATTCTATTTCATTACAATGGTTAAAAACAAATTGAGATAGTGGTCTGAGAATGTTAGACCCTTTAATAGATTTAGGATTGGAAGAAAGGTTCCATTGCCAACACTCTCAAGGACAACAGGCATTTATTTTTATTAACTTGACTTGCACTAATTGAAGACTAGGAGAGGTGATACCTTCTTTTATTTTCATCATGCAGTTTTGCTGATAATACAGCCTACAGAGAAGCCGTCAACCCTCTTTGTGATAATTTTTAGAGAAAGTAAACTCATGTCTATTCCTGATCAAGTCTTTCTTGTAGAGCAGAGGTGCCTGGGTGGCTCAGTCGGTTAAGTGTCTGGCTTTGGCTCAGGTCATGATCTCAGGGTCCTGGGATTGAGCCCCGCATCAGGCTCCCTGCAGGGAGCCTGCTTCTCCCTCTCCCTCTGCTGTGCTCTCTTTCTCTCTCTCTCAAATAGATAAATAAAATCTTAGAAATAAAGTCTTTTTTGTAGAAAAGCTTGTAGTATTTTCAATGTTAAAAGCATAGGTTTGGAGCCAGAAAAGCTGGGTTATATCACAGAAAAGCTGGGATCTATCACTTATAACATGACTGAATAAAACACTTAACCTGAGCCTTAGCATGCTCTTTTATTAGTAAGGGTCATGTATGATGATATATATAAAGTACTTAGCACTGTGTCCCACACAACAGGTACTTAATAAACATGGCATGTTGAGATGTTTGTGTTTCGAGAACTATATAATTTTATCAGGTAACTGAAGTCTTCATTGGGGTGCCCCAGGTACTGAAAGCCTGATACCAGCCGGGTCTCCATCTCTCCATCTTCTTAGTAAATGTTTGCAACTGCATTTTTCCATGAGTGTTTTAAGATTTTATTTATTTAACAGAGATCACAAGTGGGCAGAAAGGCAGGCAGAGACAGAGAGAGGGGGAAACAGGTGCTCCACCGAGCAGAGAGCACGATGTGGGGCTCGATCCCAGGACTCTGGGATCATGACCGGAGCTGAAGGCAGAGGCTTTAACCCACTGAGCCACCCAGGCACCCCACCACGAGTGTTTTTAAACAAACTAATCTGAGAAAGCATGAGGGGAGGGGAGAAATTGTTTAACCTAAAGAGGTTTTCCTTATTATTTTTAGGCTTCAGTGTTAATAAATGCAGGGTTTTATTTGTTTGTTTGTTTGTTTCTTTTTTTTTTTTTAACTTTATTTGCAATGATTGCTTTCATGTCAGTGAGAAACTAAACCCTTTATCTGTTTAAATAAGTAATTCAGGTCATAGAAATTAGTAAGACTTACATGGATCTTTATTTCGTTGTTGGAAATCTGATTTGGGGCCCTCAGCCTTTCTACAGTCTCCTCAAATAATTTCACTCTGTATCTGGTGATTTTATTTTTATTTTAGTTACTAGATTGACCTATACGCTGAGCTCAAAGCATTTTCTTATCTCCTTCTGTGCTGATACTTTTTGGTATTTGTACTTGATTCTCTTTTCAACATCCGTAGACCCCAGCCACGTGTTACAGAGCGTAGTGGAGCCAAGTCTGAGGTTTGGATCTAGAGCATTCCGTAAATCCCTGTGGTGTGTCCTTTGACCTGGGTGATAGCTCTTACTGGCCCTGGAGAAATCCAGTTGAGAATTCCTGGGGTTGTTGTATTCTCAGCAAGTGCTTTATTCTTGTCCTCTGCCAGATGTTTTCGTTACTGAGCACAAAAACTCCCATCAAAATAATGCTCAGGGAACTGACATGTGAGGGAGAAAAAAAAGAAAGGAAGAAAGAGAAGTATTCAAACATATTCAGGAGGGCTAGAGAAACCGACCTAAGGGTGTTCTAGAACATGAGAAATCTAGCTTAGTTGTATACTCTTTCATCCTTCTAGATTTCCCTATAACGCTAAAAAGTTTCAGCAGGTGATGCCAAAGTAGTTAAAAGTTTTCTTTAAATTTACATACAATAATTTTTTTCTCTGGTATACATGAGGTTTCTTAAAAGCATGCTTAGTTAGATTCACGTGACCACCATTCCAAACAGGATACAGAACACTTCTGTCACCTCTCCAAATTCCCTTGGGCTGCCCCTTTGTAGTGAAACCTTCTCTCTACCCATAACCCCTGACCATTGATCATGACATGTATCAAAAATATAGGATAAGAAGCATACCAAACCGGGTAATGAGGACTACTAGAAACTTGAATTATTGCTCAGGTCCTCACTGATTGGAAATGTGGCATTTCACTTACTCCCTTTTGTTTAGGATCTCAGTAGAGAAATAAACCTCAAACCAAAACACAGAAAAATTAAATTTTCCCAGTTAAATAGGGACAGATGATCACGCAAGTTGTTGCCTTTTCTAGGCCTATGCAGTTCTAAGCTTTAGAGACTTTGTGACCTTCGAACCTGACTACTGGATGGATTCTTTCTGTCTTCATGAGAAGGTGATTTGATACGTAACTGCTCCAAGATGGCTAGGGAGTGTAACACCTTGGACAAGGAAGTAAGTATGAGAAGGGTTAGATCATTAGAATTGGATTTTTTACTCATAGACTCTTTGTTCTTTGTGAGAGACTACAGACCAAAACAATGAACAAGAATTTACACTGTGAGCTGAAAGTTTTCAGTTGGCTACATTTTATTTGTTTTGAAAGCTTGCAAAAAAAGGTGGTTTTGTTGACAAATTCAGGCTACTTTACTTTCCTGACATACTTTTCTAATTGTGCAATCTATAGCAAATTTAGAACAGCTTTCAGTTATTACTTGTGTGTGTGTATGTGGAGGAGAAAATTCTCTGCAGATTAGAGCATTTGTCTGGGGGGAAGGAAAAGGCTTTGTCAGGTTGTGGTGCCTCCTCGCACGTGTGTGTGTTTGCTTAAACTCGAAAGTCAGCCAACCATTGAGGCCTCTGAGTGTGGTTAGCTGTTAAAACAGAACAGTGATAATGGGTGTTTATATAAATTTTTAACTATTTGGAAATTTCTAAAAATTGAAAAAATATTGTTTTAGAAATCAGAGTGTCCTTTCAGGGAAGATGATTTATACCCTATATCAATGAGATGTTAATGAGATTGGGAAGGAAGCAGAAAATTTAAGAGGGTCTTTATTTTTGAGAACAGTCATGCAATGCCAGGGCTTAGGAGGGGTGTTCTGTCCTGTAGCACACCACGATGAAGAAAGTGGACTGTAAATCACACAGGACCCGCTTGCAGAATCCTAGGTAATAAAAGGGATCTGGGGCAGGTGTTTGGAGGAGGGGAACCTGTAGCCAGGATAGAGTTCAGGAAGTAGAACTAAGATTAAGATGATAGTCATTTACTAGCATTTTTCAAGGACATGTGTCTGAATTGGTTTCTTTTTCTTTCTTTCTTTCTTTTTTTTTTTTTTGTTCCAAAGAATCTAACTCACTACATTGTACACACTAGGCATTTGGCAAATTCTTGTTGTATTATACTTACATAAACTTCCTTTTCCCTTGGCAGAGCACTTTTGCAATTAAGGACAGGGAATCTACATGGATATTATAAAAGTTTTAATATTTCCCCCTTTTTAGGCTAGTAATTTTGTGTCAAAACCTATGACTATTATATTCAATGTTGATCTCTCAAGACGCAGTTTATCTTTGAAATCCTAGGTTTTTTTTGTTGTTGTTGTTTTTGTTTTTGCTTAGGTAAAATTTTATCTGGATTCTCTTCCAGTGAGTTTTTCTCCCTTCGATGCAATGGTGCATTTTTTTTTTTATTGTGGTAAAGTATATAACATAAAATTTGACTTTTCCATAATTTTTCAATGTGCAGCTTTGCAGCATTAATAAGGACATTCATAAGAACATTCACTTCGTTGTGTAGCCATCACCAGCATCTGTCTCCAGAACTTTTTCATCTTCCAGAAATGAAATCCTGTAACCAGTAAAATTTTAAGCTTGCATTCTGTGCTCCAGTACTGAATGAACAAATATAGTATTTTGTATGTACCTTGAGGAACTCATGATCACTTTATAGGGAAGAAAATGAGGCAAAAGAACAAAACTGGAATTCACATAGTAGCCTTTTATTTATTTATTTATTTATTTATTTATTAAAAAGATTTTTATTTATTTATTTGACAGACAGAGATCACAAGTAGGCAGAAAGGCAGGCAGAGAGAGAGAGAGGAGGAAGCAGGCTCCCTGCTTGAGCAGAGAGCCTGATGCGGGGCTTGATCCCAGGACTCTGAAGATCATGACCTGAGCTGAAGGCAGAGACTTTAACCCACTGAGCCACCCAGGTGCCCCACACAGTAGCCTTTTAAATAGGTTGTAATTCCCAAATTTTATAGATAGGTTTTTCTGTTCTTCAGTTTCCTTAAAAATTTTGTTCAAAAGCAGCAACTGGGAGTTGCCCTTATACCATTAGAGTCTTTGCAGTCTGTATGTGTGTGTATTTCTGTGGTCTTTGTATCTAATAAGGTATATAGAAATATATCTACCTTAGGTTTGTGTTTAGTGCCGCTACTGGCCTGCTTGAACCATAGTGGTCTTAATCTACTTTTAAGAGCTACACTGCCTTGAATATGGTAATTTTATCCTGGTGTCAGAGAATTTAAGGATAAGGAAAGGAATACCTTTTTTTTTTTTTTTTTTAACCAGTCCTATAATCTTATTTTTTGATTTAGGCTGAAATCTGTTATTAATTTGTACCTTTCCTTTATTTCTAAATAAACTATATGAGAAAACAAGCTAATGCCAAAAAATAGTACAGCCTACTTCCCAGCAGCATGACTTTTGCTCGTCTTAGTCAGCTAAACATATGGCTCTCCCTGCCGCCCTGATGAAGAGGCTATGGCCTCCCTGGGCATGTGTTCTGTTTGCCTTTTCTGGTAGGTCTTCAAGTGGAGTTGCTCTTTTAACATTGGAGAAGAGAAGATCTATAATGATAGTTCATAGACATTTTTGGGACATAAACCCTTTGAGAATCTAATGAAAGTCATGTATGCTTTCCTTAGAAAAATTATTGTGTGAATGCAAATTCTTTGTGAAATATCAAGGGACTTAGGCAGTCTCTGAAATGTATATATATCCCTTGTGGGAGCCATCTGAATTATTAAGGTGCTATATCAGTGTCAGATTCAGTAATATATTCCAGGATGCTCCCTTTCTAGTTTAATTATGATTTGTGAAAATTACATAATAGAAAGGGTTGACTAGAAGAGTTTTGTAGCCATCTCAGAGTTTAATTTTATATCATTAGTGAAAACGGATGCCATCTTCTCTAACACATTGACAGATAGGTTCAAGGTGTTGGTAAACTTTTCTGAGTGGCCCAGTTTAGATGGTGGATAGCTGTCAGGGAATGAGTAGACCTATATTTTATTTGACTGTGTACGTTGGATAAGATTATGTTGACAGACTTGGGTTTGGCTATGACTGCTCATGTATTTATGTCCCCCCCCCCCTTATTCCTGTTGTGAGGTAGTACAGAAGAAATAGAGAAGGGTGTGGGATGCCTGGGTGGCTCAGTTGGTTAAGAGGGTGGCTCAGTCGGTTAAGCATCTGCCTTTGGTTCAGATCATGATTCCAAGGGCCTAGGATTGAGCCCCGCACTGGGCTGCAGGGAGCCTTATTCTCTTTCTCCATCTGCCATTCCCCCCGCTTGTGCTCTCTGGCTCTCTCTCTCTCTGTCAAATAAATAAATAAAATCTTAAAAAAAAAAAAAAAAGAAAGAAAGAGAGAAGTGCTAAATGACAAAGAAAAAAAAATTTTCTAATATTGACTTGAAATACCTAGAGATAGCATAGTATGAGTAGGCTTAAATTTGGTGTTCATTTAAATACTCCACAAGACACAAAAAGGTGAAGACTTCATCTTTTTCTTCACAGAGTTAATGCCCCTTTTTCTTTATGGATGACCTTGCCTTTTAACCAATGTCGCCGAGAAACTGAAGACTCTTAGGCAGACGCTCTCTTGGCTTTCAGCACTCTTGTTCCTCAGCTATCTGTATGTCTACTATTCTTTATTGCTTCTGCTCCACCTCTCAGAAAAGAGGCTGTTCCTCCTGCTCAAGGCTTCATTCCCCTCCTGCTCAGTCTCATTTCTTTACTCTGTCGGTCATTCCCTCTTACTTCTCTTTCTTCAACCTTTCCCTTTCAGTGACTCTTACCACTTTGTACTTGACATGCTCAGGTCTCCCTTTCATTGGCCATATCACCTCAGGCCCTCTTCCCATCACCACACGACCCTCTCTTCCACATTTCCTGCATCATTGAATGATATCACTGTTCATCTGGGATAGAAATCTGCCATGATAAGAAAATTGGTAGTTGTGTAGTGATCTAAATGTAGTAAGTAATGTAACAAATAAAAGGTTGTGGGGTGGGGAGGAGTATATGTAATACTGCAGAGTAAAAATGCATTGTATTAGTAAAAGCAAAATGTTAGAACTATGGAGATTCCTACTTTTGGGATGGTTTGGAACTTGTAATGCCTAGAAATAGAGGTGGACGAGATCTCTTTGGAGAGTCTTTGATCAGCTTTACTGCATGAACTAGTACAGGCAGATCACTAGAACTTGTCAAAGATTTTGACACTCTTACTTCAAAAGAAGTTGAACTTTTGTACCTATACCTGTATATTTATATTTATAAATTATATATATGTACTACTTTCATTAACTTGGTGGTTCTAAACTTTTTGGATTGTGGACTTCCTTTGGTAAACGTTTTCGAGTATATATCCACCATATATATATATAACTTATTTAAAGTCATATATACAGTACTACTGTCATTAGTTACTATCCTAGAGCAGGAGATATATTTAGAGAGAGATCCATTGTTAATCATGCATTTGTATCTTCTTTTTGAATAGTCTTCTAGATAATTCTAATTTTGGAGGGGTTACTCTCTCGGACATGCTTCAATCATCTTTATATTTACTATACAATGCTTTTGACGCAGGGCTCATACCAGGAGTATTCATTATCCATTGAAGGTTAACAAACCACCGAAAATTTAATGGATTAAAATAATACAGTTATTATTTCTTATGTTTCTGTGGATTAGCACTTGAGGCTAAGCACAGCTAGAGAGTTTGTTGGCCTCACCAGGAATCCAGCCCGTGGCTGGCTGGCAGTTGGTGCCAGCTGTTATCCTGGATCTCTGCATGGACTCTTAACCACCAGTAGGCTGAACTGGCTTCCTCATGGCCCAGTGGTCTTCTGGTTTACACAGAAAGAGCTGATGCTGCTAGGCCTCTAAACTCCAGAGTTGGACCACGTCTGTCCCATTCTCTTAGCCGAAGGAAGTCGCAGAGCCAGTCCAGATTCAGGAAGGTGGAGAAGTGGTTTCTGCCTCTTGATAGGAGAAGTAGCAGTGTCGCTTTGCTGAGGGGCGTGCTCACGGGAGGCTAGATTCCCTGGGGACCAGTATTGTAATGGTCTTACCTCACTAGGATGAAGACAAGTATTAACCCTGCTATTTTCCTGTCATTTGCATGTACTAGCATTATTAATATTATTTTCAAACTACAGTTTCTTTCTTGGAATATGTTAAAACTATTTGTCCATTTTCTATAAGTTTAACTAAAACTAGGTAACATAATCTAATTTTATTTAAGCACATGCAGTCCACAATATATCACAAAAAAAGGAAAGAGAATCAACAAGGGAGAGTATTAGTATCAATCACACTGCACTATCTTTCCACTGTAGTATTATTTTTTTTTTAAAGTAGGCTTCACAACCAGTGTGGAGCCCGATGTGGGGCTCAAACTCCCAACCCTGAGATCAAGAGTCAGGCGCTCAGCTGGTGGAGCCACCCAGGCACCCCAAAATTTTCTGAAATTCCATGTGTGGTACATGACTTTCTGACATGCAGAGAGTGAGAGTGTCAGTATCATCTCTTAAACCAAATGTTAGTAAAGTTTAGGGTTTTTTTTTTTTTTAAGTATTTATTACTTATTTGACAGAGAGAGAGAGAGAGAAGGAGAGAGAGCGTGAGCACAAGCAGGGGGAATGATAGGCAGAGGGAAAGGGAGGAGCAGGTGCCCAGCTAAGCAGGGAGCCTCATGTGCTGCTAGATCCCAGGACTCTGGGATCATGACTTGAGCTGAAGGCAGATGCTTAATGACTGAGCCACCCAGGTTCTCCCATTTTTTTTTTTTTTTTACAAGATGAAAAGAAGTGTAAGTACTGATGGATTGTTGTGCATAGCATTGGGGGATAGACCCACCCCACTTTGGAGACCATTGGTCTAACTGATGTGGAACAGTTATGTGCCACTTTGTGGCACCAGTATGCCCGTTAGTGTCAGTGCTGACAGAAGTCAGTGATTCAGCTGGCATTCTTACCCCCGTAATAGCCTAAGCCTTAGAGTCCTTCTTGATACAGTGACCGAGACCAGGCTTCACAAACGGATCATAGATGGTACAGGACATAAAATGTGTTCTTCTTCTGGTTGTGAGAGATTAATTTCACTTGTGGAAGAGGTAGAGCATTCATATATTTCATAGTTGGCATTTTTAGAAAGATCTCATCAGCAGTGTGTGTGTACGTATATATATGTATTTGGGGTTTATATGGGGACATTGGGGAGATTATGGCCTTCCATCTGTACTTTAGTCATTAATTTTTTATACCATCAATGGCAACCTCTTTTGGTTTCCATATTCAAAAGAAAACTTCTAAGACCATTTTCATATATTTTTAACTTGTGTTGAGACGGGAGGTGAAAACAACGATTTCTTTCCAATGTATGAGGTTTGTTTTAATCCTCTTCCTTGCAAAAGTCTGTTCACAGATGCAGTTTCCTGATGTATGTGAGTTTACCTATATGAGTTCTTTAGCTTTTGGTACATGCTTATCCCGTTTTACTATTGGAACATTGAGCTTGTACTAAGGAGTTTACTTTTTGAACAGCCTTGGTAAAATCCACTGTACTCACAGCTTCTATTCTGGTAGCTGTGCTTTTCAGTGTCCAGCTAGCTACAAAGAATGCTTCTTCCATGCAGGCGGCAGGATTCGCAAAGAGCCAAGCCGAACCCCAAAACATTCAGCCTTTTTCCCCCACTTTGACCCCATAACCTCTCCTTTGGTTGGCAGTGTGCTGGTGTTGACAGTTCTCCTGGTTCAGCCAAAGGTGAAAGATAATTGCTTGTGGGGTCACAGCTGGGACTGTATGTGTTTTTGTAGAAAGCACCCCCACCCCCCATCCCCAGGCAAAGCTTTGGATCTGGTGCACATTTCAAAGCATGTGTTAAACTTTATGTGATACTGATTAAAATGGAGGGCTCCAGGGTGAATTGGCAGAGCCCCACAACTGCATCTGCCAAATGACATACAGAGAAATGTCTTGCTACAAACGGAAGGGCGGAATTCTGTCTATCTTAGCGGTATGCAAGCCTGCAGATGGAAAGGTGACTCTGGGCATGTGTGCACGCACAGCCTGTGGAGAATCCAGGATTCTTTAGCAGCTCCTTTGTTCCTCTGGCATTGTAACAGGAAAGAAAGCCTTTTCGTTTTCTTTCTTTAAACAACAACAACAACAACAGCAAAACCCATACGGAAATGATAGTTTGCATCACACTGTCCTTTAGTGTGCCATTCCCACTGAACACTTATTAAAAACCTAACGTGGAACACAAACACAGAGCTAGAAGACTTACCTACCTTCTGAATCTAGATTTATGGGTAATTGGGGTGAGATCTATGAAGTTCATTCTTGAAGGAAATACACTTTGACACAGCAGATACATTTGTATCTAGAGCTTTTTAGGTTCAAGTTTTCCTAGAATTTCTCTCTGAGAAGATTTTATCTTAAAAGATTTTATCATAAGCATAGATCCACTCTTCTCAAAGGCAACATACACAACATTAGTATCTCAAGTCACAGCTCCTTAGACATCTTGCCTTGGGTTAGGTTAGAGAGATCTGTCTGTCAGTTCTTTAAAGGAAAGTTAGGCATTTTTTAAGGAAATGTAAGGAACGTAGAGGATAGAGGAGTAAGAAGGACGAGTGGTACACTTGTTAGGGCAGGGGGAGACAGAAAGAACGGTTGAAAAAATTGCTAGGAAGAGGGGAGTGAATAGAGAAAGATGAATTAGGCTTTTAATTCATGGGTGAACCAGAGGGAACAGGTAGAAGATTAGTGATCACAGAGTATGGAGGGGGTATGAAATAGCAGTAAAATTGACCACTATTATACTGATTTATGGATTTAAATAACCCTGCCCAACACTGATGTATTTCATCACAATCATTCCCTGCTCCAGAGAATGAAGAATTGTGTGATCCTTTGCAGTATTCTTTTGTTTTACTAAATGGCCCAAAGGTAGCTTTGGGGACTCACCGCAGGACTTTGTTTTTATTTAGATTATACTTGAGGCGGGGAAGCCATAACAACTTCATAGGCAAAGAATAGCGCTATGTACAGCACGTCCTGGATTGGGATACCAAATATATTTTATTGTTCAGAACTTGCTTTTAGAAATGGAATGTTAAAAAAGTAATGCAAACCTTATACCTATGGATAAATTCCAGTTTTCCAGGTGAGGCCATCAGATCTGTTTTTAAGTGTTTTCTGTGATGTGTATCATATTTCTTTGTTAAATCAGATTTCTTCTCCTCCTCTGTCTTCACTCTTTTGAAATGAGGGTGGAGAATTTGCAGGGAACAGAGAGAAAATGCTGCCTGTTAGCCTGCCATTTTGGGGTTTTTGTTGAATTTCATAGAGTTTCTTCTTTTTCCCCTAGAAAAAGTATTCCAGTCATGAAGATACTTAACTTCTAAAGAGGATTTTTGACTAAATTTTTGTTAAGAGTGGTTGGGGCTTGGCAGGTCGATATATAAAAATAGGATTTACCCTGAGGATATTAGGATGGACTTCCTGTAAAAAATATTTGAAACCTAGCATTCTACTTAGTTTCCTCTCCTGGGCTTTTGTAGAATATTTTGCACAGAGCGGAAAACGCAACTGGAATGTTGTCAGCCACTGATCTTAATGAATGCCACTTATTTCCAAGGACCATCTTAGGGTTTCAGATGGGTCAGTTTCTGAATGGAAGTTGCACCTTCTGTAAAGCAATCTTAGTTGGTAAAGGGTACTATTAAAAAAGAAGAGGAGGATCCTTCCCCCCTTCTTTGTGTAGCAAAAGTTGTAAAAGAGAAGGAAGAATAATAAAAAAAGGAATTTGGAACTGGGCAGTAATCATGTATTCTCCTTACATAACACTTCACCTTACTAATTTTTTTTATGTGTGAAAGATTATCCTTGTGTAGTAATATCTCAGAATTTGAATACAGTTTTTTAAAAATGTCAAGATGAATATCTCGATGTTTTACATATCATATTATTTCAATCAACAAGTACCTATTGAGTGTATTAAAAACAGTCAATATAGTGTACATCAGATGGTGCTATTTGCTATGGAGAGAAATCAAGCAGGGAGCAGGGAGTTTGGCTGTTTTTTGGGAGCTGCGTAAGGTCTTCAGTCTTTCGGTGTTTTAAGGTTAGATACTTACGGATTAATTTTTATATTTTCAAGATTGACTGTCTTTTAACATCAGCTGAAACTCAACATTTTGTTAGAGTTTAGGGTATCTTTGGGTGGCAGCACTTAATGCTTCTGCTTCTTCAATAGCCCAGATTCAGACTATAAACAACTATTTATTAAGGAAATGGGCATCCTTGCTTTCATACTAGTTTTGGCTAGTGCAAAGCCAAATACAACAGCAGATCCCCAAATAATCGTATCCGATTTTTTTCTTTTAAAGAAGTACTTGAAACTTCAAGATTAAAGAGGTTTTTATGTGTTATAAATTTATATATTAAATCAAAAGCAGATTTGGATGCTTTCTCTGTTTTTGTGCAATTGACAGCTTTGATAAGCTAACCCATTTTTAGCCAGATTGTCATCAGGTTGGTTAGGCACATTGGTGTTCTTTTTTTTTTTTAAATTAAAGATTTTTATTTATTTATTTGACAGAGAGAGAGAGATCACAAGTAGGCAGAGAGAGAGGAGGAAGCAGGCTCCCCGCTGAGCAGAGAGCCCAATGCAGGGCTCGATCCCAGGACCCTGGGATCATGACCTGAGCCCAAGGCAGAGGCTTTAACCCACTGAGCCCCCCAGGCACATTGGTGTTTTACTATTTTATTTCCGGGCTGGTAAGTTTCAAACTTTTCAGTCTTTTGGTTGACATTTGTAATTTTTACTTATTTTACCTTGTGTTAGGGTTTTTGGGATGGATTTCTTAAACCCCCTGAAGTGTTTTCAGATTTTGTCCCTGTATGTGTATGTGCATTATTGTGGCTCATAACTC
This sequence comes from Lontra canadensis, assembly GCF_010015895.1. Taxonomy (NCBI): domain Eukaryota; kingdom Metazoa; phylum Chordata; class Mammalia; order Carnivora; family Mustelidae; genus Lontra; species Lontra canadensis. The sequence goes on from NW_022631044.1 coordinate 928,087, forward strand.
TCATGGATTGTCACGGTGGTTTCTACATCGGTCCAGGTTCAGTCCAGAGCAGAACCCCTAGGAGAGTGCTTACCCAGTTCCCACCGTTGCATAGGGCCAATCCTTGAGTGGGGCTGTTAACTTGGCTTCCAATGCTGGAGTTTGAAGTCCACAGGGAAGGTAGTCAGAAAGGAAGGTAGATCTAAAATAAGGGAGGGGGCGCCTGGGTGGCTCAGTGGGTTAAAGCGTCTGCCTTCGGCTTGGGACATGATCCCAGGGTGCTGGGATCAAGCCCCATATCAAGCTCTCTGCTCAGCAGGGAGCCCCCCCCCCCCTTGCCTGCGTCTCTACCTACTTCTGATATCTCTCTGTGTCAAATAAATAAATATAATCTTTAAAATAAAATAAAATAAGGGAGAACAAGGACAAGTTGGAAGCTAGGAGGTAGCCTGCAGCTCATGGTCGTTCTTGCTGCTGCTGATACCGATGTGGGTAAGCTGCAGGAGAAACTGGTGCCCTGCATTGTGGAGCTGAATACACACTTGGTCCAGGAGAAGCTGAAGGAGGATGGGTGGGGGAAGTGGAGCAGTTGCAGGCATGGCTGCTGCCCCAGGCCAACAGGCCAACGAGCTTAACTAGCAGATAAACGAAACACATGTGAGCTACAAAAGGGCTGCTGCTCCTTGCTCCTCTCTAAATCTTGCCTGGGACTCTCTCTTGTGCCTCCCCTGCAACTGGGGGGAATGGTTGGAAATGGAGTTCCGCCTAGCTAAGCTGACACGTTACAACTACGTTGTCTACCATTCCAGGACAATTAAGAACCATTACTCCATAGCAGGGTTGGAACTGTAGCCTGTGGGTAGACCACCTGTTTTTGTAAGTAATGTTTAATTGGAACACAGCCATACTAGTTGGTTTTCATATTGTCTCTTTTCGTGCCGCCAAGGCGAAGTTCACTTGTAATAGGCCCTGTATGGCCTCCAGAGCTTGAACTATTTACTGTCTGCCCCTTGTAGCGCAAGTTTACTGACCCTTACTCTGCAGGAACTAAGAGTCTTATTAGTCTGGATCCCCAACGACTCCCATCTAGAAACACTTCTCAGAAGCTCTAGAACATTTTATTTATCTTTACGAAGACTTGTTACTTTCTGTTTTCTTTTTTGCAAGCATTCCTGTTACTATTTTATTTTTCTTCACCTATATATTTTTGTTTTCTGAAATATTAACTGCAAATTGAATTAACGTGACTTAAAAATATTATTGATTGACCTTTTTAGAGCTCTATAAATTCAATCGCATATTCACCCTGTTTTTTTCTAGAGGCTTTATTGCTAACTATATTGTGTGCTGATTTTTTTTTTCTTTAATTTGATCCCTCAGTTTATTGTTAAAGTATTAGTTTCCTAGGGCTGCTGTACATAGCACTACAAATAAGGTGGCTTATAAAAAAAGAAACAATAGAAGTTTATTCTTTCATAGTTCTGGAGGCTAGAAGTCTGAAATTCAAGGGTAGGCAGGGTTGCTATTTTCTGGCCTCACTCCTAGCTTCTGGGAGTTGTCAGCAATCCTTGGTATTCCCTGACTGGTGGCAGCATAACTCCAGTTTCTTCTTTTTTTTATCATCACATGATATTCTCCCTGTGTATCTGTGTCCCCTCTCCTTTTCTCATAAGGACACGAGTCATATTGGATTAAGGCTGACACTGATGACCTCCTCTTAAGTTGATTATATCTACAAAGACATAATTTCCAAATAAGGTCACGTTTACAGGTTCTGGAAGTCAGGACTTTAAGGTATCTTTTTATGATTATGGGGGACATGACTTAATTCACAACAGTAGAATATAAGTTTACTGAGTGTTGACGTGCCCTTCTTACCAGCTTTCTCTGTATTGTCAAACCACAAGGAAAATGAGAAATGAGCCCTAAATGCCCCAGAAATCTTTAGCATAAAAGAGTCTATACTTTGTAAAAAACTAAGTAGTAAAATAGTCTCTATATTCAGAAACTCAGACTAATACCATATACACAGGGTTGTGAAACTGATTAGAATGACTGATCTGTGATTGGTTATTAGTGTCTGTCAGCAAGTTGGGCCTAACTGCAATCAACAAGTCAGTAGTAATCAGTGACTTTTTTGGTGGGTGACCATTAAATACAAGGTCTTATATTAGATACTGACAAAGGATTTAAAAGAATATTTCCATGAGGACCTTTTCAGGAAAGGTAAATTGGTGTATTGTCATCTGATATTATAACTATTGAAGCAACTTGGAGGTCCGATAGAGGAATAATAGGTTTAGTTTAATTTGGAAAATAAGATACTCCTCTTTATTTCTTGTTCCGTGGATGTGAAATGATTGGAATATGCATACCCATGGGGATATGAAGAACGCCATTAGTCATTTGTTAATTATAATATTGCTGTCCTTGGCTATCATGTACTCAGATGGTACTTAAATGTTGAAACGATCACCTATTATATGAATGGTCTGTTTAATAGAAGTTTTGTAGCTATTGTTGACACTTTTGTGACTAGGTTAGTGTTTCTTCCTCTCTGCCTTAGAGGCTAGAAAAGTAAGTGCTGTGAGAAAAGGCAACTTCTTTGGGCAGACTGGCTGTGGAAACTTGATGATAAACTTGTTTGAGGTGAAGGTTTAATTCCTGTACTTCAATAAACTATCATTGCCCTCCTGTTGGGAAGACTTCAAACTCATAGAATAGGATGTGTTGGGGAGTCAAGGCTGGAATGAGAAATTAGGTAATACTGCACTGATTGTGTCTTACAGATGTTTAGGGCAGTCTCCTTAACTGGCACAGAAATCCCAGAGACACTTAAGCAGTACCTAGTTCTATCTTTCATTTGTCTGCTGTATCATGGAGCACAGGGGAAAGAAGATAGACACTGTGCACAATTGTAAATACATAAACTGAGCTGAGTTGATCACACTGCAAGGACAGACAGTGGAGACCCTAGGAGAAATAAACGTGTGAGTGAGGATGCTCGTATGGTGGGCCAGACTTTGCTCTAGGACCTGAGTATTAGAAAAGAACATTGATCCATCCATTCTGACCTAGTCTTTTCCTCTAACCTCACTATAGTGCCAAACAATTGAATACCTTACGATATGAGACTTCAAGATGGTATCATAGGGAATTCCAATTCTTCTACTGTGGGGTGCCCACCTTTAAACAAAGTAGATATCGGGGCACCTGGATGGTTCAGTTGGTTAAATATCTGACTCTTGGTTCTGGTTTGGGTCATGAGCTCAGGGTTGTGAGATCAAACCCCATGTCAGGCTCTGTGCTGGGTTTGGAGCCTGCTTAAGATTCTCTCTTTCCCCGTCTCCCTCTGCTGCCTCCCGCCCCTCGCTAAAAAAAAAAAAAAAAAAAAAAAAAGTAGATTTTAAAAAGGAAGGCATTTCTGTAAAGAAGAGAAAAACTCATAGGAGGTGGGCTGTGGGAATATCATGAATGGAAACTGAGGTCCAGTCACTTCGATAAATGAAGTTTTTGAGCCAATGAGTTTAGAGACATATTGGAGTAGCCTGATTGGGTATTCAAGTTCATGGGCCTAGGGAACGTTGAGGTTGTGTTTACTTTTCAGATATTTAATGTTGCAGCCAGGTATAACTTCTAGTTTTGGTAACTTAATGGTGAAATAAAGCAGTGCACCTTCTGGCCAGTTGCTTTGGGCTAAAATTCTTAGAGATGGGCATGGGCACAATTAATGTGAATGTAAAAGTTAGCAGTCAGTACATTTTGAAAGTTGAAAATGGGAGCCATGAGTTTAGCTTTTAATTTTATCTCCATTTACTTTTGGACCTAATGCATCATTTCATTGCTTTGGAGTCATTTCCTCATTGGTGAAATTGGGGTGGTCAATGTTTATCTCCTAATACAGAGTGATAAAGTTAGTGCCATTAACCAAAATGGTATATGGCTTTAGCTAGATAATTTTGTAAAGTGCTTGGTAATGTGGGGACCCTTTCCACTTACTACTAGATTATTAGCTTTCTAAAAGACAGGAAAGCAAAGGATTCAAGAGTGAACCTACAAGAAACAATTTCTTACATTGGATGAGATAGTGATTAAAGAGCTCAGTTATCATGATGGACATTAGCAGATGCTGTTGGCACCCTGTTTACATCCCTTCAGTGCTCATCCTTTCAATGCATGCTGACCAAACCTCCAGTTGTCAGCACCTGTATCTTCTTGGCTCAAGACTTTCTTTGGATGCCAGAGATGGGGAATTAATGCCAGTTTTCTGCCCGTCCTCCTGTCCTAGTGGCTCTCAATCAATAACTGATGGAACCTGGCTTGTAAATACCTCCGCTCCTTTGCGCATCAGGTGGGAGGTTGGTAGAGAATCAGAATTACCTCTGAGGTAAGTATTTGATACTATTTCTGAGTTCCCCATGGAATTAAGTTTTAGTTGGTCTAACTTGCTTGATACCCTTTATTCACTTCATTCTTTGTATGGTCTCACTTCTTTATGACTCTGTAAGTCCTTCCTGGGGTCCTCTCCCACATAAATTCCTTAGACTCAAATCCTTTTCTCAGGTTCTCCTTCTAGGGGAGTTTAAATTAAGACAGTAGTCAATAGCAATAAAAAGTCTGGACCCTATGTCTATACATACTCAGCAATAAATGTGAGTTTCTTGGGGATCCAAGACGAAGCATGCTTACATAGCCACTTCAACTTCCACTGAACTTACTTCCACATCCCCTCCCGTCACCTGTAGGGTGAACTGGATGGATGATTTCCTTGGGGAGAAACTTCATTGTCAATGTCTTTGGTGATCTTCTCCCCCCCGCCCCGTCCCAGGGCTGATCAAATTACCCCAAGTAGGAACTTCTAGAATCCTTCTTGCCCATCCTCATTTTAAGTAGTCTAAGTAGGGAAAAAGAGATTGGTGATCTCAACAGTCAGTAAGTAAACTCTCATGCTTAATTCCTCATTTTTGGGATGATACTTATCTTCTCACTAGGGACATTTCTCTCCAAGTTGAGACCTTCTGTTTTACCTTTTCTGTGAAACAAATCCCTAGCTTTTTGCTATGGTGAGGGAAGGATCGGTGCTGGCCAGATGAAGTTAGAAAGGGGAATCAGGGGCAAGAGGTGTCTAATTGCTTCATAAGCAGATTTTCAGCTTAGCCCATTTAGGCTGCGTTTTCTGCCTTCCCTTCCAGATACCTTGAGCTGCCAGCATGATGAGGTCAGGCTGCCACTGGCTTTTCCTCTTCCTTGCTTTGTCTGATTACCAACCGGGCCCTCTGCTTTCCAGTTTCTAACATTTTGTTGTGCTTAGTTCTTTTGTACTCTTTGATGTTATAGATTATGCCTTTTTGAAAAAGACTGGTTAGGTTTGTCTTAGGGAGTTTTGAGGAGGGAGTTCAGCTCAGTGCATGTACTCAATCTACCGTCTTTAACTTGAAATCATGTGAGTTAGTTTTCACCAAAGAAAAATAATAAAAGAAGCTTGGACATTGTGTTCTGACTTCCTTCTTATTTCTCTTCCCTTGTCTAACTGGCATTTAATCTAATGTGCCTGTTTAAAGATTTCTATTTTCTTTTATTTTTAAGTAATCTCTATACCCACTGTGGGGCTCGAATTCACAACCCCAAGATCAAGTTGCATGCTCTATCGACTAAACCAGCCAGGCACTCCTTTTAGCTTGCATGTTTAATTTTCCTGCATCCCCTTTTCCACCTGTCACTTGCCTGCTAACAATGTTTTATGGCTCTGCATTTTCATCAGAACAAAATCTAAACCCCACAGTTGGTCATTGAATCTTACCAATATGGCCCCAACCTACTTTTCCAGTGTCATCTCCAAAGCGTTCTTCTCCAAGACCCTTGTCAGACTGGTCTGCTCAGTCATCCAGATCCACCACGGGCAGTCTTTTTTTTTTTTTTTTCCACCTTTAGAAAAAAAAAAAAGGCTGTGCAGCCAGTGGTATTGCATAAAATGGTGCATTGTACGTACTGTCCCAATAGTTGATAATTTATATATTTTTGAGCATTAGAGGGAAACCATTTCAAACAATTGTTTCTCTCCAGGTTATTCATAAAGTATTATTGAGTTAAGAAAAACACGGAAGTGAAAGTTGGGTAAGAAACTAAGATCTTATGATTTTGGTGTGCATTGGGTAGGTATTCTCAGGATAATTTGTGCTGAGTAGCATCATTTGGGGGCAGAAGTACTATTTATAGATGTTGTACAGGGCCTCTTTTATAGTGGGAAGAAATAAGAAGATAGCTTCAGTATATATTCACTGTTGTCTATGAGAAGTTCAGACTCTTTGAACATAAATGAGTAAGAAAGTTCAGTTAATTTCATTGATGGGTAAATAAAAAATTCAGTCTTGCTTATGGTTACACAGAAGTTTCTTTTCTTTCTTTTTTTTTTTTTTAAAGATTTTATTAATTTATGTGACAGAGAAAGAGAGCACAAGTAGGCAGAGGGGCAGGCAGTGGGGAAGCAGGCCCCCTGCTGAGCAGAGAGCCCAATGCAGGGCTCAATCCCAGGACCCTGAGATCATGACCTGAAGTGAAGGCAGAGGCTTAACACACTGAGCCACCCTGGCGCCCCTACACAGAAGTTTCAAAGCAGAACACTAACCTTTCATTTCTGAAACCTGGACTTTTCCAGATACTACTCCTTGACCAAAAAAAATCTATGTTTCTTCATAACTTGTTTTGCTTCAGTAGGAATATCAGATCCTAATTGTAATTCTAAGATACCTATTGCAAATAGTAATTTTTCTCTAAGAGAATATCTTTCTCCTACCACCCATGGTGTTGTCTATTTTATTCCTTCTTTAACCTTATTAACTCAGTGAATTTTGTGTGTGGAATCTTTGTTAAATTACAGAATTCTGTGGGTGGTTTTTCTATCATGACTCCTTTGACTCTTAAATTTGAAAGACTGTGCCTACCTAAGGAAATGCACTTTCCAAAACTCCAGACTTCATGTGTGATGGAACTTAAAATGAAGCCTCTTGGCTGAGTTTGAATGCTGAGAACTAGCTAAGTGGTTTTCTCTGTCTGGAGAAAATTGGAAAAAGGGAATTATTAAGCCCAACAAAGGTAGTTGTTGATGGAAACGCTGACATACTGGTTCTGCTTGATGCCACTGTTGTGAGAAGTCAATCAATATTAGATATATTGTAAGAGCTGCTGCCTATGTACTAGTTGTGTCTTGTAGACCTTGTCACATATAAATAAACCCCTTCAAAAAAACATTAAGTGATTTCCATAAAAAACATTTATTTTGTTCTCCTTTTTAAGCCAAATTCTTGTTGTTTATGGCTTCCTGTACCCAACAGTTCCTGATTTTCTGAAAAAGCAAAACATGTCCTGTGTGGATTAAGCTGCTGAAATGCCTTTCAGGCATTGTTTATGAGTCTGCGCTCTTTATTTTCAGAGAGAAAGCGAATACTTTAATGTCTTCCATATTCCATAAATCTGTCCCATGCTACAATTCAAAGCTGTGTGTGTTTTTGTTAGAAGGTACTTCTGGTTGTACTTAGGGAAGAAAAGCTGCCTAAGAATGTTAGTGAATATTTGGGTGGTGGTGGCAGCCTCCCCCTAAAGGGGATTTGTCCTGGCTGAAAGTGCTGTTGGTGTTTTAGCTCAAGAAAGTAGTCACCAAAGGTGATTGTTGGAGTTCGTGGTAGTGTAGTTGCTCTTTGATTGCTTTGCACCAATGGGTTTCCTGTTTGGCTCATCCTTGGGGGCCAATTTTCCCTCCAGGCAAGCTTGCTGATTTACCACTTCTGACTACTCTGCTAAGTAGCATGGTGTGCCTGCCTCATGGTCTCAGTAGAGCGAAATTGGACTTTGCTTGCTACAAAATGCACTGGCTATCTCTGAAGACTGAGCAAAAAGTAATTTGAGTTGGAGATCAGAGTTTACGCTTTGTCTTAACATTTTATTTTTAAAGCTTTCACACCTACAGAAAAGTTATCACCTGTGTTTCCCCACCACCTAGATTCTACAATTAATGTCCCATAATTCTTGCTTTACCTTATTTCTCTCCATCTGTCATCCATCAACTCATCCACATCATCTTTATGCTTTTCAAAGTAAGTTTGAAACATCAGTATACTTCATCTCTAAATACTTCAGCATGCATAATGTTAGTTAGATTTTTTTTTTTAAAGATTTTATTTATTTATTTGACAGACAGAGATCACAAGTAGACAGAGAGGCAGGCAGAGAGATTGGAGGAAGCAGGTACCAGAGAGCCTGATGCGGGGCTCGATCCCAGGACCCTGAGATCATGACCTGGGCCGAAGGCAGAGGCTCCAACCCACTGAGCCACCCAGGCGTCCCTGTTAGTTAGATTTTAATACTGGATTATTTTTTCTCTTGAGGTCAATTTCAAATACCGTGATAGGTACAAATCCGAAGTGAGTTTTTGACAAATGTATATACCTGTTTCAGCTAAACCCATGTCAAGATGGAGAACATCACCATCACCCCAGAACGTTCTGTCATGCTCCTTTCTACTCATGTACCCTTCCCTCCCCTTAGTAAGCCAGTTTTTTTTTTTTTTTTTTTTTTTTTTTTTTTAATCACAGATGAGCTTTGCTGTTGTAGAACTTCATATAAAGGGAATCAGGCAAAAAAAAAAAATGGAATCAGGCAGTAAGGCTACTGTCACTCAGCACCGTGATTTTGAGGTGCATCTATAGTGTTACGTGTTTCAGGAGCTCATTTTTCATTGCTGAATTTTGTTCTGTTCTATGAATTTAAGAAAATTTGTTTATTCATTCTTCTATTGAGGGACCCTAAAAACATTTCAGTTTTCAGCTATTATGACTAGAGCCACGGAGAATGTCTTTGTATAAGTCTTCCTGCAGACATCTATTTCATTTCTCTTGGGTAAATATACCTGGAGTGGAATTCAGGGTGAGAATTTTATGAATTATCACCAAGCTTTTTTCCAAAGTGGTTGTACCATTTTGTATTCCTGCTATTAATATATGAAGGGTTTCAATTGCCCGATGTTCTTGACATCTGTTGTGGTCAGTCTTTTTAATTTTAGTCATTCTGGTAGATGTGTAGTGCTGTCTCATTATGGTCAACATTTATTTTTGGCTTAGTGTGGGGAGTGAGGAATAAGAGATGAAAAGGACATAAAAACAAATTGTAATAGCCCAGAGAGTGAGTTTGGGGTCTTGTTGGACACAGATGAAGTGAGTTAACAAAACACAAAGAAAAATAAGACAGGAAAGTAGAGTGATTAGACAAGGGAGGAAGGAGCAATACCCAGAGAGAGATATCAGGGCTGAAGTTACTTCGGGGATTTGGGAAGGAGAAGAGTAGTAGTTGGCTTAGAGAGTTAAATTTAGTTGACCTTTTCCAACTGAAAATGTTTTTATTATTTTGATATCTATGGGAGGGATTCATTATATAAACATTTCATGTACTATATAAGGGTGTATATAAACAGAAATGTGGAAACATTTAAAAATCCCAAAGCTCACAGATAACATTTGAAAAAAAAAAAGATTTTATTTATTTAGAGGAGAGAGAAAGAGAGCGTGTGGGCTCTCTCTCATATGTGTTTGGGGGGAGGGGCAGAGGAGAGAGAATTTCAAGCATACTCCCCGCTGAGCATGGAGCCCAACTTGATCTCATAGTCCTCAGATCATGACCTGAGCCGAAATTAGGATTCTGGCACTTAAATGGACTAAGCCACCCAGGCACCCTCACAGATAACCTTTTGATAAAAAGAGTCTAGATTTTTATCTATGGATAAATGAGAGTCATTTATGTACATATGCATGTCAACATTACACACTTACAAAAATGGGCTTGAACTGTACATACAAACTATAGCCTTTTCATTCACATCGTAGACATAGTTAATGTCTATGAGTATAATCTACCGAATAATTTTTAACAGCATTTATATAACATAATTTAGCTCTTCCTCTATTTCTGGATATTTGATTGTTTCTAATATTTTTAAAAGAGCCCCTTTTTATGTGTAAAGCTCTGTGCTAGGCACTGGGTGGGAAAAGTTGAGGAAGGTAGAGATTCAAAAATGACAAAAATGTAGTTTTGCCTTCTAGGAACTCATAATCTAGTGAAACTCAATCAGATGCTGAAAGCTTTTAAAGTAATAAGTATTTTTCTTTGTAGAATGTAGACAGTGTGTTGTGGTTTGTACAAAGCTATCACACTTACAGGAATCTGTTGCTGGTCAGTCTTTTTTCAGTATACCTGGGCAGCAAGATTTGCCAAGTTCTTGCAAAATTTGCCAAATTTCGATAGAGTTTGGTATTCTAAGAACTGTGGTTGACGAGTTGCTGTTGGGAATAAGAAACCTGTTCCTGCGGTTTTCAAATGTTGTTCCACAGAACCCTAGAATTGCATGAGAACTTTATGGGGGTCATTGGAGGAATAATCTCTCCTGGTGTTTACAGTAGGATTTGAAGATCTACATTATAAAACAATACCATAGAAGAGCTTCATAACCTTTCTACTTTAACTCTGTGTGGTATCAAGAGGGATTTCTTCCTTAGAGGTTTCTTCCTCGGCGCATTTATAAAATCAGAGACAAATCATTTCACATATCAGTAGATGGGTACTTTGTCACCAATGACTTAAATCTTTTTAAATTATCGAATGAGTGAATAGTTGGTTTTCTCCTGTGCTTTCTCCTCATCTCTTATGGTCACCCAGTGTTTTGTTTGCATTCTAGCCCATCATTTCTCCTTTCAGAATTACTCTAGAACATGTTTTCTTCCCAGAAGCTTCTTACTGAGCTTTCTTACAGACGGGAGAGTAAAGGAGTTGGAGAATTTAATATAAAAAGAAAAACTGAAACGTGTCTAGGACTTGGTACACTTCTTATCTTACCACTGTCTGAATTTTATCTGGTTTAGATTGTGATCTTCAACTCTGGGGATCTTGTTTCTTGAGCGGAATAAATAATAAGTCAGTCATTTCCATTTGTGGAAAAGGAATCTTAAGCCGAAAGAGCAGATGGTTGGAGCCATTGTGTTTCTTACCCAGCTGGGAAGGATACTATTTTCAAGTGTTATTTCCATTGTGTTTAATATGGCTCAAGGGCCTGTTTCCAGCACCTTTTTTATTTGGCCATGTGTTTTGCCCAACTTATGGTGTGAAAGGGAACTCTGGTCAAGACTTTAGCTACAGGAATTAACCAGGCACTGTGACTAGCAAGTTTAAAAGCCGTCTCAGACAGATTGCATTAGTTCTTTCAGATACTCTGGTTAGAAATAACTTTATAAGCTGAAATTAGGCCATTTATTTCATGGATAGTGGAGAGAAGGACTAGAAGAATTCTTGTTTTATATGGTGTGTATGGCTTCTCTGGCAGCAAAAACATTTTCAGTTATTAATATTGTTTTTAACAATTTAATGCCACAATATTGTTGTGACTGGTGTCTGTGAGGAAATCCATGAACATGTGTTCAGGGGAATCCCCTTTCTTGCCAAACTGCAGTGCCATCTACTTTCTCTAAGTTCTTGAGGCATGAAGCTAGTTTTTTTATGATAGAAACTTGCATGGCTGACATTTTACATACTTAGGTAAAAGTAGAGATGTGACTTATGTATAAGCCCCCTGCCTTTGACAAATGCTTTCATTTGCTACTGAATGGGTTATCCTATCTGTACACACATATTGGGGTTCCTCGTCAAGAGATTCTTGTCAAGATTCATTCACTCAAAACTAACTGAAAGTCTGTCTTATGTCAGGTTTTGTGCTTGAAATTCAAAGACTTAGAGTTCTTGCCTTTAAGAAACTTAGAACATCATGAGCACTAGTGAGTGGTCCGTGATTATAGTATGATACTGTGTTGGGTTTTGTGTGCTCAAAGGGGCATCTACATCAAACTAAGGTTAGTTTTGAGGGTGAATATGAGTTGGCTCAATGAATGAGGGTGAACTCCTATTCTAGGCAGAGAGAATGAACATTCTGTTTTGGGGACTGAAGGTTTGTATCCAGAGAACTACAGTAGGTCTTAGAGGCCCGAGTAAAGGAGTATTTGTGTAAATGTGTTGACAGATGACAACAGAGGGGTATGCTGTAACCAAATAATAATGGACTTTATATAATAAAGTAAAGGAATTGGAATTTTATTCTTGAAGCTAATATTAGGGTTTTAAGGAAGGCATTGACTTTTCAGAGTTGTGTGTATAGAAACTCCCCTGACTGGGGCACCTGACTGGCTCAATCAGTAGAGCGTGTAACTTGATTTAGGGGTTGTGAGTTCAGGCCCCATGATGGGTGTAGAGCCTCCTAAAAAAAAAAAGAAGATAAAAAAAACCCCCACCCAGCAAACAGAGTAGGCTAAAGGATGGCCAGTCTGGAAGCAGGGTGCCTGCCCAGAGGCTAAAGAAGAAAAACCATGCTTTTTCCATTGTTAGTTCGTTTCTGTCCTTTTTTCGATAATGACTTTGTCTAGACAGACTCTTGGGATAAAAGGGGCAGGGAATAAGGCTGATATTTGGAAAAGTACAACAGGAATGACTAAGATTTGAGTGCTTCTTATATGTCAGATCCTGTTCTAATAAACACTTTACATGATTATCATTTTTCTTCACAACAACTTGAGATTGTACTCTGTATTATCCCCATTTTACAAATGAGGAAACAGAGGCAAAGAGAGGTCATAGAATTTATTGCCCAAGGCCACGTAGCTAATTAGCAGCAGAACCAGGATTTGAACCTAGGCAGCTACATTTCAGAGCACATGATTAAAAATTTTTTTTGAAGTAATTTCAGATTTAAAGAAAAGTTGTGGTAAAAACCAATCCATAAATGTTAACATTGTAATATATTTGCTTCATCCTTCTCTCTCTACATATAGTTACATATACACATTATTTTTTCAGTTGGTTTTAGAGTTAGCCGCAGATATAATGTCCCCTGTAAAAAAAAAATGCATTCCCTTTATAATCACATTATCAAAATTAGGAAATTAATATTCATATTATCCCATTTGTAAACCTTATTCAAATTTTATGAAAGAAAAAAACAAATTGTTCTGGTCCAGGATCCACTCCTGGACCACGTGTTCTGAGTTTGTGCTCCTAACCGACTGAGCCACCCCGGAGCCCTTCTGACTTTGTGCTCTTCATCTTCATTTTGTGAAGGCTTCACCTGGGCTGGTACTATGGCTGCTACTACCAGAGTCGTCGTCTTTAGCTAAACATTGATTATACTTTATTTTTTTTACGAAATCTTCTGTTGCCATGTCTATCAGCTTCAGTGATTTAGTAATTTAAAGGTTCCTTTTTTTTCTCTCTTTTTCAGGAATTTTTCTCCAGTCATAAATGTACATATTTTCTGTCACTTCCTTCTAATTCATTTTACAGTACTATTAGTGACGTCCCATGAAATTACCAACTTTTTAGGATTAGAAAAGTGTTATTCTTTCTTCCAAATGTCCTTTCTTCTCTCACTGAAAATACACTTTCAAAAACATAATCTTGACAGATTGCAACTAAGAGACCCACATTTCCTTTGTTTACCTTAAAGGATATATATATATATATTTTAAAGAATTGGTGTTCTTAAGTGTGGTCCGTGATCTATAGGTCTAAGATGTCCTCTAACCCTCCGAAATTAAATGCAATATTGTCTGTATTTGCATATATTTCTGGGGAGAGGGTCCATAGCCCAGAAAAACTTAAAGAATTATTCTGTTAGTTTGTTAACTTCTAGAGGAAAGGGATTGCATCTTGAAATATTTGTGTGGGTGTCTTATGAAATCCTAGTAGGCAATAAAACGGTAGGTCCAAGCAAATTTTAATCAAATGCACTTATTAAAAATTTCCATTGCACACCAATCTGATGTATGCACATGTTAAATATATCTGTGTTCCTAATTTAAATAGACTGCTCTCGTGTATGTTTTATCCATTAGTTGGCTTCAGTTCCTTCATAAGGAAGCCTATCTCCTTCCCACTGCCATCTCCTTCAGGGAACCACTGCCAGTTCAGCCAAGCTGTTTCACCACTGGGCAGTGAAATCAGATCACAGGCTAGTGGCAGCCACATATGTAGCCATTGAAACAGAAATTGGTAATCATGTTACAAATGTTCAGCAAGCCACATTTCATGACCAGCTTTGCAAGAAAAAGTTGAAAGTGTGAACAGCTGTTGGTGTATTGCATTTGCATTTCTGAAATTTCAAGTGAAGATAAAACATTTGCAGCTGTGATAGATTCCTGCATTTGACCTGGTGCCTCAGGGTATGCCATACATTGATGTCTTCAGGCTGTCAGGGTCCTGGTGAGAACTGTGAGGAGAGGGAGAATCTGAGATGAAAATGGGTTTGTTATTCTTTTAGGTTTTTGCTTTTTTTGTTGTTTAATCCAGATAGTTCTACTGGAATCTAGTAAATCCCGTAGTCAGTAAAAGAGCTTTTGATATAGAAATTCCAGTGGTTGGTTGTGCTTAGACCATGGATGCCTTAAAAAATATTAAAGTGGTTATCTCTGTCATGGGTGGCCCATCTTTTTATTTTGTCTATTCCGAATTGTATGCCTTTATAAGATTTTAATTCTGCCTTTGAATGTGTTTAGGTTTCCTCCTGTCTTCACTTAAAGCACTGTTGAACTCTTTTATGGGATCCAAATGCTTGAGGGCCGAATTAAACTTTATTGATGAAATTGTTTTAAGCCCACTTCTCATAATATTTATTAATAAATTATATATTTCTCTCTCCTTTAGGAGTTAAGAAGTAAACTGTCAAGGCATATACCACTGTTTGACTTTTGGGCCCACCGAAGCTCAGCTAGAATGCTTTGGAGAAGGTCCAGATAAAAGTATTAAATAGGATTAAAAGTGTGAAGAGTAGATTTGAAGGTGTTGAGTGCCTAAAGGTGGAAGAAAGCTTGGGGGAGGGACCGGAAAGGATCAGTCTGCTGGCATTTTGAGCAACTATTTCTTTTAAGTTTGAAGGTACTTAGTTACTCTTTATTGTGCGCTCATTCCCCCCATCCTATCGAGTTGCAGGAAGGCAGGTCTAGGATTTATGCTCTGACAGCTGAGAATCAGGTTAGAGATTAGGGTTTGCATAGATTCTGAAAAACTGAAAAATATTCCAGGAGTTAGTAGCCTTTTGGCCTGGTGATCTTAATGAGAAAGGTAAATTAATGTTTTGTCTGGAATGTTTTTATTTTGGAAGGCCCTTAAAGACCTTTTAGTCCAAGCTTCTGTATATTTCCACATTCTGGTACCAAGACTTGGTAGAACTTATTACAGGAATAATAAGTCATTTGAGTTTTTTTGTCTGTGGCTCATTTGGGTCCAGAGTATCAGTGTGCTGTGTCATGAGGTAGGTTAACACAGAACTTCTTGTTTTTTTGTTTTTTAATTAAAAAAAAATTTTTTTTTTTTAAATCAATTCCTTCCTTGTTTGAGAACCGAAACAGTTGTGAGTCAGTGGTGGAATCTTCTTCATCTGCCTAGGGGGCAGGAAAAATACAATTGACATCTGATTAGATAGGCACAATTTTTTCTTGCCTTCTTTGAGCTAGGGCTATTGCCTCAGTTTTGGAAGTAGCGTTTGGTGGTTCCCCCTCCACTCTCAGCTGCTAGACCCGTTAATCTTATTGAAGACTTCAGATTTTATATGCAGTCTGTGCAGGTAGCCAGATGCCATATGCTGTTAATTTCTGATTCCATGAAGGCCAGATCATACAGCTGGAAATGATTGAAAGGAAAAGCATGTTCTTTTGTTTAACAAGACAAAGCCTATTGTGTACTCTGCTTCTGATGCTTAAAAGATGTTTTTTTTTCTTACTGCATAGTATGTGGGGCTAAAAGTTTTGAACTCTTCACTTCAGAAATGACTTTTCCAGACAAAAGAGCAAAACAGTGTTTGTTTAAATTGTTCTCTGGAACATGACTGATAGTGTTTACAACATTTCTATGACATTTTGATCCAGTGGGGAGTGCTTGGAGAGGTACTTAAAGTGCTTTTCACTAAATCAGATGCTCTGTAGTGTTTGAACCTTTAAAAAAAAATCATTTGAAAGGTTGAGTTGAGAGACAGAAAATGGCCAGGGCATTCTCTAAAGACTAAGAATGACTTATCATAAGCAAAGCTGATTTTTTCCCCGTCGAAAATTGAAAAACTACATTCCTAACTAAAATATGATGCACAATATTGGTTCAGAACTTCATCTGTTTCATAAGGGCTGTTCTTCAGAGTCTACCTTCTATTCAGTGAATTTTGTTTCTTTTTTTTGAAAAAAATCTTTGAGGGGGGTGTGTATATGCATTTTGTTTGTGGTTTTTAAAATTTTTTTGTTTTTTTAAATTCTAGGGGAGGAAGATAAAGCTTGATTTTGTACAGTGGACATATTAATAGAACACAGAGGAAAGCATCATGTAAATGTCTTACTGAGTCAAAGATAGAGTATTTGTAAAAGAATGTGTTTTGTGTATTGTTTTTCTAATCCTGGTGTTTGACATGCTAGCTTAAGGCATTTAGCTGCTTGAAACCGCCTAAGGGGATCTTGTGAGATTCCAAAACATGAGTATTCAAATAATTGGCCCAGTTTGCAGGGTCAGTTGCTTACAGAGAAGCCCAGTTTTTAATGGTAGATTTTTTTTTTTTAGGAGATTCTGTTCAATGACATCAGACTAATAGAATATTTTAATGCTATCTTTAAACTGGGAGAGATCTGGTTCAGCTTTTTATGTCTTTTTTGAAAATAAGCTATGGAAAATTTGCATTATGGAATTCCAGATATGAAAGTACAAAGTTCAAAGAACCAGTTAGTGATATGCCCTGAGCACATAGTATTTATCAATAACTCTCCTCTCTTCTAGATTGTACTGCTTCGGGTGCATACCTTTATCATGGTGGGGCAAGATACTTTAGTTGTGCTTGTTTTGAGTGGTATGTAAAACATGTCATTTGATTTTGTAGAAAGGATATACAGTTGAGGTCCATATTAACCTAAAGATAGGAAAGCAATGTATTTAAGAAGCATTCAAGCATCATTATCATCATCATTATTATTAAACACATTTATGTTGTGCATAAAAGGTATATGAATCATTTTATTGGATAGATATAAGTAGTGGAAATAAATCATCTTGTATCGTGTGTACAAAATTGTGAAAAGTAAGTGAAGAGCATTGAAAATTCAGATAGCACTGGTTCTAAAGCCATTAATGAACAAAATACTTTGTGAAAGAGAGGAAACTCTGGACTTGAAAGAATATTGGAAGGTAGGGAGCTTGATCATCTGTAAAAGACAGGACTTTGTTAAATCTAGAGCACGACCTTCGAGAAATCTCGGAAGGGTGGTGTCATTGAATATGTGCAGTTGGCAGAGGTGGAAAGGGCTGAACTGGGGAGATAGGGAAGTGGCATATCTAGGATTTCTTAGCACAAGTCAGGAAATAAAGAAATCATAGATTCATAAAATTAAGATGGTAAAGGAAATCTTTAAAGTCATACACTCTAACCCTTCTGTCAATGCAAAAGTCCTTCTTCAGTAGTACTTCTAACTGAAGGGAAGTTTTAAATATTAAAAAACCCTTTTGGTCTCAGACAGTAAATATTTACTGTGCATCAGACAGTGTACTGTTAATCCTGTAGATACAGGTGTGAAGGGAGTATATCTAGTCTTTCTGTTCTTGGGTTTGAGTATCTAGTTGGGGGTTGATGTTAGAGAAAGCATAATCTTAAGGGATTTGTAAACTAAATACATGCTTGTAATAGTGGTAAGAATTCTTTTCTTTCTAATGACAGAAACCCAAGTCTAATTACCTTCATCAAAAAAAGGGGGAATATGGATATGTTGAGTGTGAGATGCCTATAAGACATCCAAGTAGAGTGACGATGAGTAGGGTGATGAGATTTATGAGTCTCTGGTTCAGGGGAGAGATCTAAGCCATAAAATATAATTTTGAGACTCATGGTTGAACTGGATGGAATCACCCAGAGAGTGAGTGCAGTTAAGAAGTCCAGAGACTAAGCACAAGAACCTCTCCCACATTGAGAAGGTGAGGATTGGAGGTGTGGCCCAGCAAAATATATGAAGAATAGCCTTCAATAATGAAGTAGGAGAACAAAAGAGAGAGGTGTTCTAGGTTCTTCAATAGTGAGGAAAGTTTTTACTATGACGAGGAGAGGAAGTTCCTGAAAGATTGTTGGGCAAGTAATAGTATCATATCACAAGTGCCATTTTTCTGTTAGCCGAAATAAATGCTTATGGACAGCAGAAGGGCATGACCAGGTTTTATGTTTTAGGAAGGCTTACAGGTAAGTAGTGTGATGACCAGATTAAACAAAAAGAGATCTATTTGAGAGACTATTGCAGAATTTCAGGGGAGAGATGAAATAGTTTAATGTACTGGTACAACCCTGTCTGCTCTAACACTGTCTTCTTATGAGAAATGTTTTGTTATGCCCCCCCTTACAGTCCTGAAATAAAATTCGTGGGTAATATAATCTACTTATATGTAAAATTCAGAAACTAATGTAATACCCTAATTGTAGTAATAAGAAGTAAAAGAAATTTGTAATAAAATATAATCATGTTATAAAAATTATATTATGATAGTAATATGTTGACTTATATAGTATTGTTATTACAACCTATTTAGGTCTGCATGAGTGAATCTCAAGCATACACCATTTAAGACCAGTGCTATACAATGTAATTCTGAGAGCTGTGGGCCCAGAAAATAGAACTGAGCCTATGTCTTTTATTTTATTTTTTTATTTTTATTTTTTTTAAAGATTTTATTTATTCATTCGACAGAGAGAGATCACAAGTAGGCAGAGAGGCAGGCAGAGAGAAAGAGGAGGAAGCAGGCTCCCCACCAAGGAGAGAGCCCGATGTGGGGCTCGATCCCAGGACCCTGGGATCATGACTTGAGCTGAAGGCAGAGGCTTTAACCCTCTGAGCCACCCAGGCGCCCCTGAGCCTATGTCTTTTAAAATGGTTTATTAAGCAGCTTTCACCAGTGGGGCCTCTACCAGAGGTCTCTTCTCTTACTCCAGCCTTGAGGAACCAATGAGTAATTGGGAACTGAGTATTTATATAATGGAGGGAAGGAGGTGTTTCTCTGGTGGATCCTGGCCATCTCTCTGTGAGGAACTCTTTGCTTCAGGGGTGGGGGTCTTATTTTTATCCCTGCAGTCTGAAGCTGCGTCTTTTTCTTAGGTCTGTTGTATTTTGTTTTTGTAAAATATTATGAATTCCGGACATGTTTGTAAAAGAATTGCTCAAGATTTGTATAACATGTTGTTTATAGATCTCTTCATGAATAAACACAAAAATTCCATAGATAAATTATGTATTCTTTTTTAATGCTTCTATATATATATGTTTATTTTTTCAACTTTAAAAAAAAGTTCCAATTAGTTAACATACAGTATAATACTAGTTTCAGGTGTAGAATTTAGTGATTCACCACTTAAATACAACAGCTGGTGCTCGTCACAAGTGCCCTCCTTCATCCCCATTACTTATTTCACCCATCCCTATCCCTCTTCCCCTCCAGCAACCCTCAATTGGTTCTCTATAGTTAAGAGTGTTTCTTGGTTTGTCTCTTTTTTTTCCTCCACTATATTTATTTGTTTTGTTTCTTAACTTCCACATATGAATGAAAGCATATAGTATTTGTCTTTCTCTTTTTTTTAGTACATGTGCTGCTGAAGCGAGCGTGGTGTTTGTCTTTCTGTGACTGACCTATTTTGCTTACTCTCTAGCTCCATCCATGTCGTTGCAAATGTCAAGATTTCATTCTTTTTTATGGCTGAGTAATATTCCACTGTATGTATGTACCACATCTTGATCCATTCATCAGTCGATAGATGAAATGCAAATCAAAAGTACAATGAAGTAATCACCTCATACCAGTCAGAATGGGTAAAATTAACAGCACAGGAAGCAACAGGAGTTGGCAGAGTTTGTGGAGAGAGGGGAACCCTCTCACACTGTTGGTGGGAATGTAAGCTGGTGCAGCCACTTTGGAAAACAATATGGAGTTTCCTCAAAAAGTTAAAAATAGAGCTACCCTATAATCTGCCAATGGCACTACTATGTATTTACTCGAAGGATACAAAAATAGTGATTTGAAGGGTTACATGCACACTGATGTTTATAGCAGCATTATTAACAATAGCCAAATAATTACGTATTCTATTTAAAAACACTTAAAGACATAATGGAAAATATCGGCAACATAATGAAAGAGTCAGGTACTTGTTTACTTTGCATATTAGAGATGTAATACAGGTGCATACCAGTGTGTTGTGTTTGCAGTTTAAATATCATAAGCAGCATCACCATTGATGCTTAATTTTCTCAATTAGCAAACAACTGTTTGTTATGTTCTGAACAAACCGAAGAATGCAGTTTTCCCTCGAATTTACACAGTCATTGTATTTTTGAAAGTTCAGTATATATTAACGTTGTGCAGAAGGAGGCTTTAAGTTATGGGTTCACGAGTTTTTGGCTTACATGGATGTGAACTAGAGCATCAGATGGTTGAGAGTGATGTGGGACATTTCTTCCTTTTGTAGGACTATCCCACATGCGTCAGGCTAATATCCCTGGCATTGCCCATTAACCGCCATTAGTGACTGGCTATGTACCAGTTATTGTGATAACCAAACCTCCATGGTTTCTTAAATATCTCCTTTCTAACACATGCAGGGTATAGATCCCTAGTTTAAGGCATAATAGTGCATCGATCTCTTTGTTTTTGGTGTTCCTCCTTTTAAAGAATTTTGAGGAGAAACCTGTGGTGGATTATAGTGTCATTTCAGAACTTTTTATGGATCTTCAGGAAATGATACTGTCTGGTATATCTGTAACTGTATAGATGTACATTTAAATAGTTTGTGATCCCAGCCGTATGGTATATTAATCTTAATGATAGTTATTTTTTTGAGCTCTGAAGCAGATAAATACAATTTGATGAAAATAGTATCCACTTTCTTAAAAATCAGACTCATTTCTTGACTTGTTTTCCCCTTGTATTTTACAAAAACTCCAGTGGCCTTTATTAGCTTAGGTTACAGTTATGTTTTGGGTAAGGGAAGCTTGTAGTGAGCCTCTTACTCGTTTCTCGGACATTGTGAGAATTTCTTGGCCAGTTGCAGTAGCCAGAACTCTTGGCTGCTGTATTATTCCTGGTGACTGTTGTATCCAAGATTTCTAAGTATTTTTCCATATTTGAATAATGAGTGGCTGTTTTGTCTTTTTAAGAAAATTAATAGTTTTTTTTTTTAAAGCAGTTTTAGGTTTACTCAGAATTTGAGAGGAAACTACAGAAAATTCCCATAGACCCCTTTGCTTTATCTTGCACTAGTGTGGTTTATTTTTTACAATTGATGAGCCCAAATTGACACCTTGTTATTAACTAATGTCCATAGTTTGGGGCACCTGGGTGGCACGGTCAGTTAAGTATCTGACTCTTGGTTTCAGCTCAGGTTATGATCTCAGTGTCTTGAGATCAAGCCCCTCATTGGGCTCTGTGTTCAGTGAGGAGTCTGCTTGAGATTTTCTCTCCCTCTTCCTCTGCCCCTCCCATTCGTGCTCTCTCTCTCTCTCTCAAATAAGTAAATAAATCTTTAAAAAAGTTCATAATTTGTATAGGGTCTCTCTTTGTGTTGTATATCCTATAGATTTTATAATATAAATAGTAAGTATAAATAATAATACGTATGTAATGACATGTGTCCACCATATTTAGTATTATACAGAATGGTTTCACTGCCCTAACAGTCTCTTGTGCTCCACCTACACATATCTCCTCCACTCCCTTGTCCACCCCCTGGCAACCACTGATCTTTTCACTGTCCGAAATTTTGCTTTTCCCATCACATCATATAGCTGGAGTCCTGTAGCTATACATTTCCCTGTATCCACTGCTTTTTCTTCAACACAAAAATATGGTAAGTTGTAGTTTCATTTAGTACAAAATATTTTTAAATTTCTCTTGAGACTTCTGCTTTGGTCTATGTGTTATTTAGATGTGTGTTTGTGGTTTTTTTTTAAGATTTTATTTACTTATTTGACAGAAACCACAGGTAGTCAGAGAGGCAGGCAGAGAGAGAGGGAGAAGCAGGCTCCCTGCTGAGCAGAGTGTCCGATATGGGGCTCGATCTCAGGACCCTGAGATCATGACCTGAGCTAAAGGCAGAGGCTTAACCCACTGAGCCACCCAGGTGTCCCTATTTAGGTGTGTTTATGTGTGTTTTATTTTATCCTCCAACTATTTTGGGATTTTCTAGCTATCTTTTATGTCATTAATTTTTAAAATTCCCTTGTGCTTTTCCTTTATGGTCCACTCCTCATCCCTAACCCTTGACAACCACTGATATGTTCTCCATCACTATATTTCTGTCTCTTTGAGAATGTCACATAAATGGTATAAATGGTATACATAGGTACACTTTTGAGACTGGCATATTTCATTCAGCATACGGTCTTTGACAGTCATCCAAATTATTGTGTGTATCAATAATTCACTCCTATTTACTGTTGAGCATTATTCCGTTGTGTGGATGTACCACAAGTTGTTTATCCAGTCAGCTGTTAGAGGGATTTGGGTTGTTTTCAGCTTTTAACAGAGCTACTATAAACAGTTGTGTATAGGATTTTGTGTGAACATAACTTTTTTTTTTTAATATAGGATAAATACCATGGAGTGAGATTGCTGGATTATAGGGTTGGTATATGTTTAACCTTTAAGAAAGTGACCAAACTGTTTCCAGAATGCCCCACCAGCAGTGTTTGTGAGTTCCAGTTGCTCAACATCCTCTCTAGCACTTGGTAGTTTTTTCTCTGTGAGTTTTAGATGTGTAGTGATGTTATCATGGTTTTAATTGGTCTGTCTGCCTTGGCTATGATCATGAGCATTTTTTCATGCCATCCAGGTGTTCTTATTGGTGAAGTGTCTGCTGAAATATTTTGCCTATTTTTTTTTAAGATTTTATAATTATTTATTTGACAGAGAGAGAGAGAGAAAATGTGCTCGTGCGTATGTGCACATGTAGGGGGAATGGCAGGCTGAGGGAGAGCGAGAACCAGGCTCTTCACTGAGCAAGGAGCCCGATGTGGGGCTCCATCCTGGGACCCTGAGATCATGACCTGAGTTGAAGGCAGACACTTAACCTACTGAGCTACCCAGGTGTCTCACATTTTGCCTATTTTTAAATTTTTTTTTTTGTTTTCTTATTTTGAATTTTGGGAGTTCTTTGTATAATCTGGATACAAGTTGTTTGTGAGATACTGTGATTTACAGATATCTTTTCCTAGTCTGTAGCATGCTAAACATTTTTTTTTTTACCAGTACCTGTTGCAAAGCTCAAGTTTTTAATATTGATGGCATTCGATTTATCAGATTAAAAAATCGATCATGGTTTTGGTGTCATGTCTAAGAATTCTTTGTTTTTTGGATATGTGGATATCTAATTGTTCCAATACCATAACATTTTTGCATCTTTGTAAAAAATCTAGTGGCTATATTTGTGTGAGTCTGTTCCTGTTATTTCTGTTTTATTGGGGTTTGTGTCTATCCTTTCACCAATAATATACTGTCTTGGTTACTATAGTGTTAAAGTAAGTCTTACAAGCAGGTAGCATATTTCTTCCTGCTTTATTTTTCTTTTTCCAAATTAAAAAAATATTCTAGTTCCTT
Organism: Lontra canadensis; assembly: GCF_010015895.1. Classification (NCBI taxonomy): domain Eukaryota; kingdom Metazoa; phylum Chordata; class Mammalia; order Carnivora; family Mustelidae; genus Lontra; species Lontra canadensis. The sequence continues at coordinate 951,739 of NW_022631044.1, forward strand.
TGCTTTTCCATATGCATTTTAGACCCAGCTTGTCTATATCTACAAAAATTGTGCTGAGATTTTATTTGTAATTTCACTGAACCTATGATTCCATTTGGGGGGTAATCAATTAGGTTTGGTCTTGTAATCCACAGTATGGTATATCTCTTCATATATTTAGGTCTCCTTTGATTTTTTTTCGTTAGCATTTTGTAATTTTCATCCTATAGGTCCTGTATATGTATGTTAGATTTCTACCAATTATTTCATATTTCTTTTAAGCTGTTGTAAATGATACTACGTTTTTTTCATTTTCACTTGTTACTGATAGTTTATAGAAGTACAGTTGGCATTTGTGTGCTGATTTTCTATCCTGTAAGCTTGCCAAACTCAGTTTTTTATTGTTGGAGGTTTTTTTGTTTTTTGGGTTTTTTTGTTTTTTTTTTTTAAAGACTCTTTAGTACTTTTTTAGGTAGATAATCATGTCATCTGCGAATAGTGACAGTTTTACTTTTTTCTTTCTAATCCATATGCCTTTAATTTTTCATTCTGGTCTTACCCTGCATTGACCAGGTACTTTTTAGTTTCCCAGCTTCTTGTTTCTTCTGGCTAGAAAGCTGGGGCTTTCATTACTTTTGCTTTCCTGTAGACTTTCCCAACTGCCCCCTTATCCTGAGCCAGTGAGAGAACAGGAAGAAAAAGCACTAGGGTTTGGCTCTACTTTTTTAGGACCACATTTCTACCATATGGAGGGAACATTTCCTTTCCCTTAGAGTTTTAGCTCCTGTGGGCTTCCATTAGTGACCAGTGCCACTGTTGTTCGAGATTACTTATAGGCTATGGTGGGATGGAGAAGAAAAAGAGGGAAAAGATGAGATATTCCCATACTCTCTGGGCATTAGGTAGTATTTTTTCTGCTCCTTGGACTAAAACTGGAGGGCTGGTCCTGAAGCTTCTTTGCCTGCTTCCATATTTCTGTTACATTGAGACCAAGCCAGGAGATAGCAGAACTTTAAAAAAAAAAAAAAAAAAAGGTTACATTTACTGTCAGCTTAGTAGTAACTCAAGTTGTGGTCAGCCTGCTACTATTTCCTTTTCAGAGTCCTAAAAGAGCTGTTCTCTGCCTTTTGTCCAGATTTTGTAGCTGTATTCAGTGGGAGTCACAGGTTTGAGTATACTTACTCCATTTTACCTGGAACTGGACTCCATTAATGGGATTTTACAGAGGTTGAGCTAAACCATCTCTCTTGTAATCAAGTAATCTCAAGTAATCAAGACTGAATGAGGTCATGATGTTGCCACAGTTTGATTGACAATGTTTTGTGATACAGCTATTAATAGGCAAGTACATTAATGAAGACCAAGCTTTTTTTTTTTTTTTTTTTAAAAGGATTTTATTTGTTTATTTGACAGGGAGACAGAGAGAGAGCAGAAATAGGCAGAACAGCAGTCAGAGGGCGAGGGAGAAGCAGACGCCCTCCTGAGCAGGGAGCTGGATGCGGGGCTTGATCCTAGGACCCTGAGATCATGACCTGAGCCAAAGGCAGCTGCTTGACTGGCTGAGCCACTCAGGTGCCCCGACAAAGTTGTGGTTTAGGGGGCATTAGATAAGTATAGCATTTGTATCTTTTTTTTTTTTTTAAGATTTTATTTATTTATTTGAGAGAGAGAGCATGAGAAGGGGGAGGGTCAGAGGGACCTGCCGAGGTCAGACGTCCCCTCCGAGCAGGGAGCCCAATGCGGGACCCGATGCAGGACCGATCCCAGTACTCTAGGATCATGACCTGAGCTGAAGGCAGTCTCTCAACCAACTGAGCCACCCAGGCGTCTCTAACATTTGTATCTTTGAGCATACTCCTCAAGGAAATTCCAAGGGTATCATGGGTAATTCTTCTTTATTTGGGCCATTAGAAAGAGCTCCCTATCTGTAATATAAGGTCATTACAATTGACCCTCGAAAACATGGGTTGAATTCTGTGAATCCACTTATATACACGGATTTTTTGTTTTTTGATAGTTACAGTAAATGTATTTCCTCTTCCTTATAATTTTCACTTTTTTAAAAAAAGATTTATTTGTTTGATAGAAAGAGATGGACAGGGTGGGTGGAGGAACAGACAGATGGGAAGAGAAATCCTTAAGCAGACTCCCTGCTGAACGTGGAGCCCAATTCAGGGCTCCATCCCAGGACCCTGGGAGCATGACCTGAGCTGAAATCAGGGATGGGAGCTTAACTGACTGAGCCACCCAGGGCTGCCCTTTTTTAATGATTTTCTTAATAACATTTTATTTTCTCTAGTTTAGTTTCATGGAAGAATATAGTGTATGTATATGCATATAACACACAAAACGTGTTAATCAGCTGTTTTGTTATTGGTAAGGCTTCTGGTCAACAGTAGGTGATTAGTAGTTAAATTTTGGAGGAATTAAGTTATATGTGGATTTTTGACTGTACAGAGGTTGGCCCCCCTCATCCTTGCATATTTCAAGGATCAATTGTTACTTACTATAGGCTTTGTTTCTTTCATCTTTTTGGTTAGGTAAATCTGAGTTTTAAGAATTAGGATAGTACCACCAATCTGCAGACCAATTTTTTTTTTTTTTTAAGATTTTATTTATTTGACAGACAGAGATTACAAGTAGGCAGAGAGGCAGGAAGAGAGAGAGGAAGGGAAGCAGGCTCCCTGCTGAGCAGAGAGCCTGATGCGGGGCTCGATCCCAGGACCCTGGGACCATGGCCTGAGCTGAAGGCAAAGGCTTTAACCCACTGAGCCACCCAGGCGCCCCTGCAGACTAATTTTTAACCAGTGAAGTCAACTCTTCACTATTACTCTAAAAAAAGTTTACTGAAAGGAGAGAGTGAGATAGAGTAGTAAAGGAGATAATTGTACCACTTGATGCAGTGATTCCTTATTTTGGGTTTTGTCTAGGTTGATCTATATGGGATAGACCTTTTGCTGTTTTCAGATTGCCTGACCCTTTTGTAAGCTAAGGCCTTTAAGAGTTTAACATTACAAATACCTTAGGTTCATTGGCATATGCAGAACAAATGTGAATCAAACACAAAATGATTCTTTCAAGAATTTTATTTATTGATGTGGTAGCGAAATACTACACTGTTTACAATAGAGAACTAAGTGGGATTTGGGGTATGCTGAGAAGTTGACAGCTTGTGGGTCCTGAACAAAATACTGTCTTTTGTGGGATAAAAGAAGAAAAAGATGTGTTCTTGAAATGATTATTTATAAATTATTTGAAATCTTGTTCTGTTTCCAGCTCAGGAGACATTTGCCAGCATTGTGGTCACTGCACTAGGGAAATTTTGGATGAAAAAAAAAAGCACAAAACCCTCACAGAAGTCTGTTTGCATTTGACTAACAAGATAAAGAACCCCTAAGATTGGCTTCGGAAATAAAATATAGTTGTGCACATAATTCTTTCACTTTCTTTCTTAGGGCTAAATAATTAGGAATTGGAATAAGAATTGTAGGAATTAAGTGTAACATGAATCATGGGTAGGTGGAAAGGATTTTGCTTGTTATACAGTTGGTAAAAGATTAGCAGTCATTTGAAGGATAGAGATCCCATGGAGAGATATTTGCTTTTTGTGTGACTTTATCTTTTTCAGATGGGAAGGTAATAGCACTTGTTTTAGGTTGTGTGATTTTTTTTTTCTTTAAATTTGAGCTGTGGTCAGAAGACTGCATTCTTTTCAAATTGTATATATTCCAATTTGCTTTTTTTTTTTTTTTTTAGATTTTTAAAAAAAAAATTATTTGACAGAGACCACAAGCAGGCGGAGAGGCAGGCAGAGAGAAGGGGGAAACAGGCTCCCCGCTGAGCAGAGAGCCCGATGCGGGGCTCGATTTCAGGACCCCGAGATTATGACCTGAGCCAAAGGCAGAGGCTTTAACCCACTGAGCCACCCAGGCGCCCCTCCAATTTGCTTATTAATTTATTATATGTTTTTGCCTACTTCCTAAAATAATTTGGGGTATCCCTGGGAAGAGACAGAGACCTACAAATACTGGGTTAAATGAACAGTAATATAGCAATGAAAATGATGGTGAATAGGAGGCATAACTAAAAGGAAGAGGAAATAATTAGGGGTGCCTGTGTGGTTCAGTTGGTTAAGTGTTGGATTCTTGGTTTTGGCTCAGGTCATGATCTCAGGGTTGTGGAATCAAGTCCAGTGTGGGGCTCCACGCTTAGCAGGGAGTCTGCTTGTGATTCTCTCTCCCTCTCCCTCTCATCCCAGCTCAAATAAATAAATAAATCTTAAAAAAAAAAGAGGAAATAGTTATACTAGGCAACTGATCTATAGAAAGTTACTACATTTCTGTATGTTACCTTACTCATGGTAATTTTCATCAATGTCTGATAAAAAGAAGTGTGACTACCCCTACCTCCTGCCTCCAGCAGTTTCTAAGAGAATGCAGAGTTTTGTTTTGCTTTTCAAATTAAAGATAACTCTTGATAATTTGGGATGGGGTGGTACAACAGTAACTATGGCAAAAAACAAAGTATATTTGTGAAAAAAATTACTAACTTTCTATAAAAATATATACACTTATTAGAAAGTGTATTTCTCTGTCTCTCTCTTTTTCTCTTTCTTGCCACCCAGACTTGTAACAATGAAATGACCAGTCATTTAGGAAAGGCAAGCAAAAGCCCTTTGTTGGTTCCAGTACCACAGTGTCAGGACTATGAAATTGTTGGAATTCTGTGATGGGAACAAAGCAGTGGAGGGAGGGAACATTGCAGCTGAAACTGAGTATTTGCTCCTCCTCAGATCCATTATAATATTTGGAAAATAAAAGGGGCTTGGCCATGAAACTAGCAATAGTTAACAAATTATTTTAACAGAAATGTATGGAACACTTGGCCATTAAATGTTTTTTTGTTCTCCTAAATTATTAAAAGTTTTAAACTTTTAAGTTGATTTTGTACTTTTTAAAAGACCAGTTTTTCTTTTACTATTATATATAAATTACTTTTGATTTCTTCCATCTCCTGCTTTTTCTCTTTGACTGTCTGATACATTAATCCTTTAAATGTCAAGAATATATTTACACTGTTTCCTTGAGGATATTTTTGTGTGATGTGACCTTCAGTATAGTTACAGAGAAAGTTAGAACTAAAGAGCTGGACCAGATAGTTAACTAGTTCTTTGGACTTTATTTTCCAACATTTGTTGCCTTATTTCAGTTATCTATATAATTTTTCAGATTACAAAACAATTAATTTATCTTTTCCTCACTTATTTGAAATGCTACCTTTACAAACTTAGGCTGTTTTTGGACCAATACTATTCATTTATCTTCTATTGCACACTATTTCAACTATCATCACTTTATGCTATACTCTGAATTTTAGCTCCCTTTCATTATTCTTAGTTCAAGATGATTTGAAGCATTTTCATCTATTTATTGTCATTTCTAACATTTCCTTTGAAAATGTCATTATGTTTCATAAGAAATTTGTTCAGTTTTGAAAATAATTACATTATATTTCTAATTTGTGGTTGAATAGACATATTTACAATAGAGGCATCACATCCAGGAACATGGTGTATATCTTCATTTATTCTGGTCTTCTTTATGTCTGTTAAGTTTCATAAACCGAGATATGTTCAGAAAATATTACATTTAAACTGGGAGCCTTTCCAAAATATCTCATCTCAGGGTTAGTTAACTAGTTCAATATTGCTAAAGTAGGAAGACATTTTCTATGTAAAAATGGAATTTTAAATTTTGGTCATGATGCTTTCAGCAATTATTTGAATCTGTTTTTTTTTTGTTAAATATTTCAGTGCTCATTTCCAGGCATTGGACACCGGAATTTCTCCATGTTTGGGTTTTTACTTTGATTCATTTTGTGTTTGAAGTGCATCTTTGAATAATTTTTTTTTAAGATTTTATTTATTTGACAGAGAGAGAGAGATCATAAGTAGGCAGAGAGGCAGGCAGAGAGAGAAGGGGGAGGCAGGCTCCCTGCTGAGCAGAAAACCCGATGCAGGGCTCGATCCCAGGACCCTGAGATCATGACCTGAGCTGAGAGACGAGCTTTAACTCACTGAGCCACCCAGGTACCCCTGAATACTTTTTCAGTAAGTTTTTGTGCAATTATGTGGGTGAAAATCATGTGAACCTCTTATATATTTGAAGAATTCTACCCTGCCTTATACTTCTCTCACAGATAACAATTTTTTTGAATGTGGAATTCTTGTGTCACGTTGCATTCCCTCTCAGAATTATTGTCCTCCATTGCTTTCTTGCATTTATGGTAGCAATCTGATACCTGCTTAATTTTTCTTTTTAGCTTATCTTTAAAAACAATCTGTAAATTTGAGGATTTAAAAAAAATCCTTGATAGTTTTGCATAAGTTGGTATACAGTTATTTATAATATGTGCTTGTATTTTTTTTAAAATATTTTATTTATTTATTTGTCAGAGAGAGAGAGAGGAGCGAGAGTGAGCACAAGCAGAAAGAGTGGTAGGCAGAGGCAGAGGGAGAAGCAGGCTCCCTGCCGAGCAAGGAGCCTGATGTGGGACTCGATCCCAGGATGCTGGGATCATGACCTGAGCCGAAGGCAGCTGCTTAACCAGCTGAGCCACCCAGGCGTCCCTGTGCTTGTATTTTTTAAATTGACCTTCATATTACCTAGGTATTGAGGTAAGTGATCATAGTTACAATTATTTTTGCATAAACTTCATGATCCTCACAGAGATTTCTGTAGAGTGGTTCCTAAAATCTTTTTACTTAATTGTTTGAATCATTCAGTAATTCTGGACACTGAATATATGTCCCATGTCTGTAAGAAAATCATATTTGTTTTCCTAAGGAAAATTGTTGGCAGAAGTATGGTTAATTTGTGAATAACTTGTAGAGTAGGATTTAGATTGAGACTTGGTTCTATATGGACTAACAATTTTCAAAAGATAAATTGGAAAATTAAAAGAATGTATTAATTCTGTATTACTGTTTATATATGGTGTTACTTGTTTTCAATGAATATCCCTGTGTCTTTCTTGGAAAGTATTTAAGGTAGTTCATGTAGAGTATAACCCAAGAAAACATGTTCAGCCTATTTTCTGCTTTATCAATCTATAAAATCATACAGACTCCTAACTTGTTGAGGTATTTTTGTGGCTGGAGCATTTGTGGCAGTCTTCATGTATGGGTGATAACAGCTGTTGGGTGTTCTATTTGGGGGCTTTGAATTGAAAACAATTGTGGCATAAAGTTGTGTGGTCAAGAAAGGCAAAAAGAAGGGGGAGGAGAGAAAGAGAAAAAGAAATTACTTATCTTCAATGTCCAGTATGTAAACATTTCATATATTCATGAAGTAAGAAAAGGCACTATATTGTTTAAAATAACAAGAAAACCAGACTTAAACTCTATATGTCAGTTTTAAAATCTAGTCTCCCCTTTAATCCAAGTGATTGTTGTTAATTTCCTTTGAGTTTTTCTTGGTTAATCAAAGTCATCATAAATGTGAAAGAAATAGGAACCTTACCTCAGGATTTGACATGCATACCTTTTGGGAATAAGATAAGACTTCCTAGAAGATAGTTTTTAAAGACGTCTATGTAGATTGAAAGCTGGAAGAAAATCTGATGTCTAAAATTGTGTTTTTTAAAAAATTAAATGGTGGATGTTATGCAACGATATGTATTCAAAGATTTATTATAAATCAGTATACTTTCACTAGCCCTAGAGTCCTTCTGTGTTATTAATACTTAGTATCCACTTTGATTGGTTTTTAGCAATGCTACAATCATTACTTATGGAGGCTTGGTATAGCCCATTGAAGCATATATAAGGGAAATTTATATTTGATAAAGCCTCTGCTAAATGTTAGGCTCAAATGTTAGGTGTCAAATCAATAATTTTGCTCAGCCAATTGATATTATTCTTTCTTCAGAGTGCATTTATGTTTTTAGGACTAGAAGTAAAACTGGATGATTTTTAAATTTTTTTTATGTTTTTGGTCAATTTATTTTTTTAAGTTTTTAATTCTAGTTAGTTAACATACAGTGTTATATTAATTTCAGGTGTACAATATAGTGATTCAACACTTCCATACATTACCTGGTGGTCATCATGACAAAACTAGATGATTTTTAAAAGTCTCTTTTAACTTGATGTAGTAATTTTCCTTTTCTCTGTGAAATTTCATATATATGTGTATATATTTCATATATATGTATAAGTACATATATACAAATGAAATTTCATATATATGTATAAATACATATATATGAAATATTTTAAAACTATATATGAGATATATATAAAATATGTGTATATACACATGTGTATATATAAAAAATTTTAATCTATTATATCAATAAGCTGTGTGAGTGTGTATGTGTGTATGTGTGTATAGCTTATTTTCATGGAATTATTTTCACTCAGGTAAGCGATAGAGACTATAATTAGATTGTTTCTAGCAATAGATAGGAAAATTTCTATCATCTGGTCATTGCTGATAATTGCAAAGTTTCACTTGATTAATCAGGAAAAATGTTAGGAAGAGTATGTTTTCTTTAGAAACTCTTATTCTGTGTTATTGGCCTAAAAATCAACATTATTCTGGTGGGTGATATGACATTATTGAAGTCACTATGACAGATTTTTTTTTTAAAACATTTTATTTATTTATTTGACAGAGAGAGATCACAAGTAGGCAGAGAGGCAGGCAGAGAGAGAGGAGGAAGCAGGCTCTCCACGGAGCAGAGAGCCCGATGTGGGGCTCAATCCCAGGACCCTGGGATCATGACCTGAGCCGAAGGCAGAGGCTTTAACCCACTGAGCCACCCAGGCACCCCACTATGACAGATTTTTGATGTGATTTTCACTATGGCAATAAAATCTATTGAAAAGTAGGATTTCTCTGTCTTCTCAGCACAAAAATTAATCAGCTTTCCCTATTCATAAAGTGGTTATCACATTTCATTTCCCTTAGTTGTCTGACTACTTTAATATTTTGCAGAACAAGCAGTACCAAGAAATTGATAATGGTTCTGTGATTGTTGGGTAGTTTTGTAACTAACCTGAATAAGTGTAAATATGCTATCAGATTGAAGAGGCTGGGAGACCCATCACTGGATAATAGGATTTGGATTTAATGTAAAGTCAGAGCAAACTAAGACATGTAGATGCAAACTTAGTGAGAGTAGAGTAAGAAATATATAGGCTACATATAAGCTATTAGGGAGATACAGATTCAAAGGTTTGTTAAAATATGATTTCATTATAACTAGGGTTTAATTTTTAGAATGCAGATTTTTAATATTATGAAATAAGACTGATCTTTTAAAAAAAGATTTATTTACTAGAGGTGTCTTGGTAGCTCAGTCGGTTAAGCATCTGACTTTGGCTCAGGTCATGAACACAGGGTCCTGGGATCGAGCCCTACATTGAGGGGGGGTCTCTGCTCAGTCGGGGGTCTGCTTGTCTCTCTCCTTCTGGCCCTCCCTGTTTGCCCTCTCACTCTCTCTCTCTCTCTCAATTAAATAAATAAAATATTAAAAAAAAATAAAGATTTATTTATTTTTGAGGGAGCTGAGAGAGAGAGAGACTCCCTGTTGAGCATGGAACCCAAGACAGGGCTCATTCCCACGACCCTGAGATCATGACCTGAACCAAAACCAAGAGCTGGACACTTGACTGACTGAGCCATCCAGGCACCCCAGTGTACTCTTTATCATGATCAGTTTTCAGCATTTAATAGAAATTTAATCAGTGCCATAAAGAAGAATATGAAATGAATTATGTAAAAAGTAAAGCAGGGCAGAGTTTATTTAAGCTTGCAATACAATGCAGTTGTAGATAAGCCCAAGAAAACCATTTGGAAAATGATTTGAACTAATGAGAGACTAGTGACTAGCCACAAATACATGAAACTCGATGCTTTACCATATGCAAGAAATTAGAAGTAGAAAGAATGGGAAAAAAGATACTGTATACAAGAGCATTGACAACAACTACACACACTCAAGTATATGTATACTTTCTGGGAAAAAATAAGATAAGGAGATTAAACTAACAAGGAAGATACAGGATCTGTGTGAAGAAGTGAACAAAACATTATTAAGAGACACAAAATAAGACTTTGACAAGTGAAAAGACCATGTTGAATGGAAAATCACAATTTTAACATAGTTATAATGAAGGTCACAATGAAATGGAATTCTTTTGGATAAAATGAAAAAGTGATTCCAGAATTCACTTGGTGGAGTAGCTATAATCTTACTACCATGAATAATGGTGTGTGGCTTCTGTGGTCATACTGCTGATTTGGCGCCAACATATGAAAATATGTAAAGTTAGAACATACAGTAATGACAGAACAATAGACTGGTATAGAAAGTACATAAACAAGCCCTAGTACATATAAGAAGTTGATGCATGATAAAGGCAACATTTTAAATTATTAGTAAGATAATAGTAAGATAGTAAGTGAACGCTTTAGGGTTCACTTAAAAGGTTCACTGTAGTATACAAATACTACAGATGGATTAAAGAATTAAATGTGAGAATCCACCAAAGTATTGGACAATATGATTGACTATTCATTAAATAATGCTTGAATTCAAGGGGGATTTCTAAACGTGATATCAGAAGAAGTATAGCAGTGTCTGGGAAATATTTGGCGGATTTCATTATAAAATTAAAAACTTGTGTCTTATTATCAAAATCAAAAGTGAAAGGCCAATTTCAGACTGGGAAAGAATATTTCAGAGTCCAGAGTGCTAACCATTACACGATGGAACCCCGCCTAAGAATATTTCATATGTGATAAAGGACCTGTATCCAAAATATACAAAGAATTTTTATAACTCAACAATAAGATATAAACAGCCCAATTAAAAAGTTGGTAAAAGTGCCAAGCAGACACTTTACCAAAGAAGAAATTAACACTTGAAAATTAGCATATGAAAAGATACTGTACATCATATGTCTGTAGGGAATTGCAAAAGATAACGAGTGACCGCTACACATACCTAATAGAACCTGTAAAATTTAAAACACTGACAACACCAAATGCTGGTGCTGATAATGAAGCAGCAAGGACTTTCATTCATTGCTGGTGACAATACAAAATGGTACAGCCACTTTGGAAGCCAGTTTGGCAGTTTCTCAAAAAGCTAAATATATTCTTACCATAAAATCCAGTGGTCCTGCCCCTAGAATCCTACCCAAAACTTGTGTTTGCACACAAAAACCTGCACATGAATGTTTATAGCAGCTTTATTCATCATTGCCAAAATTTGGAAGCAACCAAGGTGTCCTTTAGTAGGTGACCATGGTATATCCCGACAGTGGGATATATTCAGCATTAAGAAGAAATGAACTGGTAAGCCATGAAAAGACATAGAAGAACCTTCAATACATATTGCTAAGGGTATGAAGCCAATCTGAAAAGGCTTACGTACATATGGTATGATTCCAAGTATAGGACATTCTGGAAAAGGCAAAACTATAGGAGGCAGTAAAAAGATTAGCGGTTAGGGATGCAAGTCTGGGGGGCAGTGAATAGGTAGAACATAGAGAATTTTTTAGGATAATGAGCTATTCTATATGATACCGTAATGGTAGATATATGATATCACACATTTGTCAAAATTCACAGTACTGGACAACACAAAGAGTGTACCTTGACCTATGGACTTTTAGTTAATAATATTTATCATGATTGGTTCATCAGTTGTAACAAATGTACCACACCAGTGCAAAATGTTAGTTTAAAAAAAAAATCACGTCTTTAAAGAAAAAAACAGACAAAACAACTGGAAAACATTTATATTCTGGGACATAAAGAAATAGTTAATATGTTTAGTTTCAGAGAACTCTTAAGACAAGAGCCTCAAAAAAATGGGCAAAGAAAACAAATAGATTGTTTACGAAAGAAGGTGAGTTCAGTGAAAGTAATAGAAATGTACTTTAAAACTCTGATGTCATTTGTCACCTTTGAAATTGGCAGAGATTCTCAAAAAGTGATAATAAAATCCGTGACTAAGAATGTAGAGAAACACCCATTCTGACATACATCTGATTGGAGGAAGTATTAGTCACTGATAGAAAATTTGAGAACACACATTAAAAGCTTTTACCTAGAATTTCAAGATTGAGGGATTAGCCCACTTAAAATCATCAAAGATGTGTTCAGTGATCCACTTATAAGGATATATACTGTACTATGTCAGTAAAAATTGGAAACTACCTAAATGTCCACCGTTAAATAAATTTTGTATATTGTGGGGGAAGTGTGCTGAAATGGTGTTCTAGAACTGAGGTTTTCAAGCTTAAGCATTGCTTCAGGATTACTAGTTCCCCATCTTCAGAAATTCTGATTTTCCAGGTCTGGGGGCCATGAAATTGCACTTGACCAGCATCTGGTGGTATTGCTGGCCTGGGGACTGTATTTGAGAAGCACTTTTTAAGCTAAATATTTAAGGAAAGAATACAGATTATAAAACAGTGCTGATAATGTGATTCTACTCTTCTAAGTGAGATAAATAATGTACACTTGTTCATGTATACAATTTCAATTATTTTTTTACATCTTTACAGTGGTTGTTTTGTATAATGGAAGTGTGGGTGATTTTAATGTTTTTTGTTAATCTGTGTTTTAAAAATTTTCCATAATGGAGAGATTTTTAAATAAAGGGACAAACTGATACAATTTAAAAACCGAAAAGATAAGGTAGAAGAAGACTTAATTCTTTACAGATTCAATGTGAGAACTAAAAATCTCAAGTATGCATGATTTCTTTCTCCCCTATTATCTTTCACATGCAATCAGTTATAAAGATGTATCAATTTTACTTTCTAAATATTTCTTTAATCTTTCTTCAGCTTGCCATTCTTTTGCATTACTTCAATTTAGTCTTTTATGTCATCATTGGGTTTCTGGAATAGACTGTCTTGTTCCCTTACCTCCAGTCTTATTCCTTTCTAATCCATTTACACAGCAGCCAGAGTAATCTTTGTAATCAAATTTGAAACATTAAGCACTTAATGTGTCCTTCACTGCCAGGATAAAATGCAGACTCTTTCCTTTTTTGTCTTTTGTAATTCTCCACTTCTACTTTCCAGACATTCTAAGCTCCTTTTATCTTTCATTTATGTAGAGTGTTTTTTTAGTTCCCCCCATTCAGGTCTGAACATCCCCCCCCCCCGCCCCCCCACTGTTTGTGGGGCTTTTCCTGCTGTTTCACTTCCGACCTGGCTAACTCCTGATGACTACAACATAAATGTTTCCCTGGGGAGGTTTTTCCAAGGTACTTCTTCCCTGTACTACTTCCTAATTCTAGGTCAAGTACTCTTTCTGTGTACTTCCATGGCATTCTTTACTTTTTTTTTTTTTTTTAAAGACTTATTTATTTGGGAGAGAAAAAGAGAACGCATGTGCGAGCACAAGTGGGAGTGGCAGAGGGAGAGGGAGAATGTCAAGCAGACTCCCTGCTGAGTGCGGAGCCTGTGTGAGACTGACCTGAGCGGAAACTAAGAGTCAGATGCTTAACCAGCGACACCACCCAGGAGCCCTCTTCACTTTTTTTTTTTTTTAAAGATTTTATTTATTTGTCTCAGAGAGAGAGAGAGAGAGAGAGAGAGAGAGCGAGCGCATGCGCACAAGCAGGGGCAGTGGCAGGCAGAGGGAGGAGCAGTCTCCCCACTGAGCAGGGAGCCTGATATAGGTCATGATCCCAGGACTTTACCTTTCTTAACATAGGACCTTCCTATATTGTTTTTTAGTTGCCTCTTTCTTTGTCTGAGTTAACCCATTGGACTATGGGACAGTAGGGACCAGTGCCTAGTACAGACTGGGAGCTTCAGAAATAATTGTTGATGACTGAGGAAATGAATGGATGAAAAATGAAGCATGAAGAGGAGATGTAGAGATGCACTGATGTAATGGGCCCTAAGTATAACTCATGGAATGTGCTCTGATTAGACTGGAAATCTCTTTATGTTCTGTTCTACCAGAAGATAAAACCCTTGGAAAGGATTTGGAGGAGAATTACCCTGATGATTAAAGAGCTAGAAAGTAGAACCAATGAGGCAAAATTAAAGGAATTGAGAGGAGTATAAGTAGCCTGAAAGTTGGTAGGATGATCTAATAACTATCTTTAAATATATGCATGTACCATTATTTTTCTAAGAATATTGATTAGCTGTCCTCCACCATTTCAAGAAAAATAGTTTGATTCTATAGCAGAATTTAAATTCAATATATGGAGGAAAATTTAATGACTGCCAGTGAATCCTGGAATTACCTACTGTATGAGACAATGGGAAGTGCTTTTTTTTTAATTTTAATTTGCAAAACAAAACAAAACAAAACAAAAAACCTTGTAAGAAGTATTGTAAAGAAAATAAAAAAAGTCATTTCTGATATTAATTTTGTCAGTCAATAAAATAGAGATAGTTGTAGTACCTTAGATACTAAAGGGATTTAAAACTAAATTTTCTCTTCTGAAAGAGCTTTTCAGAATTGAATATTGTTGGTTGATAAGTGAATCATTTTCTGACTAATCTTTAGGAAACTCAGCAGTTTCCTTTCAAGGTTTAAGAAACTGTAGCCTTAATTTATGGAGAAAATGCTGTCAAAATCTGAGATGTTAATAATCAATACACAGAGAGCTATTTTGGGGGTAACATGAGCCTAGCAATGTTGACATGAAGGAGTGATGTGTATCCTATATAATCAGCAGAATGTAAGGTTTAGCTTTCTCTGCAGCTGCAGGAGACATATTTAATTAATACTGAAGCAATTATCTTGACAAGTAAATCAAACTCAATTAGATCTCAATTAGAACACTAACATTTTCTCAAATATTGTATGGTTGCCAGATGGTTACACTTTTTTTTTTTTTAACCCCACTGTCCCCCCCCCCCCCCCCCCCTTTTTTTTTTTTTTTTTTTTTTTTAAGATTGACTTTCCAACTACTATGTTTATTAGGTATAATCACTCAGTTTTGTTTTCTTAGTTTGGGGAAGAAATTTGAAATTTATTGTGGGATATATCAGAATTCTTTCACCTGGCAATGTATGGTTTTGTTTTATAGAAATTTGGAAGAGTCACATACACTGACTCATTTGTAAAATGGATACATTACAAAGTAGAGATTGTGGATCATTTAGAAAAGACTTTTAGAAGGTATTTAATTCATACCCTTGCCAGAGGCAGCCCAAATTACACCTGGATCTATATATATCATTGTATCATACTTATATTTTGTCTTCAAGTAGAATGAAAGCATTGAATTTTTTAGTTGTAGTAAGTGTAGATACTCCAATTACAAACCTTAATGCTCACTAAATAAATTATTGTAACATTTTCTACTAATCAGTTAGTTATTCTTGGAACAATAGTATCTTCAGAAGTTTTCCTTTCAAGTGCCTTTTCAAAGGTCAATTAAATTTACGTCAATTTAGGTCTAGGGATTTCATTTTGGTGTTAAATGTAATTTTCTGGATCTTGGTTGTTCATTCATAGATAAGGGGGGAGGATGGTGTAGTAGAGGCAGTATTGAATTGTAGATTAGAACTGTAGTCTCTGTGGGTGGGATTATTTGAATTTTGAGTCCTGGCTCTACATTTTCTAATAGTGAGGCTTTGGATGAGGAATATAACTTCTAGAATTTACAGTTTAAGGTTATAAACCTAACTCAAATGGTAGTTGAAGGGTCAAAGCAGATAAAGTATAGATAATGCTTAGTATAATTCCTGGTACGCAGTAACATTCAGTAAAAATTGGCTGTTGTTTTTGTTGTTATTCATTTGCTTAGTCATTGATTTTATTCAATTCACTTTTCAGTAACTGCTTGGTTAATACTAATATTTAGATAACCCTGAATTCTTAAAGATTCAGGATTTTACTACTTGGCATATGTATAACATTTTCAGGAGAGATGAAATAGTCTCCTAAATTATTTTCTTGTTTCCATTTTTGTCATTCTTCTCTCTGTTCTCCAAATATTCTACATCGGGTGCTGGCAAATATTTTGTATAAAGGGTAAGAGAGTAAATACAGATAGTAAGCATTTTAGGCATTGGGAGCCACATACAGGGTCTGTCATATGTTCTTTTTTAAACTAAAAAAAAAAAGATTTGTTTATTTATTTTAGAGAGAGAGAGAGAGCATGCACTTGTGGGAAAGGCAGAGGGAGAGGGAATAAGAATCTTGAGCAGACTCTGCACTGAGTGTGGAGCTCCATGCGGGGCTTGGTCTCATTACCCTGGGATCACCACCTGAGCCAAAACCAAGAGTTGGATGCTTAACTGACTGAACCACCCAGGTGCCCCTTAAAAACTTTTTTTTTTTTTTTAAGATTTTATTTATTTATTTGACAGAGATCACAAGTAGGCAGAGAGGCAGGCAGAGAGAGGGAGGGAAGCAGACTCCCCACTGAGCAGAGAGCCCCATGCAGGACTCCATCCCAGGACCCCGAGACCACGACCTGAGCCAAAGGCAGAGGCTCAACCCACTGAGCCACCCAGGCGCCCCCCTTAAAAACTTTTTATTTTGAATAATTATAGATTCACAGAAAGTTGCAAAGGTAATAGAGAGTTCTGATAGACCCTTCACACACTTTTCTCAGTTGTTATGTGTTACATAGTTATAGTACAGTATTAAGACCAGGAAATTGATGTACATCTGTGTGTGTGTGTGTGTGTGTGTGTGTGTGTGTGTGTGTGTATGTGTTTAGTTCTGTGGTTTTTTCATCATGTGTGTAGATTCCTGTAACTTCCACCTCTGTGTACAATCAAGATACAGAGCTACTTCATTAAGCATAAAGAATTCCTTCATGCTCCCCATTCATAGTCACACCCACCTCCTCATCTCACCCATCTCACCCATCCCCAACCCCTGGAAACCATTAATCTGTTTCTGTTTTTGTTATTCGAGAATGTTATGTGAATGCAATCATCCAGTATGTGACTTTTTTGGGATTTTTTTTTTTTTCACTTGTTCTTGAGATGCTTTCTTCAGGTTATGGATGTACCACAGTTTGATTATTGTGTGTAGTTTTCAGGGACTCAGTCCCTTTCATCTATGTTGTCAGGTTTATGTGTGTTGAATTATATCATTACCTTATTAGTCTTTTCATATTTGCACAGTTTGTGGTGGTATCCCCTGGTTCACTACTGATTTATGTCTTTCCTATTCTTTTTTTCCTTGTCTTGCTAGAAATTTATCAATCTTATTGATATTTTCAAAGGAACTTTTTGTTTCATTGACTTTTCTCTATTATTTTCCTGTTCTCAAGTTAATTGATTTGTGCTTTTATCCTTATTATTTCCTTTTGCTTCTTTGGGTTTATTTTGCTCTTTTTGTTTCTTGAGGGTAGGAGCTTAGATTATTCATCTGAGATTTTTTTCTTCTTTTCTAATGTGTTCATTTACTACTATGAATTTTCCCACTGTTTTAGTTTTGTCCCACAAATTTTTTTTTTAACATTTATTTATTTATTTATTTGAGAGAGAGAGAGAGAGAGACAGTGAGAGAGAGCATGAGCGAGGAGAAGGTCAGAGGGAGAAGCAGACTCCCCATGGAGCTGGGAGCCTGATGCGGGGCTCGATCCCGGGACTCCAGGATCATGACCTGAGCCGAAGGCAGTCGCTTAACCAACTGAGCCACCCAGGCACCCCTGTCCCACAAATTTTTATGTTCTTTACATTTTCATTCAGTTCAGTATATTTTTAAATTTCCTTTGAGAATTTCTCTTGACCTATGTGTTGTTTGGAAGTATTTTGCTTAGTTTCCAAGTTTGTAAAGCTCGCACTGTATGACTTCAGTTCTTTAATTTTTTATCTTTTAATATTTTATTTATTTATTTGACAGAGAGAGAGAGAGAGACAGCAAGAGAGGGAACACAGGCAGGGGGAGTGGGAGTGGGAGAAGCAGGCTTCCTGCTAAGCAGGAAACCCGATGCAGGACTCCATCCCAGGGTCCCAGGACCATGATCTGAGTCAAAGGCAGACACTTAATGACTGAGCCACCCAGGTGCCCCTGATTTTAGTTCTTTTAAATTGGTTGACATGTATTTTATGGTCCAGAATATATATCCACAGAACATATCAACTATCTTTGGTATGTTCTGTGGATACTTAAAAAGGAATGGGTATTTTGCTGTTATTGTGAGGAATGTTCTATGAATGTGATCTTGGTGATTGATGGCATTGTTGAGTTCTTCTTTATCCTTGCTGATTTCCTGTTTACTTCTTCATCAGTTTTGAGATAGGGGTGTTGAATCTCCAGCTATTACTGTGAATTTGTCTATGTCTCCTTTCCATTCTGTCACATGGTCTCCATTGACATCGTGTAGAAGTTCCTAGTTACCGCCTGGTGGACATTAAAGCTCTGGCTCCCTACCCCCTTTTCTGACGGCATCTCTAAAGGAGGGGGAGAAGAATTAGGGCACCTCATTATAGTCTGGAGGGAGTGTAAATATCGACTGCTCATTAGGCCTTTGATGAGGTGGTGGTGGATGGGCTACATTTAAAAATTTTTTTTTTTTTTTTTAAATTTTTTTTTTTTTTTAAATTTTTATTTGTCAGAGAGAGAGAGAGACCACAAGTAGGCTGAGAGGCAGGCAGAGGCAGAGGGAGAAGCAGGTTCCCTGCCAAGCAAGGAGCCGGATGTGGGACTCGATCCCAGGGTGCTGGGATCATGACCTGAGCCGAAGGCAGCCGCTTAACCAACTGAGCCACCCAGGCGTCCCTAAAAATTTTTTTTAATGGTGTTTGGTGAGAATAGGATGGTTACTGTGTGAAAGTTTTCTGTCTTGGTAAACTGCCCCTTTGCTGGTCTTTTGGCTATAGACAGGGAACTTTTTGGACTTTTTTTTTTTTTTTGTCTGCTTTTGTTGGCTTTTCCATGTTGCTGGCTTCCCTAGTATTCATTGTGGTATATATGAGTCAAAATAAAACCCAGGGAACTCACTGCCATGTTGTTTGTTGGGTCCCCAGATGGTCTGCTGCCTTTCCTCCTGCTAGCTGATTGTTTATGTAATGTCTAGAGTTTTTAGCTATACTTAGGTAGAGAGGAAAAAATACACCTATTTTTCTGGAAGTTGAAGTTTGCTTTTTGTTTTGTTTTTTATTAGTTTATTTTTCTAAGACTTTTTTTTTTTTTTTAGAGCAGTTTTAGGTTCATAGCAAAATAGAAAAGTACAGAGATTTCTCATATACTCCCTACCCCCACACATGCATAGCCACCCCCATTATCAGAATCCCACACAAGATTGGTACCTTTGGTAAAACTGATGAATGTATATTAATCCATAATCACCCAAAGTCCATAGTTTACAGTGTGGTTCACTCTTGGTGTATAGTCTATGGGTTTGGACAAATATATAATGGCATATATCTATCATTATAGTATATTGTACAGAGTATTTTCACTGCCCTAGAAGTCCTCTGCTTATTTACTCCCTCCTACCCACCCAACCCCTGCAACTGCTGGTTGTTTTCTTGTCTCCATAGTTCTGCCTTTTCTGGAATGTCCTGTAACTGTAGTCATAAAGTATGTAGTCCTTTCAGATTGGTTGTTTTAACTCCGTCGTATGCATCTGGGTTCCTCCATGTTTTTCCTGGCTTGATAGTTCATTTCCTTTTACTGTTGGATAATACTCCATTTTCTGAAAGTATTATAGTGTATTTACTGACTGAAGGATATCTTGGTTCAAACCTTGGCAATGATGAATAAAGCTGCGGTAAACACTTATGTGCAGGTTTTTGTGTGGATATAAGTTTTCAACTCTATTGAGTAGATAGCAAGGAGCACATGGTAAGAGTATGTTTAGTTTCATAAGAAAGCACCAAACAGTCTTCCAAAGTAGCTGTACAATCTTGCATTTCCACTGATAATGAATGAAAGTTCCTGTTGCTCCATATCCTCATAAGTAGTTGGTATTAGGGACATCCTAATAGGTGTGTAGTGGTATCTTGTTTTGTAGTGTTATTTATTTATTTATATTTATTTATTGGGTACAATCCTTAAAAATGTTAAAAAAAATTCTTAGCTCAAGGACTGTAAAAAAAAAACAGGCTATGGAGTGGATTGGGCTATGGGCTAATACGGGCTATATTTGCCAGTGTGATAGCCTTATCTTTTTAATCAAAGTACAACTTTCTTTGTTTAAAGAAAATTGCAGTCACTGGCTATTTATTTATTTATTTATTTATTTATTTTAAAGACTTTATTCATTTATTTGACAGACAGAGATCACAAGTAGGTTGAGAAGCAGGTGGAGAGAGAGATGCAGGCTCCCCGCTGAGCAGAGAGCCCGATGTGGGGCTCGATCCCAAGACCCTGGGATCATGACCTGAGCTGAAGGCAGAGGTTTCAACCCACTGAGCCACCCAGGCGCCCCTTATTTATTTATTTTTTTTTAAATTTTATTTTTTTGGGTAAACTTTCCAACTCTTTTTTTTTTGTCTTTGAATCTTCACACATGCATTTGTCTTTCATCTGTATCATTCTTTTCTCCATTGTCACCCTAGATATCTCCTGTTTATCCTTTAGATTTCAGCTTACATATCATCTTTTCAAAAGGAACTTTCTTGGCCCTTAGCAATCCCTTACGCCACTTAATAACACTGTTAACTTTTATTGTATTATAAGTGTTATTCTAAATTTATAAGTGTGACTATTTAAAGTGTTACTATTTATAAGTGTGACTATTTCATTTTTATTCTCATAAAGTTATAAGTCCTTTAATGGAACAAATCTGTTGTATTTACTAGCTTATAATGCCCTAGAACAATATTTCATTGCTTAACATGGTAGTTGACACTTCAGTAGTTTTATTAAGGGGAAGTTAAAACTTCAATTTGAATGAGTTCCGAGATAATTGTTCTAGGTGTTTTACCGATGTTTGCTAATTAAATATTAATATAAATCTGTAAGGGGTATCTGGGTGGCTCAGTTAGTTAAGCATCTGCCTTTGGCTCAGGTCATGATCCCAGGGGCCTGGGTTAGAGCCCCACATTGGACTCCCTGCTCAGCAGGGAGCCTGCTTCTCCCTCTCCCTCTGTTGCTCCCCCTGTTTGTACTGTCTCTGTCAAATAAATAAAATCTTTAAAAAATATAAATCTGTAAGACATGTCTTTTTTATAGGGAAGGATGCTGGAGCTCTAAGAGCTAAAGTAATTTGTTTAAGGTTGGAGGGATACAGACTCAGGTAGCAGTCTGAATCCAAACTCATTTTCTTTTAATTATACCGTGGTTCTCACCAAGGCCTCAGAATCTTGATGGTGAGAGGAGATGGGGAAGTGATATTAAAATAACAACAACACAAACACTATATAACCCTACCTAGTTCCTTCCCCAGTTCAGGGGCATGAAGACAGGTGGCCAAGAATATGCTCCTATATTTAGAATCCCTGCACCTCCACCTGCTGGCAGATAGAGTACTTTTTGTTAAGGGCATTAATATTCGGTGTGAGAGAAAAATTTTGTGTTTGGTAATTTGCTGTTGAGCTAATAAGCTAATAAGTCAGAATTAAATAAATGCTGTAATATAACATTTAAAAAAGATATATCAGTGGATATACTCAGGAGGGAACAGTTTATTCCAGCAGTACAGTTTTGGAGTTAGTTCGTATCTTATTCCCATCATTGGGAAACCAGTGTGTGAATCAAGAAGTTGTTGTCTAGGACTTCATTCCTGGGGGCCAGTTATTGTAATTTCTTATGAGATGTAATATTGGGTATGCGGAGGGCAAACTAAACAGAATGTAAGAGATTATCATTATTTAATTTTTGCTTATTTTTCTCTAGAATTCTTGTCTTCATGGTGATACTTTGAAAAACACATTCTTAATTCTATGTACAATTATGTATGTACAATTGTAGATCTTATTTTGTACATTTACTTATAAGTATTTTCATGTTATATATTCTGTGTAGATGTCTTTTTTAAAGAATATGTTTATCTAGAGAGTCATTATGCTATATGTTATTCAGTTATTTTTACTAAATAATGGATATTTAGATTATTTCCAGGCTTTAAAAAATATTAAAACACCATTTATGTGCCCATAGACTTTTCCATATTAAGATAATTTAAGATAGAGTCTCTGAGAAATGAAGTTATTGAGTTGAAGAATATAAGTATTTTTAAGGCTCTTGCTACATATTAAAAAAATATTTTCCAAATTGATTTTTCACATTTTACTGATACTTTCAGAGTTTTGTTGTACTCTGGCCAGGAGAATGTATTATTATTTTCTTCAGTCTCTTAAAATTTAGCAGACATTGTATTATTTTACATTTCTCTAACCACTGTTAAGACCAAAAACATTTTAGCATGTGTTTATCCACTAGATATATTTCTCTTCTGTGAATTGTGTGCTCATTTCCCTTGTTCATTCTTCTATTCTATTGGGAGGTGATGCCTAGGTTTCTTTCTTTCTCCACTCCCCCTCCTTTTTTTTTTTTTTTTTTTTTTTTTTTTTTGTTAAATGATCTATTTGTATCCACTCCCATGTAGTATCATCTATTCCTTCTTTGTGATTTATTGTTGTTTTTTGTTTGGATATTTATATTTGATCTTGTTTTCGTTTTTGTTTTTAATGGCTTGAGCTTTTGTTTTTTTCCTCTTAATTTAACTCTTTAATACATCTGGAATTTATTTTGGTATGTGGTGTGTTACAAAAATCTAAACTACCTCCCAAGTTGGCATCACCGTGGATTGGCTAATCCATGTATTCTCTTATGAATTTGACTCCTGCACATGCCCATTGCTTGTACATTATCTTTCACAGGTTTGATATCAGAGTTAAATATTATGATTGGTTGTAGTAATGGAAGGGAGTAGTAGGAGTCCTATATAGTAGAGATGTGGGATTATAGGTAATTTAGCTTTGACTCCTTTAAGTTACATTGTTTTACACATAGACCAAGGTATACATATATGTACAAACAGCTGTGAATACACGCACATACAATTCTTTGCTCTAGAACTGTGAAGGAATGTTAACTATGCCATATTGCCTGTTCATGCTGCGATCTGTTTTCCTTCTTAAGTAAAAGTTAATTTTTGTGGGATGTTCTGATTAGTGGTGGTAATGCAAAGTCATGATTAATGTGCTGTTATGTAGTTTGCTATGTTAGGACATCACTTTGGGATTATTTAGTTTAGTTTGGTGATTTGATATGGTGCCAGTGTTTCTCTGTTAGGGTTGACTACTGTAACATTATTACTCCTATTGCTACCTTCTCCTGAGATTTACACTTGAGCATTAGAATTTTTTTCCAGGTTAAAAATACAGTTAATATGCTCTAGGATTGCCATTTCTCCTACTGTAATTGTTTAATTAGCTAGCTTGGGAGTTCTTTTCTCTTAACTTGAAAAGTAATCCTGTATTTCCTAACTTCTGGTAGCATTATTGCTTTCAAAAATATTAAAGGTTTTATTTTGTTTTCTGTTTAGAAAAATATATACACATTTATTGTACAATATAGGAAGGTATATAGGAGTTTGATCTCAGTATGAGATCCCAGAGGTCACAGTGGAAGGGTTGGGGAAGAGATCATGAACATGGATAGGACTAGGTCATGTTTGGACAGATGTTGCCTTTTCAGTTAACTCTAAGAATTAAGCAGGTATGTAAGTAAGCATAGTAAGGACTGTGCGGGTCTAAGGGATTAGCTACTGTTGAGCTCTACTAATTATTATTATTTTTTTTTCTACTGATTATTTTTGTATTTTTTCATTATTTCCCTTTTAGCAGGCCTTAATTTTTTTCCCCAAGAGAAGTTGGAAATCTGGATTTTGGTATGAATTCTCCTAATTACTTTTTTTTTTAATTATTTTTTTAAATTTTTATTTTCAGCATAACAGTATTCATTGTTTTTGTACCACACCCAGTGCTCCATGCAATCCGTGCCCTCTCTAATACCCACCACCTGGTTCCCCCAACTTCCCACCCCCCACCTCTTCAAACCCTTCAGCTTGTTTTTCAGAGTCCATAGTCTCTCATTGTTCACCTCCCCTTCCTAATTTCTATATATTGGCAGGTCACGCATTTGTGATTGCTCACTTAGGAGATCTAGAGAGCATGTGGGAACAAGTCTGGAGGATGAGGGATGATTAAAGAGGGTTAGGGCTCAATCACTGATGTGAGGCATGATAGAATCAGTCCCTGGAGCTTGTAAAAGGATGGTGGGTAACCAGATCTCTTGCTCTGGTCCTTAATATTTCTTTCTGCATTTATTAGCTGTTTGAGGCTTAGCATGATGTAATGATACCCATGACTAATGGTGTTTCCAAAGGCTTGCAATCTGGTGAGTATTAAAGACAAGTAAAGAAGAAATTATAAAAAGTACAGTGACTGTTACAATAGGGGAAGTACAGGGTATTTTTGAATACTCGGAAAGGGATAGTCACCCAGATTTGGGTGATCAAGGAAAGTCTCCCATAAAAAGTGGTGTATCAGCTGAGACAAAAGAGTCTGAAGCAGGTGGCTTGGAAGGTGGGTCATGTTGTGGGTAGAGAACAAAGTTTGCAAAAGCCTGAAGGCTAGAGAGGATGGTGCATTTGGGAATTGGAAAATAATTCATTTCTTGTAACTATTTCTTTTTTTTTTTAACATTTTTTTATATCATTGACATCTTAGTCACTGTTTATACATAGTGAAGGACAATGAACTGAGTAAAAAGATGAATAAATAGATAACTGACTGAATATGAAGTACAGTGAAAAGTGAATCAGTGAGGAGAGACAATTGCTGCCCTTGTTGCTCTTTGTGTTCATTGAATAAAGATTTTATTTTATGTTTATTGTATATATTATATTTCTGATTACTAGCTAATGAATAGAATCAGTGAATCAAGATTCTGATGGCTGTCTACGGGGTGATGAATTGGCTTTATCCAAGAAAATTTTATCTTGGGTATATTGCACTATTCTTAAATCTACAATGACTTTTAAGTACAAGATGGGAAAAGTTTATGAGCTCTGTGTGTGTGTGTGTGTGTGTGTGTGTGTGTGTGAAGGCACCGCAAGGTGGTCTTTTGGAAAAATCCAAGGCTGCATGAATAGTTTCGTACAGGATGAAGGAGATGATGACTCCATTCTGTTTTGTTTGAAACACACCTGGAATGTTATTTTCAGCTTTTAGAGCCACACTTTAATAGGCTCTAAGTGAAGCAGAACATCTTCAGGGGAAAGGAACTAGAAACTAGAGTAGCTTCCAACAAAACACTGTTGCATATGAGAATTGAAGGACTAAAATATGTTTTTAATCTGGAAAATGGAGAACTTTTGGGGCCATTGATATGGCTTTATATTTTAAACATGGAAAGTTGGTTAGAATTGTAATGTTTCAGCACCCAGAGTAGCATTATATCAAATGGGTAGAAGCTTTGGAGTTGGGGAAAGATTAGGGTACAGGAAGAAGAAAGCAAAGGGATGGGAACAAAATTGCATACTCTACATGTGACTTCATATGTATTATATAATCTTATAACATTCAGTATAGTAAATATTATTTTAAAAAAATTGAATTTTCTGTAAAAATATTATTTTAAAAATAGTAAATATTTATAAAAATTTGCTAATTCCATGTTTACTTAAAACTGCCTTTGAAGGCTGATCTTCTTTAAATGGCTTCTATATCCTGCATGTACAAAACTAGCAAAGAATAACAAATGCATCTGCAAGAATTCATGTGTTATAAAAATATCACAACGAGAAAGGAGATACAAAGGAATGTCAGCCTTCTATATACTACATCTTTGTGTGTGTGTATGTGTTTTAAAGATTTTATTTATTTATTTAACAGACAGAGATCACAAGTAGGCAGAGAGGCAGGCAAAGAGACGGGGGGAAGCAGGCTCCCTGCTGAGCAGAGAGTCCTATGTGGGGCTCGATCTCAGGACGCTGGGATCATGACCGGAGCTGAAGGCAGAGGCTTAACCCACTGAGCCACCCAGGTGCCCCCATCTTTGTGTTTCTTATGAGTGGATTTGCCAACCTTGTAATTTTCTGAATACAAGGACCTAAAGCATCAAGGTTACACTGTCTCATTTTCTCTGCAGAAAAAACAAAAAGAGAGAGAGGGAGGGAGAGAGAGAGATTGCGGGAAAATGACAGGCTTATGCCAGGTTTCTGTAGAACACTTGCTTCTAAGGTGACCACATTATGTATGACAGTTGATTAACATGAGTACAAGCAGCCATCACTTTTCCTGAATTCACGTAAGAGCTTTTATGAGTAATTTTATTGTTTCCTTTGGATATAAACATATATTTTCTACCGGAAGCTAACTCCTTCAAAAAGCTTTTCAACCTCAGGAATGGTTTCTGTGGATGGAACACTGGTGGCGTAAGAGTGTACAGCACAGTTTGTTAAATTACAGAGGTTCTGCTCTATGAGCAGCAAGTCATGATACAGTTGGGCAAGGATCTGTGATGTGGCACCAGTAAGGGGAGCACTGCTGACATCGAGAGTGTTTTTAATATGTACATTTGTAGGGGCTTAGACTCAATTAGGGAAGGAATTTGGTTTGCAGTTTGCCCTGACTTTCAGTAACCTGAGAAGCAGGGATGAAGAACGGAACAATTTTGCATGCAGAGCAGCATTCAGAACCACTGAAGCAAAACAAGACACTGCTTTTCCATTTTGCTTACTAAAAGCCTGTGCATGATTTGTGCTTCCATTCCCTGCCTTCGTAATAGCTCAGAGGGCAGCCTTTCCTCACCCAAGTTACTCAGGTATTCATCCGAACCTGCTCTCCTCCTTAAGTCTTCAACTGGTCCCCTCTCTGTAACAGAATACTCGGTCAGCCTCATCAAACAGAGATTAAAGTTGCTTCTGAATACCAGTATCTATCCAACATGACATAGGTCAGAATAACCTAAATTAACATCCTTGCCCAGTGGGGATCAAACTTCAGCCCACAGCACAAGATTACTACACCTTAGATTGCTAATAAGCATATTTAAAAATCCTATCAAAACCAAAAGGGTTTCTCTCTCATTTATGTAGTTTATAGGGTATTGGGGAGGGAAAATGCTCCCTCTCTCATACTTAACGATGTTTAGTAGTATGTGTAAACTGTTGTGCCAGTTAGATGCCAAAAAATTATTAAAAAGTCATGATGTTGTCTTTAATATTATTTTAGTCTAAACAGGAAGACAAAACTATTCCACGCAGAAACTTCAGTGATGGCCTATAAACAGCAAATAGTACGGGCATTGCATAGTAAAGGTTTTCAGTACAGGGAGAGATCACTGTTGGTAGGATAGTCAAAGAGAGCTAAATAAGAGATTGACAGACTCTCACAGTTTGAAGGGACCCCAAATCATCTTGTTAAGTAACCCATGTAGGGATGGGCTCGTCTACAGTCAGACACCTAAAAATGGGAAATTTCACATTGTTTGGATGAAGCTAAGTCTAAAATTTTTCTTGATTTAGATTTGAAAGCTTTAATGCTAGCTATTTCTTGCCTTATGAGGAACTTTAAATACTCTTTGGAGTCCTTGTTATTCTCCTTTTGATAAGCATTTAGTGTTTGTTTTCTTCTTGATAGATCCAGCCAGACGAATGTTGCAAGAGCCATTCATTTCTACTGTTGAATGTGAGTTCATCTACAAGAATGAATTTAGGGTAGTGTTCTATTTCATTGTTTCTTATTCTTTAAGTGAAAATGTGTTTTGGAATTTTCATTTTTTTCTAGATTTGGTGAGGCATTCTGGGAGATGGGGAAAATATTGCTTTAAATTCCTTGATTTGTGCAGTAGTCCTGAAAAAGGAAAGGAAAAGCTACTGTTAAATTCTGAATAAGGGCGAATTCAGAAGGGATGGATAGATTAGTAGAAACTTTGAAGGATACTCAGAACATATAAGTTTAGTCTCTTTGAAACCATGGAAAAGATACAGTTTTGTGAAAACCACAGTAAGCTCAATTGAAAACCATTGTTCAGTGTAAATGATGACCAAACGTGAATTGAAGGTGAATTTCCTGAAGTTAGATTTGTAATGGATCTGTTGTGGTGGTCTTGTAGTAATGGAAGGAGAATTGGAATATCCTTGGATATTTATACCAATCAGTAAAAGACCAACAGTCCTGGGAGAATGCATGACATTTGGGATCTTGAAGAACAGTGCAGGAATTTGGTGGTAATTGGTATGGCCTGGAGCCTTTCTTGGCACATGCTAGCAACTTTTGGAAAAAAAAGTTCTTTTCCAGATGTGTTACATGGAAGAGTTTCTCATGAGTTGCTGGAATGAGGACAATAGAGGAAACAAGAAACTGATGTTTCCTTGCCATCCGTATGGACAGGAAAGAGGGCCAGTCCTTCTCCAGAGACTGGCAATAAATTTTGTGTGATGGATAACTGAGAGCAGTGATCCTAGCAGAGCTGTCTTTGGGACTCTGGACATGTGTTTGACTATGTAATTATAGAAAAATATGAAAAGACTGTTTTAGTCTCAGTTGGAATTTTATAAGTGAACAAACGTTACATAGTATCAAAAGTCTTTTTATATCTCTTTTTATATGAAATAAAAACTATTATATTCTTGAGCATGGAAAAAGATACGGAAAGACAGACCACCAGGCTGTTATTGTTGACTAGTAGGTAGAAGAGTGTAGTGGTGAATACTGTGTGGACTCTGAGGCCAGATAGTCTGTTTCAAATCCCAACTCTGTCATCTATAGTATGTGTGGCTTTGAGAAGCTACCTAACTTCTTGGAGTCTGTTTCTTCTTTCATAGGGTGGATAGGAAAATTAAATAAGGTACTATGTGTAAAGTACTTAGAATGGCCAATGGTAGGTACTATATAAATGCTCTTCACAGTAAAATACAATGAAATAAGATCCTCTGATCTTGATCTAATGGGAGAAAATATAGAAGGTTACTCTCTTTGTATCTTACTCTTCATTTCTACTGGGGACTGAACACACTATAGAGGGTTAACTTCTCTAATAGCATTCAGTTTTGGTTATTGACTACGGAAGTGTGACTGGAAAGCATTTCCTTATATATTCAGAAATAGAACTAAACATGAGCAGTATTCTAGTAAAAAATTACAGTCATTCACCAGTTCATTTAGTCCTCTCTAATTAATTCTTGTTCTGGCTTTATCTTGGGTTATCAGTCTCATGAACTCATCTGCTTTCAGTATTTGTTCTAGAAATCCTTACTTATTCTAGTAGTATTGCCTCAAAGTTGTTAAGTGATGCATCAGAGTCCTCTACCCAAAAGGACCTGCCAGAGGCCTTTTTCAAAGGGTTCTGAGATTTCTTTGTTAAAGATGAAGTATTCTAGCCTGTAGCTGGTTGCAGGTATTTTTAGGGAAACATCAGAAAATTATGTGTAGGCAACAAAAGATTTAAATTGGCTGTGTTTGACTTACTTTTAAAAGTGGGATATCTAGTGAGGGTTTATTATGATAATAAGGTAACTGTAATTTGGTTGTTTCTGTGGCATGGAAAACATAAAAGTCAATTAAAAATTTTTTATAAATATTTAGTCCAAAAATGTTAATTATATTTCCTAAGAAGAATGCATATTACCTCTAATTTATAAAAATGGACAAACACAGTCTTTACAGATAAAAATATCTTCAGATATCACACAATAATCCTGACAACATATCACATAATATATCAAGTAAAGAGATTCTACAGGTCTGGAGTTAGTCCTAAACATCTTTATATTAATAAAATTGAATGGATAAGGGATGTGAATCCCTAGGTGAAAACCACATTTTGGAAGATTTAACTTAAAGAAGTAGAGTCGTGGCCAAGTTAACACTTTAAATAATAACTGAAATTATGATGGATGACACTGTATTCTTGGTAATATCAGGCAGAGCAGCACCCAAACCCTGATAAATGGAAACCTATCATGGACAGTGAGGACATTACAGTTTTCTTGGATCTTCTCATATAGCATAAAATTTCTGAAACACCACATTTTCCAGATTTAATCTAGGGAAGGCTAAGCATCTCTTCTGATTGGCTAACTCATCAATAGTCATCTATCAACTAAACCTAAATATTTCTAGCACTTCTCTTTTTACAAGGTCAAAGAACAAGTCCTTTGTGATTTTCCAGGGTCCCTCTTGGAAATCTCAAAGAAAGATCTATGTGCAAAAGATATCATTTAGGATTCAGTTTTAAGAATGTAAAATATCAAAGGTTGTTAAGAGATTTGCATACTTAAAGGTTCATAACCATGAAGTAATACTTGGTTATCTATTTAATCAAAACAAAAATAAAGATTTTAAAAGCAAAAATTGGAGGCAACATGGTTCTAAAGAAAACTCTTTTCTAAGGAGAGATGTTTGTTTTCTTAAATAATCAAGGACATAATAAAGTCAACATAAACAGTAGAAAGCTTTTTGATTAAGGTACAGAATCTTTGCTATCTGGGCAGACTTCAAGAGGGTAAACAATAATCTTTTACAACCTCTTATTGAGAGTAGACCAAGAATCCCAGAAAAAATTGCCATTTTTAACAGGGAAGACCAAATTGTAGTTCTGTATTAATGCAATACCTGTTACTAAAGTTCTATATGAAAATCCTAAATAGGTCCACCAAATCTTAGTCAGTTTTGACCATGACAAATAAAATTTTTTCCCAAAATTTTGTAGTTTTCCTTATCCATACATATTTCAAAGTGGCAAACTGAATTCATTCATTAACAGATTGAAGTATATTAGCCTCTCTGTAGCAAACTAAAATAAGCAGCAAAAGCGTACAAACTTAAGTTATGTTTAATAAAGTGTTTTAATATTCCATCTTACTTAGAAATAATCCAGTAGCTAATGACTGCCCATTAATTAACTAAATTCAGTGTTAGTCCAAGGCTTTAAGTTACCTAAAGATAACGGAAATTGTCTTGAAACTGACATAGTTACTATTGAGATATAATTTGTCAGAATAATTTTCCAATTTGGATAAACACAGATTTACATTTTTCATGATTTCAGACATTAAGTAGATGTAGCACTAGCTTATTTGATCAGTAATGTATAGGAAGAACATAGTAGAATTAAATGTGAGAAAGGAATCCATCAAAATCCTTGAGGAGAACACAGGCAGCAACCTCTTCGACCTCAGCCGCAGCAACATCTTCCTAGGAACATCGCCAAAGGCAAGGGAAGCAAGGGCAAAAATGAACTATTGGGATTTTATCAAGATCAAAAGCTTGTGCACAGCAAAGGAAACAGTTAACAAAACCAAAAGACAACTGACAGAATGGGAGAAGATATTTGCAAACGACATATCAGATAAAGGGCTAGTGTCCAGGATCTATAAAGAACTTAGCAAACTCAACACCCAAAGAACAAATAATCCAATCAAGAAATGGGCAGAAGACATGAACAGACATTTCTGCAAAGAAGACATCCAGGTGGCCAACAGACACATGAAAAAGTGCTCCACATCACTTGGCATCAGGGAAATACAAATCAAAACCACAATGAGATACCACCTCACACCAGTCAGAATGGCTAAAATTAACAAGTCAGGAAATGACAGATGCTGGCGAGGATGCGGAGAAAGGGGAACCCTCCTACACTGTTGGTGGGAATGCAAGCTGGTGCAACCACTCTGGAAAACAGCATGGAGGTTCCTCAAAATGTTGAAAATAGAGCTACCCTAGGACCCAGCAATTGCACTGCTGGGTATTTACCCTAAAGATACAAACGTAGTGATCCGAAGGGGCACATGCACCCGAATGTTTATAGCAGCAATGTCTACAATAGCCAAACTATGGAAAGAACCTAGATGTCCATCAACAGACGAATGGATAAAGAAGACGTGGTATATATACACAATGGAATACTATGCAGCCCATCAAAAGAAATGAAATCTTGCCATTTGCGACGACGTGGATGGAACTAGAGGGTATCATGCTTAGCGAAATAAGTCAATCAGAGAAAGACAACTATCATATGATCTCCCTGATATGAGGGAGAGGAGATGCAACACGGGGGTTAAGGGGGTAGGAGAAGAGTAAATGAAGCAAGATGGGATTGGGAGGGAGATAAACCATAAGTGACTCTTAATCTCACAAAACAAAGTGAGGGTTGCTGGGGGGAGGGGGGTTGGGAGAGGGGGGTGGGGTTATTATGGACATTGGGGAGGGTATGTGCTATGGTGAGTGCTGTGAAGTGTGTAAACCTGGCGATTCACAGACCTGTACCCCTGGGGAAAAAATATATGTTTATAAAAAATAAAAAAAAATAAAAAAAAAATCCAGCCACAGCAACTTCTTTCAAGATATGTCTCCAAAGGCAAAGGAAACAAAAGCCAAAATAAACTTTTGGGACTTCATCAAAATCAAAAGCTTCTGCACAGCAAAGGAAACAGTCAAGAAAACAAAGAGGCAACCCACGGAATGGGAGAAGATATTTGCAAATGACAGTACAGACAAAAGATTGATATCCAGGATCTATAAAGAACTCCTCAAACTCAACACACACAAAACAGATAATCATATCAAAAAATGGGCAGAAGATATGAACAGATACTTCTCCAATGAAGACATACGAATGGCTATCAGACACGTGAAAAAATGTTCATCATCACTAGCCATCAGGGAGATTCAAATTAAAACCACGTTGATATAATCACCTTACACCAGTTAGAACAGCCAAAATTAGCAAGACAGGAAACAACATGTGTTGGAGGGGATGTGGAGAAAGGGGAACCATCTTACACTGTTGGTGGGAATGCAAGTTGGTGCAACCTCTTTGGAGAACAGTGTGGAGATTCCTCAAGAAATTAAAAATAGAACTTCCCTATGACCCTGCAATTGCACTACTGGGTATTTACCCCAAAGATACAGATGTAGTGAAAAGAAGAGCCATCTGTACCCCAATGTTCATAGCAGCAATGACCACGGTTGCCAAACTGTGGAAAGAACCAAGATGCCCTTCAACAGACAAATGGATAAGGACGATGTGGTCCATATACACTATGGAGTATTATGCCTCTATCAGAAAGGATGAATACCCAACTTTTGTAGCAACATGGACGGGACTGGAAGAGATTATGCTGAGTGAAATAAGTCAAGCAGAGATAGTCAATTATCATATGGTTTCACTTATTTGTTGAGCATAACAAATAGCACGGAGGACATGGGGAGTTAGGAGAAGGGAGTTTGGGGAAATTGGAAGGGGAGGTGAACAATGAGAGACTATGGACTCTGAAAAACAATCTGAAGGGTTTGAAGAGGTGGGGGTGGGTGGGAGGTTGCGGGAACCATGTGGTGGGTATTAGAGAGGGCACGGATTGCATGGAGCACTGGGTGTGGTACAAAAACAATGAATACTGTTATGCTGAAAATAAATTTAAAAAATGATTAAAAAAATCTATGCATTTGTTTTACTTAATAATGGTATTACAGAACATATAGCTGTTTTTAATGAACCAAAATACTCTTATTTGCTACAGATTTATCTACATTATGTGAACCTGAATTCATGAAATATTTTCTAGTTCCCATAAGAGTACCTTTTTTTTCCACATTGAAAGTATTAGAATTTTAATTTCTTTAATTTCTAGGAATTCAAGGACTATTCTGCTTCTAGAAGTGCTTGTTTATCTCCAAGTCTATCAGAATAGAGCTACTTTAAGAGATTTTATCATCTAATTTGGTTATCCCATCTAGAGATAGGCAAATAGACAGTAACACAATAAGAAGTAAATGTGTTTCTGAATTATAGAAATGTACACAGACACTTAGAGAGAGGAGACTGGGGTTTGATGATACACCAGAACAGCTTACATTCAGAGGTTTTGAATAGTTTGTTAGCAAGCCTAGAACTTTGTGATGACTGCATTTGAACTGGAGTTGGAGTCCTATGATGGTTTGTCACCATTCTTTCTACCCTACCCAGAAGGAGTTCTAGCCAGTGAGTTCTAGGACAGGACTTAAGTCAATGGTTTCCAAATCTTTTGAGTACTAATATGGATTGCTTACATTTTTTTTTATTGTAAAGATGATACATGCTCATTATAGAAAATTCAGAATGTAACATGTAATTTCATCACATGGAATTTTATAACCCAAAGATAGCTCTCACATTTTTTTTTTAAACAAAAATTTTTAAGTAAATTTGGGATCATACAGTGTGTATACTGTTTTGCATGTAGGTTTTTATCTTTAAAATAATACTATGAGTATTTCTTCACATAACTAAACATTTATTTGAAACCATTTTTAAGTGATTGTATCATCATACTGTTGTGCCACAGTCTAGTGAGCCATTCTTCTACTACTGGATATTTAAATTATGTCCAACCCAAATATTAGGGCCAAATGGCAGCTCTTTCAAAGATCTTGTGTATATTGCCCGGTTGTAAAAAATAGAATCAATCTAATATCCATAAAAATATGCTTTTAATTTAAAAATATCTCTGATGGCTCTAATTGAGATGGACTAATTAAACCACTTTTTAAACCTTAAGAATGTCTGATTTTACTTCATTGTATCCTTTTGACATTTATTTCGCAGAAATAAATCATGGGTTTCGAGAGAGTCAATGAACTGCAGACTTAGAAAAAATTGTAGTTACCTCCTATTGAAATTTTATTTATCTGTTTTTAAAATTCAAACACAAAGAAGATAATATATGAAAATGTAGTATTGTGCCTCCTTTCTGGACTGTATCCAAATATTTAAGCAGGTAAAAATTACTGTGATTGTCCCCATTCCTACAATATGAGATAATAAGGTTAGAGATTTTTCTAAAATTTTTGTTTTCCATTTATGAGTCTAGGGGCAAATGAAAGGTAATTTAGCACACAAAACTCAGCCCAAATAACTTTGGTTACTCTGAATAATGCTTGCTTTTTATATTGATGATCATTTATAAAGACTGACAGATGTGGCAGGCTTTAATAATCTCTAACTTAGACTTCTTCTGACTTTTGGCTTTGTGAAAAATTTAAAAATCACTCTAATTTACAAAGAAATTTCACACTTGCTTTCTTTCATCCCTTAAAAAATTTATGTGGTTTACATTTAGGTGGACTTTAGATTTTTTAAAAAGCTGAGATATAATATACACAGATGAAAAATAATATAGGCCACTACTTATTATGTTCCTTTAATTGTTTTCTACATCATCTCATTTAACTTTTACAGTAACCTTGTGAGGTTGATATCATCTCATTTTTATAAAGGTAAAAACTGAGGCATTAAAAGTTAAATTATTTAATCTGAGTCACATACCTAGTAAACAGTATAGCTAGAATTCAGGCCCACATTTAACTGATTTCCTGTACTTCTTTTACCGTGTCATATGTTCTCCAAATAGCTAGTATTTATTATTATTGTTATTATTTAAAAACTGATGTTTTTTGCTGGTATTTCCTCTCTGAGAGTCTTGTTATTTGGACACATATAGAGAAGAGACATAGGGAAAAGAAAACACTGATGCTACCTGCTTTCCAGGGATATTACTGCTCTGTGGTTGAATGGTGCACTGCTTTATCCCATCATGAGTGTTCCTTTTATTTTCTCAGTCTGGATTCTGTGCTTTCCTTAATCTCAGTGCTTACTGGAGCATGCCCAAAATATGTGGTGTTTTGTTTTCTAGCCATGTTAGTTATGTTCCTATGTTTAGTGTTATTTTGTTATTTTAGTGTTATTTATTAAATTTAAGTCTTTCCATACTGTTAGTGAAAATTGTTCATGTTGGACTTTTTTCTTTTTTTTTTTGGCCTTATTTCTAGGATTTCTATTGACTACAGAATAGTTACAAGTTACAGAGATCAGCCATCAAGGTTCTCCACAGCCTATCCCAGCCTGTCACTGTAATCTCATTGTCCTCTGCTCCTTCACTCGAATATTGTCTTCCTACCAGGATTGTACTGTGAACACATCAGGACCTCAGCTGACATATATATTTTGCTTGTACTTAAAACCCAGCAATACATCTAAATCCCCGGCCGGTTGCCACCTTCTTTGTATAGGTTTTTGGTATGTATCCTCAGTTAGCTTTCTTTAAAAGCTTTATTTTGAAATTATAGAATTAACAGAAAATTGCAAAGATAGTTTAAAGAATCCTGTGCACAATTCACCCAGTTTCCCACAGACACCACATCTTACATAAATATAGTACAATATCAAAATCAGGAAACCAACATTGGTACAATGTATTTGTGTGTTGCTATTTATTTTAATTATTATGTTATGTTATTCATCATATAGTACATCATTAGTTTTTGATGTAGTGTTCCATGATTCACTGTGTATAACACCCCTAGGTTAGATTCCTATAACCATTATCACAGTCAATATGTAGAATTATTTCATCACTGCAAAGATCTACTGCTGTCAACAGTTTACCAAATGAAGTGTAGAAATCTTACCTTTGTTAAGTCTCTTTACCCTCTTCTGTTGATAATATAATTGTCTTAAAAATTTTCTCTGTGTATATTGAATTCTGTGTCACACAATATTATACTTTTGCTCTGATCATCAAATATAATTTAGAAGCCTCAGGAGGAGTAAGAAAGCCTACTGTACTTACTCATTTTTTCCCTCTTTTTATTATTTGTCCTTTCTGATGTTCCAAGATTCATTCATTTATCATTTCCTTTCTATTTAGAAAGCATCTTTTAGCTATTCTCTAGGGTAGGTCTGTTGCTGTCAAATTCTCTTAGTGTTCCTTCATCTTGAATGTCTCGAGACATTCTAATGAAGATTTCTAAGACATGTCTTGATTTCTGCTTTAGTTCCGAAGGATAATTTTGCTGGATATAAAATTTGGGGCTGACTATTCTTTTCTTTCAGCACTTGAAAGATATTGTATAATTTCCTTTGGTTTTCCATAGTTTTTGATGAAATATCTGTTATTGTTTGAATTGTTCTTTTTCTGTAGGTGAGATACCATTTTTCTCTGGCTGCTTTGAAGACTTTTTTCATTACCTTTAGTTTTCAGGAATTTAATTATGATGTGTCTTGGTATATATTTCTTTGAGTTTATCTTGCTTGGGGTTGACTCACCTTCTTGAATCTGACTTCTCATTGGGCCTTCTCTGATACTACCATGTTCTCCTTACTACTTTATGGGGGTTGAAATCCAGGATCCCCATGTGACTTCCACTGACACCCATAGTGGGGGGCCTTGTTAACTGCCTGATGAGGGTGGAGATCTGGGCTTCCCACTCAGCCTTTTCTGATGGGGTAGTGGTGGGGTTTCTATTTTTTGCCTGTGGTGTTTGGCTGGAGTGGGATTGTTACTATCTAAAAGTTTGCAGTCCTGGTAGGTTGCCCCTCTCTAGTCCTTTGGCTAGAGAGAAGGAGCTTTTCTTTGACCTTGTCTGCTTTAGCTTTACCTGGTTGTTAGTCTTCTATGTACTCTGGGATATAAGAAGCCAAAAAGACCAAAACAAACAAACAAACAAACAAACAAACACCAGGGAACTCATCACCTAATGTTCCTCAATTTCTGAGGTCCCTAACCAGTCTTTCTACTTCTCTCCACCTCTCTGAATCTTCTTATGTCTGCTTTATGTATAATTTCCAGGATTTTTAGTTCTACTTAGTTGGAGGAGTAGGGAGAAGTTTGGTCTACTTCATGTTTCCTTGGTTAACTCTTTTACATTACTTACTGTTGGCAAAATACATTTATATGCATCATCTCCCTTGATTCTCCTAAGAAGCATAATGTGGTTTAGCTGTTGTTACTATTTTGTACATTTAATAGATTTAGAATTGGGATTGGAAGATTAAAAAGAAATTCAAGGACATAGCCAGGATCAGAAATTAAGCATTTCTGAGTCTACATTTTCCCCCACTCTATTATTTTTGCTTCCCATTCACTTCAGCCTTTAGAGCATTTCTCCTTCATTTGAATGAGTATAGCATTTACTTTCTGATCTTTAATTTGGTGATCTTTATATGATTTTAAATTGAGCCTTATTTCTTTTTCTGTTTGCCTTGACTAATCTGTAATGAGGTTTTAAATTACTTAAATGAGTGATTAGCTTCCTGTACCTCATTTCATCTTTGGCTTCTAACACACTGTCTTGATCATAATCAGTATCTAAAAACTTTGCATTTGGTGAATTACTTGTGTCTCCTTTTTATGTTACCGCTATAGACTGGCTATATCTGTCTCAGTGAGTGTGGTACATTTCAACTGTTATATGGGAAACACTGGCAGGAAAGATGAAAGGACTAAAATGATGTTTTTGGTAAGTGGTTGGGCAGTTGGATGGAAACAAGAGTTCTGGGCAGGAGTAGCCTGCCTTCTTTCTTTTCTCTGTCTCCATGTCCTTATCTTTGTCTCTTCTTTCCTCTCTCTTTCTCCCTTTCTCTCTGGTTGCCATGTTTTTTATTCCTTCTTTTTAGTACCTTTCTCATCTTTCCATTATCATCTTCATGATTTGCTAGTGGTTCAAGCTGTTTTAAGAACTTTTTTTTTTTTTTAATATAGCACATGTCCTTCCTCTCCCAAAGGACTTTATAGCCTGCTTTGACAACATGTAATAATGTCCAAGTTTTGTCCTTGACCATTTTTTCTGTTTCTACTCTTAAGTTTTCTGTGTAAGGAAATATGAAAACACTCAGTACTCCATCTGCTATCCATTTCTCGTTGACTCCCAAATACCTTCATCTGCTCTGAACTCTCCCTTGGCTTCCACTTCACCCTGATGAAACTCAGGATGACACCTGACACTCAAAATATCCAAAATTAAATGCATGTTCATTCATACTGTAAGCCTGAGCAAAAACATCTCTTTTCTTTCTTTCTTGGTAGTTGTACTAACTAGGGTTACAAATTAGGGATCTAGGCATTCATCCCCCTCCCCTTTTGACATTCATTTCATTACTATAGCCGTCGTCACCATTTTTACTCCTGTAGCTACCAACCCATTTGCCAGTATTCATCCTCACTGAGTTCTCATGGCACACCATTAAGGGACGTACTCTAATTACCCCTCTTTTTTACAAATGAAGGATCTGAGACACTAAGAGGTTAAATTGCCCAAGATTATACAGCTAGAAAGTGGAAGAGCTTGGCAGGTTTTGGCAGTCTGGCTCTAGAGCCTCTGCTCTTACCAAATTTAAGTAATTGTATCTTGATATTTTTTGAGTCTTCCACCTCATAGTCATCTCTACTACTAATGCCCCAGGTCAGACTTTCTTCATCAGTTAACCAACCTTTCAGCTTTCCATTGTTTTCTCCTTTAAATCCATTCTCTACATTGTCACTGGGATGACAGCAGCCGAGGGCAACTCCTCTTCACAAAGAGCAGTAGCTCCCTCACTACCTGAAAGTAGTGTCCAGGCTTCTTATCCCCGCATCTAAGAGATGTCCATTGTCTGGTTCCTCTCTGCTCTTCTTCTGTCCTCTCTTGTATTACCCTTTTCATTCTAGCAACTCTAACTTGGATGGCTTCTGAAGTCATTTATACCAGAAACTGGTTTGTGTGAGCATTAGTTTTCTAATTCCTTCATGGGCTCCTTCTCTGTCTTCCACTTTTGGTGTCCCACCGTAGCCCAAGAATCTTCTCTTTCCGTTTTCTTGCCACTCTGCCTTTGCTCATCTTTTCTCCTGTGCTTGTTTTGGTCTTCTTTTTTTGGCTGAACAAACTGAAAGATTAAATTCTGGGTCACCTCATCTGAGAAGCTTTCCCTGAAATTTTTCTTTCCCTCTCCTCCCTTAGTGGGCTCACATGGTGCCCTGTCCATACCTATATCATTGCACTTTTCTGCAGTGATCTGTTGTTGGTGGTCTTGCCTACCCAGCTGGGTTCTCTGGGGGTAGAAACCGTGTTACATTGATATTTGTGTAAATCATCAGTAAAGTGCCTGACACATGGTAGCTATTTAATAGATGTTTATAGGGTTGAGCTAATTGTTACATTCATCTTTATATTTCTCATATTAACCAATGTATGTGTCATATACTTTTTGCTATCTAAATATGTGTTAAATGAATTCATTTGTTCGTATGAAGCTGTGCAGTGTTTTTCATTGCATAATGAAATAATACTGACAGAAGGGTGTGGCAAAGTTTATTGCTAAAATGGCCCATGTTTGAAATGTTTCATTTATTCATCTAAATATCTGGAATCAGTAATTACAAGGTAATTAAAATGCTTTTTATAAAGTATTTCATTAGAAGCATGGTATGTTGGATGTGGTATTTCATGTCTCACTTCTGCTTTGCTGAGTGATACTGGACCAGTAAGATATATATAACTTTGAACTTAGGTTTCCTCACCTGGAAATGCTGGCGGTTAATGCTGATCGTCTTCATAGGCCAAAGTACATAAATGTGATTGGAAATTACTAGACCATCCTCAGTACTTTCATAAATGTTTGCCTTTTGTCCTGATCCACTCTTGGTATATTCTCCCAAACTCTGTTTTTTCCTGTGGTGACTGGCTCTTGTCACTGGGTTTGTCTAGGTCTCTTGGGAATCATTTAGCCTAGACATTTTGGGTGATTCTTTTCATTTTCTAAATAATGATTCTATTTTCTAAATAAGCTAATTCTTGCCTCTATCCTTGTATCAATTTTTGGTTTTCAGTTTTCAGTTGGGTGTGTGTGCCTGTGTGTGCATGTGTGTGTGTATGCACAAGTGTGTGTTCTCCCTCTCGTGTTGGTGATGTCACAACTTCTTATTCGTATAGTCTTAACAGCACCCTTTCTATGTCCTGCCAGATTGTGCTTTCTCATTCTTTAAATCTGATTAAAAAATGTGTCCTTTGTTGTTGTACCCCCTGTATTTTTGAATATTTGGCATGTAAAACCCTGAAAAAAAATTCTTTTACATTTGTTACACAGCTGTAATCTAGTAGCATTCTAAGTGCTTTGCATTGACTGTTTAATCCCTGTCCCATCTTTAGGATTTCTGTTGGATAAGATGAAAAAATGAGAGGATGAGTTTTGTGCTCTCCAAATTTCTCAGTAAGAAGAAAAAAAAATATGCTTAACTTTCCATTCTGTGCTTACTCTGGATTCCTTGAGAGTGATATTATCTAAAAACGAATTTTTTGCCCTGTAAGTTTTAACTTTTTGTCGACTGTCATTTCCATTTTTATTTATACTACAGTACATGTGAATCAGTATATAATGGTGATTATGGGTAGATTTTAAGCAGCTTGTTCTAGCACTAGCATGTGAAGAAGGATGTCGTGGGTATACTCGGTTCTAGTTTTACTCTAGATTTGTCTTATGACTTCAGTTGAAGTCATTTAAACTTCTTGAATGTATTTTCCCAACCATCACCTGAGATGGTTACCACCTAGAATAAAATGAAATTATATGAACTGCTAGCAGAATTAGCGATTCTGGGAATACTTGCTAAATACTTTGTAAGGAATTAGCTGACCTTCTAGATCTTTTAATGGTAGATTCTAGTTATAAATCTTTAGGCTCAGTCTTCTCCCACATTTGACTTTGTTTGTATTTTAATCTTCTTATTCTTTACCCTTAACCTGCTTTTCCTTTACCTTTTTCTTAGCCCCACTCTTCATCTTGTCATGATGACAGGCACCGAAATGATTGCTTCTATGATTATATCCCCTTCCACAATTGTGAAAGTATAAAATATTCCAGGGGATAGAGAGAGGGAAGACATGGTATCAACCTCTGTTTCGCCTTTTATATTTTGAGAATACTTTAGCTGGCTTAAGTTTCCTATCTCTTTGTTGACCTTGGTCTTGCATGGAAATGATCAGTCTATAGACAGCTAATTATCAATTCACACAATATGGTTTTTTTGGGTCATACATTTTTGGTTTATCATAAATAGAAATAAAAGTTGAGAACGTATTTTTCTACATCGAGTTTCAGTTGTGGATATTTGAAATAGTTTGTTACCCACATCTTTTGCTTTTGATGGTGCTCTTGGCCTGAGAACACCGTGACCATTGCAGTATTCTACTATTTTTTAAAGTTCCCCAAAGGGTACATTACTGGGGACTTTCCTTATGTAAAACATGAAAGTGTTATTGTTGTTGTTTTTAAAATTGCAACCATATTTTTTTAATTAAAATCAGTTGCAATTCCAGTGAACACTAAGGCAGAAAATTTTTCCAAACATTTGCCTGAGCTGTTGTTTCTATTTTTAATTTTATAGAAACTAACTTTTTTCTGATTGTAAAAGTAATACCTGTTCTTTCTAAAGAACTTAGAAAATGCTAAGAGGTACAGTGAAGAGATATACATCATCAGTGATATGTCATCTAGGAAGAGGTATTACCATCTGGATAGATTTTATTTTTTAAGTATATACCAGCCCATATATTCATTTAATAATAACATTGGCATCATTTATAAATGGATTATTGGATGTAGTTTAGTATTTATGTTTTTCATTTGTTATGAAATACTTAATGCAGTGAAATATATAATATGTGCAAATTACTAAGCATAAAAATAAGATAAAAATCTTTGTACTGCTCTTCAGTTTAAAGTAGATAGTATCAACAACTTTGAAGCCCTCTGAGTTGCTCTGCTTCATCATACCCCTACTTCCTCCTCCACAAGAGATAATCAATAATACTACATTTTGTATAATACATCATTTACTTTTTTTTTTTTTTTTTTTTTTAGATATGTGGGTAACCAAAGGTAACATATTATTTAGTTTTCCTTGTTTTTGATCTTGATAAAAAAGGTAACATATCGGGGCACCTGGGTGTCTGAGTCGTTAAGCGTCTGCCTTGGGCCCAAGTCACAATCCCAGGGTCCTGGGACCAAGCCCCCCATCCGGCTCCCTGCTCAGCAGAGATGCTGCTTCTCCCTCTCTCTCTGCCTGCTTGTACACTCTCTCTCTGTCTGGCAAATAAATAAAATCTTAAAAAAAATAAAAAAAAGGTAACATATCTTGGGCTCGCATTTTACACCCAACACTTATGTTGCTTCATTTCTTTGCAGCTTGTTTATTTTCATTGTTCTAGAAAAACAGTAAGATGTATTGCACTGTTCAGTTGAAGGTGAACATTGAAAAATGGCAAGTTTGATGACCTGAAAGTAGTATAGTATGATTTGGCATGTAAAATTATATATATATAATGGTTATATATATGCATGTTATATTGTACATACTATTACTTTTTGTTTTACTTATGCTGAAGCTGTGTTATATTAGGTGTTTGACTCTTACGAGATTATTTTTATCTTTAGTAATGCTTTTGCTTGATGCTTTATGTTATATTAAAAAATTATACTAACTTTTTATTGTTGTTAGTACGATTTTCATGGTATAATATTAATTTTCACTTTTTTTGAAAATAAGTTTTTAGGTGTCTCTCTTGTAAATAGCATATGGCTAGACCTTTAAGCCAATCTAGTGTGATCCCTTAACAGTGTTTATTAGTAGGGGCATTCAGTCTGCATTTAATCTACTACTGATGGTGTTTGAATTTTTATCTATCATCTGAATTTGAGTTTTCTCTCTCTTGGCTCTTTTTTGTTTCTTTTTTACATTTT
The DNA here is from genome assembly GCF_010015895.1 of Lontra canadensis. Classification (NCBI taxonomy): domain Eukaryota; kingdom Metazoa; phylum Chordata; class Mammalia; order Carnivora; family Mustelidae; genus Lontra; species Lontra canadensis. Next base: position 995,169 of record NW_022631044.1, read on the forward strand.
CTTGCCTGTTTTTGGATTGATTTTTAAAAATCATGCCATCCCCTATTTTTCAAACCCCCTTTCCTCTTTTGAAAGTTATATACACTTTCTGTTCTTTGTGGGTAGCCTGGAAATACCTTAACCTGCTAAAATCTGAAGTTAATCAAGACTTTTTTCTCCAGTTGGACAGGGATCTTAGAACACCTAAATTCCATTCACCTCCCATCCGATTTGTGATATTGTTGTTTTATGCTTAGTTTTCTCTTTAATTCTACTAGACTTTATTGTTGTTTCATACAATCACTGTTAGTTTATATTTGCCCACATTTAACTCTTTATTCCTTCTTTCCCTCAATCTTGGACTTTCCATTTGAGATGACTTCCCTTCTGCCTGAAGTATGTCCTTTACATTTTCCATTGATAGAAGTTGTCTGCAGCAAACATGTTCAGTCTCTGCCTTCCCCCCTGCTGTTTGGCTTGAAATTTTTTAATTTCAGCCTTATTCTTTTTTTTTTTTTAAAGATTTTTATTTATTTATTTGACAGAGAGAGATCACAGGTAGGCAGAGAGGCAGGCAGAGAGAGAGGAAGGGTGGGGGGAAGCAGGCTCCCTGCTGAGCAGAGGGCCCGATGCGGGACTCGATCCCAGGACCCTGAGATCATGACCTGAGCCGAAGGCAGCGGCTTAACCCACTGAGCCACCCAGGCGCCCCTCAGCCTTATTCTTAAAAGTAGGTAGGTCATTCTGGGCTTGCAGTTATTTTTCTTTACTGCATTACATGTTATTTCACTGTCTTCTAGCTTCTCTTTTTGATGGTTTTAAGTCAGCTGTCAGCCTGGCTGCCATTTTTAACTTAATTTATGCCCCCCTTTTTCCCTTTGTGGTTTTAAATATTCTGTCTTTGGTTTTCAGCAGCTTCATTGTGATTATGTTTGTATGTAGATTTTCTTAAAAAAATTATACTATCTGGGATTTGTTGTACATCTTAAATCTGTGGATTGGTGTCTTTAATCAATGGAGGAAAATTCCCAGCCATTCTGCCTTTAAATATTGTCCTTGCCTCAGTCTCTGCATTTTCTTTCTGAAACTTTAATTAAATGCATTTTAGGTTAATTTTACTCTAAACCACTTGTTATTTCCTGCTCTGTGTTTTTCATCATTTCTCTCTGGCTTCATTCTGTACAATTTCTTTTGACCTTTTTCCACTTAATTAATTCTTTTTTCTGCTCTGTTCCATCTATCAATAATATTCATGAAATTTTGAATTTCAGGTTTTTCTCTTTTCTAGTTTCCATTGTTTTCCCAAATCTGAAATCTCCTCCCTCTCTCTCTCTCTCTCTCTCTCTCTCTGTGTCTCTGTTTCTTTCTTACTAGTTTCCTGTTTCTGGGAGGTATTTTCAACAGTTTTATTTCTTCAAACAGAGTAAGAAGAGTTGCAATATCTGTGCCTATTAATTCTAAGACCAGAAGTCTTTAGGAGTGCTTTTCTGCTAGTTGACATTCATGGATCTTGATTTTCTTTTGTGCCTGGTTTTCTTTGACTTTGACCTGGCTATTGCCTTTGAGAAAATTTGTGTGTGAGTTTGTGCCCATGCACACGTGTGTGTTTTTGGGGCCTAGGATGAAAGTTCCTTTCTCCCAAGATGAATGTTGTTTATTTCTGTCAGGTACCTTGGAGCACTGCCAATAAGGAACTTTCTTAAACCAGACTCATGTAGTCCATCCAGGCTTGGGCTCCAAGACCTTGTAAGGCCTTGTCTATGACCACAGTTTATTCAGCATCTTGTTTTTTATTTTCCTTCCTCTCCCTTCCCTTCAAAAACAAATATTGTGTCCTGCTCTTTTCTGTGGCCACCTTCCTTGGACTTTGTTCTGGTTGGAGCCAGGAAGGATTTAGTTAGGATGTATCTTTACCTCTAGGATATAGTCCTTTGAAACTTCAGATTGGAGAAAATCTTTATAACATTCCTCATCTTGGATGGACTTGAGCCTTAACTTTTTTTTTTTTAATATTTAATTTATTTATTTGACAGAGAGATAGAGAGCACAAGTAGGCAGAGCTGCAGGCAGAGGGAGAGGGAGAAGCAGGCTTCCAGCAGAGCAGGGAGCCCAATGTAGGACTCAATCCCAGGACCCTCGGATCATGACCTGAGCCGAAGGCAGCTGCTCAACCAACTGAGCCACCCAGGCATCCCTTGAGCCTTAACTTCTGCCCTCCTCACTCTTTCAGGTTTCCAAAATGAAACCAGAGTTTGAAGTTTCTGGAATTGTAACTGGCAAATGCCCTCAGTTCACAATTAGCTTTGGTGCTCTAGTGTTCTTACTTCTTTGGGTGTAAGTTTTCTCCTGGAATTTGTTGCGGTGGTTTCCTAAGTAGCTTATTTAGCACTTCAGTGCTTTTTTGATTTGATGTTTTTTAATTTTTAGTATTTTAGCTAACATTTTTGCTTGCTTTAAGCAGAAATGTTGGTTTGAGTTAGCTAGCTTTCTATTATTAGACATAAAATTGCTGTTATGATTTGTTGTTAGTGCTAACTCAGTTTCTTCGGAACAATATTTATTTATGGGTTGTGTAAGTCCTGAGAAAATTTGTAGTAGTTTTTAGTCAGGTGCTTATGAGGTGGGGAACACTGATTACATGAATCTAATTTATTTATTTGTTTATTTATTTATTTAAAGATTTTATTTATTTATTTGACAGGCAGAGATCACAAGTAGGCAGAGAGGCAGGCAGAGAGAGGAGGAAGCAGGCTCCCTGCTGAGCAGAGAGCCCAATGCAGGGCTCAATCCCAGGACCCCTGGGATCATGACCTGAGCCAAAGGTGGAGGCTTTAGCCCACTCAGCTACCCAGGTGCCCCCATGAATCTAATTTAAATTAAATTTTCAACTTGGTATTTTTTGAGCCGCAGACCCATATGCAAGGTGTTCAGTGGCCACAAATGCTTAGGAAAGCTTACCTTCTGATTCCCTGCCCCCGGCCCTGCTCCCCTCTCCATGAAGAGTATTTGTGGAAGCAGGCTTTTATCTATGCCATGTGATTTTTGTGGATATGTATTTCTCTAGTTCAGTTTTTATTAAGTGTCTAGCTCTTTGTTGTTACTGCCTTTTTACTGCATCTCCACTTAAATTCCTTGTCCTGTATGAGCCAGAGACTTTATTTCTTATCCCCCTTGTGTATTCATTAAAAATGAAGTTGTAGGCCAGGGGTTGGCAAACTTTTTCTGTAAAGGGCCAGATAAAAAATATTTTAGACTTTGCTGGTCATACAATCTCTATTGTAACTACTTAGTTCTGCTGTTGTGATATGAAAGCAGTTGTAGACAATTCTTAAATGAATGAGCATGACTGAAAAACTTTACTGGCACTGCCGTTTGAATTTCATGTAATTTCCACTTGTTAAAATTTTTCTTTTTTCTTTTCAACTATTTAAAAATTTAAAAAAATGTTCTTAGCTTAGGACTGTAAGCTGGATTTGGCTTATTGACTATAGTTTTTCTGATCCATGTTTTAGGTTATTAAGATATCTTTCCTCCTTGCTGTTGTCATTCTTGGCCCTTTTAGAATTTTTCTCACTTCCATGCAAGCTTAAGAAGGCTTAATACTAATTTTAATATAAAATCAAAAGAATTTTTTTGTTTTATCTAGCAATTTTTGGTGTTTTGCAATGTTAGGATTCAAGATATTATATATATATTCATATATATATGAGACACACATATATATTCATATATATATTCATGTATATATGAATATATATTCAGAGATATGAATCGAGATATGAATATATATATCTCCAGATTCACATTTATTTTATCATTTATTTTATCATTTCATATTAAGTAATATATCACAAAACATGAAAAAAAATGACAAAACACTTCCTATTTCAGATTTTACTATCCTTTCTGATCCATATTTTATATTCCATGTTTTTACATAACTGTAAGAGTTTATGCACACTGTTTTGTTCTGTGTTCTCATTTAACATTTTTTGGACTTTTATGCGTATCCATAATCTTTGTATTTATTATTTAGTAAATATAGTAATCTTTGTTTCATTCTTGTAATTCTAGTTTAGTTTATTTTTTTCTTCAGCACTTTAAGCATGTTATTCCATTGTCTTCTGCTTTCATTTTTCTGATAAGAGAGATCCATTGTATTCTAATTGTTCTTTACCTGAATGTAATACATGTCATTTTTCTAGCTGCTCTTAATATATTTTTTTTATTGCTGAGTTGTGCAGTGTAGAGGTGAGGGTTTTGGGGATGCGTCTGTATCAGTTTTTAGCCTTCTTGGGGGTATACTGAGCTTCTTGGTCTCTGGTTTAAAATCTTTCATTAATCTTGGGGAAATTCTTATTCAGTATCTCTTTAAATACTCTCCTCCCCATATTGTGTCTCTTTTCCTTCTGAGAATTCAGTTTTACATCTATCATATTGTTAAATATTGACTCATTGATCTCTGGTCCCTTTTTTTTTTCTTTCATAGTTTATTTGATTTTATTAATGCTTTCCTCTGGTTTATTCAGTCTGCTTCTAAGAACATCCAATAAATCCCTCATTTCAGATATTGTAGTTTTCAGTACTGGAATGTCTATTTGATTATTTTTTGAGTTTTTGTTTCTCTGCTGATATGGTATACACATTCTCTCACCTTTCTTCCAGTTTTATAAATTCTTTACATATTTATAATAGTTATTTAAAATTTTTTGTCTGGTAATTTGGACAAGTAGGTCATCTGTGGGTCTACTTCTATTGCTGTTAACTTCTCCTGATTACGAGTTACATTTTTTTACTTCTTTTCATGTCTCAATTTTTGATTCCTTTGCTCTTCCAGCAGGGCTTTGACATCAGAGCACTTAAGGCTGCAGATTTCCTTGTTTTCCAATACCATTTCTGTCTTCCCACATATTGCTTACTTGGTTATAGACCTGTGAGTGGAGGTAGACAATGAAGTGGTAATTGGAAAGTAGGAATAACTAATTGTGTGTATGGACATCTCTAGATTTCAATCCCCCAAACCAGCCCAAGTGTCTGTATTAAAAATTTGATGGATTTAATATGTTCCAACAGTTTAAAAAAAAAAATCTATGGTAGGATTATTCCTTTACTCACCTGTGACCCAGACTTGACAGCTGTCCCCCATGAGAATAGTGGATGTCATTATCTGCTAACCTTAAGAAGGTCTTATTTCTTCTCTCTCTGCATCAAACAAATAAATAAAATGAAGATTTTATTTATTTACTTGAGAGGGAGAGTTTGAGAGGGGGAGAAAGAGAGAGCGAGTGAGCAAGTGTGAGTGCACAAGCAGGAGGAAGGAAAAACAGATTCCCCACTGAGCAGGGAGCCTCATGTAGGACTCAATCCCAGGACCTTGGGATCATGACCTGAGCCAAAGGCAGATGCTTAACCGACTGAGCCACCCAGATGCCCCTGTTCATTTAGACTTTTGTTCCGTCCATATCTATTGTGTGTTTTTAAAGAAGAGAAATATATTTACTTTTTGGTATGTATTTTCATTGGTATGGTGAAAGCAATGACCTATTTTGGTTTTCTACAGCATAATTAAAATTGAATCTCTTTTTATTCTTTGCATTTAGTTTTTAAAAGTTTCTTTCAGCTTTGACATTCATTGCTGAAACATTAGCATGAAGGGAAAGTACATTGATATCTCATGGCTACTGTATGTGTGTGTATGTGTATGTGTGCATGCAATAAAAGAAATTATAAAGAATCTTTGGTTCAGTAATGCTTGTGTGCCTATGTGATTATTTTGGGGAGGAGGAGGGAAAAGGTTCGATATAGGAACATTAGGTTAGTGATGACCATTAAAACTAAGGCATACAAGGTCTTTCAGTTAATAAATTACTCAGTGATTTCCAAGATCAGTGATTTTTGACTCCTTACAAGAAAGCTTTTTAGAATTTAATTATCTTTAGTTTCTGGAAATCTTGCTAAGCTTTATCTTTTGTTCCTATTCTCTGCTTTTTATACCTGCATCCTTTAATATCTTCTTTGTGGTAGTACTGAGTACCTTATTTAGTTCTTAAGAGTTTTTAAAGTTCCTTAAAGCTTCAGGTCTTTATATACTAATATTCATGTTCCGTTCTGAGATCCATAAAGCTAAGAGTTCAGGGATGGAATTGTTAGAATCTTGTATATTGTATTCTGTTTTCATTTATTTAGCTCTGTGCTTTATGATCTATATAGCACTGTTTAGTTCATTTAAACTTATTTTTGAAGATGACCTTTCATATTTACGGAATTTATATGGCACTCTCATTCCTTCAGACAATATATTCCACATGTTTTGACTCATGTCTGATAATTTCCCTAATGTCTTTTGTTTACTTTGAATTGGGATCTTTTTCTTGCAATTTTGCCACACTTTTATACTAACTCTTCAAAATTTTAGTCCTAGGCTTCTGGCCACCCACTACTTGCTGAAGTTCTATCTGGTGTCTTTGAAATTATTACCAATGTTAGGTGTGACCTGTTAGCTAGTAGGTTAGCCGTGTACCCATATTTTCTTAGGTTGTCACACTGAATACTATAAAATATTCAGGTTCTCATGTGTTAGCTCTTTGTGTTTTAAACACATATATCCATCCTTTCTTTACAATGGGCATTTTTCAACCTTATATTGATAAATAAAATTAAAAGCTATTTAAAGTATACAATGTGATGATTTGATGTATGTATACTTTGTGAAAGGATATCCCCTGTTGAGTTAATGACCATATCCATCACCTCACATATTTACCCTTTTGTTGTTGAGAACATTTAAAATTCTATTTTTAAGCAAATTTCAGTTACACAATACAGTGTTATCAAATGTAATCATCATGTTATACATTAGATCCTCAAACTTTATTCTTCTTACAAATGAAAGTTTGTACCTTTTTTTTTTTTTTTAAGATTTTATGTATTTATTTGAGATAGAGAGCATGCACATTCATGCGAGCTGGCGGGAGGGCAGAGAAAGAGGGAGAAGTAGGCTCCCCACTGAGCAGGGAGCCGGACCTGGGGCTCAATCCCAGGACCTTGGGACCATCACCTGAACTGAAGGCAGACCCATAACTGACTAAGCCACCCAGGTGCCCCAAGTTTGTTCCTTTTTAACAACCTCTCCCAGTTTCCCTCATCCCCCACCCTCCAACCCCTGACAACTACTTTTCTACTCTCCATTTCTGTGAATTTGACTTTCTTTGTTTTTAGATTATGTATATACACACATAAGTGTTACTAACACATGGACATTTGATTGACTCTGTTTCCCAGAATCTTTGAAAAGATATTTATATACATTTTTTTCTAAACTTAGAAGAATTTATCATGTTTTTAATTTATCATGTTTTTTAATCAGCTTTTAATTGTCCACTTATCATGTAAAGCTCTTTAAAATGGAGGACCGATTTTCCCTATTTATAGATCAGGGAGTGTCTGATTATCTGGACTCTAGAATGGAACATACATTTTTCCAAACATTTACCTAAAGACTTGGATTGAGCATTATGTGGTATTTTTAAAAATATTATTTCTTGAGAGAGAAAGATAATTTTTAAAACTTAGATGATTTAAAAAATTAAGTAGGTATAGTTTTATCTTCAGTAAGCTATGAGATACAAGATTTGGGGAAAGAACTTGAGATTTAGAGATAGGTTTTATGAAAATCTAACCCTCTTTGGGAAATAGATTTTTTTTTTTTTGTATTACAGTGTGCGCTCACTCTTTTTCCTTATTGCTGTTCTAAGAATGGCAATATTTTTTAAATGCCATGAGAAAATGATTTCACTTAAATAAATTTGTTTGTTGTGCTATATGCTTTAGCCATGAGGGTGGTTTTGTTAAGTTTGACGTTTAGAATATTTGTTAGAGTGAATCTTGATAACATTAGGTTAGAAAGAATGTGAGTGGAGTGTTTTTATATTTCTTTACGATTAAATAATCCTCATTATTATCTGGTTTCTTATAGAAAGGGGATCGATAGAAGTTTTCACTAATATGGAACAGATTTTTAATGTTTACTCCATAAGCCTGTCCAGTAGTGTGTGTGTGTTTTATTTATGGCACACATATATATATATAGTGGTAGATATATAAATCATTTTATCTTTATAAGATTGAATTTAAGTAAGCTTGGTAAATCATATAATTGGACTTGTGTAATATTTCATTTAAAGAGTTGAAAGCATGTGGAATATTTGTTTGAAATTTATTTAGGTTGAAAATGAGAGCAGTTATTATTGGCCTATCTAGAAAATAAAGTCTTATTAATGCCTAATAACTGAACCTGTTGCAGAAATCTTTATTTATTTCCCTTTCTGATTCATTCCACTGATGGCCTGTAGAGGGCATTCCATGTCTGGTAAATACAGCTTTGTATTTTTCATTTTCATCTCAAGTCCTTGTATAAGGGGAATAGGTTCTGAGTTATTATTTACATATTCTGTGATATGTCGTAAATATCAGGATTATTATCTTTACTGGGTCTTTATTGGGTTGAGGTAAAAGACAGTTACACAACTATAAAACTAATTCAATTACAGTGCATTTTTTGTTACAATAATATTTTCTTTAACTGTGGTTTCATCTATTCTGAGGACTAAATGAAGGAACTAGGCTTAAAGGGATTTTGAGGACATATAAATAAAGCTTCCTAAGAGTTGTTTGGCTGGAACAGATTAGTTTATGAATTAGGCTTTAATGTATGTGTGCTAGTCTGATTTTTTGTGAAATGCCACGGGAGTGGTCCTTTGCCATTGAACAACAACAACTAAAAGAATAAAGATTTCTTCTTAATTGCAGGCATTTCATGAACTTAAATGCAAAGAAAGCATTTTCTTTACAAGTTAATGTGATATGGTGAGGACTGTAGTAAAAACTTACAAAATGCTCTTCCTCTGGGCTGAGAGGAGGAGAGTTATAAAATCAAGGCAAGAATGGGGAAAGCTGGGACTGGGAGTTGTGAAGCTCTCCCCCAGATTTCCCCTCACCCAGTCAACAGATCAACATGCCTTCTCCTGCCAGGGTTTTAGTGTTCCTCTTCTGTGCGTTGTACAATCCCCCCCCCCTTTTTTTTTTTTAAGATTTCGTTTATTTATTTGAGAGAAAACAAGAGCAAGAGAGAGTGAGCTCAGGGGTGGGGTAGAGGGAAAGCTTCTCACTGAGCACAGAGCCCAAGGCCCAATGTGGGGCTTCGTCCCAGGATCTGGGGCTCGATCATGACCTGAGGTGAAGTCAGACGCTTAAGGGACTGAGCCACCCAGGCGCCCCTGGAGAGTCTTAACTGTAACCTTGTAGTATTTTATGTTCAGATTTTCAGATTTATGAGCTTCTCAAGTGTGTAAGAGTTGCTGGTATTTTTGTACACATACCATGGAATAATCAAATACACAGGGCTACCACTATTTTCTTATATTGTTTGTTGTCAGTAGTTGGGAAACTGAGTAAATGCATGAGTGATTCTGAAGAAATAATTTGTAGAAAGTCTGAAAACTATAGAAAACTTTATTGATGAGAAAGACTTTTTTTTTTTTTTTTTTTTTTTTTTTAGCCAGGAATGTTTTAATAATGTCTCTTACTCTTTGGTATAATATAGGCCAGACTAAATAATTTAAATATAATAGGTAGTGTGATATGATCAGTAAGAGAAATGTCATTATTAGGCACATAAGAATATACTTGAAATGATGAAGGGACCACCGTTATGGTTAGTTTTGCCTTCACATCTTGGTTCTACCACTCTCTGGGGTTTATGACCAACCGTGATCCCTTACAGCGCCCCTCTAAACTTTAGGTTCCCCTTCTTTAGAGTGGGAATAATAAAAGTTAACATTATAGAGTTGTTTGTGATTCGAATAAAATAATTCAGATTATGTGCCTAGGGTAGTACTGGGTGCATAAAGAACACACACAAACATTTTTATTGTTATTATAGAATTCCTTTGTATAATTATTTTTTTTAACTCAAAAAATTAGAAAGCTTTCCTCATTTCAAGGGTAAAGTGAAAATTTAAAAGTATTTTTGAAGGACATGAAACCAGATTTTGTTCACAGATTTTTTTTCTATTTGGTTTAAGACTGTGAATAACACCAAGTCTCAGGGGGAAATCTCCATGCATCTGTGAGATTTACTTCAATAATACTGACTTTGGGTTTTGTGTTATTCTCCTTCCTAAGGTGGTTAGAGCCACTAAATCATTTGGGGACTCAAGAAGATTGGTGTGACAGAAACTTCTGTCAGCATCAAGTGACCAGGGACTAATAAATCTAAGATGATTTTTTTTTTTCTGGCACAGTTCATAATTGCTCAGAAACTACTTTGATGGAACATATAAATGAAAAAACATTCTAAAAAATCAAGATCTAGTCTTGATATTAAGGAGTAAGGTGCCCCCCCCCGCCACACACACCAAACTCCAGGACCGTAAGGGAAAAAATGTGGTGGGTGGGGGAAGTCCTTAAAAAGTTGTTCACTTGGGTCAGGGAAATACCAGTATCACTGTGGTCTTTCAGGAACAAAAAACATCTTTTGCAGAGGGCTAGTGTTTGAGCCAAGATATGAAGTGACCTTCATGGCTGGCTGGCTCAACCTCAGGTTTTCCTGGGGAGAGTTGGTCAGCATTGCTAGAGTGCTTGACAGTGGGCAGCAGAACACTTACCAGTGGGAAGCAAGGAAATGATGGTTGAAGCGAGGAATGACTGTTATTTCTCACCAGCAGATAGGTACACATTACTTGCTGAAATGATTCAGCACTTTAAAGTTGAGAGCTGTGAGACTTTGTGAGTTACACATGGGGAACATAGGACCCAGGAGGGTCAGCTCCCTTGGAATACTTCTGGGATGGCTCTATTCCCTTCTGCTTTGAATCTCAGGCTGAGGTGTGCTTGTAGGCTTTTTCTTCTTTTTCCTCCCCACTGCTAACCCTACCCCCAAGTTTCCTTGACTATTTATAATAGAGTGTTTTAGAAAACAACAGGTAAAAATTTTCAGGTGCTGGGTCGGGGGACAGGGTAAGGATGGGAGGGGAAGGAAGGTGTTTCATCTATCCCATCAGTGCTTAAGGTACTACCATTAAAAAAAAAAAAAAAAAAAGGCATTATTCTGTTTTACCCTCTCTCCCTGGAAAAAAACAGGCCTCTTGTCTGGATCTTTTCGTTTTAATGATTTCCATGAAAAGGCTTTTTACCCAGGCTCTGACATGACTGTCAGAACACACATTTAAATGCGAGACTGCTTAAAAGGCTATTGATATTCCCTGGTGGAAAAGAAAGTGCTTTAAAAAAATCCATCTGTCCATACACAAGTTAACCCTGACTATTTTCTTTCTTCCTCCTTCTCTTCCTCCTCTTTTTTTTTTTTTTTTTGGTCAAAGACTCAGGTTAAAGCCAGATCTTTGGTCTCACAAAATTTGTGTGTCACCATCTCCCACAAGCTGTCATTTTCATACATTGATGGCTCTGATTAATTTAATCCAGATCCAAGGATATTGAATGAGGAAGAAGAATGCTTAATTTTGATCTAAGGCTGCTGTTCAGTCTCAGACTGCTTCTTTTGAATCTGGGCCTCATTTCTGTTTGTATGTCTTGGATCTGTTAGCAGAAGTCAATGGTCTGTGTAGGAATTGTGTATGGTATTCATAATCAAAGACACATTTGGCATGAAGTTACTAAGTGTTAGTGGGAATTAAAGTTCATATCATATTGCTGTACTATATAAGCAGTCTGTTACGGCAAATGGGTTCTGATGTAACAAGGTATTTGATAAGATTTTAATTAATAGTTAGGCATGTGAGCTGTCAACATGGTTGGTCTGTTTCTCAGGTTGGTGAATGTTCTATTAACCGTTAACCACGATGTTCATTGTTGTTCTCTTTCTCACATAAAGTGTCCTGGTTTTGCTGAACCAGCAAGAGACTTAGGCAGGAAAATCCAGAACTAGAAAAAAATTGTGCTACTGAGAATGCATTTCCGGGAAAAGTAATATAATTATCCAGATTTTCTCCTTTATAATCATGCTACCTGAACTCACCTAGACATTCATGGCTACTTACAAATAATTATAATTATCTCATAAGTTCTGTTTTTTTTTTTTTAAGGGTGATTGTTTTGAACTTTTCTCATGTCACTCAATTCCACAACTTTACTTCTGTTCTATATTTGAGCGAATGACCTTTTACCTAGAAAAGGATGATCATTAGATAGAGATCTAGGCCATTAGGATAATTCTCTCAAATTCCTTTTTTTTCTATTTCAAATTTCTCCTGGGCCATTCACCCTCCCTTTTCTGTTTCAGAGAAAGAAGTATTTGGCTTCCTTAATACAAGCCTTTTTTGATCCTGATTCTTCCTAATGTTTCTAAAATGCTGCTTTAAGTGATTTCCTCTCTTACTTGTATTTTCAGTGCCTTGTTTGGCTCTTTTTCTTCTGCTTACAAACTTGGTCTTGTACTTTATAATGATATTTAAAGAATAAAAAAGAAAGTAACTATTCTTTTAGCCATACTGCCCTCTTGAATGGAATGTTAGCTTTATAGTTCTTTTTAATGCTTTTGTGGGGATATAATTGAAGTTTTTTAGTTCAATTCGGTATTTACTGAGACTTAGTATGTGCTTATTACAAAGATCAGCCAGCTCCAGCCTCTCTGTCCTAAGAGTTTAGGTATATTTCAGTCTAGTAAAGAGATTAGGCCTAGTTATGATATTAGGTGATAGATGCTTTAATAGAGCTGTGTACTCAAGTGCTGTGGGAACTTACCCTGACATTTACAGTATGCCCTCAACCTGTCTTTGGATTCTTACCTTTTATTGAACGTCTGGTGATTCTCCTAATGAAGGATAAAAAATTAATGCTCTTACATCCCTTTTCTTTTCATCTCTTTTATTCTTATCTTTTGTTGTGTGGGGGCAAGGGGTGAGATCTGGTTATAATTATAATTAAAATAATGTTGCAATAAACATAGGAGTATAGATATCTTTTTGATATCCTGCTTTCATTTCCTTTGGATAAATCCTGCTCTTTTTTTCTATAAAGTGAAATTTTTTATATGTGATAATTTTTATTCAGTATAAAGCTTCTAAGTATAGAGGTTTCCTGTTGTCTTATCAGTGTGTGGTAAGTTATTTCAAACTAATTACATTTTAAAATAATCAATGTTCTGATCCCTTCATAGCTAACTTCTGTAGCCATGAGTAATTTATTTTGTATCAAGATTAGTTGCATTTCTAACTTCAAGTAGAGTTTTCAAGATGGTTCCTAAAATGCAATTTTTACTTAGGGAACTTTTTTTTTTTTTTTTTTTAATATATGAATCTGTCTCCCTAATATTTATTATTTTAAAATGTCTTCTTAGCCTTCCCCCCCCCCCCTGTAAATTAACAGACCGTATTTTTAGGAAAGTTTTAGGTCAAAGAAAGCACATTATTGCAGGGAGGACTGGGTGTTATATACAAACAATGAATCATGCAACACGACATCAAAAACTAGTGATCTACTGTATGGTGACATAATTAAAAAAAAAAAAGAAAAATAGAGCAGAGAGTTCCCATATGCTTTTTTCTTTCTAGCAGTTTTCCTTATTATTATCTTGCATATTGGGGTATAGTTGTTACAGTTGATAAACCAATATTGATATTATTTTTAAAAATTGAGATATAATTGACATATAACATTGTATAAGTTTAAGCTGTGTATTTAAGCTGTATTGACTTGATATATTGTTATACAGCAGCATGATTACCACTATGTGATTAGCTAACACCGCTATCATGTCACATAATTATCATTTCTTTTTTGTGGTTAAAACATTTAGTCTTGGCTGTGATGTTTATAATACAATATTTTTGTGGCTAATCACTGTACTGTCCTCTAGAGTTTATTTCGTGACTAGTTGCAGACTTGAGCTCTTAACATCACCCAAGTTATTCCACTCCCTAGCCCCTAGTAACCACCAGTCTACCCTCTGTTGTTATGAATTTGGCTTTTATAGATTCCACTTATAACTGGAATTGTATTGTATTTGTCTTTCTCTGCCTAACTTAACTTGTTTAGCACAATGCCTTCGGTCCATCCATGCTGTCGAAAATGGCAAGATTTCTCGGATATTTTCTCCTGTGTTTATTGCAGCATTATTTACAATAACCAAGGTAGAAAACAAGCTAAGTGTCTGTCAATGAATGAATGGATAAAGATGAAGTGGGAGGGGTGTGTGTGTGTGTGTGTGTGTGTGTGTGTGTGTGTATTGGTAGCTTTATAACTATATATAATGAAATATTTAGCTATGAGAAAAAAGGAAATGCTGCTGCTTGTGACAATATATTATTATTTTTATATTGTGACAACATAATATATTATTAACCCAAGTTCATAATTTACACTAGGATTTATTCTTTTTTTTTTTTAAGATTTTATTTATTTATTTGACAGATAGAGATCACAAGTAGGCAGAGAGGCAGGCAGAGAGAGAGAGAGGAGGAGGCAGGTTCCCTGCTGAGCAGAGAGCCCGATATGGGGCTCGATCCCAGGACACTGGGACCATGACCTGAGCCGAAGGCAGAGGCTTTAACCCACTGAGCCACCCAGGCGCCCCTACACTAGGATTTATTCTTTATGTTGAAATACATAATTTCATATATTCATCGTTGAAATGTCATACAGAATAGTTTCACCATGTTAAAAATCCTCTGTTCTTCACAACTCTTTATTTACTCCTTCCCCCACCCCCAAACCTCTGACAACCAGTGGTCTTTTCATTGCTCAGTAGCCTTGCTTTTTCCAAAATGTCATACGGTTAGATTTGTATAGTGTATAGCTTTCCAGAATGGGTTTTTTTTTTCACTTAGTGGTATGCATTTAAGGTTCCTCTGTGTCTTTTTATGGCATGGTAGCATATTTCTCTTGATTTTTAGAAGAATATTCCACTATATGGATGTACCATAGTTTTCCATACTCCTATTGAGGGACATCTTGGTAGCTTCCAACTTTTGGCAATTATGAATGTAGTTGCTATAAACATTTGTATGCACATAAATTCTAAATGTTTTTGGGTAAATACCTAAGAGTGCGGTTGATGGCTCATGCGATAAGACTTTAGCTTTTTTAAGAAACCACCGAAGTGCCTTCCAAAGTGGCTGTATCATTTTGCATTGTCTCCAGCAGTAAATGAGAGTTCCTGTTGCTCCACATTCTCACCAGCACTTGGTACTGTCAATTTTTTTTTTTTTAAATTTTAGCCATAATAGTGGTATCTTGTTGTTTTAATTAGCAATTTTCTAATAACAGATGATGTTCAGCATCTTTTCATACGCTTATTTGCTACCTGTACATCTCCTTGGGTGAGGTGTCTATTCAGAATTTTTGCTCATTTTTTGATTTTTTTTTGTGTTTTGAGAGTCCTTTACATATTTTGGATGCCAATTCTTTGATCAGATAGGCATTCTGTAAAGATTTTTATCACAGTTTGTGTGTTCTTTTTATTCTTCTAATAGCATCTTTCACAGAAAAGATGTTTTCTTAGCTTTAATGAAAACTCTAATTTATCAGTTTTTCTTTCATGGGGCATGCATTTCAAATGGTTAACTAAAATGTCTTCACCAAACCCAAGGTTTTTCTCTAATAGTCTTTTTTGGTAGTTTTACATTTTTGCATTTATATTTAGGTCTAAGAATCATTTGATTTAATTATTTTTGTGAGTGGTATTAAGATCTGTGTCTACAGATCTTTTTATTTATTATTTATTATCATTTTATTGCATGTAAATGTCCAGTTCTAACACCATTAGTTGAGATGACTATTCCTTTTCCACTGAATTGTCTTTGTTTTATTGTCAAAGATCAGATGACTGTATTTGTTTGAGTCTATTTATGTACTCTCAATTCTGTTCCCATTGATCTATTTGTTCTTTGTTCTGGTGGTTTTGTTTTGTTTGTTTATTTATTTATTTGTTTTTGTTTTTTTGCCAGTATCACACTGTCTTGATGACTACAGCTTTATACTAAGTCATTAAGTTGGAAGCGGTTAGTTCTCTGGTTTTTTTGCCGTCAGTGTTATGTTGACAATTCTGTGTCTTTTGTTTTTCATATAAAATTAGCTATTGATAGCTACAAAAGTAACTTGCTGGAATTTTATTGCTATTGGGTTGAATCTCTAGATCAAATTGGGAAGAACTGATACCTTAACAATATATAGTTTTGTTATCAATGGATATGAGATTTTTCTCCATTTATTTAGATCTTCTTTGATTTCTTTAATTTTGTAGTTAATCTTCCTATAGGTTTTATGCATATTTTGATAGATTTTTACCTAAGTATTTCTTTTGGGTGCTAGTGTAAGTAGCATTATATTTTAATTTTCTAATTTCAATTGTTTATTGGAAGAATTTAGCGAAGCATTGACTTTTATATATTCCTCTTCATCCTACAATCTTTCTCTAATCACTTAATAGTTCTAGGAGCTTTTTAAAGTTCATTTTTTTTGAAATTTCTACATAGACAATCATGTCATCTTCAAACAAAGACAGTTTTATTTCTTCATTCCCAATTCGTAGACATCTAATTTACTTTTTTTTTTTTTTTTTTTTTTTTTTGCCATATTGCTTTCGCTAGGACTTCCAGTATGATGTTGAATTGGAGTGATGGAGGGGACATCATTGCCCTCTTCCTGATCTTAGGAGGAAAGCATTTAGTTTCTCAACATTAAGTATGTGCTGTAGATTTCTTTCATAGATATTCTTTATCAGGTTTAGGAAATAATATAATTATGTAATATACCTTATATTCGTGGTAATTTTCTTTGTTCTGATTTGTCTGAAATTTGTCTGCAAAGGATGTGGTTAGTCCATCTTTCTTTGGATTAGTGTTAGCCTGGTAGAGCTTTCTCCATCCCTTTACTTTTCCAATCTAACTGTGACTTTGTACTTACTTATTTAATTATCTTAAAGATTTTATTTATTTTAGAGAGAGAAAGTGTGAGTAGGGGGAGAGGTAGAGGGAGAGGGAAAGGCAGAAAATTCTAAGCAGACTCCACATGGAGCACAGTCCCCAACTTGGGGCTCGATCTCATGACCCTGATATTGTGATCTGAGCCAAAACCAAGAGTCAGACACTTACCCTACTGAGCCACCCAGGTGCCCCTGCGATTTTATTTTCAAAGAGCGTTTCTTACAGGGAACATATTGTTGGGTCTTATTTTTTATCTACTCTTTCAGTTGCTTTTAACTGCTGTGCTTTGACCATTCACACAAAGTGATTATTGATGTAGTTGGATTAATATATACCATGTTTGTAATTTTTTAATTCACTTCATTTTTTTTTTAAAGATTTTATTTATTTATTTCACAGACAGAGGTCACAAGTAGGCAGAGAGGCAGGCAGAGAGAGGGGGGGAGCAGGCTCCCTGACAAGTAGAGAACCCGATGTGGGGCTCGATCCCAGGACCCTGAGATCATGATCCCAGCCGAAGGCAGAGGCCCAACCCACTGAGCCACCCAGGCGGCCACGTTTGTTCTTTTTTTAAATCTTCTCCTTTTCTGCCTTCTCTGGTTTTAACTGAGTGTTTTATGATTTCATTTTCTTTCTTCTCTCAGCAACCAATTATATTTTATTTATTTATTTTTTACTGGCTGCTCTAGGATTTGCAGCATACTTTTATAATTAATCTAAGTCCATTTCAAATAATGCTACAACACTTTATAAGTAGAGTAGATATAACAGAATTTCCAGTTCCTACCACTTACATCATTTCTCTTGTACATTTCCCTTATCCATGAAGTGTTATAACCCAATACACTTAGCTTATTATTATTAAAAATTGTAATTTTTTTTATTTAGATGAAATTCAGTGAAATAAAATTAACCATTTTAAAGTGAACAATTTAGGGCGCCTGGGTGGCTCAGTGGGTTAAAGCCTCTGACTTCGGTTCAGGTCATGATCCCAGGGTCCTGGGATTGAGCCTTGCATCAGGCTCTCTGTTCAGCAGGGAGCCTGCTTTCTCCTCTCTCTCTGCCTGCATCTCTGCCTACCTGTGGTCTCTGTCTGTCAAATAAATAAATAAAATCTTAAAAAAAATAAAGTGAACAATTTAATGACATTTAGTACATTTTTATTGTTTTGTATTTAAAAAATTTTTTTGGAGATAATTATAGAATTACATTAAGAGTTGTAAAAAATAATGTAGATTTCCCATATATCTTCACCCATCTTCCTCTTTGATAACATCATAACCATAGAACATTAACATTTACTAACATTAAAGAATCAACCTTGATACAGATCTATTAACTATTGTACAGAACTTACTTAGATTTCACCAGTTGCCACTGATATCCTTTTCTTGTTCCAGAATCAAATCTAGGATCCGTTGTTGTATTTAGTGCCTCTGTCTCATTCTTTTTTAATCTGTGGCTGTTCCTCAGTCTTCTCTCTTTTATGACCTTCACACTGTTTGGTTATTTTGTAGAATGCCCCTGAGTTTGGGTTTGTCTGATGTTTTCTCAAGATTAGATTGAAGTTGTGCGTCATTAGAATGACTACTGAAGAGGTGTTATGTTCTCAGTGTATCATGCTGGAGTTGCATGATATCAGTATTTATTACTAACCTTGATTGGTTAGTTAAGGTGATGTCTGCCAGGGTACTCCAATATAAAGTTACTTATTTTCCCTTTGTAATTAGAAGTATGAGTTGCGGGCACCTGGGTGGCTCAGTTCGTTGAGTGACTGCCTTCGGCTCAGGTCATGATCCCAGGATTGAGTCCCGCATCGGGCTCCCGGCTCCCTGGGGAGTCTGCTTCTCCCTCTGACCTTCTCCTCTCTCATGCTCTCTCTCACTCATTCTCTCTCAAATAAATAAATAAAATCTTAAAAAAAAATAAAAAAAAATAAGAAGTATGAGTTGGCCATAAATGTCTGTTTTGTTGCATTTGTATATATGTCTATCTTTATACTAATATATACTGATGCTGTCTTATCACTGCAGTTTTATAATATTGAAATCTTGAAATCAGGTTGTGTATACTTATTTTTCTTCTGAAAAATTATTTTGGCTATTCTGTATCCTTACATTTCCATAAAATTTTAAATCAGCCTGTCAGTTTCTGCCAAAACATGCTGGGGTTTTGATTGGGCATTTATTGTATCTATAATCAGTTTGTGGAGAATAAACATCTTAACAACAATAATAACTCTTGTCCATGGTAATGATGTACTTCTCCATTTATTTTGGTTTGTTGATATCTCTCAGCAATACTTGGCATTTTTTACTCTACAGGTATGAAACACCATTGGTTAAAACTATCTCCTAAGTATTTCGTATTTTTGATATTATTTTAAATAGTCTTGCTTCTTTCAGACTGTTTATTGTTAGAATGTGGAAATACAATTGATTTTTGTGTATTGACCTTGTATCCTATGAACTTGTTAAATTTTCTTATCAGTTCTAGTAGGTTGGGTTTTGTTTTTTTTTTTTTGTTTGTTTGTTTGTTTGTTTCTTGAGATTCTGATTTTCTGGAGATGATCATCTGCAGAGATAGGTTCACAATCCTGACCTGCTAATCTCTATGCCTTTTATTTCTTGGTTTTGCCTTTTTATTCTGGCTGAGACTTCCAGTTCTGTGCTGAATAAAAGTGGTGGAAACAACTATCTTTGCCTTGTTCCCCTTCTAAGAAGACAAGTATTTAATTATTTACCAGTAAGTCTAATGTTATACACTTAATTCAAGTAAAGGCCTTCTTTGATTTGAGGAAGTTCCCTTCTATTTGTGGTTTGCTCAAAGTTTTTACCCCAAAAGAGTGTTAAATTTTTCAGTTGCTCTTTTGTGCTTCTATTGAGGTGATCATTGGTTTTTCATTTTTAATCTCTTAATATAGTGAATTACCTGGTTAATTTTTTAATGTGAATCTATGTGATATTGTGGTATAATAAAACATACATATTTGATCTTCATCCCTAGTTCCTTGCACAGAAATGCTAAAACCCTGGGAATTTTTTGAGTTATAGGAGTGAGAGGAGCATCTTTTGTTATTTGTAACAAACTTCTTTCAGTCATAACTGAATTTATGCTAATGAGGTGACTCTATGTGGGTCCTTGAATAGCTCCTGGATGGATACTGGTCAGCAGGGGGAACCGACCATATGATTAGAGGGTTGCAACTTTCTCCTCCTCTTCATCTTCCCCTCCTCCTCCTTCTGCTTCTCCTCCTCCTCTTCTTCATCTTTGTCTTCTTCTTCTCCTTCTCCTTCATCTTCTTATTCTTCTTTTTAACAGATTTTATTTATTTGAGAGCAGAGAGAGAGAAAGAGGGCACAAGTGGGGGGAAGGGGCAGAGGGAGAAGCAGACTCCCTGTTGAGCAGGGAGTCAGATGTGGGGCTTGATCCCAGGATCCTGGGATCATGACCTGAGCCAAAGGTAATTGCTTAACTGACTGAGCCACCCAGGAGCCCCGAGAGTTGCAACTTTCAACCCTATTCCTTTACCTCCGGGAAGAGGAGATGAGGGAGTGACTAGAAATTGCATTAATTATCATTAGCCAATGATTTAATCCATTGTGCCTATATAATAGCCTTCATAAAAATCTGTAAGCCACGGGAGTTGGAAAGCTTCCAAGTTGGTGAACATATCAAGGTGCTTGGGAGGGTGGTGTACCAGGAGAGGGCATGGAATTTCTGGATACCATCCCTCTTTCTGAGCCCACTCCCTTACTTTACTTTATACATCTCTTTCACTTGGCTGTTCCTGATTTGTACCCTATATAATAAACCTGGATTAGTAAATAAAGCACTTTCTTGAGTTCTGTGAGCCATTCCAGCAAATTCTTGAACCTGAAAAGGGTATAGGAGCTTCCATTTTATAGCCAAGTTGGACAGAAGGGTGGGTACCATGGGAACCCAGTACTTAATGGCTGTTGTTTGAAATGATTCCAAAATTGTGAGATTGAGACCTTACACTTGTGGAATCTTACACTAACTCAGGGTAATGTCAGAACTGAATTGAATTTTAGAACATCCAGTTGGGGGCACCTGGGTGGCTCAGTGGGTTAAGCCTCTGCCTTCGGCTCAGGTCATGATCTCAGGGTCTTGGGATCGAGCCCCGCATGGGGCTCTCTGCTCAGCAGGGAGGCTGCTTCCCCCTCTCTCTCTGCCTGCCTCTCTGCCTACTTGTGATCTCTCTCTGTCAAATAAATAAATAAAATCTTAAAAAAAAAAAAAGAACATCCAGTTGGTGTGTGGAGTGAGATTGGTTTATGGAAAAAATCCACACTTTTGGTGTCAGACATGTTGTATGTAACAAAGTGATCTTAGCCCAAAATTACATTCCTAAGATGAACCTATCTGGTCATTAAGTATAAGCAACACACACACACACACACACACACACACACACACACCCCACACACACAATTTTGGAGTTTGATTTAGTCTGCTAAAGTGTTAAATACATTTATATCTATTTTCACAAGGGATATTTTTAGTTTCTTTTTTTCTTTTTAAAGATTTTATTTATGTATTTGACAGAGAGACAAGTGAGAGAGGGAACACAAGCAGGGGGCATGGGAGAGGGAGAAGCAGGCTTCCTGCTGAGCAGGGAGACCAATGTGGGGCTCGATCCCAGGACCCCGGGATTATGACCTGAGCTGAAGGCAGAAGCTTAACCGATTGAGCCACCCAGGTACCTCTATATTTATAGTTTCTTGAACAGTTTTTATTTATATCAATATGGTACTTACCTCTCAAAATGAGTTTGGATATGTTCTCTTTTATTTTCTGGAAGCATTGTGTGGAATAAGTTTTATATATATTAAAATGTATGTATGTATTTATTCATTGTGTTTGAATTTACTAGTGAATCATCTATGGTTGTAGTTTTATTTGTTGGAAGGTTTTTATCTACAAATTTCATTTCTTTAATGCATACAGGGCTATTCATGTTATCTTTTCTTAAGTGAACTTCAGTAGTTTATGTATTTCAAGGAATTTGTCTCTTTCATCTAAGTTGTTGAATATGTAGATATACAGTTGCTCACAGTATTCCCTAATCTGTTGAATGTCTGTTGGATATGTACTGATTACCTGATTTTGGATCTTTAAAGTCTATATCTAATAAGTTATGAATTTTAAGGTTCAGATATATTTTCTTTGTCTCCTCTCTCCCAGTTGGTTTCTGTGCATGTTGTCTTATCTCCTTTTGTGTTTGATTATTTTTGATTGCAAGCTGGGCACTGTGGTTTCGAAATTGTTTGTAGAAACAATTTAAGTCTAGAATGATGGTGTTCTTCCTTGGAAAGGAATTGTGCTTGCCTTTACCAGATACCAGTAGACAGGGTTATTCTAGGTTGCTGGGTCACGATAGTACTTTGGGATCACTTTTATCCAATTTAATCCTTAACTGTGAATCCCTGAAAGGGCCTGTCTGATTCCTGGTTTAACCTTGTCATAGAGTGCAACTATTCAAGGTTCCAACCCATAATGAATGGTTCACCAAGGTCATTCCTTTCTGATGGAACTTGACTTTTATTCTTGTGTTGTAATCTTTTGGCATTATAAGTAGTGCTATTTAGCCAGTCTGTTACCCTTTTAGTATTGGTAAATGTCGTCAAAGGAAGAATGGCTTCAAATGTTGGCATTTCTTTCCTGTGTCATTTCCTTTTCCTGCATCCTGGCCTATTAAGTTTTCACCATCTTGTTAGCTCTCTGAAGCCTTTATGCAGATGGCTTTTATATTTTGTTCTGCTTTTCTTGTCTGAATTATTTAGTTCAACATTGCCTGAAGTGACTATTCCTTTATAGTTCTTTATGTATGCATTTGTTTTTTAAAATTTTGATTAAATTATATATGTAAATTATATCTTGATTTTTTAAACTTATCATAATATTAAGTATTATTTCTCCATGTAAATAAATATTCTTTAAGGAAATTTTTTAAAAAAAGATTTTACTTTATTTTATTTGTCAGAGAGAGAGAGAGAGCACAAGCAAGGGGGAAACGGCAGGCAGAGCAGGGAGAGGGAGAAGCAGGCTCCTCGCTGAGCAAGGAGCCCAATGTGGGACTTGATCCCAGGACCCTGGGATCGTGACCTGAGCCAAAGGCAACCACTTAACTAACTGAGCCACCCAGGCATCCCAAGGAGATAGTTTTTAATTTATCGAATTATTTCTTCACATTATGCTGTATAATTTCCCATTCTTTTTTTTCTGGTCTAATGTCCTATCACCAGACATTTACATTTCTTCTATGTATTTCCTACATAATGATATTTCTAGATTCAAAATTATTTATAGATATTTCTAGATTCAAAATTATTTATAGACCCTCTACTTTACACATTTTATGAATGCAAACTTGGTCATCCTTACTGAACTAGATCCCTGCTGTGATAACAAAATTGAATTTTGTTATGAAGATGCATAGGAACCTTTAATATCTTGAGAAACACCTGGCTTTTAAGTTAAGTCTAGAAACAGAAGCTTGAGTTGGTGTATAGTTTTACACCTAGCAATAAGAGAACACATGTCCATCTGATCTTAGGAGGATTTTATAAGTTTCAAATGGGTCTTTGGCCCTGAGCCATTTTTGCTGTCATTTTTTATTAACTTTGTTCTCTTTTTCTTCTTATAGAAAGCCTGCTTTTTATAATATTGTTTTTTAAAAAATATGATTCTATTCAAAACGATATTGTAAAATGGTGTCTTAAAATCATGTGTCTCAGTCCATTAAATAGACTCATAAAACATCATATCACAAAAAATGCAGTAACTAATCAGAACCACAGAGTTAACCTTAACTCACTTTTAGTTCTGTGTCATAATAAATCAGCTTGTAATGGTCATCACAAAACAGCAAATTAATTTTTCTTTTTGAAACCAACGTCACTAACTTCTTCTGTGAGTAGGGAATGAGGCATTTAAAATCCCTTTTATAAGTAGATATTCAAATTGGAAATTTTAATAACATCATTGAGATTAAATCTTATAACTTAGTATTCAGTTTTTGTGCAATATTTGCTATAGCCTTTTTATTTGCTTTTGTATACTAGTTCATATTTGTAATGGTGGTCTTTCATAGATTGGTTAAATTGTAATTATTGCTGTTGTTTATTCTGTGGCACTTTTTTTTAGGCAGTAAAGACATGTTCTCTCTATTCCATAACACTCTTTCTCTCTATTATGGTTCATCAGAACTCAGTTTTTTGGGAAATTTGGTTCAGTTTTTTATTATGAACTGGGTCATGGTTGTTATGCTTAGTTTTTTTATAGGTTGATTAAACTGCAATTATGCTGTTCCTTTTCCTATGGCACTTCTTAAAGGAGTGGGTGACAGAGATATGCTTTCCCTGTTTGATCCTCTTCTTACCCTTCTAGTGTGGTTCATGAAAAGCTTGTCTTCTGCGTTGATAGGAAGCTATTGATAAAGCAAGGGAACATTAGATTATGGAAGGAAAAAAAGAAACTGTTATTTTCAAATGTTTATTCTGTGCCAGTTATAGGGCTAGGCCCTCTTACATAAAATGGGGAGAATGATTTGTTTAGAACTTTTAAAACTTCTCAAGGTGAAAACTTCTCAAGGTGGTTGTAATTAAAGCTTTGGAAATCTTAATGTTTTCAATTATTTCTCCTTCTCCTCCTTCTTCTTCTTCTTCTTCTTCTTCTTCTTCTTCTTCTTCTTCTTCTTCCTCCTCCTCCTCCTCCTCCCCCTCCTCCTCCTCCTCCTCCTCTTCCCTCATCCCTCCTCCTCCTCCTCTTCCTCTTCTTCTTCCTTTTTTTTTTTTTTTTGCTATTTCCAGAAGATATGAATCAAGCACAAAATAGTAACATGATTTTCTTGTAAATATTTCTATTCTTAATAGATTGGGTCTTCTGATAGTTTTTCTTTAGACATTCTGTGTAAGAATGTGGACATAAGCTTAGTGTTTTCATAACATTTCAACTTATATTTATAAACAGTATTATCCATGTTATTTTTCCAGATTTTCTTTGTTGCCAATAATTTATATAACGTATTAATTTTCTAGAAGCATAACCAAGTGTTTCCTTGTGTGAAGTTTTTTACTGTGTGGAAATTGTCTTCTATACATTTGGATTCCCCATCCTTGGTCTCAATAGCACTTTACATAGCCAATGACTTATATCCAGTAACTTTACTGCAGCCCTAAGATCGTGCCCCAAAGTCAAGGTAATTTACAGGGTAGGAAAAGCATACCTTGGCTTTCCTAGTAAACCACACTAAAGGTACTGGTTTCTTCTGCTAAAAATTGGCTTCCTTCATCATTCTCCCCTCTTTAGAGGGCAGTTTGGAGTATTGCCCTTCACTTTGATGTGGTCTTTAAGTTTCTTCTCTTCATTGGACTTCTTACAGAAGGCTTTATTTGAAACAGAATGTTTAAATTCAACTGTGGCTTTCTAACACATCATTTTTTCTTTCATTCACTACCATGTCAAGTAAGTTATGTTGGATCTGCTATATGATTTTTTTGGTGCAGAAACATAAGGAGAAGATAGTAAGTAGGTAGACATGGGAGAGTAATTCTAGTGACTCAGAGCACATACAGTAACTTGTTTTTAGACTTCTTAATTTTGCTAGGGGAAAACTAATTTTTAGGCAGATCATATGTCTCAACAGATCATTTGGGTACAAAGAAATTAAAGGTATACATGTAATATCCTGCTCCTTTCCAAAATTTAAAACTGATTCTATTAACAAAAGAATAGTTTTTTTTTTTTTTTCTGGACTATGTGCTTAGTGTTTTTTGAATATTCAATATATACTGCTGAATATTTTCCATCTTGATAAGATTTAAGAAACTCAGAGGACTTTGTAACACTTTATTGATGAAAATGAAAGAGGGAAAAGCAATTTGTTGCTTATATAGAACTAAAGTTACTATTTCCAGTCAGGTTGTGTGGATTTTAATTATTACAGGAATTCTTGACTGTACCATCAGTCCTGTCAGAAAGAGTTATGGTATTTTAAAAAAATCAATTTTTAAATTTTCAACATCTGATAAAGATTTATCCTACATTTTTAAACTGAGTTTATGTTGTTTCAGGTGTTGAAATAATAAATGTATAAATATTAATGCTAGAATTGTCTTTAGCAATTCAGAATCTTTATTTTTTTCAGCAAACAAACTAAAATTACACAAGGTCGTGCAACTTATTAGTAGCAGTTAGAACTACAAGTTACATCTCATGATTCTTTGTTCAGTAAGATTTTTCTTCTTAGTCACACTGTTTGTTGTTTTGTCATAGCTATTACTTTAATTTTAACTTCCTTGGGAAGGAATCTGTCAGGAGAAGTTTGACAGTTCCAAACTGGGCCTAATAGCATTCCTTTTCTTACGGTAGGTGTTACAGAGAGAAAGCCCAACAGTACATTTGAAGAGAATATTATACTGGATTGATGTCTTCGATATAATGTTCTTAAAATTGCAAGCATTTGCCCTTTGGGATCTATTAGTAGGGTATCTGGTCTCCTTCTCCCCTTTCCCTCCTCCTCCTTCTCCTCTCAAGTATAATCATCAGAGTTTGGAAGGGATGAGAAAAATGTGTTAATAATGTAATAATATTTGCATTGGGTAAGGTGACTTGTTTCTGAAATTTTGGAAAGATGGGAATCTCCTCCGCATCTGAGACTCTTGAGACTCTGGCTTTATTAGGAATGTTATTCCAGAATTTAAAGGTGTGGTCAAAAGACAAGCCTCACCTAGTTTCCTAGAAGGAAGATAGTGGGTAAATAAAGATTGATTTATTGGAATGTTTATTTTGCTGAAAATGTGACTCAATAGTATATATAACTATAGAATAATTCCTGCTGCCCAATATGCCATTGATTTTACTTTCTATCACTCCAGTTCTTCATTGTATTCTTCCATTTTTGATTTTCTCATGCAGCTTTTGATTTTAAGTCTTATAAATGGAATAGTAAAAAGAAGGCATTTTTCTCTAAGTTTGCTTTATAAGGTAGATGGAAGGGACATGGAGAAAATGGCTTATTATCTAGTTTGGTGATTGATGTACTAGGATTATGCTGTCTGGCGATATATTTATTATGGGTTTACTTTTTAGGTTCCATTTAGGTTCTGTTGACTGAGAGAAGTGATTTAAAAGCTTTGTGAGGTATTTAGCTTGATCACAGAGTGTGAGTAGTTAGTGGATATATGCCCGCTCTCTCCCTACCTTCCCTAATTTTAGCAGTTGTCTTCTGGGGAAAAAATGGATTGGATAATAGTATAGTAACATATTCCTATGTTGTTTGTATAATTTTATTATTTGTTGCAATGAAAACTTAGAAGTAGGATGTTTAATTGGCATCTTTGTTGGTACTATAGTTGTAGGTGAAACTATTGGTTTGGTTGAAATGTTGACTGGATTAAGAGTTTTAATTATAACTTTTTTGGCTCTTTGGTCCTTGGACAAAGCCTTACTTTTATAGACCTTATCTTTTCTGGGAGACTAGGTTAAAATATAAAATATTAAGCACTTAGAGGAGTACTAACTCTGAGAGTACTACTTTTCCTCCCAACTTTACTTCTACTTTGAGTATTTTGGGGTCATTTTCATCACCACCTAAAGATTGATAATGATAGTTAGGGTGTAAAACTCAAACTAATATGTGGTTAAAAAATTGTGAAGAAGAGTTAATGCGGTTGTCAGAAATAATAATTATCGTGAAATTTAGTTCACTGATAAACCAGCCTATCTTAGAATCACACATAAATGAAATTGAATGATCTGTTACTGTGCTAGACATTAAGCAAAAGCTACCATAATGCTCTTGTCTTCAGGTAGCTCTCATTCATATCACGTTTTAAAATGACTTAAGAAATTCTTGAAACGTGATCAATAGGGTTGGCAATGTCCTTCCAGATATTGGAATGTGATGTTTATAATAGTTTAAAATCTGTGAGAGCTCAGGATTAAAGGATTGACCAATATGTATTTGTCTTTCTTTTCTTAGCCCCTATCAACATTAAATAAGTAAACAATATGGTCTGAAACACAACACCACTTATGAGAACTCTCCTTGATCACTCTGTATTAAAAAAGCAACCTTTTCCTTCTTTTATATTTGCTCAACTATTTGCCATTTCTGATACCATTCATTTATTCATTCATTCATTCATTCCTGAAGATCCGAGTTTCCATCTGGAATCATTTCCCTTCAGCTGAAGAACTTCCTTCAGCACTTTTTTATAGTGCAGATGTGCTGGTCTTAAATTTCCTTATAGTTTTCTTTTATGTGAAATATTTTCCTTTTGCTTTCATTTCTGTGTTAGTGTCCTAGGACCGCCATAATAAGGTACCAAAGATTGGGTGGCTTAAAATTTTTTTTTACCATGTCATACTTCTGGAGGCTAGAAGTTCAAAATCCAAGTGTCATCTGGGCCATCTGGGCCTCTGATACCAGTAAGGGAGAATCCTTCTTTGCCTTTTCAAGTCTCCTTTATCACCTGATACTGTTAGCTGTGTCTTCTGTCTCTATCTTGTCCTCTTCTTATGAGGACATCAGTCATACTGGCTTAAAGGCCCATCTTGATGCCGTATGACTTTGTCTTAAATGCATTGATACTGTTTTCAAATAAGGTTACATTATGAGATTCCAGGGCTTAGGATTTCAGTATATCTTTCTAGAAGATACAATTCATCACATAGATTTTGGGGTGATTTTTTTTTTTTTCATTTTCATTTTCTTTTCTTTTTTATTGCTTGCTGGCCCCTGTAGTTTCTGATGAGAGATCAATAGTCATTTGTATTATTTCTCTGGGGTCATTTATATAATATATATAATGTGGGTTTTTTCTAAAGGCTTTCAGATTTTTCTCTTGATCTTGATTTTCAGTGTTTTGACTCTGATGTATCTAGGCCTGGTTTCTTTGCATTTATATATGTTAGGATTCAGTAAGTTTTTAAATTCTTCCTTTATGTCTTTTATCAAATGTGGAACATTTTCATCTATTATTTTTTCAAATATTTTTTCTCCACTATTTTATTTCTCCTTTTTCAGGACTCTAGTCTACTTACATTAAACCTTTCAGTATTATTTCCCCCGTTCCTCTGGCTCTGGTTTTGGTGTTTGTTTGTTTAATTTTTCATTTTTCTTTTTTATTTTCTGATTGAATAATTTTTGTTGATCTGTCTTCAAGTTCACTGACTTTTTTCTTTCATTATCTCTATTTGACTTTTAAGCCAATTAAATGATGAACTCTTTTATTTCAAATATTATACTTTTCAAAAGGTTCTAGAATTTCCCTTTGGCTTTTTAATGTAATTTCTATTTCTTGGCTGAAATTTACTGTATTTTCATTCATTGTGAGCATATTTTTCTTTACCTCCTTAAGTATAGTTATGATAACTGCTTTAAAAATTCATCTAGTGTATGAATTGAATTAGAATGATAAAGAGAATGAAGAGAGCATAATAAATCTTTGGAAGAATGGAAGCAGGAGGTGCATGTGCACCCAACATTGGAGCTCCAAAATATATTAAGCAAATACTAACAGATCTGAAGGTAGAAACAGACAACAGTACAATAATAGTAAGGGGACTTTTGTGCCCCATCTTCAACAATGAATAGGTCATTGAGAGAGAAAGTCAATAAGGAAACATTGAACTTGCACCATACTTGAGACCAAATAAATTTAACAAACATATACAGATTATTCTAACCAACAGTAGCAGAATACACATTCTTCTCAAGCTCACATGGGATATTCTCCAGGATGATTATGTGTTAGGTCACAAAGCAAGCCTTAGCAAATATAACAGGATTGAAATCATATCACATATGTTTTCCAGTCATATCCATACTATCCATAGAGATCAATAATAGGAGGAAAACTAGAAAATTAATACATGTGTGGAAATTAAACAATAGACTCCTGAACAAGTGGGTTAAAAAAGAAATCAAAAGTGAAATCTAAAAATACCTTTAAAGAAACAAAAATCGATACAGATTGTACCAAAATGTATGGGACGTACCAAAAGCAGTTCTAAGAGCTAAGTCTATGGCAGTTAACATGTACATTAAGAAAATACAAAGATGACAAACAAGCAACCTAACTGTACACCTTAAGGAAGTAGGAAAAAAAACAAAACAAAAAACAAACCAACAAACTAAGCCCAGAGTTAAGAGAAGGAAATAAATAACAAAGATCAAAGCAGAAGTAAATGAAACAGACACCAGAAAAGCAATAGAAAATATCACTGAAACTAAGAGCTGTGTTTTTGAAAAGATGAAAAAATTGACACACCTTTACCTAGACCAAGAAAAAAATACAGAAGAGTGTAATAAAACCAGAAATGCAAGAAGAGACATTATAATTGACACCACAGAAATATGATAATAAGAAATGAGTAATTGCAAACAAATTTGATAACTTAGAAGAAATGGATAAATTTATAGAAACATACAATTTACCATGACTGAGTCAGAAAGAAATAAAAAAAATTAAATTGGCCAGTAACAAGTAAGGAGATTGAAGCAGTAATCAAAAATTTCACAACAAAAAGAAGTCCAGGGCCAGATGGCTTCACTGGTGAATTTTACCAAACATCTAAAGAAGAATTAACATCAATCCTTCTTAAAATTTCCCAAAAATTTGAAGAGGAAGGAACACTCCCAAACTCATTTTATGAGGCCAGCATTACCCAAATAAGGACAGTAGAAGAAAAGAGCACTATAGGCAAATATTCCTGATAAATATAGGTGCAAAACTGTCCACAAAGTACTAGCAAACAAATTCATCAGCACATTTAAAGTGTTATACACCATGATCAAGTGTGATTCATCCCTAGGATATGTGGATGGTTGAAGATATTCAAGTAAAAAATGTGATATGTCACATTAGTAGAATGAAAGGTAAAGATCATACAGTCATCTCAATAGATGCAGAAAAAGCTTTTGTCAAAATAGAACATCATTTCATCATTAAACTCAATAAATTGGTTATGGAAGAAATGTACCTCAGTATAATAAAGCCACACACACATTTTAATATTTATTTATTTGAGAGAGAGTACATGATTGAGCATGAGTGGGAAGGGCAGAGGGAGAGGGAGAGAGGATCTCAAGAAGACTCCATGTTGAGCGTGGAACCCACTGTGGGGCTTGATCTCAAAATCTTGAGGTCACAACCCGAGCCGAAACCAAGGGTTAGATGCCTAACTGACTATACCACCTAGGTGTTCCAATAAAGGCTATATATGACAAACCCACAGCTAACATCGTACTTAACAGATGGGTCGAAAATGTGCTAAAATCAGGAAGAAGACAAGGTGCTCACTCTTGGTGCTCCTATTCAATATAGTACTAGAAATCCTAGCCAGAGACATTAGTCAAGAAAAATAAATAAAAGTTATCCAAATTAAAAAGCAGTAAAATTGTTTCTGTTTATGGATGATATGATCTTCTACGTAGAAAATCTTTATAGACTTCACAAAAAAACCCGTTACAACTAATTAACAAATTCAGTACAGTTTCAGGCTGCAATATCAATACCCCCAAATCAGTTTCATTTCTATATACTAACCATATACTATCCATAAAAGAAATAAAGAAAACAGTTTTATTTACAGTAACATCAAGCATAATAAAATAATTAAGAATAAATGTAACCATGGAGGTGAAATATCTATATCCTGAAAACTACAAGACACTAATGAAAGAAAGTGAAGAAGACACAAATAATTAAAAACATATCCTGTGTTTATTGATTGGAAGAATTAATACTGTTAAAATGGCCTTAGTACCCAAAGTAACTCATAGATTCAATGCAGTTCTAGTCAGAAGTCCAATGGCATTTTTCAAAGAAATAATAAAACAACAACAACAACAAAAAAAACTGTCCTAAAATCTGTCTAGAACTACAGAGGAACTTGAATAGACAAAGCTGTCCTGAGAAAGAACAAAGCTGGAGACATTATTTAAATAACCCAAAACATGGGAACAACTGAATGTCCATCGATGGATGAACAGATAAAGAAAATATAGTGTATATATACTATAGAATATTGTTCAGCCGTAAAAAGAAGGAAGTCCTGACTATTGTGACAACATGGAATGGCCTGGAAGGCGTTATTGTAAGATAAATAAGTCAGATAGAGAAAAACCAAAACTGTATGGTATCACATGTGAAATGTAAAAAGCCAATTTTTTAGAAATAGAAGGTAACATAGTGATTTTTAGGGCCCAAGAAGTGGGGGAAATGGGTAGCTATTGGTCAAAGGGCACAAATTTTCTAGCTGTAGGATGAGAATTTTCGGGTGATGTAGCAGACAGCATGATCATTATAATTAACAATAGTTTGTTATATACTTGAAAGCTGTTAAGCAAGTAGGTCCTATATGTTACCACAACACACAAAAATGATAATTATGTGAGTGGATGGAGATGTTAAGTAACATATTGTGGTAATCATGTTGCAGTGTATATGCATATCAAAACAGCACATTGTCCAACTTGAACTTATTTATGTATCCGTAATAGTAAAGGTGGAAGGAAAAAAAAGTGCTGGGAAGAGTGGTAACTAACACAGCAGAGTGTATGCAGCCACAAGGGGAAGCAGAAACAGAGGTACACATGGAATGGAGAAGACATTCCAGTACCTATTGATTACTCCAGAGAAACTGAGACTTTGGAGATGTGAGTTAATAATGGGTGTGTGTGTGGGGGGGGTGGTGCCTGAATGGCACGGTTGAGCATCAGACTCTTGATTTTGGCTCAGATCATGATCTCGGGGTCATGGGATGGAGCCCTGAGATAGGGCTCCCCACTCAGCTGGGAGTCTTCTTGAGAATCTCTCTCTCCCTCTTCCCCTCCCCCCACTCATGTACTAGTGTGTGTGCACTCTCACCCTCTCTCTCAAATAAAAAATCTGAAAAAAGAAGTAACAGGTGGTGGGATAAGATGAGAGGTTTAAAATAGTGTGATTTGTTGAAAGTTCACGTACAAAACATGAACTTTCTTCTTTCTTTTCTTCTTTCTTCTTTCTTCTCCTGCCCCATGCATGGAATATTTGTACTTCAATCTCCAGGTGGAAGAGTAGAAGATTCTTTTCTAGGGAAGTTCATAAAAGACTGCCATGAAGTGCCATATTCACCAGCGAAGAGGTTATTTCCCTCCTAGAATTCCCTAAAGTGAAGCCTGGTTGACTAGTCTTTCCATGCTCACAGACCTTTTTGTAAGCTCTTAAGTGACTTCCTGTTCAATATGAATGACTGCCCAAGGTTTAGCAGATGTTTGAGGGGAAAATACCCAACTGGAAAGAGAGGGACCCAAATCTTCCAATACGTGAAAACAAGTAACAACAATAAAAATTATCAGGAGGCAACAGATAATGCAGAAACAGAATAATACGTCAAAAAATTAGTTGGTATTCTTAAAAATTAAAAAATTGGTTCTTTATGTAAAAATGTTGCAGAGATCATCAGGAGGTTTTATAGGAGAATTCAGTATCCGTTAGGAGTTCCAGACAAAGGAAGAAACTGATCAGAGCAGTAATACAAGAAAATTCCCTTTTTCTGAAGGACTCGGATTTTCAGGTTCATGCATATATTACTTACCCAGCATAATGAATGAAAGAAAGATTTACATCAAGGTGTGTCATTGTGAAATTTAGAACACATAGGGTAAAGAGGTTTAAAAATCTTCCAGAGGAAAAAAGTAATGCCATATGCAAAAGAATGACGATCAAAATGACATTGGTTTTCTCATTAGCAATACTGGATGCTAGAAGACAATGGAACAATGTCTTCAATAATCTGAGAAACCTTGAACTCTATACTCAGTTAAATTTTTTACAAGTTTATGTGAAGAATGATTAGTCATTTTTGGATCACAAGAACTCAGGAAATTTAACTCTCATGTTTCATTTCTTAAGAATTACTTGAAGAGGGGCTCTTGGGTGGTACAGTTGGTTATGTGTCCGATTCTTGGTTTTGGCTCAGGTTGTGATCTTGGGGTCATGATATTGAGCTCCATGTTGGGCTCCATGCTCACCCTGGAGTCTGTTTGAGATTCTCTCTCTCTCCTTCTCCCTCTGCGCCCCCTCCTAATAAATAAATTAATCTTAAAAAAAAAAAGCCACTTGAAGATGTGATCCAACAAAATGTGGGATTAAGATAATTAAAAGGTAAATACAGAATTTAGAAAACTATGGCTCTAACCCCAGTGAGAGATGAAAGTAAGTCCCCTCTAGAAATCACATTTATGAAGCAGTTCTATAGGACAGTCAACTCAGGTTACATATGCCTTCAGGAATAATAGGGTCTAGGTAGGGTGCATATTATACCTAGTATGGTAAGCTTTTTGAAGAAATAAAGATTATTGTAGTTAGAATATTAGAGAATTAAGAAAATTGGAGAATTTGAAACTCAAAAACAAAAGCTATAATCAAAACAAAAATCTGTCATTAACTGTATGTAATCATTGCATATATACTTGGCTCTTTGGTGAGACAGAAGGCTTACATGACATAATGATTAACACTGATTATTGCTTTAACTTAAAATACTTTGCTGGGAAGATAATTGAAGAAGCAGTAAGGTAGGGGGTCTAGATTTTTAAGTGAGCTAAGTTTTTACCATAAAGTTTAAGGGTATTATTTATAAATGTGGATGTAAAAATGTTAACTCTACAAAACAGAGTTGGGGGTTGGAAAAAGCATAAGAAGGTACTATTGTTTCTCATAAAATAATTTTAGTATTATCGATTTTTAAAACCATGAACTTATATGCATTTGGCAGACATTTAAACTGAAATAAATTGGGGTGCTTGGGTTGCTCAGTCAGTTAAGTGTCTGCCTTAGGTTTAGATCATGATCCCAGAGTCCTAGGATCAAGTCCTGCATCGGGCTTCTTGTTCAGCCGAGAGCTGGCTTCTCCCTCTGCCCCTCACCTCACTTGTGCTCTATCTTTCTCTCAAATAAATAAATAAAATCTTAAAAAAAAAGAATAGAAAAAAAATAAAGTGAAATAAATTAGTCGGGAAAAGAAGTTTTCTAAAAAAATTGAGGTGGGGTAAATAACCATTTGAGTGAGTGGTTATGCCTCTGTGTAACACTCAAGTTAAGGTTGTAGAAGGATTAAACATATTATTTTAAAGTAAATCTTAGAAGTATTAGAGGAAAATAAATACTAATAAAATTGTAGAGTGGAATTGAAATATTTTTTACATGGCCAAATCTAATTGAATTTTATATTACAGCTTCTTCCTTTGTTGTCATGTTTAGAAACCTTTACATTCAATGGGCAGAGGGAAATTATGCCTGGTGATGTTGTAGGGGCTGGGAGATAAGCATTCATGTACTTACATGTGCTGCTATGAAGTGGCATTGTTTTTCTGGAGGGCAGTTTCCCAGTATTTATTTATGTGTATCATTTATCCTTGCATCTAGATTCTCTACTTCTAGGAATTCCCCTAATAAAATAATTAAGGATACATACAAAATTTTAGCTCTGGAGATAGTCTGCATCGCATTATTAAACAGCAAAATATTGGAAGCCATATAAATATCTTATAGTAGGCTATCTTTAAATAAACATGTTCTTTTAAATGCATTACAATGCAAATACTGTTATAAATGTTTTTATTTGTAGAGGAAGATATTTGTGATACATTATTGAGGGAAGACAGAGTAAAGGAACTTTATTTTGTATGGTTCTTTTTTCAGCCTACCAATATAAATATTAAATGCTGATAAACAGAAAATACAGAAAAGCAAAAAGAGCAGTCTTTCACATGTATAGAAATCTTTATATGCTGGGTTGTCATTCATCAAAATAACTGATATTACTGAATGGAGATTTTGATACATTTTTTTCCTTTTTTCCCCCTAATTTATTTTGCAATTAACTGTAGTTAACATATGTTTGTGTGTATGTGGTCTGTGCATTTGTGTGTTGACAAAGGAAAAAGAGGGTGTTTAAAAAGAGCTGAGAATTATCCTAGCTCACAAGAGAATTCCCTAATTTTGTTATTGTGTCATACAAAGTGTAATACCCTACATCTTATTGTGTGAATTTTGTTAGTGCAAAAATTCCCCCCACTCAAGGAAATATAAGTTTAAATATGGACTGGACACTTTCAAAGGGCTGAGGATCTCAGTAATAATTTTAAAGGTAATAGAGTGACCGCCTTCCTCAATGAAAAAAAAAAATTCCAAGGCTTTCATAATCCTAGATGACTCTTCCTACTGATGGAAATTCTTTGGGATCTGATTACATGAAAAACTAGTTGTTTGTCCCTCCTTGAAAGTATCACACAAAGTCCACGTACATATATGCATTCACATATCCCTATGGACACTACTATGCAATAATAACCTTTTTATATGATCTTGATATGTTATTTTCCCTTAATTTTGAATCACTGTCTATTTGCTTGAATCTGATCCTGGCTGGAGCCTAACGCATGCTCGTTGCCAGAGCAAGTGCTGGTGAATGGGAAGAAACTCTTTTTTGATGTTGCGGCTCTTCTGTACTGCCCTTGTTGGGTGAGCCTCAGAGAGGCAACTTTGGAGTTTTTGTATCTTCATCTTTATGTATTTTCATTGGTTATCATTTGGGCTTCAAACATGAAACATGGGGTCACCGTCCTATTTCCCTTTTTATTGTTGTATGGGTTGTTATTTTAGCTTGGTTTCCCTGAGGGAACCCGGGAGGTTGTATTTGGGTGGTTTCTTCCAGCCCATGACCTGTTGTATAAGGGGTCAGGAGGGGAGGGAAGACAAGTTGGTAGAGTTCGTACAGTGGTACAGGTGTAGGGCAGGCTGGTGTCTTAATCCTAGGGACCTTCTGAGAAGCCAGATGGAACTGATGACAGTGGGAGGAAGAGAACAGGGAAGCATTCATCTGTCTGCTCTTGGGTCAAGGGCAGTCTCACTTGTGTGCTGAGAGTCATGAACGCTGCGTAGTTCTTGTGGTGTCCAAAGCCCCAGGGCAGGGAGCTAGAGGTGTGGTGTAAGTGTGAGAGCTGGTCTTAGGTTCTGCTATGTGACCCTTCTTCCCAGGGCTGCTCACAGCAGGTTGCTGATGCTCTAGCTGGAGTAAGCTGAGACAGAGAGGATCTGCTGTGGAGCACAGGAGGTGTCCAGGACAGATCTGTCAGACTTGAACTGTAGTACAAAGGCAAGACTGAGCAGCAGTGTGTAGCAGTATTAGATGCCATTAATGATCATGCATCTTAAATATGGCTAGCTCACATGCTTCTATGGTAGATAGAAAAACAAGGTTCCTATTTCATTTTCAGAGAGAAGACAGAGCTTAAAAATTCTTAGTGTTTTTTTGTTTGAGTTATCTTTTAATTCAAGGTACTTTTCAAATATTGTTAACCTTTGTGACAGCTCTGAGGTACATTTTTTTAACCTTTTTTTTTTTTTTTTTAATAGATGGGGATGTTACACAGAGAAGGAAAGAATTTACCCAAAGCTATAGGATTACTAAGTTGAAGAGCTTAGATTTAAAGACTTGTCTGACTCCAAGAAGGTTCCCCCCATATATATCGCACCCTGTAATTGAAGTTCCTGTAATCCTATCAGACCCCCAAACCTATAGGCTTAGACCTCTCTTCAACTGGTTTCTGATTCTGAAGGTCATGTGTATTTATTTCTTTAATCCACTAGAGGTCAGTATTGGGTTGATCAAGACAGGAGCCTTTGCCGTCTGATTCACAGAATTTTAACTGAGTCTTACTGTTAGGTAAGTTGGAAGTTGTATTTTCACAATAAAACTTTATTTATTAGCATATGTAGACATATTAGGTTAATAGTTCAGAGTAGATCATTCTTATGGGTATACCCCCTCTCCTTTTTTTCCCCTCCTGTTTTGTTCCCCATCTTTTAGTAGGTAGAACATCCCAATCATCTCTTTTATTACGCCAGACCTCATTCTTACATACATTCCTTTTGTTGTCCACTGCCTTTATATAGTAAACATTTGTCTAAACTTACTATGTATGTGTCACTGGATCTGTGTTTGGGGGATTCTAAGACTGGTAAAACGTGTTTCCTATCCTCAGAGAAGAGTTACATACTGAAGTACTGTACTGTGATTTTTTTACCTGGCTACCTGACAGGTTTACTGAACTCCTTTTCTCTCTTCCTTCAACTTATTATTTCCGTGGTTCTTCTCTTCGGAATGACCCCACCATCTAGTCATCAGGACCAGAACACTTGGGGTTCTTCTTAGTCCCTTCCTCTCTTCTAGGTACTACACTGCAATCAATAAATTCTGTTTCTTCTGCCAGTTACTTATCTGCTGCTACCTTAATTCAAGTCCTCCTTATTGTTGTTTGGACTGTTACCGTATTGTAACCAATACCGATCTGTATTGGTTTTTCTTTTTCTCGTCTTTACCTTCTCCTGGTTGACCCCGCTCCTCTGCTCCTGAAGAACTTGCCTGAATTGTAAAGCCGATGCTGTTCTCTCCCTGCTTACGTTCTTTCACTGTTTCTCCCTTGCTGGCTAGCGAGCTTGAGGCTGCTTTGTATGGCTTCTTTATCTCTAGGTAGTTCTTTATCACCTGTGCTTTTATACAAGATTACTTATTCCTTGGGTGGGCAATGTTATTTCACACATGGCGATCTTTTTTCAAGCTGTTTCCTTCTTTTACCTCTCTCCCTTTGGAAAAATCATATTTATCTTTTACAAGCACAGTTTGCTGCTTCTTCCTCTGTGATAGCTGTTTGGGGTCCCCTC
This sequence comes from Lontra canadensis, assembly GCF_010015895.1. Lineage (NCBI taxonomy): Eukaryota > Metazoa > Chordata > Mammalia > Carnivora > Mustelidae > Lontra > Lontra canadensis. The sequence continues at coordinate 1,033,831 of NW_022631044.1, forward strand.
CAAGCAGATACAGTACTTTCTCCTATGTCCAATTGTTACACCTGTATTTTTGTTATTATGCTAATTGCACTGAATTTGAGCCACTTATTTGCCTACCTATGCTTCCTGTAACAGTATGACCTGAGGTTCATGGGTCATGAACTCCATCTTATTCTCTGTAGGCCGGGGATGCAGCACAATGCCTGGTGCTCGCAGACATTCAGTACACATTTGACTGAAAGCAGGGCTGCGGAGAGGGTGCACCATGAGTTAGCATAGCGAGAGGAGGCTTCCTAAAGGAAGAAGAGTTCTAGTTGGGATTCAGAGGGTAGGCTGGATGCAGGCAGGGAGGGGTCATCCAGTACAGAAATGGCATGCTATTTCTAGTATAGTATGTGGTAGAACTTGATCCAAGTGGAAGATTCATGTTGGAGAGTACCGAATAAGTATACTGGAAAATTAGGCTCAGCTTCCATTATGGTGGAGTCCAAGGGAAGTTGGGATGGAGTTGGGGTGTGGACTTGTGTACATTTTTTTTTCTCCCAGTTTCCCTCATGTTCAATCTGTGTGATGAATAATGTGGTTTAAGAAGAGCCTGGCTGGGGGCGCCTGGGTTGCTCAGTGGGTTAAGCCTCTGCCTTCGGCTCAGGTCATGATCTCAGGGTCCTGGGATCGAGTCCCGCATTGGGTTCTCTGCTCGGCAGGGAGCCTGCTTCCTCCTCTCTCTCTCTCTGCTTGCCTCTCTGCCTACTTGTGATTTCTCTCTGTCAAAAAAAATAAAATAAATAAAATCTTTAAAAAAAAAGAAGAGTCTGGCTGTAATATGCAGGGGAATTCTAGTGAGAAGGTGATGAGTTCCATTTTAGGTTTATTGGAAGTGAAGCGGTGGTAGAGGTCACAACTAGAGGCAATGGGGTACTAGGTTTTGGGAGAGTGGACAGAGTGGGAAGAGAAGGGAGCTTGAGGAAGAGATCTGGCTTCACTTCTTTATATTAGGAAATCAGAGAAGAATATGTATGAGGGGATCTTGAGGAAGAGGTCATTAAATGTGTAAAAATTAATCACAAAGAGAACAAGAAAAAGAAAACACTGGGGTCCCTGGGTGGCTCAGTGGGTTAAGCCTCTGCCTTTGTCTCAGGTCATGATCTCAGGGTCCTGGGATCAAGCCCTGCATCAGGCTCTCTGCTCAGCAGGGAGCCTGCTCCCCCGCTCCCCCGCCCCCCCCCGCCGCCTGCCTCTCTGCCTACTTATGATTTCTCTCTGTCAAATAAATAAATGAAATCTTAAAGAAAAAAAAAGAAAGAAAAAGAAAACACCTAAATGTTTTCTAAGGTCTGTCTGTTTGGTAGCCTCCTGCCCCATCTCCAACACAGGTTGGAGGAATCAGTCCGCTGATCTCCGCTTTAGTTCAAGGCTATAAAGGTGGTCTCTGGAGGGACAGAAGAGATGGTCTTGTTGAGATAGTTTAGCATGTTAGAACAGAGCTCTGAAGGGCTTTTACTGTTGTTATTTTTCATGGACTTTAGTGTGACATTTTAATTTTAGCATCTATTACCTGCATGTATATATTTGCGTTTATTCTCTCCCACTTCCTGCCAATGCCATAACATACAGTTTGGATAGATGGTAATTTTCATTTGCATCCATAATGGGTAATATCTTAGTATTTCCTTGTTCTACCTGAGATTCAGTGTTTCCACCTTGGCCGCTTCTGTTTAAGCAGATCTGCCCTCACTGCAGACTTCTACAGACTGAAGCCTTGATCATCTTGAGAGACCCCCAAGTACTGATAGAGCCTTGGAATACAGCATTCAGTGTTTTGATTTCTAGCTATAGGGTTTGCGATCTTTATTTGCCTGTTTGGCCCAAACTGCGTTCCCCTACATGGATGGGAAAACCAGATGCCACCTAAAAAGAACAAATCACAGAAGATCTAAAATTACTTCCATAGGATACTTTCAGATTTGTATCATTTCAAGTTTAAATGACAATACTTAAATGTGTCTCCTCTTGTTTGCTTTTGATATACTGGTAGTATTTTACCAATTGTGAAGAAAAATAAATGACTTGGGATTGAATAGAATACGACCACCTTATGAAAAGCTTTTGGTTTTGTTGTACTGAAGAATGGGCTTAAGAGACAAGTGATCACTCCAGTCCAGGGCCTGCTTTTTTTAAATATGAAAGCTCTAGGAAGTTCTCCCTTCCTTTGTGCCTCCCCAGAGTCCTCAATCGCTTTTTGTGTAGTTTACTTGGAAGTGGAAAAGAACTTACTACTTTTGAGAGGAAGAGAAAGACTGTTCTATCTAATTTAGGTTCTCAAATGCTTGGAGGATAAGTATGTTTTATGTACAAACATAAATGTTCTTAGGTACCTTCTCTTTCTCAGTTTCTTACTGAAGTCAGGTACATTTTATGTAAGTCAAACCAAAGTATCAGTGAGTATTATGCATGGAAACAAGCTTGTCCATTGATTCAGATCTCTGGAATGTAGATTCTTTTCATTTTCTTGGCAGAAACTAGCTCCCATAGTTCAAGTTTTTCTCTGTCCTATTATAATTGTCTCATTTAACCAGTGCCTGGACTAACATACTTAATATTTATCTTGAATTTCTTAATCTCATTCAGAATATTTGGAGACTCTGATTTTCTCCAGAACTAATTTCTGCCTGTCACCAAGGAGAAATGTCATATATTGATTAAGAAATATGTATTTTGAGAGGCCATCCTTTTTAAACTTTGTGTCTTAGGATGACACTGAGTATTATTTAAAAAAAACAACAACAACTGGAAGTTCCATTGTGAAATATTTTGGAACATGCTGGATTAAACCAAATTAAGGAAGTTTCCTTAGGCAGGATTTCTCTCAGTTTTTATTCTGTTAATGTGCATTGTGTACCTACAAGAGGGCTCCATGACAACAGTGCTTCCCATGTATTTGACAACAGAACCTTTTGTGGGGGAAATATTTTGTCATGCTTTGAGGAATTGTTGGTGTAGTGGGAAGATCTCTCCTCTGGAACTGAGGAGATCACACGTTGAGCTTCTGATTTACCACTAACTAGCCTTCTGACCTCAAACAAATGCCTTGTCTTCTAGCCTCAGTTTCCTGAGTCTTGACTAAAGTCACTTCCAGCTCTAAAACCATGTGGTTTAATACTTACGTTGTTGACTCCACATAGTCACACTTTCCACTCTTTGTATGGATCGAAACCACGTTATCTGAATCTGTTTTGTAAAGCTGAGGGGATTACATTTCCTTTTTTAAGGTTCAGAAGAAGAAACCCTTTAAAACTCTGTTTTCCACAGATTAAGGTCATGCAATCCTCAAGGATTAGTTAGTTCAAATTACTCTATTAAGATGTTTCATTCCCCTGGTGACATTCTATTGGTCTCTTGTAACCACAGAACTGTTCTTGGAGTCCGCTAAGCTGAAAAGGTCTTGTCCCTCTTCCCCCCAGCCACAATGATCCCAGCATGGCCTATGTCTTGTAGGAGATGCGTATTTAGTCGTTAGGTGCTAATCTCTTGGCTACTTAGATGAAGGGGGGCAGGCTTCATTTCTGTGGTGATGTAGTGGGTATATTTGGAAAGTCTTCTAATAATATTGGCTGATTATCTTTTTTTTTTTTTCTGGGAAAATGAATCAAGATGGATAACTTCAGGGTTAAAAATGTATGTATTAATGTGTTTGGTTTTATTTCTGGGGGCTATAACTATATCCTAAGGCATTTTATTGTATTTTCTTTAAGGTACCAACTTGTTCAAAATGAGAAGTTCTTTGAATGCTGAATTAAGTTGTTTCTTCTTTCTTTCTTTCTTTCTTTCTTTCTTTCTTTCTTTCTTTCTTTCTTCTTCTTTTTCAATGTGTGTGTATGTGTTTCTATCCTAGGCTCAACAACAAAGAAACCTGGATAACATCGTCTTGCAACAACCCAGAATAGGTAGCAGGAGAAAATCTAAAAAAGATGTATACACAATTTTTGATACAGAGATAGAAAGCACTAGCCCCAAGTCTGAACAGGATTCAGGAATTCTGGATGTTGAAGATGAGGAAGATGATGAAGAGGTAACCAACATTTCAACTGGGGAAATAAGACTAATGTTAGGGTTAATTTTTGAGATGTGAAGAAGAGTTTATCCATGTAACATAGCTTGTGTGATCTTCTGGGTATTAGATATCATTTTAAATACAAATGGGCCTCAATATAGGGAAACTGAAGATACACCATGATATCTTAGATTCTAATTACTTAGATTTTGAATATGCTCATCCATTTTTTTTTTAAGTTTCAAGGTTTTTGATTATATACCACACAGATACTACATTAAGGAAAGAGTAGACTGTATCTGACCTAGAGAAAGATCTAGGTAAACTCCTCTGAACATCATTACTTGAGACAGAAGATGTTATTTAAACAGTGAGGTGCAAATAAAGGGGTCGTAGACTGAAAATACAGAAAGGCTCCAGAAAGTTGAGAATACATTTCTGGAGGGAATAAATATATGAGTGATTATAGAGAATCTGGGAATCTGGGGATATCCATAATCTCTTACATTAGTTCTGTCACTTTCAGGTAAAGAATAAGATTAAGTTGCTTAAGTAGGGCATATATTTTTATCCTGGTTTGTTGTTGAAAGTATATTTAATGTGTTTTTAAAAACAAAACTGTGATGACACTTGAGATCGCTTGTTAAATTGTTTTTTCTAAATACTTATCTTTTGGATAACCTGGATCAGTTTCTTTGGGAATGTAGTGATTAGAAGCATGAACTTGGGAGGCATACAGATTTGCATTCAGATCCTGGCTTTGCCATTTTGTTTCTGTTTTCTTTTTTAAAAATTATCATTCATGCTCATATCATTTACTCTTTAAATGTCCAGTGACCTGTGTGAGGAACCATTTATGCCTGTGCTCTGTCACCTGTTTGCCTTTAAATGTTTGGCTCTTTTTCATTGTTTTGTTTCTCCAGATAAAATTGGGTTCACTGTCTTCCCCATCCTTGTTCTGTCCTATTTCCCTCCCACCCAAGAACTATACCCTCACACTTGTCACCGTCTAACTCAGGAATCTTAAGTGACGATTTAATCTGTTGGGACCTTAGTCTTCATCTGTCAAGTAAAGACAGTAGTCTCTACCCCACAGGACTGCACAAGTGCCTAAGCCATAGAAGGTGGTCAGCAAATGTTAGTGTCTGTTCTCTTGTTACTCTTTTTTGCCCACTTCTGTTAGGTATCACCACCATCATATTCTTTATCAGGATGTGTTTATTACATAAATGAAGTACATTAATATTTAAAAGTGTATGGAAAGTTTCATCAAAATCCCTATTGTACCTGGATAAGAAATGGAGCTAAGACAAGAGCCAGGCATTTGCCTGATATCTATAGAAATAGAAAGGGGCAGAGAAGACTTCATCCTCCTGAATATTTTCTAGCATTCTCTCTTCTTGCCTGGGATGACTGGTGTGGTAGGTAGGGATCCACCTTGGAGACCAGACTGTCGAGTATTGGGCCCATCACTGATGACAACAGTCAAGTATCAGAATCAGCAAAGTCCAGTTAATGCCTTTTATTTACATTTTGGGTGTCTGTTAAGAAAATTAAATTCTATTCACCACTATGACCTGAGGAAATAGAAGTTAGACATAGTCTATGCCCTGGGTAATATATATCCCAAAGAGATGGCTAGATGATAAGATGAAAGAAAGAAGCACATCCATTGTTATCATATATAGTGGAACCGTATGGATACACGCCCTTCTTTATCATAAGCTCACCGAAGATCCTGGGCAAATCCATTTTAATTTTTGTGCTATATTTCTTCTTTGTTTTGTCTTCTGAGGCCTAGAGAAGATAAAGAAAATGGGACTAGTACAATGTGTTGAGGCCTCCTCATAAACGAAGTATTGTAAGAATGTACTTGGATGTGAGCATTTTAAAATGGTCATATATCCCAAATCAAACAGAATCCTGTTTGAGATTTGCTGATTGAGCTCTTACAACAAGAATTCAGCACTTCACTGTCATCTAATGGCATCCTATCTTAAAAAAAAATCCTACCTTCTATTTATTTACTTCTCAGTTTGAATCTTCTTCAAGTGCACATTCTTAATCTCAAACCTCATGTAGAGAATTATTTATTTAGATGTCTCCAAACTGGTTTCTTGGCATAGTTCTTGCATGGTGTGAATAAATTCTTCAGATAAGGTCTTTCGTGACCCACTGTGACGTTCTGACCTTCATTCTTGTCATTCTTCAACAGACCTCATTGAGAGCAGCGTAAATAGTTTCTAAAATATTTTGACTTCTAAACTGTGGCACAGAATCCTGTAGGGCAGTGATTCTTAATCTAGTTCGGGTCATATGTTCCTTTGAGAGTTTGAAAAAAAAAAATGGAATCTTTTCCCAGTGAAATATGCATATATTCACTCACAAAAAGTTCTGCATGAAATTTCAGGGGATTCCTGAAACTCACGTTGCTCTTAGGAGCCATGTTAAGAGCCTAAGTTGTAGGTTAAGTGCTGAAATTTTAATGTGCATAAGAATCACCTTCATACTCATAATAAAAGGCAGATTTGGAAATTCTGCCAGTTGGACATGAAATCTGAGAATTTGCATTTTTAACAGGCTTCCAGGTGGGAATGGTGCTTCTGTTTGCAGAGCACACTTGGAGTCACAAGGCTATAGAGGACCACAAGGAAGCATTTTTAGTAGATAAAGAAGACAAAACCTTGAATGTTTGGGACTCTTACTGATTTTTCATTACTATGTCTTAAAATTTTTCCAGCAATGAATGCAGTACTTGGAAGATAAAGTTACATTTTTGTTTTCTAAAATCTGTTGCTTATAATAGATTTTTTAAATACTTTAATGAAATTTTATATTTTTTATGAAATTTAATGATTCTGATTTAATATACTTAAGTTAGATATTTTCTTATTCACTGAAGGGAGGACTTTTTCTTTTTCCTGTGCTTTTAATGAAAGGGATATTTAGTACATTCTGAGTCAAGTGACATTTGTAGGCTATTAACTATGTCTTCAGTGTGATGGTACTTAATGGGAGAGCACAGAATGAGGAGGGTACGAAAACACAAACACCTAGAAAATGGCTTAGAACATAATAAGCAGGTATTTCATATATTGTTGAACTGAAATAAAGTTTGTGTCAGACACAGCTAAACTAAATAGGCTGGGAACTGAAGATGAAGTCATCTTGGATGAAAAGACCAGCTCACATGGAGAGCCAACTGACAGAGTCAGTCTCTTGATCACTGAGAAGTGTCGTAGGAAAAGTAGTCCTCTGTACAATTCTCTATTTGTACTTTATTTTTGTCTAAGTTAATGGAAGAGCCACCTCAATTAAAGTAAGTTGTTTTGTTTTTACTGGTCATATATTAAAGTTGAACTATATAAATGGCTGACATTTGATGATTTTTGACTGACAACTTAATTCAGTTGGTTTTCAGTGGAAATATATATGATTTGGGGAATTTATTCTTTTTTTTTTATTATTCACTTCCTGGTTAGAGGTCTTTTGTAATGTTAATTCAGCAAGATTTCAGGAAGACATGGACCAATGTCTGCTGTTATCTCTAATCTTCTTTTTTAAAAAAAATTTTTTATTAACATATAATGGGGAATTTATTCTTAATCTCTATATTATCCTGAGGAGTATGCAGATGTTATTGGTCTTCCCTAAATATCTAGATAGGACTTCACAATTTTGTTTTAGAAGTGGTGAACATTTTCGATTGAGAATGTACTTGTGATGTTAGCTTCATCAGGAATTTCTTCTTATCTTAAAGATTTATTTATTTAGAGAGAGTGCATGCATGTGTGAGCGTTTGAGCAAGGAAGGGGCAGAGGGAGAGAGAGAGGATCTCAAGCTGATTCCCCACTGAGAGTGGAGCCCAACATGGGCTTGGGACTTGATCTTACCACCCTGAGATCAGGACCTGAACCGAAATCATGAGTTGGTCACTTAACCATCTGAGCCACCTGGCCGCCCCAGGTGTATCATTTTTGAGATATTTGACGATAAAATACAAAAGACGCTCTAGGTGTTATATTATTTGTGAGAAGGGGGACAATAATGCCTTGTGAGGGCAGAGTTGTAAGGATTGACTGAAGTAACGTGTATAGTATTCGCATCACAGTGCTTGGCATGCACAGTACTATCAGTAGGTACTATTAAGGTATTATGACTGTGTCCTTCTTTGGGGAATCGAAGTGAAATACAAGTTGATACAGTTTTTGCTAACATATTTGCATGGACTCATGGAACATTGTCTACTGTAAGTAAACAGTCTGCTTTAAAAAAAAAGCAGTATTGGGTTAAGAAATAGTTTGAAGATGCAGGGCCTATGATTTCTTTTTTGTGTTTCTAGATTACTTCAGAGCTTCTGCATTCTTAGAACACTTCCTTGGTACCATACTTCTGGCACATCTCTTATTCTAGTTTGTATCTTTTTAAATTGTTTATACTGTGAAAGAGCAGTTGTCACTGTTTTCTCCCTCAACTCTTTATACAGTGTGAGGTAAATAAATGTTTGTGGACCAAATGATCCATGTCAGGTGTAGCTCTCAAGATTTTGGTGTCCTTTTTCAAATACAGAGTTAAGAGGATGGAATTGCTGAATTAAATACAAATATCATACAATATATAATGCCTTCTGAACTGTCTTTATGATCGTGGTATGGTACTAATTTTGAGATAATAAGATTATTTGTTTGCCAGACACTATAACAAAATACCATAGGTTGCCCAGCTTAAGCAACAGAAATTTATTTTCTCACAGTTGTGGAGGGTAGAAGTCCCAAGATCAAGGTGCCATCAGGATTGATTTCCTCCTTAGGCCTTTTTTCTTGGCTTATAGGTGACTGCCTTCTTGCTGTGTCCCCACACAGCTTTTTCTCTGTGATCATATGCCCTGGTATGTCTTCCTTTTTTTTTTTTTTTTTTTTTTAAATAAGGACACCAATCCTGTTTTAGCAGGATTGATCTCAGGGTGGTGAGTTCAAGCCCTGCACTGGGCTCCACATACATACATACATACGTACATAAACTAACTAACCAAAATGTATTCTGACTTCATTTAACCCTAATTATCTCCTGAAAGGCTCTATTTCCATGCAATCACACTGGGGGTTAGGGCTTCAACATAGGAAGTTTGGGGGGAGACACAATTCAGACCATAACACAGGTTAGTTGGAAGGAACACAAGATTTGTACTTAGAAAGTACAGGTTCTGTCAGCTTTCTGTTATTGGAGCAAGTCATGTAATTTCTCTGAGCATCTCTTTCTTCACTGATAAAGTAGTGACAGTAATTAATTAATGCTAAATTGCTTGTGAAAAATTGCAGTTATGATGATGTTTGACCCAAATTTCAAATTTATCGCAACACTTTCAAATGACAGCAAGGTGACTAAATGAAGGTTATTTCTCAGTAAGTTTAAGTGAACTAAAGGATGCCATTAGTACATTAGAGTTAAAGTCAGAGGCTGCATATGGCAGCCCGCGGACTGGAAAGAGCTTACAAAATGGCTGTTGGCTTGCATAGTGCTTAAAAGTTTTTTTTAATTATTTGTCAACTTTTAGTTGAATTTATATAAAAATCTGTATTTCCAACTTAGCCTCTTTCTAAGTGTGGTAGAAATAATCGCCTTGATCAGCAAGGTTGCCACCAGGGATATGTTTTTTTCTGTAAGCTACAATCTCTGTTGTGTCTGCACATCGGAGATTGCCATTTATTTTCACATTTGTACTATTAGAGAAATATATTATTACTTATACTGGATCTGTATTAAAAATGGCGAATTGGAAGATAGACTGACAGGGCCATATCTTTGGAAGAAAAATGATAAGAACAGAGTTCTTTGTAAAAATGAGTAACAGTTCTAGATATTTCACATACAGAGCATGTCTATTAAGAGAATACAATTTGGGGCTCCTGGGCGGCTGGGTTGGTTAAGCATCTGCCTTTGGCTCAGGTCATGATCCCAGGGTCCTGGGATTGAGCCCTGTGTCAGACTCTTTGCTCAGCAGGGAATCTGCTTCTCCCTCTGACTCACCCTTTCTTTCTCTGTTCCCCCTCTTTCTCTCTCTCACTCAAATAAATAAAATCTTTGGGGAAAAAAAAAAAGAGAATATAATTTGAAAAGCTGCCCTGATTCACTTATGCCTAATACCCACTCACCCTCAGTTCTTTTTCTCTTTCTTTCTTTTTTTTTTTTTTTTTGAGGTTCCTTTATTTGTTTGGTGGTAGGAGGGGAGAGGCAGAGGGAGAGGGAGTGAGAAACCGAGGCAGACTCCGTGCTGAATGTGAAGCCCAATATGGTGCTTAGTTTCACAACCCTGAGATCTCAACCTGAGCCGAAACCAAGAGTCAGACACTCAACTAACTGTGCCACCCAGGCACCCCAACAGAGGACATTTTGGTTAGTTAGTTTATGTATGTATGTATGTATGTATGTATGTATGTATGTATATATGTATGTATGTGGAGCCCAATGTAGGGCTTAAGTCAGGACCCTGAGATCCAGATCTGAGCTGAGATCAAGAGTCAGGTGCTTAACTGACTGAGCTACCCAGGCACCCTTTTCTTTAATTCTTAATCAAAACTGGTCTACTAAGATTATATATAGTCAAATGAAGAGTAAATATCCATGCTTAAAGTCAAAAGCAATAAAAGCAATTTAGAAAGTTGAGTAACTATGGCATACTTTCTAGACATTCTGTTTTGGTTTTCTTATTTTATCTTTTAGGTCTATTGGCAAGGATGTATTATGGCTCACGTTGATTTAATATCTTTAAAATTTTTTCATTGTACTGACAGTATAAAGTTCTTTTCATTTTGAAATTATTTACTTCAATTATGAACATCTACTGACTTTTCAGGTCTTCTACAATTTCTCCTTTATATACACATTTCTTATTCAATCATCTCCTTCACTCTGTACTAAGTTGCCAATAACCCTAATTAGGGAATATACTCCTTTTTCTCTTATTCTTGTCTAAAATACTGAATTCTACTTCCCCCCTGAGGACTAGCTCAGTGTGACCTCTTCTGAACACCCATCACCCATCCATCTCTCTGTTTTTCCATCCATCCATCTATCCATCCATCCATCCATCCATCCCTTCATTCTTTATTTTAAGTTGGGGTATAATTGATATATAACATTATATTAATTTCAGGGGTACAGCATAATGATTCAGTATTTGCATGTATTGGAAAATGATCACCATAAGAGTCTGGTTCCCATCCATCAGAATACATAGTTATAGGATTTTATTTTCTTGTGATGAGAACTTTTAGATTCGTCTTAGAAACCTTCAAATATGCAATGCAGTATTACTAACTATAGTCACCATGCTGTACATTACACCTCTATGACTTCTTAATTTTATGATAGAAAATTTATACCTTTTGACCCCTTTCACCTATCTTGCTCACCTCCCAACCCCGCCTCTAGAGTAGTACCTTCTTTATGAGAATTTATTTTTTTTAAGCATTTTAGATCATCAGAAAAGTTACAAGAGTGGTAAAGTGAACATCCATGTACCTTCACTTAAATAGGCCACTTATTTAAAATTTGGCACTTTTGTTATTAAAAATTTGATTTTGGGAGGATCGATTTCATCAGTCTTCTTCTCCCCACCAAAGTCGAGCCATTTGAAAGAAAGTAGCATGCTTCATCACATTTGAAATCTCAATACAGCAATCTGTAGTTTGCCAAGAAGGACATTCTTCTGCATAACTATAGTGCAGTGATGACACTCAGGGACTGCAACACTGATAGAGTATTACCACTTATATAGCCCATGTACAAATTTCCCCAGTTGTCCCAATAATGTCCTTGATGGCAGATTATTTTTTCACTTTTTCCTGCAACCACATCTAGACAAGTATCATGCATTATATTTAATTTCTATGTTTGTTTATTCTCCTTTAATATCCCTCTATTTTGGTACATCTGGTAATCCTCATGATTAGGTTTAGCTAATCATTTTTGACAGAAATATTACAAAAGTCATATTATGTCCTTTTTAGTGCATCATATCAGGAGGCATATAGTCGGTTAAGGTGGTGTCTACCAGATTTCGGCACTGTAAAGGTACCCTTCTCTTTTTGTAATTAATAAGGGATCTGTGTACTTCCAGATCCTGGGGCTGTCCTATTCCCAGCAGTTTTTCTGATTTGGTGATTTAGTATTCATTGATGATTTGTTCCTGAATCAGTATTACTCTGTTGATTTTAAAACAGTGATTTTCTTTTTTTTTTTTTTTTTCATTTCTTTCACTTTTATTAGCTGGCATTCTTCTATAAAGAAGAACTTTCCTTTTGTCCTTTCCCCTTTTTTTAGTGTCAGTATTGCCACATGAGTCCTTATCTTACGTAAAATGGGTTATATTCTGTTCTTGTCTTTCATTTTGATTCTCTAATTGTTCCAGATTTGGCCAGTGGGAGTCTTACTCATTATCCTTTGACATGTTTCCATCAATTTTTGAGCACTTCCTTTTTTTCTAGCACAGGATGTTCTTGGTTCACTCCAAGTTCTGTGCTAGCTCTGGAGTCAGTTCTTTCATCAAAGAGCTCTTGTCTCTTTTATTGGAGCATTGTATATAGAAACTGAGATGTGGGCATTAGGTACATTCCTTCTGTGGACAGAGCTAAGAAATACACACATTGCACTAACACATAAGGAGTTTTATAAATCTTGAGTTAGAACTGATGCTTCTAAATTTCACCCGAATATCCTAGGTCTTCTTCTCCTGTTCCATATTTGTACTTCTGAGAATTCTGGATCCCAGAGAATTAATATATTTAGTCATTTGCTTACTCATATAACACAAAATAGTTTCAGAATTGCTATGCAAATGTCACTAAAAGCAGTAAACTTACTAGGCTCAAGATTTCTTTGCAATTCTTTTTATCCTACAATATATCCCACTGGGGCTAGAGTTCAGAGTATTTTGTTAAAAAATTTTTGCTACTTTTTCTCCTGTTGTTACCAAGTTGATATATAATTGGGTTTGTTTCTTTTGTATATTTTTTAGAGTTCCTCATCCTTATTAACTTAATTTTTTGAGTATGTAAAATGTAAATATGTCTCAAAATGCAAAATTATAAGAAGATATATTCAGTGATATCCCTTCCACCCTGATCCTACCCACTTCTTCCAAAGTAATCAGTATAATGAATGTGTATGTGTTTGTGTGTGTGTGTGTTTATACAAGTACCCTTCCTCATACCTTATACAACATGACTATTAGTAATATAATACATATGTATTTTTGTACCTTGTTTTTCCACTTGAAAATATATCCTGAAAATTATTCCATATTAGTTCATAGAAATCTTTTTCATTCTATTTTTACTGCTAACTAGTACTCCACTGTTTGAATATACAGTAGTTTATTGAGCCAATCTCCTACATAAAACTACATTTAATGATTTCCAATGTTTTCTTATTAAAAGATAGTGTTTTGGCTATACAGCTATTAGAATTAGCTTAAAAAAAATACTGATGATACCACATACTGGCAGGGTGCCTAGCAACTGTAAAAATTACTAGAATTTGAATTTTTACTGCCCCAGTGTTCAGCTTCAAGCAGAGAATTCTTGAGGCAGTACCTTGATTTTGGCCACAAGGTTTTTTGCAGTGTCTTGGTAAAGAAAAAATGGTGATTTTTCTTGATTTTCTTCTGTTTAGTGCAAACACTTGAGTAAATTAAGTGGTAATTTGTTTAGGGATTTCTCAGGGAGAATCCTAGTAACTTTTGAGAAGCTCTACAGTCAGATCCTGCAGTTTTTAGAATGGGGCTCTGTTCGTGGTATTCTTACATGTTCAGAGTCTAGAAAATTCTCTTATACTTTTGCTAATTTTTGTTGCTTAGAATCCTGGGCCTTCTAGTATGTTGGTACATCCATGATATTTAGTTCAGCTCTGTGGAAGATTATGTCCACATGAATTCTACCTTTCCTTTCTCTGAAATTTTGGAAACAAAGTTGTAGAGAAAAATACACTGATGAAAAATGTTTGCCAGGTATTTCCTGGCTTCCAGACATAATAGAGCAGTCAAAATTGATCCTTTGAGTGCAAAGGTAATGCTCTTTCAGCTAACCATTTGTTGTTCTCTTCCTTCAGAAAGATGCCTGGTACATTTTAATGACTTGAGATCCAACTAATGCTCAGAAATGGGCACCAAGTCCCTACATTCATTTACTAATACCAAGGAACTGTTTTGTGTAAAGTGGTAATCAAAAGTATTTTCAAGAAGGAGAATGACTCAAATGATTAGTGAGAAACACATCTAAATTCCTTGCAAATTTTTATCATACTTTTTTTGGATGATCCACCTACTTTGAAAGGTTTCATAAGAGAAAAATAAGTGGCCTGTATTGTGTATATGTGTATCTCCTGGGACAGCTGTGAACAACAAGACTAGAGCACACTAATGCATTTCTTTCTTTCATGTACTATCTTTATCAGCAGCATAGGTAAATATTGTTGAGTGGAAGGAGACAAGCAGTCTTTTCTTGTACTCTATTCCATTTTCCTAATGACATGCTTGCCCACTATAAAGCAGGTAGATCTATCAGATTGTTACCTGCAGATACTTTTTTTTCCCTTGCCTCCCTTCATTAGTGAGTCTTAATTAAGATAGTAGAAATAGCTACTAACTTTCATATCCTTTGTTGGGGGGTGAGGAAAGTATTATAAAAATGTTGAGCAGATATATCTGTTAAAGGTTGAATGTCATTTATTTTAAAACCAAAATCTCCCTTTTTCTTTAGTAAGTAAAATGATTTTCCTTATTCCTTTTAAAAGGATCTTACCCATTAACCTTTCCATTTTCAGAGACTTTCTTTGTCTTGATCTAAGATATATTAGAGAAGAAGAAGAACATATCAAAAAGATCCTAATGTTTCACAAGAATTTTTATGATCAAAAATGTTGGTGGTGCCTGCGTGGCTCAGTCGGTTGAGCGTCTGCCTTCAGCTCAGGTCATGATTCCTGATCCCTGGGATCGAGTCCTGGTCCAGCTCCCCACTCAGCGAGGAGCCTGCTTCTGCTTCTCCCTTTCTCTCTGCCTCTCCCCTCTGCTTGTTCTCTCAAATAAATAAAATCCTTAAAAAAAAATGTTTATGCTTCTTTTCTTTCTGACCATCTAATATTCCCATTTCTATGCTGAATCTTGACATCTCCAATATATATTGCCTGCACAGGCTCATACGGTCATTTTTTCAGGGTGCCTTTCATGGATCCTGCTTATAGATTTACTTTTCTTATTTTATAGCTTCCTTTGTCCCCAGCCTTTTTTTGTCACCTACATAGTGGCATGATGTGATAGCTGATGTCTATTGATAGGATATAATGCTATTTAACAAAATCTACAGATAATAAGTGACAAAAACTACAGCTTTGATGGAAGCTCTCAATATGTACCCTACAAATGTAAGAAGCACATTGAAATGGACGGACTAGCCATGGATATTGGCATCTAGTGGTGCATGATCTCTAACTGGTGTGTGAATGTGTAATTGTAGAATGTTAAGCCTTGCCTTCATGATATCTACCTCTGATTATTGGAGTCCAGCCACTCCTAAAATCTTTTAATGGCTTTTTATTTATCTGTTATTTTAATATCATAACATATAATATTATAACATGCTCTGTGGCACAGATTTGGTAGTTACAGAACCTAAAATCTTGCCTACAATTTGCTCCTCCCTGATAATAAAGAGTTTTGAGTTGACAGAAAGCACTAAGGCTCTCCATTCAGAAACTATATGGGGAATTAGGCAGCTGCTGTCCTTGGTGATGAAATTATTTCCTGTGAGTTCATAAGGAAAACAACTAGTTAAAAAAGCAGGATAATCTTGAGTATACTATTTGTGGCTGCTGTTGGTATCTCTATAGATCTATTTGAACTAGAAAAATACAGACTCCAGTATCTTAATGTCTTGAGTTCCTGACTGCCAGGCAGAGGAAATGTTTAACTATTTTAATCATGTTTCTGTATCTCAGAAAGAAAGCCCTTATGAGAGGAAATGACAACGTCCTACCACAAAGTTATCTCTTATCAGTTATAGTCCCAGTCGATAATGATTTGTCAAACTTGGACATGTGTAAAATGCAAGGGCTGTGTTATTTACTTTGGAAAGGAAAAATTAGATGAAGCTGATAAAGACGGAGTCCTGGCTTTTGTTAGGAGACAGAAGCCATTAGGGACAGTCATTGTTAGCTTAGGAGAGTGTCCTTGGACCCTTCCCTCTGCCCCAGCTGAAACCTAACCCTGCTTGAATCATTCTTTGCACTTGAGGGGAAAGAAGGGCAAACAGGAGGGGGAAGAAGAATGAAGACAACCTTGACAGAGATTGTGCCTTTTAAATGGGGAGCAAAATGTGGCCCTTAAAACAAACCTATTTATGTGAGTCAGGAGAAACGGCCTTTGGCTCTCTTTCCCACTCCCGTCTCTTTAGGTTTTTGAAAGTTCATTTCTTATCCTTCCAAACGTGTGGCATTCCTTCACGTATAGCGTATGTTGCTCTCCTTCTTTTGCCTTTCTGTTGATGTGATTCTTTTTCATTAGTAGAAGCAGAGAAAACACATCTAGCTCAAAGCAACATGAGTCAGTGCATGCTTTACATACCTTTCTCCTCACAGCACTCTTCTTGGTTCCTCGCAGGGCTCCTAGCGTTCCTCGCAGAAGGGAGCATGGAGGAAAAAGGATTTCTAAATAGTAGACTACTTTGGGGGTCGAGGTAAAATTTGTGAACTGAAGCCCCGTTTGACTGCTTCTTTTCTCATCTAGATTTCTGTGGGCTGCCTGCAAAGCAGGCAGTCCTTTGCTTAAGGAGACTTAACTGGATTATGGTGGCAGAGGCTAAGAAATAGCAAAGCCAATACTTCCAGGTCAGGGCATTTTAAATGGTTTGAAGCTGAGGATGAGGCTGTCAAGACAGCCTCACAGAGACTAGGTTTGGTTGTAAATATTTGTTGGAGACGACAGGGAAACCTTTTTGTCCTCTCTAAATATATCTGTATTTTTTAAGTCAGCCCAGATAAACCTCTCTTTTTAGCCCATTAGCAAGGGGTACTACTACCTTATTCATCACAGATTTTTAGGGAAACTCTTTCCTAATGTGGATGTTCATTCTGTAAGGATGGGTCTGACGTGGGAAGGGGCCACGGCTCTGTCTGAGGAATGGCTTACGAGCAGTTTCCTTTGAGTGAAACTCATGGTTCTGAGTCAAAGCAAAACAAAGTAAATAAACTGCATAAAGAAGAACATGGGAATGAAGCTGTGATTGAGTTTACTTAAATTTTCTTAAACTTTCAGTAAATAACTTTATTTATCGTCATTAATTCTAAGTAAAAGAAACAAAGATCAAAACCTTTTTATGTTTCTTTTTTCATATGTATGTGTAATTTTTATGTAGTTAAAATACTATCAATATAATTTTATGAATTTTTGTATTTTTCACTTTTTGTACTTGTATTTTGCTTAGTTGAAGTTTTCACTAGTAGGCTCTGTTTTTCTGGCAAGCTAAAATAAATTTCCTTCACCTCTTTACTTTGCAACTCAACAGGGGAGACTGTAAAGATGCTCTAATGTTGTGATCATTTCAAATAAGAGTGCCTAATATAAAAGCCTCTTATCTTTTTGTGTTAAGATGAAAACTATTGTCCTTTTGTACTCTTCAAGTTACAATTTTTACATGCGTTTTAATCTTTTTTCTTTTTAACTGCATGGTGTTTATCTGTCCATAAAATGTTTTTCTCAGTGGTTTTGTAATGCTCACTAGCTTTTCTAATGGCTTTTTTTTTTTTTTTTTAATAAATCTATGTTTGGGCCATGGTATAGGATCAAGAGTTTTTTGTTTTGTTTTGTTTTGTTTTTGAGCTCTTACAGAGTATCTAGCACCGGGAGGTTCTTAAACAGAGATTTCGCGCATGCTATCATGGGTATATAGCAAATGAACGGAATAATCAAAGAAGTGGAACCAATAAATGTAGAGGGGGATGGTTTTGGAGGGACAGGAAAGTAGCTATTGTGCTGCCCAGTTGTAGAGTGAGATTTCACTAGGAAAAACATCTTGGTGAAGGACGCTATGCCTCCCAAGGAAGAAATGAGGCCTGCTTGATGGACTGAGGGAAAATGACCTTATAATTGAGTCAGGTCAACCCAGTGTAGACACGCCTGCTGCTTATATTCTGATGAATCCTACAGTTACCAGTGTTGCTGTAGAAACTACAGCTAGGTCTTTTATTCTCATTATTTCTTTCTGCAATTTTGTCTTTTCTTTTTTGCTTTATTTTGTTTTGTTCAGTATTTACTCTTGTCCTTTTATTCTTGTTTAATTCCTGTAGGTCAGCAATATAGGGAATAGTTTCCTTTTTCAGTTGAGGAAATTGAGGCCAAAGTAAATGGTGAGTTACTCATTGTCAGGTCACATAACCAAACAGTTTTAGCACTGTGACTATCTCCAGTTCTTACCTCATGTTGTTTGTTTCACTTTGTCTTTTGATGTCTCAGTTTAATCTGTCTACATTGTTCAAATTGTAATTTTCTGGTATTCTAGGTTTGGCTTTTTCCACTTACTATCTTACTTTTTACATGATTCCCCTCTCTTTCTAGCATATTTCTGTATTTTGATTGCATGTTGATGTAAATACTCACTAATTCTTACACCTTTCAGAAGCTGGCTGGAAGGTCATTTAATTCCTCCTGTGTGGCAAGTTTTGGTTTTGACCATTGAAACTTAGTCTTTTAGATAGACCGCCATGGATCTAAGAAGACGCAGTCACGTTGTCAAAGTCACATTCCCACATCCTTCTCTTCCTCTTTGGAGGCTTCCTTTTTGAAGCCTAAAATGTATCTCAAAGCAGATGCAGGGCCTGTGGCACCTGTTACTCTTTGCTGTTATTCATCCTTCTGTTGTGTGTCCCAGCCTTGCTGACATCTTCACGGTTTATGCATCCCATGTCGAAAATACCAAAACTAGGTTTCTGGGAGCATGGTTTGTTTGTTTGTTTGTTTGTTCTGTGTTTTTCTCCTAGAAACTAGAACTGGCTTTTATTTTTTATACTTGAATAGTAAAAATGAATGCAGCTCAAAGTTCTTCATAGCTTTGCTTTCATAGTTTTGACGGTCTTGCTTGTTTTGCAGGTACCTGGAGCCCAGGATTTGGTGGATTTCTCTCCTGTTTATCGATGTCTACACATATATTCTGTCCTGGTGAGTCTTTCTCTGGCTCTGACTAATAAAGATGTACATTGAGTTCAAAAATCTTCTTTCTTATTTTTGATAGTTTTTCTGTTTATTATTAAGAGTAAGAAAAAAGAAACTATTATTTAAGGAGTATTAATTATAAAAAAATTATCCTTTCTTTTCTTCTTGAATCTTTTGTTTGCCATGTAATGATATAAGTGAATAACATCAATTTCTATCACAAAATGATAAAATTATACCTAGAAATAGTCACATATACACAGATTTCTGTTCTTAATTTAATGGTGTTATTTAAAAAAAAATAGCCTGTCTTTCTATATCAAAATAATATTTGTGAAAACTTTATTTTTTTATTCCTGATGACACTTATTCCTTCTGTCCTATAAAACCTAGGCAAAGAGGAAACTCTCTGGGGGAAGTTATTATGGGTGTTAATGGTATTATAAGAAATAACTCTTTCTCCATCTTGGTAGTACACCTATATGCAGACACATAGATAAAGACAATCAAAAAATTAATAAGTATCACCAAAGATTGATGAGAGAAGTCCATTATTGATCTTTTTAAATAACAAAGTTCTATGACGACTCTATCAGCTTATTTTATAATATGATCGAGTGAGTCTTTTTGCCAGTCTTCTATTTATTTTCTTCTTCATATGTTTAATATAGTATCACTTAGTCATTACTCCAGACAGGTTGAGACACTGGTCTATGGGCTTCACGACCAGAGTACTTTGAGGAGATTTCCATTAGTCTGAGAAAAGACTTGCTAATTTTTTCTCCCCTCCTCTCCTTCCTCCTCCTACTTCTCCTTGCTCTCTGATTTCCTCTTCCCTCTTCCTTTCTTTTTCCTTTCTCCACTCCTTCTCTCCTTCTAACATTCCTTATCATATAAAGATGGAGCAAGATACAGATTGAGTTGTCTCAAGACAGCTAAAATAAGTAGATAATTTTTTTTCAATCTCATGTACAGAGAATTAAATAAATCATATACATCTTAGTTCGTGACACACTATTATCATTATTTATATAAGTCCGAGGTATATATATAATCCTTATTTTAAATAATTTTTAATTTTTACTAACCTGATAGATATTGAAGGATATCTCTTTCTTTTAATTTGCATTTCTTTTATTACTGATAACATTGTGCTTCTCTTTATAGACTCACTAATCATTTAAGATTTTTCGTCTCTGAAACACCTATTTTTAACCTTTGTTCAATTTTGTATTGGCTTTCTTATTTTGATTTTTTTTTTTTTTTTTGCTGGAAAGAGAAGTCTCAGAAGTTCCTTATATGTTATAGCTATTGACAGTTTAGGATGTTGCCAGTGTCTTCTTTCCAGTTTGCCCCCCAGACTTTAAACTATGTGTAATTATCTTTCACAAGCAGAAATTCTTGATTTTGATGTAACCAGGTCCATCAATTTTAACCTTATAGTTTGTATTTCTTAAGCCTTGTTTAAAAAACAACAACAACTCTCTTTTATTGAAGGTTATAGGGTATTCCCTTTATGCTACCTTTAATATTTTTCCCATCACATCTTGATATTGGTCATCTTGTATATATGATTTTGTGATATATCCACATATATGGTAAAACAGGTCCCTTCTCATTTCTTCTCCTTTAAATTGCCTCCACTATTTATGAACCTTTATTTTCTCTTTCTTCCTTCCTTCCTTCCTTCCTTCCTTCCTTCCTTCCTTCCTTCCTTCATTTCTTCCTTCCTTTCAAAACCAAATTATTTTATTCAAGTATAGAATGAATCTTCATATGAAAATAGCTGTCTGTATAAGTAGGTTTTGTTTTTTTAATGGAAAGGATTCCGTACCTTTTTCCCCAAAGAAGCTAAAATAAATTGGGGCTACCTTAAGGTTATGACTTCCTTGAGGCTTATCTTCTGAAAGAATAATTTTCTACAATCATTTTCTTTTCTTTTTCTTCTTTTCTTCCTCTTCTTTCTCCTCCTCTTATTCCTGTTTCTTCTTCTTCTTCCTCCCCTTCTTCTTCTTCTTCTTCTTCTTCTTCTTCTTCTTCATTTTCTATTTTTTTTCAAGTTTTTAGTTAAATTCCAGTTAGTTAACATAGAGTGATTTAGTGTAATCTTAGTTCTAGGAGTAGATTTTAGTGGTTCTCTCTATATATATTAGAATCTTTGAGTTCACTAAAAAATTTCTTGTAGAATTTTGATTTGAATTGATTGAATTTATAGGTAAATTTTGGGAAGAATTAACAACCTGATCATGCTGAGTCATGCTACTTGTGGAAGAGAAAAGTCTATTTTTAAATTACTAAGCTTTGTTTAAGTTAATAGTCTTGGGGATTCTTATAAGGTTAATAGCAAAATACAGTTTTTGCTGCTGTTTTCTGCTTTCCTTTTTAATTAATAATTGCTGATGTTAAGGAATGCTCTTGACTTTTGTAAGTCAACTTAAATCTGGCAACCTTGCTCAACTCTTTTATTATGGTTTGTTTTTTGGTTTATGATAGATTTTCTGTATAGTTGATCATAATTTTGATTTTCTGTGTAGTTGATCTGCAGATATTGACTTGTTTATTTTCTTCTATTCATATAGCTCATTGTTTTTTATATTGTCTTATTGTATTGACTAGGATCATCATTACTTTTTTGTTCAGGAAGATAATGGTAGGCATCCTTGTCTGATTTTTGATCTCTAACAGAAGGTATCTAAAATTTCTCCATTAATGACGTTTGCAATAAATTTTTGGTAAATACTCTTTATCTAGTTATTCCTAGACTCCTGATATTTTTTGTAAAAACATAAGTGAGTATTGAATTTTATTGGATTTGTTTTCCACATAGATTGATACAGTCCTGTGGTTTTTATCCTTTAGTTCATGAATGTGGTGAGTTTCACTGATAGATTTTTGTGATATTAAATGATCCTTGTATTCTTTAGATAAATCCTACCTGATGAGGATGCATTACTACCTTTTTTTCCCCCTTAAGAATCTGGAATCAACTCCTTTTATTTTTGTTTGTAGTTTTTTTTTTTTGGTAATTTATTATTAAGTCTCATAGTTGCAAAATCACATGTACTTTTCCTCTCAAATACTGTAAAAGTATGAAAATCAGTAGTTTGTTTAGTTTAGTGTTATATCTTCAGTGCCAACAACTGTACTTGGCATACAGTAGGTACTCAATAAATACTAACTGAATGAATAGGTAAGTGGTAGCTAAATATGCAGTATGTTTGTTTGAGCATACGCTAATTCAAACTTTATCACTCATTTACTTATTCACTAAACACTTACTGAATTTCTGTTCTGCATGAAATAGTTTGGTGAGCTAGGATGTATAAATAAGTCAAGGACTTCTGCTTTTAAAAAATTACAGTCTACCAGGAGAGGAGTTATGGTCTTTGAATGACTATAATATGACAGCACTTTATTTCATTGCAGTGTATTGGCTAGTTTTTATAAACTTTATTAAGATTTGATGATTTAGAAAATGTAACAAATTTTCCTCAAATGAGAACTCTAACAGTGATTCATAAGGGTACTGAAGTAATTAGTTTGCATACCTACTAGCTGTGCGGTGTGAGGCAAGTTACCTAAACCTTAGCTTTCTCCTATGTGAGCTCTGATAATAATGATCCGCTCAGCGCAGTTACAGATAATACATGAATGGTGGTGCCTCACTCCGTCTCTGGCACATAATTGGAATTTAATCAGTGGCAGTTAATCTGGCAAGAGTTATGTATCTCTGATGCTGATTATTCGACACATCATTGATACTTTTTAAAGTGTATGATGTAAAGTATAGGCATGTTGGCAGAGGTTCTAGTCTCTGCCATCAACATACAAAGTTTATCAATTATTTAAAACATACACATTCTTAAATACACAAAGTCTGTGCCATCCTAAACTGTGAGTTTAAAGAAGACCTTAAACTGCCGATTTAAAAATAAATTCCACACCCTGATCCTCTGTAGTGTTGAAATATTTGTTAGTCATAAATGTTCTGTAATAATTTGATAAGGCGTTGTTTATGTGGCAGAGACAGGCCTCTTCCCTCATTCACACATTCATAATATTTCCTAGTTTTGAAAAAATACATAGTGGTAAGAGCTCAGCTCCATTTCTGGAATACCTGTTTATTTTTTAGACACTGCTGTTCCAGACCTAGATGGACTTTAGAGAAGCACTCAGATATCTCTTTTGCTAAAGGAAGAGCCAGACCATGTATGACTTCTAGAGTGGATTCTTTTCATAGCTTTTTCGGGGGTATAATTTTTTACTTCTCTGTATTTGTTTCCCCACTCTCAAATCACTGATTTGTATGACTGTGTAGTGGAGGGCATGTCTTCATAATATTAATGACAAACATATTTAAAAATGGATTACTTAATATAAAAATTGGTAACATAGATTTTTTTTTTCATTTCTTGATGTAGTTAATATTAACATTTTTACAAATTCCATAGGCAGTGCAAGCTCAGTATGTTTCAAAATGAACTCATTATGTCCCTGTTCCCTAAAATCTACTCTTTTGGAGTGTACCATGATCTCAGGTAATAACAGCATTTTATCAAGTCCCCAGGCTGAAATCCAAACCTTTTCTTTTTTCTCAGTACCATATCCAGATCTCTGTATCTTGCAGATGTGACCTCCTAAGTACAGTTTTACTTCCTCTCATCCTCCCCATCCTAAAATGATTGCCCTAGATCATCAGGACTATTGAAAACATTCTTAACTGTTCTTCCTAACTTATTTCGTAAGTCAACTCAACTTCTCACTGTAGTAATAGCGATCTGTGAATCATATGTATCTGACATATATGTTACCTGCTTAAATGTAAAGCAGGTAACATATAAATGTTAATGGAGTAAATGGAGTAAAATACAGAAATATGGAAGGTTTTCCGTGTCCTGTCTGCCATGTTCTCTGCTGTTTACTACCTTGCTTTAATGATACTGAAATGCTTCCCATTCTTTGAATGCACCATTCTGCTTCTGGCCTGCTGTCCTTTCCTCATTCTAATCCTTCTGCCTGAATGAGTATTCTCTTTTTGTTTTATGGATTCATACTTATTTCATACTTGTGTCCTCCAGCACATTTTCCTGATGTTTCAGGTGGTATTCAGTGGACCTCATTCCTCTTTCCACTATTGTAGGACCCAGTACATAATTGTATCGGTGCTAACTATATTATATCATCTTATCCTAAATATGTATTCTTTTTCCTCAATAGACTGTAAGCTCGTTTAGGGCAGGTACCATGTTGTATTCATCTTTTTTAGCCCTAGCACTTAGCACTCAGTATTAGTGGTATATGATACTCGATAAATGTTTGTTTTTGATTTTGAAAGATAACTGCCCTCCTTTTGACCTGAAAATGAATCCAGGATTCTGGCCTCAGGCAGTGTTATACAATATCAGGGCTGGGACTTCTATGAGGGAAAACAGTTCTATTGGTGTCCAACGGAAGGATCATAACAGAAGTAACAAAAAGTTCTAATATTTTGTCATTTACAATAGTGTTTATCTGAACTTTTGGCCTGGAGGATAACAAGGCACACTTTGAATAAACATGGCAATATTTATTATTTTTAGTGAAACCGACCTTCCATTCACCCCCCTTTTATGGCTCTGCTGCTTATAAATTCCCAAAGGATTATTTGAAAAATCCTACTTATATCTGCCAGCCTTATCAGTAGGGCAGGAGTTCACGTATTGTAACAGGAGGTCACATTTCGGTCATGGTCTTGTAGATGGGGCCAAGCACCTGTAAATTCTTCCTTTGGTGACTAAAGTGAAGTACAATATCAAACAGGCAGTGAGACTTTTCTAGGAAGTGCTGAACTTTGGCAGGAAGGGCAAACTTTGGCAGGAGGAGGGGAGGGAAGAAAGTGAACAAGGGTCAGATAGTGGTTAATTGAGACTTGGTTCTTGGTATAGTAATGCAGTGGAAGTGTGCAGGGCAAATGTAGGTGTATTTTATAGAATTATTTTAAACAACTTATACTGTCTAAATCTTAATATACAGTTTAAAGATGGGCAGGTAAGAGGCAGGATATAAAACATCATTTTACAGTCATTAAGGATCATTTTTTTAGGAGGGAGAAAATAACAAACTAAAAATTTTACTGGAAGAGAAGTGTTGAAGAACAATAATTGGAGATTTTTGTACATAGGATGGTGGTAGTTATGAAGATGGATGGCCTGTCTGTCGAATGAAGACAGAAAGCAGCCTGTCTTACAGATTTTCTGAAAACTCTATCAACCCAGGGATGTCTGCCATGTTTATGAGCTCCAGGCTTTGAACCAGTTCAGTTTGGACAAGGATTTGTATATGCTTCAAGCTCTTCTGCACACTGCAACATCTTTCTGACTCTTCTCCAAATTTGCTGTTCATTCACTGGAAGAGTGTCCCATGTCAAGGAGCATGGGTGTCATTAAGAACCTGGAGGAGCAAACCTGTAAATACAACCATGTTCCTAGTTTGTGGGTCTCATTTATAATCTTATCTTCTTGTGCTTTCTTGTTCTCTAGTGCTTTACATAATCTGCTTATTAATAATTTAAAAAAATCCTGGATTAACAAGTGCTGACCATCGTATACCTTTGATTTATGTACTTTCTGCATTTGTGTTTAAAGTGTACTTTTTAAAGATTTCTGACATCTTGGATCCAGGAATAGCCTATTATAAGCAAAATGTGGATTTTTTTTTTTTTTTAAGTAAGCAGCAACCTCTTAGTATTACATGAATCACGAGAACCTCATTTTTATTTAATTCACTTTCAATTACTAATGGAGACTATAAAACAGCCTGAGATGTAAGGGAATGCAGAATGTTGTCATGCAGTGAATTCATATTACAAAGGCTCTAGCAAGTGCAGTATTTCTTTTAAATTTTCTTGGGCAAGGGGCCTCTGAGAATTTCATGAAAGCTGTGAACCCTTTCCCCAGACAAAATGCACATATGTACAGGCATGTGATATTTTGCTTAGAATTTCAGAGGCTTCCTCAACTCCTGAATTTTGTTAGACCTAGAAAGAATCCCTCATGTAAAGGGAGCTAGAGGCTGAATTAGGTTTCAGGTGCCTACTGACCACAGACCTCTGCCCTAGAACTGCCTTACCCCAATTCCAGTTGAGTATCCCCTTTTATAAGCCTCCTAAGGACACCCTACCACTTGTCTTTCTCTTAGGTTTGGAAGCCTTGCCAAAATCTAAATTTAAAAGCATATTTCAAAGTGAACTTATTTCTGTGTCATAAATCTTCCTTCCCTGGGCAGTCATTATGCATGGCAAGCTGGTGACCTGCTTTTCTATTAAGAATAAGTTCACCCCAGCACCTAAACTAATAGATTTGTTCCCTGAATTCTTTTACTAACAGGATTCAGACAGAGATTTAAAAATATATATGAGAATTATAGTTAGTAATTTATCTCTCTGGATATAATTTTGTAAAGTTTCAGGATATTTTACCTCTTACTTGCTTTTAAAAATATCCCTTTTAAAGTACTTGGCTCTAATTTGGAGAGATGAGTGAGTAGCAGAGCTAGAATTTATGCATAATGTCTTTACTATCCTTCATGATCATTGCTGGGGCTATGGGTGGGGTGGGATAGGCTGGAATCTTCCTGGAACTTACTTCTCCCTTTGTAATCTGAGGATTTCTACTTGAATGGTCTACAGTGGCAGCTGGAGGAAAATGCCAAATCAGTGGTCCTGCGACTGCTGATAATAGCAAGGAAAGTATTTGGAGAGTGGAAAAAGGAGTGGATATAAGCAGTTTTAAGTGACATATTTTCTGAGGTGTTAAGGGAATTACTTAATGAAATTACATAAAGAACTTTGGCAGTAGTTGGCTGTTACATTAAGACATTTGGGAAACAGATACTTGAAGGGCCTAAGACACTGCTGAAATTTTCAATTAAAGA
The DNA here is from genome assembly GCF_010015895.1 of Lontra canadensis. Classification (NCBI taxonomy): domain Eukaryota; kingdom Metazoa; phylum Chordata; class Mammalia; order Carnivora; family Mustelidae; genus Lontra; species Lontra canadensis. The sequence continues at coordinate 1,060,971 of NW_022631044.1, forward strand.
AAAATTATTAGTTTTGGCATTCTAACGTTAGACTTCCAGATACTTTCAAATAGCAACCATTGAAGGGTTAGTATTTATATATGTATTTGTAATAGTGTTATCTTGGACTTTATATAACACTGTGTAACAATCTCATAATGCTTTGCAAATTTGACTCTATTAAATAAGTGACCCATATTCATATGGTTAGTATGAAAAAAAAAAAAAAATCTCACTTGGTAGAGACTGGCCGCACTCTGGATCAAGCCATGAGATAGTTCTTTTGTTGGCACCAGAGGTAAGATTTTAGGGTTCTTACTCCTGTACTTTTATCAGAAGGCACTATCGCTGTTTAAAAATCAAGTAAATTGAACAATGAGAATTGGAACATACACTTAAAGCAGGTCTGAAGGATTGGGTGTATTTTTGATGCTCAGATTTTTTAAATCATTAATTGGTTTAAAAAGATAAGACTTCCTTTTAAAAAAATAATAAGACATTTCTGCTACATCTAGTTATTAAGACAGTTGATTGGCTAGTGAAAAAAAGATATTCATACATCAGCTTCATACAATTGTCCTCGTGTTTCTCACAGACCATTGATCTGGCAGTGAATGATGATAAATAGAGCTCTGACTGGCTTTTGAGTTTTCATTAAAATTGATTGTACTTTACTATTGCCCATTTTTTTAGACTAATCCTGATTCTGTTTTAAACATCGACACTATTGGCTTGTATTCATTTTATGTAGCTATAGTAGGAATCCATTACTTAAACTCTTTCAGTTTTTTACAAAGACACTTTAACGAATATTTGAATATTTGGTTTGAGTGAAAACACAAACAGGGTCATTTACGACTACTGGGGTAGAAATTAAGACAAACAAGAAAGGCCTATATGCAAAATTCTAGGGGCTTAGAGTTTGTAAGTTTTTATTCTCATTTGACATTTCCAAAGATGGTGTTACAGGGAGAGGAAAATATCACTTTATTTCTCTAGTCACAAGAAATTGGAAATTGTGGATATAGAATTCCAGCATTGCCAGAGGCACATAGCTTAATCATCTAGATCTTCTTAAAGTTGTTTCTGGAGCTAAATTTCTAGGGAACACCAGGCTCATCAGATGTTCTGTTTAAAAAAAAAAAAAAAAAGGAGAGAGGGCGGCTTCTGTTTCAGATAGATCAGAACTCTGTGTACTGTATCTCTGTCTTGGGTTTTTTTTGTTTTGTTTGTTTGTTTTGTACAGATCACATTAGTATATTTGAGTGTGTTCTAAGAAGAACTGCAAAGAACAAATGTGTTAAATTTTATTTCAGCTGCTACTTCTTAATATAGTGAAAGAGGTTAAGGATGACCAGGGTACTTTGTGTTCTCAAAAGTTCCTAACTTAATGGGTCTAGAGAAAAGCTACTTGTAGAAGACTCTGAAGAGACCTGGTTTTTGTTTTGTTTTAAATCTGTCATGTTTATTTGAAATATATGCTTTTTTTTTTTTTGGGAAATAAGAAAAGAACATTGAACTTTTAATGGAAAAGCCTTCTTGAGAACAGTAATATGAAATGAGTAGGTACCATTTTCAAATCTTTGGGATGGCAATGACATCAGGAAGGAATGCTGATGTTTATATTCTTGACATTTATTTTTTTAAGAACTTCAAGTGGCTTATATTTTAGGCTCTGAGATGTAGACACTATTCCTCTCAACTCTTTTCATAAGTGTTGTTTTATTTTCATTTGAAATGGACTCTCTTTCCCGTCTCAGGAATATTCATCTGCCTTTCCCCCACTATCTAAGACAAATGCAAGTTGCACTGTTTGGGGAGCCAGCTTCCACGGAACAGAGCTGGGAGCTTTCTGGTTTGCTTTCATGGTGATCTTGAGTACTTCTGAGCAATAAGAGCATAGTTTGAGTATTTTCTTTAGAGATATATATATTTTTTAATGTGGAAAGTTTTGCCCTGAAATATTTGGTGACTCCTAGTCCATCTCTGACACTTAGCAGATTGTCCCATCACTCTGCTGCCCTATCTCCCTGCCTCCCAGCTGCGCTGACCCACTGGTGCCTGGTGAGGTTAGATAGGCATAAACACGACATAGATCCTAGAGAAAAGCTAAGGGTGAGATACTTTGTGTGCTGCATTGATAAGGACACAGGAAAAGCCATTTATAGCGATAACTGTCCTGTAGTATGGGCTAATGGGCCCTGGTTTGTAGCCGCCGTAATCTAACTGTTTATAATTGTCATATTGCTCTTTTAACCTGGTGACCTTATTACCCATGAGCATACATATCATTTGGCTGTGAATAAAAACAAGAGGCAAAAAAATGTGATCAAAAAAATTTTTTTCTACATGTACTCACATTTGTTTTTCAAAATGCTTACACTGAGAAGATTGAACTCCTCAAGGGTACTTACTTGTGTGTGTGTGGTTTTTTTTCCCTAACAATAATGTCTCACCTAAACAGATTTAGATACCACAATAGCATAATTATTTTTTAAGCTCTGACAAAATGAACAATAAATAAATCATTTTCCATATCACACCCAGTAACGCCCCTTTGAAACACAGTTTAAATCATATAAAAACTCTGCTTCAGATACTTTAGTTTCTCATTCTTCTCAGAATACAGTAAACTTCTTAACTTGGTCTGTATAGTCTCCCCTGTTTTATCCTTGGCTTGACTCTCTTACCTCATTTCTGGTCGCTTTTTTCCTCCTGGCTGCTCGCAGACTATGCTCCAGATATATTAACCCCGTGTTCTCTCATGATGATGCCTTTGTACAGGCAGTGTTTTTTTTTTTTTTTTTTTTTTAAGATTTTATTTATTTGAGACAGAGAGAGCACGAGAAGCAGGCTCCTGCTGAGCAGGGAGCCCAACATGGGACTCTTTCCCAGGACCCTGAGATCATGATCTGAGCCAAAGGCAGATGCTTAACCAACTGAGCCACCCAGGTGCCCCTAGGCAGTTCTCTTTCCTGAAACATATTGCATATTTTCTGTCTTCCTTTTGATATTTCTTCCTATTAGTTATGCCAAATTTCTCCCATTACTGAGATATCTGGTTTTGGCATTTAACCATCTTCTCTCCCTCCTCTCATATATCCAACCAGATCTCTCACGTCTTTTTCTTCCTCTTCCTATTTTGATTGTGACTGCCAGGTTTTTGTTTATTTTCAGTCTTTAAATTAAAAAATTTTGGGTTCTTTTGCTTTCCTAAAATGCCATCTTTACTGGCTGCTTAGTTTATTTAATACATTGTCCCAGTCGTTTTGGATATTATGAGGGGGTGACACAAATAACTGTGGCCAGAGCCTCGTGATTTGAACAAGAGCACATGTAGGGGAGGGGTTTCCTTTTGTTTTATAGAGGAAATTTGGTCATTCAGTTATGTAAGTTGCATATACCAGAATGATCTAACCAGAAGCAAATGCCGTAACTGGAGCTCATACTTAAATATAGCTGGCTGTGGCAGGTGTAATGAAGAGTTTGTTTTTAACCTGTGAATAGAGCGGGTTTCTTTTAAATAGTGAGGGATTTGGAAAAGCTGAGTTCGGACCTACACTGGATTCTCTACTTTTTCAGAGTTTTATAACTCACACCACAGTCTAGAGGTGAAATAGTTTAGGACCTCAGCGCTTGGGTAGAAACTCAGACTCTGCCCGTAACACTCTAGATTTGCTTAGGGAATGGAGGCAGAATTCATTTTATTTCCTTCTCTGAAGGTCTTTAACTAGAACTTCTGGAACTCCCAGCCTGCTGTGTTATGCTCACCACACAGAAGGAACTTAACCAATTGTTGTGAAACGAATGAGTGAATGAATCTTCAAAATGCCTCAAGAAAGTACAATGTGAAAAATTCATGGAAACCTAAAAAAGGACTATTAAAGACGCTGTCATCAAAGAAGATTCAGTCATTTTGGCAGAGGTTAATATAGTTCATCCATCTATTACATGGGTGTTGCTAGCTTAGGTTTGGGATCTCTTACCCTGAAACAAAGTATAAGATACGCTAACGTATTTTTTTAGGTATGACAGTGAGGTCATTTATGATGTTTAATGGTGGTGTTTGTAGCAGTATGGGTTATGTTTCAGTAAATTAAAAAAAAAAAAACCCAACCACTTTTAGTGGTTTAAACAAATACGATTTTTTAAAAATAATGTGACAAGAAGTCCCAGGCACTTCAGTGTCTCGTTGGCCCCACACTCCCAGAGACTCAGGGAGGTTCTTATAGCTGTTCCTGTCCTCCATCTGGAGCATGTAGTTCCTGTTTTTGTCCTTTCAACATGGATGCTTCAGCTTCAGGCAGCTCTCTGGTGTCGCAGAAGGAAAGAGGGTGGGAAGGCCACGGTGCGGAAACTGTGCTCCCATCTGAGTCCGTTTCTGTTCATCAGGAGAGCAGTAGCTTCAAGGAATAAAGGTTTCGTAAAAATGCTGAAGCCTGTTGTAACTTAAAAAAAAAAAAAAACAAAATTAGAGACCGAGTGATTTCTGGTCAGCACGGTGTTGTTTAAAATTAGAGACATTGGGAAAGCTTGACTCTAAATCTTGACTTAGGCATGTTACTGAACATCTCATAGCCTCAATTTTCTGCATTTAAAAAATTCAAATAATGGTGTTCATCACACTGTTTCTGGGAGAATGCAGTGAAAGAAGGTATGTAAAAACACCTGGCCTGCTACCTTTAAATCTTATAAAAAGATTTCTCTTTCCAACTTATACATGTCCTGCTCACTCCTACCCTTTCATTAAATTTTTATATTATAAAAAGAACTCTTTAAGAACGCAGCAAAGAATAAGGAATGAGACTAATGTGTGTGTAGACATAAATATGCAGAATAAAAATAATACAAGAACAAATGTGCTCCTCCTCCTACATTCCATCCTCATTTAATGTTACTTTTATAAAATACTAATCTAGAAATTAAGAATCATGAACTCTCAGGGCAAGAAGGACTTTTGCCTACCCTTTCTTTTATCCATCTCTTTTCCCAGAAGGGGAAGCCTTGGCCTGGGGCAGTTCACTCACCTATAGTAATAAGTGGGAGGTAGCTGAGTTAGAACTCAAAGGTAAATATAAATTCTCTATCCTGTGTTCTCTTCTTTGACAATCACTGGTCATTATCATTAAAGTGGCTCGATTTATCAAACTAAGTGTGGAAAACTATTCAAAGTATTTACAAGTATTAAGTTATTATATCATGTTGTACCCTAATATGATATATAATAGACACATTAACTTTATAAACATACTCATCACATGGTTTTTCTTTTGCTACCACCAGTAAGGGACTGGACCTAGTGTCTTGTCAATAATGATCAAAAGTAGGGATGGAGGTGGGAAGACCTTCTACATTTTTTTAGTCTACTTTTTCAAAACTTCTTTTCTCCTTCAGATTTGCCTTCGGTCCATACTTCTACAATGCTGTGACTATGTGACTATAACAATTTTATGTGACCTTGTTTGTCAAAAACTTTGTGCTCTGGTTTTCTAGAACCACCTTATGGGGCGGCCTGATTTGCCATAGTCATCATAGGGAAAAGAATGGAGTGTTCCTTTCTTAAACAGTAAGATGAGTTTCTTTCTATGAAAATGGTCTGTCTGCCTACTTGGTTTTTTTTTTTTTTTTTTCCTTCCCTTGTAACATAAAAAGATGCCATTGAAACTAGTATCTCTGAGACAGTCAATAGTCCAGTCCAAACCGCACTTGGCTGCAACTAGTTGTGGGTGTAAGCAATCAACAGTGGCTACTTGTGAAGTTTGTTTAAGCTGTTAAAGTTTTTGGGAGTGCCTCGAGGACACTTTCCCTAAGTTTTAGTTGCATTTGACCTATTGTCTTTCTAGATTTTCCTACACTATTCAGAAATTCAGCTGTGTAATTCCTTCCACCAAGTAATGCAATAAAAAGCAGCTGGCCTTTAAAATCTTAATGGAAAATAAAAAAGTAGGAGAGTTTGTGAGTAAGGGTATTTTCATTGGGGGGAAAAATAGAAAACCATGAGTCATTACTAATAATAAACAGATACGTAAATGAATGAACGGATCTGTATTTATCTAAATACACGCATATGTGAACAGGGGAGAAGCCTATGTTCTTACTTCTTATAGTAGAATGTTGAGTGTTGACTGTCGGCAGACAGTTAATGGTTCTCTTGCATCTCTGTACATCTAGCGAGGAAAGGCACTGTCTGTGTCTTTTCCAGATCATCTTTTCAGACATCTTTGTGTAGCCAAAAGCTTTGTAAGGTGGGGAGGATGTCTCCTGCCAGAGCAAGAAGCAGGTATGTTTTTCAGCTCTGGAAGATCAAGATAGTGTTTTTCTCTGCAGCAAAGATATTTGGGTTCCCTGTGCTCAGGGTTCCTCTCCTTTAAAGCAAACCACTCTAAGCGCGGGTGTCTCCGGGACTGCTTCACATCGCCCTGTGGAGATTGGCATTCTGGGGATTGATGCAGGTGTAAATGCTGATACTCCAGCTGCTGCTGCTGATACTAGTAATTAAGTCCTTTGTTTCCGACTGGGTTTGTTGCCTTCTAGCATCCACGGAATTGTGGCCCACCAGTTTGTTGGCTTGCAGGTGGGTAAAATCCGAGACTCTTAGTGGTTCTTCATTTTACAGTCATTCCAATAAAGATGTATTCGGGCAGGAATCAGTCATTGATACCAAATCTAGGGGGGAAATTTTGGTAAGTAGTAGTATATTTGTGTGGTCTTAAAGTGTCTCCCCAGGACTGCTTATTAATAGTGAGACAAGAACTAGAATTGGGCATCCTTTTTATTACGTGATTAAAATTTACTTCATAACTGGGGATCAGATAAACACCGTGTGCCTCTGAGTAAGCTGCCCCGCGAGTGAGGCTGCATTACTTTGTGTATTTTATTCCTATCTGGAGTACACAGCCTGAATCTAATTTATGAGGAAAAATCACAGAGACTCCAGATGAGAAGCATTCTGTTATGAAAGAAAGAAAGAGAAAGAGAGAATATTTTATAAAAATGTCAGTCAGAAGAAATAAGGAAAAGCTGAGGAACTGTTTCAAATTAAAAAAAGCTAAAGCACCATGACAGCTAAATGCACTGCATTTTCCTAGACCAGGATTGGCAACCATTTTCTCTGAAGGGCCTGATAGTTACATTTGAGGCTTTGTGGGCCATAGGCTCTCTGTCACAACCACTCAAGTTATACCTCAAAAGGAGCCAGACACCATATATAAATGGATGAGTATGGTTGTATTCCAATAAAACTTTATTTACATAACAAGTAATGCGATGGATTTGACCCATGGGGCGTGGTTTGCTGATCCCGCCCTAGACCGAATCTTGTACTTGAGGGAAAATGTGCTATAAAGGACATTTTCTGGATCCATTGATAAAACTGGAATATGGACAATGGATTAGGAAAATCTTAAATTTTCTGAAATTTGTAACTATTCTGTTGTTAGAGAAATTATTCTTATTCTCAGGAAATGCGTATTGAGGTACTTAGGAGTAAAGGTATCTGATGTATAGAACATACTTTCAAATGGCTAAGAAAAAAAAATATTTAGAGAGCAAATGATAAAGGAGATGGGGTAAAATATTGACAGGGGGTGAATCTGAGTAAATAGTAGTATGTGGGTATTTTTTCATACTAGTCTTACAATTTTTCTGTAAATTGTAATGATTTCCAAATAGGAGATTTAAAGAGTATGTGTGTTGGTATATGTGAATTTATATGTATATACATAGCCCAGAGAGAGGGAAAAATATAAAAAAATTTTAGCTCCTTTACAGTTTCTTGATAGATACCCAGAAAAAAAAAAGAGAGAGATTAACCAAAATATGAATTGAAAATGAAAATCTGTGATTGATGTAGAAGCCAGCAAACATCATCCTTGGCCTAATCTGAATGCACTTAGTTACCAAGCGGCTGTAGTCTAGGGGGCCAGTGGTTTTAGTGCGGTCTGAAAATGATGGTGGGAGCCACATTTTCCAGACTGTGAAACACAGGGTACCTTGTTTAGTCAGCACAGTTTAGGTCAAATGTGGTTATGAAAAACAGATGAATTCTGGTGATCAAGTTGTACTTTGACAAATATTCCATTGTTTGAACATGCAGTAATTTCTGAAAAATGTGAAGCAGCCTGGGCTGCAGAGATTGACTTCTCTCTTCTCAACTCCCTTGCCTGCTTACAAAGGTCTTGTCGTCGTGGGGAGTAGAAATAACAGGGCAGAAGAAGTATGTTAGATCTTCCCCTCCCCCTTCTTCTTCTCCCCCCCCACCCCACGCCTTTGCTCTACGGGCAAATCCAGCAGTTCTGAGGCAGGCTGTTTTGTCAGCTGGAGGTCTTGCACTACTCTGGGCTTTAGGGACAGCTTTTGTGTTTTTCAGTTTTGTGGATAGTGGTGTGTTCTAGTGAATGAGATAATCTGAGTTGATCCCATTAATAGAAAAATGGTACTTGAGGTTTAGTGAGACATTGTTATACTTCACAGACTCCTCTGGCCATGACTTGAGGGTCATTATTTCATCTGACGCCTACTCCCACCTCCAGAGGCTCCCCCATAGAGTTCTGTCCCTATAACTTCAGAACTGTAGTAACAGCACAGCAGATAGAGATACTTGATGCTGGGGACTCCGCAGAGAGTCATGTCCTCTTCAATGGCTTATTTTTCCATGTATGTTCTCGTGTTGTCATTTTTTTGTTGTTGCTGCTTCAGGATTTTGTCTCACTTTCTTCACTTTGTTCATTCATTCATTCAACAAATACTGCCTGCTCATTGTATGCAGAGCATGCGGTCCGTCCTTCTGCCTTTGGCTCGAATCTCTGTTCCGGATGATGGAGACTTGTGCTGTTCAGTGGGATAGCCACGAGCCGCATGTGGCTTTTGGGCACTTGAAACACGGAGAGTCCTAAATGAGATGTGCTGTAAGTGTAACATACACACCGGATTTCAAAGGCATGGTACAAAAAAAGGAATGTAAGATATTTTGCATCACCTATTTTTTACTTTTCTACTGTGGCTTCTAGAAAATTTTAAAATCGTAGCGTGGCTCACCTTTATGGCTTGCGTTACATTTCTGTAGAACATTGCTGCTCATCAAATATGAAGTAATATATATATAAACCCTGAGTATTTTTTCCCTCTTTCTCATCGTGAAGAGATTCTGGTCATTTCTATTATTACTATGTTTTTATGTTTTTATTTGTATTTTTATGTTTTAAGTAGGCTTCATATCCAGCACGGAGCCCAGTGTGGGTCTTGAATTCATGACCCTGAGATTAGGACCCAAGCTGAGCTCAAGATTCAGACACTTAATCAACTGAGCCACCCCGGTGCCCCTAGTATTAGTATGTTCAACGTTTTCAGTGAAAGAATAAGCCATGATTATTATACCTTTTTTATTCCAATTTTGATAATGGTCAGTACATCTCAAAAATATCAATTCTTACCCAATTTTTAAATTCTTGGTATACCATTTCTGACTAAATTTGGAACTTTGGTGAATATCTCTGGGCAACCAGATTCATTAATAACAAGCTGATGTTTGTGAAAGTGATTAATACGACCCATAAATCTTGATGGTAGTATTTTCCTGAATTCTGGTAAAACTTTTATATTTGCTACCAAAATGTTAAGGAAAGTCTCTATTGTTTTTTTCCTTCTTTTCTTCTTCCTTTTTTTTTTTTTTTTTTTTTTTTTTTATAACTGTTCTAGCTACAGGGTGGTAAGATCATGGTAATTGCATAATATAATGGGTTATAAAATATAAAGAAAAAATTCACCTTAATCTTGAACATTTAGTCATTTATCAAATTATAAATCAGCACAAAATGATGTAAAAAATGTTCAGTACTTATTTGTGAAGATTACCTTTTGTTGTTGAAATCTACAGTGCACTCTGCTCTGAGGAGATCGGACTGGGAAAAAATTTTTTTGATGGCTGCCTGGCTGTGTCTTGGAAATGTTGGTTCTTTCATGCCCTGGGAAGGCTGCCAAGACATAAGTATTGCAGTGCCCTACAGATGGCTTTATTTTTTAGAAGCTTGAAGCTCAATCTTCATTGTATACATTACGATGTATATATACCAGTGTTGGACCTCTGCAAATGATTGTGGCAGTCTTAACATCTTTTGTCATCACAGTTGCATGGTTTAGATTTAGTTTGTCTTTCATTAGGTAGATATTGGGTATAGTGGCATGGATGACTTTGGGACAGTTTTTAATCTAAGTCTCAACCATGGTATAATTTTCAGGGCTGTAGGGGCTTCTGTGACTTGAGGCCCCAGCAGGGAGCAGTACTGATGAGGAACAAAGCTGTAGGCGACTTTGAGGGAGGGGAACAACAAAGGGACTTTCTGCTGTAGTGGAGCTGCTTAAGCAGGAGGTAGAAGAATGGTTTTGAGCCAAGAAGCATCCTATACATGCAGACAAGCCCAGCTCCATGATGGGAAATATCGTCTGTTTTCTTTCTCTTTTCGCTTTTCTTCTCCTTCTCCTTCTCCTTCTCCTTCTTCTTCTTCTTCTTCTTCTCCTTCTTCTTCTTCTCCTCCTCCTCCTCCTCCTCCTCCTCCTCCTCCTCCTCCTCTTCTTCCTCCCCCTCCTCCTCCTCCTCCTCCTCCTCCTCCTCTTCCTTCCCCTCCTCCTCCTCCTCCTCCTCCTCCTCTTCCTCCCCCTCCTCCTCCTCCTCCTCTTCCTCTTCCTCCTTCTTTTTCAGCTGCTGTTGCTGTTACCTGGTGTGGACACATTTTTGCAATGGGCTTGCTCTGGAAAAGCCCAGTCAGTTTGAGACTATTGTTTCCACAATGTCTTATACATTGAGGAGAGACAGAGAAACATGAGGCATATTATTACATTCAGGAAAAGTTGATAGAGATGTGAGGTGACTACCAATATATATGGAGGGTTTTAATTTGGCAAAGGGCAGCTTTAAAAAAATCCCCAGCAAAGATCATGCTTATTGAGCAAATTTTAGAAAGATTCCTAACAAATCAAGAAGAACACAAAAACAAATACTCAAAGTGGCCTACTGCCACCCATTGTGTTCATTATTCTTAAGGTCCTAGGCCAAGGAATAAAGTAAAATGGAAAGAAGACAGATAGATTTTAAAAGTTGTACAATAAGGCCTTTATTGCAAAAATTTCAGAATTCTATTAGAAGACATTTAGGAAGTACTGGGTAAATGAAGAGGGAGATACTCTTTGAATAGGCTGTCTACACATTGTAAAATTGTCAATTTCTCCCTGATTTAATTTGTAAAATCAATGAAATTAAAGCAAATCCAATAGGAAGTTTGTGGTAACTTGGCAAGTCTTTTCCTAATTCATTCAAAGTTGCTGTGGTGTAGAGGCTAGTGGCTTGCTTGGAAGACTTGAGGCCACATTGTGATGGCCCCATACCCCACAAGAAGCTCAACTCTATTTCCACAAGAATACATTTATGAGGGTGTTGATTTTGGTATTGTTTCTGGTAGAAAATAGTAGAAGCAATCTAGGTATTCATCACTGGGGGACTGATGGGTAAATTCGGTACTTACATATGATTGAATGTAATATGCAACATATACCAAACTATTTTAGATGATGAACAATAGTTACACATAACGGTATGTAAAGGTTTCAGAAATATAGTGCTGGAGGATCAAAGTTAGAAACAATACAATTGAGGGGCACCTGGGTGGCTCAGTGGGCTAAATCCTCTGTCTTCAGCTTGGGTCAGGATCCCAGAGTCCTGGGATTGAGCCCCACGTCGGCCTCTCTGCTCAGCAGGGAGCCCGCTTCCTCCTCTCTCTCTCTCTGCCTCTCTGCCTACTTGTGATCTCTGTCTGTCAAATAAATAAATAAAATCTTTAAAAAAGAAAAAGAAACAATACAATTGATAGCTCAATGTCATTTATATAAATTAAACCCATAAAATACCACTATATATACTTACTTCAAAGGCACATCTTTATATAGATAAGTATAAAATAAATATATAATAAATAAAACTATAAAAGTTTCATTTAAACAACATGTCTTCTACATATTAGAGTGTGTACCTGTGTTGATAAGGGGAATTGGAATAGGAATGGGGCATAAAAGAAAATAAGAATGTGTAATACTACATTCTTGAAGAGTATGTCTTGAACAAGGGTAATGTTCTAAAATGAAGTCTTTGCAAGTGAGGCCCTAACAAAATACTCTAAACTGTTTCTACTTGAATGTGATGGTATCAGAGAAATCCCATTAGGATTTGTGAAAGGACTCTGGGAATTTCCTCTAACACCACCTCTACCCTTAAAATCTAGGCAGAATTTTCATGGAACGCAGGTGGAAGGTTTTATGTATTTCTTTTTCTTTTGTGCTACTTGAAAACCTGTATTTCTTTTTAAGGTCATTGATGTGCATGGTCAGGCCACACAGAATAGGAAAGAATTTGATGCTTTATAGCAAGGAGTATGTACACATCTAGTATCATCTAAAGTGAATTTTAGTCACCATACATTCTTTAAAGGCCTCTCTTTCAAGGAAAAACAACTATATCAAAAAACAAAGTAATACTATATTCATTCAACAAATATTTATTGCAGATATATTTTATTCTATATGAGTAGGTTTCAAAACAGTTAGCATTCTAGACTGAAGAGGTACACCAAGGGTTCCTTGGTTGAAAAAAAAAAAAGTTCCTCACTGAAAGTCTCAGCACCTTTGTAAGCATGAAAGACATTGAGATGGTTCTTGTTCTTGAAGAGGGAAAGAGATGTCAGTGATATGATTAGCAAGTGCTCTGTTTCATTTTAAGCTTTTCATTTGTGGTCAATGAGTGAAACACATTTCTTCATTAAAACAATCTTGATGAAGTTTCCTGAAACCACATTAGGCTGTCTACCTCCCCTGAAGTTTAGTATGACTTAGTCTTAGAAGTTTGATTTGAGGGGGCAGTTTCAGAAGGAAAGCTTCACCCGTTCTTGGAGAAGGGGAAAAAAAAGCTACCTCTGTCAGGTTATGGAGCTAGACTGAAAAAACCTGGATAGGGAAAGGGAGGTGTAATAAGGATAACCAGATCTGGTATCAGATGAAGTTTTCTTGCTCTCAATGAACTTTCTAACTCTGGCTTTCAGTTTGCTTACAGGAATAGGAAAATCTACCCGTTTGAGAAGAATAAATGATATAATAAGACTTTTTTATAAAGCACATAGTAGATGTAGTGATTGCTCTCTCTATATTAATTCTTTGTAATAAACGTTTTTTCTTAAGCATGTATAAACTTGCCTCGTCTACTTCCTCAAATCTTTTTTTTTAAGATTTTATTTATTTATTTGAGGGAAAACACGCACGAGTGCTCATGAACAGGGGGAGGGGCAAAGGAAGAGGGAGAGAGGGGAACCTCAGGATTCAGGGTTCAATCCCAGGAGCCTGGGATCTTGACCTAAGCCGAAGGCAGACCTTTAGTGGACTGAGTCACTTTAATGCCCTTACTTCCTCAAATCTTAAATCCAACCCCTACCTCATCAAGCCTCTTAGGTGAGGCTTATTTTTATGGAGTATGTAGTTAAAACACAATCTCGAAGAGAAAATTTTACTATGTTTTTAAAGCCCGAAGTGTAGATTATTCCAGTTTCCATTCTCTCTTTTCTAAAATTAAAAATATTGGTTTCCTTGTGGCTTCAGCAAAATATCCTTAATGAAAATGGCAAGCACAGACAATCCTGCTTAATTTTTAGTACTCTATCTCCTCTTCAAATAGGTTTTGGAAGCACGAAAACAGAAAAGGATCATATAATCCTCATTAGAAGGAACTGTAGTTTCGTCTTTTTTGTCGGACAGTGTTAGGCATAGCCCGAAGCTCTTCTGTAGTCAACAAATCAAATTGCTGACTCCTTTCAGGTTTGGGGTTTTGTGTTTTCTTCCACAGCATTTTCATACACACGCTTCGTCTTACTTGAGCCTCAAGATACTAGTCTGACATAGGTAGGTTTTGTAGTGAGCTTCTTACATGGAGGGGTGGTGGAGGGAATTGAGGTTCTGAGATTAACTGATTGGCCTGATGGATCACAGAGCTACTGATTGGCCAGAGTAGGAGCCAAGTCTGATCTTACGAGTTGTGATGAAAACCTCTTTTTAACCTTCCTGTATCATTCATGTTTCAGTTGCAGGGACAACTCCTCTAAAGTAAGGGAAAGGACTTTTTACATAACAGCACATTCTGACAGTATTACAAAAAAGGAAACACGTTGGCATTGTTTTGCATTAATATCTGGTCTTTGAAGTTTGAAGAGAAAGAACTGTTTATGAAATTTTTAATTAAGAAAGCAAGCTCTTGGTGGTTTCTGGAAAAAAATTAAAGTATTTAAAATTAAGAGTCATGCCTTACCTTCTAATACTGGCAAAGACTTGGAAATCAGATATAAGGACCTGGAGAAAAAGACAGTCACCTAAACCACATTGGTTTGGCTTAGAAAAATGACTGCAGTGGAGAGAGTAGATGGGCAAAATCTATTCCATAGTTTGCCCTTTAGATTGGGAGTGTTGCCTTATGAGGAGCTCTAATAATGTGGTAGTGTCCTCAGACCAGGTCTCATTAGGCCTGTCATTGTTCTGTAGTTACTGTATAAAAGTTCAGCCTTGCTGGGATCGCTCTCTGCAGTTTTCATCCTAAAGGCTTATTTTTAATTAGAAATTACCCTGTGCCCCCTCCCTGCTCTTCACTCTAGACGTGGCTTGGGAAAATCGGGAGAGGAGGGGCAGGTGCTAATACTGCTGTTTTAAAAGGATCCCTGCCAGCGCTAAGTTAGGCACAGCCAAACTTACTCTGGCCTAGTCTTTGGGTAGATCATCCTTCCTCGACTTGCCAAATAGCCCTTCATAATGCCAGGTTGTTGTGCAGTTTGTTCCAGGATCAGACTTCATTTGGGTCCTCCCATTCAGCAAAGAGCAAAAATTTCCCCTCTTTCCAGGCATCGCTTTATTACCCTTTTAAGGGAAGCTTTCAGATACTTGTCTATTTCAAAGGTCTTTTGTTGAAAGTTTCTACTGTACAGGGTGCCTTCTGTTGCCTGAATTCATCCCACACAATTACTGTAGAGTTGCATACTTGGCCTTCACAGGGAGGAGTCATCAGATAGCCAGCCACCTTGTCTGTAGTCAGGAGTGGTAGGTGACAAGGTCAACACAGTATTAATTTTATGGTCATCTTACTGCTACCAGGATGATGAGTTCCTTTCCAGGTGCCAGCAGTGTTACTTCTAACCACTTTTATTCTCACCTATCCACTTCAGAGAGAGTACTTTTCCCCCCGCTCTTCCAGTGTTCTTTATCCTGGCTTCTGGTAGTTTCTGTACTAATCGTTCCACCATTGTCTGCTCTAGGCTCTTTCTACAACTGAGCTGGTAGGATCAGTTAATAGACACTCTAATGCCCTTGATAAAAGGGAACTAAGGAAATAACTGAATTTCTCCCCCCCCCATGTCATTATTCCCTCTTTTGAAAAAATACAAAAATTTGAAGAAACCAAATTACAGTTCTACCATAGTATTGGTCTGCTTCTTTGCAGATGTTATTCTGTGAACATTTTTGATATATTTTTTATAAAAATTTAATTGTACTATGGGTATTTCTTTATGATTTTGATTTGCTTCTCCCCCCATTAAGATATACCATATCACAAATATCTGTTCACATGAAATGTAGACCCAACATTATTGTCTTTATTTCCTCTGTGTAAGTCCATATACGTTTACTTATTCCAGTGTAGTTAGAATTAATGATGATGGTTATCATTTATTGAATACTTACTATATACTAGGCATCATATTATATGATTTGCATACATTGTTTCATTTAATTCTCATAGCAACCCTGGCAAGTATATTTGTTAAATATCCTTATTTTATAGGCAGGGCAGTTCAGACTTACAGAGAATAAGTTGCTTAAATCACAAAGTTAGGGGTAACCCAGGGTTCTAGCCCATACTATTAGAATCTGAACCCAAATTCTTTCAGCTGTGCATAGTTTAGACATTTTTTCATCACTTATTTGATTATCACTTTAGGTGAATGTATTAAAGTGAATTAAAGGGCACACACATTTTCAACTTCCTGATACCTGAACTCTCAGAAAAGTCATAACGTAACATTGGATTCCTTAACAAAAGAACGGAGAATTGCAGTCTTCCCATATTTTCAGTAATATTGGGTGTTGTCTTTTTTCTTTTGCTAATTTAATAGGTTAAAAAAAAGGTACATTGTGAATTTCATTTGCATTTTAAAAATCACGATTGACTGTGGACATTTTTCTAATGTTTAGAGGCCCCTTATTCCTTTTTGTGTGTTCATGGAATGTTTATATTTTATTCATTCAGTTCAGTACTTTTTTGGTCTGATGTGTATCTGTTGTATTTTCTTAGTATATTATTTGCTTTTTAATTTTGTTTCCTTCATTTTGATTTTTAGATATTTAAAAAATTTTTTGTAAATCAATCTGTCACTTTTCCCTATGTGTTAAGTTGGATATCATATTCAAGTAACTCACAGGAAGGCAGGAAAAAGAAAAAACTGGAAACAAGGAGAACCAATATTAAAAAAAAAACAAAACTAAAAAGACAGACATAATCCCTAACATATAAATAATTGCACTGAATGTAAATTATCTGACTACACCAATGAAAAGGCAGATATTAGTAGAGTGGATTAAGAAACATGACCTGACTACCTGCTGTCTATAAGAAAATCACTTCAAGGGGCGCCTAGGTGGCTCAGTGGGTTAAAGCCTCTGCCTTTTGCTCAGGTCATGATCCCAGGGTCCTGGGCTCGAGCCCCACATTGCATCGGGCTCTCTGCTCAGCAGGGAGCCTGCTTCTCCCCCTCCCCTCTCTCTGCCTGCCTGTCTGCCTACTTGTGATCTCTATCAAATAAATAAATAAAATATTTAAAAAGAAAAGAAAAGAAAATCACTTCAAGTATATAGGCAGGCTGAGTATAAAAAGGATGATCAATAAAGGACATCATGCAAACATTGATCAAAGAAAAGTAGAGTTGGCAATATTAATATTAATGAAGTAGATGTTAGAACAAAAGAAATTACCACAGAGAAAGGTCCATTATATCAAGAAGGCCTATAATCCTAGATGAGCATGACCCAAACAACAGAGCTGCTAAACTGTGAAGCAGAAACTATTAGAACTGAAAGGAAAAACAGACTTACAATTAAAGTTGGGGAACTCAAACCCCTTTCTCAGCAATTGATGGGACAGGTAGACTGAGAATGATCAAGGGGTATAGAACTCAGCAGCACCATCAACTAACAAAATGATAGACATTTATAGAACACTGTACACAAGGTGGCAGGATACATATTCTTTTCAAGTGTACACAAAACATGTATTAAGTTAAACTATATCCTGTGCCATAAAATAAGCCTCTACAAAATTTGAAATCATATACAGACATCAATGAAATCAGGCCAGAAATCAGTAACAGAAATATAATAGGAAAGTCTCCAAACACTTTGAAACTAAATAACACACTTCTATGTAATAGAAGGGTCAAAGAGGATGTCTCAAAGGAAATAAAAATATATATTGAGCTGAATGAAAATGAAAATTTGTGGGATGCAGCTAAAGCAGTGTTGAGAGGAAAATTTATAGCGCCAACTTAGATACATTAGAAAAGAGGAAAAGTCTCAAACTGATAGTGTAAGTTCTCACCTTGAAAACCTGGAAGAAGAAAGGCAAAAGATCAACCCAAAGAAAGCCAAATAAAGGAAATAATAAAAGCTGAAATTAGTGCAATTTTGAAAAGGAGAAAATCAGTGAAAGTGCTGGCTTTTTAAAGGGTTGATAAAATGGATGGATCTCTAGTAAGACTGATAAAGAAAAAAGGAAAGAAGAAATAGATTTACTGTTATCAGGAATAAAATAGGGGATATCAAGATATATTGATATAAACATTACAGATATCAAAAGGATAATAAGGGAATACAGTGAATAGCTCTACACATATACATTGGAGAACTTACAAAACTGACCAATTCTTTGAAAAATGCAAATTTTCAGAGTTCGCCTAATATGAGATAGATAATTTGAGTAGCCCTGTGACTATGAAGGAAACTGAGTTCATAATTTAAAACCATATGGCTTCAATCTCCAGGTCCAGGCAGTTTCATTGGAGACTTCTACAAAGCAGTTACAGAAGAATTAACACCAGTTCAACATAGTCTTCCATAATATAGGAATAAAAGGAGCACTTTCCAATTCATTTTATGGAGCTTAGTAGTACTCTGAAGCCCAGACTAGACAAAGATAATACAAAAAGTGAAAATACAGACCGATATCCCTCATGAATATAGTTGTAAAATTTCTTAACAAAATATTAGTAAGCAGAATTTAGTAATATAAAAGGAGAAAGGTGGCTAAGTAGGGTTTGTAAGGCTGTTTTAATATTTAAAACTAAATCAATGTAATTTACCACATTAACAGGCTGAAGAAGAAAATCACAATCCTACCAACTGATGCAGAAAAAACATTTGAGAAAATTCAAGCCCATTCATGGTTTAAAAAAAAAAAAAAACAACAACTAATTAAACCTTTCTCAGATGATAAAGAACCTATGCAAAAAACTAAAGCTAATTTTATAATAATGGTGAAGGACTGACTGTTTTCCCCTTAAGATTGGGAACAAAGCAAGGACGTCTGCTGTCAGCACTTATTCAACATAGCCTTCTATGTTGAATAGACATTCTGGTCAGCGCAGTAAGACTGGGAAAGGCAATTAAGGGCATACAGATTAGAAAGGAAGAAATGTAATGATACCTATTTGTAAATAACATAATTGTTTCTGATGAAAACCCCAAAGAATCAAGATAACACTACCGAATACTAATAAGTGAATATAACAAGGCAGATATAAGATATATAAAAATCAATTGTAGGGGCGCCTTGGTGGCTCAGTGGGTTAATCCTTTGCCTTTGGCTCAGGTCATGACCTCAGGGTCCTGGGATCCAGCCCTGCATTGGGCTCTCTGCCCAGCAGGGAGTCTGCTTCCCCTCCCACCTCCCCTTCCCTCCCGCCTGCCTCTCTGCCTACTTGTGATCTCTCTCTCTGTCAAATAAATAAATAAAATCTTAAAAAAATTTTTTTTCCTATACACAAGAAATGAACATATAGATACCAGAATGAAAAATACAATATAATTTAAAATATAAAAAAGATAAGCTTAAGTATAAATTTTTTTAAAAAAATGTACAGGACTCATGTGCTGAAAGCTACAAAATGCTGGTGGATAAAATCAACAAAGATGTAAAAAGTGGAAAGCCATAATATGTTTATGGATTGGAAGACTCAGCACAGTGAGGATATTAAATTTTCCCAAGTTGACACACAGATTTAGTGAAATTCCTATCAAAATCCCAATAAGAGGTGCATAGTTGCTTAAGCGTCTGACTTTTGATTTTAGCGCAGGTCATGATGTCTGGGTTGTGAGATGGAGCTCCACATTGGGCTGTGTGCTGGGTGTGGAGTCTGCTTAAGATTCTTTCTCTCCCTCTCCCTCTGTCCCTCTGCCTCCCTAAAAAAATCCCAATAAGATTTTTGTTGATATGGATGAGATTATTCTAAAATTTGTATGGAAAGGCAAAGGAGCTAGAATAACTAAAACAATTTTGAGAAGATTAATGAAGTGGGAGGAATCAATATACTTAGTTTTAAGACTTATTATGTGGTAACAGTAATCAAGACTGTGTGGTATTGACAGATGTATAGACAGTTAGATCAATGGAATGGAGTAGAGAATCCAGAGATAAGACAGACTCATAAGAGTATTTTACAAAATCATGAAAACAATTCAACAAATGGTGCTGGAACAATAGGACATCCACAGTTTAAAAAAAAAAAAGTGAACCTTGAGCTATTTCCTATATTTTATACAAAAACTAACTCAAAATGGATCATGACATACATGTGAAATGCAAAACAAAAACTTTTTGGAAAAAATAGGAGAAAATCCTCAGAATCTAGGAGGAGGCAAAGAGTACTTAAACTTTACTCCATAAGTGCCCTCCATAAAAGGAAAAAAAATGATAAAATTTGACCTCCTGAAAATAAAACACTTTGCACCTGCAAAATACCCTTTAGGAAGACGAAGGGACAAGGGACAGAGTGGGAGAAAATATCTGCAAACCATATCCAACAAAAGAGTAGTATCTCGAATATACAAAGGCTTTTTAAAACTCGATAGTTTAAAACCCAACAAGACAGTTAGAATATGGGCAAAAGACTTGAAGAAACAATTCACCAAGGCAGATATACGGTTGGCAAATAGACACATGAAAAGATGCTCAACATTATTAGTTATTAGAGGAATTCAAGTTAAAGCCAGAGTGAGCCATCGCGGCACTCCTGTCAGAATAGTGATGACACCAAATAGCAGCGAGGACACTGGTGGGAATGTAAAGTGGTGCAGTCATTCTGGAAAACGGTTTGGCATTTTCTTAAAAAGCAAAACATGTAATTGCCATATGACCTTCAATTGCCCTCCTGCAGGTTTATCTCAGAGAAATGAAAATTTAGTTCAGGTATTTGCTGTACCTGAAAGTCGATAGTAGCTTTATTCATAACAGCCTCAAACAGCTCTGATGTCCTTCAGTAGGTGAATGGTGAAACCAGCTTTGGTACATTTATACCATCCCATGGAATATTACACAGCAATGTAAAGGAAAGAAGTATTGATAGAGACAACAACCCGGGTGAATGTCCAGAGACTCATGCGGAGTCAAATGAGCTGATCTCAACAGGTTACATACTGTAAAATTCCATATTCTGAAAGTGACAAAATTTTAGAAATGGAGACTAGATTAGTGTTTACCAAAAGCTGAGTAGAGGGTAGGGATGGAGGAAAGTAGGTCTGGCTATACAGAGGAGACTTTGAGGTATCCATGTAGTTTTGGAAACGTGGACCTCGACTGTGTCAGTGTGTCAGTATTCTGGTTGTGCTACAATGCTATACTTTCCTGAAATGTTTGCCATTGGAGGAACTGGGTAAAAACACAAGGGGTCTGTCTCTATTATTTCTTCTAACTCTGTACCAATCTATAATTCTCCCATAATAAAAAGTTTAATTTATAAAATTGGCATTGAGGCAAATTTTATTTAACTTTAGTTTCCTTTTTGCTTTTAATCTGTATTCTTACTTTTTTGTATTTTAACCAAATATGAGCTTGATATTTGTCCACTTTGTTTTTAGATAGTCTGCCTGTTTTTCCCTGAACATCTGAAGTTCAATGTGATATATTCCTGTGTTCTTAGATTTTATATTTGTCTGTTTCTTTACAGCATCTGTTAATGGGGAGGAAAGCGTAGATTTATTTATACAAAATTTCCCCAATCCTCACTTAACTATATAAAGAGCTGTTTTTTTCTGGGTGTGTGGCAAACTTGATTTTGAAATGCAGAGAGCAGCCATGTGTCTTTAATAAAACAGCCATTATATACATTTATATATCATAAAAATAACGTGTATAGCTCTTTCAATTTATAAAGTACTTCGACTGAACCTCAGATTTTTTTTTTTTTTTTTGCTTTTCCTGGCATTGACTTCCTTTATGTACATGAGAAGTCACTTAAAAGCTGCACGCCTCATTCTTTTTATATAAAATCTTACACCACACCTTCCGTTAGGTCAGTACTTCCATTGTGAGGACAAGTAACGGTGTCTTCCTTGTCTTCATCTCTGTGAAGCGATGGTGGGCAGCCACTGTGACACGATGGTATTATTTTCATTTACAGTTTTAGATGCGACATTTTCCTCTGAGCTCTTTAGTAATTGCTCAGAGGCCCTATTTATTTCGGGAACATGACACAGATTAAGAGATTTGTCTGGGAAATTTTAAACTTCCAAATTATGCAGTACCTTAGCAATCTTAGTTTAAAAGATTGACAGGTGTGAGTTAGAAAAGATTTTCCTTAAAAATCGGCAAGTGTGAAATTGGGCAGCTGAATAGTATCTTTGGAACACTACCAACTTTGGGAATTGTTCTTTGGAGAAAATGCAGACAACCTCATTATCTCACTCTAATTAAAGGAATGACTCTCCTTGCTTGTCATGTGTAGACACCCAATTCTCTTAAGAAGTTTTGGTGTCTCATTGTTGGGCAGTTAATTTGGTTTACTTCTTTGCTCGCATATTCTTAACAGCCCCTGGTGTTATAAAGGTACTGCTCTATAAATGATGGGACTTGGGGGGGTGGGTAGAATTAAAATTATAGCGTCTGTTTAAAAAATAGTAAAATAACTTGCATTTCAATTATTTTACATTTGAAGCTGTGTCACATATTAAAATTTACTTGCTAATTGTCTACAAATTGATTCATATTATAATCTACAATTAGCACATTATGGTACACAGTTATATACAGGTAATTTTAGTTAGGGTTTCCCTAACCAAAAGGACACTTATCTTAAAAGTGAAATCCAAATCTTTTCCTGATCAATTATCCTAATCATGGAGGAAGTCTGGGTTTTTGTTCTAACCAGGTAGGTAGGTTGTAATTTTAAGCAGTTTGGTTTGCTAAGCATGATTAAGACACCGTTCCCTTTGAGGTTTACCCTTTCGCTTCTAAGGTACAACTGTTTATCATCTGGGGTCAAAGGTTATAAAAAGTAGTCATCAATTAAAGCTTTATTGGTTGTAATTGGTAATGCTATGAAAGGAGCCAGCCAAACTAAATCTGATAATAAAAGACTCTTTGTTAAAATATTTAATAAATTAACACTCTCTCTTGGAAGGGGGAAGCTAATTACAAAGCCCAAGATTGTTAATCATAATGTTTACTTTCTTCAAAAGCACAGACTCAACTATTCCATAATCATTAGACATCAGATTTCTTTCTTTTTCTTTTTTTAAATCCTGCAGACTCTGTCATTCCCGGAGGGGATGTTCTTTTCTATGGCTGAGGCTTGGGATATGGCAGAAGGAGGAAATGCCAAGACAAACATAAGTTATAAGGGCCATCTTAAAAATAAACAGGACTCTGTTAGAACGTCAGACTGCCTTTGCTTTCTTCAAAAAGGGTCAAAAGTTTATGTAGATTTATTTTGTAAGCTAATGAATGGTATCAAGAATTCGGGCATTCAGAAAGTAATGTTTTTGTTTTGTTTTGTTTTTGTAATAATAAATTACCTACCAGAGCTATTATCCTACCTCCGTATATAGTGGGGTTTTTTTGAGGTGTTTTGACAATTTTGTGGCTTTTGAATTTTAGACATTTTCCAAGCCCTAATATACGTAAATGGAGCTGTGACACATACCACCTCCAAGACTCTTGAATGACCTTGCCATGGGAACTCTCTGAATGGGCTTTTACATCTGGGAATCGAATGTTTCTAGATTTAAGCAATAGGGGGCATCTTGGGTTTGTTCTTTACACATGTTTCTGTAGTCTGATCTTTAGGGCAGTTCTAATGAAAGAAAATCCTGCTTTGGGCCTGCTGTGCAAATTAGCCATATGGCGAAGTGTAATATCCCGCTGAACGTCATTATGGGGCCCTATGAAAAGTGCTCCCCTTTTCACATGGAAGCAAATTAAAATGGCCCTTTCAGGTTTTTGGTTTTTTTTAAAACTCTGAATAAACCTGTCTTCACTTGGATGCCGGGACAGTTGAAAGGGAGTTCTCCAGCTGCAGTCAGGGTGGTGAAATTACAGGCTTTGCCCAAGACCAAATGGAAATATTGCTTCCTGTAGGCAAAGCCGGAAGAACAATGGTGTGTGCTTCCCTCCTTCCATTTCCCTCCCTTGTTCTTTGTCTACGTGTCCTTTGCTGTTTCTTAATCCCAGGGTTAATTTTCTGTTATTGTGATGGATGAGAAGGACTCAGCTCATTCTCCAGTTGCCCACATATCAATCTCTACCAGGAAAGATCCACTACATGAAGAGCTGTTTCTCCAAATAACAGCACAGTAAATATTTAATGAAGATGGGTCTGTCCTCTTTTGTCTATCATTTAGACATATTGCCCATATGAAATTGTATTGTCCCACCATAAGTTTTACTTTTTCTTCCACAAAACTAGACATGTAGATGCCACTGATATTTGGGCGCATGGGGCTCAGCAATTGTATGAGAAGTTCAGGGTGTCTGTGTGCGTGGTACATTGTCACCTTTTGTGAAGAAAAAGAAACCCATGGAAAGGTCTTTCATCTGGTCTTCCCTTTCCCATCCCTGCTCCAGAGTAAGGATCACATGATCCTGACTTATTAAAATCTGACTTTGAGCTTTGTTAGCAAGAAATTATACTACTTTTACAGACAAAACCAAAACGTCTCACTCATTTGCCCACACTGAGTGGCAATACTGTGTGTGTTTACTGTGTTTATATCCAGACAAGTACCTAGACACATGGGGAATTCAAAGTTATCACTTGCATTTCTCTTTTTATTTTTCAACATTTATTGAAAGCCCATGTTAGTCCCAGCATTTGTATGATGACAATTTATAGCACACATTTGAAGAAAGAAAGTTGGCACAGTGTTGTGCAATAAGAGTGGATCATACTAAATTATGATGTTTGAGAAAAGATTTTTGCATGCAAAATGAAAAGAGTGAAGAAAGTATGCACAATATGATTTAGGTGTGTGTATGTACATATGTAAGTGTGTGAAGTAATCGGTTTAGGATAGAAAAATGTCTGTGAGGGAGGACTTGAAGAAGTCAAGAGTAGTTATCTCCAGACAATGGGATTATGAATGACTTTTATTTTCTTTCTTCGCCTTATCTTTATTGTCCGGTTTTTCTAAAAGTCACATATTTTACTTTTGTAATTAATAATTTACAAAGAGACAATATTAAAAAAGTTAAAGATTAAATAAACAAAAAACAACCAAACAACTATTTTCAGCATAGCCTGGAGAGAAAGTGGGTTACTTCCTGGTTAATTCTAGTGCTAGGGTTAATTAAGAAATTGGCAATGGCTTTTGGGGTATTTGACCATTAGCACCCTCCTCTAAGTTTATCATAGGGTGTGATACAATATTTAAGTTAAATATGAATTTAGAAAAGAAAGCACCCAGTGAATTGAAGAGAAGGTCAATAGAACCTAGGATATATTTCTTTATCTTGTTTTAGGATTAAGTAAAAATAGAGTGTGTTCTGTGATCATTTAGCTCTTTTTATGTAGTTGCTCTGTAAGTAATGAGAAGAAATTTGTGGTGAAGAATTTTTTATAATAATATAAACTCCTATATTTCAGTTAAATTTCCAATAGAATATATACACTTAACCAAAAAAAAAAATTAAAAGCAAAGTCTTATTTAATTTCTAAGCCTTTCTTAACTTCCACTAAAATTCTTTAGTTGCATAAAAGTCTAAAAAATTACACCACCATTGTTAAAGAAGACTTAAAATTAATATTACATTGTCTGAATTTGAATAAAATTTTCTCCAACATTAAAGCCAATTGAATGGATTGAGAAACTATTCTCAATCCATTCTCAATCCAATGTTGAGTGATGTGTGTTTTGCTGCTATACACAGAGGAAACTTTAAAAATCCGAAGATACTTCATTCCTTTTCCTCTCTGGGTCATCTGGCTTAGAAATACAATCCCAAATTGATGAATAGATTAGTTGTCTACCCCTGTACTGTATAGAGTCTTCTTCATAAGTCTGCCAGAGAGTGGGGTGAGGGAGAAAATGGGACCTTTGGTGGCACCACAGTTTATCCTGGGCTGGAGAATACTCAGTAGCGCTGCACAAGATAGGAAGACGCCATAATTTTGTGGTTTTCATTCAATTAAGTTCAGAGAGTTGAACACTTGGAAACTGTGTGGTAGGAGAACGTTCAGCTATATTTTATGCACACTTAGGCCCATTGCTTGCTAGACACTGGAACGAGTTTGTGGTTTTACTTTGAAACAGCTTTGGACCTGGGCCTATCAACCTGCTATCGATTGCTGCTTCCATGAAGATATTAGATCTATAGCCAGATGGTTGGTGAACGGGCAAACCACAAAACAAGCCTGGAAGGAAGTACTGGTCCAGAAAGAGATCCTATTGTTCAAAGCAGAGCAGTTGAGAAAATGAAACAATACGTAATAAAATATGAGGTCTGCAAAAACATCCTGAATAAAATGGGATGGGGGACATCATCCTACAAATTCAGGGGAAATGTGATTCTAAGAATGATTTTCTACAGGAGCCAAAAGGAAATTTTAGAAAATCGTTTGGCACGAAGAAGGTATAACTTCTATGGAACAGGAACAAAAATCTTTAAGAGAATAAATGGAGGTAGAACAGCAGCAGGATGAGAGGAATAGGAAAAATTACAAAGAAATGATTATTGCAATTTCGCTGGTAGAGAGTAAATATAAAAATGGAGCCTTGAAAGAAAATACTGATTAATATTTCTTAATCTCTTTGGTCATTTATTCAAACAAATATATATTGAGGCCATTTATTCCAGGCATTGCTCTAGGAGCTGGGAACGCAACAATAAATAAGACAAATAAACTTGTTATTGGGGAGCTTGCATCCTAATGAGAGGAGACAGACAGTAAGCAAATGACATAAAGTCAGATGGACATTGTGCTATGCAAAGAATTAATAGAGGGCTATGTCTTAGATAAAATAAAGTTTTGTTTTGTTTTGTTTTCTTTATTTGAAAGAGAGAGAGCATGCACCCATGGGAGTGGGGAGAGGGAGAGGAAAAGGGAAAGAATCCCAAGCAAACTGAGTGCAGATAGACACAGGGCCTGAGATGGGTTGGGGAGTAGGGGCGGATCTCCTAAGCCTGAGATCATGACCCTAGCTGAAACCAAGATTTGGCCCTTTAACTGACTGAGCCACCCAGGTGCCCTGGCAAAACTTTACATGTTAGAGTGAGTAGTGGAAAAGTGTTTTCTCAGTAAGTGACATTTAAAGTTATATTTTAATTATAGGAAAGAGACAGATATTTCCTAATTGTTGGTGTCCCTGAGGGTTTTTGTGGTAGGTCCTTTTGTATCTGTAAATTCTACAGATATTCCTTAGATGATCTCACGTTTTCCTAGGATTTGGTTACCATCTTTCTGCTTTCTGATTCTTGATTCTGAAAACTATTCTCTTTAGCTTAGCCCTTTCACCTGAGCTGTAGACCCAAATATGCCCTCTCCTGAACACTTAGCACTTAGAAGTCACAAACTAAACAAGTTCATGACAGAGGTCATTATTACCAGTGTCCTCATGTACAATCAGTTCTTGTTATTCATGTTGGTTATACTTTATAAGGTCACTGTAAACACTGAGTTAGTGAATACCGAACCATTTCTGCTGGGGTTAGGTTCCTGTGAGCTTCTGCTTACAATGTTTCATCAGTCAATCAATGCATAACCCTGTTTTCTGCGTGTTTCTCTTTAAAAGATATTATTGAATGTATACTGTTGACTCATTAACATTGAATTCATGGCCAACGGCACTACAACACATGGCCAAACAAAGCTTATCTAAATGTGTTTTCTCTGTAAGGCACATCTTGTCTTCTTGACAAGTGTCAAGTCTTAGGAACACTAGACAGCACTATAGTACAGCATGTGGGGGCCATTTTAAATAGCAAAGTCAACCACAAGCACAAAGATGCAAGACATACAGGTGGCCAGCAGTACACGAAAGGGTGCTCAACATCACTAATCATCAAGAACATGCAAATCAGGCCCGCAATGAGATAATCACCTTACTGCTGTTAGAATATTATCAAAAAGACAAGAAATAACAAGTGTTGGTGAGGATGTTGTGAAAGTGGAACCCTTGCTGCATGTCGGTGGGAATGTAAACTGGTGTAACCACTATGGAAAACAGTGTGGAGGTTTCTCAAAAAATTACAAATAGAACTGCCATATGCTCTAGCATCTTCATTTCTCGGTATTTATCTGAAGGAAATGAAAACACTAACTAAAAAAGTGTGTGCACTCCTATGTTCATTGTGGCATTATTTACAATAGCCAAGACATAGAAACAGTCTAAGTGTTTGTTGATGGATGAATGGATAAAGAACATGTGGGATCTATCTATACAAAGGAGTATTATTCAGCTGTGAAGAAGAATGAAATCTTGCCAATATTTCTGGACCTTCAGGGCATTCTGCTAAGTGAAATACGTCAGACACAGACAAATACTGTGTGATCTCATTTATATATGGAACTAAATAAATAAATAGAAAACCCAACTGAGCTCATAAATAGAGAGATGGGTGGTTGCCAGAAGTGGAGGATGGCAGATTTGGGTGAAGGCAATGAAAAGGAATAGTCTTTCAGTTACAAAATAAGTAAGTCTGAGGGATATAATGTATAGTATGGTAACTGTAGCTAATAATACTTATTTATTATTATTATTGGATAATATTGGATAATTGAAATTTCTAAGAGAGTAGATCTTAAAAGTTCTCAACCCAAGGGGGAAAAAAATTGTATGTGATGATAGGCGTTAACTAGACTTATGGTGATGGTCATTTTGCCATATATATAAATATTGAAACTTTATGTTGTATACCTGAAAATAATATGATGTTATATGTCAGTTATATCTCAGTTTTTAAAAAGCACAAAAATACAAAGAATGAGGCACTGGATGACTGTGAAAAAAAATAATTGTTTATAGTATGAGAACTGAAGAAAGGAGACAGAGTGTTGGCCTTGTTTGACCTCAGCTAGGAACACGTGCAGTAGGCACTGCTCAAATTTTTCAACACTCTGTACTCATGTGTGAATGATAATGAAACAGCATGAGTATTGATTTTGAGGTTACAAATAAATTTTGGCAGGTAGGCACATTTGCAAATATGGAATCCATGAATAGTAATTGACTACATATCCCAGCTGTTATGTTTTCTCTCTCATTAAATGACACCACCATCAAACCAATTACCCAGGTTAGAAATCTGACGTTAGCTTTCTGTCTTTTCTGTCCTTTACCACCAGTATCCAATCAGTCATCAACTTGTACCTCCTAAATATATGTCAGGATCAGACTGATTTTTTTTTTTAATATTTTATTTATTTATTTGACAGAGAGAGATCACAAGTAGGCAAAGAGGTAGGCAGAGAGAGAGGAGGAAGCAGGCTCCCTGCTGAGCAGAGAGCCCAATGCGGGGCTCCATCCCAGGACCCTGATATCATGACCTGAGCCAAAGGCAGAGGCTTTAACCCACCGCGCCACCCAGGCGCCCGGAGACTGATCTTTTTGTATCTAAGGTTCCCTTTCTTCATTCTACTCAGTACATTGCAACTTGCAAATGTCTAAAACTCTGATTGTCTCTAGAGTTGAAGTCCAGATATCTTAACAGAATTTACAAAGCCCTCTAGCCTTCATTTCTTGTCATTCTTCTCTCTTACACTCCAAAGGTTCTTCCGTGAAGAACTTCTTTCAGTTCATGGGATACATGATGCCTTTTTTTCTTTGAACCCCTGTGTCTCTATGAGAAATCGTTTTCCCTTTCTTTTTATGTGCATTATTCTGACTCATTCTTCAATTATGAATATAAATGGCTTTTTTTTGCTGAAGAAACTTTCTCTGACATTCCTCCCGCCCACTATGTAGACACACATGCACACATGCACACACACAGACACACACACACACACTCTCTCTCTCTCTCTCTCTCTCCAGTCTATAGGATTCTGTTGTACTTTTTGTTCATTTAATTGCTATGTTTTCCACTACAGACTATAAATTCAATGATGACAAGAACTATTCTTTATTGTATGGTAAGCACTTTATGTACGTAAAGTGACTTGTTTTTCTGTGATAATTTGTGTTTATTAATTATTACAAAGCTTTTGGACCACCGTAATACTAATAACATAAATTGAAAACACACTAAAACAACTTTTCACTTGCCTGTTATTTTGTATCTGTTTGCTTATACTTTCACTAGCTTTTAAGTTTTGTTTTAATTAATATTAATGATTAGAGGAGCTTGAAACTGAAGTGGCAAACTTTTATAGTTCATCTGTTGATCTATTTGGGAAAAGACAGACATCCAGCTGGACTGGTCAGACATCTACTGTAAATTCCACCTGTAAGCATTGAGTTGACAAAATTGGCAGAGGAAATAGAATACTCAGAGGTGAATTTATTTAGCAGCCATTAGGGAAAATCGAATTTTGTAAATGGAGAAACCAGAATTATTAGATAAATTGGTCTTTTCTTGTGTTTTTATTTTAGCAAATGAATATTTGAAAGGCAAATTGTATCTAGTTAGAACTATGTAGAGGTCTATGATAGGTTTTTATATAGAATTTCATCTTGTATATTTTCTATCTTTTACAGCAAATAATTAAATTATTATACAATGGTCTAATTTGAGGGAAGACTTTCCCTAAATTCTCAGCTGAGTGTATCTTGGCTCCAAAGCATGTTGAATGTGTAATGTCACACAAGAATAATAAAGGGCCTTTAGGGCTGTTAACTGTACAATGAAAAGCCCTTCAGTGTGTACAGAATGTAATTGACATTCAATAGTACCACTAAGCTGAGAAATGGTGACGAGTGGGGAATAACTTTAACAAACCAACAGGCAGTTTCCACTTCTTATTTCTTAAATAGAACCATTTGCTACCTCGTTAACTTGTGGACTAAGAAATAAGTAAGCCCTGAAATAGCTGTCTTAATGTTTGATTTCATTTTATAGCAGGAAAAACTCAGGTGTCTACAGTTATAATCTCGTTAGCGTTTTAAAACCGTTGTTTTTAAGCTACACCAGGGGTCAGCAAACCATGGGCCATGGCCACCCTGCTGCTTATTTCGATGTGACCCCTGTGAACTCCAAATGGCTTTTACATTTTTAAATGGTTGGTAATAAATAAATAAATAAATAAAAGAATATTTCATGGCAGATGAAAATTATATGACATTCTGATTTCAGTTTCCCCAAATAACGTTTTGTTGGAACACAGCCACACTCACGTATGTATTGGCTGTGGCTGCCTTTGAATTTCAACAGCAGAGGTGAGACCGTAGAGCTCTCCACGACTGAGATATTTACCATCCTGCCTTTTAGAGGCAACGTTTGCCAACCGCTGAGCTTAGGCTATTGAGTTAGTGTGATTTAGTACTTAAATCAGCTTCTCCGGTTTAGGGATCTAACAGAGAAGTCACATTGAATAGGATTCTTCAGACTTCTGAGAAGGTGAGGGAACTGAACTTAGGGATTGTGTAGAGTTTATACTTTTTCGCATGGGCGAGGCAGTCATTGTCATCATTGATCTATTTCATCTCATTTTTGAAAAAATAAGCACATGCGTAGTGGTGATTATTTATCAGACACCATTCTCAAAGCTTTCTAGCTCATCTGAATCCTCATGACAATGATGAGCATGACATTTCCACGGATGAGGACACCATAGCACATCTGTTAGTGAAGGCCAAAGACTTAAATGGTGGAAGGTAAATTAGTGAAAGTTACACAGCTGGTCATACGAGTTATACAGCTAGAAAGGCGCAGACTCACGATTTGAATGAAATCATCACCGGTTCCAAAATTGGTGCTCTTAACCACCATGAATGCTATCTCCCCATTTCTACTCTTATTCATTGAGAAAGGTCTTGGATTCAGAGTAGAATTTAGTCCTAGGCGGCATCTCTCCTTTCCTTTTCTCTCTCTCTTTCTTTCTTTCTTTCTTTCTTTCTTTCTTTCTTTCTCTCTCTCTTTCCTTTCTTTCTCTTTCTTTCTTTCTTTCTTTCTTTTCCTTCCTTCCTTCCTTCCTTCCTTCCTTCCTTCCTTCCTTTCTTTCCTTCTTTCTTTTTTTTTTTTTTTTTTTAAAGATTTTACTTCTTTGTTTGACTGAGACAGAGTTCCAGCACGAGCAGCCGACAGAGACAGAAGGAGAAGTAGCCAGATGGGGGGCTGGATCCCTGGACGCTGGGATCATGACCTGAGCCCAAGGCAGAAGCTTAATGGACTGAACCACCCGGGCGCCCCCTAGGGGCATCATGTTTTAAAAGCTTTGAGTTATCTTGGTTTCCTAGGACTGCTGGAACAAAGTATCGCGGGTTGGGTGGCTTGCATAGCAGAAATTTATTCCGTCCCAGGTTTGGAGACTAGAAATCCAAAAGCAGGTGTCAAAAGGCCATCCTCCCTCTGAGACTTTGGGGGCATCCTTCCTGGCCTCTCCCCAGCTTCTGGTGGTGGCCAGCAATCGTTGGTGTCCTTGGCTTGCAGACCGGGGCTCCAGTCTCTGCCGGTGTTTTCACAGGATGTTCTCCCTGTGTATCTATCTCTATGTCTTTTCTCCTATTCTTTTAAGGACCCCAAGTTATATCGGATTAAGGGGCGGCCTACTCTATTTAATGTGACTGCCTCTTAATTTAAATACATCTGCTGTGACCCTATTTCTAAATAAGGTCCCTTTATGACATCCCAGGAAGGACATGAATTTTGAGAGGCTGCTGTTCAGCCTAGTTACAGAGCTCATGACCCAGCTCTGGTTCTCCGAAGCACCTTTCAGTTTAAGAAACTGTGCACCGAGAATTTCCTTTTTGGTGTTAATCCTGTGCTTGATTATATGCTAGCTGGAAGACTGATTCACTGTTCTCTGCCTTTTTCCTGCCTCCCTCTGGCCCTTTGCTCATGATTCATTTGAGACTGGTTTTCATTCTGAACATTTTTCTTCTGGAATGTTCTGTGAGGTTTTTAAGGAACATTTTCTCAACTGCTCTTAGGAGAATGTTGGTTTGTCTTCATTCTTGTGAATTTGTGATAGTTGACTGAGCAACCAGCTTTGGTGTGTTTGGTGGTTGAGTTCTGTAGTGTCCTCTTAAGAATCTTTTGTATCCATTCTTACGGGATTTGTAGGTAAGTCTCAATAAATGGTAATGTCATTTTATCTTTTTTTATGATAAAATGTCATTTTATCATTTTATCATTGTCAAAATAGCAGATTTTGAGAACTGTGGGGTCTTGGGAGCTTTTCTTTTCCCACGAAATACTAGAATAATTGGTCAAATTGTGTCAACCCATTTCCTTTTGTTTATTTTACAGGGTGCCCGGGAAACATTTGAGAACTACTACCGAAAACAGAGGCGAAAACAGGCCCGCTTGGTGCTCCAGCCTCCATCTAACATGGTAGGATCACCAGCTTAACTTTCCTCAGTTTTTCACTTGTCTTCTCTGGCGGCTGTTCATTATTTTGCATAGGTACTTTTTTTTTTTAAACTCGCTCTGAGATCATTTTTGGTGGATGTGTTGGTAGGAAAATAGTAGCTAACATCTATTGATTGCTGTGTGTCAGGCATTGTTTTAAGGACTGGGATGAATGATATCATTTCATCCTCATTGTAACCCTATAAGGTAGGGTACTATCGTTATATTCACCTACGTCTTGGGAACTGAGCCTTAAGAAATCAAGTAACTGATTTTAACTTTGTCTTAATGTATCAAAATAGAAAGAATAACTTTTTTCTTCTTTGCTTTGTTGCAGCATGAAACTTTAGATGGCTACAGGAAGTATTTTAATCAAATTGTAGGGTAGGTATATATGTGTGTATGTATTTAAATTTGTACACTTTGAACACCTAGATTCGGGAGACTTGGAAAAATAAGTTTTCCTTGGGAAATTCTTTTTCTTTTTTTATTTTAAATTCTTGAGATTTATTTTTGACTTTCTGATAATTTTAAAAGAATGTCTTATTGGTTTCAGCATTATATTGTTGGAGAGTAGTTTTGGTGGAGAAAGGGAGAAAAAACTTTGAATTGTAATTTTATTACCCTTGATGTTTGGTTTCTCCATTCTTGGTAAGAGGGAACCAAATAATCAGCAAAAGTTGGCAAGCTTTTTCTAAAAGGGCCAGCTAGTAAAGTATTTTAGGCTTCCCAGGCCATACGGTTTCTGTCACAACCATTCAGCTCTGTTGTTGCAATGTGAAAGCAGCTATAGACAATACATCAATGAGTGAACGTGGCTGTGTTCCAGTAAAACAATATTTATAAAAACAGGCAGTGGGCCAGATTCATCCCATGGGCTATAGAGTTTGTCACCATCATCTAGAGTATATATACTAATATGGAATTGCATTTCCCAAATAAACACCCCAAATATAGGCAGCTTATTCTACTTGCAAAATAATGACCTCGAAGTTAAAAGAAAGGAAAAGGAGTTGGATTGTTCCATGAAATTGCTTTTTTATTTCAGACTTTAGATTTTTTTTTTGATAGTTTTGATTAAAATATATCATAAGAGTTCCTTATTTAAAGAAATAATTTAGTATGAACATTTAGCCAAGGGAGCTAATGATATGTTGTAAATGCACAACAATAAAGCTACAACAGAGTGTTAAAAAATAAGTGTGCATTTTTTTGACCTTTATTAAAAAACCTTTTCAACCCTATAATGAGTAAGTCCACATAAAGGGAATCATTTTGATATTTTGTATGTGTGGCTCTTATAAAAATGTGTGTTTCAGCTTTCATTGTCTCTTTAAAAATCAATTAATTTAAAAAATCGATTAATTTTTTAAAATGTCTTAATGGCCTGGCGTTTTTAATATAGTTGAATTAGCTTCCCTTACCTATAAATATTTTCTTCCCCTTTAAATTGCTGACCCAGTTAACATTTAATAGAAATGGGACTCTGATTTCTATAAAGTGGTTGGACAAAATTCTAAGTCCAAGAAATGTGATTTTTGTTTACAACACCTAGTAGCTTTCTTTAAGGAAAAGTGACTATTAACTTCGAATTTGGTGGCCGGTCTTAATGTTTGTGAGACCCCAGAGATGGTAGTCAACCCGTAATTTCTGAACTTTCTGTACTTTTCTGTAATTTCTGTACTTTCTTTTTTTTCCTTCATCTTAGTTTTTTTGTGGTTGAAGATCACATTTTACATACAACCCAAGGCTTAGTGAATAGAGCCTACATTGATGAACTTTGGGAAATGGCACTTTCAAAAACCATCGCGGCACTCCGCACCCACTCGGTACGTAAGACGCCCGCGAGATATTCTCACTTACTGCTGAGTATCTGTGTACTGGTCAGTGTTGTACTGCTTTAAAATCAGCAAGGATGTATTGTGTGGAATCACCTGCTTGGAGCTATCTCTCTCAAAGACATATGGAAGTAGTCACTTCAAATTGCCATCCTTTTTAATACTGAGCCCGTTTTTTTTGGATGCTCTCTGTAATAAAACAAACAAACAACAAAAAAACCCAAAAAACAAACCAAAAAAAGACAACAGCTGACATTTATTGAAATCTTCTGTGTCAGGGGTTGGTATATGCACTTCATATATATTTCATAAGGTATAGGTATTATTAATTATATTTACCTTATGGTCTGGGAAACTGAATCTCAGAGAGGTTAAGTAACCAGACTAATTGTTACACAGTAAGTGGTAGAGCTTGGATTCGAATCCAGAGACAGGACTCCAGAGCCCATATACTCAGCCACTACTCTCTATTGCCTTCTATAATGCCAATCAATACTGGTTTGGAGTTCGCAGTTTTATTCTTATTTTTTGAAAAAAAAATGCATACAACATATCAATAAGTTACCTAATTGTGAGTTCCCATGATTTTGATATATTTTATCAAAGCATGAATTTTTGATGATAATCCGCTTTATTTCAGATAGATAATGTTGGCTCTGAATTAATCATTTATCCAATACTTCTTAAACATTGATTATGTGTTGGCAGTGGGAATACAACTGTGAACTAGATAGATGAAGTCTTTGCTCTCAGAAAGTTATTTTCATTGGGGAGGTTCCCAATAAACAAATAAATAATATCAGATAGTGATAATATAATGCAATTAAAACAGTGATAGGTTAGGACAACAGGGTGCTTAGTTTTGATTAGTTGATCAGAAGTGGCATTCTGAGATCAGAAGATCAAGGAGACACTATTTAAGGAAAGATC
Source organism: Lontra canadensis (assembly GCF_010015895.1). Classification (NCBI taxonomy): domain Eukaryota; kingdom Metazoa; phylum Chordata; class Mammalia; order Carnivora; family Mustelidae; genus Lontra; species Lontra canadensis. The sequence continues at coordinate 1,096,779 of NW_022631044.1, forward strand.
AATTAAAAGGGAATTCTAGGTATAAGAGATGGTAGTACACAAGCTTTGAGGGTACTTTTCTATCTGAACTGTTTGAGGAATGATAGTGAGGAGTTAATAATAGGAGATAATTTAGTGTCTAGAATATTTCTGTAAATGGCTCTAGTATCCATCTAGTTGTGCCAGCTAGAAACTTAAGTAATCCGTGACACCTCAGCTTTCTTATCTCTCCATCAGCAAGTGTTCCAGAGTAAATACCATGTGTAAAATCTGTAATTGATGGGATTGTAGCCGTTTTAGGGACTTGAAAAATATTCAGAGTGGGCAGAACACGGAACGTAGAAAGTTAGGCATGGTATGAAGTAAAAATAAAAAAGTAGATAGATATCGTATTACTCAAGACTTATTTGATGCTTTAAGCACTGGGTTGAATGGAGTGTGTATGTGTTCACTGTGGGGGGTAGGGTAAATTGGAGTGAGAAAATCAGATTTCCATTCTGGCTAAATTATGGATGAGTGATGAGAAAGAATGTGGGTAGAACAATTAGTAGGATAGTCTAATATTCAGGCAAGAGATAATGACAGCTGGACCAAGGGCGATAGTAGATGTGGAAAGATGTGGATGAATTGGAGAGATTTTTAGGCAGTAAGATTTATTTTATTTTGTGTTGGATTAAATGTAAAATGTAACATTAAAAGCATATCAAGGTAATACCTAGGTTTATGGTTTCTTTCCCTTTGATGGTTTGGAGTGGTGAGGTCATCAGTTTCCTTTGGATATGATTACTCTGCCTTTGTGTTATCCAAGTTGCATGGTGTAGGACTTTGGTTAATATATGAATTTGAAACCAAAGAGGATATGTCATTGAATACATTTCCAGTGTTTTTCTCCTTTTATTTTTATTTATGGTTTCTTTTTTAGTATTTAGAAATTTTAAATATTTGCCTATTTATATATTGATCTTTTTAAAAAGGATTTTATTTATTTGAGGGAGAGAGAGAGAGAGAGAGAGAATGAGAACGAGTGCATGAGCAGAGGGGAGGGTCAGAGGAAGAAGCAGACTCCCCACTGAGTAGGGAGCCTGACGTGGGGCTGGATCCCGGGACCCTGAGATCATGACGTGAGCCGAAGGCAGACATTTAACCAGCTCGGCCACCCAGGTGCCCTGTATATCTATCTAATTTAAAAATTTCTGTCATTGCTTGTATGTGACCTAGGACTTCATCTGACATTTTTACCATTTTATTCTTTTGTCATAATAAAGTCTGGCATATTTAAAAATATAAAAGTTCCTGCCTGTTCTGAGACTTAAAAAAAAGTCCTGTAACTATGTTATGACTTGAAAATTTTTTTTACACTTTTATGTACATACTACCACTTGTTACTTATTTTTATTTAAAAAATGAGGGGTGCCTGGGTGTCTCAGTCAGTTAAGCATCTGCTTCGGCTCAGGTCATGATCCCAGGGTCCTGGGATCCAACCCTGCATAGAGTTCCCTCTCAGCAGGGAGCCTGCTTCCTTCTCTCTCTCTCTCTCTGCCTGCTGCTCTGCCTACTTGTGATCTCTTTCTCTCTGTCAAATAAATAAATAAAATCTTAAAAAAAAACAACAAAAAATCATTCCTAATGTGTCAGAAATTGTATCTTAACATGTTTTTCTTTGATTAATACTGAAATTAGAAGTCTCTTTTTTAGTTGTTTGTATATCTTCTTAAAATTTCCTGTTCATATGCACTGCCTTTATATTTTATAGTTTAAAAATATTTTATTATTTATTAATTAAAAAAATGGATGCTAGCTTTTAATTTGAATGTTAATCTCTATTGTGGTATATAGGCTGCGAATATTTTTTCTTAATTTTATGTGTCTCTAACTTTTCTTTTCCATGGCTTTACAGAAGTTTAAAATTTTTTGTAAATATATTGATTTTTAGCTTGACAATTTATGTCTTCCTTGTTCCAAAGAATATGTAGTTATTTGTCCCTATTTTAGTATTTCTGTACAGTTACTTTTTTACATATATATCAGAGACATAAAAAGTTTAGTATAGGGTGTGAGGTCTTTTTTTTTTTAAGATTTTATTTATTAATTTGACAGAGAGAGAGACATCACAAGCAGGCAGAGCAGCAGGGAGAGAGAGAAGGGGGGGAAGCAGGCTTCCCACTGAGCAGAGAGCCCGATGCGGGGCTCAATCCCAGGACCCCGAGATCATGACCCAAGCTGAAGGCAGAGGTTTAAACCACTGAGCCACCCAGGTGCCCCAGGATTCTATCTTTTAAAAAAAAATATTTTATTTATCTATTTGATAAAGAGAGTGGGCATACATACACGTGAGTGGGAGGAGGGGCAGAGGGAGAGGGAGAGAATCCCCACCAGACTCTACACTGAGCGTGGAGCCTGCCATGGGCTTGATCTTGTGACCCTGAGATCATGACCTGAGCCAGAACCAAGAGGTAGTGCTTAACTGAGCCCCCCAGGCACTCCTTGGAGTCTGTCTTTAATTATTTTTTAAAATGACTCATCACTTCCAATAACATTATTGTATTAATCTCTTATTTTATTCAGTTTAGATTGCCATAATGAAGTGTCATAGACTGGTGCTTAAACAACAGAAATTAATTTTCTCACAATTCTAGAGGCTGAAATTCTGAGATCAGGGTGCCAGCGTGGTTGGTTTCTGGTGAGAACTCTCTTCTTGATTTATATTCTCACCATGTCCTCGCATGGCCTTTTCTCAGTGTGCATTCCAGTGTCTCCTACTCCTTTTATAAGGATACCGAGCCCGTCAGATCAGGGCCCTTCCTCATTTGACCTTAAATATCTATGGGAGTTCCTCTCCAGATATAGCTACACTGGGGGTTAGCGGTCTAACATACTAATTTGGGGGGCATAATATTTAGTCCATAACATCTATTTTTTCCTAGCATATTTTGGAGGCTACCTTTATCATGTAATAATATATTTTGTAAATACTAAGCTCTGTCGCTGGGGTCTAGATTCTCACCCCTCCTTTTCTTCTTTTTCTCTGTCTTGAACCAATACGACATTGACCTGATTACTATAATTGATATAGTAGTATGGCATAGTTTCCACTGAACGTGTATGTTCTCTAAAATCCTCTTTTTAATCTATGCTAACCATTTACATTCTTCTTATTCTCCTAGATTAATTTGAGAATCACTTGGTCACATCCCTTTCACCGCTTACAATACACCTCCCCCCAGTTGAACTATAGTGTTATCATGCAGTGAATCTATACATTAAAATGGAGTTAATTGACATATTTTAGTACCTGTTATTTGTCACCAGGAATATATGCATTTTTCTCAATTATTTGCTTACATGTTTTTGGTAAAGTATTTTGTGTGCTTTTCATCTAAATCCTATTTTTGATGTTTTATGGTTTTTTTAGGTAATATTTTGAGGAAAGTTTTTTCCCCCCAATCATATTTATTAACAAATATTACTGTATTCTCTGGAGAGGAGTCCTTGATTTTGTTTATATCTGTCCATATCAATGATTTCATCAATTTTATTATTTCCCTGGGAAAAGCCGTTTTTCTTTTGGAAAACTTTGATTTCTTGCAAGCAATTTCTGTTTTGTAAAGCAATGGTTCGTACCTTTTTCTCTGTGACTTACACATTTGAGCATACGACAGATCTGATCAGCAGGAAACTGTCCTCTCTTCTCCAGCATGCAGTTGTATTTGATATCAGGAAGAGCAAGATACTTTCCAAGTATGCTAATGATTAAAGTGTATATCTCTAGAGAAAATTAATATTTTTTTAAAGATTTTATTTATTTATTTGACAGATAGAGATCACAAGTAGGCAGAGAGGCAGGCAGAGAGAGAGAGAGAGGAGGAAGCAGACTCCTTGCTGAGCAGAGAGCTTGATGCGTGGCTCGATCCCAGGACCCTGAGACCATGACCGAGCTGAAGGCAGAGGCTTTAACCCACTGAGCCACCCAGGCGCCCCGAGAAAATTAATCTTCATGGAGCTTTTCTTTGTAGATCTATTGCGTATTTTTCTGAATTGAAGAATACATAACAAAACACTTTTTTCTTCCCAATATTTCAGCATCATTCTGTAGAGGCATAAAGTAGACTAGTGGTTGCTTTGGGCTTGGAATAGCTGGGAGGATAATTTAAATGACATGCATTTTCTTTTTGAGGCAAAAACAAAATTCTAAAATGGACTGTGGTTATGTTTGCACGTGTCTGTGAATATACAATAACTAAAGCCATTAAATTATATTCTTCAGATGGGTGAGTTGTGTGGTATGAGAATTATATCTCAACAAGGCTATTAAAACATAACTCAGCACCACATACATTTACAGTCATTTTATTTATTATGAGACAAGAGTAATTGATGCCGCAAATGTTAATTCTATTTCATGACACTATTTATTTAATGTATTATATTACCCAGCAAAGCAAACCAAAATAAGAGCAAACCCAAACATCAAAACAAATCTCAAAAAGAAACAGTGTATCTGAATGATTGTTACTTGTTTATAAAAAATCTATATATCTTTCTAACATTCCATGTTACATTTAAAACTACTCTTTTTCTGATTGAATTATTAGTCATTGCATAAATTGGAAACATTTTGAAAGCTATAGTGTTTCAGGTATTAATATGTACAGTATTTGCAATGCTAATTTCAAAACACTATAGATGTTACATGGTCCATCTCGCTTGGAATTCAAATGTAGCAGTATATTAAAGTATAATTTGCTTCTGCAAAGGAGAGTTTGTATCAGGAATGGTTCAGTATTAGAAGATCTGCTAATATAGTTTTTAATAATATGATAAACATCATCTGATAATACTGAAAGGAATAATACTGAAAGGGTACTCAGAATTATGGAACAATGTAATACTGTGTGGCAAAAACCTCATGTTTTACAGATATTAAATATTGGACATTTTAGTTTGATGTCATAGGTAGACAGCAGTGTGTACCGTGGTAGTGGTTTTATACACACCCATGCCATGTCCATACCCATCCTGCTTGTGTATTTTGGGTTTTTTTTGAGTCAAAAGGGTATACTGAGTATACTTGTCTTTTAGATCTTCTAACCAAATTCTTCTAATCAGATAACATGCGGAAAGACAAAATAAAAAGAGAAATTCTACAAAGTACCATCTGTAGGCCAGAAGTTTTGAAAAATTTCCTTGAACTTAGAAAACAAAGGAAATCAGAAAATTAACTGAACCTGAGACAAGAAAATATTATGTTAAATATGGTAGAAAGAGGTATTGTCAAAGTAGGAGATATTTTTCCAAATGGAATCTAGGAATGCTCTAAATTTAGAGTTAACACATACAATGAGCAGGAATGGGCCTGGGAGAAATCATAAAAGAAATTATTTAGAGGTCTGCTTTCCAAAAATCTTAGCCAGCCAGCTGCTTACCCAGTTCCTTTGCCTAAGCTTATCATCTATGTAAAGAGCTAATAGTATGATCAGTGAAGTTCTCTTGTGCTACTTTTTGAACAAAGTGATTCATCGGCCCTGTCCCCTTACAAAGAGCCTGTAGTCACTTTCTTGGGAAACAGACTTAAATTTACAGAGTCAACAACTTCTGCAAATTATCCATATTAATCATCCTAGTCCTTCATTCGAAAATGTGGATAGTCAAGAGTCATAAAATATTTGAGGAAAACCAATTACATCAAATAGAAGATAATGGAAACTAATGGACCAGTGCTGCTCTTTAGCAAATACAAATAATTCATGGACTTGGAGAAAAATTTACAAAGTAATAATCATTCCTGGTTTTAGGAATATAGGAGACTAGGTTATACATATCAACCTTTCAGCTGGAAACTACTAACAATGCTGTGTTTTTGTGTATATACCATATAAAATGTTCTATAGTTCTCAAATGCTTGGTAAGGATATTAAGGAATTAGCAAGCCAGATCCAGGGAAGTTGAGAGGCCCAAGAGATGGCCTAAATGCTTGAGCTGCCTTTGCCCTGTGGTTGCTTGTTAGTCCAGACAATTTGAACTTTGATTTTGACAGCATTTTGGGACTACCCAAGATAGAAAGCGTATAATATGGTATCCTCCCCATATGAAGCTGGAAGGGACTATTCCTTTCAGAAGTAAAAGAAAAAGTAGTCAAAATTTTTCCCTTAACGAAATCTCTAGCGCATCTGGCTGGCTCAGTCCTTAGGAGCATGCAACTCTTGATCTCCAGGTTGTGAGTTCAAGCCCCATGTTGTATGTACAGATTACTTAAAAAAAAAAAATAATTAAAAAAAATATACCCCAAATTTCTCTTAAAAAAAAAAAAAAAGAAAAGATATCCCCTGGTGTAGGGAATTTTGTCTTGAATTCCTATTCTACACAAACTCTCAGAGAACAGAAAAGAGGAAACAGCAACTCATTTTATGAAGTATATGTAATCTTGATAATGAAGCCGGAAGAGGGTAGTATAATTGCATAAACTCATAAATATAGATTAGGCTCATTCATAAATAGAGATTAGAAGTCCTAAATCAGTATTAGAAAACAGAATCCAACAACTTACAAATAGCATTAATATGTAGAGTTTATAGTGGCAAATGCAAACTTGGTGCAGTGTTACAAAGTCTATTAATGTAATTTAATGCATTAGTAGATTAAAAGACAAAAATTTATATAATTTAAATAACTTCAATAGATACAGAAAAACATTTAATGAAGCACACCATAAGCCTATGCTAAAATCTCTTGGGAAATTCGAAGCGTAAGAGAATTTCTTTAAACTGATAAAAGACATCCTGAGAGGGGCGCCTGGGTGGCTCAGTGGGTTAAGCCTCTGCCTTCGGCTCGGGTCATGATCTCAGGGTCCTGGGATCGAGTCCCGCGTTGGGCTCTCTGCTCGGCAGGGAGCCTGCTTCTCCCTCTCTCTCTGCCTGCCTCTCTGCCTGCTTGTGATCTCTCTCTGTCAAATAAATAAATAAATAAAATCTTAAAAAAAAAAAAGACATCCTGAGAAACCTATAACAAATACCATATTTAATTGCCATTGCTCCTATTTTGTTTTGTACTTGAAGTCATATCCAGTGCTGTCCTGACAGAAAAATAAATAAATAAAACATGTTAACCTTTGAAAGGAGGAAACAAAATTGCTATTTGGGCAGATATATTTTTGTACGTTGAAAATCTAAAGGAACTTCCAGAAAAATTATTACAGTTGATAGGAGAGGTTAGCACGTTTCCTGGATGCAAAACCATTGTACAAAATCAGTTGTTTTTATAAAACTGGAGCAAAAGTTGAAAGGTTAAAATTTTTAAAAGATAAAATTTGTACAGTTAGCCTAAATAAAAAGTAATAGCGCTATACCTAACAAAAGATGTTTAAGCCCTTCATGGAGAAAAATTCTAAAATGTTACTGAGAGACTAAAATGAATTAAAGAAGACGTAATTAAAATTGAGGGTTGTATCATGTTCATTGATTGGAAATCTTATTGTGGGTATCAGTTCTCTCAAAATTGACCTGTAAATTTAATTCAGTGACAGTCAAAATCTGAATAGTTTTATTTTGGGGAGGATAAATACCTTACAACCTGACTGTTAATATTTTTAAGCCAGTTCAAAGATCGTCTATATGACATTCTGGATAACGCAAAAATATGAAGCCAGTAAAAAGATGAGGGGTTGCTAGGATTCGGGGAGGGAGGACTACTTGGGGCACAGGAGATTTTTAGGGCTTTGAAACATGCCACTTTAATGGAGGAATATGTCATTATACATATATTAAAACCTATAAAATGCACAAAAACAAGAGTCAACCCTAATATAAATTATGGTCTTTAGTTAATAATTGTGAATATTCGTTCATCCCTTGTGACAAATGTACTACACGAACGCAAGGTGTTATAATAGGGGAAACTGTGTGTATGTGTGCAGAGTGTATGAGAACTCTCTGTACTCTCTGTAAATGTGAAACTGTTCCAAAAAAAAGTCTGTTAAGTTAAAAATGCAAAGAAACAAAAAACTAAGGAAAGACATGGAGGTAATTATCATAAAAGTCATGATACTATTTCCGTGAGTGGGGAGGAAAGGAGCTGTGAGGAGAGCATGTGGGAATGTCCCACATGCTGGCTCTGTTCCTTTTTGTTTGTCTGGTACAATTGTATATATAGGTTTTGTTCATTTTTTTTCCTTGAGGTATACTGTACTCACAATTTTTAAAAAATGTAGTAAGGAGGGAGAAAGAAGCACATGAACCCAAGATAAACGTTGCTTTCTTGGAAATCTCTGATTACCCGAAGAGAGAAATTTAATTCAAAGATCAAACAGATAAAACTACCTATCATTCTGTGATCAAGAATAAAAAATCAAACATAACAGATATCCCCAAATACGGACCAAACAAAGCGATGGAAAATGTGAAAGGAAAGTTTAAGAAACATGGATGGATACCTGATACTAATTTTTGATTATATCTAATAGAGATTTCAAAAGAAAGGATAGTCACAAAGGAGGTGACTTTAAAAATTAAAGAATTGAAAGAAGGAAATTTCCCTGCAATGAAGAAGGACTGAATTCCTGTAGTCAAAAGTCTGCACTGAATGTCAAGCAGGGTAAAAGACGGGACATAATTCTTTCACGTCAGAAATTTTGCATTTTAGTTTAAGGGCAGAAGAAAGCCTTTTTCAAACATATGAAGATTCGAAGTTTAATCTTTATCCTATTTTATTGGCATTTTACAAAAAATGAGAAATCCAGAATATAAGATGGGATAGGATTAAATAAAATGTGTGCAAAAAATGGACAACAGTTATAGATAAATCTAATTAGCTGGTATTTGATTATTTGTAAAGTTTAACTCTATTAAGAAACTGTACAGAAGGAGAGAGACTTAATGTTTAAAAAGTTTTTCTTAGGGGCATCTGAGTGGCTCAGTTGTTAAGCGTCTGCCTTTGGCTCAGGTCAAATCTCAGGGTCTTGGGATTGAGCCCCACATCGGGCTCTCTGCCTAGGCAGGCAAGAGAAGCCTGACTCTCCCTTTCCCACTCCCTGTCCTGTGTTCTCTCTCTCACTGTGTCTTTCTCTGTCAAATAAATAAAATCTTAAAAAACTTTTTTTTAATGGGAAGTCCGGATTATTTCATATAAACAGTGGGAAGAAAGTGTATGACTTATTTAGTGACCACTGTAAAATAATTAAAAATTATTTTTTTTAAAATAAAATAAAAATTTTTTTTTTTTTAAATTTTATCTCTCTCTATGATCCATGAGAGACTATGGACTCTGAAAAACAATCTGAGGGTTTTGAAGGGGCGGGGGGTGGGAAGTTGGGCCAGCCTGGTGGTGGGTTTTGTGGAGGGCACGTATTGCATGGAGCACTGGGTGTGGTGCATAAACAATGAATTCTAGTACACTGAAAAGCAATTAAAAAAAAAAAGAAAGAAAAAAAAAGAAAAGAACCCCCCCCCAAAAAACCTATGATCCAGTGAGAACCATGAAATAAAAAAGAAAGAAGAAATCATTGTAAATAAAAAACTGAAAATAAGGTGGAGTAGGTTCAGCATGTCAGCAATCACAGGAAATGTCAAAGGGGCTGTCTTATAGTTTGCTTACTGAGATCTACTCATACATTATGGTGACCTTAAAAGAGTGAAAATAAAGTCAGAGGAGCAGAAATCACAATATTCTCCAAGGCAAATAGAATTGAATTTGAAAACCATTAAGTGGGAGAAGAAAGGAGTATTTTATATTATTCTAGTTTTAACCCACCAAAAAGACAATAGCCTTTTTAAAAAATTTAAATTCAATTAGACGGAGCGCCTGGGTGGCTCAGATGGTTAAGTGTCTTGACTTCAGCTCAGGTCATGATCTTCAGGTCCTGGGATCGAGCCCCATGTTGGGCTCCCTACTCAGCACGGAGTCTGCTTCTCCCTCTCCCTCTCCCTCTGCTCTTGCTTGTGCTTTCTTGCTCTCTCTCACTCTGTCAAATAAATAAAATCTTTAAAAAAATTGATGAACCCTACCATTGTGGGAGAATTCAACACACCTCTTTCAGGAATTGGGAGATCCAGTAGAGAGGAAGGAACCAGACTGTAATCAAGAGAATTTGAATATCAAAATTTCACATTTTTCACATAGTGACATGCATCTTTGACTCCTGTGCACAGAACCTATCTTCCATGTCGTTTCAATTTTCAGTTTTATTGATAAGAGATTATACATGGACTCCGTTTGTAACTTTTCCTCTGTATTTATGTTTATTTTCTCTTTGTATTCCTTGTGCTCTTTACCTTTGTTTTCTCTTGTTTAATCAGGTTTGCCCAAGATTTGTCTGTTTCTCCTTTTTTTTTAATTAAAAAAATTTTTTTTTTCTTTTCAGAGTAACAGTATTCATTGTTTTTGCATCACACCCAGTGCTCCATGCAATCCGTGCCCTCTCTAATACCCACTACCTGGTTCCCCCAACCTCCCACCCCCCACCCCTTCAAAACCCTTAGATTGTTTTTCAGAGTCCATAGTCTCTCATGATTCATGTCTGTTTCATTGATATTTTTAGTGAGCTTTTGGTTTCATTGATGAAGTCTTTCATATCTTCTCTATGTTATTTCCCCTTCTCATTTGATCAAAATTGATCTGTCATATACTTATGGTTAATTTTGGCTTTTAGAGCTTCATGGGTTGAGTGCTTAATTTATTTTCAATCTTCTGTGTTTTCTGTTTGTCTCTAAAAGTATAAATGTATTTTGAAATGGCTTTAGGCACACTGCATAGGCTTTGGTATCAAGTATTATACTGTTGTTTATTCTAAAATAATCTGCAGTATCAGTTTTGAATTCTTTTTTGACTGAAGAATTATTTAGAAATATGTTTTTAAATTTCTAGCTGTTAAAAATGTAGATCATGGCTTGTGGGAGGCTCTACCCATCTCTTCCCTGGCTAAATCTGGTGTTACCTTGAGCCAGGAAAAGGTTAGGGTTAGACCCATTCTAGAGACCCTTCACCAGGTAAAACATTAAGCACTGAAAGAATTCAAAATTTAGGTTTATTTTGAATAATTAAGATGTTTTTTCCTCATTGTCTTTTATTTCCTTTAGTCTTACTGCTCTGATCCAAACCTCGTGTTGGATTTGAAGAACCTCATTGTGCTATTTGCTGACACACTTCAGGTTTGTGACTTCTGTTTACATAGAGTGATCTAGGGTAGTATCCATCAGCTCCAGATCTTTCCCTCTCCTACCCAGCTTGAGTAAATGCCTTTTAGTTCTTAGTTGTGTTTCTTCTTTTCCTAGAGCTAGATCTTATCTTTATATAGCATTTCCTGATCATTACCTTGACCAATTTATATTCTCATAAATAGTTCCAGTCTCCCTCTTTTTTGTTTTTGCTCAGAGCTAGTCAATTAATTGAACCACTCACTACATTAGTTTTTTTTTTAAATGTCCTTAACTCAGATACAGTGCTTGAATGATTTTGGAGTTTTTTAACTACTATCTTGAATAACAATTTTTGATTTGAACCACCAATCATATCCCATAAGGATAGCATTAGAAGTGGGTAGCATTTCAAATTTCTCTCCCTACTCATGAAGTTTGCTAACGGGACATGAGGAGTTCCCGGGAGAACTTTGTGGACATGGTACATGGTATATATTGATTTTAATTTCTATCTTTCTATTTTTTTTCTGACTGGCTTAAATATTTTTATAGGTATCTTTTAATTCTTGAGAGATAAATGCTAGACGTTAGGTGGGAATGAAACATGATGCTGTCATGCTTTCATTTAAATTGAATGATAATGTATTTCAGTGCCTGATTTCTCTCATGTTTCTCCTAAAAAAAATTGCCCTGTAAAATGAAGACATTTTCTTATTTTGGTTCAGGTGTATGGTTTTCCTGTAAATCAGCTTTTTGACATGCTGTTGGAAATCAGAGATCAGTACAGTGAAACTCTGCTAAAGAAGTGGGCAGGTATCTTCAGGTGAGAAATGATCTGTGGTCGTGTGTCATTGTATATGCATGTGCACATATGTGCTGGTGTGTATACACATGTTTATACATAAGTCTTCTCAGATATAATAAGCAACAAGTATGTGTGGCTTATCTGTTCCAGCTTTGATCCAAGTTATGGTTCAGAATTCAAGCACATTGTAGAAATGTTTCAAAGCTCACAAGATATGTGATCTCAGTGTATCAGGTCTACTCTGTGGAGAGTTCCAGACCTCATTTTGGCTCCTCTCTCCCCCCACCCCTTGAATAAATGTCCGATACCTTAGTTCATACCATTCAAATCATCTTGTGTCTTCTTAATATATTTTTTGGTGATTATGGCTAGTCTATAGCTCACTCATAGAGTAGTAGCTTTGAGCCCCTTTGAATAATTTAGGCTTTTTTGAGAACCTTTTTTTGAAGACTTACTCATGTGATTCCTCAAATGCATTCTTCTCTACATTTAGAGAAGAGATCTATTACAATGCTGTGTTTGAAGTGTATTATTTAGTTATTACATCATGCATCATGTATACAGTAATATGAGAGCTACTCTGTTATACCTCGCACTGACAGATACCTCCTTGGACTGTTTTCCTGGCACACAACCCATGTCAGATCACTTGAGTTTCTTCTCCTTTTGAGTCTTCATGCTTTTATTTAAAGTGGTCTCCTGCTTTAGCGCAAGACCCTGTCTCCAGATCAGCTTACCCTGTTTTCAGATTCTTCTAACTTTAAGATCTTACATTTTTCCTTTAATCTTACTAATGGTACAGTTGTATTTAAGGGAGGATTCTGTCTGTAGGAACCTTGAAAATTAGTAACATCATCTACCCATGGTCTCGAAAGTGCCTGATCTGACGCCTTCAGTAAATTTGACTTTGATTTTGGTAGTATGGTCTCTGCTTTTAGAGAGCCTCCAGTCTCATTAAGGGGCCAGTTCCTATGAGGGAAGTTCATCCTTAGTACAGAACAGTAGGTGAAAGTAAATGAATGTAATTTGGATTTACTTTTCCTCATCTGCCAGTTTTGAAAGTTAGAATAGATGATCTAGTACAAGAATAAAGAACATAATCAAATATGTTTTCTTTAAAAACAAGCAAACAGAAAAACCCCAAATAAAACCTTTCTGCTTTTCTTGCAAGCATCCATCCTTTTGTTGTTTACTACTCATTTGCCTCACGGCTTCTACATGTTGCTATGAAAGTTTGTCTCTTCTTTAAATCTCAAATACTATGAGCTCATGTTTGTAACTGTGTTCCCTTTGTTTCAGAGCGTAGTTTTCTTTTGGTCTTCTGTTAAAGATGTTTTTACCTGAAACAGGTAGCGTCATTGTGGAAGGAATAGAATAGGGTCTGGAAAACATTGGTTTGGGTGGTTAGAAACACGCAACCATTTGAGTTTACCTGAAAATTACTTGTGATCACTACAGTGATTAACCAGCCCACCCTTCCTTCCTTCCTTCCTTCTTTTTCTTCCTAGAAACATACTTGATTCTGACAACTACAGTCCTATACCAATAACAAGTGAAGACATGTATAAAAAGGTGGTAGGACAGTTCCCATTCCAAGATACAGAGCTGGAAAAGGTAAGAGTACTTTTGCTTTGCCATCCTCCGGAAGTTTTCATTTTATCAGTTTCATTGAAGACATTACCTCCAACTCAATGCATTAGACCTCTAGAACACCTTCAGAGATTTTGGGGCTTAAAAGAACAGAAGTTCCTGTTTTGGGAATCAGTAGATGACCTGATGACCTGAGGGTCCTTTCACCTCTGAAGTGTTAGGAGTATTGCTGGGCATGTTCTAGTGTTGTTTATACTTTGAAATACTTGCTTTCATTATAGTTTTAGGACATTTTCTCCCCAAACATGCAGTAAAAATTGTCCCGTGCTACGTAATTCCATGCTATGTAAAACCGAAAAATTGGTTTTGAGTGTATTAAGTCATGTATGTACTACCACAATAATGATATCGAAACAGTTCCATCATCCCCAAAAGTTCCCTCCTGCTGCTCCTTTTTCATCAGTTCCTCCCAACCCTAACTCCCAGTTTTTGGTAACTGATCTGGTAGCTATCCATCTACTTTTGCCTTTTCAAGAATGCCATATAAACAGAATCATCCAGTAGATAATGTTTTGAGGCTGGCTTCTTTCAGTATGATGCTTTTGAGATTCGTCTAAGTTGGTGTATGTAGCAATAATTCATTTCTTTTTATTGCTGAGTACTTACCACAGCTTTTTTTTTTAAGCCCTTCATATGTTGAAAGACATTTGAATTCTTATTTATTTAAATTTAGATCTTATTCTTTTCAGCATCAGGAAACTTTTGGAAACACTTTCTTTAATTTGAGGTTGTTTGCAATCTTTAGATAAGCTATCTAGTTGATCTCCTGCTACCTGAAGTAGTCTAAGCTTGCTACTTCTCCGCCATCTTGACTCCTCCCTAATTTGAGGTTGTTAAATAGACAGTTTGCAACGTGGAGGAAAATTCCTTTTGTATTTTAATTGACTTATAAGTATCGTCAGCATATGTTAGTTTGTGACTTGCTTTCATTAATTCTTGCATTTACAGCAACCATTTCCAAAAAAGTTTCCTTTCTCTGAATTTGTGCCAAAAGTTTACAACCAAATTAAAGAATTTATTTATGCCTGCCTGAAGTTTTCGGAAGATCTTCACCTAAGGTATGCTTTGAAACAATGGAAATGTAACAGATGTTGAAATTGTGACTCCTAGGCACATGAATATTCTGAAAACCTTTGCATAACCCCTTCCGCTCTGATTTTGAAAGTATTAATATTAGCCATTCACAGCATGGCACCTGCTATATTATAAAATCATGGTAAAAGGGGAAGTTGGAAAGTTCCAACAAGTTTGCAAGTTGGAAACTTGCAAATAAATTGTTTTTGTTTGTATTACTTAGCTTATTCTCTATTTTTGTTGTAGATTTGCATTGTAATACTTTTTTATTAGTAAGAATTGACTAGAAAACAGTGTATTGATTTTTGCTTTCTGTTTAATGAAATTTTAAGGCCACTAGGGGAGTAGAAAGTATAATCTCTTGGAAATATCCTTCTTTCCAAATATTCTCTGGGCTTGTTGAAGGTATCCTCATCTCCTTTAAGTTAAATTATCTGACTAATGTGTACCGAACCTATTTCTGTACCAGATACATCCTTCTTACTGGGAATGCAGAAGTAAAAGACACAGTTCTTTAGCCTCAGATATTGTCAGTATGAACTGAGGGTTTTAAGCATGAAAATATACCATGGTGAGTGTTGAAATATGGAGAAATGACTTGCAAAACACCTAGAAGACTACTTAGCTCATCTTAAAGAATTTGAAGAGGAATAGTCATTATGATCATCTTTCTGAAAAATAATCTTTTAGATTGTCTTTTTTTAAAGATTATTGTCTTTTCTAGAAGAACCCCCTCCTCTCAGTGAATGATACCACCATTCACCCAAGCCAGAAATCTAAGAATCATTTCAACTCCTTATTTTCTATTAACTATTTTTATTAAAAACAAAGTTTCAAGTATTGGTCTACATTTTTTTAAACACTTTATATATATATTAATATATATTGTATATTATATAATGTATAATATATACATTTTTGCATATATATTATATATTATATATGTACACAATTAATATATATTAATATGTGTTACATATATATATTAAGAACATCTGTAAAACTGAAAATAGTACTAATCCCTGAGGTGCTAGAAAGTATACTCCATTTTTCAGAGGAAGAAAGTGAGCAGAGAGAGGTTTAGTAACTTTATCGAGGTCACACAGGAATAAGTGTTTAAGCCAGGATTCAAATCTGGTCAGCACCACCTTCAACAAAAAGAATACTGCCGTGTTTACAGTTCTTACCCCTTGGCTTTACTATATTAGTATTTTACATGCATTGTCTCAGCTGTCACAGTGTTAAGTGTTAATTGTCCCCATTTAATAAATGAAGGCAGTGCTCATTTGTAAATTAGTCTCTCTAACCCTAATTGGTGACAAAATTGATTGTTGCGTGTTTTTTTTTTTATTTGCAGCTCTTTTTTCTTTAAAGTTCTCTCTTCCCAGTGTTGCTGCTTTTATTCACATTGTAGTTATAATTGACTTGGGCCACTTAAATAATCTCCTAATTGTTCTGAAATGTCTTGCTTTCCCAACCATCTGCCCTTTCTTCTCATTCTGTTCTGTATGTTCCCTAGAGTAATTCTTCTAAAATCAAACCTTATGATTTAGCTTTACTCTGCTCACCTTTCCAAGGATTCCTGGTGGTCTACTGCATAAAGTTCGAACTTGAGCCTGACGCAGTTTCCTATCTGCCTGCCTCCTCCTCTGCTCCTTGACCTAGTCCTTCTTATACCTTTCCAGGTTCATATCCTAGGCAATTTCCGTGTCACCCCGTGCTTCAGTCCTACTAACCTATTTGCTGTTTTCTGATCCTAATGTGCTATTTTATACTTGGCTTTCCTCATGAAACTACCTTTTCCTCGTTAGTGCTCCTAACGAGCTTCCACCCATCCTTCCAGGTTCACTTTATGCCTTTACTGAATGAAACCTTTCTGACCACTTCCATCCCTAATGGACTTGATCTACTGACTCCTTTGTGCTCCTTCTGTACCTTGTGAATGCTGTTATCAAAACTCCTCTTAGATTTTATTACTCTACTTGTGTCTTTGGGTTTCTGTATGTACTAGACTATAGGCTCCTTTGTTTATTTCACTGCTGGTTTATTCACCTTACATTGTAAGTAAACTGTTATTTATCAGGCTGTGTTTGGTAGTGAGGACATTAAGATAATGAAAATATGGTCCCTTCTTCAAGGAGTGTGTAAAATTGCTGAGGGACTGAACGGTTGGATAGTTGTGCTATGATGGAGAGACATAACAGCAACAAAGGAGCCAAAAATTGAGACGGATTAAGGATGTTAGAAAAGGCCACTTGAAAGGCAGAAGCATTTAATGTTTTGTTCAGCACAACGTCCCCTGCACCAGCTCAGTAAATTAAAGAAAAAAAAAAAAAAAAGAAAGAAAGAAAAAAGGAAAGAAAAAAAAAAAAAGAATGAGTGAATGGAATGTATGGCATGCCAGGCAACTCCGAAAGTAAACGTAATTGGAAAATAGTTTGAGTCACTTGTTTGATAATCATTCTTACTGAGTAAAAAATGAAGCATAGGGTTTGTATAGTTAATTTGTTCTGTTCTTTGAAAATGAGATTGTTTTCATAGAAATGGTTGCATGGCAATGAGATTATCTTTGGAAGTTATAAACGAAAGCTTTTTTTTAACCCCTTGAGGCCCACCTTCACCACCACTACGAAATGACTTAACAACCGAGAATTGTCTCTAGGGTACTGTCACGTATGTTACTGTATAGAAAATATTACAAGTTCATTGCATAGTGACCCTTTCTATCCTGTGTTGGAGGAAAGGTAATACGGTAAAGGGATAGTGTGAGTAAATTGTTCAGAAGTCTTTTTCTTGCTTGAATATCTTGAGCTTTAGTCTGAAAACCCCCTTTGTTGTTTTTAACATTAACAAAAATAGTTAATTTGGGAAGATTTTACAGCTGCCTTTAGTCTTTGGTTTACTTACCTTATTTTCTAGGCTACCTTTGCCTTAGAACCTGCAGTGATGGAGACCTCTTTGACAATCATGGGGGAGATTATAATTTGGGATATGAGAAACAATTAGTTCTCTTAAACATAAGACTCTTAAAATGGGAAAACCTACGGTATTGAGATTTTTATGAAGCTTGGAAGGTAATTATTCTCATAAATGAAACTCCTATTTTTTTTTTTCTGTAAAAGTTTCCCCTTTTACATTGGTTGGAAGATGCTGAATAGCATTAGAAATGTTGAAAAAAATATGTATGAATTCTGAGGACACAAAACTCTTTCTGTTTGAAAGAAAATTCTTTTAAAGATAGAAAATAAATGGAATGGCTTTGGTAAAATAATGTTCTAGCACTTTCACCTGACTTAAAAAATAAGAATATACACACACATATATACATACATAGTTTTTAAGTTATTAAATTGGATTTCTGTAAAGAATTTAGGAGACAGAGAACAGTTCAAAGAAGAAAAATTTAAAAGACTCCAAATTTTAACAGATAGTAATAACCACTCTTTACATCTGGGAAATCTTTTTTTTTTTTAGTTTTTCTTCCATGTGAATACATGTACATGCATAAGACTTCTTTTTTTAAAAGCAAATTACTATGAGATATTTCTGCTTCTGTTTATAATATAGAAAGCTGGAAAGAGTATTGTTTCCTCCCTAACAATGAAAAAAAGCACAAAACAAAACAGATAAACTACAAAATGAAAAATTTTCTGGAACCCATGAGAGAGCTGAAAGAATTTAGAAAGGAGAAGATGCTACATGCAGGTATAGTGAGAAGTGTTACGTCAGACTTCTCAAAAACTATGCAAGCCTGAGACGATGGAGTGCCAGGCTTCAAGGACTCAGAAGAACAAATCAAGTGAGAATTCTATAGATACTGAAATAACTTTCAGAAACAAAGTAAATTTTTTTAGCTGAATGGCAACTGATAATTCATTTCCAATGGACCTGTAGTCTTACACACACATGATACAAAAGGAAATTCTTTATATGAAGGAATATATGTGATCTTCCTTCTTTCCTTCCCTTCCCAGTACTTCTTGCTATGTATGTATCCGTGTGTGTGTGTGTGTGTGTGTGTGTATAGTATCAGAAGCCCTATTTATATTAATTTTGATTAGTTAGTGGAGATATTGTCTTTTCTCCCTGTATAATTATCATTTTGTTTTTATAATAAATAATGTTTGTGTTTATGTTGAAATACTTTGTGTTCTGTTGGTTATCAAATGTTCTTCACCTCCCAACCCCCTTACAGTATCCGTAATGATTCTTGCCTGAATCAGTTTGTCACTCAGAAAATTACTGGCTTATGGTTTTTAATTAATTTATGGTTTCTTAATTCCTTGTGTATTACTTGGCATTCTCTTTTAAGGAGTCCTCCATCTGCTTCATTGCTACTTATTTTCTCTCTATCTCTCTGTTTATTATCTACCTACCATCAGGTGAGACTCATGGATTCTTATTTAATTCACTTGGTTCATTCCTTTACTGTATTTGTTTTGATGCCCAGACTGTCCCAGACTTAGGGCACACAAGCCATTTGATACTAGCTCCTGTGCCTTGTTGATGTATTCTTGTCACATTTTGGGACATTACTTAACCATGGTATCATTGATATATGCAAGGAGCCCACTTTCTTTTGAGTGTTGAGTATTGAGTGCTATCTTGAACATAAGATTTGAGCATATGCCTTTATTTTAAAATGTGTCATTTTGAATCAACAAATAGTTGTATACTGTTTTTTTTTTTTAAGATTTTTCATTTATATATTTGAGAGAGAGAGATCAAGAGGGCACAAGCACAGGAGAAGGGGCCAAGGGAGAGGGAAGCAGGCTCCATGGGGCTCGATCCCAGGACCGTGAAATCATGACCTGAACCGAAGGCAGGTGCTTAATGGACTGAGTCACCCAGGTGCCCCTACGTATTGGTTTTTTATGCAGTCTGCCTAGTTGGAGTGTTTATTCCATTACCTTAATGAATTTAGTGATATGGTTGGACTTAAGTGTGCCGTCTTATTTTTGTTTTTCTATTCGTCTCATTCATTCTTTGCTCACTTTTTCCTGTTTCTTGTCCTTCTTGATTAGGTTATGTTAGTATTATGATTTATTTTCCCTATTGGCTTTACTTGAGTATGACCTTTCGGTTTTTTAAGTTTCTTGTTCTTGTAGTGGCTCTGGGGATTACAGTGTACATTGTTAATTTATCATAGTTTACCCTGAATAATATTATATCATTTTGCATGTAATTTAAGGCTCTTCAACAGTATAGAGTAATTTATCTTCTTACTCCTTTTTTTCTTAACACTTTAAAAAAAGATTTTATTTATTTATTTGACAGAGAGATAGAGCCAGAGAGCACAAGTGGGGGGAATGGCCGAGGAAGAGGGAGAAGCAGGTTCCCTGAATTTGATGCCCCTGGGATCATGACCTGAGCCAAAGGCAGACACTTAACCTACTGAGCTACCCTGGCACCACTTTTCTGTCCTTTTTTTTTAAATGTTGTTGGTATATCTTATACATATATACCTCTTTTTAATTCTAAAATATGTTACTGTGTTTGCTTTGAACATTTAATAGTATTTTAAAGTTCAAGAAAAAAAATTGTTTTTATTTTTGCCCACCACACATATACCATTTTGAAGCGTTCTTATTCTTTCCTCCATATCTACGTTATCCTTTGGTATCATCTTCCTTCAGCATGAAAAATTTCTTTTAGCATTTCCTTTAGTATCTGCTGGTGTTGGATTTTCTTAGCCTTAAAAAATATTTCTCGGGGCACCTGGGTGGCTCAGTGGGTTAAGCCTCTGCCTTCGGCTCAGGTCATGATCTCAGGGTCCTAGGATCCAGTCTCGCATCGGGCTCTCTGCTCAGTGGGGAACCTGCTTCCCCCTCTCTCTCTGCCTGCCTCTCTGCCTGCTTGTGATCTCTCTCAAAAAAAAAAAAAAATTCTAAAATACCTAATTTTTAAAAATTTTTGAATTTTTTTAGAGAGAGAGGGGGAGCAGGGAGGAATAGAGGGAGAGGGAGAGAGACAATCTTAAGCAGGCTCCATGCTTAGCATGGAGCCTGACACAGGGCTCGATCCTAGGACCCTGGGATCACAATCTAAGGCAAAATCAAGAGCTGGACCCTTAACTGACTGAGCCACCCAGAGACCCTTCTAAAATACTTTAAAATAACTAAAAAATTATTCTGAAAGTATTTTTATCATCTCTGTTTTCAAAAATATATTTTCTAAGGCATAGAATTCTAAGTTGCTAGTTCTCCCTTTCCCCACACTTTAAAGATTGCATTCCACTGTCTGCTTCAATTATTTTCTGAAGAGAAATAAGCCATTATTCCTATTGTTCCTCTGAATGTATTGTCTTTTTTCCTTTTTTCCTAAA
This sequence comes from Lontra canadensis, assembly GCF_010015895.1. Lineage (NCBI taxonomy): Eukaryota > Metazoa > Chordata > Mammalia > Carnivora > Mustelidae > Lontra > Lontra canadensis. Next base: position 1,117,738 of record NW_022631044.1, read on the forward strand.
ATCTTTTGTTTTTAAGATTTCTTTTTGTCTTTGGACTTTATAATTTGACTGTGATGATCTTATTGTTTTATTTATATTCATTTTGTGTGGGATGTACTAAACCTCATGGATCTGTGGGTTGAAGTATTGTATCATGTTTGGAGATGATTTTGCCTGTATTTCTTTAAACATGTCGTCGTCTTCTTTCTCATTCTTTTTTTCTTCTTTTGCAAGTCCTAGCTGCTTGATGGATCATTCAGATTTCATCATTACTTGAGTGAACTGAATATCTCAGTTTTAATTAGCTTCAAATTACTTCTGATTTCAAATGCTGTTGCAGAAGTCTCTTTGTGCATAAGACCAGCTCTGAAATTCCAGAGCTTTCATCCAGGAGCTTATCTCTGATCTTAACGAGATTTGAACTGGGATGGGTTTCAGCTTTCGTTTTTTTTCTCTTTTGGATTGCATTTCTGTAGCCCTGAATCCAAAACCCCTTGCAAAATTTCCAAGATCTCTCTGATTTCTCACACTGCCCTCACCATTTCTTATGGAGGAGAACTCTTGTAGGGAAGAATTGTTGGGTCAGTTACTTTATTTTTGTTTTGTGGCTTTCCCGGATTCCAAACTGTAATAGTAGCCCACACTGTGAAAGGTTTGGCTGATTTCTCCTCATCTCAGCAAAGCCTTTCAGCCTCTGACTGTTTCAGTCCTTTATCCTTTATCCATCTGTGCCCAGATTAAGCAAATGGCCTCACGTATGAAAGTGACTGCTATCCTTCGCTCACCATTCAAAAATGTGTCCTGGTGTGGTATGCAGTTTTGGTCTGTTGTACGTGTGTGTGTGTGTGTGTGTGTGTGTGTGTGTGTGTGTGTTTATGTTAATTACACTGTGTTGACATTGAAGGAAAATACAGCTTTTAAGATTAGACCTAACTTTTTTGTTGTTATGGAGGTCATGGTGGTTTTTCTTGATCTTCTACATCATATCCAAATGTGGAACTTCTGCTGGATCTTAAATCATAGTAGAGATACATAATCAGTATAGGATGTGATGAGAACAATTAATATCAGGAGTACCAGATTACTTTAGACACCTGTGTTGATCACTTTTATAGCAACCTATACTTATTTGTAGCTCATATTACAATTGACCTGATATAATTATGAGTTTAATATATGAAGGCAGGAACCATAGCTATTTTGTTCATTCGCCATTTTGATCTCATTATTCCATAACACAATGCACAGCACCTTGTATATTTGTGTAATGAAGCATTTCAGTTCAGTAATAATTTTGGAAAGGTCAGCAGTGGGCTAGAGGGTATTGGTCAGTTAAATGTATCTTTGCATGGACCCTGTAAAAATATTTTGATGTATCATTTTTTTTCTGATTATGTCCTTGCATTCTGTAGTCTTGTTTCTTTTTAGTATTTTTCTGTTTTTCATATAGCATGATAATGTGGCTTGCCTATATATTTAGAATTGTAAGACTTTAAATCTGATTCTACTAAGCCTCTTTTTTCTCTAGAAAGATAAATCGATGAGATAAATTTTGTGACCACTGTCCACAAGTAATAAATTTACAAAGAACTCACAAATCTCTATTTACAGTTATCTCTTAATGTTTATAATCTAGTATTTGTACAATAGTAACCTTATCATTGAGGGAATACTTGTCTTAAAAGGATATCTTTTATAGAAAGCCATCTTTGGTGATGCTTTCAGGGGCTCATGAAGGCTGTATAGGTCCCAAATTTACCCTATTGGTTACAAGACTATTGTCTTTTTTAAAACTTTGTATATAAAGATGGCTATTGAATCATTTTCTTTATGTTTAGTTTCCTTTGTTGCATAGAAAATGTCATTATTGGGGCACCTGGCTGGCTCAGTTGGTAGACTTTTCAACTCTCAATCTTGGGGTTGTAAGTTCTACCCCCATACTGGGGATAGAGTTTGCTTAAAACAACAACAACACCTTATGATAAGGGCTTAATAATGTCCATTGGATTAAAAATTAGTGACTAAGTTAAAAAAGATTGATCATTTTGGGGATATTTAGGATTATAAGACATTTATACTGAATTAAACTACTGGTCTGAAACACTTATATTGGAATCAGAGCTAAATAGACCTTATCGGAAAGATGACAGTAGCGGAGCAGAGAGATCTTTCCTTATGGGCCTTTACCAGCTAATTGTACAGGAAGCCAATAGGGAGTCCATGTTGGAAAATTCTAAATATTAACAATATATGAAGGAACTTGGAAGCATAGGAGAAAGGAATCATGCAGGGGAATTCTTCATCTACCCTGGAGACACTATAGCATAGTGTTTAAATGCTGTGGGCTTTAGAGCTAGATGGTCTGTGTTAAAATCCTATTTGTGCTGTGTGCTTATCGTGTGACCCTGAATAAGCTGCTTAACTTCTCTGTGCCTTCATTTCCTCCTATGTAAATTAGAAATAATAATAAAACTATTTAGCATCATTGGTCTGAAGTTTAAGTGAATTTTCATATATTAAAATACTTAAAATCTAATTTCTGGCACAAGGTAAATGTTATTTGCTGCTGCCATTATTATCATCGTGGTTATTGTTGTTGTTGTTGTTGTTGTTATTATTATCAGAAGTAACACTGGCACCTTGTTTGTTTGCAAAGTAATCCTGCTACCTGGGATGACTAACTCTTGAGAATTCTTTTTCAGCTCCACTGAAGTCGATGACATGATTCGCAAATCTACAAACCTGTTGCTAACCAGGACTCTGAGCAACTCCCTGCAGAATGTCATTAAAAGGAAGAATATCGGACTTACTGAGGTAAAGCTGCTCTTAATGGAGGCAGCCAAGGCAATGTGTGAACAGATGTCTAAGCTCTGGGGCCCGTTTGTGAGTTAATTATAACTTTCTATATGGTCCATCACGTTTTTCCTAATGGATTCCTAATGGTGAAAGTGCAAAACAGATCATTTGTTTCTCTCTTTGGTCACTTCGGAGAAATCTATTACATATTTGAAAAGTCACTTTCTCTCTCTCTGTCTCTCTCTCTCATGATTTTCACCAGCTTAACTGGTTTTCCTTTCCAGTGTTGTTGTGTTAAATTGGTATTATTTGTCATCAATTACATAAAAACAGAATTGTTGGTGGGAGAATGTAGTCACCGTCAAGTTCCTATCTAAATGAGTGGCAGTTCTGCAACAACATACAACATGAAATCGCATTCTGTCTGCATAAGTCACCGATGCCAAGGATGTTGGCGCTTCTAGTCCGTGGTTAGTGTTAGACTCAGCTTTTGTTTTTGAGATACCTCATGTATATGGATGGTAAATTACTCTTTATCAGCATCTAAGTCTGGGGATTTGGGATTGCGGAAATGTGAGAGAAAGGCAATCGTCACATTTCTGTGGAAGCTTACAGAATCTCACAAAACGAGGAGGGATATTACATACACGTTGAGAACAGTATCTTGGCAAACTGAAGATTTGGCACTTTGGCGTATAGTCCTAAAATTTAGAAAGACGTGAAGTTTCCTTTCTCTTGGAAACCCAGGATTGCATGGGAGCGTCAACCTGCCATTTTATGGAAATTATAGTGCCAAAAGTGAGAGCTTGGAGGAATTTTTTTCACAGGGAAAGGGAAAGGCTGTTGGCCATCTGTTTTACTTGTAGAGGTGGTGTAGTTTGAAAGTCCGTTGCTCTAGAAAAAATTGACATTTTCAGATATACACTGTCAAAGATAATGGTGGAAGTAGGCAAATGGTTAATGATGCTGAGTCCTGGGTAAAGACAGCTGGAAGCCAGGTGAACATCTCCTTCTGATTTTGGACTGCTTGTTCCTTTCCCTGTGTTAAGATTTTAAAATATTATAATGTAGGACTTGGGCACTGTTTGAGTTCCATTTAGAACAAACTTTTTTACAATTGAAAGTTACATTCGAAGGACAGCTCCCTCATTTTGCAGAGCTTCCTTTCTGTTGTTTGGTATAGAAATATTAGGTATTATTTTTATGTGTCTGAGAATAGGTTAACTTCTTTTCATTATCACGAAGGCTAAGAAAAAAGGAGAGTGGAGTGAAGTGGAGTGAAAAGTCGGAGGCCCTCCTACATTTGTTATATCATACTGTTCTCCATTTATGAGTCCCAAGTAGGACAGGAAACTTGTTATTTTTTTGTCAGCTGTCTCTATATTACAACTCTCGATATAACTTTCCTGATGCCATTTGATTTAACAGCGTCCTCAAACATTTTAAACAAGTAGCATAGCAGGAACATGGTGTGATAGAAACCTTAGAAGGCCTTAGAAGGGTCTTGAGTTTAGCTGTGGCTGTGCCATTGATTTACTGTGACATCTTTTTTTTTTTTTAAGATTTTTATTTATTTATTTGAGAGAGAAAGAGAGCACAAGCAGGGAGAGGGGCAGAGGGAGAAGGAGAAGCAGACTCCCTGCTGAGCAGGGAGCCCGACATGGGGCTTGATCTCAGGATCCTGGGATCATGATCTGAGCTGAAGTCAGACATCTAACTGACTGAGCCACCCAGGTGCCCCTTACCGTGTCATCTTAAGAGAAAGACCCAACTTCTCAATTCTTCAGTTTTCCTGACTCCATTGACCTTTAGAGTAATGCACAGATCAGGTTAGGATAGGAAGATTCAGTAGTTCTTTTTTTCTTTTTTTTTTTTTTTTTAAGATTTTATATATCTATCTGACAGAGAGAGACCACAAGTAGGCAGAGAGGCAGGCGGAGAGAGAAGGGGAAGCAGGCTTCCCACTGAGTAGAGAGCCTGATGCGGGGCTCCATCCCTGAGATCATGACCTGAGCTGAAGGCAAAGGCTTAATCCAGTGAGCCACCCAGGCACCCCTGTATCATAGTTCTTGGCACCATTTCAGCAAAGGTATTCTTCCTAAGTCATTGGCTCTTTCTAGGCAATAATGCACTTTTGTTAACAACATCTTTGCATATGGCTAAAGGAACATCTGCACACATTTATTTATTTTGGCTATTACCATGGTGTATACATGTATAGATAAATACAGACCCAGTGATTTTTATTACCACCCATTGTATCTTTGAATAACTGTTACTCCCCTTTGGGAAAAGAAGACATTATATCCTCATTTATAGGAAACTCAAGTGAGTTCCCATCTAAAATCATCATCATGCTAGGTAACATTTGTGGAACAGTTTGTACTCTGCAAAGCCCATCACAGATACCATCTCATTTGGAACAGTCACATTTGGAATTAGCTGGGCATGTGTTATTATTCCCATTTTATGGAAAGCATAATTAAAGTTTAGGGAGATTGCCCACGGTTATGTCATTAACAAAACGAAAAAATGAGATCTATGTCTGGGTTGTTTTTTCCCAGACTTAATTCACTTCTACTGTAATGTACTGCCTTTCATATCGATTTAATTATTTCATCGTAACAAAGGGAGTCTTACAAGAAGTCCATAGTAATACGGAAATTGTTCTAGTTAGAGATGATTTTGTGTCAGCGAGCACATCGCCATTCAAACAACAGATGTGTTACAAGCAGACAAAACTCACCGAGTCCTACTTCAGGTTGTTGGACAATCTTTTAGGACTTGAAAGTTCCCATAAGCTCATGTCTCTCTGTCGACCTGTCTTGTTTGAATTTACATGGTATCTCATGACCTCTTTTCTTCCAGTCCATACACTCTATCCTTTCAGCTTTTTCTCTCTGCCCTCTAGCTTTCTTGCTTTCCTCATTGCTTCTTTGCTTCCTCACATTGAGCCAAGACAACAACATTTCCTTTGAGTTCTTGCTTGCTGTAGTTTAAATGCCTTGCACTCACAGACCTTATTTGCCTATCCCTATTCATCAGCGCAGGGTTAGTTGTTTTTCTTAGGCTGCTGCTTCTAGCTCTGTGGGAAGAAGGGCAGCTGAGCTGTGGTTAAGAACATGTGTTCTAGGGCCGCCTGGGTGGCTCAGTGGTTAAGTGTCTGCCTTTGGCTCAGGTCATGATTCCAGGGTCCTGGGATCGAGCCCCACATTGGGCTCTCTACTGGGTGGGAAGTCTGCTGCTCCCTCTCCCACTCCCCCTGCTTGTGCTCTCTCTCTCTGTGTGTCTCTCTCTGTCAAATAAATAATAAAATCTTAAAAAAAAAAAGAACGTGTTCTAAAGCAGAGTGCCTGGGTTCCAATTCTGCCTGGGTTCTCGTCCCTTTACAAATGTGCCCTGGGGGAAATGGCTTGGCTTTATGTGTAGAATGGGGACAATAAGAGCATGTGTTTCAGAGGGTTGTTGTGAGGATTGAATGAACATACGAAGTGCTTAGAACAGTACCTATACTCAAGGCATATTACCTGGTATTGTTAAAAAAGAGGTCTGGGCAGGTAAACAGTGATTGTCAGGTTTAGTGCAGAGATGGTTTTTCAACTAAGAGAAGTTACAAGATTAGAGCAAGACAACCTGTTAAGATAAATAACTTGCTTATTAACTTTATAGTATTGAGTACCTACTGTGTAACAGGCACCAATCTAAACCTTATAGATAAGTAAGTGAACAACAAAACAAGGACAGCAACAAAAGGGGTCCTCGCTTACATTCTAGTGGCAGAAAACACAACAGATAATAAGCAAAATAAATAGTAAATCATCTAGTATGATAGAGGGAGGTGAATGCTTCATTGAAGAGAAAGAAGGAACCTGGGTTAAGGGAATCAGGGGTCTGGTGGAGGTCCAAGGTTGGTCTTAATAAAAAGATGGTGAGTTATCATTGAAGGGCAAAAAGCATTCTTGGCAGAGGTTAGAGCAAAGGTATGAAGGTATGAAGTTATTGGTCAGCTCGGGGAATAATAAGGAAGCTAGGGTAAAGCTAGAGTGGAGTGAGAAGGGGGAAGACAAGCAGGAAATTAGATCACAGAGGTGCTAGGGGTCTGTGGTGGGCCCGTGTGAAGTGTTAGGCTTTTATTTTGAGTGGAGTGGAAAGCTATTGCAGGAATTTGATGAGTGATGCAATATGACATATTTCAAAGGAATAACACTGACTGCGGTTTTGAGAATAAACTGTAGGGTATAAACAGGGAGACCAGTTCGGAAGCTATGACACTAATGATTTGACGGCAGCGTGGGTGGTAGCCATGGAGGTGGTGACAGGTGATCGGATTTGGAGTGTAGAGTCAGCATGCTTTCCTGATGGCTGGATGTGAAGGGAGAGAGAAAGCAAGGAGTGGAAGGTAACTCCAAGATGTTTTTGATTCGAGCAGCTAGGATGTACATACCATGCACCGTGATGGCAAAATCTTTGGGTAGGGCTAGGTTTAGGGTGGAAGATTGGAAATTTGATTTTGGACATATTTAATTTGTAATGTTTACTCACATATATCTTGCAATATTGAGTAAGCAGTTATATATGAGTTTGGAGTTTGAAAGAGAGGTTTGTCCTGGAGATAAAAATTGGGGGAATACAAATAATATTTATAACCACCTGATCAGATAATATTACTAAGGGAATTTGTAAAGACGGAGAAGGGAATATGAAGGACCGAACTCTTGGGCACTCCATTTAAGGAGTCAGGAGAAAAGAGGAACTCACAAAGGAGATTGGGAACGACCCACTAAAGAAGGAAAAAAAAAAAAAAACAACAACAAACCAAGAACAATAACAGGAGTATGGTGTCTTGGAAGTCAAGTGAAAAAAGTATGTCAAGAAGGAGGGAGTGGTCAGCTTGACAAATACTGATGATTGAAGAGGAAGGTGAAGAATTACTATGGGACTTAGCAACTTGGAGTATGTTGGTGACTTTAGTAAGACCATTTTTAATAGAATGATGCTGGGAGGCTCCTGATGGAGTAGGTTTAAAAGAGAGTGGTCCCGTACAGAAGAATTTCAAATAATTGATGTAGATTGTACCCTCTCAAGGAGCTGGAGCTTAGCTCCCACCCCTTGTATGTAGCTTGTGCTTATGACTTGCATCTACAAAGTAGGGTATGGAAAGAGGGAACAAGTTACTCTACAGTGAAGAAACCTGCCAGACACTACCTTGGCCAGGTGATCAAGGTTAACATAATCATTGGTAAGTGATACTGATCGCATGCACCTTTGATGTGATGTGATGAGAAGGCAGTTGTGATCTCCCAAAATACACCCTAACCATGATAAAAAATTTTAAAAAACCCAAACTGAAGGACATTCTACAAAATATCTCATCAGTACTCCTTAAAACTGTTAGGATCATCAAAAACAAGGAAAAATCTAAGAAACCGTCCCAGACCAGAGGAGGCTAAGGAGACGTGACAACCAAATGTAATGTGGGATCTTAGACTGGATTCGGAAAATGGTAAAGAACATTAGGGAGAAACTAGTAATACTAAATAAAGTGTATTGCTCTGTTAGTAGTGATATACTAATGTTGGTCCCTTAGTTGTGGGAAAGGTACCATAGTAATATGAGATGGTAAGAATAGGGGGAACTGGGTGTGGCATATTTGGGATCTCTAAGCAACTATTTTGTAATATAAAACCATTTTAAAATAAAGTGTTGACTTAAACAATTTGAAGAATGGGAAGAGTGGAATTGGAGCCAACAAGCAGAGGACAACTGTTTTAGGGAGTTTTGTTACAAACGTAAGCAAGGAAATGAGGAGGTAGTTGGCAAGGGAAGTGGGTTAAGCACAAGTTTTTTATTTTGTTTGTTTTGTCTTTTTTATTTTTATTTTTTAAAAGATTTTATTTATTTATTTGAGAGAGTGAGAGAGAGAGAGCATGAAAGGGGAAAGGTCGGAGGGAGAAGCAGACACCCTGCTGAGCAGGGAACCTGATGTGGGACTCGATCCCAGGACTCCAGGATCATGATCTGAGCTGAAGGCAGTAGCTTAACCTACTGAGCCACCCTGGTGCCCTGTTTTGTTTTTTAATAGGAGAAGTAACAGCATGTTATTTCTGATGAGAATGATGCAATAGAAAGCAAAAAGTTGATGATAGAGGAGAAGGAGGGAAATCTTTGGAGTAATGTCCTGGAGGAGGAGAGTGACTTTAGAATCTGATGCACAAGCAGAGGGATTGGCTTTAGGTGGTGTCAAGTTCATCTCTGGGAACAGCTGAGACTCAGAGTATGTGGATGCAGATGGTGGTGGCTGGGCATATTTTATGGTGGCAGACTCCAAACACTCTGTTTTCTCAGTGAAAGATTTTTAGCTAAAAGTAGAGATCCAGAACAAGTGTTGGGGTTGAAGCAGAGAGAAAGTATATCTGGGGGTATGGAAAAGAGATTTGGTTGGTACTCGATAATGTGTTGATTTTGTAGCCTTAAGTGTCCATTTTGGCTAGTGGATAGGAGTTAAAGTGAGACTAGTCAGAATGGTTGTATATTTTCTTAAGCCATATTTAGCTGGAGATACAATAAGTAAGTCCATATCAATAATAGCTTACAGGAAGTTGGTATATATTAGACTCAGTGTTTTATTATTTATATTAGTATTTATATTTAATAATTTGTACTATATTGATTATTTCTTTGATATGACATTGATGTTATCTCAATTTTAAGATGACGAAAGATACTAACTTTGCTTAAGGCCACATAACCAGTAGGTAGTTTGGAAATAAAATTTGAGATGTTTTGAAAGACAAAATTTTCTTTTAAAAAACATAAGATTTGAAGTAAGGTTTGAAATCCAATTTCTTTTGTTCTAAACCTTCGCTCTTTCACTACATTAATTTAAAAACATCAGTATCATAGAGCAAAAGGAAATAAACCACCAGTTTATTACTTAAGTTTGAAAGAAAATTTTAAGATGAATCAAAAAACAGCCTATCTCTTTATGAAGAATGAATTGATAAACTTAAGATATAAATTCACTTATTTGTGGAGCATAACAAATAGCATGGAGGACATGGGGAGTTAGGAGAAGGGAGTTGGGGGAAATTAGAAGGGGATGTGAACAATGAGAGACTATGGACTCTGAAAAACAATCTGAAGGGTTTGAAGAGGTCGGGGGGGCGGTGGGAGGTTGGGGGAACCAGGTGGTAGGTATTAGGGCACGGACTGCATGGAGCACTGGGTGTGGTACAAAAACAGTGGATACTGTTATGCTGAAAATAAATTAAAAAAAATGATTAAAAAACAACAACAACAACAACAACTAAGATTTAAGATAGCATATTACACAATTTGAAAAAAAAAGATATAAATTGGATTTTAAAATGTATTTACTATAGATGATAGACATAATAAACCTGCACTTTATTTAAGTCTCCACTCAAATGTCAGTTCCTTAAGGAGGCCTTCCTTGACCACTCTGAGACCTACCATCACCATGTAATTCCTTATTTCACTGCTGTTCCCCGTGCTTATTACTACTTGACATTATGCTATATGTTTCTATGTGTGTGTGGTTACTCTAATTTCCACAAGACCAAGGACTTTGTCTTGGTATGATTGTACAGCTGTCTCTCATTCCTTGGCACATAGTTGTTCTTTATTGATGGAAGAGAGAAGAAAGAAAAAAGGAAAGTAGGTAGGTTATTAGGATAAAGTTAAGGAAATTAAGAGTTCTATTAGTGATACCATATTAAATATTTATATATATATTTTATTATGTTTGTAATAGTGCCCCAGGAGACCTGAATAAATAACCAATGCTTTTCATTCAGCCTTTCTTTTGAATATTATTTTGACTGATGACCACATGGTTCTATCCTGTGTTATCTCCACATAACAGTGTTCAGCATCTGCTGTTAACAACAATGATATTGCTAATAATATTGCTAATATTTTATAATTAAGTCCTATCAGATATAATCCTTGTACTAGACCTGTGAATTTGGAACCAGTAGTTCCAAGTTCTTCAGTATTTTAGGTATTGGCTTTGGAGTTGGTAAAAAATGAGTCGTTTACCCAGCTTTTTGTATTTTTGCTGGGGTGAAATGGAGACAAAATTCCTGGAAATCTTTGGGAGATCATATTTTTGTGAATGGGAACCAGCACTGCTATTTAGTTCCTTACCTTGCAAATCTAACAGTGGAGAAGTCTTAGAGGTGTGGAGAAGGGAGTGTGACTTCTCATTTTCTTGCTTTGGGTTAGTCCTTTTGGAGCCTGAATGTCCTGCATTCTCTGCTTTGGGAAACAAGAGAAGGTAACAGGTGACTTCCACCATCTCCTCTGTGCTATCCTCATTAGATTCTCTCTGCTTCTGGAAATGAGAGACAGAAAAATTTTCGATTCTTAATGGATTTTTTAACCTAAGTGACTCCTGCCATTTAGTTGTGAGAGGTGATTGCTTGCTTTATAGTGTTCTCTCTCTTTCTTCTTTCTTTTTTTTTTTTTTTCAGACAGTCCTCACAGAACTCTACTTTATATAAGCATAACCAATACCTAATCTGTTGCTAATACCATGTCCTTGAAACAATGTTAAGGACAGTTTGGATTGCTGCAGTGATATATTTTTGTAAGAGAGTGGGAAGTTGAGGATTAAAAATATCAAAGGAGCTCAAGAATCTGATGGAAGTTGATATCTGAAATTGCTTCACTGCGTCCTTAAGTTCAGAATTATCCCCACAGTATCTGGCTTTACATTTGTAAATGCCCTTGTAAGGATTTTGGTTAGCTGTCATTCAGGAGTAGAGATCATTTAGACCCCATTAACAGACATTATTCCCTTTGAAAATGACATGGTATCTAATGTAATCCTAGAGTGTTTTAATAGTCTATTCTATGCTTAGCAATGAAACATTTCAAAAGTGACTGACAGCCAATTGATGTAATTCATGGTGATCTTTTGTGTTGACAGATCTTTAAAAAGTCAAGGGAAATTACTACTGTACCCAGTGAAGCCGCCTCCTTTTTATTTTTTTTTTTTAACTGCCAATATCCTGCAAAACAGGACAATTTTCTCTTTGACTGCCACTGTTTTTTATTTCGATAACATGACACGATTCCTCCTTATTATTAGGATTTCTTTTGATAGATGGAATGTGTTCCCTATAGGTAATGCTGACTTTAAAATAGAAATTCTTCAGTTCTCCAAATTAATCCTCTTACTTTTCTGACTTATACATCAAGACAACCTTGCCAGTAGCCACCTTCCCACTCAGGAAGAGGAGTGATTTAATTTAGACGATTTAAATTTTTCAAATGATTTTACTCTTTCTTTGAGGGAGAAACATGTTGAAAGGAAGAGGGTGATGAGTTGCTTATTTTGGTTAGGTGTTTTTCCTAGAGCACTCTACAGTTAAAAGTCTGATGTTTTGGGTAATTTTGTAGAAAGAGAGAGTATCTGTGTCCAAAACTCAAGAGTCTTCCAATTCAAACCATAGAATGAAGGGAAGGGGCTTAGTAAGGAATATAAACTTGAATATGAATTGTGGGAAATAATACAAAGATTTAGTCCTATTGTTGCCCTAACGTTTTTTGTGGTGGGGGAACTGTGTCTCTGGGTTTCTGCCCTTTGTCCTCATGTTTCAAAAGTAGACATTTTCTGGCCAGTCCTTGGGGAATAGAAGGTACCTTTTCCCTTAGTCCAGTCTATTACTAGAGCATTGTCATTACGATTTGACATGTATTTTTTGGAGAATGAACAGTGTGCTTTAGTCCTGTGCTGGTTTGCTGCTGGGGAGAGAAGGGTATACTTTATTATCATAATCCTATTAATATTTTTGTTTAATATTCTACAGTGTAATACAGTGACTTCTACTGAGGTATAATTTCAAGTTTTAAGCATTATTTTGAAGCACCATTTGATTGTAAAATGTGTATTACCCCCCACCTATGGGGCGCCTGGGTGGCTCAGTGGGTTAAAGCCTCTGCCTTCAGCTCAGGTCATGATCTCAGGGTCCTGGGATAGAGCCCCGCATCGGGCTCTCTGCTCAGCAGGGAGCCTGCTTCCTTCTCTCTCTCTGCCTGCTTCTCTGCCTGCTTGTGATCTCTGTCTGTCATATAAATAAATAAAATCTTTACCCCCAACCTACATGTTCACTTCCAGTTTCCCTTTTTGTCATCTATCCACTTTCTCCTGGCTCCCTCTCTGACTGGACTAGAGGAGGACCTAAGTTCATCCATAGCCTTATACTCCCAAACTCCCCCTGTCTGCCACAACCCCACCACCAGACATGTTCTTGTGGAAATAAGAAGCTAAAGATGTAGGAAAGGGAAATAAAAAAGAAGGTTCTATTTCATTTTCACTTTGTATTTCTTTTAGAATCTGGGAAATAGTTTTCATAGTTGAAATAAGTGGTTTGGTACCCCTCCTTTTTTAAAATTTAAATTTGTTTTCTACATGGAGTAGAATCAAAGTATGGAGAGGTCTAGTTGATGGCAGACCCAGAATGTGATAGTTCAGCCTCATGTACCTAAGTGTGCAACACTCCAGAGCTGCCATTTTGTGTTTATGCCAAAAGACTTTACCACAGGTTGTTTTGATGAGTCCATAATTTGAGGTAGAAGACTTGGATTGAGTCCTAATTCCATTTTGGTTCTGTGATCTAGAGAAAATCATTTCATTTTGGTTTCTGTTTAGTAAAACGGAAGCAATAATTATGCCCACTTAACTTAGTTTTCCAGGTTGCTGGGAAGACAATGTAAGAAAATGAATTGTGAACTACTTTATAGACTTTAATGATATCCTGACAATAAGAGTCATTCTTTTTCATCCTCCTCTCAAAGTTATTCATAGATGACTTTTTAATCTTATCAGCACTGTTGTTTTTAAGGCTCTCTCTTGTTAGAAAAGGAAAGTAGTAGTAACAAAAGGATATTGAATCCTCAAAATAACCGTGTGAGTTAGAAATTACTATTAACAGTTTACAGATAAAGAAATACTTAAGAGAAGTTAAGATTAATAATTTGTAAGCAGTTAATTCGCTGGTTTCTCTGACCGTAATGCCCATGTTATTTCTTCCATAAGCTAATGCAGTTTGTTAATATCCTGCAGCCTATTCCAACATCTCACTGTTCATTATGCCTAGTTTTGAAACTTCTTGTGATTTCAGTTATTTTTGTTCTTTCTGCAGGAGTTTGTGTTATTTAACTCATTTGGCAATTATTTATTGCCAGGCACTGTGCAAACACTAGCAGTTTTTGTTCTTAGTCTAGTCTCTTAAACAGAAGAAGACATATGTTTTAAAAGAGAGTGACAAGTGCTCCTATATAGTAGGGGGAATACAGGATGCTTTGGGAGCCAGGGAAAGCTATGTAGAGGAAGTATAACCTAAGCCCATGCTCTGACAAGCCCTCTGTAGAATACAGATGGGCCCTGTCTCTCTGCCTCTTTTTTCTTCTACCAGCTGATTCATACTGAGCCATTTGTCGTGGGGTGATTAGTCAAATGACTCTTACATGTGCTTGTTATTTTCTAGCTTGTCCAGATTATCATCAATACAACGCACTTGGAGAAATCCTGTAAGTACTTGGAAGAATTCATCACCAACATCACTAATGTGCTTCCAGAGACCGTCCACACCACCAAGCTCTACGGCACCACAACCTTTAAGGTGAGAAGGCCCTAGGGCTTCTGCTGCGCATAGTCTGGGGCATTCAACCTAGGAGTCTTTGTTTCTCCCAAGATTCACAGTAGTGTGATTCCTAACATGGTTTTGAGGATAAGTGCTTATGATTTCCTTAGAAGAACAAATACCAGTGCTAATTTCTATATGTTTAAACTTAAAAATGTCTATAACTCTGTCTGCTAAATCTTCTTGTATTTTGTACTTGAAAAGGGCTATTTCCTCAAATGGCTCCCATCTTAAGTGTGGTCTAGAGAATAGTGGTTATAGCTGAAATCAACATCAATTAAATTTAAAAAATTAGCTGTTCTCTGTGTCCAATTTTTTTCAACTTACTTTTTAATGAGGAATTTCTTCCCCTTACTATTGTAGTCAGCAATTTTATAATCCTTTTGCAAGGTGCCAACATAGTTTTGATCTAGATTTTGATTAAATTGGGAAAAATGACACTATTGTGGACAAAAGATGGATTGATAGAGAGTCTCTGGAGAGTAAATGACTTAATTTAAAAGAGCCTTACGAAACTCCCTTATATTGCCATCTTAGTTTTGAATTAATATTAAGCAGAAAAAGTAATAAGGTAACATCTACAACACTACAGTGGTAGATTCTGACATAAAGGCCAACCTGTATGTTTTGGGGTTTTGTTATTATTGTTACTATTTGGTTATTTTAGTTTTGATCAAATCTTTTTCATCCTTTTGAAATCTGGAGGTTGATATTAATGAGGTATAAAGTTGTGAGTTGAAATCATGATTTACGTCCACTGGTGTCTACTTTTTACCATCCTTTTATCCTCTTTCCCTATTTATTGGCACCTTCCCTTGAAAGGAGATTTTAAGACAAGAAATCAAATTTGATTCATAACTGCTTATCATATTTTATGAGATAAAAACTATTAGTAAGATCTTCTCTTTTTCTGTTATAAGAAATGAAATGAAAAGGAACCTACATGTAGCCAAAGCAATCTTCAGAAAGAAGAAAAAACTGAAAGCATCATACTTCCTGATTTCAAATTGTATTATAAAGCTATAGTAATCAAAGTAGTATGGTATTAGCATAAACACATATGCATAGATCAGTGGAACAGAGCAGAGAGTCCAGAACCCATGTTGTATATATGGTCACATAATTTACAACAGAGTATATACACAAGAATTCACAATGAGAAAAGAATAGTTTCTTCAATAAATGGACAACCACATGCAAAAGAATGAAACTGTACCCCCATTTTTACACTGTACAAAAAAATCATCTCAAAATAGCCTAAAGATTTGAATGTAAGATCTGAAATTATAAAACTTCTAGAAGAAAAAACAGTGGGTAAACTCCTTGGCACTGGTGTTGGCATTGAGTTTTTGATTTAATACCAAAGTAAAGGCAACAAAAGAAAAAATAAGTATGACTACATTAATATAAAAAGCTTCTTTGAAACAAAGGAAACCCATCAACAAAACACAAAAGCAACTGATGTTAATGAGAGAACATATTTCCAAGTCATATATCTGATGAGGCGTTACTATCCAAAATGTATAAATGACTCAGACAACTCAACAGCAAAAACCCAGATAATCCAAAGAGGGCAGAGGTACTGAATAGACATTTTCTGAAGAAGACATACAAATGGCCAACAGGTACATGAAAAGATGTTTACCACACTAATCATAGAGGAGGTACAAATGAAAACTATAATGAGATATCACCTCATACGTGTTAGAGTAGCTATCATCAAAAAGACAAGAGAGAAAAAATGCTTGCAAAGCTGTTAGGAAAAAGGAAACCCTTGTGTGCTGTACCTGGGTCTGTTAACTGGTACAGTCTCTATGGAAAACAGTATGGAGATTAGCCACGAAATTACAAACAGAACTACCATATACCCAAAGAAATAAAAATCATCATCTTGAAGAGATATCTATCCTTCCATATTTATTGCATCATTATTCACAATAGCCAAGATACGCAAACAAATAAAGTGTATATCAGCAGATGAATGGGTCAAGGAAATGTGGTATATATACACAGTGGAATATTATTCAAGCAAGAAAAATAAGGAAATTCTGCCATTTGTGACAATATGGATGGACTTTGAGGGTATTACACTAAGTGAAATAAACCAGAGAGGGACAAATACTGCATGGTATCACATATATGTGGAATCTTTAAGGGGGGGAAAAAAGTCAAGCTCACAGAAACAGAGAAAAATAGTTGCCAGGGCCTGGAGGATAGGGGAAATAGAAATTGGTAAAGGGGTACAAACTTCAACTATAAGATGAGTAAGATTTGATGATCTGATGTAAAACGTGATAATTATAGTTGATAATACCATGGTGTATAATTGAGATTTTCTAAGAGAATATAACTTAAGTGTTCTCACCAAAAAAAGTATGCAAGGTAATTAATATTAATAACTAGATGATGAGAATCCTTTCATTATATATATACATATATACATATATATATCTCAAATAACCATAATGCACATTTTAAAATTTTTATTTTTTTAAAAGTTTTATTTATTTGTTAGAGAGACTGAGCATAAGCAGGGAGAAAGAAGCAGGCTCCCTGCTGAGCAAGGAGCCCAATGTGTGACTTGATCCCAGGACCCTGGGAGGATGACCTGAGCCAGAGGCAGGTACTTAACTGACTGAGCCACCCAGGTGTCCCTGTGGACATTTTAAATATAATTGTGTTTTCAATTATACCTCAATAAAGCTGAAAAAAAAATGAGAGGTTCACAAAATATTCTTTATGTTCATATGTGATTAGGTCAGCTGCTAGGTGAGATATACCTTCATGATGTCACCATGGTTGGTTCGTTTCAAATTACCTAAAAAAAATTTTATTATATGTTGTATTATATTGGTATCATTACTTGTAATCTTTTCAACAATGTCTTGTTATATTAATATTGAAACACTTCTAGTGAAGAAGAGATTTGTCTAATAAAGACAACCCAGGAATGAGCATGATAAGAGCTTTAAGAACTTTAGGATTACCTTAGACAGTTTAATAAGAATTACAATTACTACTAAATATTATTATTATTGTGGAGCATGGGCAATAGTTTCATCAAAAAATATTTGCACTTGATTTACTGTGAAAGCCAAAACTTCTCCAGGAAAGAAAATGTGGGAGGGACCGTAGTTTAATGTTCACCAGAAAAGAGGAATTTAGGGAGTTAAAACGTGAAGTTCATTTATACTGGTCTCTCATATGGGGACTATGCTACTCTTCCCTTAACCCACTGCAATTTTCTTATTTCAAGAGCTTTTCAAATTATGGTTGGAATTCCTCCCAAAGGATGGCTTGTGCAGTTTGCTGTTGCTCCAGCAGTAAAATTGCTGAGGGAAAATTAAAGGCAGACAGGAAGCCATAGGAGTTGAGTAGCCAGTTAAATACTTAGTAAAGGAGAGGTTCTGGAGACCACTAAAGGTCATGTTGACAAGTGCTTATTGGAAACGCTGATTGCTTGAAACACACTGAAAGTTTATTTTTACCAGGACTGTTTCAGACCAACTACCCCAGAACTCAGTATAAACATGGCAATTATAACAGCTACATGTTGTGTATTTTCCTAAGCTACTGTTTCCAGAAAACTTTCCCTCGCAGATGGAAACCTTTATGCTAAAAGAAGGGGCAAAAATAATCAGAAGGTCTTCAAGGTATTTTCCTGCAGAATTGCCTCTTGTTTCTGCCATATGTGACATAATTAAGCTGGCATTCTTAGCTTTCCTTGTTCATAAGAATTTCCTTACTCTCTTACAAAATAGAATGAGGTTATTTGTTAATTTACTCCATCACAAATGTTGTTTGTGTACCTACTATGTAACAATCTGGTAGGTTCTTGGGTAGATTTAGTCATTGGATTTAGAGTTTATAATCTGCAGGGAGGACAGACACTGTAACTTC
This sequence comes from Lontra canadensis, assembly GCF_010015895.1. Classification (NCBI taxonomy): domain Eukaryota; kingdom Metazoa; phylum Chordata; class Mammalia; order Carnivora; family Mustelidae; genus Lontra; species Lontra canadensis. Next base: position 1,136,085 of record NW_022631044.1, read on the forward strand.
TATAAAGAACCATGTGAAAAGTACTAGGATAACACCATAAATACATTCAATCCCTCATCGATTCTACAAGTTTTTATGAAGCACCTACTGTAGGTATGTATGTCATAAACAAGTCTCCTGACTTTACAGAGTTTATATTGTTCTAGGGATGAATCTCATTTAATCTCAGGTAATGACAAGAACTTAGAAGAAAAATAAATGACCTGAATGAAATGAGAAATAGAATCATTTGGATTTCCAAGAGATAAGCTTTCCAATTTGAGGGAATATTACAAGAGTAGGCATTGGTGTGTTCAAGGAATAACAAGGGATTTAGTGTGGCAGTGATGTATCTATCATTGGAGGTAGAAGTGGCACGAAATGAGATAGTCAGGAGTCAGATATTTTCTGGCCTTGTAGGCCACAGTTAATACTTGGGATTTTATTCTGAATTGAAACATGAGGCCATTAGAAAATTGGGAGTGGTGGTAATAATCTGGCTTACATATTAATGGGTAACAATGGTTGCTGTGTGGAGAATAAATATGCTATAGGTCAGTAAGTGTGGAAGAAGAGGAGTCATTAATTGGAATGTTATTGGCATAATCTAGGTAGGAGATAATGCTTTGTTGGACAACTGTGGTAGGATGAAAGTGGTAAGAAATATTGTTGAAGGTAGAGAGGTCAAGTTTTACTGCTAGACTGGGGATGGGGTAATAAGAGAAAGAGTGGAGGCAAGGATAACTCCAAGATTTTGAACTAAACAAACTGGATGAGTAGTGTCGTTGTTCTGTAATATGGGGAGCGGGGAGAGAATAACAGACTTGGGGAGAGGCAGTGGGGTCAAGCCTTCCATTTTGGACACATTGTGCTTCAGGTATTGAGTAGTTGTCTGCATAGAGATATTAAATGGACAGGGCAAAGTCATAGCTGGAAATAAAAAAATATAGAATTCATCTCTATAAAGATGGTATTTAATGCTGTGAGGCTGGCTTTCTTCTGGGAATTGAAGATAGAGAAAAGGTGAGAGGATTAGGCTCCAAGGGAAATCAACATTTCTAGGTCTAGAAGAAGAGGAGAACTCCACAGAAGATGAGGATATTTATCTCAGCTTTGAGACCTTCAGGGAGGACTTCTCAGAAAGAGCACAACATGGTGGGTCTTGGGACCAGCAGAAGGTGTCCAGATAGAGAAAAGCTGAGGACAGGGTAAGGGACATTTTTAAGAGAGACAGTTTCATTTATAAATATGAAAGAATAAGGGGTGCTGGGATGGCTCAGTCGTTTAGGTCCTGGGGCTCAGGTCCTGGGGTCTTGGGATCAAGTGCCACATCGGGCTCCCTGCTCATCGTGGAGTCTGCTTCTCTCTCTCTCCCTGCCTCCTGCTCGTACTCTCTTTCTCTCTCTCTCAAATAGATAAATAAAATCATTAAAAAAAGATGAAAGAATATAATAAAACCAGACATATTCAGTGGAGAATAAGGGTAGCAATGAGATAGAGAAGTAGTTACATGCCAACTTGTAGAGCACTTTGTTTTGTATTAATAGGTAATTTAGATTTTATCCTTCTAAAATGTTTGAGAGACTTCAAGCAAGGATATGTTGCATTTTGAAAATTAGATTTTTAATTTAAATTCAATTTAATTAATATATACTATATTATTAGTCTCAGAGGTAGAATTTAATGATTCATCAGTTGCATACAACACCCAGTGCTCATTCCATCAAGTGCCCTCCTTAATGCCCATCACACAGTTATGCCAGCCCCCCACCCACCTCCTCTCCAGCAACCTTCAGTTTGTTTCCTGTAGTTAGGAGTCTCTTATGGTTTGCCTCCCTGTCTGTTTTTGTCTTATTTTACTTTTCTTTTTCTTCCCCTATGTTCATCTGTTCTGTCTTTTAAATTCCACATGTGAGGAAATCATACGGTATTTGTCTTTCTCTGGATATATTGCATTTTAAAAAATAATTTTTATCTTGCCTAATGAAAAAGAAGGAAGAATTGAAAGAAAGGTAGAAGGAAGAGAAGAAAGAAGAGAAAGAAGAAAGGAAGGAATAAATAAATCACAATCACTTGAGATTCATAATCAGAGGAAATTAAATTCCTAGAATACTTTGTGTAACTGTGCTAATAAATTTGAGAATCGATAAGAAAATTGTGATAAATGATTCATGATGACATAGAAAATTAACTAATAACTATGAAAGAAATTAAAAAGTTATTAAAGACTTCTAAAATTTGGGCAAGATCCATATGATTTTATCAGTGAATTTATTTCGGTCTTTATGAAGCAGATAATTTCTCTATAACTTAAACTATTCCAGATTGTAGAGTTAAAAAAAGGGGAACTGTCTCAGTTCATTTGTACAAAGTCAATATAATGATTTAAAAAACAGAGAAGCCACAAGGAATAATTTGAACAATTAAATTTAAATACTGAAGTTAAAAATCTCAAATAATAGACTATTAAACATAATCTAGAAGGACATAAAAAGTAGAAATAAAAGTAACATTAAGAATACAAGGATGATTAGTAGTAGAAAATTGTTTACAATTGTCAACTTCTTTAGTAGATCAAATGAGAAAAAAATACATGAGTATTTAAAAGATACTAAAATGGTATTTTATATAAATACTCTTCCTGCTAAGATATCTTGGTAAACCCATCTGTCAGTAATTGACAGATCCAGCAGGCAGAATATCAGAAAGGATGTAGTTGAACTGAATTGTAGTATTAATCAACTAGATCAAATTGACATTTGTAGAATAGTTCATCCAGCAACAGTGGAATACACATTCCTCTCAAGCTCATAAGAGGATTCACCTAAACAGGCCGTATTCTGGCTAATAAACACATCTTTACAAATTTTAAAGAATAGAAATTTTTTTTATGTGTAATTTCTTTTAAAATTTTGCTATCTCTTTTTTTATCATTTTTTTAAAAATTTATTTTCAACATAACAGTATTCATTGTTTTTGTACCACACCCAGTGCTCCATGCAATCTGTGCCCTCTCTAATACCCACCACCTGGTTCCCCCAACCTCCCACCACCCCCCCACCTCTTCAAACCCTTCAGATTGTTTTTCAGAGTCCATAGTCTCTCATGGTTCACCTCCCCTTCCAATTTCCCCCAACTCCCTTCTCCTAACTCCCCATGTCCTCTATGCTATTTGTCATGTTCCACAAATAAGTGAAACCATATGATAATTGACTCTCTCTGCTTGACTTATTTCACTCAGCATAATCTCTTCCAGTCCCGTCCATGTTGTTACAAAAGTTGGGTATTCATCCTTTCTGATGGAGGCATAATACTCCATAGTGTATATGGACCACATCTTCGTTATCCATTCGTCCGTTGAAGGGCATCTTGGTTCTTTCCACAGTTTGGCAACCGTGGCCATTGCTGCTATAAACATTGGGGTACAGATGGCCCTTCTTTTCACTACATCTGTATCTTTGGGGTAAATACCCAGTAGTGCAATTGCAGGGTCATAGGGAAGCTCTATTTTTAATTTAAAGAATAGAAATTATATAAAACTTGCTCTCTCCACATGGAATTAAACTGTGCCAATAAATAACAGATAGCTTTAAAATCCCAGAATATTTGGAGATTAACCAACACACTTCAAAATAACATGTCGATCAAATAAAAGGTCTTAAAGAGAAATTAAAAAGTATTTCAAGGGGTGCCTGCGTGGCTCATTGGGTTAAAGCCTCTGTCTTCGGCTCAGGTTATGATCCCAGGGTCCTGGAATTGAGCCCCACATCAGGCTCTCTGCTCAGCAGGTAGCCTGCTTCCTCCTCTCTCTCTGCCTGCCTTTCTGCCTACTTGTGATCTCTCTCTCTCTGTCAAATAAATAAATAAAATATTTTTTTTAAAAAAAGTATTTCAAATGAGGGGTGTCTGGATGGCTCTGTTGGTTAAGTGTCTGCCTTCAGCTCAAGTCATGATCTCCAGGTCCTGGGATGGAGTCCCATATCAGATTCCTTGCTCAGTGGGGAGCCTGCTTCTCCCTCTGCCTGCTCTCCCCTGCTTGTGCTTGCTTTCATTCTCTCTCTCTCTCTCTCAAGTAAATAAATAAATAAATAAATAAATAAGTGATTTTTAAAAAGTATTTTGAACTAATTGAAAATAAATTCAACTTATCAGAATTTGTGGCATCACGTAAAGCAGTGCTTGGAAAGGAATTTATAGCATTAATTTTATATAAAGAAGAAATATCTTTTTTTTTAAAGATTTATTTTTTTACCTGAGGGGGAGAGAGCACACAAGTAGGCTGCAGAGGCAGAGAAAGAGGGAGAAGCAGACTCCCCCCTGAGCAGGGAGCCTGACCTGGGACTCGGTCCCAGGATCCTGGGATCATTCCCTGAGCGGGAATGGCAGATGCTTAACTGACTGAGCCACCCAGCCACCCCAGAAAGGAAGAAATTTCTAAAATCAATAATCTCAGCTATTTTAAGAAGGTAGAAAAAGAAGAGCAAATCAAATCCAAAGTAATCAAAAGAAAAGAATAAAAATTAGAACAGAAATGAATAGTTTTGATATAGAAAATCAAAAGAGATAATGAAACCAAAGGCTGGTTCATAGATCAATAAAATTGATAAACCTTGAGCCAAGCTGACCAAAAATAAAAGAGAGAAGACTCAAATTATTAATATCATAAATGAAAGAGGAACTATCACTACTGATTCCATGAACATTAAAAGAATAATTAATAGGGCTATTGTGAACAACTCTATACCCACAGTTTGGTAACTGACATGAATTGAATCAATTCACTGAAAGACATAGTTTACGAAAAGTCACACAAGGAGAAATAGATAATCTGAATAGCTTTATATCTATTGAAGAAATTGAATCAATAATTAGTAGCCTTCTAAAACAGAAAACACTAGGCCTGTTGAAAGTAATTGAAGAAGACACAAGTAAATAGAAAGGTAGTCCATGTTCGTGGTTTTGAAAGAATTAATGTTATTAAAATGTCCATTCTACTCAAAGTAATTTACAGATTCAATGCAATCTCTATTAAAATACCATTAGTATTTTTTGCAGAAATAGAAAAAAAACAATATTAAAGATTGAATGGGACTCTATGGGACTGTGAAAAGCTGAAGTAATCTTGAGAAAGAACAAAACCAGAGGCATCATGCTTGCTGATGTCAAATTTTATTACAAACCTACAATAATCAAAACAGTATGGGTATTGACATAAAAACAAACACATGGATCAATGGAACAGAACAGAGAGCCCAGAAGTAAATGCACACATGCTCAGTTCATTTACAGCAAAGGAGCTAAGAATGCACAAAATGGGGATAGGATAGTCTCTTCAATAAATGGTATTGGGAAAACTGGACAGCCATATACAAAAGAATGAAATCAGACCTCTATCTTACATCATCCACCAAAATCAACTCAAAGACTTGAACCTAAGACTGAACCATAAAACATAGAAGAAAACATAGTGGGTAAGCTGTTTGACATTAATCTTGACCTTGATTTTTTTTGTATTTGACACCAAAGCAAAGGTAACAAAGGCAAGTATGAACAAATGGGACTATATCAAGCTACCGCTTTTCTGCACAGCAAAGGAAACCATCAACAAAATGAAAAGGCAACTGATGGAATGTAAGAAAATATGTGCAAACCACATATCCCCATAACGGTTTAATATCCAGATTATACAAGGAACTCATACATATCAATAGCAAAAACCCCAAATAACCCAAGTAAAAACTGAGCAAAGGATGTGAATAGACATTTTTCCAAAGAAGACATACAAATGGCGAACAGATACATGCAAAGGTGTTCAGCATCACTAACCATCAAGGAAATGCAAATCAAAACCACAGTGAAATATCTCATACTTTTTAATAAGACAAAAGATAAATGCTGATAAAAGTGTGGAGAAAAGGGAACTCTTATACTGTTGGTGGGCATATAAACTGGTTACAACTTCTGTGGAAGACAATTTGGAGATTCCTCAAGAAAGTAAAAATAGAGGCATCTTATCATCCAGCAATCCATATATAATTTCTGGGTGTGTGTCCAGAGAAATTGAAATCATCATCTTGAAGACTTATCTATACTTCTGTGTTCATTCCAGCATTATTTACAATATGTAAACAACCTAAGTGTTCATCAGTGGATGAATAAAGAAATTATATATGCACACACACACACACACATCATATACACAATGGAATATCATCCAATCTTAGAAGGAAATTCTGTCATTTGCAACAACATGGATAAACCTATAAGGCATTCTGCTAAATGAAATATACCAGACAGAGAATGGCAAAACTGCATGGTATCCCTTATATGTGGAATCTAAGAAAATAGTTGAACTCATAGAAACAAGAGAGTAGAAGAGTTGTTTCCAGAGGCTGAGAGGTGAGGGAAAAAGGGAGAAAATATGAAAAATTTAACAAAAAGACTACTGGAAGTAATAAGTGCATATAGCAAGGCTCAGGATACAAGATTAATATACAGAAGTCATATACTTTCTTATTGTAACAGCACAGCAAAGGAAACCATCAGGACCATTTACATTAACATCAAAAAAGAGAAATGGGTATAAAATTAGCAAATAAACAAGATCTATGTGAGTAAATTTGTAAAATTCTGATGAAAAGAAGTCAAAGAAAAAGATCTAAATAAATGGAAATACGTTCCATATTCATGTATAGGAAGACTTAAAATTTATCAAGATACCAGTTTTTCTCAAATGCATTTATAAATTCAATGCAACTTCAATCCAAATCCCCGCTGGTCATTTTGTGAATATTGACAAATTGATTCTGAAGTATGTATGAGGAGGCAAAACACCCAGAATAGCCAACACTATATTGAAGAAGAACAGTGTTAGAGGACTGTTAGTCCTGTTATTCTTCAACTTTCTTCAACTAGTCCTCTAACTAGCTACTTGTCAGTTAGACTAGTAACTTGTCAGTTAGAGGACTGACAGGACTAACAGTGCCTGACTTCAAGACTTAACTATAAAGCAACAGTGATCAAGACTATGTGCTATTGGCAAAAGAATAGATAATAGATCAAAGGAACAGAATAAGGGGCCCAGAAATAGACCCACACTAATATAGTCAACTGAATGTTAATAGCAAGTAAAGTAAATTTAATGGAGAAAGGAAAGTCTTTTTAGTAAATGGTGTTGGAACAACTGGACATCCACATGCAAAATGTGAAAATAGTCTAGACAGATTATTACACTTATTAGACTTTTACTTTTATTACAGATCTTACAGATCTTATTACAGATATTACTGTTCCCCAGAATTAATTCAAAATGGATCATAGACTTACATGTAGAACACAAAACTATAAAACTTATAGAATATGGGAAAAAGGAAAAATCTCGTTACATTGGGTATGGCTCTGACTTTTTGGATGCATCACCAAAACCATGATCCATCAAGGGAAATATTGCTAAGTTGGACTTTATTAATATGAAAAACTTGTTCTCTTAGAAAGACAATCATGAAGAGAATGCAAAGATGTGCCATAGGTAGGGAAAAAGTATTTGCAAAACAGAGTAATAAAGACTTATCCAAAATATACAAAGAATTGGTAAAACTCAACAATAAGAAAACAACCCAATTTAAAAACAGGCAAAAGATCTGAACAGACACCTCATTAAGGAATGGAGAGAGAATTGTAAATTAAAACTACAGTGAGATGCCACTGCACACTGTTACAATGGCTAAAATCCAAAACACTGACAACACCAAATGCTGGATCAGCAACAACTCTCATTCATTGTTGGTGCTAATGCAAAATGATAATGCTATTTTGGAAGACAGTTTATCAGTTTCTTTCAAGTCTGAACATAGATAGTCTTATCACACAATCCACCAGTCATGCTCTTTCATATTATCCAAGTGAGTTGAAAACTTAAGCCATACAAAACCTTACACATAAATGTTTAGAGCAGATGTGTTATAATTGGCCAAACTTGGAAACTACCAACATGTCCTCCTATAAGTGAACGGATAAACAAACTATGATACATTCAGACAATGGAGTATTATTCAGTGATGAAAAGGAAAGGACTATCAAGCTATGAAAAGACATGGAGGAAGTTTAAATGTACATTGCTAAGGAAAAGAAGTCAATCTGGAAATCTACATGCTGCAAGATTCCAGGTATATGACATTTTGGAAAAGGCAAAGTTATGGAGAAAGTAAAAAGGTCGGACATTGCCAGGATTTGGGGGATGAGCAAAGGAGGAACGAGTAGATAGAACTAAGTGGATTTGTAGGACAGGGAAGCTATTTCTAGGATACTATAATGGTGAATATATGACATTATACATTTGTCAGTACCCATAGAACTGTTTCACGCTAAGACCAAACCCCAATGCAAACTATAGATTTTAGTTAATAATAAAATATCAATGCTTGTTCATGAGTTGTAACAGATGTACCCGACTAATGAAGTTTTAATATAGGGTAAACAGTGGGAGGGGAATATGTGCGGCAGAATACGTGAATACTCTGTATTTTCTGCTCAGTTTTTCTTTAAGTCTTAATTTGTAAGAATAATGTCTATTAATGAAAAGAAAACTCAGTAAAATGGGAATTCAAGGACAGTATTAGATTATCATACAAGTAGGTAACTATCTAACCACAAAAATGCTTGTTGAAACATGGTTCTTATAAATATAGTCAGTGCCTATAATTATAGTATGTAAGTACATTGACAAATTATGCAGCCACTAAAATGATGAAAATGGAGAGGAAGATTGGAGTCAGAAATTTAGGAATTAGAATGTACAGGACACAGTGACTGAGTATAAAGGAAAGAATGAATCCAATATCTGTGTAGATCTCTGCCTTGGACTGAACTAGGCAGGTGACGAGTGGGGATTGTGATTCATCTAGTGTTGGAGTCACTGTGTTTAAATTTTCTATGGGTCATGATGCCCAGGAATAATCAGACTTAAAGGGTCTTTGGGCCACCTGGATGGCTCAGTTAGTTAAGCATCCGACTCTTGATTTTGGTTCAACTCCTGAAACTGAGCCCCATGTAGGACTCCGTGCTGAGTTGGGAGCCAGCTTAAGATTCTCTCTCTCACTCCCTCTGCCCACCTCACCTCCCTCCACTCGAGCTCTCACTCTCTAAGAAAAAGAATAAATATATACATAAAAAAGATATATGGGTCTTTAACAAGGGTAGGTTTGGATAGAGATAGTATAAGCTCTAGAAGTTGATGTAATCACCCAGTGAAATTGAGAGCATTACAGGCCAGAAAAGTAAAAGTAAAACCAGGAGAAAACTATGTTGTGAAAGTCAAAGGAAAATAGAGTTCTAGGAGAGGATTTAACAGAGTCCAAGTAAGATCAGACTGAAAAATAAATATTGTACGTTGTAGCATGAAGTTACGGGTTACTGTGGACCAAACCATGTTGACAGATGGTTAGCATTGGAATCTCAATTGCCCTGGTTCAGGTAGATCTGTTTGTCCTGAAAATATTTTTCTTGGAACGTAGTCCCATGATACTTCTCCTACAGCCTTTTATATGCTAGTGTACATCATGATTCTCTTAAATAGGATTTCTCAAACTTACTTGATCTTGGAACTCTTGTGCTGTTGTGTTAGCATTTTCCAGGTCTGGTGTTCCTTGGAACAAATTTCAGGAAACATCGGCATATACCAATCTGAATGTCCTTGATGGCAGAGACATGAGAGAGGTAGGATAGTAGCTAGTGGGAATATTTATAGCATGAAGCTGAAACTTCAGCATACTTACTTTAAGCAAAGTGAGGAGAGTGGGGGCTGTAGAGAGGTTATTATAGGAAGGGAGGTTCTTGGAGTCTTGGAAGGGATGAGCAGGAATAAGACCCCGAGAGTGAATATGGTTTTGAACAAATGTAGGAAAATAAAAAAGGATGCAGATAGTTGAGGGCAGTAAAGGTAGATTCTCTATTTGGTGAAGCAAAGCATTAGCTTTTCTTGCAGATACAGAATAGAAAAGTCTTTACTGTGCTTTTGAAAAAGAAAAATTGACGGAGACTGTGGTATTACTTAATATTCCCAATTCTGTTCCTTAGTGGATGTAACTGTTAATGTCTCCAAGTGGAAATTTTCAATTATATTGGAAGTATGAATGATTTTTAAAATTCTGTATTTCACAGGATGCCAGACATGCAGCTGAAGAAGAAATTTATACCAACTTAAACCAGAAGATCGATCAGTTTCTACAGCTGGCCGACTATGACTGGATGACTGGAGATTTGGGCAACAAAGCTAGTGATTACCTAGTAGACCTCATTGCCTTTCTACGAAGCACTTTTGCGGTATTCACACACCTTCCTGTAAGTGACAATTGCTCTTACATTGCCCATCATGTAGAAAAAAGTTTTCTTAAAAATCTAGTTTGGTGAAAGATGCTTTTTGGGCTTTAACTAACTGGGAAGCTCTTTAGGATATAAAAGCTGACGCTATAATTATCATGTCTTGTTGAGATCTAGAGACCTCGCCCATCATTTTCTCATTGACTTTTGCATTTTGTTTATTTTGAAAATGGTCTGTAATATTATGTCTGTTTCTGTTCCTCTTAACTTCACCTAAAGTAATTCATGCAAACGCATAGTGAATGCCACGGTAGAAGAAAAACTTAAGAGTTAGAATTCCAGGTATATATCTTCTAGTCCTAGAATATCCATTTAATTTTTTTAAAAGATTTTATTTATTTGTCAGAGAGAGAGAGAGAGAGAGAGAGTGAGTACAAGGAGGGGGAGTGGCAGGCAGAGGGAGAAGCAGGCTCCCCCCTGAGCAAGGAGCCTGACGTGGGCCTCAATCTCAGGACCCTAGGATCATGACCTAAGCCAAAGGCAGACGCTTAACAGACTAAGCCACTCAGGCAACCCTCCATTTAATTTTTTTTTTTTTAACCTCAAATTCTCTGGTGAAGTTCTCTATCTTTTTATCTAATTTGTCCATCTTTTCTCTATTTTCTTGAGCATATTAATTAGTCATTTTAAAGTTGTTTTTTCACTAATGGTGAAGCGTCATTCCCCTACATGTAGGTGGGATTGTTTCTGATTTTTTTTTTCTTAGTTATCAGTCATATGATCCTATCTTTTCCTATTATTTTTTGGCTGGTGTTAAACATTGCATTTAAAACACGTCGGGGTTCCAGGTGGTAACATCTCCCAGCAGAATTGGTTTATCCCTTCCATTAAGAAGTAGGTAGTATGGGCAGGTAGGTTGTGGTTTGAGCCTCATCGTCTTAATCCCATCGTGGGCTAACCTGGGGCAGGCCTGGGTTGCAGATGCAGTGTACCTTTGATTTGCCCCTGTTGCTAGGATGTGGTTCTTTAGAGCTGTTAATGAGAGCCTGGCACATTGTCATCTCTTTGGGACCAAGAGAACTATGGAACTTTCCACTTTTCATAAAAACCTTATCTCTTCAGCCTCCTTTTTAAATTTTACAGTTTGGCAAATGTCTTGAGAAGGAGGCTTACCCAGATCAGCCATTGCCTATAGGAAAGAAGTGGCTGGAGATTGTCAGTGTCAATTCACCACTCCCTCAAGATCTTTAGCTCCCACCAGAGAGCCTCATGAATCCTCCCATTAGGCAGTCTTTTTCTATGAAACACTAAGACTGTGGGAAATCTTACTTTGCTTTTCAGAGATTATGACTTAGACCCTTATTTTTCTCAGGTTTGTAGCTTTAGAATTCAGAAAATGTCTTGAGAAGGTAACTGGCCTTCAGAGCTCCAATTTTGGCACTCCAGCCCCATGGAAGCAACAATAATTCAGTGATTTTTTTTTTTCAGCCCAGGAGTCACTCTCTACTTGCACCTAACACAGATTCTTAGTCTCTTCCTATGTGTACATGGGGCAGATCCTTCCAGGGATGGCTGCAGAGGCTCAACTCACCTTGAAAAGGTCTGCCTTCTTTGCAGCTTTATTCCCTTTCTTCCTCATTGCTTCCTAACTGTCTGGTGTCTCTCCGTTTTTCACTGCCTCTTACACTGCTTGGAGGGAGCACTGGCCTGCAGAAAACTAGGTTATTTCATCTAGTTTTACCTTGACACCAAAGCAAGACAAAAGTAGCACAAAAGAGCAAACAAAGAACCAATAAATAAATTTTAGCAAGTCATTTCCTAAGTGTTTTAAGAAAATAATTTACCATTACCATGTAGGATTCATTCTAGAGATGCAAGGATGGTTTGATATTTAAAAATCTTTTGATCTAATTTATCACATTACCAGGTAGAAGAGATAAGGATCAGCTTTTTTTATTCTAAAAAGGCATGGCACGATATCCAGCCTGCACTCCAGATTTTTAAAAAAATTGCTAATATTCAAGCAATATAATATTTCAGTAACGTGATAAGGAGCATCTATGTGAAATTCAGCAACAGTGAAACACTGGGAACACTTTCTGCATTTACATCAAAAGTGTGGTGAAGATACTTACTAGAGCTTTAGAAGTTCTATGAAATACAGTTAAAAAATAATAAATGTTATCATTATTCATAGATTATTGCTATGTGGATGGGTAACCCCTCCCAAATCAACTAAAAAGTAATTAAGACCAGTAAGACTTTAGTTGGTTAGATTGTCCACTTAGAAAACAAATCAGCTTCTCTTATGTTAGCAATAACCTCATAGAAAATATATTGCCAAAAAAAAATACCCTATTCATTTTGGATTATAAAATCTCTGTAAATATACTTAACAAGTTATATGTAGGACTAATGTGCAGAACATGTCACAGAATAATTTAGAAGACACTTTATTATGTAGCATTTTAGGTGAGAATATTTAATACTGCAAATAATTTTTCCAAAATTAATCTAATTGCCATGAATAACAAGTGAATTTGATGGTGGTGGATTATTTTAACAGAATAATTCTAAGATTTATTTGCAGACAAAAATGGACAGTATTTGCCAAAAAATAAGAAAAAGTAAATTGAGTGTGGTCTTTTCCTATCAAGTATAGAAATATTACTATAAACCAAAAATAATCTTTTTTTCCTCCCTTTTCACACTGGAATAGATTGATAGATTAGAGAAAGAGAACATAAAATCTAGCAATAGTTCAAAGTACCTGTAAGAATTTCGTATATGATAAAGGTGGCATTAGCAATTGCTGTGGCCACTACTATCTGCTAATTTGGATAAAAAGATGTTTTCATATATCAAAATAAATTCTAGATCAAATACATGTTTACATTTTATTAAAAAAATTTTTTTAGATTTTATCTAAACTCAAGTTACTTAACATGTAGTGTATTATTAGTTTCAGGGGTAGAATTTAGTGATTTGTCAGTTACGTATAACAATTGGTGCTCATTACATCACGTGCCTTCCTTAATGCCCATCACCCAGTTACCCCGTCCTCCCACCCACATGTTTGCATTTTTAAAAAGAAAGAAGTTATGGGAGAGCCAATAAAAATATTAGCAAATATTTCTGTAATCTGAAAATAAGTCACCGTTATAAGGATGACACCAAAGAGTGAAATCATTAAGGAAAAGGTTAATAATTTGGCCACTTAAAATGTTTTGTAGGATACCTAACAATAGTTGATAAAGGAAATAAAATGTAAGCTTACTGCAAAATTGACAACTATGCCAAAAGGCTATTATCTCTAATATATAACAATATAACCCATTGTTTCAAACTCAATATGAAAACTGCACAACTTATTGGGAAAAATTGCAGATGTGGTATTTTAGGCAGTCAGAAAAGAAGAAAAATAAAAGACTAATGATAACATGAGCAAAATGTATAACTCTGGTAATAAGACATGCATATTAATATTGTGGGATATTCTTGACTATAAACTTGCCAAAAGTAAATAAGAAAATAACATTCAATATTTATGAGAAACATTTCCCCAAATAGGTATTCTGTTACATTGCTGGAAGGTGTGTAAATTGGCATATTCTTCTTGTGGTCAGTTTTTCAGAATGCCTCAAAAATCTCTTAAAATTTGTTTACCTTTGACCCTGCAATCTAGTCCCACTTTCAGAAATCTTACTTAATGAAATAATCATGGGTGTATCATATAATTCACATATAAGTGTGTTCAACATAGTATTGTCTTTTGTGTAGTGGAGTGGGGAATAGTTAAAAGCCAGTAACAGATGTGTTAGCTCAATAACTTATTATATATTCACATAATATGATCTCAGCCATTCATTAAATTAGTGGAGATGGATATTTATCAACTTAAAATATGTTAATTATTTCTTGATTGGAAAAGCAGATTGTAAAATAATTTTATACTCTGTGATGTCACTTTTGTTAATAGAGACACACACACACTAATCATCAATATAACATACACTAAAACTCTAGAATTATATACTCCCTAATTTAACTATACTAGTCTCAGTATAACTTTTATTTTTTTTTTCTTTTTGTTTATCTTTGTTTAAAAAAATGTTTTCTGTCATGAAACATTTGCTGCTTTTATAGTTCTGGGGGTAGTGGAAGGTGATATTTAGAATTACTATTCTCTGTTCTAAGAGTATTCTGTCCTTGATAACTAATGTATATTTTTAAAAAAAACACTTATTGAAGAAAGATTTCTACAAATGTGTTTCATTTTGTGGAAGGAAAATGGCTCATCATGTTTTGGTTGTAATGTTTCTCTGACCATTGTACAGTTCCTTGAATGAGTCAGATTTTGGAATTCATGGGAAATAAAATACAGTAGTTCAAATTTGAAGTTATCCTGGACAGGTGTTCCCTATATTCATCTTCCTTGTTTTTTTTCTGTTCGTAAAATATAAAAAGTGACACCATAGTAAGCGTGGCTGTTTATACATGTCAAATAATACATTGGTTCCTATATATACAATAGCTATCATATGTCCCCCCCGCCATAATTACTTTAATGTCCTGGCTATTTAGAAGCAGTACTTTTAATGAGACTCTTGTTTGTCTAACATGAAATATATGATTTTCCCACCAGTAGAGTTTTGACCTTTCTTGTAGGTCTATACTGTAAGTAATTTGTTGGGGATTTTTCCTTTTTTTTTTTTTTTTTTTTGGTCTACTTTGAGCTGCCTTTGCTACCTAAACACTATAACCTCTTGGTGTTGAACAGGTTGATCGTAGTATCCAGAATCAAACTCAGAGGTAACTCACAGCCCTAAATCCTCAGTATTGCTTCCACAAATGCCATGTTTCTGCATCGCCTAGTACAGAGAGTTTCTTGCTGAAGCCACTGTTTCAAAAAGCATTTATATTCACCAGCTGGTACTCTAGAACAAATTGGTATGGCTTCTGAAAACTGTACCTCCTTCTGGTTTTTACAGATAGCAAAAGAGACTGCCCAGCCTTTGTGTTTGTGTTCCCTGGCCTGCGAGATAGTGTCTTCATGGAAGCTCATAGTAGTAAAATGGATTATGCAAACAGATATGTGTCTGAGATTTGCTCTTCTGCACTAATAGTGAAAGATGAGAGAGGAAGGAGCTAATTCTGAGAAAAAACAAAAACAAATCTTTTGTTTTTTGATTAAATGAATTAATATGAATATTTCTTTCCATATTTTAATTCCCTAACAAGAGGGGCTTTCTTGTCAAAGGGAGATTGAATAATAGGAAATACATATATGGCAAGAACTGTAAAGAAAAACCCTTGTTACATTATATTTTGAAATCCCCAGGTTTTCTCAGTTCTTAGGAGGTTTTGTCACCACACTAGCAACATAACGAAAGGGACAGGGCAGTGTGTTGGTGTGTGTATGTGAGAGAGAGAGAGAGAAAGTGTGTGTGAATGGTGGATGTCCTAGATTATATTTCACTGAACACTGACTGAATGGTCAGGGGGGAAAATTATTGAAATTTGCAACTAATTTCCTCGTGAAGTTTTGATGACCAAGGAAAGGAGGCCTCCCTGTGTTTACGAGGCACCCAGAAATGATTGTAATAATAACGTTTTCCAGAGTTCGAATTCTGAAGTGTTGCCTTGTCCTTTAAGAGGTGGGATATACCTTCTGTACCATCTTCACAATTTTCCTATAAATTTAAAATTATACCAAAATGACAAGTTTATTTTAAAAAAATAGATGGTACAAATTAAAAAAAAAAAGGTGAGGTAAGTCCACAAGCTTGTTCACAGCCCCAGTTGTCTGACAGGATTGCATGCACAGCTACCCATTTTGCCTGCTCAGCATCAGAGTATACTTTTGAGAATTTATCCTTGTTATCTTGGTAATTATCTTTCAGAAATGCATGAGAGAGAGGAAATGCTGTCTCAAGTAACGGACCCAGAGGAGGGAATCCTGACTTTGTTTTCTCTGTCTGCTATTAATATTAATTTATATGACCTGGGTCAAGATCTCTTTTAACCCATTTTGGTTTGCCTTAGCTTCTTGGTCTAAAAGTACAGTGATACCTGTCCTCAGCCTTCCTTTCGGGTAGTTACGTGATGGGCCATCTTTAAGGGAAAGTCATTTTCTATATTTAAGTTCCTGAAATTCTTCCTCACTAAAAACCCTTTTAAACACATTTCTCTTAGCATTGCATTTAAATCTGTGAACTGCTGTCATCTCAGGACTAACCAAATGATTCTGGTACTTATAAAGTGTCAGTACCTCCCATTAAGTATAAAATCTTCTCTGTGACCATCAAGACTTTCCATTCATATGACCTCCATTTCATCTGTGTCTCAGTTTTCTCTTTGCCCAACATATTCCTTTCAAACTGAAGTAGTGTTCTTTGTCAGCTTCAGAAAGAAACTCTCTACACAAGGCTACACAGAAGTATGGCATTTGTGGAAGCAATACTGAGGATTTAGGGCTGGGTGTTACCTCTAACTTTGATTCTGGATACTACAATCAACCTGCTCAACACTGAGAGGTTATAGTGTTTAGGTAGCAAAGGCAGCTCAAAGTAGACCAAAAAAAAAAAAAAAGGAAAAATCCCCTCAAAATTACTTACAGTATAGATCTGCAAGAAATGTCAAAACTCTACTGGTGGGAAAATCATATACTTCATGTTAGACAAACAAGAGTCTTAACTGCTTTCTGCCTTTGGTGGTGTTAAACCCTTTTGTCTACTTTAACTATGTGTGTTGAACTCTCACCCATCCTTCAAGGCTCATTTCAAATCCCGCACCTTCCTTAAGTCTTCTCCAGTTCTCCTAACCAGAGGTGACATCTTTCTTTTTTGTGGTACTTATTGCCTTGGGTGGGATGTGTTACTGATATGTGTAGTTATGTCCAGAAAGGGAAACATGGTAATTTAGAAGTACCTCCTGTGTTCTAGATGTTTTACTTGTGTTACATGTCATCCCAACTAAGATGACTCGGGATACCTCAGTCAGATGAGTAGTATATTTTAATAATGAGAACATGAACTCAGGGAAGTTATATATACCTTGTAAGAAATACAACAAATAGGTGGCTGGGTCAGGATTTAAACAGATTTCCTTGATTTTAAAAATTTTCCATTATACCATTGTGCCTACTGATTGATAGATAGATAGAGACCTTGCTTGAATCATCTCTGTCTGTGTGCGTGTGGTATTGAACCTTCCATGAAATAGGGCAAGATAAGTTTACTTCTTCTGTATGATAAAATAAAGTGAATTCTTACCTAGGGATTGGGAGCCATTTTTGGATCATGTATATCATTAAAAGTAATCAGTTAATTATTAAAAAGCAAAGTCACAAAGTATTATTCTGATATAAGGACCTAAAGTTAGTTTGGGTTAAAATTCCAGTTGGGTCCTTCTCCTTCCATATTCCCTTAAACTTACCCAGTTAAAAAAAATCACTGTTTTCCAAGTGACAGAATTTTAATCTTAAAAATAGGTTGCCTGTTTCTAACCTCACCTAGTTCCCTTAGCTGACATCTCATGTGGAAATTCTCTCATCTAATGGTAATAACACTTCTCTAAATCATCCTAATCCCTATAGTTTTCTCTTGAACAAAATATAGGGGTGCCTTGGAGTTTTGTGGGTTTGGTTCCAGACCACAGCAATAAATCAAATATCGCAATTAAGCAAGTCAAATAATTTTTTTTTGTTTCCCCAGTGTGTGTAGGTTATGTTTACACTATACTGTAGTCTATTAAGTGTACAGTAACATTATATTTAAGATACCAATATACATAACTTATTTGAAAAATGTTTTATTGCCAAAAAGTGCTTACCATCATCTCTGAGCTTTTAATGAGTTATTTTTTTGCTGGTGAGGGTCTTGTCTTGATGATGACGACAGATCAGGGTGACGGTTACTGAAGGTCAGGGTAGCTGTGGCAAGGTTTTACAAGTAAGACAATGAAGTTTGCTGCATTGATTATCTTTCTTTTTCAGGAATAATTTCTCTGCAGCATATGATGCTCTTTGATAACATTTTACCCACAGCAGAACCTCTATCAAGATTGGAATCAATCCTCTCCAACCCTGTCACTACTTTATCCACTAAGTTTATGTAATGTTCTACTGAGTCATTTGTTGTCATTTCAACAGTCTTCACAGCATCTTCACCAAGAGTAGGTTCCATCTCAAGAAATCACTTTCTTCATGCACCTGTAAGAAATGACTCCTTATTTGTTCAAGTTTTATCATGAGATCCCAATAATTCAATCCCATCTTTAGGCTTCACTTTTCATTCTAGTTCTTTTGCTATTTCTACCACATCTTCAGTTACTTCCTCCACGGCCTTGAACCTTCAATTTACCAAAAAACCAGTATCTCTGCATAAAGGAAAGTGAAGTGCAATAAAATGAGACAGGCCCTTCAGGAAGTTTCCGGTGTTCTCAAGGAACCCAAGGCATCAGAGCCTTTGGGATATCAGCCAAGTTTTTCTTCAGAATAACTACATAGGTAGAGCTAGTGTCTGAAGAATTTTTTTCTTTTTTGATGTTTTCTCCCCTCTGATGCAGCAAATTATAGATTTGTGGATGATTTCTTGGCCCACTGAGAAATCAATGTTCCCTGTTTCTGTGCTGTTAAGATTTTGGTCATTGGCGCTACAAAGAGTATTTTGAAATCAACAGATTTGCTCTCTGCTGTGGTATTGGGGTTGTGAGTTTAGTTAGTGACTTACATCCTTTAGGAATTTATATTTCTCTAGAGACTTCTTTGTGTGTTGAGCTGTTAGGTAGCACTTGTCCTCCAGAAAACCATTACCCGCAGCCCCAGCCAATCTATCTGGTAGTACCCCGCCAGTAGTCCTTTAACTCTTCAATATTGGTTTCTTGCTCTCATAATTACTCAATAAAGGATTAACAATGTTTGATTCCAAATACCAAGAGGCATCTGCTTCTGATCTTGTTTTTGGTGCTGAGATAAGGTAGAAAAGGAGGAGAATCTCGTGCTTCAAGGACCACTAAGTGCTCCAGCTCTCCATATCTAATACACTAGTTAGAATCAGAGGTACCGGTGGGAACATGTTGGATATCGCTCTGTCTTTAATCTCTCACTTTACTGTCTCAGATATTAATATCTCAGATACCTTTTTCAAATGAGAAGGAGACTTCTCTGAGTCTTTTGCTTTGGTTCTGGGGTAGTGGGAACCTGGGTATCCTCTGAGGACAAAACAATTATTTCAACATTGCTTATAGGATCAAATAATTAAAAACAACCTTAACTGTAATACAGGTAAATGGCTATATAAAATATATACTATTGATCAAGGAACTATTATGCATTTGTTAAAGCTAATTTTATGAATATTAATAAGCTGCACTGCAGAGTATTTATAACATAATGTTAAATGATAAAAGCAGTATGAAAATTTAACGAAAAGGATTACAAGTATGTAAAAATTCTAAAAACATGTTAGTGGGAAAAATGTTCAATAAGAAATATATGAAATGTAAATAATTGTGGTGTAGCTTCCTAATCTTTACAAAATGGCCATTTTATCATTTTTTTGTTAATTGGCATTTCAAACATATTTAATTATTTGCTTTATTAAGAAATGTTTAGCGATGCCTGGGTGGCTCAGTGGGTTTAGCCACTGCCTTGGGCTCAGGTCATGATCGCAGGGTCCTGGGATCGAGTCCCTCATGGGGCTCCTTACTTGGCAAGGAGCCTGCTTCTCTTTCCACCTCTGCCTACTTGTGCACTCTCTCTCTGACAAATAAATAAAATCTTTAAAAAAAAAAGTAAGAAAGAAAGAAATGCTTAGATCTTTGGGGGACTTCTTCCAGGTCAGACTTCCCTTTGCTCAGAAATTGCAATAGTGAAAGATTTCAGTCTTCTTCATTTAGCTCATTTCATTCTTTAGAGCAATCCCCTTTTACAGATTGAATTTAGGCATAAATAGGTAAATTATTGGCCAAGATCACCCAAGTCAATATAGGGTAGAATAGAGATTTAGGTTGAGGCCTCTCCTGCTGAAGCCAAGGGTCTTTTTGCTACAGTAACTAGTTGCTTTTTCCCTAAAATTTCAAAGACTAAAAAGGTGGAGATTTGGAATTTGTAGGGGTTCTGTTGAACTGAGATATCCTAGCGAAGTTCTAGGCAAGGGCACTGGCAAAGCATGATGAAGATTAGATCAGAAGTGTAAGTCACTACTGAGGACAACTGAGGGTGTGTGGTCATTAGAGGAAGAACATAATAGAGTTTCTCTTTATGCCAGTTTATTTTCGGATCTGTATTTCATAAACTGGTGTGTCTGTCATGCCCTTTGCTCAGGAATTTTCAATGATTTTTGCTTTTTCTAGGGTAGTTCTTATTCATATTACATGTATTTCCTGTAATTCCTCCACATAAACCCTTGACTTTAGCCAAGTATATCTGTTCATTGTTCCCAAACATACTATGCTTCTTTCTGGCTGTAGACTTTTTTTTTTTTTTAAAGATTTTATTTATTTATTTGAGAGAGAGAGAGAGAGAGAGCATGAGAGGAGAGAGGTCAGAGGGAGAAGCAGACTCCCTGCTGAGCAGGGAGCCCAATGTGGGACTCGATCCCAGGACTCCAGGATCATGACCTGAGCTGAAGGCAGTTGCTTAACCAACTGAGCCACCCAGGCGCCCCGACTTTTTTTTTTTTTAAACTGGGCATTTTACTATTTTTTTAATTAATTATTTTTATTAACATATAATGTATTATTTGCCCCAGGGGGGCAGGTGTGTGAATTGTCAGGCTTACACACTTCACAGCACTCACCATAGCCCATACCCTCCCCAAAGTATAGCTGTAGACTTTTGTTCATGGGTTTCTTTCTCCTTGGAAGGGCTTCTCATCTCACTTTTAAGTCTTTCCTTCCTTGAAAATGCAATTCAAGGCCTCTTTTCCCAATGAAGTCTTTGTGGACTAGTCTCCAGACTCTTCCCCACAAGTCATATCCCAAGGGTTTGACTTTCTTGTAAACTCCTATAGATCTTATTGGCTCCATTCTTCACTTAAAACTTAAGACACATTATCTGAAATGATTGGTTTTGGGATTTTTAAAAAATACGTTCCCTTTATCATCTCTCAGGTTACAAGTTCTTTGCAGGAAAATGTCTTAGACTTTTTAATATATCTCCCAGCCCTGAGTATCCAGTGAATGTCATGATGAGATTGGATGTGCCTAGCAGGAACATGGAACATGGAACAGCAACTTCCAACTCAGATAACTGCTCGCCATCACAGGACATCTTTTCTATTACAACTCTTTCGTATAAATTTACTTGGCTTTGTAATTCCGTTTCATTGAGAGTAAAGTTGGGAAAACACTGCAAAGGTATTCAAGTTCACAAGGAAGAAAATACTGCTACTTGGGAATATGGCAGTTAAGTCATTCTAAATTACATTTTTACTTCTTTGACAAGATGGCAAATTTGAGCCTGCAGATTGGTGCCAAGATACTTGAGCACATTCAGTGCACATGTTGTGGGGTGAGGAGTTCACAGTTCACTGAACAGGAATCTGGTACATGCCACTGTTCTGTAATACTTTTATAGTGGTTTATAGCCACAGTTTTAATATGGTTTAGTAAGTGCTTGAACTTCTCCAAACAAATAACACACATTATTGGAAATCAGACACAGTGCATACTTGCCCCTGGGGACTCCTCCTACTTTGAATTAGCAACTGCAGGCTTGTTGCTTTAGCTCCCTGACTGTAGATGAGGTCCAGACCCCATTCAAGGAAAAAAATGACTTTTTTTTTAAGAGTTTACTTTATTTATTTGACAGAGATCACAAGTAGGCAGAGAGGCAGGCAGAGAGAGGAAGGGAAGCAGGCTTCCGACCGAGCAGAGAGCCCAATATGGGGCTCGATCCCAGGACCCTGGGATCATGACCTGAGCTAAAGGCAGAGGCTTTAACCCACTGAGCCAGCCAGGCGCCCCAAGGAAAAAACTACTTTCTTAAAATGTGATTAGAGTCTCTCTCTCTCTTGCAAACACACATAGACACACATACAGCCAAAAAATGAATTTTCTACCTTGAAATGCTTCCTTGAATGCATTCTATTTTTTTTTTATTTTAAAGATTTTATTTATTTATTTGACAGAGATTACAGGTAGGCAGAGAGGCAGGCAGAGAGAGGAAGGGAAGCAGGCTCCCTCCTGAGCAGAGAGCCTGATGCGGGGCTCCATCCCAGGACCCTGGGATCTCGACCTGAGCCGAGGGCAGAGGCTTTAACCCACTGAGCCATCCCGGTGCTAGCCACCCAGGCGCCCCGAATGCATTCTATTTTTAAAAAGAGTTTCTGTTTAGAATATACACTTGTTAATTGTATTTCATTTAGGATAATCTGATTGCCTTTACAGTATTTCTGAAAATATATGATTTACTATCTTTAACTGTTCCAGGATGGAGACTTTTGTCAATACTTAGAGTGATTGTCAAAGTAACAAAGCAAGGAAGTTTTAAGTTCTGTGTTTGTATATGTGTGTTTGTTCTGTTTTGGTAGGTGCTGTTTATTATTTTTATTTTAAGTTTCCTTTAATCGATGTGTATGTTGAGAACTCCTTTGGAAGATAGTGCTAGGATCAAGAGGTGACAAGGACCTGAAGATGGAAAGCTGTCTTGAGAGAGAGTGAGTGCAATTAGGGGGAGGGGCAGAGGGAGAGTGAGAGGAAGAATTTCAAGCAGGCTCCCAGGTCAGGGCTCAATCCGAAGACCTTTGAGATCATGACCTGAGCTGAAATCATAAGGAAGCTGTCTTTCAATAGACAGATCCTAATTCTACAGTTTTAAGCAGTCGAACTAAACCCCTTTTAAAGATAATTTTCTCCTGTGCCTCTTTTCTCCTACATGTGAACCTAGTGTCTGACTAGAGCTGTATACAATTTGAGGATTTTCTTTAGAATTATATTTTTGGTGTCATGTTGGTCATATCTATATTTCTCTGTTGTAAAACAGATATGGTGACCCCTATGGCTCATTTTTTAAGTTAAGAGGCCCCTGGAAAAATGTATTCTTTTTTAAAATAGTTTATCTTTTAGAAAAGGGAATCACTTCACTTGCTGTTTGTTTTAATTTTTTTTCTATCTTTTTTAAAGATTTTTTTTTATTCGAGAGAGAGAGTGAGCACAGAGGGAGAGTGAGAGGCAGACTCCCTGTTGAGCAGATGCTTACCTGACTGAGCAACCCAGGTGCCCCTATCTGTACTTTTAATACCATAGCTTGGTTTGCCAGTTGGTGGAATGATATACCCTTTTGTGTCATTTCTTAGGTTCAGTATTACAATGGTGAGGTATATCCATTGCATATAAAAGTAATATAGAAATATAATCTCAACAATCATTTCTGTAATGACAAATAAAAATCAGAGTGATGTAGCCAGGAGCCAAGGAATGTGAGAAGCCTCTAGAAGTTGAAAAAAGCAAGGAACATGTTTTCCCCTTCTTAGAGCCTTCAGAAGGAATGTTGCTTTAGTTTTAATAAGACCTATTTTGGACATCTAACCCCCAGAACTGTAAGATAATAAATCTGAATTGTTTTAAGCCACTAAATTTTTGGTTATTTGCTATAGGAGCAAATAGGAAGCTAATATAGCTAAACTCAAACTTTTCAGTCTTCAGACTCTTTACATTATTAAAAGTTTTTGAAGGGAGTGCCTGGGTGGCTTAGTCGGTTAAGCATCAGCCTCTTGATTTTGGCTCAGGTAATGACCTCAGGGTCATGAGATCGAGCCCTACATCAGGCTTCATGCCCAGTGTGGATTCTCCCTCTCATTTTCCCTCTTTCCCTCCTCATCCCCCACCTTTCTCTTAAAAAAAAAAAAAAAAGAAAAAGAAAAAGAAAAAAAGAAAAAAAAAAGTAAAAGTTACTGAGGAATTCAAAGCGATCAATATTTATCATATTTGAAATTGAGACTGAGTAATTTTAAAATAACAATAATATACTCATTATCTTTTACCTGAATAATATGTTTCAAGAAAACTAGCTCTGGGTTCCAAAACAAAAGAAATTTAGTGAGAGAAATGGCATTATTTTATAGTTTATACAACTTTAATGTCTGGCTTCATAGAAGAATGTCAGATATTTCAAATCTTCTTCTGTATCAGTCTGTCGTGATAAGTTGTTTTGTTTAAAGTATATGAGGAAATCTGGCCTTGCAGATATGTTGGATAAAGGAGCCTTTTTGGATTATTGTTAATATTCTTAGATATTACAGCTATACTTGACACCTGATAGTTTTGTCAAAGTTAGTTGTAATGTAGAATCTGAAGCCTTATCAATGAATTTTTCATAGTCTGTTACCTTGAAGTTCATTAATCGGTTTTGTCTTTTAAATAGATCTTTTACCTGTGTGTGATTTTGTAGTATCACGGATATATCATTCCACCTAGTTATGCAGCTCTTCCCA
Organism: Lontra canadensis; assembly: GCF_010015895.1. Classification (NCBI taxonomy): domain Eukaryota; kingdom Metazoa; phylum Chordata; class Mammalia; order Carnivora; family Mustelidae; genus Lontra; species Lontra canadensis. The sequence goes on from NW_022631044.1 coordinate 1,160,819, forward strand.
ATGTTGACACTTTTTAGTATCAAAAAGCACATCCCGCATTCAGTAATATTCTCACCAGTCTCATTTAAAAAGTCTTTTAGTATTGGGAAGTATTGGGAAGCAGTATCATGGTGGCAGATACTAGTTTTCCAAAATTGGAAATTTTGCTTCTAAGCTTGACTTGTGTCACTGGCAACTGTCAGTTGTTCTCTTTAAAGTGGCAGGGCTCATTTCAATCATCTCGAAGAAAATGCCTACCAAAACCCAAGCATGAATAACCGTAATTTGTCTGTCAGCTATCTTTCAAGTAAAAAGGGCGTTCCATGAAGACTGGGCTAGTTCAGCTTGCAACCCAAACAATGACACAAATGCGTTTCCTTGAGACGGTTATCATACTTTGCTATGCAACATAAATGTTTTAGGCATACTTCCCAGTTTGTCTCACAGAGTATCAGAAAGATCTACTGAAGAGTTGAGATTTAATAAAATTAATAACTTTTACTGCATTATTAAGTTCATTCTTAAATGAAACTGACATATGTTTATGACCTTGAGAGGGGTCCAAAGGACCCTCAGGCCTCTGCAGGTGACATTTTGAGAACTACTCTTGTGATTATGAGTCCTTTACAGGATCTATGTTTCACAAACATTTTCTCCGAGGTTTTAGCTTGCCTTTTCACTCTTTTACTGGTGTCTTTTGATGATATATATTACCTTTTAGGAAGTATAGATTTGTTTTCTACTATAATTTTTTAAATTAAACTTTTTTCCTCCCTAAGGAATTGAAATATTGGTCATGGCAAATTGAGCACATTACCATTTTCCTATTCTCTGTGCCACACCTCTGATTTCTCGTCCTTTTGTATTCTTCCTTAGCAGGATGGAGTTGTCCATTCTGTAGTGTTGGTGTTTGTGATCTCTACTCCTTATAAGTCTCCATTTTTTAATTAAATGCCTTCAGTATACTTTTATTTATGATTGAAACATTGCAGGTAACTTGATGCTTTCATGATATTAACTGGTATGTTGGAGAGAGAAAGGGAAAGATTATGAAAGTAAATCTCAAATGTTTATATGTTAGATTCCTCTAGATCATAGATATTTTTTCATTAACTGTTATAAGCCTAGAAGAGTTTTTTATTTCAGGAATTGAATTATTCCAGATTATCTTAAAATCATCAACCTCTATAGGTAGTAAATAACAACATAGTCTACATGTAGTAAGCACTATTTATAACAGGTAATGTTAAATCTTACGTGTAGATTTTTTTTTATTAAAACTTAAAAATTCTTCTATAATATGTACAAGAAACATTAGTTATTTCATTGTTAAAAGGAATAGTGTTGATTTGCTACCTCATAGGTGGTAAAGGAAATAAGAAATGTCAGTTCCTGAGGGGACATTTAATTGCGCTCTTTCTTTAGGGTTTCCCTTTCCTTTAACAGTGGCCCATGGGGATCCTTCCAGTGTTTTTTGTTTATCTCTTTACCTTCCTGGTGGAACCTGGCTCCCAGGTGTAGGGCAGGGTCTGAGTCTAATGAGCATGAGTTTTATAGCATGTTGAGTTTCAGTCGTAATGCTCCACACTCCAGTCCTAGCTCAGCCCCAGATGCGAGTTCATGGCCCCAGGCTACTGCAACTAATACAGCTATGATTAGACCTAATCATACCTATTTTATGCCCTTGAGGCAAGTTTGCCAGAACTGGCACAATTGTATTACTGATGAGAACTGCAGAAAGTCATGAGGAATGTCCACTGACCTTTCATCTGATTCAATGAATTCCTCTAATTACGTTATATAACATTTGATCCACTTTTTGTGAAAAACTAGCACTAACCGAAGACTACCAAATGCTAATGTCTTTATGGATAACTTGTCTATGACTCTCCTTGATACTGTTTTGCCACGAGTTAACAAGTAATTTCTCCAACTGTTTAATTCCTCTACTTTTTTTAATCATGTGAAAGTCATGTGATTGACTTTTAATGGCTCTGTACACTTCACAATATATGACCTGTGCCTTTCGGGGCCCTCTGATAGACCTGCCAGGCTGTCTCTGATGCCTCTGCGGAGACTGAGCAAATACTTGGCTTAAGTGGTTCTGGTCCGAAAACCTGGGAGGCCCTCTGAGAAAGTGATCTTGTCTAAATACCAGAGTTTAGCTTCTTTTCCCTTTCTTCTTCGGGTCTCCTTGGAGTCTATTTTACCCTGTTAGCAGGGTGTGTGAATACTGGGGAACTTGGCACAATTTTCTGGAGAGCTCATTTTGTCTATTTATTAATTTTCCAAAGGGTAGAGTGAGTTTGTTACTGATTCTTACTATTAATTTGCAACCTTTTATTTAGAGTAAAATTTGGATACCCAGTAGCCCTCTGTTTCTTCTTCTAGAAATGGGAAAGCCAAATGCTGGAAAAAGTGGTTGCATAGAGGGTTTTGAAGGGGCGGGGGGTGGGAGGTTGGGGGAACCAGGTGGTGGGTATTGGAGAGGGCACGGATTGCATGGAGCACTGGGTGTGGTGCAAAAAACAATGAATACTGTTACGCTGAAAGAAATAAAAAATTAAAAACAAAAACAAAAACAAAAAACTCCCTGTTCTGAATATTCATCCTAACCCTAAATAAAAGCAACCCACTCACCCGGACTTAGGGAGTCAAGGCTCTGGAAATTATTCCCCGTAATTTGGGGCAAATAAAGTTTCCTTTGTGTGACAAAAACAAAACAAAACAAAACAAAACAAAAACAAAAAACAAACAAACATGGATTAGACCTGTTTTGAATGGATCTAACAAGTAGAAGTCAGAGAGAGGAAAATTAAGTAAAGCATGAACTAGTTAATTCACGGTCGACATTAGAAGAGAGAACAGATGATTTTTAGTGTAATGTTGTAAAGGTAATACACGCGTAGGAAAAAAGGTTAGACTAGGACTCTGAGTCTCCAACCCTGAGATTCCTGTGCTTCCTCTTCTGTGTGCTAGCATCACGTTGAGGAATAACTTGGTGAATAATATGACACGGTGTGTGTATAACGTTTAGAGGTCATCTAGCATAGTAACTATAAAAGCATATTAAAAATTATATTAATAGTGAAGATAATTTTAAATCAAGGCCTGGATTGGGAGTAATTTTGACCTTGTATTTCTTGTATTGCTCTTATTTAGTTATCAAATACTTATGTTCAATCCAACATAGTTGTAGATCTTATGGGAGGGATCTATTCTAAAAGTTTGTTATAACTCTGTCTTCCAATTACTGCACTGGGGGGAGAAAAAGATATTGCTGTAAGACAAATTGGAAAATGGAATTAAGAATATAAATAGCAAAGATAAAAGATTTATTTTATTTTTTAAAATTTTAATTCCATTGTAGTTAACATACAGTGTTATATTAGTTTCAGATGTATAATGTAGTGGTTCAACAATTCTATGCCTTTCTCAGTGCTCATCATGATAAATGCACTCTTTAATCCTCATCACCTCTTTCACCCATCCCCCCACCCACCTCTCCTCTGGTAACCATCAGTTTGTTCTCTGTAATCAAGCGTCTGGTTTTTGGTATGTCTCCTTTTTTTTTTTTTGTTCATTTGTTTCTTAAATTCCACATATAAGTGGAATCCTATGGTATTTGTCTTTCTCTGACTTACTTCATTAAACATTACATTCTCTAGCTCCATCCATGTTGTTGCAAATGGCAAGGTTTTATTCTTTTTTATGGTTGAGTAATATTACATTGTGTATATACACCACATCTTCTTTATCCATTCATCTATTGATGGACACTTGGGCTGCTTCCATAATTTGGCTATTGTAAATAATGCTTCAATATACATAGGGTGCGTATATCTTTTTGAATTAGTCTTTTTGTATTCTTTGGATAAATACCCAATAGTGCAATTACTGGATCATATGGTAATTCTATTTTTAATTTTTTGAGGAAACTCCATTCTGTTTTCCACAGTGGCTGCACCAGTTTGCATTTCTACCAACGGTACATTCTCTATATTTTTGCCAACATGTATTGTTTCTTGTGTTTTTGATTCTAGCCATTCTGAGAGGTGTGAGGTAATACCTCATTGTGGTTTTGATTTGCATTTCCCTGAGGATGAGTGATGTTGAACACTGTTTCCTGTATCTGTTGGCCATCCCCACGACTTTGGAGAAATGTCTGTTTGTATCTTCTGTCCATGTTTTAATTGGGTTATTTGGTTTTTGGGTGTTGAGTTGTATCAGTTCTTTATGTATTTTGGAAACTACCCTTTATCAAATATGTCATTTGCAAATATCTTCCTTGATTCAGTGGTTGCCTTTTAGTTTTTTTGTTTATTTCCTTTGCTGTGCAGAAGCTTTTTATTTTGATGTGTACCCAATCATTTATTTTTGCTGTTGTTTCCCTTGCCTCAGGAAACATATCTAGGAAAATGTTGCTATGGCTGTTGACAGAGAAATTATGTCCTCTCTTCTTGGATTTTTATGGTTTCAGGTCTCACATTTAGGTCTTTAATCCATTTTGAGTTTATTTTTGTGTGTGGTCTGAGGAACTGTTCCAGTTTCATTCTTTCGCATGTAGGTGTCCAGTTTTCCCAATATAATTTGTTGAAGAGACTGTCTTTTTCCTGTTATATTCTTTTCCTGCTTTGTCAAAGATTAATTGACCATATAGTCATGGGTTTATTTCTGGGCTGTCTGTTCTGATCCATTGATCTGTATGTCTGTTTTTGTGCCTTACCATACTGTTTTGATTTCTGCAGCTTTGTAGTGTATTTTGAAATCAGGGATTCTGATACCTCCAGTTTTGTTCTTCCGTTTTAGGATTGCTTTGGGTATTTCTGGTCTTTTGTGGTTCCATACAAATTTTAGGATTATTTGTTCTAGTTCTGTGAAAGATGCTGTTGGTATTTTGACAGGGATTATATAAATCTATAGATTGCTTTGGGTAGTATGGACAATTAGCAGTATTTCTTCTTCCAATCCATGAGATGGGATATCTTTTCATTTGTTTGTGTTGTCTTCAGTTTCTTTCATCAGTACTAAAGTTTTCAGAGTACAGGTCTTTCACCTTGTATAGATAAAGAATTAGAATGTAAATTATAGTTTACTGCTCTGGTATAAGACTTCCAGAGTCTGCATAATATGAGCTAAGGATTATTTTCCTTATAGGCTTGAATACAAGTGAAACAATAGATTGGCAATTATGTGCTTTTCTTTTATTTTCCTGTCTGGCACTCTGGAATCTCATAGGACTCTTTTTTAAATTTGTGAATGTATAAAGAATGCCGATGACACTGCATTTTTCCTCAGAGTCCTTAGCTATCTTCCCGGATGCAACTGTGACAACTACAGTGTCCTGTCCGTAAGTGGGCAGAGCTGCTACTGAAGTGGCCTGATCCATGGTGAAGCTCCTATTCAGATGTCTGAAGATAGGACTGCACTCAGTCTTTATAAAGAACTCTGATTTGAGCCATTTAGATTTGAATATTATAATTAATTTAAATATATGTTCTAAACCAACATATAGTCATTTTTGCTAATTTTCATATTCTACTTTAATGTTGTGTATAGGCACTATCTTAGTTGTCTAGGTGATATATTTGGTTTAACATTTAGTTTATTTATTTATTATATTAACAATCATCAAATAAATCAATAAAATTTATTATTTATTTTTCACATATAATTTATTAAATTTGATAAATTATTAAATCTAATTTATTAAACCAGATTGATTAATTTAAAAGCTAATATTGATTAATTATTAATCAATTTTGATCAATTATTAATTAATCAATGTTAACACATTTATTCTGTGTTCCCACAATAAAGTCCTTTTGTTAATTGAGAGACTATGATAAACTATCTAAACTTTCCTCCCACAGGAGATTGTTTCAAGTACACCTCAAGTGAGAATGCATGAAAAAATATATTGAAAATACATTATTTTCCTCTATCTGTGCAAGCTGTTACCTATTCATCATAAGTTGATTTTGTGAACAGTAGTCTAATTGCATAAATTGAACATCAGTTTCTTTTTCTTTCTTTGTTTTAATTTAATTTTATTTTTCCAGTATTCCAAGATTCATTGGTTATGTACCACACCCAGTGCTCATGCAATAAATACATTCCCTCCTTAACACCCACCACCAGGATCACCTATCCCCCACCCTCACCCCTCTCCCCTCCAAAACCCTCAGTTTGTTTCTCAGAGTCCACAGTCTCTCATGCTTCGTCTCCCCCTCCGATTTCCCCCAATTCACTTTTCCTTTCCTTCTCCTAATGTCCTCCATGTTATTCCTTATGCTGCACAAGTAAGTGAAACTTACTTGAGCATCAGTTTTTTAAATTAATAGAGGATGGAGAGTATCCTTCTGTACATAGAGTTAAATAAACATAACCATGTTTTTCAAAAACAAATAATTATATAACAGTTTGGCATACTATATAATCTAATAGAAGAGAAAAGACAACCTTAGCTTTGTGCTGAGCATAGAGAACACAGCAAATCAGTAACACTCTTTGCTAATGGAGCAACCTGTGTCTTTTTATATTACTATAGTTTCTTCCCTGATGTCTAATATACTTCATTCCACATAGATTAGCGAAATGAATTTCAGAGGCCTTTAGTGACTTGACTTAGCTTATTACAATTATTTAATGGAAAACAAAATTATTAAATAAAATAAAACCCAGATCCCCTGATTTCTAGTCCAGCATTCTTTTTAGATACCATAGTGCTTTCAAGATTCTTTTACACTATATAAGTTCTTTTACACTATATATATAAGTTCTTTTACACTATACACACTATACATATGTGTGTATTTGTTTGTGTATGTACATATATACATGCAGATACTATATATGTAGTAGTGTATATATGTACATATGTATAGACATGACAGATTGATTTAATGATTGACACTTAAATAGTCCAGGTGAAAGGAAAGTACAGTGTGGTATATGGTAATCCCCCTTCTAGTCAACACTCAGTATGATCTTGGAGTGTTAGCTTCAAAAGTTAATACCTCCATTCATATGAAGATAGACGTTACATTCAGCAGTCATTCAAATGAATTCATCAAACGCCTACAGGTATTTTAAGGATGACAGGTCAATGTAAAATACGATCCATGCCCTGAGAGTGCTATAGGTAAAACACCTTGGACATCCAGGCAGGAGTTCTGAGAGAGAGGAAGTTTAGGAATGATTTTATGAAGAAAATAACACAATTCTTTCCAAGAATTTTTAGTCAAGATCTTCTAAGAAAGAAGTAACCCTATTTAAAAAAAAAAAAAAAAGGCAATAAAACCTGAAAGTGTAGGGGGGTGGTGTATGGGAAATAATGAGTAATGTGATACTTGCTAAGTGTAAGATATATAAAGAGGGGCGCCTGGGTGGCTCAGTGGTTTAGCCTCTGCCTTTGGCTCAGGTCATGATCCCAGCATCATGGGGCTCTCTGCTCAACAGGGAACCTGCTTCCTCCTCTCTCTGCCTGCCTCTCTGCCTACTTGTCATCTCTATCTGTCAAATAAATAAATAAAATCTTTTAAAAAAAAGATATATAAAGAAAAAATTAGCAGGGAAAAGTGAATTAGAAAAGGTGATTTGGAGCCAGACTATGCGAGATCCCTACAGCAAGTAGAGGAAAATGGAGAATCACTGATGGATTTTGAACAAGGAAGTATTAAAGTCATACTTTGTTTCTGGAAAATTAATTTGATTGCAGGAAATTGGATTGGAAATAGACCAATTATAGATAGGAAAACTAGTAGTTGCAAAAATTTCTCCTAGTACATCGAGTTCAGATTAAAGAATGTTTGAACTGGGGCTCAGTCGTTAGTTGGTTCAGTCGTTAAGCGTTTTCCTTTGGCTTAGGTCATGATCCCAGAGTCCTGGGATCAAGCCCCACATCGGGCTTCCTGCTTAGCGGGGAGTCTGCTTTTCCCTCTCCTATTCCTCCTGCTTATGTTCCCTCTCTCACTGTCTCTCTCTCTGTCAAACAAATAAATAAAATCTTTAAAAAAAAAGTATAAGAAAATAAAGAATGTTTGAATTGACAGAATAGAGTTGAAGAGAGATAATATGGAGGTAGGAGGGAATAAATGGTTAATGAGTGGGTGTTTAGAGCAAGGGGTGAGTTATAGATAACTGAAAGCTAGGGGGTTTATAGATAACTGAGCCGGGGGTTGAGGGTGATAGTATCAAGAAGGTAAATACTCCATAGTGTATATGGACCACATCTTCCTTATCCATTCGCCCGTTGAAGGGCATCTTGGTTCTTTCCACAGTTTGGCAACCGTGGCCATTGCTGCTATAAACATTGGGGTACAGATGGCCCTTCTTTTCACTACATCTGTATCTTTGGGGTAAATACCCAGTAGTGCAATTGCAGGGTCATAGGGAAGTTCTATTTCTAATTTCTTGAGGAATCTCCACACTGTTCTCCAAAGAGGCTGCACCAACTTGCATTCCCACCAACAGTGTAAGAGGGTTCCCCTTTCTCCACATCCCCTCCAACACATGTTGTTTCCTGTCTTGCTAATTTTGGCCATTCTAACTGGTGTAAGGTGATATCTCAATGTGGTTTTAATTTGAATCTCCCTGATGGCTAGTGATGATGAACATTTTTTCATGTGTCTGATAGCCATTTGTATGTCTTCATTGGAGAAGTGTCTGTTCATATCTTCTGCCCATTTTTGATATGATGATCTGTTTTGTGTGTGTTGTGTTTGAGGAGTTCTTTATAGATCCTGGATATCAATCTTTTGTCTGTACTGTCATTTGCAAATATCTTCTCCCATTCCGTGGGTTGCCTCTTTGTTTTCTTGACTGTTTCCTTTGCTGTGCAGAAGCTTTTGATTTTGATGAAGTCCCAAAAGTTTATTTTGGCTTTGTTTCCTTTGCCTTTGGAGACATATCTTGAAAGAAGTTGCTGTGGCTGATATCGAAGAGATTACTGTCTATGTTCTCCTCTAGGATTCTGATGGATTCCTGTCTCACGTTGAGGTCTTTTATCCATTTTGAGTTTATCTTTGTGTACGGTGTAAGAGAATGGTCGAGTTTCATTCTTCTACATATAGCTGCCCAGTTTTCCCAGCACCATTTATTGAAGAGACTATCTTTTTTCCACTGTATATTTTTTCCTGTTTTGTCGAAGATTAACTGACCATAGAGTGGAGGGTCCATATCTGGGCTCTCTACTATGGAGTATTATGCCTCCATCAGAAAGGATGAATACCCAACTTTTGTAGCAACATGGACAGGACTGGAAGAGATTATGCTGAGTGAAATAAGTCAAGCAGAGAGAGTCAATTATCATATAGTTTCACTTATTTGTGGAGCATAACAAATAGCATGGAGGACATGGGGAGTTAGGAGAAGGGAATTGGGGGAAATTGGAAGGGGAGGTGAACAATGAGAGACTATGGACTCTGAAAAACAATCTGAAGGGTTTGAAGAGGTGGGGGGATGGGAGGTTGGGGGAACCAGGTGGTGGGTATTAGAGAGGGCATGGATTTCATGGAGCACTGGGTGTGGTACAAAAACAATGTATACTGTTATGCTGAAAATAAATTAAAAAAAAAGATTAAAAAAAAAGAAGGTAAATAACCTCTAAAGAGCAGTTGTAGGAAAAGGGGATGAATTTAGATTTGGACATGACTTTGAGGTCATTGAATATGTACTTATTCTTCAGATTAGAGTGTTACACATATGACATTGTGTAAAATATTTGGAATAAATAGACCTAAATCATTCCTTTTATTTATATGCTTCTTTGTCTTTCAAATTTGTCCTGTAATAGAAAGTTTAATGGAGAAGTTACTGTCCTGTATTTAATGAAAGCATATTACTGATAATGACATTTCTTAAATGTGTTAACTCAGTGGGATGCATGTAGCTTCTATATTGTATATATTGTTGGTGATAAGTTATATAGCAAGAAACACTTAGCTATGATATTATGATTCTGGGGACTTTTTTCATTACAAGAGCCAGAATAGGATCCTAGATCACAATAACACTCAAGATTCCATTTTTATTTTAGACAAAGAAATGTCTTAAATGCAGCCAGATGTAAAAGCATAAAAGGTTAAGTTAAAATATTTTAATTTATGGATTTTACAATAATTTTTATATTTGTGTATCTGTAAAATAAGTCTTTTGAGGCTGTTCCTCCCAAAATAGATCTTACTTACTTAACAAAAACTAACCACCAATAGTATACACAGACTTTTCTGAGTTATTTTACAAATATTGTTTCAGAATCCTGTGAGACTGGTAGTATTTTACTCATTTAACAGATGAAGAAACTCAAGCACAGGGAACTTAATTAAGTTGCCCAGGGTCACACAGCTCGAAAGTGGCAGAGGTGGAATTTTGTTGCCTTGAGTTCCTGAGTAAAAACATCAACCTTATATAGAATCGTTGTAGTGCTTTTTTGATGCCTGTTGTTTTTCTGGGTAATATGACAGAAGGAAAATAAAATTGGGCTTTAGGAAAAATTTCAAAAGGAAATCCTAGTCCATTGCCTTGGCATTTGTATATCTTGCTTTAGATATCCACATAGAGGACTCTAAACTGGGTTCTGAAGTGTTAATGAAAAGAGAATGCATTAAATGTGAGTGGAAGAAGATTTCTGAAATCATCTTAGAGATAATTAGATTAGGGGAAAGTGTATACACTGGTCTGTATGAATGGTTACTTACAAAGATTGAGAATTATAGGTCCAAGTTTCAGAATGACTATATTTTCTTTGTGGTGTGTTCCTGATCAAGTTTTAATGTATCTTTGTAGCCTAATGTCTTAGATAGATTGGTAGTAATGCCATTCTGATTCTATGACACTTCCTTCTCATTGCTTAATTTATTTTGCTATTAGGTGTGTAACTTTAGAATAACTCAAGCTCCTAGAATTTGAGGTTCACTGGTTTCAATTTAGTTTGACCGATATTTATTGAGCACCTACCATGTGCTCAATGAGGCACTGTGCTGCTTGGGAAAGTTATAAGGATAAAATCTCTAAGGAAAAATATACTGTAGTGATTTGGAGTGTTGCTGTTTCTCCCCCTGCCCCCAGATTTTACTTAGTTCTTTGAGACAGAGAGAGAGAGAGAGAATGAGCAGGCGGGGGGGCAGAGGGAGAGGGAGAAGCAGGTTCTTCCTTGAGCACGGAGCTGGACGTGGGGCTGAATCCCAGGACCCTAAAGTCAGGACCTTAGCCAAAGTCAGGTGCTTAACTGCCTGAGCCGCCCAGGTGCCCCTGGAGTATTGCTGATTTAACTACGTGGGATGCATTTCTAATCTAGGTGTCCTAAAGATGCTTTTTAAGAATAATCCATCACTGAAAGAAGCTGTGGTCAGTAGATAGCTATTTACTCCAGATTTAATTCTTCACCCTCACTAAAGATCTAGGCAAGAGCATAAACTGATCCTTCTGTTCTTATAGCAGATCCTTCATTCGGGGTCTAGTATTAGTAGGGGTAATGCGCAGCAACATCTGAATAAATAATCTACTCATCAAGTAACTGTTCCAATTCATTATGAAGTCGTTGGTGAATCTTATTTGAAGCTATGATACCAATTCTGGAAAAGCATGTGTAGAGTGAGAATTTCTATGCTACGTAAGAGTCCTACAGTAACTTCAAAATGATTCTGTGGTCTTTTCAGTGCTCCAGGAAGTTAAATCAGGTAGGCTGAACTGTCTGATCTTTTGGTCTCTACTATGATTTAAGAGCATAACAGCAAACAGCATTTGAGAAGGTAGATTTTAGTATCCCCGATTTACAGTGGAGGGACTTGGGATCCTTACGTTTAAGACCTTGTCTGTGTTCCCATAGTCATGAATTTGTTGACCCCCAAGTCGATGTCAAGTCTCCAGCTCCAAAATTTGTTCCTTTTAATGTACAATGTGTTAACAGTTCTCACTGGCAGGATCGGCCCCTCAGTTTCTTTGAATAGTTTAACCAAAATAGAGAACTTCAGGACTTTTTCTGCCTTTTTATTTGCCTTTAATCGAGGTTATCCATTTCTTTCAGTGGAACTTGGTGGTGAAATGATACCTTAAGTGAGTTATAAAGTTAAGTTTTCCCTCTGTTATGACTTTTCAAGGTACTAGAGTTTTTATAGGTTCTGCTTTCCTTTACATCTTTTTTTCCCCTCAAACTTTAGCATAAAGAGTCTTCAAGACTTACAGGGAGAACCATATGTTTCATGCATATACTTGGAAGCAAAGACCAACTTTATAGATGAGCAGAAGATGCTGGCTGTATGCACAGTTTGTTTTTGCTTTCTTATAAAACTCTGCAGCTAATAAGATGAAGAAATGTAACCTTCTCAGTTATGTTATGTGTCTTTAGCTGTGTGTGTGTGTGTGTGTGTGTGTGTGTGTTTGTGGTTTTTAAGGCAATTAAAACACACTTGTAAATAAACTTTGTCCTTTGATACAGTCTTCTTGGAAGGTATATAGTTTTCCCCAAAGCAATATATTTAGAGCCATTTTATGGATCTTGTTGTTTCATAATTATTATTTATTATCCCAAAGAGTGCCATTCAATTTAATTATTTCTTCATCCAAGAAATTTTGTTACCTACTGAATGCAAGAAACCATCCTTAAGCAATCTACCCTTTTATTCCTCAGTCTTGACTCTAAAGCAGGGGTCCTCAGTCATGGCACTATTGACATTTGGTGCTGGATACCTCTTTGTTGTGGGGGCTGTGCACTCTAGGATGTTTAGCAACATCCCTGCCCTGTATCCATCAGATGCCAGTGGTCCCACCCCACCTTTTGCCTAAATTGTGACAATCGAAATGTTTTCAGACTTTGTAACTGGAAAACAAAATCATCACTGCTCTAATGTCTGAATTAAAAATTAAAAAAAAAAATCACTCAAATGGTGAATAATTGCTTCCACTGAAAATAATGTAGTAATGGCCATGAAAGCTGTTGTAAAAGAGGAGTTTCAAGACTATTACTCAGCCGTCAGAAAAGATGAATATCTACCATTTACATAGACATGGATGGAACTGGAGGGGATTATGCTAAGTGAAATAAGTCAAGCAGAGAAAGACAATTATCTTATGGTTTCACTCATATGTGGAATATAAGGAATAGTGCAGAGGACAATAGGGGAAGGGAGGGAAAACTGAAGGCAAAGAAATCAGAGAGGGAGACAAACCATATGAGGCTCTTGACTCTGGGAAACAAACTGAGGGTGGCAGAAAGCGAGGGGGTGTGGGGATGGGCCGCTCAGTGATGGGCATTAAGGAGGGCATGTGATGTGATGAGCACTGGGTGTTATATACAACTAATGAGTCATTGAACATTATATCAAAAACTAATGTACTGCATATTGGCTAATGGAATTTAAATTAAAAAAAGAATATTCAGAGAGTGATTAGCATGACTGTATAGCCTCCTGTGGTTATCTAAGTTACAAAATGTTTATTTAAAAAATTATACCACTCTATGCTTATATTTTATATCATTACTTGCCCTTGGCACTTTATTCATTTCTCCTAATGTGGCCTGTTGGCTTTTAATCAGACATGTTTTACCATCCTAAATAATCTTCAATTTAAAAAATGTTTTCGTTATCTTCCAACATCTTCATCTTTTTATCTGCCTTTTCCATTCTCAGAAAGGGCAAGAATAGTCTATTGGAGACAACTGGGAGCTCATTTGACAGAAAGTGCCAGAATACTTGTAGAGATCAAATGCAAATATCAGGATATGTGACTCCCATAATGACTTTCAGAAAAGTTACTGGAGTACTGACAGTGTCACTGGAATCAAAAGCTAAAGGTGACTTTTTGTTTTGTCTACTTGTCTCTTAATGGGACAAAGTTAATGAAATTATCTTAGAGTACTTAAAGTTCAAGGTAAAATTCAAACATAATTATCACTAATTACAAAGGCCTATTATTTGATATCCCTAAATTTGATTTCGTCAAGTCTTTCGTGAAATTATCTGAAATTTATGTGAAAAGTGAAATTGGTGAGTTCTAGGAAAGATGGCTAATTTGGCTGATTGCCCTACCTGAAACATTCTCCAAAATGGGCATAAAGAAGCAAAAATAGAGTTGTAAGCTTCCGCCAGAAATGAAACAGTAGGATTGACCCTAGCCCCATTCCAATTATTGCAAAGAATATTTTCTTGATTTTAATAAAATTTGAACTAAATCAAAGTTGAGTGTCAAAGGCTGATACATATACCCCCAGTTTCAAACAGGTTCTAGGTTCTGCAAAATAAGTGAGAAGGTTCAGAAAGACCTTATCAATAATGCTTGCCTTAGAGTTAGAAGCACTAAGGATACAAATGGCCAATACCAAATTCAGGCTAATTTTCATACTTCAGAGTAGAGAATGACAGGAGAGGTGAAGTTGATAGAGGGTTGGGTTGTTCTGTCTTTATTTTTCTCAATTTGACTTCCTGTTGTGGAAAAGTCCATCCAGTTCTGCTGTTGGCTCTGAAGTGGATAATTTCTAAAATCAAAAAGAATTACCTCATGGATCTTAACATTAACTTGGGTCAAGGGAGTCATCCAATTTAGTAAGAGTGTTTGGAGACGATGTATTTGAGTGTAGGTTATCTCTACTAGATTCATTCTTCTCTACCAACCTCTCCCCACTTCCCAAAGGATCTGGAGGAATGAACAGACATTATATTCAACCAATATCCAGACTTCCAGCTCAGATTATAAAGTATGTTTTTAAAAAGCTCCTGAGAAGCAGGAGAGTCCAACCACATTAATCATAGTAAATAGCAGAGATAACCAAATTGTTCTTCTTTTAGCTAAATGATGAGCACAACTTGGAACCTGTATAGGAGGGCTACTAAAAATAAGTAAAATAAGTGGGAACATAAAAGGCAATGGAGGAATATATTTTGAAAGAAGAATTGCTTTAGGAAACTAAAGAACTCTTTAAGAAATAATAATTCTCAACACTCTCAAGGAGATAAAAGTGAGCATAGACTGTATGATAAGAGATCAAAGAAGAGTTTAAGAGATTAAGATACAGATAAAAGGACACTAAAGTAAGATTAAAAGACAGTTGGCAGAGGGGGGATGAATAAAACTATGCAAATAATTAAAACCACATTAGATACAGGAAGATATAGAGCGAATGCTGCAGCAGATGGACTCAATGACTTAGGGCATTCTTGAGAAAAATCACATAAAAGGCTGTAAGAGAGATTAAAAACTATTAGTGGAAATTTATTGATACAGAGGGAAAAAAACTCATCCCGGAAATAAAAGACTTTAATCTACAGATTGAAAAGAGTTTACTAAATACCAGGAAAAGTAATAAAGACTTAGCATCCTGGTGACTTTACTATTTAAAACTTTCTCCAAGTATTACTAGAGTAAGAAAAAAGTCACCTACAAAGTTAAAAAAAAAATTGAGTTGGCCCCATATTTTTTTCCTCAGACCCCAAATGACACTGTAATAATGCCTATGTAACGTTGAAGGGAAAAAAATAGGTGACTTAATTTAAAAAGTAAGAAATTATGTAATAAAATAAAAATTAAAAAATAAAAAGTATTTTAAAAAGTAAGCAATTATAGCCTCTATGAACCCCATGTAGAAGTTTACTTAGAAGATGAGTCAAAAGAAGATATATATAAATGGTAAAATTACCATATAGAAAAAAGAAGATATATATAAATGGTAAAATTACCATATAGAAGATTGAAGATGAGCATGCTAAACACAGAATTAAGCAGTCTAGGGAAAAGAATGGAATATTCAAATGTTTAAATAGAATATATATCATTTGGAAGTAGTAATTCGATGATAATCAGCTGGAATAAAAAGTTAAAGAAGAACCAGCAAAATGTAGTATTTTAGTGGGGGTGGGGTTGGGAGGGAGCCTCATATTAACATGTGAATTGCTTCATAGTTCATAAGGGAGTTTATTTTTGAAGTATATAAATGGAAAAATATGGCTTCAGCATACTGGTGAATTTTATCAGTTGTAAAAAACATTTCTTTTCACATTTTAATGTCTCTGGACTTAGAATTTGTCTTCTAATCAATTGTGACCTACAGCTATAACTGGCACCATATTTTCTTTCTTGGTCACTTAAAAATAACAATGCATCTTATAATTATTGATATTTTATTTATTTGTTTATTTGTTTATTTACTTACTTATTTGGGAAGTGGGAGAGGGATAGAAGGAGAAGGTGAGAATCTTAAGGAAGCTCTACGCCCAGCATGGAGCCTGACACAAGGCTCATCTCACAACCCTGAGACCGTGACCTGAGCTGAAGTCAACTGACTGAGCCACCCAGGTACCCCTAATTATTGACTTTTTAAAGTGCATTAAATACTGATGTTAAACATACAAAGTCATCACTAATAAAACTAAAACTTGACAATTTTATGTATTTTTTAAATTAATGATTGAAAGGAAGAAGGGGAGTGAAAAAATATATAAAATATAAGCTATAAAGGAAAAGATGAAAACAATAGAAATGATGAGGGAGGAGGTGATAGAAAGAACTATAGTAGTTGCGAGCTCAAACCATGGCATCAGACTGACGTGGGCTTAGATGGCAATGTCAGCAAATGTGGAGAAACAGTCAAATTATCTGTGTAATAGTGACACTGACAATAAGAAAATTTCTTACTATATACTTCTATATACTGTATACTGTACACTTACTATACACTTACTATACATTTCTTACTATACATTGATCATAGAAGTCGAAAGTGTAACTTCTGGAAATTTTTAAAATAATGGTTCATAAAAGCAAAACGTCAAGGAAGCATACTTCAAGGGAAGTTCATAACTTGAATGTTTCCAGTTTTAATCTATAAAGAATGAAGCAACACTTGTATACATTTTTTTAAAAAGTCAGCAACAAAAAAAAAGTATAGCAACAGGAACTAAATAATAATGATAAAACCATTAATCAATGAAATCTATATCAATCGAACTGATAGATTAAAAAGTTTTTTCTTTGTTAATGTAAAAGTCATTAGTCTAAAGTTAGGGAAAGGAAGAAAGCCAGAAATATCCGAAATTAAAGATAAGAATTGGGAGATGACTAAAGATAGAGACAAAATTGAATGCTACTACTTTGCACAAATCTGTACTACAAATTTGAAATTTTACTTATTTTTAAAGAATTTATTTATTTATTTATTGGGGGGGAGTGGGAAAGGGAGAGAGAGATCCTAATGACTCTGAGCTGAGCACAGAGCCTGACATGGGGCTCGATCTCACAACCCAGAGATCATGACCTGAGCCAAAACCAAGAGTCGGATGCTTACCAGACTGTGCTCCCCAGGCGCTCCTACAAATTTGAAATTTTAGATGAAATTTATGATTTTCTAGGAAATTTTAAGCAAATTTAATAGGGGATAGAAAAACTGAAACAAACAAACAAAAAGAATAAAACTGTTACAAAGAGCATATCCCTCCCTGTGTCTTAACTAAAATGCCTTCTAGATGGCTTAATGGATGGACTCTGCTTAACTAATAAGGAATTGTTAATCTTAATGCCATTAAAACTATCCTGGATCTTGGAGATAGAAGGCATAATTAATGATTACATTCCTGAGACAGCATAATATTAATATAAAAACCTGACCTTAAAAAGTAAAACAACAACAAAAACCCCTGCAAGTCTATCTTGTACGACATTGGTAAAAACCATCTTTAAAAATTCAGCAAACGCAAAGAAAAAAAGATTCAGCAAATGCAATAAGCCAGTATATTAAAAAGATCATAAACCATGGCCAAATGAAATTTATCTAGGAATGCAGAGTTAGTTCAATATAATTCTGAGATTATATTGAAATAAAAAAGATTAAATTTTTAAATACCTAAAACATTTGATATAATTGAGTCCTATACAAAATCCTTAGGTAAACATCAATGGATAAACAATTTCTTAAAATAAATGTGTGTGTATGTGTGTGTAAAACAAGACAAAGGTTATTTCCTAGCATTATTATTTAATGATTTTCTTCTGGAAAGTGCTAGTAGCTAAGATAATTATGTAAGAGCAACAAAATTTAAATACTGTGAAAAGAAGTGGTAAAATTATTACTACTTGCTGAGTATATGGTCTAAAGTCTGGAATACCATGAACCTTAACTAAGGAACAATTGGTTAGAAAGAAAAAATATATAATTTTATAAATACATTAATTTGTGGTTATCTATGCATAAACCCATGGATATAAATCCATGCGTAAACCCAATGCAAAATGTACTGGATATAAAAATCACATTCATAATAGTAACAAAAAGATTAGAACATTTAGGATTAAACATAAAATATGTGAATATGTAGTCTATAATGTTATATATAATTTATATATAATACATCATAAATATAATATAAATATATATTTTATATTATAAACATGAAATATGTGAATATATAAAATTTTATATAATATATAATTTATAAAACTCTACTCAGTATCATAAAGTAATCTCTTCACACAATTTAAAAGTTTGTCAAAATGTCAGTTATCCATTAATCAAAAGCAACACAATAAAAATCCCAGTGGGATTTGCATTAGATTTATTACAGTTATGTAAAATTTATCTGGAAGAAAAAATATGAGGGAAGGAATAATCAGTTAGGTTCTAAGAAAGAAAATTAGAGAGAACACACTTTTCTTACCTATTTTCGAAGGCTGCACTTGCAGGAATATGAATATATAGTTCCATGGAATATAGTAGTTAATACAGAAAAAGAGCCAAGAATGTTTGAGAATTTAATAGCTGATAAATATATTTGAGATCACTGGGAACAAGGATGGATTATTGAATAAATGGTGTAACAATAGGCTTAAGATGGAGAAAAATTCCTTTTGCTGCCTACCCCAAAGATTTAAATATATGTTTCTAAAAAGTTGCAACAGTATTGGAAGAAAATGTAGTGGAGATTTTCTTATTGTGGTATAAAACTCAGGGGCCATAAAGGAGAAATGTTATATTTAATTATGAAAACTCTTAATGCTTCTCTGTCAAAATCACTATAAACAGTCAAAAGCCTAGTAGGAACAGACAGGTCTAATTTCATAATAAATGGCATGCTCATATATTAAGAGCATATAATATTAAAAGCATTTAAGATGCTCTTAGATAATTGAGTTAAAAGACTAGTAATAAAAAATGTATGTATATGATCAAGATAGACTAGGTACACATGTTCAAATAGTCTTTAACTCTCCAACTCCATAAAATAATAGAGCAGATATATATATATATTTAAAGATTTTATTTATTTATTTGACAGACAGAGATCACAAGCAGGCAGAGCAGCAGGCAGAGAGAGAGGAGGAAGCAGGCTCCCTGCTGAGCAGAGAGCCTGATGTGGGGCTCGATCCCAGGACCCTGGGATCATGACCTGAGCTGAAGGCAGAGGCTTTAACCCACTGAGCCACCCAGGCACCCTGAGCAGATATATTTTTTGAGTGGAAATAGTAGCAGTGTGAGGAAAGAAGAAAGTATATCTGGTGTTGTCCCTATCTTCTGGGCACTGGGAGCTGCTCTTGGCCGCATCCTTTGAAAATACACACCTGTGCAAAGTTCTGTCCACCCTCTGCTGGGTCAGGATCACCTGTCAGCTGTTGAGCCGGTCACTGTCTACAGTGGTACCAAAACAGTAGCTTAGCAGCCCCGTGTACCCTGACCTCACTTACTCCTCGTGCAGCTTCCAAACTGGCATCATTTTAAAGCGACATCCGCACAGCAGCCAAGTTCTGAGGGCGGGGCAGCTGCGGTTGGGGTGGCTGGCTCTGGGGCTGGAATTAGGACTGTGTTTGGAAGACTTATCATTGATTATGCCAGGAACCCCCTCTCTGAAGCAATAGCTCTTCTCCTGTGCCATTTTAGGCTATTCCCTCATGGAGATCATGGGGCTGTTTTGCCTGATGGTGGCCCTTCTCATCCTCTTAACCATCTTCACTTCCCTTGGGTCTTTCCCCTTTATCTTGTCTGCCCTGTATATTCCTTTTCTGATACATCCCCGGACAGGTTGGGGGAAATGGTTGGCCTAGGGTTTTTGACAAAGGGAAGACAAATAAATACTGTTTGAGAATTTAATACTGTATTAATAAGGAAAAAAATAAATTCCATTGGCACACAAGGTAAGGGATTATATATATGAAATTATTTGGGGAAAGAATACTGAAGGAATACTGGAGTAAACCATTCTCTAAAGGTCAAGTATGAAATTGTGTACCACGTATACCAAGCATAGAGCCAGCATCTTGACTCCTTATTCTTTTATTTCCCTGCTGACTAGCTCAGTTCTAGGGTGATCAGGATAAGGGTACTGAACACAAAGTAAGCAGATGGCTCCCAGATTTCTCCAGACTCTAGCCTATTGATATAGTACTCCAGGAGAGAAAGCCCAAGATTCCTTCTCTGCAGTAATGTCAGTGAATAGAACTAGCAAGACAACATGAGTACGTAACTTCATGATACCTATGGTAACACTTCCCAGAAGCTATCTTGAGTTATCAGCATAAGCTTAACTCTTCTACAGATAAATCACATTCTTCATGCCTTATTTCTTTTTTCAATGTCATAGCTCCCTCTCTCACACTTCACCAATACCCAAGGTGTAGTTAACCAGAGCATATTGGGCCCAATTTTTACTTATTATTTCATGCTTTTTTTCTCATTGTCATGGTGTGGAGTCCTATTATCAAGGCAACTAGGAATGAATTAGTGCCATGCATCTTTCAGTAACTCTTTTAATTCCTCTTTGTGTGATTATTTCTGTTTCCCTAGCTGCCCTCATGCATGGTTAAAAGGGTTCAAATCATTCTAAGGTTCTGACCGCCTTTTCTAGTAGTTATACATTTCTCTTTCTCTAGCAGGTCTGACCTTTTTCCTACAAGGTTTGTCTTACCTCTACAGAATTCTTCCAAATTTAGTGATGTCTTCTTGACATCTTTCCCTTTTCCTATAAGTATCCTTTTGATGGTTCTTACTCAACACTGTTGACACTAATAGAGAATGGACTTGGGGACAATTATCAGTGTGATTTTTCTTGGAGAGAAGTTGGCCCAGTGGCCCTCTAAACCTTTCCAGTTTCTTTTCAACGGATAGTTGAGAAGTGGCTCATCTGTCTAACAGAGTATGTGTGGGTACCATAGCTGACTTGGTAAGGTAGTCCTTATGAAGATACTGCCCCTTAAGGAGACATGGGCATCACTCACAGCCTAAATATAAACTGCCAATTTGTTCTCCTCGGAAGTGTGTCCCATCCTGTACCATAGTCATTGGGGACATCTTACTGTAGATATAACCAGCCATTAACAGAAAGATAAGTAGATTCTTAGATACAATGATGAACAGACAAATCAAGCCAATAACTGAAGAAACCAACAACATGAAAGGTAGGCACTAAATGACAAAGAGAAGAACTAAATCTGACTTCAAAGAATTTCCAAAAGTAAGTTTAAATCCTCAGAGAAATTAAGAAGAATGAAAATTTCAAAATTAATACACTAAATGAAATTTTAAGAACACAGTATATTAGCTAAATAGAATAGACACAGCTGAGGAATCATCTAGTAAGATTGGTTAAATGAGTATTAGCAATATTGGATACTAGAAGAAAGTGAATCAATATTGTTATATTTCTGAAGGTAAATCATTTCGAAATTAGACTTCTGTTATGCCTAAACTTGTATTTATAGCAGAACTGCAAAAAACAAACAAACAAAACAAAACAAAACAAAACAGAAAAAAGACATTGTTGGATGTGGCAGAACTCAAAAGCTTCCCATCTTTCTCTGAAATCATTCAGGAATATATGTTACTAAAGTTTAACATAAATCCAGGCAAGAACAATGAGCAAAGAAACCAGTAAATTTATACTTAAAATTAATGATATTCATGTGTATTGTAAATGGCAGATCTCAGAAAATTTCAACATGTAGTGGATACAAGGTGGGAGAAAAGGAAGAGAAAGCATCCAAGATTTTTTGTCCTATTCCACTGGAGACTCTCAATATTGATTATCTCTAGATACTAACTGAAATACGTCTTTCAAATGTTTTAAAAATTTCAGAATTGCAATTAAAAATAGCAAAATGAAAATGTATAACAGAAGAGGGAAAAACAGAAATAGGAGAATTTAACCAATCCAGATCAGGAGAACATAAAAAGGAAATGTGATAAAAGAGAAAATGTGAAATAAGATGGTGGTAATTAGTCCAAATGTATCAAAAATGACACCTAATGTGAAAATTGTAAAATTTCCCTTTAAACATAGAGACTGTAGGATTTCCTTAAATAAAAATTTGACTTTGTGTTTTTGTAAGAAATAATACTCAAATAAAATAAATTAACTTTCTTTTTATTATGTTCAGTTATGCACTCTATAGTACACAATTAGTTTTTGATGTAGTGTTCAGTGATTTCATTAGTTAAGTATAACACCCAGTGTTCATCTCAGCACGTGCCCTCCTCAATACCCATTACCCTGTTACTCCCCCTACTCAAACACATGTGTGAGAAAATATTCCAGGCATATGTAAGAAAAAGAAAGCAATATTAACATTATAGAAAATAGAATGAAGGCAAACAACCTCAAAATTAGGTAAGAGAGGTTTATGTCACATTGTAAAAAAAATACACAATACAGGAAGATTAAAAGGGAAAAACTGTATGGTCACCTCTCAAGTATTGAAAATAGTTTGATACTTTAACATGAAATTAACAGTGTAACATTTGATATAATTTAATGACTATTCCTGATAGAAGCCGAACAAGCTAATAGTGAACAGAAACTCCATTAATTTAATCATTGCTGTTTACCAGGGATGTGGAATAAAATCATGTTTAATGGTGAAAACATTATGCAAGAGCCAGAACAAACAAGCCCATTGTCATCACTGCCATTCAGCATTTTTCTGGAGATCCAAGCCACTGCAGTAAGACAAGAAAAATAATAAACAGTGGGACTCTTGGAAAGGAAGTGAGAAAGGTCTAATTTATAGACAATGTGATTATCCATTCGACACAATCCAAGACAACCAATTGCAAAATATTAGAATTAGTAATAGTGCCAGATACAATATTATGTATCATGTTCTTCTGCCTGTCTATACCTTATACCGTATTATAAAATGTGATGAAAATGTATTGCATTTACCATTGCAAGAAAATGATGAAATAGGTAGAAATATATGTGACAAGAAGTATGTACAACATATAAGAGGCAATTTTGAAATGAGGGGCCTGAAGAAAACCAGATTGTTAGCAGGTAGACAAAGCAGCGTTCTGGATAGAAAAATTCAGGATATGAAATAATCAGTATAAAGCAGCAGCATCTAAAACTGTGAGGTTTGGTAATAGAAAAGATAACAAGGATGTAGAATAGACCAAAATTATATTTTTAAAGTGCTTAACCACATAAAAGTTGAAATTCATATATGATGCAAGCTACTATAATAAAAAAATTAAAGACAACTCTAGGTAATTAAAGACAAACCAAGAAAATATGTATATATAAGAAAGATTAAGGTATAAATCTTATTATTAGGAACAAGCTCAATAGAAAAATTGGGAAAGAATATGTATATATTCTTTTTTTTAATATGTAAAGATTTAATTTACTTATTTGGCAGATAGAGATCACGAGTAGGCCGAGAGGCAGGCAGAGAGAGAGGAGGAAGCAGGCTCCCTGCTGAGCAGAGAGCCCAATGTGGGACTTGATCCCAGGACCCTAGGACGATGACCTGAGCCGAAGGCAGAGGCTTTAACCCACTGAGCCACCCAGGCACCCCTGTATATATTCTTAACATAATATAGTCGTTTCTATGATAAAACTTTTGGCAAAAATGTCACCTAAGGTAACGAAATCAAATAATATACCAGATTGAGTATGTGGTATTAGGCAGTAAGAGAGTTTGAGAAACAAAATGTGACCAATGTTCTTTGGTTTCCATTGCCTTCATTTGCTTACCATGTAGAGATAAACTCAGGAAAGAATTGGCCTGTTTATTAACAGGATATAAAGGGAATAGGGAGAATCTAGAAATTCCAGCAATTGAAGAGTCACCATATTTATGTTTCTCTTTTCCAACTGATTAAATATATAATTGAAAATTATTCAAATGGACAGAAACCCATTATATTTCAGCAACCTATCAAAGACCACATCAAAGCTAAAGCCAGCACAGTTTTGTTAAAACCTCAGATTCAATTAAAGTTGAGTACCCGGCAAGAATCAAGAAAAGTGAATGTCCTCCCCAAGGCCACAGCCAGCAGCCTCAGAGAGCAGTGAACAAGGAAGCCACTGCAGGCCCCAATGAAGGAATGTTCTTTACTCCCAGGGCAAGTGGCTCTTACAACTTCTGTCCAGCAAAGTTTCAGAATTCACATGGATAAGAGACTGCCGTGTGTTTCCTGTCTTCCCCTTTCCAAATTAAAGATTATTCCGATGGTGGTATTCCTGTTCTGTAATTATAGGTTGGATGTTTGATGGGCAGCTAACTTGTCTTTTTAGTTTATTGGTCTCCAGAGTAAAAGGTGCCAGATCTAGACTTTAAAAAGAGTCTATTACAAGATTATGGACTTTTTTGTGATTCTATTGGCATGATTGGATAGGAGTGTGTATGGGGGGGCAGGGTGTGTGTATTTTGTATATGGAAGGAAAAAGCAAATATTTGTGACCAGTTGGCAGATGGTGCTGTTATTATTTTACCTAATTATTTATTGCCTCTCCTTGTGAGAGAATTAAAATTCTCTACCCAATGACCTCAAGTGCGACCATGTGATGTCCTGTGTCCAGTGAAATGTGAACAGAATGGATGGATGTCACCTTCGAGCAGAATCCTTGAGAATCATTACATCGTTCTGCCATGGCTGTCTTCCCTCTTTGCCAGGAAGGGGCTACTTCTTCAGCCTGACCCCCAGCTGACCTGTAACATGAGCAAGAAATAAATCTTTATAGTTGTAAACCACGAAGATCTGGGAATTATTTGTTATTGCCGTATAACCTAGTGTAAGTTTCTGATTAATCAATATTTGGTCAAAGTTTTTGTTTTCATCTCTAGAATCCTCAAGATGCTTGGCCTCCAAAATCTCCTTTAAAAAAAAAGAAATCACTTTTTCTCTACACTTGGCTAATGAAAGATATAGAATATAACTAGTATTGCTATTTGGCACTCTTCTGTATATGCTATATATACTATTGTTATTTTTCATAGTTCCAAGGTCCCATTTTATTGTAAGCTCAGTGCCAGTAGTCAGAATTTCACTTTATCTCTTCCTCCTCATCAGTGTAGTGAACCAGTGTTCTGCAATAGTTTTGTTCACTTGGCTTTTACATTGGCATGGTTCATTCTAGAAGCTGTGATCTAAGTTTGTCGATCATACTTTGGACACAGAGACAGTGAGTTGTAGCATCTGTCTGTGGAAAGTCTTCCTTACATTTCAAACTACAGTGTCAGGACATTTTTCAGAGTTTTCAAGATAATTCAGACCTAGTTTTTTGAGGCTTTTTGTTTTGTTTTGTTTTAACTTGAGAAGACTTTGCTCTTTCCCAGAGCCTCAATGATTTGGCCTTTGATCACTTTATTCTTTGCAGGACCCCAGGTTCAGTGGCTTTTCCTTTGTTTGTTCTTTGATTTGCAAATTTTCAGAACTCTGTAGCTAAATTTAGGAGATTGGGGCAGAAACTGTAGTCAGAAGATTTGTCTTCTTTAATTTAGCTAATGGAGAACCTTATGGCTCATTATCTTTCCTGACTTGATATTGCCAATGAGTACCTGAATCTTCACAATCGCTCAGGGTAGCTATAGCATTTCATTATGGTTCATAAAAGATAGAAATGTAGAAACACAGCATGTTCATATTCCTTCCAAAAATGTTTTCACCAATTCAGTGATAGGAGAATGCCTCTTACCTGGTTAATTCAGCTAAGGCAGTGGGCATAGAGTCTTAACATCAGGTAGCGATAAAAAGAATTATTAAAGTTATATTGTAATCTAGTAATTTTCTGACTGTTGATCCTCTGCTAACCAAAGCATCTTGAATTGAAGTAAGTTGGAGCAGAGCTGGGCAATTTCAGCAAACTGGTAAATTTTTATACACTTGGAGATTGTACTCTGGGATTTATCTTAGGTCTAACTGACTTGAATTGAACTTTGGTACCCAAGAAGTTGGCACAAAAAATAACCCAGCAAAACCAGTGAAGGTCGTTAATTTCTCAAGTGTAACTGATTGACAGTGAGTACATCTCTTCCTTGATAGGCTGTTCTCTCAGCATATTAATATATCCCTGCACAGAGAGCCTCTGTCCGTGGTATGGAAATGGCAGTGTTGTCTTCTTGTCTCATTAGCTAACTGGAGTCAAGCACTCAAAGTTGAATGTAATTTTTTTTCAGCTTTGGCTAAGTGTTTGTAAAACTGGTTTTTTAGACAACTAGCAAAAGGACAGTTAGATAAACTGTTCATATAGTTGAGGAGCCAATAGCTATTTTTCAGTGGTCTTTGGAAAGCGTTATGTAGTTGATTCATTGTTTTTTGACATCCTTAGCAATTCTGTCATTATGGAATTAAAAAATAATTTGAAGAATACTCAGTGCAGACAGAGCCTTTGAGTTCTGTTAATGTCATGGAAAGGATACCAAGAGAACTAAAAAAAAACCTGACTCACTTACGAATTAGAGATGACAGAGGTCTGGAAGTCTTTTAGCTTGATGAACTAAAGCTAAAATATAAAGCATAATATACTGTCTTTCCTAGGTGAATATGTCATTAATGACTTACCATCCATAACATGCTTTTTGTTGATTTTCTCAATAAAGTTAGAAAACAAGGAATGGGAATGTTTAATAGGTTATTCAAATCAATGTGCCTGTAACAACTTGAGAATTTGAGTAGATTGAAAGTTCAGGTTAAATAAGCAACACTATAGTCTAACAAAAAGCTAAATTGATCTAAGATTGTGTTATAGAATATTATTTAACAGTTTTCAGAGTGTGGTCCCTGGAACAACAGTATTAGCATCACCAAAGAACCTGTTAAAAAAGTGCAAGCTGAATCAGAAATTCAACGTTTTGTTCTAGGAATCTGTTTCAATAAGTCCTCCAGGGAATTCTGATGCATGCTAAAGTTTAAGAACTACTGATCTAGAACAATACCCTCTTCTACTTGATGTTGGTCAGAACATTCCTGGATCACATATTCTGCTTTTATTTTATATTCTATAAAAGATGCTGACAACTTGGAGTGCTTCTAAAAGAAAATGCTATTGTATAAAAAGGACTAGGAACTTGGGGTGCCTGCGTGGCTCAGTTGGTCAAGCAGCTAACTCTTGAATTCAGCTCAAATTGTGCTCTCAGGGTCATGAGATCAAGCCCTGTGTCCGGCTCCATGCTGGGAGTGAGGCCTGCTTAGCATTCTCTCTCTCCCTCACCATCTACCCTCCCTTACTTCACCCCCCTCCCCGAGTGTATGCACAAGCTCTCTCTCTCTCCAAAGAAAAAAAGAAAGAAAGGACTAGAAGCTGAATCTTATGGAGATATTTGGAAAAAAAAAATTGGTTTATCTGGCCTAAAGAAAAGATAACTTATAGACTGGAGCCAATTTCCTTCATTTAGCTAAAGTGCTATCTTAGCTCCATGAAGATAGGACAAAAGGCGGAAAAACCTTCTGGCAAAAGTGTTATATGCTGTGTCTGATTTAGTGAGCTTCACTTCTTTGGAAGTATTTGTGTTAAGTTCTAGACATCCTCAGTGGTACTGCTGTAGTAGTCATTCTTGTTGTGGGTCTAGTCAGGTGACCACTGTCTTCTCTAGACTTAGGAAGTATGTATCCATGATTTGCCCCAAATCACCTTACTCTGGGTGCACTTCTGGTTCTTACCTAAGCAGTTTTCTCATATTTAAGTGATGGATGAAACCCTTTTATCTGAAGATGTTCTTATTTTACCTCAGTTCATCTCTAACTAGTGTTAGAATTCTGAATTAAGCCTTATTTTCCTTCTGCCTTGGGAAGTTATTATTTCCCTATCCTCTAGCTTCTTCTTGTTGCTGTCAGCCTGATTCATTGTTCCTTTGTAGGAAACTTGTCTTTTCTTTCTTATCACTTTTTTAAAAAAGATTTTATTTGTTATTAATTAATTAACTGATTAATTAATTTAGAGCATGAGTGGGAGGAGGGGCAGATGGAAAGGGAAAGAGAGACTTCTAAGCAAGCTCCACCTTCTGCACGTAGTCCCAGGTGGGGCTCGATCCCAGGACTCTGAGATCATGACCTGAGTCAAAATCAAGAGTCCAACACTCAACCGACTGAGCCACTCAAGCACCCCAAGATTTTTATCTTTTTAAGTCTCTGTTTCCTATTCTATGTAATTCATCATATCTGTCTTGCAGTCCAATCTATTGTGTAGATAATCTATTGAATTTTACATTTTAGTGTGTATTTTTCTAGAAGTCCTATTTGGTTCTTTTTCCTATCTGTCTGTTCATAATGTTCTGTTATTCTGTAATTATTTAAATCCTTTTTATCTTGTTTGTCATCTTAAATATCTCTTTTATTTTACCTTTCAAAAGTTCTTTTTATCTCAGGTCTCTATGCTTTTTATTCTTTTTGCGGATCTTTGGACTCTACCTCATGAAAAATCAGTTCTTTTTTTTCAGTTCTTATTTTTTTTTAAAGATTTTATTTTTTTAGGGAGAGAGCGAGGAAGTGAGAGTATGAGTGGGGTGAGGAACAGAGGGAGAAGCAGATTCCCCACTGAGCAGGAAGATGGATGTGGGGCTGTATCCTCGAACTCCAGGATCATGACCCGAGCTGAAGGCAGACACTTAACCGACTGAGCCCCGCAAATGCCCTGAAAAATCAGTTCTTTATACAGTTTTAAATTTTTGATAATGAGCTTATCTTTGGCAAGAATTGTTTTTCTGTGGGAATGTGTATTTCCTAGATTAATGAAAATGTCCCTATTGAGCCCCCTTTATATTTGTTTCTCCTGGTTGTCTCGGAGTTTCAGTGATCCAGAAGTGTTTTTTTGTTCATATTTCAGCTTAGAGATTCCTATACTACATGAGTATTGTATATTCTGGCAACACACCAACATTTGAATTTTGATTTCTCATGGGAGATTACTATTTTTTTTCCCCAACAGCAAGTGCATAGTTAAAGCAAAGCTTCCATGGATTGGTCTCTTCTCCTTGAAAGTATAGCCTTTCAGAGTCTCAGAAGTATGGAGTATTAGGGACTTAATATTTGTATCTCCCTAAAATTAATATATATTGAAATCTAAATCTTAATGCTTTTTTTTTTAAGCTTTTATGTATTTATTTGAGAGAGAGCTTGAGAGTGGGGAGGAGGGGCAGAAGGAGAGGGAAAATCAGGCTCTCTGTTGAGCAGGGAGCCCGACACAGGGATTAATCCCAGGACACTGGGACGATGACCTGAGTCAAAGGCAGATGCTCAACCAACTGATGTTCAGTCTGGGCTGAGCCACCCAGGTGCCCCATAAATCTTAGTGCCTTATAAGAAGAGGCCAGAGAGCCAGCTTGTTTTCTTCTCACCATGTGAGGATGCAGTAAGAGGTTGGCAGTATGCAACTCAGACGAGGGCTGTCAACAGAACCCAGTCATGTTGGCATCCTGATCTTGGACTTCTAGTCTCCAGAACTATGAGAAATAAGTTTCTGATGTCTATAAGCTACCCAGTCTATGGTACTTTGTTGTAGCAGCAAGTACTTTGTTGTCTTAGCTGCTAAGAAGCAGGAGTCTAGTTTGTTTCTCCATCCTTCTGTGGAACCCGAGGTCTATCCCTATATTGACCCTAAAATCCAGTATGTAGCTGTTAGGTAGTTCTGGCCTCATGTCCTTCTGAGATCTGAGAGGATCAGCTCAGGAGCACATTGCTCTGGTTTTTAGTTCGTTTTTGTTTTGGTTTGGTTTTGCCCCAGTACCTAGATAATTTCCTATTCTTTCAAACTCAGTTCTTTAACTAAAAAATACTATGATATTGAATTCATAATTTCTATGTTTTGTGTCAGCTCATCTGCCATATTGTCAGTGTAAAAATTTCTTGGTCTCAAATCTCCCACTTTTTTTATAGTGTTACATATATTTGTGTATATAGAAAGTAGATATATATATCCAAACTATAAACCTAAATAGATTTATAACTTAAATCTAAAAATTTACAATGAATAAAATTAAAATTAACAACATTAACTTAATAAGATCAATTTGTGTTTTTGCTAAAGCAAAATTGCTATATCCAACATGAATCATATTGAATATCAATGCAGAATTTTCAGACATATGTGATGTGTGATTTTTCAATTTTCTACCAACTTTGCCTAGTTAACCTATTGTGAAACTTTTTTGTACTGTGTGGTAAACTGTTTTGACTTTCACTTGATGCAGTTGCATAAAGGCCCATGTCTGCCCTTCTACTCATGGCAAAAATATCCCATTACTTGGTAACATTCTAATTGTAAACACAAATGCAAGGGCAAACACTAAAATAGCATAATGATTTTCAATTATAAAAACAAGCATTCACATAAAACACACCACAATTAACTTATGTTTTTAGACAATCACAAAAATGTGGAAAATGTCCCATCCAGGACCATAGAACCTGTCTCTTTAAACCAATTTGGGGAACTCTGATCTGTGACATACCCTTGTGAACTAGCTGCTTGAATTAAGAAGAGTCATCTCTGGAAATGATGCCAGGAAATTGGTGGAGTAGGCAGCTCCAAATTCTCATCCCTCCACAAAAACATTGACCAAATGAATGCTGAGTCAAGAAACAGGCAGTCTGATAATAGTAGGAAATCTGTGTGGTGTCTTTACTTGCCTTTTACCCACTTTCCCACCAGCACATCGGTAGTTTTGAAGCAGTAATGGCCCATGTTCATGAATGTGGGCCCCTGTTTACCGACTGCAGACATATCAGAGCATATCTTTAATGCAAATTATTGTGCCTATTTCTTCCAGTCTGTTTCAGGGCTACCTCATGCTCAAATTATCTCAGTTTTTCATCATTAAAATGACTGTGCTGCCCAGAACAATCTATACTTTCAATGCCATCCCAATCAAAACACCAACAGCATTTTTCAAAATGCTGGAACAAACAATCCTAAAATTTGTATGGAACCAGAAAAGACCCCAAATCACCAAGGAAATGTTGAAAAAGAAAAACAAAGCTGGGGGCTTCACATTGCCTGATTTCAAGCTGTATTGCAAAGCTGTGATCACCAAGACAACATGGTACTGGCACAAAAACAGACATATAGACCAGTGGAACAGAATGGGCTCTCAACTCTATGGTCAACTAATCTTCAACAAAGTAGGATAAAATATCCAGTGGAAGAAAGATAGTCTCTTCAATAAATGGTGCTGGGAAAATTGGTCAGCTATATACAGAAGAATGAAACTGGACCATTCTCTTATACCATACACAAAAATAAACTCTAAATGGATGAAAGACCTCAGTGTGAGACAGGAATCCATCAAAATCCTGGAGAAGAACATAGGCAGTAACCTCTTTGACATTGGTCACAGCAACTTCTTTCAAGTTTCATCTCCAAAGGTGAGGGAAACAAAGCAAAAATGAACTTTTGGAACTTTATCAAGATCAAAAGCTTCTGCACAGTGAAGGAAACAGTCAGCAAAACAAAGAGGAAACCCATGGAATGAGAGAAGATATTTGCAAATGACACTACAGACAAAGCACTGATATTCAAGATCTATAAAGAACTTCTCAAACTCAATACCCAAAAAACAGATAATCAGGCAAAAAATGGGCAGAAGACATGAGCAGACACTTCTCCAAAGAAAACATACAAATGGCTAACAGACATGAAAGTGTTCATCATCATTAGCCATCAGAGAAATTCAAATCAAAACCACATTGAGATACCACCTTACAGCAGTTAGAATGGCAAAAATTGACAAGGCAAGAAACAAGTGTTGGAGAGGGTATGGAGAAAGGGGAACCCTCTTACACTGTTGGTGGGGATGCAAATTGATGTAGCCACTTTTAAAAACAGTATGGAGTTTCCTCAAAAAATTAAAAATAGAGCTACCCTATGAGCCAGCAATTGCACTACTGGGTATTTACCTCAAAGATACAGATGTAGTGAAAAGAAGGGCCATATGCTCCCCAATGTTCATAACAGCAATGTCCACAATAGTCAAACTGTGGAAGGAGCCAAGATGCCCTTCAACAGACGAATGGGTAAAGAAGATGTGGTCCGTATACACAAAGGAGTATTACTTAGCCATCCAAAAGGATGAATACCCAACTTTCACATCAATGTGGTTGGGACTGGAGGAGATTATGCTGAGTGAAATAAGTCAAACGGAGATAGTCAATTATCACATGGTTTCATTTATTTGTGGAACATAAGAAATAGCATGGAGGACATTAGGAGAAGGGAAAACTGAAGGGGGAGAAATCATAGTGGGAGACGAACCATGAGAGACTCCAGGAAACAAATGGAGCATTTTAGAAGAGAGGGGGTTAGGGGGTTAGGTGAGCCTGGTGAAGGGTATTAAGGAGGGCAGGGATTGTATGGAACACAGGGTATTATATGCAAACAGTGTATCATGGAACACTGCATCAAAAACTAATGATGTACCATATGGTGACTAACATAACACAATTAAAAAAAAATTATCCCAGTTTTCTCAGCTGGGATGCATCATGAGATGCTTCATCTCATGGGATGCTTCATGAGAAGCTTTGGAGAACAGAAGGCAGTAGGTTTGTATGTTCAAAGTGCTGAAAAAAAAAAAGAAGAAGCAGCCTATCAACTAAGAATTTTTATTTGACAAAACTGTCCTTCAAAAATGAATTAGAAATTAAAACATGTCTAGATAAACAAAAACTGAAGGAGTTCATCCCTACAAGAAATGCTAAACGGATTCACTTAGCTTTAAATGAAAGGGCCCTAGATGGTAACTTGAAGCTGTGTAAGGAAATAAAGAATTCCAGTAAAGGTAAATACATATAAGAATCAGTATTTTGGGGAGGGGGGTATTTCTGCTTTGCATTTCTACTTGATTTAAAAGACAAATCCCTAAAAAGAATTACAAATGTATCTTATTGGGTACACAGTATATATAAATGTATAGGAATGTTATAATTTGTGGCAACTACAGGTAACCTACATGAATAGGAGAAAATTCTAGAAACACACTTTATTATCTAAACTGGCTTCAGAAGAAAGAGAATATTGTAATAGACTATGTAATAAGTAAAGAGATTCAATCAGTAATCAAAAACCTCCCAAAAAAAGTCTAGGACTAGATGGCTTCTCTAGTGAATTCTACCGAAGATTTAAAAGGAATTAATACCAATACTCCATAAACTCTGCTGGAAATATAAGAGCAAGGAAGACTTCCTAACTCATTCCATGAGATCAGCATTAACCCTGCTACCAAAGCCAAATAAAGACACCACAAGAAAAATTACAGACCAATATTCTGCATAAATGTAGAAGGACAAACCCTCAAAAAAATACTAGCAAAGTGAATCCAGTAATATTGCAAGTGTTGTACACCCAGGCCAACTGGGATCTTACCTGTGAATGCGGTACTGGTCCACCATAAGGGAATCAATATACTACATTAATACACTACATTAATGAGTGAAGGAAGAATACTACATTATCATTTCAATTCTCACAGAAAAGTAATCTTAAAAAAATCCAATACCTTTTGTGGTGAAAAACACTCAGGCAACTAGGAATAGGAAGGAATATTTTCTTTTTTCCTGTAATTGTTTGTATTTGTACTGAAATGTTTCTAGATGTGGGATTCTTCTTATTTATATTATCTGACATTCATGGAGCTTCTTGGATCTGGGGCTTAATGTCCTTCATTAGTTTTGAAAAATTCCCAGCCAGGATCTCATCAACTATTTTTTCTTTTCAGTTCTTTCTTTTTTCACTTTATTCCTAGGAATTTTAGTTACATTAGCTGTATTAAAAATATATTAGATTTTTTTTTACTGTGTTTCATACTTTTCATATAATAATTTGTTTTATACATCTGATTTTCTTTCTTGGAGTCTGAATATCTGGTTGGACATATCTTCTAGTAAATTAATCCTTCTGCTATATCTAATATGGCATTAAAAACATCTATTGAGCTCTTAATTTCAGGACTTATGTTTTTCAGTTTAGAATTTTTATCGGTTTTCCATTGATGGATCTCTGGTCTAAAATTATCTATCTCATTACCAGTTTTGTAAACATTATTTCATACAATAATTACAATATCTGAATTATCCAAGGGTTTTTGGTTTCTATTTTTTTATCTTGTTTTGCCCCACCCCCTCTCATGATCTATTTCTGTCATTTAATACTTCTGATAGGTTTTTAAGTTCTGGACCATGTATTCTCGCTGCAAAGTAGGCTATCCTTAAGGCTTTGTAAAGATCAGTCTGTTTCTGGTTTATGTGTAATCAAAAGGTACAGTCCTGCTGGAATTTCAGCTTGAATCTTGGGCTGTTTGCCAGAGCTTTTCCTCCTTGGTGGACCTTGATCTCCAAACTTCTGCCTAGCCCCTTGAGACTGCTTTTACATTCTGCTTGGCTTTCTCAATTCTTGGCAGTTCTTCTTGATTGTCATTCTGTTTCATGCCCCCTTTACAGTTTAGGATTAAGTAAAAGCAAACAGTGTAAAGAATGTCAATCTCTTTTCTCTGCAGTATACTTTCCTCTAACATCATCTTATTCCCTAATTTTGACTGTCTTTGTTTTGGGGAGCCTGGAGTAAGAGTGCTGAATTCATTATTATTTGACTCCACATGATTGAGCAGTTCCAGTTTTCTTCTCAACTTCCATTCCCCCGTGTTGGGAATAAGCAAATTCCCCAAAGGGAAGAAACACTGGAGAAATTCCAGGTCACCTCAGTGTTTAACTTTTCTCTTGTTTCCCTAAGTCTTTGTATCCTCCTTTGCTCTCTGATGCCTTCAAACAGCTGTTTTTATTTTGTTTTGTTTGCATTATTTCATCAAGTTTTACAATGGGTCTTGGTAGGAAGGTTTGTTTTATATCAGCTGCATTGTCCTTGCAAGGCTCCTAACTCTCTTTTTATCTGTGGATACTCTTCATTTTTTTTTAATACTTTGTTAGTTATTTGTTAAAGAAAATCAGCTACTTATTTTATAAGATTTTCCCTGATACATCCCTGTGGTGTCACTAAATATATTCTGTGCTCTTAAGTTGGTGGTTAAATATAGATGTAATTTTGACAAAAACTTTATAAATTCTTATGTACATTTCTAATTGCATTGAGTTGGGATCTCATAATGTCTAGTTTTCTCTATTTTTGAATGTTAAGAATTAACCCATATGTTGATTTTAATTTTAATTTGCATTTGTGTCAAACGATAAATAAATGTATGTCTTTAACTTTGTAAGGAAGTGCCAAATGGTCTTTAATGGTAGCTATACCATTTTATGTTTCTAAAGACAATGTATAAAAGTTCCAGTTGCTCAAAATTCTTGTCAACATTTGGTATTGTCATCCTTTTTGTTAATTATAGTCACTGTAATGAGTAGGTACTGGTGTTGGTTTTTTTTTTTTTTTTTTTGTGGTTTTATCATTTCCCCAGTACCTCCTGCTAAGTGAGCACCTTTCATATGCTCATTGGCTGTTCATAGATCTTCTTTTATCAAGTGCCTATTCATATCTTTTCCCTATATTACATTGGGCTATTTTTCTTCCTATTAAGTTGGAAAAGTATTTTATATATTCTGGATTCCAGTTCTATTGCAGTTTCTATATTCAGTTTTATATATATCCGAGGTTCTTAGCTTTTCATTGTGTCCTAAGAAATCCTGTACTCTGAGTTCTAAAAACTTTTCTCTTGTGTTTTTTCTAGAAGATTTGTTAAACTGTAACTTTTTGTTTGGGTATCTGATCCATTTAGGTATTTTCTTCTATATATCGAATGACGAAACAGTAGAGGTTTATGTTTAGGCATGTGGCTATCCATTTGTTCAAGCACCAATGCTAAAAAGCTCTTTTAAGATTTCATTGGACATTATCCCATTTACTGACTAGAAGACATTTCCTGACCACAAAACACAAAGTTCAATATATGTGTCTTTTAAATCCATGTTATTACATTATTATTCAGGCCTCACTTACCATGGTAATTTTTTTCTGGTTGATCTGTCCAAGTCTCAATGTATTCTCTCAAGATCTCTTACTATCATTGTGCTATCTGTGGTTTTTGGTACTTTCCCACAGGTACTATCTGTGGTTTTGGTACTTTGGTTCTACGGTTTTTTTAAATGCATTCTCATGCAATATTATGCATCATGTTAGGGCTTGTGGCAGTGAGACCTTCATTTTAGAATGCTGATAGGAAATGACTTTTGTTTAATAACGTTTGCCTTGAATTTGAACTTACATCTTATTAATATATTACTACGTCTTCTATTACATTTGTTTTTTCTTTATATGCCTTTACCCATTATTTTATCTGTCAGTTTCATTAATTTTTTATCTCACCTTTGTCTTCTAATAAGATAATTTAAATGATATACAATTATTGTGCTGTTTATTTTGCTATAAGTTGTTTAGTTTTGTTCTCTTTTTTTTAAAGATTTTATTTATCCATTTGAGAGAGGGAGTGAGAAAGAGCATGAGAGAGGAGAAGGTCAGAGAGAAAAGCAGACTCCCTGTGGAGCTGGGAGCCTGATGCAGGACTCAATCCTGGGACTCTGGGATCATGACCTGAGCCAAAGGCAGTCACTTAACCAACTGAGCCACCCAGGCGCCCCTGTTCTGTTTAAAGTTTCTTTTGTTTCTCCTTCATTTGGTGCATATGCCATATTTTTTTAGCTTTGCGCATCTCCAGGGCTTTAAAGAACGTAAGTCCTTTCTTTCTTTCTTTTTTTTTTTTTTTCAAAATATTCTTCAACTTATAATCCTCTAAGTGTTAGAATTAGTATGAAAAGTTTTATTTGTGACATACTTAATATAAGTGGTTTACTAATACATTTTCATTATCCCCCTCTTCCTCTTCTATATTTTTAGCATGTCTCAGTGTTTTAGATCAAGAGTATTACTATTATTATTATTACCATATTATATTCTATATTATGTCTTTTCCAGCAGTAAATACTGAAATTTACATTCATTTTCAAGACCAGTATTAAATTTATCTCACTTTCAGTTAGTTTGCTTGCTTTAGACCATGGCTTTCACAATGCATATCTTTAAGTAAAGATATTTGTTGCGTATTTTATGAGGCCTTGCATATATTTCATGATGTTTTTTTCTCACCTTTTAGCTTGATCGAAATAATTTTTTATATCACCTTTTTCCTATGATACTCTGTCTTTGTTGTTGCACTGTCATCTACCTCTTAGTGTTGCGGTAGAGAAATCTGATTTTGTTTAACAACATAATTTTCTACCTGAATGCTTGTACTTTTCTGTAAATATTTTTTCCTGATACATTGATTTTTCTCTTTTTTTTTTAAAGATTTTATTTACTTATTTTAGGGTAGAGGGGCACAGGGAGAGGGAGAGAGTCTTAAGCAGACTCTGCACTGAGTGTAGAGCTTGATGTGGGGCTTGATCTCATGACCCCGGGATCATGATGTGCACTGAAACCAAGAGTCAGAACTTAACTGTGTCACTTAGCACCCCTGTGTTGATTATTCTTAACGTTTCATTTTTTTCTTGGCTTCCCTTTACAAACATCATTTGACCTGATGCTAACTTTATCTTCTGTGTTCAAACTGATCATTTTTTCTATTATCATTTTTAGCTTCATACCAAGTTCCGGGAGAATGTCTCATGTTTGTTTTCCACATAACTTGGTTAATTTTCCATAGCATGAGTTCTGCATTTATTTCCTCTCATATGGAACCAGTGTGGCTACTGTGCTTTTGGTATTCTTAGAACCCTTTTATCTTACCCATCTCTCTTTATATTTCCTTTCGACTTTTGGATTTATCATGTTATTTCCCCTCACACTATTTTCTCCTTATTGCTTTATGCTCCTCTTTTATTAGAAATGATTATTTTATCTTTTAGATAATGGTACCAACAACTTTCTTTAAAGTTTCCTTTTTATCCTCTAATATATAATTTTCTGAGGCTTGGGAATTGTGTCTTTTAGATGCTGTATTAGTCAGAATTCTCCAGAGAAATAGAACCAATAAGGGGTGTGTGTGTGTGTGTGTGTGTGTGAAAGGTTTATTGTGTATGTAAAAGGTTTATTATAGGAATTGGCCCATGTGATTATGGCTTCTGAGCAGCCCTAAGATCTGCAGTTGTTAAGCTAGAGACCCAGGAAGTTTCTGTAAGTTCTGGAATTAAAGCCTGCAGGCTCAAGATCTATTATGAGCCATTTTTTAGTTCAAGTCTGAAGGCTGGATTAAGACTGATGTTCCAGCTCAAGGCAGTTAGACAGGAGTCCCTCTTACTCACAGGAGGATATGCTTTTTGTTCTGTTCATGCCTTCCACTGATTGGATGAAGCCCACCCACTTTAGGGAGGGGAAACTGCTTTATTCAGTATCTTTATTTAAATATTAAGATCATTTGGGGCGCCTGGGTGGCTCAGTGGGTTAAGCTGCTGCCTTCGGCTCAGGTCATGATCTCGGAGTCCTGGGATCGAGCCCCACGTCGGGCTCTCTGCTCAGCGGGGAGCCTGCTTCCTCCTCTCTCTCTGCCTGCCTCTCTGCCTGCTTGTAATCTCTCTGTCAAATAAATAAATAAAATCTTTAAAAAAATATATTAAGATCATTTAAAAATACTCTCCTAAACATATCCAGTTTAATGTTGGACCACATATTTGAGTACCTTGTGACCCAGTCAAGTTGATACATAAAGTTAACCTTTGCAGATTGCTATAACCACCCCCCCCCTTTTCATTTTATGGCATTTTTACTTGGGCCATGTGCTAGTATTTTATTCTCCCACTTGACCTCAGATATAGTTCTTTACATATTATATCTTTGTCAAAAAACAAAGAGAGTAGACACCTTTTCATCCTTTCCTCTTCTCCATTTAATGGTAGTCACATCCCTTTCCCAAACTATTTGTGTACTTAGTAATGATGTGCATGCACATCTCATCTCCGATTTTGATTCTACTGGCTTTTAAGTTATCAGTTATTACAGCTAATTAACTTCAGTGGCTTTCATACCTAAGACTGTCTTTTCTCACATAATAACAAGTCCCATAATTATAATCACATAGAAGCTCAGGAATGTCACGGCTAAGGCATTTATAACCTCTTGACCCCTTTCTGAAGGTTTCAAGGTAACTGTAGAAATTTAGCCATTATGTCCCTATTTAGACAGCAGAAAGAAGGAGGGAGCAGGCAAGAGGGTTTCTGAAGACATTTTTGCTTTCAAGTCATTTGCCTTCCATATCTGACAAGAGGCTGAGAAACGTAATTATTCCACTTCTGTTGCCAAGGATTATTTCGTTAATGTAGAAGGGAGCAGGGATAATGAGTAGGCTAACATAGTCTGCATGTATTTTTTGAGTGGAGGCACTGTCTTCCTATGACCATTGCCTGCTTCTCTAAAAATTTTCTAAATTTGTGGAGTACGATGTAAATGGTCAATTTCTAGCATGTCCTGTCATAGAGACTCTTTCGTTCTTGTTGTTCCTTTGCTGATGGGACTGTGCCTCTGAGATTACATTATATTTCAACAGTTTTCCTTTAACTGTAGGTTTATGCCATCTCTTCAAGTTATACAGCTTCTGCTCAGATTTAAGAAAGACGCTAAGTGGCTGGGGGTAGTTGAGGGACACACGAGGAATAGGGAGAACCATATTCTTACTGGCCAGGAGTAGCAAGTATAGAGAGGAACAGCTGCCTGGTTCTGGATTATGTAATGTTCAGGGTCTCTGAGATCAAGGGGTGAATGGTAGAAGACTTTTCAAGAATGTTTGATGCCCCATATTCTGAATTCTAGCAACATTTTTCTTAATTCAGCTTCTACTCCCTACTCAGGATAACTTGAATGCTGGTTTTTTCAGTCTTAGCATTCAGTTTTAGCATTTTCATGGTTTTTCATCTTTTTCTGGCTCCTTTCTATTAGGAGTGTTTGTAAAAAGCTACACTGAAGGGCTGTTAGCCAAGCAATCTTTATTCAGTGGGTATTTATTTTAATAGCCATTTGGTTTCATTACCTTTTAATGAGTTCTTTGATAGCGAGTTCCTTAATTAACAAGGCAGTCTTTCAGGTTTCCTCTTTTCTAATTGTTAACATATTTTGGTGCTTTCACACAGATACACTGTGATGAAAAGTTTCCTCTTTACAGCTCCTGTAGGGCCTTTCAGAAGGGGAAAAGATGGGGATGGGGAGAGTATGCAGTGTGTTTCCTTAGAATATAAATGGTTTAAAAGCATTTACTTACTGAGACTGAACGAAATACTCATATTTCATGCTCAATTTCCTAGGACAGGAGTAACTCAGAGTGGATTTCTACATGTATGAAAGTTGATCAAATCCAGCTCACATTAGAATTTGTATGTTGACTCTCTGCAACTGCCTCTCTGGAATTGTGGAATATTTAATTCTGCCTGGGACCCAAGTCAGTTTTCATTTAAAGATTTCCTTGAGCTATCTGCAGTACTTCTCCTAAAGATAAGAACACTTTATAAAAACTACCTATCACTCATTGAGACCCTCATATGTGCCAGATACTGTACTGGTCTCTGTATTCTATTATCCCATTTATTGCATAAATTTCTGCAAGGTTGGCGTCATCATCTCCACTTTACTGATGAACAGGCTAAGTCTAATCAAGACTGAATAACTTTCCTAAAGGTCATGTAAGTGTTAGGGCTGAGATTTGAACCTAAATTAATATGAACCAAAGTCCTTGCTCTTTCTCTGCGTTTCTCTCCCAGTCTAGTCCTGTCTCGTTTTCACTACCACTTACCGTAAAATGGACGTGATGGCTCAGGCACTGTTCTCCCATAGTAAGATTAATTAGAGAGCTAATGAAATTGTTGTAAAGAAGATCTTAAATGGTTTCCCTCAGAGAAGCCTAAGGTTTTAAATATTCTGAAATAAAGTATTTGTATTGGCAGAAAATAATGAACCAAAGCACCTACAGGATACGTTAGCTCAAAAAAGTGAAAAAGAAACTCAGGCTAATGAGGTGTTTGGGAGGAGGAATGCTCTTATTTAGGGCATCGACCAGTTAGGAACTGAGTAATAAGTTGTATGTGGAAGTTAAAAGCGACTGGCTGGCAGACAGTCAGGCGTCTGTACCATTGTGTTTTGTAAACTTTCTCCTATGGCTGTGGTGTGTTTTTTCCAAGCCCACTTAATTTTTTATGAGGTTTGTAAAGGTCTTGAATAAACAATTGAGATTATAGAGGTTTTCCTGGAAGCTTTTGTTAATATTTTAATACGCTCTGCTTTGTCACATTATTAAATAGCTTATTGGAAAGTTTGAAAGAGAGTGTTTCTTTTTTTTCATTTTTTTTTTGTTCTAGCAGTTAAATA
Organism: Lontra canadensis; assembly: GCF_010015895.1. NCBI lineage: Eukaryota > Metazoa > Chordata > Mammalia > Carnivora > Mustelidae > Lontra > Lontra canadensis. Next base: position 1,202,272 of record NW_022631044.1, read on the forward strand.
TCAAAATTCGATACAGTTTTTAGCTGATTCTCTCTCTTCTTTTTATTTTAACTTGATGGCTCTACAGATTACCCTTGGATTGGGAATCACCATCTGGGAGGCCTCCACTTAAAATTCACTTAAAGTGAAATTACAGTTTAGAGGGTATATCTTGAAATGAAGCCAGTGATTGTAAATGTAGGTGGTAAGAGAGGACTGGAGAAGGAGAGGGGGAATTGGATAGGGTCAGAAAACAGGAACTAATAGAACTTTGGAGATTACCTCATTGTGACCTTTTGCTCATTAATATTTGAATCTGATTCTTTGGCGTCTTGGTTGCAGTCTGGTGAAATGTCAAGCATGGCAAAGACTGAATACCTTCAAAGACATTTCTGTGTTAATGAGATGACTTGATGAAGTTGACCTTTAACCTGAACAGGAATTGAGGGAAGAGAAAGGAAGAGTTTTTATTTCTCATTATGAGGACTTCTTATTCTATGGAGGTTTGTGTAGTAATAATTGTTATTTGTAGAGTACTTTATATGACCTCATTTCAAATTGGAAGCCACTCGAAAACATTTCCGTGTTGTTGTTTTTGGGATGTAATGAAGGTCACCCAGAAAATCCTACCACTTTTGTGAAGCCTTCTCTGACTATTTTGGCCTCATAACCGTTTCTTCTAAAATCATATAGCACTTAGAGCTTATTCTGCTCAATTTAGCACTTAATTGCATGTTCTCCTTGATTTGCTTCAGAAGGGGAAGTACACTTTCCACTTTTTTGTGTGACAGAATTTTTTGGTTAAAAAGAAAATCATACAACTCTATAAAAGGCATAAACGGTTAGTAAAATATTACGAACTCATAAAATACTTATATTTTAAGCAAATATACCCAATGTCTTGTCAACTGTTTTTTATACTCAGGCTCAGAGGAATAAAAATTATGAAAATAATCATAAGACATTTACTGAGTGCTTCATATAAGCCAGATACTGTGGTAAATACTTCTTAGGAATTCTTTTTATTTAACCATTATAACAGTTCTATTTTTCCGATGACAAAATTGAGGCAAAGATTAACATCAGTGTTCTAGGGCATCATATTTAGTGTTTATTTTCCTTAAACCATATGTCTGTAATTTGTTTATTTACCTTTATATATTTTCCTGTTTGTTTATTTTTGCTCTTAACACTGTTTTGGTCTATGGCAGTAGAACATAAAAGTCAGGGTATTTGGTGGTGTTTTTGTTATTTTGTAATGTGCATGTACTGATTATGATTAACTGGCTATACCTTTTATCCTTTATCGTGAGTTCATAAGACCCATATGTGAATGCATTTTCTTTATAAGGAAAAAATGTTTGCCAAGCTGATAATGGAAATCAAGACTAGGGCATATAAAATAAAGTTTTTTCTGGTTAATATATATTGGCAAATTAAAAAGTTTCTTTCTAGGTTCTAGTTGTGCTCTCAAAGCTCAATCAGACTTATTTTCTAGTTATAAATATTTTTTATTTATATTTGTATATTTATATACAAAATACAAAACCAGAGAATTGTCAAAAAAAAAAAAATGAAGGGAATCCATGCTTGGGATGTAAATAACAATTGGTTTCAGAGGAATAGGAAGCCAAAGAAGGAAGAAACACCAAGAAAGAACCCCCCAAAATGTCTTTATAAAATTCCCCTTCAGTTACTGGCTGATTTCTAAGCTTCACATGAATAGGGTGTACTCTGGAGCTGTAGAAGACATCAGCTGCTGGAATATTAATAAGTGAACAAATATTCTGGAGTTGCACAGCAGAGACATTGAGGACTGGACCCACAGAGAGACCTGATAAGCATGTGGCCTTTCTGTTTAAACATCGGTAAAGCCATTGGTAGGGATTAAGGACAAGTTCCTAAGATGAAGGATGAAATTAAAATAGACCCACTATAACTTTAAAAACAAGCCTGACAAAATGAAAGTGATCTACTAATAATTTAACTGCCTGCCTAAACCAAACTCAAAACTCTGATGAGGAAGATAAAATAATCTAGTGCCTCTGTAGCATCTTATCTACAATATATGGCATATGAAATAGAGGTTTTTAAAGTGATAATAAGCAGAAAAACTGATCTGTAATCAAAAGTTAAAACAGTCAGTAGAAACAGATCGTTAGATAATCCAGATATGCTAGGAGACAGAGATTTCAAAGTAACTGATTAAAATGTTAAAGAAAACAGAGAAAGAATAGCAATACAAAAACAAAATCTGAACATATATAAAAAATCAAATGTGTGTTTTAGAATAGCAAAATACAGATTTGTAGTGAAGAGCCCATTAATGTGAGCTCTTAAAAATGGATTAAATGGCAAGATGGCAGAGAAGTAGCAGGCTGAGACTACTTCAGGTAGCAGGAGATCAGCTAGATAGCTTATCTAAAGATTGCAAACACCCACAAATCAAATGGGAGATCGAAGAGAAGAAGAACAGCTATTTTAGAAACAGAAAATCAACCACTTTCTGAAAGGTAGGACTGGCGGAGAAGTGAATCCAAAACGACGGGAAGATAGACTGCAGGGGGAGGGTCTGGCTCCCGGCAAGCAGCAGAGAAACGGAGCACAAAATCAGGACTTTTAAAAGTCTGTTCCACTGAAGGACTTTGCTCCAGAGGCTAAACCGGGGTGAAGTCCACGCAGGGTCAGCGTGGCCTCAGGTCCCGCAGGGTCACAGAAGGATCGGGGGTGTCTGAATGTCGCAGAGCTTGCAGGTATTAGAACGGGGAAGCCGGCTACAGAGACCGAGACGAGGAGTGAGCTCTCAGCTCGAGATTACCTTGAACCAGTTGCAGGCTCGGTGAGCTTAGAGCGCCGCCAGAGGCCAGGCAGACGGGAGTAATTGGGTGCTATTCTCTGAGGAGTGGGGCCCCGAGCTCTTGGCTCCTCCGGGCTGGAGACTGGGAGGCCGCCATCTTCATTCCCGTCCTCCGGAACTCTACAGAAAGCGCTCAGGGAACAAAAGCTCCTGAAAGCAAACGCGAGCTGATTACTCAGCCCGGCCCCTGGTAAGGGTGGTGCAATTCTGCCTGGGGCAAAGACACTACAACAGACCCCTCCCCAAGAAGATCAACAAGAAATCCAGCCAGGACCAAGTTCACCTACCAAGGAGTGCAGGTTCAATACCAAGGAGAGTGGCAGAATTCCAGAGGAGGAGAAAGCAAAGCATGGAACTCATGGCTTTCTCCCCATGATTCTTTAGTCTTGCAGTTAATTTAATTTTTTTTTCTTTTCCTTTTTCAATTTTTTTTCTTCTGCTGCTAAATTTTTTTTAACTTTTTCCCTTTTCTTTTTTAACGTTTTTTAACTAGTTTATCTAATATATATATATATTTTTTTCTTTTTTATATTTTTTCTTTATTCGTTTTCTTTTTTAATTGTTTCTTTTTTTTTTCCTTTTTCTGAACCTCTTTTTATCGCCTTTCTCCCCCCGCAATGATTTAGGATCTCTTCTGATTTGGTTAAAGCGTTTTCCTGGGGTCTTTGCCACCCTTTTAGTATTTTACTTGCTCCTTCATATATTCTTATCTGGACAAAATGACAAGACAGAAAAATTCACCACAAAAAAAGGAACAAGAGGCAGTACTGAAGGCTAGGGACCTAATCAATACAGACATTGGTAATATGTCAGATATAGAGTTCAGAATGATGATTCTCAAGGTTCTAGCTGGGCTCAAAAAAGGCATGGAAGATATTAGAGAAACCCTCTCAGGAAATATAAAAGCCCTTTCTGGAGAAATAAAAGAAATAAAATCTAACCAAGTTGAAATAAAAAAAGCTATTAATGAGGTGCAATAAAAAATGGAGGCTCTCACTGCTAGGATAAATGAGGCAGAAGAAAGAATTAGCAATATAGAAGACCAAATGACAGAAAATAAAGAAGATAAGCAAAAGAGGGACAAACAGCTACTGGACTACGAGGGGAGAATTCGAGAGATAAGTGACACCATAAGATGAAACAACATTAGAATAATTGGGATTCCAGAAGAAGAAGAAAGAGAGAGGGGAGCAGAAGGTATATTGGAGAGAATTATTGGAGAGAATTTCCCCAATATGGCAAAGGGAACAAGCATCAAAATCCAGGAGGTGCAGAGAAACCCCCTCAAAATCAACAAGAATAGGTCCACATCCCATCACCTAATAGTAAAGTTTACAAGTCTTAGTGACAAAGAGAAAATCCTGAAAGCAGCCCAGGAAAAGAAGTCTGTAACATACAATGCTAAAAATATTAGATTGGCAGCAGACTTATCCACAGAGACCTGGCAGGCCAGAAAGAGCTGGCATGATATATTCAGAGCACTAAACGAGAAAAACATGCAGCCAAGAATACTATATCCAGCTAGGTTATCATTGAAAATAGAAGGAGAGATAAAAAGCTTCCAGGACAAACAAAAACTAAAAGAATTTGCAAACACCAAACCAGCTCTACAGGAAATACTGAAAGGGGTCCTCTAAGCAAAGAGAGAGCCTAAAAGTAGTAGACCAGAAAGGAACAGAGACAATATACAGTAACAGTCACCTTACAGGCAATACAGTGGCACTAAATTCATATCTCTCAATAGTTACCCTGAATGTTAATGGGCTAAATGACCCAATCAAAAGACACAGGGTATCAGAAACCCATCTATATGTTGCCTACAAGAAACTCATTTTAGACTCGAAGACATCTCCAGATTTAAAGTGAGGGGGTGGAAAACAATTTACCATGCTAATGGACATCAGAAGAAAGCAGGGGTGGCAATCCTTATATCAGATCAATTAGATTTTAAGCCAAAGACTATAATAGATGAGGAAGGACACTATATCATACTCAAAGGATCTGTCCAACAAGAAGATCTAACAATTTTAAGTATCTATGTCCCTAATGTGGGAGCAGCCAACTATATAAACCAATTAATAACAAAATCAAAGAAACACATCAACAATAATACAATAATAGTAGGGGACTTTAACACTCCCCCTCACTGAAATGGACAGATCATCCAAGCAAAAGATCAACAAGGAAATAAAGGCCTTAAATGACACACTGGACCAGATGGACATCAAAGATATATTCAAAACATTTCATCCCAAAGCAACAGAATACACATTCTTCTCTGATGCACATGGAACATTCTCCAGAATAGATCACATCCTGGGTCCTAAATCAGGTCTCAACCAGTATCAAAAGATTGGGATCATTCCCTGTATATTTTCAGACCACAATGCTCTGAAGCTAGAACTCAATCACAAGAGGAAGTTTGGAAAGAACCCAAATACACGGAGACTAAACAGCATCCTTCTAAAGAATGAATGGGTGAACCAGGAAATTAAAGAAGAATTGAAAATATTCATGGAAACAAATGATAAGGAAAACACAACAGTTCAAAATCTGTGCGACACAACAAAGGCAGTCCTGAGAGGAAAATACATAGTGGTACAAGCCTTTCTCAAGAAACAAGAAAAGCCTCAAGTACACAACCTAACCCTACACCTAAAGGAGCTGGAAAAAGAACAAGAAAGAAACCCTAAACCCAGCAGGAGAAGAGAAATCATAAAGATCAGAGCAGAAATCAACGAAATAGAAACCAAAAAAACAATAGAACAAACCAACGAAACTAGGAGCTGGTTCTTTGAAAGAATTAATAAGATTGATAAACCCCTGGCCAGACTTATCAAAAAGAAAAGAGAAAGGACCCAAATAAATAAAATCATGAATGTAAGAGGAGAGATCACAACTAACACCAAAGAAATACAGACAATTATAAGAAAATACTATGAGCAACTTTACGCCAACAAATTTGACATTCTGGAAGAAATGGATGTATTCCTAGAGACATATAAACTACCACAACTGAACCAGGAAGAAATAGAAAACCTGAACAGACCCATAACCAGTAAGGAGATTGAAACAGTCATCAAAAATCTCCAAACAAACAAAAGCCCAGGGCCAGATGGCTTCCCGGGGGAATTCTACCAAACATTTAAAGAAGAACTAATTCCTATTCTCCTGAAACTGTTCCAAAAAATGAAATGGAAGGATAACTTCCAAACTCATTTTATGAGGCCAGCATCACCTTGATCCCAAACCAGACAAGGATCCCATCAAAAAAGAGAACTACAGACCAATATCCTTGATGAACACAGATGCAAAAATTCTCACCAAAATACTAGCCAATAGGATTCAACAGTACATTAAAAGGATTATTCACCACGACCAAGTGGGATTTATTCCAGGGCTGCAAGGTTGGTTCAACATCCGCAAATCAATCAATGTGATACAACACATTAATAAAAAAAAGAACAAGAACCATAGGATACTCTCAATAGATGCTGAAAAAGCATTTGACAAAGTACAGCATCCCTTCCTGATCAAAATTCTTCAAAGTGCAGGGATAGAGGGCACATACCTCAATATTATCAAAGCCATCTATGAAAAACCCACTACAAATATCATTCTCAATGGAGAAAAACTGAAAGCTTTTCCGCTAAGGTCAGAAACACGGCAGGGATGTCCGTTATCACCACTGCTATTCAACATAGTACTAGAAGTCCTAGCCTCAGCAATCAGACAACAAAAAGAAATTAAAGGCATCCAAATTGGCAAAGAAGAAGTCAAACTATCACTCTTCGCAGATGATATGATACTATACGTGGAAAACCCAAAGGACTCGACTCCAAAACTGCTAGAACTTGTACAGGAATTCAGTAAAGTGTCAGGATATAAAATCAATGCACAGAAATCAGTTGCATTTCTCTACACCAACAACAAGACAGAAGAAAGAGAAATTAAGGAGTCAATCCCATTTACAATTACACCCAAAACTGTAAGATACCTAGGAATAAACCTAACCACAGAGGCTAAGAATCTATACTCAGAAAACTATAAAGTACTCATGAAAGAAATGGAGGAAGACACAAAGAAATGGAAAAATATTCCATGCTCCTGGATTGGAAGAATAAATATTGTGAAAATGTCTGTGCTACCTAAAGCAATCTACACATTTAATGCAATTCCTATCAAAATACCATCCATTTTTTTCAAAGAAATGGAACAAATAATCCTAAAATTTATATGGAACCAGAAAAGACCTCGAATAGCCAAAGGAATATTGAAAAAGAAAGCCGAAGTTGGTGGCATCACAATTCCGGACTTCAAGCTCTATTACAAAGCTGTCATCATCAAGACAGCATGGTACTGGCACAAAAACAGAGACATAGATCAATGGAACAGAATAGAAAGCCCAGAAATAGACCCTCAACTCTATGGTCAACTAATCTTCGACAAAGCAGGAAAGAATGTCCAATGGAAAAAGACAGCCTCTTCAACAAATGTTGTTGGGAAAATTGGACAGCCACATGCAGAAAAATGAAATTGGACCATTTCCTTACACCACACACGAAAATAGACTCAAAATGGGTGAAGGACCTCAATGTGAGAAAAGAATCCATCAAAATCCTTGAGGAGAACACAGGCAGCAACCTCTTCGACCTCAGCCGCAGCAACATCTTCCTAGGAACATCGCCAAAGGCAAGGGAAGCAAGGGCAAAAATGAACTATTGCAATTTCATCAAGATCAAAAGCTTTTGCACAGCAAAGGAAACAGTTAACAAAACCAAAAGACAACTGACAGAATGGGAGAAGATATTTGCAAACGACATATCAGATAAAGGGCTAGTGTCCAAAATCTATAAAGAACTTAGCAAACTCAACACCCAAAAAACAAATAAACCAATCAAGAAATCGGCAGAAGACATGAACAGACATTTCTACAAAGAAGACATCCAGATGGCCAACAGACACATGAAAAAGTGCTCCATATCACTCGGCATCAGGGAAGTATAAATCAAAACCACAATGAGATATCACCTCACACCAGTCAGAATGGCTAAAATTAACAAGTCAGGAAATGACAGATGCTGGCGAGGATGCGGAGAAAGCGAACCCTCCTACACTGTTGGTAGGAATGCAAGCTGGTGCAACCATTCTGGAAAATAGCATGGAGATTCCTCAAAATGTTGAAAATAGAACTACCCTATGACCCAGCAATTGCACTACTGGGTATTTACCCTAAAGATACAAACGTAGTGATCCAAAGGGGCACGTGCACCCGAATGTTTATAGCAGCAATGTCTACAATAGCCAAACTATGGAAAGAACCTAGATGTCCACCCACAGATGAATGGATAAAGAAGAAGTGGTATATATACACAATGGAATACTATGCAGCCATCAAAAGAAATGAAATCTTGCCATTTGCGACGACGTGGATGGAACTAGAGGGTATCATGCTTAGCGAAATAAGTCAATTGGAGAAAGACAACTATCATATGATCTCCCTGTTATGAGGAAGTGGAGATGCAACATGGGGGGTTAAGGGGGTAGGAGAAGAATAAATGAAACAAGATGGGATTGGGAGGGAGATAAACCATAAGTGACTCGTAATCTCGTAAAACAAACTGAAGGTTGCTGGGGGGAGGGAGGTTGGGAGGGGGGGTGGGGTTATGGACATTGGGGAGGGTATGGGCTAAGGTGAGTGCTGTGAAGTATGTAAACCTGGCGATTCACAGACCTGTACCCCTGGGGATAAAAATATATGTTTATTTAAAAAAATGGATTAAATGTGTTTAACAACAGACTCAATAAAGCAGAAATCAAGATAAGCCAACTCAAAGATCTATAGAAAACACCAAAACACAAAAAGAATACAAATTTTATTTTTAATTTTTAAAAAATGGAATAGGGCATAAAAGAGAGGTGGAGCACAGTTGAAAGGTATAATATGTATGTCCTTGGAGACCCAGAAGTAGAGGAGAGAGTGAGAATTGTTCAGAGGCTTTAATGTGTCTGCACTCAGTAATAGATCTTCAATTGTATTAAAAAAAAAAACTGATAGAACTGAAAGGACAAATAGATAGATTCACAATTATAGTTGGTTATTTTAACATTCCTTCAGTAACTGATAAAACAAGTGGCCAGAATACCAATAAGACTACAGAAGACTTGAACTATAATATCAAATAACTTGACATTCCACCAACAGCACCATTTTTTTCCCCTAGTGCACATGCAACATTCACTAAGCTAGAGCACATTCTAGACCATAAAACAAGTCTCAATAAATATAAAAGATATAAATTCTTACCATGTTTGCCATCTGCAACAGAAATAAATTAGAAATCAATAGCAGACACATTTATGTAATATACCCCACTTTGACATAACATATCATCTTTTTTATGTAATGCTGGATTTGATTTGCTATTGTGTTGAAATTGTGTGTCTGTTTATGTAGGATGTTTCTTTAAAATTTTCTGTTCTTCTATCATCTTTGCCTTGGATTTTGCCATTAGGGTAATGTTGATCTCATAAAATGCATTTTAGAAATGTTTTCTCCCCATCTGTATTTTGGGAAAGGTTTTGTCTAGACTTGGTTTCATTTCTTCCATTAATACTTGATAGAATTCACTAGTGAAATAGTCAGAGTCTGTAGTTTCTTCGTTGGAAGGTTATAAAATATAATTCAGTTTCTTTGTTAGACATAAGCTTATTTAATGTGTGTATGCATGTGTGTGTGTGTGTGTGTGTGTGTGTGAGAGAGAGCGAGAGAGAGAGTCTCAGGAGATGCAGATAAAGCATTTAGCAAAAATGGACACCCTTAAAAAAAACAACAACAACCAACTTCACAGCAGACAAATCTAGTCTTATTTAATCTAATAGAAGAGTACCTTTTTACTCCTACATTTTATTTAATGGTAAAAGACTGAATGTTGGACCTTTAAGACCAGGAACAAGGCAAGTATGTATGCTCTCAGCATGCTAACTCCGCATAGTGTTCGAAGCTACCTGGTGCAAAATGCAAGTAAAAGAAATACAAAGTGAGCTAATTGAAAGGGGGGAGAATGAGAAATGTTTTCTTTTTAAAAAAGATAACACCATTGTCTAAGTAGAGAATTCTAAGGGATTTTTTAAAGAAGGTAGTGAAACTAAGTTTAGTAAGACCACAAGGTACAAGGTCACTATGCAAAAAACTGGTCTGTTTCTTTTTTAAAAGATTTTATTTATTTATTCATTTTAGAGGGAGAGAGCACATCAGCACAAGTACAAGTGGTGATGGGAGGGTGCAAAGGGGCAGAAGGGGAGGAAGAGAGACTCAAGTGGAGCCCTGCATTCATCTCACAACCCTGAGATCATGACCTGAGCCAAAACCCAAGAGTCGGATGCTTAATCAACTGAGCCACACAGGTGCCCCAAAGCAGATCTATTTCTGTGTACTAATATAGAGGAATTAGAATATGAAATTAAAAATCAGTGTCATTTACAACATCAAAACCCAGGAAATACTCTGTAACAAAGTAATATGTGCTAAGCTTGTGCGCTCAAAACTGTGAAACATTACCCCCCCCCAAAATTAAAGAAGATCTAACTAAATAGAAAAGTATACTGCATTTATGGATGCAATATTATTAAAATGTCAGTTCTTCCAAAATTAATGTAAAGCTCTTCTCCACTAGGCTGTGGGTGAGAATTAAACCCCAATGCCCGAGGGCATCCATGATATATAATGAAGTAACATTTCTTCTAAGTATGTCGAATTGTACCAGCTATACCAATCTTGAAGGAAATGAGTATAGATGCTTATAAGCTGATTTTAAGATTAATATGGAAATTCAAAAATTTAAAATAAAATAGCCAAGACTATTTTGAAAAGGGGGAATAATGTTAGAGAACTTTATGCTGCCTGATTTCTGTATTTACTGTAAAGCTTTAGTAAGCAAGAGAGTGAAGTATTGACGTAAAGATTGACAAAATGATCAGTGGAACAGAATAGGGAGTCTGATTTTCAACAAAGGTGCTTATGCCACATCACCATGTTGTATACTAATATTGAATACTATAGTGTACACTGTATTGAAGCTATTATTACACCATATGTTATATACGTGGAATTTACATAAAAACTTTTAAAAAATAAATAAAAATATGTTTGACTGTCTCTACCTCCACTCACTACCTACTTGGACAATAAACTTGAACAGGTACTTTTTAAAAGAAAAAGTACCTTTTGGCCAGTAGGCATATGAAAAGATGCTTTAACAGAATGACTCATGAAGGAATTCAAATTGAGACTACAATAAGATACCACTATACACCGGCAAAATAGCATGAATTAAAAAGTCTTACAATACCAAGTGTTGGAGTGGATAGGGAATAACTCTCGTACATTGCTCATGGGAATATGAAATGGCACAATCACTCTGAAGAACTTTGGCAGTTTCTAATAAAATTAAATATGTAACTATGTGATCTAGCAATTTTTTTAAAAATATCTTTTTTTAAATTTGTTTATTTGACAGATAGAGATCACAAGTAGGCAGAGAGGCAGGCAGAGACAGAGAGAGGAGGAAGCAGGCTCCCTGCTGAGCAGAGAGCTGGATGCGAGGCTCAATCCCAGGTCCTGGGACCATGACCTGAGCTGAAGGCAGAGGCTTTAAGCCACTGAGCCACCCAGGCACTCCGTGATCTAGCAACTTATTCCTAGGTATTTTTTCCAAGGAAAATGAATATTTCCACTTAAAAGACTTTATTCACAATAGCCCCCAAATAGAAGTAACCCAAATACATACCAGGAGAACAAAATGAATGAACAAATGGTGATTTAGTCATAGTCCTACACGATAAAAAGGAGCAAACTGTAGATACCTATGATGCCATGGATGAATCTCAAAAACTGCTGAGTGCAAAAAACTAGACACAGAAGAGGACTGTTTTTAGGGTTCTTTTTATATGAAGTTCAAGAACAGGCAGAACTATGGGGCTGTAAGTCCGAAGAGTTATCTCTGGTGGATCTACTGAGTAGAGTTAGAGATAATTCTAATCTAGAGTTATCTCTGGGTGGATCTACTGATTTGAAAAGGGCATGAGAAACTTCTGAGTTTATGGAAATGTTCTGTATCTTGAGCTGGATGGCAGTTTTACAGGTTTTTACATATGAAAAGGTCATTAAGCAGTATTCCTAAGATTTGCATATGTACTGTTTGTAATTATACCTCAACAAAAGCATGCATTGCAAAAAGTGTTTCTTAAAGATTTTTTGTGTTTCTTAAAACATGATTGAGAATAAGTAAAGCAAGTGGATATGTCTCTGAACTGAGTTTATAGCATCCGATAAATCCTTCCTCTGACTTCTCCTTCCATCCTCATCTTGAGTAGAAACTCCCAGTTTTCTTTGGACTAGGCTTTTATCTCAGGACTTCTTAACTTTTTTTTAAGATTTTATTTATTTATTTGACAGAGGGAGAGATCACAAGTAGTCCGAGAGGCAGGCAGAGAGAGAGAGGGGAAAGCAGGCTCTCTGTTGAGCAGAGAGCCCGATGTAGGGCTCAATCCCAGGACTCTGGGATCGTAACCTGAGCCACCCAGGCGCCCCTGGACTTTTTAATTTTTTGACGACCGAGTTAGGTAAGGATTGTTTTATTTTTTTGCTATGCTCTTCTTATTTTTTATTTTTTACTTACTTATTTTTTATTACTAGGGGTTCACCATCTCATTGTAGGCTCTACTGATGGCTCAAAGAACACCTCATATGTTGTCCGGGATATTTTGACCATCATCCTTGGGCCTCATTTTTTTTTAAGCTGTTGGGGAACTTTCATTTTTCTAGAATGGGGATTTATGCATGATTTTAATGAGTGAATATTTATACAGATTCTCTCATTGATTTTAAGACTGTTCTTTGGACAGGATTCTAAGACATGAATTCAGTTGTGGGGAAAATCTACTTGGGGAGAATGTGTGATTTTTAAGGTAGCTTAAGTATCATAGTGAAATAAAAATTTATTGTGGGATTTCTGGGGCACATGGGAACCAAAGCCCCGGGCATGGGTTCCAAATGGCAGAAACATATGGAAAGATCCAGAGCTTCTCCAAATGTAACTTACGGAATGTCCATCCTAAGTAGATTTAGTAGATAAGTAGGTTTAGTGCTCAGAAATGAAGGGGCCTCATCCAGACCTACAGGCTATTGAGGAAGAAGGAACAAGGTAGCTTCCTTGTTCAGTGAAGGAAAGGAACTTAAAAATCAAGTTCCATGAGGCAGGCAGAAGTAAGACAAAGATCCATATTAAAGGCAATGCCTACCATAGAGGTGAGGGTTGAAGGTTAAGGAAGCAGAGGTACCTAGGTATACAGAGAGAGAGAGAGGACAATTTATAGGGCGCTTTACATTCTCTCTGAGTAGTTCGTACTCTCCTTGCTAGACATCAGTTTCTGTGTCTGAACTTTTCTGTGTTTCACAGTGAAATAATTCATTAAATAACTTGAGAAAGAAAAATTTGACAAACCAAAATGTGAGCAAGGGAGTGTTATTCAGGAAGCAGAAGCAAAAGTTGGTGTGAAAGGACAGCTCTCTTTCACAGCATAGTTCCTGGCACTCGGCTTTTGTCTTACTTTGAAACTTGCTAAAATTATCCAGAGAAGGAGGAATTTGGCTTTGGCCATTTGCAGTGAGTAAGACAAGATCCTTGGTGATCTTGGACTCAGGGTTTGATCCCAGTAGGTTGACAGAGAGCTGTGGTTGGAGTCCATTCTCAGTTCCTACTGTGAATTCAGCTTTCTTTTGATGGGGAAAGGAGAAAAAACTTTTCACTCAGTATCCTGGCCTTTGTATGCTTTGTATCTTCTTGTCTTCTTCATTCCCTTATCCCATGTCACAGAGCAAGAGAAACATGTAGCAACTACCAAAGTCCCTTTCCTGGGAAGCAGGATCAAATGATTGTTAAGTTTTTGAAGTCTGACAGGATTCATATCCTAGATCCACCAGTTACAAGATACAGTCAGTAGCTTAACTCCTCCCTCCTCATATCTATAAATCGAGGATTAAATACCTCATGGGGTTCTTATGAGAATTATATGAGAGTACTTTCAAAACTTTGGAACATGGTGCTCAATAAATCGAGGCAGCTGCTCTGGTGATAGTGATAGAGATATTTGGTTGATGATGGTGATGCTTTCTCTAAGCTTTTCACCTCTGTTCACTTGTGTACAGTGAATTGCACTTAGTGTGTCATCAAAGTACATCGTAATTGAAAGTGATGAGTACTAAGCTTTCTGTAGGACTTTGACGGAATCTGGAAGATTTCTGTACATTTGTGGTTTTTTAAAAGATTTTGTTTATTTATTTGAATGAGAGGGAGAGAAAGCAGAAATGCGGAAAGCAGCAGAGGGAGAGGGAGAAGCAGACTCCCCACTGATCAGGGAGCTGGACGCTAGGATCATGACCTGAGCCTACGGCAGATTCTTAACCTACTGAGCCATGCAGGTGCCCCTCTTATACATTTGTTTTAATTGAGTTTAGTTGTGTCTTTGTGTCAGAAACAGTGGATATCTCCTCCCTTTTTGTAAAGAAAATCAGATACTTATGAGATACAAAGTTAGGTATTAGTACATACCTACTTTGCACAGTTTGGGTGCCATAGTTTCTTTCCTTGCAAACCCTATGCTTTTTGAGCAAATGTACATACGTGATATGATAACGCAGTATATCACCCTGTGTGAAGTATTATGATACAAGGAAGACAGTAAATAGAATAGGAGATAGAAAAGATCATTTGAATTAGAGAATATGAATCTGGATATGTTTTTGAAGTAAGTGAGTTGATTTGGTTACCAAAGAGCTACATGGTAAAAATCAAAAAAGTATTTTCATGGGTCTTGATTCATGCCCAGCGATGGTTCTCACTATGGTCATAAGCCTGACATTGAATTAACATCATGAGTTTTCTCTTTGGTTGACTCCTCTCCCTTTCCCAAACTTAAAAAAAAGTAATTGTAACTGGATTGAAAACTAGTGTGAACTATTTAAGTGCTTTGGTAGTGGACTTTCAGTTCATTTAGGTGTTATTTACTGATTGTCTTGGAGTATATTAATAGTATAGATGCATTGAGAGGCAACATGATGTTGCCTATTGAGCTACCTATAAGACCTTGTGACTCAAAATCTCCCAGCATCCCACGTTCCTCGTATGTTCAAAATATGGTGATAATTCTTAGCTCATTTTTCATCTTGTCTTATATTCCATCTTTAGTTTTGTGCATTGTACATTGGCACTCTTACAGCTTCATAAGATACAGCCTAGATGTGATGAGACTGATTTGAAACTCTTCTTAGAGGTATCCAAAAGGGAGTTTTATGGGACTTTTCATAAGTTTAGGTTTTCTTAAGTCCTAAATTCTTATCCTGTTCTAGAGATTTTGGCTGTATGTTCTTAGCATCCACTTCATAATAAGATTACTTAAAGAATAGGGTGAAACCACCAATCTTTATTGCATAGTGTGTTGGTTGTTATTGCCTGAGTCTGTGTTTATCCGTTCTTAGAAAACCTATGGACACCGCGGTGGTAATGGAAACCGGAAGTGAAAGGGGGAATGGATAGCGAACTGTGAATTAGCAAAGTTCCAAAATGCTTTCTTGATTTAGCAAAATATTCAACAATGAAGACATTTATTTCTGCAATTATCATTTTGTTTGGAAATAAATAATTAGCTTGAGGGGAAGTAAGGTGAAACGTAATTGGAGGGCAGTTAAATAACAGTATATTAAGAGTAGTATAACATGTGGTCATGTATAAGTGCATTTGGCCTTATTGATTGATATATATTGATTGGGACTTGAAAGCCAAGTCTGTGTTTCATGTTAATATGTTAAGGTTAATAAGCCCTTTACTATTTTGAGATGAATAATGATTCAGGAGGATCAACTAACTTATCCCAAATTGCACAGCCAGTAAATGGTGGTGAATAAAAATTGGAACTTTCTGACTCTTAAGCTATCTTTTTATTTTACCAGTCCAGTTTTGCTTCTCCTTGGCAATCTGTTTTGGCCACTGAAACAAGCCTTTCAAATGCTATCTTCTTCAGCCTCTAGTTTCACTGGGCTTTTAGCTCTTTGATTTTCACAGCATCTCTATGTTCAGCTTGTCAGGTTCTTTAAGTATCTGTCTTGGCCTAGATAATTATGTTGGGTTACACATTAAAAAGAAAGCCACAGCCAATACTCAGAATTTGAGGAGTTGGCCCCTGAACTGCCACTCTCGTACCTGTGTGGGCCTAGTCTATGCCTTGGATAACCCATAAACCCTGTTATCATCTGGACCAGGTTTTGCTCCATGGTTCATTGTAAGACAGTGTAAGAATTACTACTGCCTTATAGGTGATGGTGTAGTGGAAAGATACAGATTTAGGACTGGGTCAAAATACCAAAGAGCTGTGTGAGTTTGTCTAAATTTCTGAACTTCCCAGAAAGTCTTAGTGTATTCATCTACAAGAAGAAAGAATACCAACTTCTTGCGGTGATTCTGAGAATGAAATGAAATAGCATAAGATGTCAGCTGCTTAACTGTAGCATATCTTGGGTGTATGGTAATGCCCAAGAGGTAGTTTCTTACCCCTTTTTCTGGCTTCTGATCTGCACTGCTGTCTCTGGGCATCTGCTTTAGTCTTATCCTCATTGCTTCACTCCACTCCCACTCTCACTGTTCAAAAGCCACAGACAAGGCTTCTCACATCTTTGATGTGCCCTCTCTTGATTGTTGGCCCAGAGCCTGTAACTGGTGAAATTTCTGGCTCTCCTTCATGTGCTCTTGGTTCCCAGTCTCCAGTGGGTTTAACTGAATGCAAACCATTTAATGTGGATTTTGTTTATAATGTAACTTCTTTCTTAGTTGGCCTGTGTAGTACTCCCTAACTTAAGTATTTCTATTTGTTGTCTTAAATCATCCAGAGTGGGGATCTTCAGAACATACAAACAGAACCATAGAATTGAAGAACACTTTTTTTGTTGTTAAGATTTTATTTTATTTTTTTTAAGTAATCTCTATACCCAACATGGGGCTTGAACTCACAACCCTGAGGTCAAGAGTCACATGCTCCACCAACTGAGCCAGCCAGGCACCCCTCAGTGTTCATTTTTTAAAGAAACAAAATTCATCCTTTTAATTTTTTATTTTCTGGAAATTTTAATTGTTCTTTAATTTTTTGTGTGTTAAATCATAAAGCCGTAAGCACTCTGGTTTCTAGATAACTTAGGGGATGATGTTTACATTTGTTTCTTAAGAATTATAGTAATTTCAGGATTGCTTAGGTGGCTCAGTCGGTTAAATGTGTGCCTTCGGCTCAGATCATGATCCCGTAGTCCTGGGATCGAGCCCCACATCTGGCTCCCTGCTCAGCGGGGAGTCAGCTTCTCCCTCTCCCTCTGCACCTCTCCCATCTTGTTCTCTCTCTCTCTTTCTCTCTCAAATAAATAAATAAATCTTTAGAATCATAGTAATTTTGGAAGGACTTTCTGAAATTTATTCTCTACAGAAAAATTCCTTTTTCATCTAATTAAGATTTTGAATATTGCTTATCTATTGTTGATTTGGGGGAAAAAGTGCTTCTTGAATAAATAGCTGGGCTTTGTAAATCTTAGTTTAATGTTATAGCTATATTACTCATGGTGATGAAGGTAATATTTAAGATGATTGCCACCAGGCACTCCAATTAATCCAAGATTTTTCAATGCCGAGGATATCATGATGGAGAAAACCTTAAAGGAATCCCTAATGGAAAAATAAATTCTGATAATTTTTGTTGGGATTTCATTTCAGTCCATTAACAATATGGTTTACGCTCTTGTTATTCCAGGGAAAGGTGGCCCAGACGGCGTGTATGTCAGCTTGCAAGCATTTAGCCACATCCTTGATGCAGCTCTTGCTGGAAGCTGAAGTAAGACAGCTTACTCTGGGAGCACTACAGCAGTTCAACTTGGATGTCAGAGAATGTGAACGTAAGACAGAGAACCATCCCTTTGCTTGTTTGTTTCACTTGTGTGTGTACTCACTTCTATGAAAAAAAAAAAAAAAAGGTCTGTGGGGTCTTCGTTCCTGATGGAGTTGAATACCTGGATGGCGGAGACAACTTGAAGGGGGCATAGAAATGGTCCATCAGTAAGCTGATTTGAGCACCCAGAGGTGCCTAGGCCCCTACACAGGCCATAGATCTCTGGCCACAAACAAGTTTGCCATCTAGGGGGGGATACAAGGCAGACATGCATTTAATACACACCAAAGAAAACCTGATTTGTCTGAAGACTTCAGAAGAATGCAGTGCCCAGCCACTTTTTTTTTTTTAAATTTTAAACCTATTTTTACATCTTATATGCAAACTCTTCTTCATCTGAAAAACGAATGTGTGTGCATCTATCAGTTGGAGATGCTTTTCTATTGTAGGTAGAAACAAAATGTTAGACAGAGTGGTTTAAAAAAATGGGTTTTATTTTTCTTAGAGACAATGAGTTGCTATATTGATTTAGTTGCTCAGTGATGTCATCAAGGACTTGGGCTCTTTTTTTTTTTTTCTATAGTAGAGTTGACACACAGTGTTACATTAGTTTCAGGTATACAACATAGTGATTCAGCTTCTCTGTACCTTATGCTTTGCTCACCACAAGTGTAGCTACCACCTGTCACCATACAGTGCTGTTACAGTATTACTGACTATTCCTGGGCTGTGCCTTTTATTCGCATGACTTCTTCATTCCTTAACGGGAAGCCTGTATCTTCCACACCCCTTCACCTCTTTGCCCATCCTTCCACCTGCTCTTCTCTGGCAACCATCAGTTTGTTCTCCGTATTTATTGGTCTGATTCTGCTTTTGGTTTGTTTATTCATTTGTTTTGTTTTTTAGATTCCAAAGATGAGTGAAATTATATGGCATTTAGAGGACCCAGGCTCTTTTGTTCCCTCTCTTATGCCATACTTAGAGTGGTGTGGACTTTTCCTCTTCATACACATTATTCCTTCTCATACATATATTATATAATAGTCAGGAGAGACTCACATTCCTTCAAAAAAATGAAAGTAAAAACAGAAATGCCCTCTGACCCAGTAATTCCACTTCTAAGAATTTACCCAAAGAAAACAGAAACACTAATTTGAAAAGATATATACCCTCTTGTGTTGATTGCAGCATTACTTACAGTAGCCAAAATATGGAAACAACCTAAGTGTCCACAGATAGATGAATGGAGAAAGAAGATGTGACATGTATCTACAATGGAATATTATTCAGCCATAAAAAAGAATACAGTCTTGCCATTCACAACAACATGGATGGACCTAGAGAGTATTGTGCTAAGTGAAATAAGTCAGAAAGAAAAAGATAATAACACATGTTCACTTAAATGTGGAATCTAAAAAGTAAAACATAAAACCCCAGAAATAGACTCATAAATACAGAAAACCAACTGGTGAATGCCAGAGGGAGGGTGGGGAATGGGTAAAATATGTGATGGGGATTAAGAGGTACAAAATTCTACTTAAAAAATAAGAACATGACAGAGGTGAAAATTAGAGCTTAGGGAATATAATCAATACTGTAAGAACTTTGTATCGTGGCTCACTTGTGGTCATCATTTTGTAATGCATATAATTGTCAAATCACTATGTTGTACACCTGAAACTATAATATAATATTGTATGTCGGCTGTACTTCAGTTAGGAAAAAAAAAAAAAGAGGAGGAGACTTACATTCAAGACAGGAAAAAAGAGGCCAATGTCACTTATTCCTTTTATTAAGAAAATTAAGACCTTTTCAGGAGATCCCTAACAAACTTCCCTGTCTCATTGGTAATGGCATAGATACATAGTCACCTCCAGCTTTAAGGGAGGCCACAAGATTATCTGGCAAAGTGACAGAGGACCATCATTATTGGGATAGTTGATTCATCGTGAATCATCCCCTTGGAGTTGAACACAAAATTAGTTCTGGTTAGGAAAGAGAAGGAAGAAATAGAGAGTGTTCTGGTGTTCATTGTGCTATCAATGAGAAATGAAAATGAACAGAAATTCTATGACAACTTGAAATTTTTTTTTCTGATTCTAAGAAAATCAGTGGAAAATTCTTAAAAGTGTGCTAAACTTCTTCCCCATTTTTAAGATTTTTACTGCCTATTGGTTTCCCTTGATTGATTTTTAAAAAAAATTTTTAAATTTTTTTATAAACATATAATGTATTATTCGCCCCGGGCTACAAGTCTATGAATCACCAGGTTTACACACTTCACAGCACTCAGCATAGCACATACCCTCCCCAATGGATTTTTGATGGCTAGAAATTAAGGTTTATTGGCAATGCTGGTTTTAATTAATTACTTACTGGAGACTTCCAGTTTCAGTCACCACAGAATATCAACGTTACCTTTTTGCCATAAACAACTGTAAAACTGGATAGAGCAATTCTTTTCATGTATTGGGCAGTAGATAGCACAAGGCTGTGATCTTTTAGAAAGGGGAAATGCATAAGGTAAACTTGACATTCAATCTCGTTTTCTGTCTGGGGGCACTATCCAAACAGGTGCCCAGAAAAGTAGAGCCCAAATCAAAACTGGAGTTTTACACAGAAAGGACAAAACAGAACAACAACAACAAAAAAAAACAGAGATTGGCCCAAGCTCTGGTGAGGCAGCTGGGATTTGTGGGGCAAGATACGAGAGAGAAAAGAATTGTTTAAAAGTCTGCATCAGAGGGGCACCTGGGTGGCTCGGTGGGTTCATCCTCTGCCTTCGGCTCAGGTCATGATCCCAGGGTCCTGGGATTGAGCCCCGCATCGGGCTCTCTTCTCAGCGGGGAGCCTGCTTCCCTCTCTCTCTGCCTGCCTCTCTGCCTACTTGTGATCTCTCTCTGTCAAATAAATAAAATAAAATTAAAAAAAAAAAAGTCTGCATCAGAGAGCCCATGAATCTTTGGTCAAAACTGAGTTGCCATTTGCAGAGGGTAAAATCCTGTGAGGGCCGGCAGAGTATAGCCACTGAGGATCTGTGACCTGAGTAGGAATGCCAGACATTGGAATTCTGACCAACCAAAGTTGAAGACCAGCTAATCATCTTGTACATTCAGTAAGACCCTAGAAAGTTAGGCCTTAAGAGTACTGAAGCTCTTGAGTAAGAGCCAATCTTGATCCACCCTAACAAAGCCTAATAATGATACTTAACAAGATAAAGGTCATCTGCCAATAAAATAACTGCCTGCCAAAACCAAACTCAACTGTCTTTGAAGGAAGAAGAACATACACAAAATTTCAGACTCTTAACCACATAACCTCAACAATTTTACAGCAAGAAGTTAAGATTTGGCATGCAAAGAGAAAGGAAAATGTGACCCATAAGAAGAAAGGACAGGCAATAGAAATAGACCCACTGATGACAGAAATGTTGAAAACAGCAGACAGGGCCTTTAAAAATCTGCCTATGGATATATTCAATATAAACTATAGCTGAATTTTTTTCCACCTTTCATAAAAAGCATTAACCCATTGATTCAAAAAGCTCAACGAATCTTAAGCAGGATAAACACAGAGCCACACTGAAGTACATTACAGTCAGATTGCTAAAAAATAAATAAATAAATAAAAATAAATAAATGAAAGAGAAAGTCTTAAAAGCACCCCAAGAAGAAAAGACATAATGAAAGGCAATGATAAAAATGACTGCTGCTAATAAGAATCAGTATAACCAGAAGGCAATAGAGTATCTTCAAAGGAAAGAAAGGAAAGGAAAGAAAAACAGAAAAGGCCTGTGAACCTAAAACTCTGTTTTGTAAAACATACCCTTCACAAATCAAGATAAGGACATTTCAAATGAAGAGAAGTTAAGAAAATTTGCTTCCCAGGTTTGTACTACAAGTCATTTAAAAGGTAGTTTTTCCAGTTGAAGGGCAATACTAGAGGCTAACTCAGATCTATGAGGCAGATGACATTGTTTAAAGAGGTCTAAAGCAATAGACACATCTCTATCTAAAACCTTCACATGACCTTATTAGGACAGGACATTTAACTCCCCTTCTTGAATCTGGGCAAGTTTGTGACTTGATTATAACCAACAGAATGTGGCAAAAGTGGCCTTGGTGACTTAGGTGGCTCAGTCATAAAAGGCATTGCTGCCACCATTCCCTTAGTTAACTGCTGCCTAAGAAGTCCAACTAAGTCCAACTGTCCAACTGCCTAAGAAGTCCAACTGCCTTAAGGCCTCAACGATGTAAGGAGCCCCAAATTGGTTTCTATGGGGAGACCACCCGGGGAAGCTCTGATGGCCTGACATTTTAAATTTGATGTTCTTGGTGCTGTATTTTGTTATATTCGTTTAAATAGTGTTAGATTGTGTTGTGACCTGTATTTACATTTCGTGGGTTTGGTTGGAATCTTTCAAAGCTTGTGTTTATGTTTACATCAGGTCCAGAGCTACTTTTTCTGTAGGTCTTAACAACCCCAAATCTAAAGCAACGCTTTTCAAAGGATTCTACCTGATGTCCCAGGTATCTGGAGACCTTTCAGTTCTGGCTGGTGGGAATACAAAATATGCCCATCTCTGTAAAAGCTCTGTAAATTATTCAACATGTTTATTTCTGGTGATTCTTTCCCCAGTCTTGGGTAGTATCTTCTCATACATGCCCAGACTAGTACTCAGCCAAGTATTCAGTGGGACCCTTCTGCAATTTTCCTGAGTCCTCTCATTTGTAACTTCCACCATTCTGGGATTTGGCCAGAAAATACTAGTTGCCTTGGCATTCTGGACCATAGTCTGTGACTTCAACTCAGATGGCCATGTTTTGCTTGGATTCCCTCCCTATGCCCGCTTTGCATCACAGCCTGGAAACTGCCTCTAGGTATGCTTACCTGATTGATTTTCCTTCTTTCTGAGATCACAGTCCTGCACTGTCATTTGGTTTCTAAAACCATTCCTTCACGTGCTCTGTCTATTCTTGAGGGCTTTTTCTTGTTTTCTGTTTTTTATCCAGTGGGAAGGTGAGTCCTCTTCCTATTACAACATCATGACCAGTACCAGAATCAAACATCCTCTCGTGCTTTTAAAAAAGTTTATATTTTGCAGAAACAGAAACTGTTCTTTGTAGAATTTTTAGGGAAAAAAAAGTTGAGTACAAAGAGAAAATAAAAATTACCATATTCTCATCTTTCAGAAGTACAATTCCAGGGATTGTATTCAGAAATGATAATATCTATCAGCCACAGAACTTTTTCTAGAAATCATCCAATTCCTTGCATTTAATTAGTCCAAATTGTTTTACATGCCTCTATCTTAACCAGTTATTTACCAGGGGGATAAAAACATAATGATTGGCTAGGCCAGTCAAAATTGATTTTTAGTATTGGGTATAAAGTCATCCCTTTCCAAGTTTTGAAGAAAGAGTAGAACCTCATTGTGATATAAACAAAAGGAAGGACAGGGCTTTGGAGTGGGTGAACCAACCAATGTCATTGGCTTAACAAAGTCTGATGAATGATTGGGAATGACTACATGACTGTATTTAGTCACAGCTAAAAGATAAAGAGGAATGGAGGTGATGAGGCTAAAATATATGAGCCTTGAGGAAGAGTGATGGTCTAGGAGAAACACTGGGGAGTAAGGGAGATGCCCATGCTGGTGCCTGATTCTGAAGGACATTTTACATAGGAGAATGAGCAGCTTCTACTTGAGAGAACGGTAGGGGAATTGGTATCCTTAGCACAGAGCTAGCTTTCAGTTAAGGCTGAGAGGTGGAGAAATTCCCTTAATGAAAGGGTGGAATCCTACTAGAGTTTGTTAACCATGCCTAAGTGGTTCCAGAGAGCCAGTACTATATCTAAAAAGCCGTTTGATATTGGTAATAGCCTTGTTCAGACTTAGGATCAGCTCGAAGCCAACATTTGTAGGGCCTGAGACAATGCCTCCAGTAACCATATTACCACTGAATATTTTTTCTCCATATATTGTGGAACCACTAAGATTCATTGATGTAGAGTTTTAATGTTTCACTTCTGATTGTCAGTAATTTGTCTGTCAAGAAACTTTCCATGGACATTTATGTTATTTTAAAAGAAAGAATTCTATTCTACGTCTTTTGCTATACCATCCCCCTAATTCTTTTTTTTCTTTAGATGCTCAGCGGTCTATAAAAAATCTTAAAGAAATGATACATAAGATTCAAGTAACTATACAGAGGCGTATAAAAGCAGCCCCAAATGACAAGATAATTAACACTTACATCTTTCTACCCAGTGGTGTGTGCCTGCAGTATTTTCTCTATTGTCTGTGAGTCCTTGCAAGAACTGTAGATGTCCCAAAAAAAATCAAACTCTGGACAAGGTAGAATACGAATGTACCTTAAGTGTTTGATTCTGAGGCCTGGGCTGTCATTTTCTTAGATCCAAGTACACAGAGAAATTGTAGGCATTACCATGAGCCTGAGAAATTCAGCTAGTACAGTGCAGTCATGAAGAACATTGAGTTCAGGGTCAGCTCAACCAAACGGATTCAAGTCCCCATTTAAGATTTAGTGTGGCCGTGGGTCCATTATTTAACCTCTCCCAGTGCCATTTATGAAATAGGAATAATAATAGTAACTAATACTACAGAGATGGGGTCAGGATTAAATAAGAGAATGCATGGAAGGGTTTATTTTGTGGCCGATAAAGCACTAAGTACGCATGAAGTAGCAGCTTCCCCTGTTCTCATGAGCAGGGGAAGCGGTGTGGCCACTGATTAATATCCCCAAGGTCTTGTGTGGGCCACTCGGATGTTTGTCTGCGGTTTATAAATCAGGGAGGTTTGGAGATGCCCTTTTATTTGGTGTAAGAAATTCATTTTCGTTTCCAGTAACTGTCTGTGAAACTGCTGTGGTTGTCCTGAAATGTCTGGTCCAGAACCAATGATTTTCCGATTCTCAGCTTGATGCCCTTGTAAGATACCAGTCAGTGGGCTCAGCTGTTTACAGGCAACACGAATGCTTAGGGCATCATTATCTAACAGGAATGTTGTTATGTACTTTTTCCTGATGAGATGCTAAACCAAATACCTTTAACGTGGAGGCTCTTGGGAATTCAGGAGGTATGAAGAAAATATTCCTCCCCCTTTCAGAGTTGACAGTAACCTCTAAGTATTTCTGCTTTGTATAGATTTCATCTTACACCTCTGTACGTCTGCACATCTTAGATTTGCTTTTGGATGTGGGAGCCTTGGAATCTGGCAAAGAGACTGGATTTTAAATACCAGCAAGTCTTGATAGCCTCGTACTTTACCTCCTTCGCCAAATGTGGGCTGTTTGTCATTCATGTACTTCCTAATCAGTCTGTGCCTGGATTGGGAATTTCCTGGGTTTTCTCTTTGTGCGTTCTGAATAAAGAGGTCTAGCTTCATAGTCAAGCTGAACTACTTGCTTAGAACATCAGTTCAATAATCTGTTCGCTTATTCGAAAGATATATGTGATATATGTGGAAATACAACGGGAAACAATGGATTTTAAATAGGAGAGTGATTTGGTTCAATTTGCTTATTTATTTATTTTTAATTTTATTTATTTAGTTCTCAGAAAGAGAGAGAGCACACACAAGCAGGGGGAGTAGGAGGCAGAGGGAGAAGCAGACTCCCCACGAGCAAGGAGCCCAATGTGGACTCGATCCCAAGACTCTGGGATCATGACCAGAGCAGAAGGCAGACACTCAACTGACTGAGCCACTCAGGCATTCCTTGAATTACTATTTTAATCATATTCTGAGTCTTTATAAATGTATAGGTAGATCCTATTTTAGACTTCATTTTGTGAGCTGCCTTCTTTATGCTTATATAGTAATCACAATTTCATTAAAACAATTAAATATCTAGGGTACAAGTCCTTTTCATTACAGTTCTGTTTTTCAAGAATGTTTTGGGCTTTTTTTTTTTTTTTTTTTTTTAGCCTTCCTTTCCCCCCCCCCTTTATAGAGTTAGACTCTACTCTCTCCTGTTCTATCCATTCTTATGTTCTTTTTCTTTCATAATTTTAGAATACTTTGTCAAATTTTTTTTTTAAGATTTTATGTATTTATTTGGGAGAGAGAGATGGAGAGATGCAAGAGAGTACACAATTGGGGAAGAGAGGGAAAAGCAGACTTTCAGTTGAGCCTGGAGCACAGTGTGGGGCCAAATCCCAGGACGCTGAGATCATGACCTGAACTGAAGGCAGACACTTAACCAACGGGGCCACCCAGGCACCCCTACATTCGTATTTTTAAAAGGGACTCTGCATTTATCAGGAGCCATCAAGACCAGTAACAAGGCTGCTACAGTATAGAGATATATGATAGAGTTAAGTTGGGAGCTTCATGAAAATGAATGAATCAACTCATTTAACCTCCCTAAGTCCATTAATGAACTAGAAGTACTAATCTCTGCTCTGTCTCACAGTATTGTTAGGAAGTGAAATGAGATATTGTGTATAAAATCATTTGCAAACAGCCATGGGAATTTTATTACATTAATCATTTCTTTATCCATATCCTTTAATGTGTTTTTCTTATTTTCTTTCTTACTTCCACTGTGATATGGTTCATAATGTTAAATGTTTTCAGTTTTTAGTTACCTACTCAGGTCCCTAAATTATTCAAAAGATCAGTATATTGAAAGTATAATATAATTAAGCCAAATCCAGGGCACGTTTGGTTGCATTTCTTTTAAAATTTAGAGGAATCCATTTCTCAGGACCCATCAGTCTTTTTCACAGAATAAACTGGGCCCTTGAACAAGAAAGTAAGAGAGAGTGCACCTTGCCTAAAATTCAGTTCTTTAATAATCAAGTTAATCTGGCCTTGGTTTACTGTTTTGGGAAGGGCTCCAAAGTCTTCCATTTCACCATTCTTATAATAACCCTCACTTTACAGGTCAGGAAACCAATGTGGAGAATCTGCTGAAACTCAGGATTCTGGCAAACAACTTCAAAGTAGATCTATAATCTCACTAAGCCTACTATGATAGAACATAATGGCAGAACACCATTGGTCACTTACCCTCCCTAAGTCTCCACTCTCACTGAAAGATCAGATAGCTTTCTGAATCCCTAAAGAATTAGTTATAGCTCAAAAGATCCAACAGTTCCTAAGAAGTTTTAACATTTCGATATCTCTGTATATATTCACTAAAATAAATGGCTTTGAGTCCCCTCGTGTTACAGACTTGGGTGTGTTCTAGCTAAGGTTAATCAGGCTACCCTTAATAGACTTGCTTATGATTTTGCCACTGGGGTTTCAGAACTAAAGAATCTTCATAAAGTGATCTCTGTGAACCTTAAATGCCCGGCCCGAACAACTGCCAGTTGGGATAAATGCACTCACTTCTTTTGATTTTCTGCACTGCTTGACCCCACCCACCCTTGACTCCCTTTCCATGTAGTTAATTACCTACCTTTGGTCACTCACACGGGAGTCTGTCTTAGAGAGGGCTCCAGGCATTTCTTTACCTATGTCTTCTTGAGGCGAGGGAGAGAGAACAGAGTCTTCAGGACCTAGTGAGAAACATAAGGGAAGCATATGGGACACACCCACATTGTATCATTCTTCTTTTGTAGCCTTTGAAGTTTATATTATGCGAAGGGAGTTCTGGCCCTTATAACATCTAAGCCAGTGCTAAACCTCAGTCTGCATCAGCCCACCAAACAAACTGTTAAAATAACTGCTAGCTCGTACATTCAATCACGCCTCTCCAGGGAGATGCCCTATAGTAATTAATTTGTCAATCAAGATGATGTTTAGTCGTCCTTGAATAAGTACTGCAAAATGCATATCCCTACCGTTTTCCCTATTTCTGCTGAGAGTCCCGAGGAAACTCTTATTTACGTTTCCTTCCTGATATAATTTCTTTCTTCTTTACTTTTATTTTGCATAGCACCCTTTGAGCCCAGGTTGTGTTTAGATTCGAGTCACAGGGTGAGATTCAGGGAGGGATGGACTATAGCAGAGCAGACTGCGGGGAGGACAGGTGGAGGGGGAGGACATGGTGGAAACCATTCGGGAGAAAGCCGAGGGAGCAAGGTTCCATGATTCCTTGCAGTACTCTTGCATTTACCAAGGAAATATGGTGAGATTATGAAGACAGCTTGTGTATTAGTTCGTAACTTAAAAGATCAATGTTTCGGCTGCTTTTTCAACCCACTCAGCTCTCCAGCTGCAGAGAGGGGAATTCTTGCAATAGAGCCTCACGACTGTCCTTTGTTTGCTTGGATTGTTGAGGTCCACCTTCTAGCAAGGACCAGAGTTTGCCCCGTTTTCATGTTTGCCCGATGTCATTCAAAGCTTTCACGGAACTCATGTTCTTCAGTTTCTTTCCACTGATCAGTGGCAGCACAGTCTAGTCCTCCGAAACTTCACCCTCAGTGGAAACTTAGTTCCCCAGTGACTTAAGATAATACCTTAATTATGAGCTTGGCTGCCACATTCCTCAGACTGTTGACTTCCTGGGACATGATGGGAGGTCTTAATGCCCTTTTCCCTACCATCACCTGCTAACCAGTTTCAAACATTCTACTTTTTCTCCAAAGTCTTTTTGTTTGCCAGCTCAATCCCTAACAATCTGTCTTAATTAGACTATGTTTATTTTCAAGGAACAGAAATCTCCTCAAACCAGTTTAAGAATAAAGGAAAGCTTATTTTAAATATATGCATTTCATGGACTCCAAGAAAAACATAAACAGTAAGTCGGTTAGGTTAGGGATCATGCCTGCCCTGATTGTTCCTATCTCCTTAGCACTTAGCACAGCACCTGACATATGGTGCTTGCTTAATAAATACTTATTGAGTGAGTAAGAATGATTTGATTAGCAACTGCCTCCATTTCTGGATCTCTTCTGTCAACTCTGAGAATGGGAGGGAGTCCAAGTAGGAAGTAGCTTGGATGGATATCCTGTGATATGCATAGCAAGAAAACCTGCGATATAGTTGGAATCCTAAGGAATATTCTTTAGGAGGATGTGCACCTCTCAGGGCAATGATCGGCAACTTCAGTATACACATATCCTTCCACCAGCCTCTGTGGAATATAAAGCCATCTTTGCCACCGACAGTTAATTCACAATATATAAGCCAGGTAATGCATAGTAATTAAAATTGTAGGTGGTAGACGGAGTGGCCTTTGAAACCCTATATCTTCATTTAGCAGTTTGGGCATACTTAACTCCTCCATTACACCTCGGTTTCTTTTTGTAGAATGAAGTTATGGTTGGTGTAACTCGTAGACTTGTTGGGATGATTAAGTAATCACTCATAGAAAATTCTCAATAACTGTTAGCCACCATCCTTGTCACTGTCACTGTCATTATCGGTAGAAAGGGTAAGTAGGCTGAAAGTCAGGAAACTTGTATTTTATAATTTATAAATTTTATTTAATTTGTATTTTATCATTTTATCATTTATAACTTGTATTCTACAACCTCATTGTTGCCACCGACCAGCTGTATGGTCTTGGGAACTCTTTAAGCCTGTTTGGGCCTGTGGCTCCTTATTTACAAAGTGAGAATGTTGGGATAGATGATTTCTAAATTTCTGTCTAGTTTAAAGATAGCATTATTTAGTGTGGGAGGAGAGATCCTGTGGATATTTTTATGTCGGTAGAGAGTTGTTATAAGGATTAAATAAGATAATGCATGTGAAATGCTTTACAGATCCTTCATACATAAATATTTGTCAGTATCAGTAACTATCAAGTGTTTATTAGTTTTCATTGTAGTTATATACAATGACATGTTCCCCAGGGGACTTAGACTTAGAGTATGCAGAAGCAGAGAACAGGCTTTGAGTGATGGCTTCTCAGGGGCTCTTAAACATTCCATGAGCGTTGGAATATGTCAATAATTTTTTTCTCAAAGACACTTTCTATATGATTCTTTAAGGCAGGATTGTCTTAGAGTCTGCTTCATACTATTGCCTTTTGGATAACATGGACTTAGGAAGAAAGTCAAGCTGTATAGCGAAGACCAGAAGTACTGCAGTAGCCTGTGGAGAGGTCAGCGTGGTCGTGGGCAAACTTGGAGTTGCCACGATGAAACGTGTTGGTTAAGCAGTCCTGAATTTCAGAGGATGCTAAAGAATATGAATCCATGTCTTGGGAATTCAGTTATTGGGACATGAGTACTGGTAGAAATAGATTTAAAGGAGAGAAGTTGGATCTCTATGAAATTAAAAAAAATCTTGGAAATGTTAAATCATTGTAGCAAATGGCACCATTTCCTAAGGGATTCTTGTGAAAAGTTTAGAATTAACTTCCTTTCCAATTAAAGTATATTTTTTATACTTTATCTAAAGGACACTTTTCAGATTATATCTTAAGCATTTGGTACGTCTTCAAGTCTTAAAAGGGAGCCATCTGAAGAATCTAAGGTTCGAAGAGAGACAAAAGGAAGAAATTTCAGCTGAGTAAAATTTTAAATCTGATCTCTTTGGGTTATATGAAAATAACAGATGCCTCTTTTCATAGGGTCTGGCTTGAAGATGCAAATGACCTATGGGTAGAGTATTGAAGGACATTTTGTGTGTTTCAGTGTCATTAATTTCAGATCCCCTAGCTTCTATCTTCAACTTCATCTTTCTAATTATAATTTTAAAACAAGTTTTCTCTTTCTGCTGTCTTCCATCTGAGAAACAATAAAATAAGAAGATTGATGATAGACTTTGAGTTCGTGTGCAGACAAATAAACTTGTTTTTTACAATTTGCAGTGCTCTGCGCATGGGCAAATCTAAGGATAATTAGTCATTATTACTTTTAATATGATGGAGACAATAACTTGTTCCATGAGGCAACTTCCATGGCTAATGAGTTTTGTCTTTTGGTTGATTGACTGGTTAATGGAATCAGAAAAATATTTTATATCTCTTCTTTCATTCTCTACTGGAAGTCTACAGGAATTTGGGTAGCCAGTCTTAACAGAGCATATTTTGTTTATCTATTTTATCATTTGTTTTTCCCTTTTCTCCATTTCATTTTTTATTCCTGTTTCTAACTCTCATTTTGTTTCAGGATCTGAAACTTACAGATGTAAGGGAGAATCATGAAGTTGGCAATTGTATATGTATATATGCAGAAATCAGGAGTTCATTCTCTGCATTCTTTGCTTTTTCTGCAAGACCTGGAACACTGTAGATATCCTATAGAAGTCAGATTTTAAACTCAAGTACAGTGGGAATTTGTAGGATGAAAACAGAGGCGATAGCCTCTTAGGTACACAGCTCGCAATCAACGTATTATGCAAAAATCTTCTTTGAAACTTACCGATTTGATTGTAGGGCTTCGTCCCTCTCCCACTTCCCAGATCCTTACCAGTTCTTTTTAAATGCAGGGTTGAGCTTGCATTTTCAGATCTAAAATGATGTGGGAAGAGCACAAAGTACAAACATCTTCCTTCTATCCAAAATAGGTGGTACAAAAGCCTTGCTTTGTTTGCTGTAGTCTTCCCATGACTGTAAGGTTTGTCATGCTATGTGCTGAGCTATTATGATGTGTCTCTCTGCTTTGGAGAACCCAAATAAAAGTTTTCCCTGCCATTAAAATGGCAATGTCACTTCTCTTTGACTATGGTTGATGGACCTGTACCCTCTAAGAGGACTCTTCTCAGACATGGGTCAGTGAGTAGTGCCCACTCAGCACTTACTTTGGCTCATGGGCTGAAGTTCCTTGAATTCCAGAAGATAAGGAAGTCATTGTGTCTCTGAGCCCACTGCCAGACACCTGGTCATTTGATAGTAGGTGCTGCCAACCTGAGCAGTGAGGGCAGGCAACCTGCTCTTCCTCACCATGGCCCAAGATGCCATCCTTGTCAAGCAAATGGAGATGGATCGTGCTTCTCTAACCTTCTTATACATCATTGTCAAGTCTGCCGTTGGCTTCCAGAGATTGGCCAACACAGACAAAGTACTTTTTCTAGTAATGAATGTTGCCTTGGATTGTTTGTGGGGCATAATACAAAGGACCTGCTATATGAAGGATCATAATTTTGAATCAAGTTTCCCTTTCTGTGACAAACTCTCCTAATACCCTAAATTTTGTCTATCTGTTTGGAAAATGTGGTACTTGTCCCATCTCTAAATAAGGACAATGACTGATTCCTCTTTGAAATTGTTTAGATTTTTCTTCCTGATTTTATTTCAATGGGTGCTTGGGGAGGGGTGGGGGGAGGGAAGAGATTTACCTTAAACAACTAGTAGTTTCCAAAAGGCTATTTTCCTGCTGCTTGGTTTTGGAAAGAAGAATACCAGATTTGTTTGTATTTTTTTTTTGTTTAAGTGATACTCCAAAGTTGGTGCTCCTTCCCTCTTTCTCTACATTTCCCATTTTAGCTGTTTCCGATTTTATTTCTTATTTTTCCACAACTTTGAGACCTTATACACTTTGAAAGTTCAGGGACCAGAACAATTAAGAAATGCCATTTCAAGGAAGGAAAAAATTAAAACTATATGGTGGTTATTGCTACTTTCCTGTCACTTCACCTTCGTCCCAGACTTAGAAAAAGAGGTTTTCTTACAGTAGAAGGAGTTTATCATAGCAATTTATTATTCTACAAAATCTTTTTATTGTTTCTTCATTAGAAACTTAAAAAAAACAGTTATTTAAAATGTTTCATTGATCCCCATGATTTGCTTTAAAACACCCAAAAGCATTTTTAGGGAGAAATGAGCCAGTAGAAATCATTGCTCATCTTAATCGTTGCAAACTTGAGACCTCACCACTAGCCTCAGAGCAGCATATGGCCATGTCTTTCTGCTCTATCGACTAGCTCCAAACAGCCCCTCAGCTGAAAGTTATTTTATTTCTTCAGCATTGCTGCTTCCTTCCATCAAGCCATTTGTACATCCATTTTACTCATATAGGCCCAAATCTTAAGGCTTTGTAATAAGCCAGAGTCTCCCAAGAATATCTGATGTGTTCACTGCTCTCGCTTGTGTCCAAGTGTTTACACTGGGGCATTTTGTACATTTTGTATTTTCTTTGGCCCTCACTTCATGTCTTTAGGGCTGAGGCCAGTAAACTATTAATTTTAATTGGGCCATTTTATAGGGTGTAAATCAGGAAGCCATATTAAATAGCACATTTATTTAAAAATTATTTTAATTAAAAAAAATAAATAAAAACAAAAATTATTTTAATTGTTGACTGTTGACAGACTTCTACCCAGGTCTGCAAGAAGTTCCCATAACATTCTAATCCATCTGCTACCTTTAGGTGGAACATACCTTATACATCTCAAAAAATTGATGAAAGTCCTAGTTTTTATAAGACATTTTAAAAGAAAAAAAATTCATGTCTCTCAATCATTACTTGCTCTGGCATTTCAGCATTTAACAGATTCTGATTTGAGTTAAACCATCTAGTCTACTTTTAGCATTACAAATTATAAAAATTTGTCTTTTTTTTCTCTCTTCGTCTATTTTATCAGTCTATGTATATGTGTGTGTGAATGATTGAGAGGAGAGAGAGAGAAGTTGAGGAGACCTGAATTTCTCCAGAAGATCACCTTAGCATTTCCAATTTTTATATTTCTAAGATTGGAATTTGGAAAACATGAGGGAAATATCATTGCCAACACTTCCATTTAGAAAAGCTAAGTTTCCTATGTTTCGATGTATAGAATTTTGTAAGTTTTGGCTATAAGGTTCGGTGATTGTGGTTGATCTATATTTTACTTCTATTTTCCACTCCTTTCCTGGGAGGAGAAAGTGGTATGGTAGGTCACTGTAGAATTGAGACCTGTCTTCTCTTTGTTTGATCACTAAGTAGCTGTGAATAATACACTTAATTTCTTTTAAAATCTCCTTACTCATTTGTTAAATATGAATGGTTTGCACTAGGCTATCCGATTGAAATACATGGGTAGGAGTTAGCCTCTCAAGGAGGATGTAGGTTAGGAAGGATGTTCTGTCTAAGGCAGGTGTTCGTATAAATTCTGGGAGGAAATTAAAAGCGTGGCGTATCAGAGAACTAAAACTAGTTCATTATGACCAGAAATAGGATGAAATGAAGTAGGATAGCCAAGAGGAAATGATGAAAATATAATCCCTGCTAGCTCGTGGAAGACTTATTGAGAAGTATATACTTCATTCTAGGTACATAGGGAGCTGGTCATGTTTTATTGCATGAACTCAACATGGTCATTTTCTGCTTTAGGAAAACCACTGTGGTAAAATTGTAAAAAATGCATAGAAGAGGGACCAGCCTAATATAGGAACTAGTAGGGTCGTCAGATAAAAAACAGGACACCAAGTGAAATGTGAATTTCAGGGGGAAAATTGAATTTCAGATAAACAGTGAATAATTTTGGGTGCCTGTTGGTTGCATAGCTGTGTTTGGCTCAGGTCATGATATGAGGGTCCAGAGAGTGGGCCCTGCATTAGGCTCTCTGCTCAGTGGGGAGCCTTCTCCCTCTCTCTTTTCTACTCCCCATGCATGTACACTCACCTCTGCGCAGTCTCTCTCTCTCTCTCTCTCTCTCTCTCTCTGTGTCAAATAAATAAAATCTTAAAAAAACTGAATAATTTTATGTAATACTGCATGGTCGTGCAAATGTCAGGTAAGATAAGGACTGGAAAAGTGTTGCTTTAGTAAGAAGGAAGCCAAAGTAAATTCTAGAGACAGTACTTTTGGTGGAAGTTAGGGTAGTAGAAACTAGATTACAGAGAGGTCAGGAATGAGTGGAAGATAAAGAAGTTGAATCAATGCTTGTAAACAGCTCTTTCAGAAATTGAGTTTGAAAGAGAAGAAAGAATAGGTTATTTCATTGCCTCTGAGAATTTCAGTGGTTATTTTTCTTTATGTTGCCATAGTTCAGCCTAATGATTTGGGACTGTTTAATAGCAAATAACACCAAACATTTTATATAATGTAACTGAGAAGAAAAGAAAAATAATTCTTCCTTTATTTTCTTTGTGGACATCAGTAAAATTTGCCTAGTCATTTTCCTCTTCTTTCTGTCATCCTCTTCCCTTTCTTCTGAATGAGGTACCTTTCTGGAGAAATTCAAATAACCATTTTCCACCAAATCCCAGCAGTCAGCCTGCTTGAGACCTGCCCTTTCCCTCCGAGTCACTGGAATCTCTTTGTCAACTGTTCTTCTGTCAGCGGATGGAAACAAGGTTTAGCCTAAGCCCCTGCCTGGACAATTAACCAGGGGAAAGGGTGAGGTTCTCTACTCTTGGCTAGAAAAGCATTTTAGAGAGCTTTTCAGCAAGGATCATTTGAGCGACCAGAGTGCTTTTAATACTTGAAATGTTCATTTATCTCCTATACCTTCTAGCCCTTAAGATAGTCCTTTAAGAGCACCAGTGTATCATGGAAAGAAGTTGCTTATGTGCCTTAAGAAACAATTATTTTCGGGCGCCTGGGTGGCTCAGTTGGTTGAGCGACTGCCTTCGGCTCAGGTCATGATCCTGGAGTCCTGGGATCGAGTCCCACATCAGACTCCCTGCTCGGCAGGGAGTCTGCTTCTCCCGCTGATCTCTCTCCTCTCATGCTCGCTCGCTCTCTCTCAAATAAATAAATAAAATCATTAAAAAAAAAATTAAAAAAAAAAAAGAAACAATTATTTTCATTTCCTTTTCTTGCAGCTAATGTAAATTCTCTTTAAACACTCATCTCCCTCTCAGCTGTACCTAGGAGTTAAAATCCTTAATCCTTCTTCTAGAGCTCCAGAGTTGTGTTAGAAGTCCATTTCTTGACCTTTACCTAGTAATGATCAGCCCAAGGGCTCAGGTTGCGCAAACAGAGATTCTCTTCTTTTGTTTTTGTTTATTTCTTTGTTTGTTTTAGGGGGCAAGGAGAAAAGGGAAAACATACTCTAAACTGAGTTCTCAGTGGCACAGTTTATGTTCTCTAAGTAAGATGGATCCTGAGGGTCCCACATTTAGGTCTTGACCTCTGTAGGTAAATCCATTAGCCCATGTAACCAGAATAGTATTTATGTTGATATTGATCTAATGCAAACATTTAGCATGGATGTTAGATCATTGTTTTAATACTTTACATTAGATTTCCATTGTAGGGGGAAAACTTCACAGCAGATAGTCAAACAATTTCATGAAGCAAAGAATCAAATCTAATAAATATAGAAAATGTTAACTTTCTCTGGGCAAGATATACAGAACTTTTTACTTGGCCATGTGAGAAATGGTGTCTAATAATGAAGGCTTGTTTTAATTTAATATCTTTAAATTTTTAATTCAATGAAGAAATGACCATGTAGAGGGCGAAAGCCTATTATTTTATTGTATCCAATTCCAGTAATTTTCACGTTAATTATGCTGGGGCATGTTTGTGGCTATAGCCTGGAAGTTAAAATGGACCCCATACCAAGTTCTATCGCGCTTGATCTGGATGGGACTTTGTGTTCCAACAGCAATTCTCTGACACCAGTTGGGTGTCCTACATTTCAACCCAATTCTAGCACTAACAACCTGGAGTTATTACAGACCCCACAAGTTAAGGAGTCAGTCCCATAAGACTGCCTCTCTTCAGACATCAACCACAAGTCTCAGATGTCCAAGCCACTCATACTTCTTCCGAGGTGACTGCAGACTCAGGGTTCCGCACGCTCCCTTGTTTTCAATAATTCACTAGAAAACTCTCAGAAATCATTGAAAGTTCTGTACTACGGATTATAGGTTCATTATAAAGGCTGTACCTTGGGAACACCCAAATGGAAGATATGTACAGATCAGGGTCCTGGGGAGGAGGAAGACAGCACAGAATTTTCACAACCTTTCCTCATTAGAGTTTGGGCATGTCACCCTTCCAGCACATCAATGTGTTCACTAATCAAGAAGATTTACGGAGCTTCAGTGTCCAGTGTTTTTATATGGGCTTGCATTACCTGGGCATGATTGAGTAAGTAATTGGCTACATAAATGAAATCAATCTCTAACCCCTTTACCCTTACTGGAGACTGGGGTTGAGGCTGAGCTTTGTCTTTAAAACTGAGGGCATACTTGAGCAACCTTGTTAGTATCAACATAGGTATGGTCCAAAGAAGCTCATTGTGAATAACAACTCCAGTTGTTCAGGAGCTTTCCAGGGTATTTGAAACTCGATTCCTGGGGGAAAAGACCAGATATGTTCTTTACCATATCACAGACCTCAAGAGTATATTTGATTTAGTCCTATAGCTTTAAGTAAGCGAAATATTATTACCTTCATTTTACAGCAGACATCTGGTACTAAAACCTTACAGGATTGGCCCAAGGTCACATAAGCAGATTTTAGAAAGGACTAGAATTTCATCTAATGATACATCTATCTTTTGTGGACATCAGCTTACATTATGAGACTTAGTTTTCCTAGCAAATTGTGGGAACATCCATGAAATATATATCAAAGAAATACTAACTACTCTGTTTGGAAAGAATTATATTAATATAATTGAAAAAATAATCTAGCTTTTTTAACTTTGGAAACTTCCCATGTGGAACCTACCTTAGTCATTTCTCTGACTTTCAGTATTTTTCATAGTGTGGTATGATACTCGTCCACCATGTTTGGAGTTCTGATAGTGAGTCTTGATCCTTTTCCTTTTAAGGAATCAGCATTTATTTTCTGTTGCACATTATAAAATATTTTACAGTTATAGATCAGGATTGTCACTGTCATCACTGGTTGGAGAAACAGAGGCAGTAAGCTTTGCCCGGAAACTTCCATACTCATCAGCTCTCATCATTTGAAAAAATGGACACCCTACTGCTTTTTCCAAAAATGATTTGAGATCACTTTCAACAAGGTAAATTGAAAAAATAAGTAAATTAGGTACCAGAGCTTCCAATTATCCATAGTTTTCCTTCCTGCGGTTTCCATTACCCAAGATCAGCTGTCATCTGGAAGCAGTTGATCCTCCTAAGGTATCATCAGAAAGTCAGTAGTAGACTAACACTGCATCACAAAGCCCACATCTCTCATCTCTTTTATCTCATCACGCAAGCATTTTATCTTCTCACGTCATCACAAGAAGGATGAGAATTGTACAATAAGATATTTTGAGAGAGAGACCACATTCACATAACTTTTAGTACACTATATTATTATAATTGTTCTATTGTTGATCTCTTACTGTGCCTATTTTATAAATTAACATAGGTATGTATGTATAGGAAAAAACATAGTATGTATATATGGGGTTCGGTACTCATCCACTGGGTGAGTTGGTACATATCCCCCCACAGATAAGGGGGGGCAGATGTTTAAGAAAGAAAAAATGGGTTGAAGAGAAGAAAGATGAGAATACAAGTATCAGGATTAATAGAGAGGTAATAGAAAAATGTGTTGACAGGAAAGGTGAAGAATGTATTATACAAAGTATGTAGCTCTCTGAGGGCATAGGAATTATAATATATATAATTATATATAATATTTTAATATGAGCTGAGTAGAACCCATTGTATAGCATCATGGACATTTGCTTCAATCTTAATTTCACAGCCAATGTGAAAAATAGAATTCATCCTCCTGTGAATTTTAGGAAGGGTCATTCTTTGTCATTTCAAAATCTGAAGTCATTCTTGGGCAGAATTAATTTTTTTAAAGATTTTTTTTTTTTTTTATTTTGAGAAAGAGAGAGAAAACATGAGTTGGGGGATGGGCAGAGGGCGAGAGAGAACCCAAAGCACACTCCTCACTGAGCCTGAGCCCAACACAGGACTGGATCTCACCACCCTGAGATCATGACCTGAGCCAAAACTAAAAGTTGGACAGTTAACCAACTGAGCCACCCAGGCGCCTCTTGGCACAATTAATTTTAATTTACATGCATTACAGTTGACGTCATCTAAAGCTGTGTTGTCCAATGCTATAGCTACCAGCCTTAAGTGGCCATTTGAACATTTGAAATGTAGCTAGTCAAAAAAGAAAATGTGCTGTAAATGTAAAATACATACTGAATCACCATGCCCAACGTGAGACTTGAACTCACAGCTCTGAGATCACGAGTCACATGCTCCACCGACTGAGGCAGCCAAGTGCCCCAAACATGAATAATTTTTAAAATATTAGTTTCATGTTTTTTTTTTTAAGATTTTACTTTATTATTTGAGAGAGAGAGAGGGAGAACACAAAGGGAGAGCAAGAAGGAAAAGCAGACTCCCTGCTGAGGAGAAAGCCCGATGTGGGACGGATCCCAGGACCCTGAGATCATGACCTGAGCCGAAGGCCGACGCTTAACTCTCTCAGCCACCCAGGCACCTCTAAAATATTAGTTTCGTGTTAAAATTGAAATACATGTATATATTGGAGCAAACAAGATATATTACTAATTTTAAATTCATTATTTTGTTTCTGTTTTTAATGTGTCTACTAGAAATCCTGCAATTACATATGGGGCTTGTGTTTCTTTTTGGACAGTTCTTTTCTAGAAATTTGATTTTCCCTGTTATGTTAAATGACCTGTAGGATCCTTCTCCAACTTCTTCTGTAAAATTTCAGATAGCCACAGCTTTGTGTATATGTTCATGCAGCACAATCATCAGTGCTGAACAAACACATGGATAAAATTAAGTCCTTAAAAGCATAGTAAAAATGCCAAGGATATAGAGTTACTACTTCAGAGCACGAGTCTTTCTCATCTCTCAGGAAGCCCACCTCTCTTATGGCAGAGCCTCAGCTTTCCAGACATTATACACAGGAGCCCTGCTGATTGCTAATTGGGAGAAGCTTCTTTTCACCCTAATTTTGAAATATTCATTATACAGTTGGCCCTTGTTTTGTAAAGTTGTAAAGCATTCAGGAACTTTAGAGGAAAATTATGGCTTTATACCAATCTGCATATTTTTATGATTTTATTATTCCTCACTAAGTGGGGAGGAATATTTAATATGCATATAAAGGGAATATTTGCTTTTAGACATTCCAGGTGGGGGATGCATATTGAAATAATAGAAGGATAGACCCAGAAGGATCAGATTCTAACTAGGTCACTGACTTAAACTTTTGGGCCTTCATTTTCTCATCCGCAGGAGTCCTCAGTAGTTAGAAATGCGTCCTTCAGCTTTAGGATTATAAGTTGTAGACTCGAGACCTAGGTTGTCTTCTGCTGTGCTTTTGGCTGTTTATTTTTCTGTGGAATATTAAGGTAAAGCCCACTGCCATTGGCGTGACATTGTTCTGCCACTCGGTATGGTCTGCACTTTCCTCAACCCTTCTTCCTCTGCAAAGAACCACACAAGGCAAAAGTCACTCTGTTTAATTTAGTGACGGCAGCTACGGATTCTTATCCATCATTTAAAGTATTATTTCTTCAAAGAACAGCACTTTATTTCCGTAAATGCACCCAGTGTTCCCTGGGCTCCATGACATGGTAGGAACTTCTATCATCGCTGTCTTTTTGAACTTGAATGGAATTATTTTTTACTTTGCTTTACTAGATTCAGCTAACCAGTTTAATTAGACTGTTTACTGAGTCTTCTTATATGTTAAGTAATAAGTAGAAATCAGCTTCTCTGCTTTTCTAGGTTTATTCTGCATAAAACAGTTTTTCTCTCCAGGTGAAAGTGTGCTGTCACTGACACCAGTCATGAAAGTGCCAGGACCATCCTTTCTTCTCAGCGGTACTGTTGGGGGACAGCCAGGTGGAGCCGGATGGGCCCGTTTACATAGCAGGAGCCGGGAAGTTCCTTCTTGCTGGGGGCCGTTTCTTTGCTAATGGGAGATTAATTCTTTCTTAATTAAAAAGCCACATCTCTCCATCCTAGCTTTCCGTAGTCTTTCAGAGCAAAAGGAGCTTGGAGAATTGAACTTAGAACAATAAACACAAATAGTAATTGTAAGTCTGTTTGGGGTACCGGTTTGGCATTTGCGATCAGATTTTAGCATCATCACTTTGCATCAGGTTTCTCTCCCAGAACTTGGAGAATCCATTCGAGTGAGACTGTGCTCTCCTCTGCCCTTCTTGGGGTTGGAGATGTGGTGAGTTTTATACTTAAGGTGTGTAAAAGCAGGGAATAATGTGCAGCCAGAGTCCTCCCCTGGCTAAATAAAGCTGTGTGGTTGTTATGATCATGTGTCCATGCAAACACACTTAGACCCATAGAGTCAGTGGCATCTGCAAAGTGTCCCCCACCCCAAACCCCTTTTCCTGTGTCCTGGCTGTCTAGCTCCTTCCGTCGTACTTCCTTAGGTTCTGGCCGACCTTCCTCTGACCAGCAGGGCCCTGAGTGGATTCCCTGGGGAGTCTTTCAGCATCTCTCTGTAATTAGCTTAGTGGAGCCGTGGAGAAGTGATGCAAGAGGGGTTAGCTTCCCCAGAGCCACGCTTCCAAGTCTGGCACACCCCTCACCTGCGGCCCCAGGGAGCCAGATACCAGGAAACCATTATGTGAATACAGCAACAGCGGCTCTTACTTTTTCGATCCCACAAAAACCTGACATGATCCTAAGGTATAAACAAGTAGCCAACGTACTTTGGGCTCCTAGGTACGGAGTTTTCTTTCTCACCTGGCATTTTGGCCAGAACCAAACCTTGAATCCCTCTCATGGGGGCTGGTGATGGCAATCTTCACTGTGTGTCTGACCTGGACAGTCGCTGGGAGCCAAAGTAAATGACATATCCAGGAACCCTCTGGTTACCGTTTTGCCCACTGTCTTCACAGCTTCCTCTTATTTAAACCAACTGTGGTTTCCTCCAACAATTGCTGTTTTACCTATTTGTCAGATATTGTGCTAGTTTGCTTTTCAGAAATAAATTTTATTGGAGTGCCTGGGTGGCTCAGTGGGTTAAAGCCTCTGCCTTCGGCTCAGGTCATGATTTCAGGGTCCTGGGATCGAGCCCTACATCAGGCTCTCTGCTCAGCAGGGAGCCTGCTTCCCTCTCTCTCTCTCTCTGCCTGCCTCTCTGCCTACTTGTGATCTCTGTCAAATAAATAAATAAAATCTTTAAAAAAAAAAAAGAAAGAAATTTTATCTTGTTGCTCTTCTTCTTTTGAAAATTGTTCTTGCCCCATGGACAATTTGCATAAAGCAGGTTTGTCATTTTGTGACTCCGTATACCCTTAAGAACATGATTGTTCCCCTTTGGTCAGTTCTGAAGAACTGGTTTTATTTTCTGTTTCTCACAACTTACTCTTGATAAACTCCCAGATGTCCTATCTAGATACACAGATTATAGACTAAGACAGTTATTTTGACTTCTCAAAACCCCTTCTAATCTGACTCTACCATTTTATTCTAATTAAGGTTTTATGGTGTTTATGTTTTTTTTCTTCAGCCAAATGTGAATGTACCAGATAATTTTAAAGTTTATTTAATTTTTTTTCCTTTCCCCTCTAAGTGATAGTGTTATTTAATTTTAAGATCAGCTTTCAAGAAGTCTAGAAAGCATTTTGAAATTAATGGAATACCTTCTTTTTCTCTTTTGGTAATTTTATATCACTATAATATGAAGATTATTAGGAATGTAAACCTACTGGATATTTTTGAGAAATTAATATTGTTTTAAAAAATGATTGCCAGATCTCATAGACTTAAGTGTATGTAAGAATGTGAAGGAATGTTGACTATTTGTTAAGCAAAATACTTTTTTTTTGTGGGGTTTTCTTTCCCCACTTGTGCCTTCACTTAACAATATACCTTCTTTTCTATAACTTTTACAATCCTTTAAAATTTTTTTTTAAGATTTTATTTGCTTATTTGACAGATCACAAGTAGGCAGAGAGGCAAGCAGAGAGAGGAGGAAGCAGGCTCCCTGCTGAGCAGAGAGCCTGATGTGGGGCTCGATCCCAGGACCGTGGGATCATGACCTGAGCCCAAGGCAGAGGCTTAACCCACTGAGCCACCCAGGCGCCCCAAGAACAGCATTTCTTTAACTTTTGTTGGCTCACCAGCCCTCTGAGAATTCAGTAAAGGCTCTGAAACTTCTTCCCAGAGAACTGTATATTCACACAAAAAACTAATTGTAATGATAATCAATTATGATATGCCAGGCACTTTGCCAACTGCTTTGTATGTGTTATTTCATTTAATCCTCATAGTAGCACCATAAGGAATGTACTCTTTTCTTCATTTTTGAGAAAAAGCCATTGAAGCTTTAAGGAGATTAAGTAATTTGCCCATTCCCATAGACCCCGTATCTTGGGCTCAAACTCTGCTAGTATGACTTCAAAACCCAGCCCCTCAATCATCGTGCATCTGGTTTTAAGGAACTCATAAATTCCTAAATCCTGCTTTTTGATACTCATGTTAAGGACACATTACCTGTTGCAATCCTCAGACTTTCGTTGGTAGTGAAGAATATGTGTGATTAACAAATCTTGCTGTTTTTGTAACTTATCTAATGAATAAATGAATATCTGTTGAGCATCTACTATTTTAAATATTTGTTAGGTTCAGCAGTTTAGTCCTTATCCTTAAGGAGTTTCCTTATCTAATGAGAAGACAAGAATTAGATGCACAAAACAATGAGGTAAAAATACAAACATAAAGTCAAATATACAGTAATTAGACATTTCCGTAAACTGTATGTGAAATCAATCTCTACTTTGCCATACCTTGATGCAGTTGTCACTCTTGGATTCCTTTTGGTTTATAAAAGGAGAATCAAATCTAAAAGGCCACCCTGTCCTCTGGGAAACTGGAAGATTCAGTGTGTCATAAAAATGCGGCCTATAAAGTCAGACTGTGAGAACTAACGTGTCACATCTGGATTCCTGTGTGGCTTCGGCAGCGCCATCCCAGGGCCCCAGGGCTCATGCTCAAGATGCAGATGTGAGAATGGGTAGCCAGCTCTCAAGCATTCGAACCTCGTATCCCAGGGTAGTTCTGCTGAGTCGGACATGTGTAGGTAAGCAGAACACCCTGATCGTGGCTGCCTTTGACTGAAGAAAGGTTCCCACCGACAGAGAGGACTTCAGTACCTCAAATGATTCAACAAAGCCTCAACTCTTGCAGGAGCAGTGGGGGAGAGCTACCGACCTTGGATGAAACCAGCAGGCCTGGGAAGCTTATTTAAGCTGACCACTGATGATCAGGGCTGTCAAAGAGAGTGACTGTGGCTATAATTCAAAGAACTGCTTTCTGTAAGAGCAGAATATGGGAAAATTGTATGTCTGACTTGAGCAGCCACTATCTACAAGGTTAGCACACATAATGGCTACTGTAAGATAGGAAGGACAGAGGAGGCCAGGCATTCTATTAACATGGCCCTCATCAAGTATTTGTACGGTTGTAGGATTTTATGCTTTTAAAACTTGAGTCATTTGGGCTGTAATATGATAGAATTAACTTACAAATGGTACTTGAATTTTCTTTTCAATGCGAATAGAAACCTAGTGCTGCTAATCATGCTAAATACAATTTCTCTCCTTCCACTTACAAGAGTCATTTTTGTTGAAATGTCTAAAATAAGAATATTTTGTGTGCAGTGGTGGAATACATCTGTGCTATATGTTAGCTTAATAAATTGCATTAAATTGTATTTCACATGATGTTTCCATAATCCCTGCAACTTAACTTGCTAGCATTATTCTTTTTAAGTGGGACAAGGATGTTATGAAAACCTATTATGTCTAAGAAGCCCCAGATGGAAAATACTTAAAAAAAAAACCAAACAGGAATTCCTATAATTGTTCACAAATCATCATTTAAATCTATCCAACTACTGGATGTTGCAAGTAGTTTTCCAGGCATTTATGCAAATATCTTGATGGAGTTTATTTAATTTCAGAAGAAAAGTATGATACGAGTCTGTATAATTTCTTATATTCCCGGAGAAAGAACATAATTGAAAGGAAAAT
This sequence comes from Lontra canadensis, assembly GCF_010015895.1. NCBI lineage: Eukaryota > Metazoa > Chordata > Mammalia > Carnivora > Mustelidae > Lontra > Lontra canadensis. Next base: position 1,246,854 of record NW_022631044.1, read on the forward strand.
GTTCCTTTTCATATTTGCTTTGAGCCAATACTCGAGTTGTTTTTGAGGTAAATAGTAGATTGATAGTAAATGTCTATCGCACTTTGGCTTTACAGACAGAATTCAAGACATAGTAACTATCCGACTCTTGAATTATCTCTCTCTCTCTCTGCATGGTGTGTGTGTGTGTGCATGCACGCGTATGTGTAGGGAGCTTAAACGAGACCTTTTGATTTCATAATAAGCTGGGCTTAGGGACGATAAAACTTGACATTCTTAACTGTTACTAGTGTCTGTCCCTATAGCCCTGTGCAGTTGTCTTCTTGTTAACGATGTACAAGACAGAGCCATAAACTGAGCTTGTACCCAAGGCGCTAGTGTTAATTGCAAATAACATTCATGTGGTCTCTTTGACCTAAGACTAAACTGGGGTAGCAGGAAAAGAACAAAGAATTTTCGAGAGTGGAAAAGAAGCAGAAGTCAAGGACAAAGAATACACTATAGGATGGACATGTGCAAATGTTCCCTAAGCTTTTGCAGCGAAATTTATTTAGATGGGCCTTTTCATATCTACAAATACTCCTTTGCTCAAGAGCCAAGCAGTAGATCGGGACAGCTTCTGCAGTGTGTGTGTGTGTGTGTGTTGGCAATAATGTAGTCATGAGATAATACAAATAATCAGTGAGGGAATAATTAATGATGTGGCAGGGAATATTTTTTGATAAATGCTTGGGGAATGAGGTGACAGGCGTGAAATTAGAAAATTCCTTCAGCGATCTAAAATATAAATAGCTTTCGGAACTGAAAAGAGTTTCACAGCTGAAGATTTTATTGTGTTGAGAGGAAAAACTTTTTTCTCTCCCCCACTCCCTCCTCCTTTGCAAGTTGTTTGTCCATTCACAAAACAAACACTCTGAAGCCCAGCGCGGCTCATGGGAATAAATTTCAGGTCGAATTAGTACAGTTTCCTTGCTGTCAGGATGCTGGAATTAATGGTGTTTTGATGACACGAATTTTGAAGGGCAAACAAAGAAGCTGAAGGGAGAGAGACATGACTCCTTAGAAGCTTGGTCCTCCTCTCCCCCAGCCTCTCTTGTCTTCCCTGTCATCCGTCTGCCAATCTCCCTGTCCATGGTTAGTTAAAGGCGCTTTTTATCCTCTTTTCTTTCCCACAGAGTTTGCCAGATCCGGCCCGGTGCCTGGGTTCCAGGAGGACACGCTGCAGTTGGCCTTCATCGACTTGAGACAAGTAAGTCTTTGTGTTTTTGTTTTTTGTTTTTCTTTTAAGATGTGTGACTGAAGACCATCAGGTCTTAAGGAAAAGGGGAGGGGAGGGGGATTGGCGTTGTCGATTCACACTGGAGACCTAAGGGTTTTTCCCTGTGTTTGAGGCCACCTCCTTTACTTAGCTATCTGGGATCCTTAGCTATGGTGGAGTTAAAGGTTTTGTGGGTAGAAGGAAAGGCAGGAGGTGGGAGGAGGGACCCAGAGACTAGAGGGACTCAAGTGACCCTCAAGTGATGTGACCCATTGTGCTCTAGTTGGCTTCTGCAGACACAGCAGAAAGATAACTCGGCGAACCAATGCTGAGCAGGTGCACCGATGCAGAGACTGCCTGCCCGGAGGACACTTTTGTCTGCAGAGAGAATGACGGCGGCAGCATTTAAAGAAAAATGAAATATTTTACGTTGTGGATTGTTGGTTTGGCTTGTTGACTCTTTCCTGTTGCCTTCCGTCTTCCCATCCCCTCCTTTGTAGAATGTGCTCAGCCATGAGTGACTAAGTGGTGGTTTTAGAAGGTGATTAGATTAGCAAAGGCCCCGACCTGGTCGTGCTAACCTGGTGGGCAACCCTGTTAAAGTAACGTGGATGAAAGCCGGTACTCGGCCATACCCGAGTTTCACAAGCCCAGCAGATAGAAAGAGTCGTTCTGGAGGGCTGTGGCTTGCAGATTGAAATGGGTGGGTTGGTAGGCCTTGGTGGTTTGGGTGGAGAGGAACAGGATGGGCGGGGGCCGAAAGAGGGAGAGAGTTAACTGGGCTCTGTCATCTCTTCACTCTGAAGATGGATGGGGTTGGATAGAAAGTGTGAATGAAGTAAGAATCAATGACTGATGCTTCTCTCCTATTAAAACAATCTTTTTTTTTTTTTGTCTGTTTTAAAAAGGGGGCTGGCTTTGTTTCTCCTGCCATAATGATGCAGTGCCTCTTGTTTTCAGAGCTGACATAGTTTGCATTCTGAAAACTTTTAGATGCCCAGAGTATTTCTTAAAGCTATAGGACCCCTTGTATTGGTAGTCTCCTTACCACTGTGACTCGATTCATGCTGGAACAGCTTTTAACCCATAATGGATGGCTGGAGCTACCCCTGCATCCTTGTGGATGGGTGGTGTAATCTGTCATCTGATGACAATTCTGGAAAGCCCTGTTAAGCAGAAAACAGAAAATTGTGTCTCTATAGACCCGCCAAAGTTTGAGGATTCAGGCCGCGTCCCAGAAACGTGTGTCAACTTAATATTTGGGGCCTGAGGTGGGGGTTCTCCTACACATAAAGGCTTTCCCAGCATGGTCACAAATGAGGCTGAGTATCTCTCTCCACACTTAAGACCTTCCACCTGTGGATTCAGACACTCAACAGAGACAGGTTTTAAGCCCTTGGCAGATGTGAGGCTGAAAGATTGGGATTTTTGCTTTAGGGTTTTGGGGAGTGTTGTCTGTTGCACTTTTCTCCCGTTTCTTCTCAGAAATTTCTGAGCCCATTGGCTTTTCTTGGAAAGCAGACGCTGAATTTCACTGGAGAGACATACCCAAGGAAAGATTTTTCCTTTCTCGCTATTCATGAGAGGGAAGCGTGGTCGCTCTCTCTAGTTTGTGGTTTCGGTCCCTATGGAAAGCGACTAGCGTTTGCAGAAAATGTTAACTAAGGGAGTGTGTTCGACAGCACAGCCAAAATAGGATGTATCTGAGCGGGGGAAGAATGCTCAAATTCTTGTGAGCTCTCAGCGAGCGCTGTTGTTTACCCTTAAGTTCCTGTTTGCCATTGCATTTCTGTTCTCGGAGTTCCTTTTATGAAATTTTAGCAGGAGAAACCAGAGCTCCAAAATTTTACTCCTAAGAAGAGTATGCCTCTTCTTATTGAATCTATCACCTGATTCCTAGTTACGGCCGTCTCTGTTAAAACAGCTTAAACTTTTCTAATCTAGGTCATCTGGAAGAACTTCCCCAGGTCTCAGGCTGAGGCTCAGGAGCAGCGGGCCCCAATAGGTTGAATCGTTGTGAAGAAAATGATCCCTCCACAGCCCAGGCTGCAAATATTAATCTCTTTGCAGTCCCTCTTAGTCATTCCCATAACTTATTTTATACAAGCGTCCTTTTAGAAGGAGACCTCTTCTGAACTGTGGAGATACTCAGACCATAAGGAGAGGACCTTGGAGTGTGTCTCCAGAAGAGATAGGTTGACCTTGAGTGAAGCACGATTAAGTGTCCTTGAGTATATTGTCCTTTTGCATGTTCCCTTTGGAATCCTGTAATAGGGTTACGGAATTTTGGGGTTGGGGGCCAGTTTCGAAAATCATTCAGTATAACCTTTGGCTTGATACCTGAAACCCTGTACAGCACCCCAGACTATGCTCGCATATCCCCCTTGAAGAGAACTCACCTCCCCAAAGCAGCATAGGCCGCCTTAGGACAATCTGATTATTAGGAAGCTATTTCTTAAGTTGGCTGAAATTTCACTTAACTCTGACCCTCTGATTCTTTATGTTTTTATTCATGCATCCCAGTTTGGGGGACAGGCTTCCTCTCCTGATTCACTAAGCGTCCTCTGCTAGTAACTGGGCCTTTGTGTAGCATGCTTACCCAGGCCTCATGCAGTCCTTATATAGCTGATTTAATTTTTCTTTCATATTATTGACAACATAGATTTGTATCATTCCAGCTGGGCCCAACCTCTTTAGGTCCTGATTCAGTGTTCCAACTTATTAACTGATTCATCTTCATGTTCTTTATTAGTCTGTGGTAACAATATTAAACAGGCAGGGCAGGATTTAGAGGAAGAAGTGGAAGTTAGGGCAGGTTACAGCGTATAGGCCCATGGAGGACCGCACAGTCTCAAGACAGCAAGGATATTCTTTCACTGTCATCATCTGTATCTGCCTCACTGGCTTATGAGCTTCCTCAATCTGAGCGTACTCTCCTGTCCTCTCACTTGAGACTGTCTCAGACACTGTCAAGTGAACGGTAACTGTTAAAATAATCAAAACATGGAATATTTGATGAGATCATCTCTATGAGAGATCATCTCATAATAGCAGAGTGTCATTTAAAAGCTACAGAAATTCAATTAGGAAGCAAATCAGATATGGATGGCAAAACTATTCATCCTTTCCCACCTGTCCCGTCTAGTCTCAGCTTCCTAATTCATAGGGTGAAGAGTGAAATGACATTTTGAATACACAAGCTTTCATGATATTTCACATGTGCGAAGCGCCTCATGGTTAACGCACATGAATGTCCTTCTCTCGTTTGTCAGAATTCCAGGCGTAGAAAACCTGCTGTTAATCATAATGTGAATTAGTACAAATCAAATTCTCCTTTGCCACTTTAAGCTTTCTAAACTTCCAAGTTCATAAAAGTGGGTTTGCAGTACGACTTCACATTCATATGTCAAATGTATGTGCAGATTTCTATCAAAATCCAGACTCGGGTCAGTGTGAAATCTTGACAAGGACACCTTAAAGGGCTCACTTATTAACGATTTTGAAGTGGTGTGTGCACCACAAGTCCTAGTAATTGCCAGCCCATAATGCTTCATAATTGGAATTGCAACACAAGGCCAATACTAGATTCTCAGTAGTGATCTGATTCTTTAACGATGCTCTGGTTGGAGTTTTTCTTTTGTTGATAAGCAGTAAGTGCATAGTGCTGATGAACAATAGAATTTGAACTTCAGTTGATTTTCATTTCAACTTCTTTTATCACACTGAGTGCCTCCTGTGAACAAAAGCACAACCCAGGTGCGGTGGGAATCCACAAATGAATATAATACAGTCTCTGTCCCCCAGGAGCAAAGAGGTGACCAGCAAATACTTAATTTTAATATAAGTCACACTGTCCTAAGTATTACATTGGAAGGATGGAGCATTGTGTATGTTTCAATTATTTCAGTATGCTTTGCTGCATAGCAGAGTGCCCCAAAATGTGTTGCCTTAATAGAAGGAGCATTTATTTAACTCGAGATTCTACAGATTGGCAATCTGAGCTTCAGTGGGCTCAGTCGTCATACATTGAGGTCAGATTGGCTAGGGGCTAGATTGGCTAGGGGCTGCCTGGTCTAGGATGCCTTAGCTAGGCGGACTCTTCTCTGCTCCCTGTGATCTCTCATCCACCAGCTGCCTGACCCAGGTTGGATCACTTGACATATTGGCAGGTTCCAAGAGAACAAGGGGAAATTGCTTGAGTTGAGGTCTACCCTTGGAACTGGCAAGCCCTCATTCCCAACACATTCTGTTGGCCAGAGCTGGTTACAGGGTCAGCCCAGAGTCAAAGATGTGGGAAAATCAACTTCAGCTTATCCTCTGGTTGGGATAGAAGACCTTTATTCGAACGATGTATCTATAAATGCAGAAAGAAGCCTTAGAGTGGAGAGGTCTTTGTGAGCCTAAGTAGTTATAAAATATTTAAAATCATTTAAATACATAAAATTATATATTTCATATACATCAAATATATAAAATCATTTTAAAATAGAAAGTTAAACTGAAAGAAATCCAGGCATTGGTGAGGGAGGAAAGTGTTTTAAGCATAGAAAATAGCCAGTTTTAAGTTTTGTTTAAAAACAGATGGGGGTCTATTTAACTAGGATCTCAACTATCTTTCCTTCTTTTAAGAATTAGACTAATCTCAGGGCACCTAGATGGCTCAGTGGGTTAAGCCTCTGCCTTCGGCTCAGGTCATGATCTCAGGGTCCTAGGATTGAGCCCCACATTGGGCTCTCTGCTCAGTGAGGAGCCTGCTTCCCCACCCACCCCGCCTGCCTCTCTGCCTACTTGTGATCTCTCTCTGTCAAATAAAATCTTAAAAGAATAGACTAATCTCTTTAAACCCCCCATTTCTTAACTTCTCTTCTTCTTTCCTTTCACTGTCCAGCTTCCTCATGGACCTCTTTTTTTTTTTTTTTAAATGTCCTATACTTCTCATCAAACCCTGCTTATTGTAGGCCATCCTGGAACATTTCACTTTTCTGTTACTCACATTCATCGTGAGGGCATCTTAACTTCCCCAGATTAATTATTTATATTACTCATTTAATCTCTGGCCGTTCATCTTACATATTTGGCCAACAGGAAAAGTTGAATGGGTTCTTTCTTCAGTAACATTTTCTGTTCCTTGGCCCTGACTCTTATTTACTTCCGATATCCTAAGTGTTTATAGAGCTGAATGAACTAGGTTGTGACATTGCATCAGATCTCCTGAATAGAGCGTGTTGGCAACGACTCTTAAACAGCAAAGCCATCCCAAGATATCTACGGCTTTTTTTAGATGGAGCTGGTGACATTCCCCCTAGGCCAGTTATTCCCCAATTTCTAAACCTTCAGTCTAAAGTAAACACGGTGCATTTCCATTGCAGGCACTTAACTTGCCTTGAAAACAACTTTAGGACCTGAGAGAAATAATCGTATATTTCTTTAGAGATGTTGAACGAATTCTGATGTTAGTCCTGTTAGGGGTATATGGGCGAAATCAGTCCTCTTGGCTACTGTTGGGTGTGCAGACCTGAGAAGAGCTCAAGAGCCCAACAATGTACAGCTCTCCCTTCCACTCCCCATCCTAACTTGATCCTAGTCAAAGAAATTTTGCTTTTTTTTTTTTAAAGATTTTATTTATTTATTTGTCAGAAAGAGAGAGAGGCAGGCTCCCTGCTGAGCAAGGAGCCCGATGCGGAACTCGATCCCAGGACCCTGGGATCATGACCTGAGCTGAAGGCAGCGGCTTAACCCACTGAGCCACCCAGGCGTCCCGAAATTTTGCTTTTGGAATCAAATTGCTTACTCTTTTCTTTTGCCCTGCCTGCAAGTCTAATGAGCAACATTCTCACAAAGAGGAACATTCCCCCTTTGCTTGACTAACCCTGGCTCTTGTGGAACAATCTTTCTTAATAACCACTTATGTTTTAACCTCTGTGGGATACCCATTGATGCAAAAACTGAGTTTGTGTGATATAGCACATAACAAAATTATATATAGTAAATAGATTTTCTTTTGTAAATGTTTCTCCCTAACCAATCTAAACAAGCCCACACTAGAAGACTACATAGGAGGCCTGGGTCAGGGTAGGGCAGGCCCACGTCTTACAGGGCCTCAGGTGGCAGGCTTCTTTTTTTCATGGCAATGGTTAGGCTGTATTTAACACAAAGAAAGCCATATCCCACATGTACTTCTTCATACTGGTTTTTAACCTGCTGGAATGTAACCTGGGGTTTTTTTTTGGGGGGAGGGTGGCCTGTAGTTTTCCCAAATGTTTTCTCAGCTGTAGCCAAGAAGTAATGGTAGAGAAAATTAGAGGTGTGCGGAGAGTTGATAAGGGAATGTTTTTGTGAAAGAATATTCTTAGTGGAGGAAGACAGGGTGGCATGCAAATCCCCAAATCCACTGGTAGTAACGTGTCTGTACCAGTAATGTTGTCAGTAAAAGGACTCTCCAAGTGCTCACTTGAAGTGTTCTGTTGACCTCCAGATTGTGTATGATCTTGAATAAATAATGGCCTACAAAATTGTGAATCATCTGCACCAGGGTCAGAAATCAAACAGCTTAATGACTCACAGAATTGAAAGATGTCATTGCTACGACTGATGCGGATGGTGGAGTTAGAAGGAATGGGTTAAGCCATTAATAAGCACATTATCTTCAAAAAGATCGTTGGCACTACTCGTACGGTAGCATGTCTATCTATGTGGTTAGATGTCGTTTCGGAAATGAAATCCAGAGTCATCATATCCCAAAGGCATTGGGTGGTTAGAGGAAGGTAAAGAAATAATATCAGGCTACCTGCACAGATCTCTTACTGATACAGAGTTACTGAAGTTTCCTGCAGACCATAGTCCATGTTTTAATGTAGGCATAGGTAACACTTGGATATAGCTCTAGACCTCCCCAATCAGGAAGCTTTCATTCATTCACTGAGCACAATGTCTAGCACTGCTACAGTGGGTTTAGTGGTACACTTGGCACAGGGCAGTGAATCAAACATAGTTCCTGCCCTTGTGGAGCTCCCATTCTTGTGTAGTTGCCTGTGCTTATGAAGCAGGCCTCTTCAACATCCTGCTCTTGCCAGAATCTCCCTTCAGGTGTCCCCCAAGGGGATGCCACTTGATCTAATTTTTTTTTTTTTTTGTATTGATGCGATATTGGTCACTTTTAGAGATAGCTGCAGAGCTCTGGCAAGATCCCCAGGGCAAGGCCAAATCTGTTGTATATTGATACACAGACTTTCAGCAAAGAACTTGTAGCTATGATTTGGCAGCCTGGCATAAATAAGATGGTCAGCCTGAAATGCTTCAAAAGGCTGTCCTTTGGTTTTTGAAAGCAGGGTTTTGTGGTTGTTGTGACAAAATTCTTTTGTCCAGGTTGTTTTGACAGACAGAAGTAACCTTCAGAATGATACCTTTAACCTCAGAGGAAGCTCTGACACCAAATAATTCCTGTTCCTGAGCAGGGGAAAGCTAACACCTTTGGGTCTGGTTCTGTAAAAAATATAAGTAGGAACATTACTGAGAACAGACCCCACTGAGCTGGACTTTTGACCTCATATAAGTCAAGGCTGGATCTGCACACACAGGATGGGGCCCAGGTAAATGAGGTCTTCAGCCACTGGGATGCTGCTGCAGCCGCTGCAAATAAGGTCTCTTTCCTTACCTTGCCTGGGGTATTATAACTGAGTCATCATGGCACATTCATAGAAGGAATTGCCAATAATATGTAATATGTCCTGGGATTTACTGAGCAACTTTGGTTGATTGGAAGAGAGTCTATTCTAAAACTGCCGAAAGTTTGTCTCACCTCGTACCAAACTCTTAACTAGAGAGGAGGAGAGCTCAGAAACTCTGTCTCTGGGTTTTGTTTTTTTTTAAACACAGAATCCATTTTTTTTTCCAGATCTGGATATCATAAAATAATATCCAAGCAGAGTACGAGTCTTTGGTATTAAAAAATCACGTAAGATGTCATTTAAATGCTAGGAAAATCCCAGACATTTTAATGGGCTAAATGACATCACAGCATGTTGGGAAGGCCATTTTCTATTCATTATCCTCTCACTATGGAAATCGCTTTAGCAATTTGGAAGTCTGATTTCTTAAAGTCTCATGGAATTGTTTCAAGAAGTTGAAAATCAGAGAAGGACCAAATATTAGTAGTGGATGCCAACCACAATGAGACCATGATAGTTTATAAGAGGTAGATTCCTCATTGATTTTTCACAACGGAGAGTAGTTGGGGTCTTTGGAAGGAAGGTGGAAGGTCTGATGAATACCCACTGTGTATTTTCCAGGGGCTTTGCTTTTCCTCAGAGACAAAGCATAGCCACTGAGCAGGAATGTGGGTGGCAAACATTTGATTCTTTGCACATTTGTGCTTGCTAAAGAGGTAGCTTCTGAGCCTCTTTGAGGAACCTCTCTTTGAGAGTTTGTGTGTCTGGAACTGCTGACTCATGAATGGCAGGCACTATGGGCCCTGTCAGGACCCTTAAGCCACATAATGGCAGTTATGTGGAGACAAGGAGTGGGTGAAGGACCTTTAGTTAGGAGTAGTTGTGGATAATCTTTTGGAGAGCAGGAAACAAAACACAGGATTTTGGATATATTTCCCCATGAATTGGGTTTGGCCTTTGATTCTTGGCTCCCCCCCACCCCCCCGGATAACATTATCCATTGTTGCTGTCAACCCATACTGGCACAGTCTTGGGTTAGGTGGGAAGTGTAATCTAAAGCTTGGTCAACAGAGTTATCTAGTACTTCCTGCTTTAACCCAGAGGCAGTGCTCCGCCACTTGGGAGTTCCAGCAGAACATTGAACAGTCCTTCCAGCAGATGCTAGAAGGACTTTTTCTGGAAGTGTGAGTCTAGTCTGCAACAACCTTCTACCCCTTTGCTCCAATAGAATGACTATCACTTTTAAAATGGGTTGGTGCAGGCTGCCTGGGTGGCTCAGTGGGTTAAGCCTCTGCCTTCGCTCAGGTCATGATCTCAGGGTCCTAGGATCAAGTCCCACATCAGGCTCTCTGCTAGGCAGGAAGCCTGCTTCCTCCTCTCTCTCTCTCTCTCTCTACTTGTGATCTCTCTGTGTCAAATAAATAAAATCTTTAAAAAAAAATTTTTTTTTTAATAAATAAATAAATAAATAAATAAAATGGGTTGGTGCCAACATCACACTGGTTAGCCTCATAGCAAAGTCATCCACTCAGAGGCTAGCGTTTCATTCCATTTCGGCTCTTGTGGGATGAGCTAGCATGAATCTGCATACTCACAAACCTGGAATTGGTAAATTTCTGAGATAGTCACATCTTCAGGAGAAAGGACGAGTCATTGCCCATGAATTTCTCTGGGGGTAACAGTGGTATCAAAGGCTGTTGAAGTAGTGCTGGTGGAATTTAAAGCCTGATAGGTTCTGAACACAAATCTTATCTCTGAAACTGCAATGCCTTTAGTGCGCTACTAGTGAACACTTACAGGCCATGGAAAGGGCAAAAGAGCCAGGCCTTGGATCTAACTACTAACCACTGCATCCTCTCAGCAACCGCTGGAGGGCAGCAGAGAGTGACAACAAAGGGCTAGATTGAGGGAATTGGGGCATATTTCAATTTGCCAAGAAAGAAGCCCCTTAGCTTTAAGAGAATTCGCTACCTGGGAGCCACAGTTGCGAGCATGGGCTCCTGGGGAACAAGGACCAAAAGAACATCTAGAACCCTGATATGAAGATTAAAACCCTCCTTCTAGGCAAGTTCTTAGAAATGTGTAAAGAAATGAGATAGGACTGATTAGAAAAGGGGAACCAGACAGCTTCGATAAAGGTAGGGAACCAATAAGACAAAGTGTTAAGTATCAAGGGAGAAGCAAAAATGGAACAGGAACCAAAGGAAAGAAAGAACTTTGGTGGGAGATAAACTAGACTGAGCGAGTTGCAGAGGCAAAGGTACAGTCCGGAAAGATTGGATCCCCTGAGACAGCTGTATGCAGGAAGGAGCCATTTATAGGGCTCATATCATCAGACAGAGAGCTACAAAAGGACCAATTTCAGGCATGACCACATGCTCAGATCTGTGAGCTTCTCATCTCTTAAAAGTAGCTCCTTCTTGATTAATCTAGAGCATTTCTTTCTTAGTCTTTCTTGATTTCAAGAGCAAAATAACTCATTGAGATTGTGGCCAAAGAGAAAGATAGTATAACATTCTAAAATATTAATAAGGGATTCTTAACATGAAATGAAGTTGAACTTGGGCATGAAGCTCTTCTGGATAGCTATTGGTGTGAAAGGACAGTTCACTTTTCTAGATAAGTTTCTGGTGTTCCCTTTTCACTTTTTATTCTGTAACATTTAATATTATCCCATGAAAAAGAAAAACTGGCTCTGGCAAACAAGTTATACAGGCAAGATCCTAGTAAATCCAGAGACTTAGGAGCTGTTCCCAATAGGTTAGCAGAAAGCTGGGTAGAGTCTCTTCTTTTTTTTTTTTTTCAAGTTCTTCTTCACCCTTTCTTTTTATTTCTTTTCAGTATTCCAAGATTCATTGTTTATGCACCACACCCAGTGCTCCACACAGTATGTGCCCTCCATAATACCCACCACCAGGTTCACCCAACGCCTTCCCCTGCCCCTCCAAAACCCTCAGTTTGTTTCTCAGAGTCCATAGTCTCTCATGGTTTGTCTCCCTCTCCCATTTCCCCCAACTCACTTCTCCTCTCCATCTCCCAGTATCCTCCGTGTTATTCCTTATGCTCCACAAGTAAGTGAAACCATGTGATACTTGACTCTCTCTGCTTGACTTATTTCACTCAGCATAATCTCCTCCAGTCCCATCCATGTTGATATAAAAGTTGGGTATTCATCTTTTTGGATGGAGGCATAATACTCCATTGTATATATGGACCATATCTTTTTTATCCATTCGTCTGTTGAAGGTCATCTTGGCTCTTTCCATAGTTTGGCAATTGTGGCCATTGCTGCTATGAACACTGGGGTACAGATGGCCCTTCTTTTCACTACATCTATATCTTTGGGATAAATACCCAGTAGTGCAATCGCAGGGTCATAGGGAAGCCCTGTTTTTAATTTCTTAAGGAATCTCCACAGTGTTTTCCAAAGTGGCTGCACCAACTTGCATTCCCACCAACAGTGTAAGAGGGTTACCCTTTCTCCACATCCTCTCCAATACTTATTTACTGTCTTGTTGATTTTGGCCATTCTAACTGGAGTACAGTGGCATCTCAATGTGGTTTTGATTTGAACCTCCCTGATGGCTAATGATGATGAACATTTTTTCATGTGTCTGTTAGCCATTTGTATGTCTACTTTGGAGAAGTGTCTGTTCATGTCTTCTGCCCATTTTTTGATGTGATTGTCTGTTTTGTGTGTGTTGAGTTTGAGGAGTTCTTTATAGATCTTGGATATCAGCCCTTTGTCTGTAGTGTCATTGGCAAATATCTTCTCCCATTCCGTGTGTTGTATTTTTGGCTGTTTCCTATACTGTGCAGAAGCTTTTGATCTTGATGAAGTTCCAAAAGTTCATTTTCGCTTTTACTTCCTTTGCCTTTGGAGACATGTCTTGAAAGAAGTTGCTGCATTGAAGAGGTTACTGCCTATGTTCTCCTCTAGGATTTTGATAGATTCCTGCCTCACATTGAGGTCTTTTATCCATTTCAAGTTTATCTTTGTATATGGTGTAAGAGAATGGTTGAGTTTCATTCTTCTACACTTAGCTGTCCAATCTTCCCAGCACCATTTATTGAAGAGACTGTCTTTTTTCCACTGTATATTTTTTTCCTGCTTTGTCAAAGATTATTTGACCATAGAGTTGTGGGTCCATATCTGGGCTCTCTATTCTGTTCCACTAGGCTATGTGTCTGTTTTTGTGCCAGTTCCATGCTATCTTCGTGATCACAGCTTTGTAGTAAAGCTTGATATAAGGCAATGTGGTGCCCCCAGTTTTGTTTTTCTTTTTCAACATTTCCTTAGCCATGCGGGGTCTCTTCTGGTTCCATACAAATTTTAGAATTGTTTGTTCCAGCTCTTTGAAAAATGCAGGTGGAATTTTGGTCGGGATGGCATTGAAAGTATAGATGGCTCTAGGCAGCATAGACATTTTAACAATGTTTATTCTTCTGATCCGTGAGCATGAGATATTAAGGGGGAGTTCTATAAAAGAAGAACCCAAGAGTGACATAGAAATTTACAGAGACAATCTATAGCAACAAGGACTTCGCAGACAACGTGATACCAATAAAAACGTATCTTTCAATAATCACTCTCAATGGGAGCGGCCTAAATGCTCCCATAAAATGGCACAGGGTTGCAGATTGGATAAAATGACAGGACCCTTCCATATGCTGTCTACAAGAGACCCATTTGGAACCTAAAGATACACCCAGCCTGAAAGTGAAGGGATGGAGAAGCATCTTTCATGCCAGTGGGCCTCAAAAGAAAGCTGGGGTAGCAATTCTCATATGAGATAAATTAGATTTACCTAAATCTAATTTAGATACTGTAGTCAGAGATAAAACTAAATACTGTAGTCAGAGATAAAGAAGGACACTACATCATTCTTAAAGGGTCTGTCCACCAAGAAGATCTAATAATTGTAAATATTATGCCCCCAACTACATAAGACAACTGTTAATCAAGATAAAGAATCATATTATTGTGAATACATTAATAGTAGGGGATCTTAACATGCCACTCTCAGTAATAGACAGATCATCCAAGCAGAAAATCAATAAAGAAACAAGAGCATTGAATGACATGTTGGACCAAATGGACCTCATAGATACATACAGAACATTCCACCCTAAAACAACAGGATACTCATTCTTCTCAAGCGCACATGGAACTTTCTTCAGAATACACCACATACTGGTCACAAATCAGGGCTCAGCTGATGCCAAAAGACTGAGATTATTCCCTGCATATTCTCAGACCACAATGCTTTGAAACTGGAACTCAACCACAAGAAAAAGTTTGGAAGGAATTCAAACACTTGGAAGCTAAAGACCACCCTGCTTAAGAATGTTTAGATCAACCAGGAAATCAAAGAAGAACTTAAACAATTCATGGAAACCAATGAGAATGAAGACACATTGGTCCAAAACCTATGGGATACAGCAAAGGCGGTCCAAAGGGGGAAATACATAGCCATCCAAGCGTCACCCAAAAAAACTGAAAAATCCAGAATATATCAGCTCTCTTTACACCTTAAAGAACTGGAAAATCAATAACAAATTTAGCCAACCCCATGCACAAGAAGGAAAATAATCAAGATTTGAGCAGAGATCAATGAGATAGAAACTAGAGATACAGTAGAACACATCAACGAAACTAGAAGCTGGTTTTTTGAAAGAATCAGTAAGATCGATAAACCACTGGCCAAACTAATCCAAAAGAAAAAAGAGAGGACCCAAATAAATAAAATTATGAATGAAAAAGGAGAGATCACAACTAACACCAGGGAAATAGAAACAGTCATCAGAAATATTATCAACAGTTATATGCCAATGAGCATATAACTTAAGCAACCTAGATGAAATGGATGCATTCCTGGAAACCTATGAACTTCCAAAACTGAATCAGGAAGAAATTGACAACCTGAATAGATCAATAGCTAGTAACGAGATTGAAGCAGTGATCAAAAACCTCCCAATAAACAAGAGCCCGGGACCTGACGGATTCCCTGGAGAATTCTACCAAACATTCAAAGAAGAAATAATACCTATTCTCCTGAAGCTGTTTCAAAAAATAGAAACAGAAGGAAAACTTCCAAACTCTTTCTTTAAAGCCAGCATTACCCTGATCCCCAAACCAGACAAAGACCCCATCAAAAAGGAGAATTTCAGACCAATATCCCTGTTGAATATGGATGCCAAGATTCTCAACAAGATCCTAGCTAGTAGGGTCCAACAGTACATTAAAATGCTTATCTACCATGGCCAGGTGGGATTTATCCATGGGGTGCGGTGGTGGTTCAACATTCACAAATCAATCAAAGTGATAGAACAAATCAATAAGAGAAGAGAGAAGAACCACATGGTCTTCTCAATTGATGCAGAGAAAGCATTTGACAAGACATAGCATCCATCCCTGATTAAAATGCTTCAAACTATAGGGATAGAAGGAACATTCCTGAACTTCATAAAATCTATGTATGAAAAACCCACAGCGAATATCATCCTCAGTGGGGAGAAGCTGAGAGCCTTCCCTTTGAGATCAGGAGCATGACAAGGATGTCCACTCTTGCCACTGTTGTTCACAAAGTACTAGAAGTCCTAGCAACATCAATCAGAAAACAAAAAGAAATAAAAGGTATTCAAATTGGCAGTGAAGAAGTCAAACTCTCTTTCTTCGCAGATGACATGATACTTTATATGGAAAACCCAAAGGACTCCACCCCTAAACTACTAGAACTCATACAGCAATTCAGTAACGTGGCAGGATACAAACTCAATGTACAGAAATCAGTTGCTTTCTTATATACTAACAATGAAAATATAGAAAGGGAAATAAGAGAATCGGTTCCATTTACTATAGCACCAAGACCATAAGATACCTGGGAATAAACCTAACCAAAGAGGTAAAGGATCTGTACTCGAGGAACTACAGAACCCTCATGAAAGAAATTGAAGAAGACACAAAAAGATGGAAGAGCATTCCATGCTCATAGAGTCTCTCCTAAATGCTGATCACGTAACAGTTTTCTGAATCCCCCAAGTGTGGAGAAAGAAACTCTTTGTTAGCCTCTTAAACTTCTAGTGTCTTCCTTGTATGTCTCAACCCCTTAAATATTAGGAAAAACGGGTCTCTTCTATATCCACAAATTCCAGGAACCCTGTACCGGGTGTTAGGACAGCATAGTGGTTAAGAAGCTTGGAATTGGGCAGACCTGGGTTACTAGCTGTGACATTTGGCAAATTATTTGACCTCCCTAAGATGTAGTTTCCAACAATCTTCGATTATATGCTTAGCAAATATTAAGTAACATGATAATGCTTACTCCAGCATTTTAAGCCTTAGAAATTATTGTAAAATCTTCTTTTTTAATAGCCTTGGATCTGTTTTCAGTTGTTCAGTTCATAAATATAATGAATAACTGAGTAAATTATGTTATGCCTAAATATCACCCATCAATAAAAAGGAGCTATTTGATAATCTAATTCTAAAATTTATATGAGGTTCTAGAAAATGCAAACTTATCTGTAGTGACAAGAGAGTAGGTCAGTGGTTGCTTAGGAATAACGGGACAGGACCGATGTCAAAGAAAATACAAGGGAGCTTCTCGGGATGGTAGACATGTTCTTGGTGGTGTTGGTAGTTGCATCAGTGTGTGTATTTGTCACATTATGGATTTGTCTATGTAAAATAGATTTATTTTCTTGTATATTAAATTATATCTTAATAAAATTATGTTGAGTCTGAAAAGTATATATAACATTCTATATATAAAATTCTAGAGTTTGTATTCTTATTTTCATTTGGTATAATGTTTTGAAATTCATCCATGGTATTGGCTATATCAGTAGTTTATTTTTTTAGTGATGACTGATATTTGTCTTTATGGATATATTATAATTTAGTCACTCACCTGTTGTATTTACTAACACTTTGTTGTTTCTAGTCTTGGAATATGAATAAGGCTGCACTGGACATTCATGTGGAAGTGCTTGTGTGGATATGTGTCTTCATGTCTCTTGGGTAGCACAAGGAGTGGGATTGTTGAGTGAGCTAAGAGTATGTTTAACTTTATTTTAAAAAATGTCAAACTCTTCCAAAGTGGTCGTGCCATATTCCACACCTACCAGCGGTGAACGAGAGTTTGGGTGTTTCACATTCTCTTCAACACTTTCTTCGACAGTTTTTATTCGTCTTTTGATTTATTGAGGCTTAATTTATGGAGAGCAAAATTCATCCTTCTTCAATGACAGCTTTATAAATTTTTACAAACTTATAGCAATTGTGTAACTGCTACGAAAGTCAAGAAAATTTCCATCACTCAAACAATTCTTTATGCCTCTGCAGTGAGTCTACTCTTCCCATTTCCAACCCCAGGCTACGACTTCTCTGCTCTCTGACACTCTAGTTTTGTCATATAAATGGAATCATACTTTTAATTTTGGCCTCTTTCACTTAGCAGAATGCTTTCAAGATTCATCCTGTTACTGCATATATTGGTAGTCCTTCATTTTTATTGCAGAATAGTATTCCATTATAGGGATTATTTATTCATTCACCAGCTGATGAATATTTGGATTGTTCCCAGTTTGAAGATCTCATGAATAAAGGCATGTATTTATGTAAAGGTTTATGTTTTTATTTTTCTAGAGTATATACTTAGGAATGAGGCAACTGGGTCATAAAGTATATGCTTAAGTTATAAGAAATTGTCAAGCTCTTTTCCAAAGTGCCTTTACCATTTTGCATTTCCATTAGCAACATAGGAGAGTTGCAACTGCTCTGCACTCTGACTGGTGTTTGGTATTGTTGATTTTTGTTACCTGCTCTGTTCTGACAGGTATGTAGTAGTATTTTGTGGTAGTTTTAATGTGCATTCCCGTAATGACTCTTGATGCTCAACATCATTTTTTATACTCATTTAGCATCCATAGCTCTTCTTTTGTGAGGTGTTTGTTTAAATCTTTTGCCCAGTTTTTAAAAATAATTCTTAAAATATTCTGGTTACCAGTCGATTATCAGTTAGGTTTTTGGCAACCCTTTTTTCCCAGTCTGTGGCTTTCTCTTTTCCTTCTTATCAGTATCTTTTGAAAAGCTTAGTTTTTTGTTTTAATAATACATAGTTTATAATGACATTATTTTTTCCTTTCATGGCTTATGATCTATATGTCCTATCTTAAGAAATGTTTACCTAATCCAAAGTCACAAAGATTATCTCCTATGTTTTCTTCAGGGAGTTTTATAGTGTTAAGTTTTACATTTAGGCCCCTGATGATATATTTTGAATTAATTTTTCAGTGCAACGTAAGATGTGGTCATGTTTTGAATTTTTATGTAGAATGTATAGTTAATTGTTCCAGCACCATTGATTAAAAATACTATGCTTTCATTGCTGATTTGCCTTGACACATTTAATAAAAAAAAAATCAGTTGACCATGTATATATTGTTCTGTTTCTAGACTCTAGATTCTGTGCCATTGATCCATATGTCTGTACTTTTACTGTGTTTTGATCTTACTTTTTTAAAAAAAATATTTTATGTATTTATTTGAAACAGAGTGAAAGAGAGAGAGAGGCATGAGATGGGGGAGTTTCAAGGGGAGAAGCAGACTCCCCACCGAGTAGGGAGCCTGATGCAGGGCTCGATCCTGGGACTCCGGGATCATGACTTGAGCCAAAGGCAAACCCTTAACTCACTGAGCCACCCAGGTGCCATTTGATCTTACTTTTATGTTAATCTTGAAATCAGATAGTATGGTATGAGTTCTCCCAACTTTTTTTTTCCCAAAATCTTTTTGTTTATTCTAGGTCCTTTACATATATATTCTAGAATCAGCTAGTCAATTCCTACAAAAAAGCTTGTTGGAATTTTGGCTAGTATTTTTAGATCAGTCTGAGAAGAATGGACATTCTGACACTAATGAATCTTCTAATCCACATATATATTTACAGACTGTATGTATACATGTATATATACATATAGTCTATCTCCATTTATTTACATCTTTGATTTCTCTCATTAGTGCTTTTTATTTTTTAGCTAATCTTGCATGTATTTTGTAAGATTAATTTCGTAGCATTTCATGTTTGTTGTAAATGGTATTATTCTTTTAATGTCAATTTTTTAAAAAGATTTTATTTATTTATTTGACAGACAGAGATCACAAGTAGGCAGAGAGGCAGGCAGATAGAGAGGGAGAAGCGGCTTCCCACCGAGCAGAGAGGCCGATGTGGCACTCGATCCCAGGACCCTGAGATCATGACCTGAGCTAAAGGCAGAGGCTTAACCCACTGAGCCACCCAGGCGTTCCTAATGTCAATTTTTAATTGTTCATCACTAGTGTATAGAGACCCAATTGGTATTTGTATGTTGAACTTGAATTTCAAACTTGTTAAACTCATTTATTAGATCTAATAATATTTTATACATTTAGGGGGATTTTCTAGGTAGACATTGATGACATCTGTGAATGAAGACCATTTTACTTCTCCTGTCCAATCTAGATGCCTTTTGTTTCTTGCCTTTTTGCAATAGGACCTCCACTACAATGTCAAGTAGGAGTACTGAGAACTTATTCCTGATCTTAATGGGGAAGTGGTCAGTTTTCACCATTAAATATAACAGGTATAAGTTTTTTACATCCTTCATCAGTTGAGCAAGTTTCTTTTAATTCTTAATTTGCTAAGGGTTCTTATTATGAAGGGTATATCAGTTTTATAGTCTATCGTTTAATTAGCCATTATTCTTTGTACTTTAAAGTTAAGTCTAATGTTTTGTTTTTACACTGAAGTTATAAGATATGTACTCATACTTAAAGGCCTTTTGATCTGAATTACTTCTTAAAGTAACTTGTATAAGAGTTATAAAAACATTTTTATGACTTTTTTATGTATGGCTAGTTCCTACAACAAAGGGTCATACCAACTTAAAGAACACCAGTGGTGTTTTCATGCACTGAATACAGCACCTCACTAACACTGAGTCTATAATATATAAATTTTAAGTGTTTTGGTAAATTTAATAGGTATAAGAAGGTACCTCACTCTTTCGTTCCACATTTTTTTTCTTTTTCTGTACACATGAAAAAAAATTGAGTGGCCCATGAACATCAATAAGGGTATGACTTCACGAGTGTCCCAATTTTCAGTTCTCACTACCATGTTCTGGAGTAAGATTTTGCAATCCAATTTGATGATGCACTGGTATTTTCACTTTAGCTTATTACAATCTAATAAGAAAGGTGAGACTGATACTTCTAAAAAGCTAACTATTAGTAAGAAGCAGCATATGATTTAAGCAGCAAATTAAGTACCATGTAAGCATTGTGTGGGTTTAAAGGGGAGGTATGGCTGTGCCATTAGAAGTGATGATTTTTGCCATTTTGGTTATTGTTTTTATAACAAGTCAGTGGGAGCGGATTTTCTTTCTTGCTTTGACTCAGGTTATTTAATTTTTCTAAAAGCATTCTATGACGAAACATTCATGATTCACTATTCATGGTGTCTGTGAAAATTGTGGTCATCTGGGGAAATTTCATCCCATGCTCGTGATAAAACAATGTCCAGACTGTTACTTTGCTTCAGTGCTACTGCAATAAAGAACAAATTAGCCTGCTGTTGGTGGGCAGAGTGAAGGTATAACTTCTCTATTTTCCAGACTGTGCTAAAAAATGTGCTCTAGGGACTTCATCTGAAGATTAGATGTCCGTCTAAGTCAAACATCAATCGTAGAAAGGCCTCCCATATTCTCCCCAGTCCTCTGTGCTTTGGGCCTGGTCAAGGCAAACAGCAGGTTCTCGATGACAATGGTATGGCCTCCTTATGAGCTGCTACTACTTGTACAGTCTGTACTGTTCAGTGATGTCAGACCAGAGGAGACTGTGAGGGAAGGTGGTTCTTGGAAGCTACTGGTAACACTGAGACTATACTAAAAAGAACTATCTCACACCGTAGTAAACTGACAATGTCATTAAAAGCAAGTATGTGTTATGAGGTAAGGGGATATATAATTATTCTTTTTAGAGTATATACTGAGTATCATTGGTCACTACGGCATTTGTGAATGTGGTGTAATGTGGTGATGGTGATGATGGGGTGTGTGTGTGTGTGTGTGTGTGTGTGTGTGTATTTTTCCATGCATGTTTTTCCTATTCTAAATCCACATGTGGTTGGAGTTCCATATCATGCTGTTAATCTTACTTTTCCTTAAACCCCTGATAGAAATCATTTAAAGTGAGAAGGTGGTTTTCCATGTGATTTCTCTGGATACCACTTCCTGTATCTATCTTTCTATCTTTGTGGAGAAGCACCACCTGCTTGATGAAGTGACCGTGAAAGGATGCAGTGAATTTCATTGGTGGGAGGTAATGTTGGTTTGGAGAAATGGCATAGGAGTGGATATGTTCATGGTTCTTTCTGTTAAGTATGAAACTCTATTCTTATTCCTTCTCTTCTCCTGTTTTATGTCCCTGCCATTGAGGATCTTTTATTTATTTTCTTCCATTCTGCCACCTACTATTTTCTTAAAGCACAGTCATGATCATGTCATTTGCCTGCTTACAAAGCCTGAGAGCTCTCTGTTGTCCAAAGAACAGAGGACCAACTCCTAGCAAAGCAAGTTTGGTCCTAGCTTATTGTTCTGGTCTCCTTTTCCTGTCACTCTTCTCCAGGTAACCTCTACCAAGACCACTCTTCACACCTCCACGATCCCAAAACCCAGTAAGCTTTAGGCCCCGTCTGCCTATCACAGAATGTGCTCTCTTGGTAGAGTGACAAACTCCGTCCCTGCCTTCACAGCATGGCTCAAATGTCATCTCCTTTATAAATTCTATCCAACCTCCTCAGGCAGATTTAATTGTTCCCCCTTTGGGACCCTGACATTTTGTGTGTCCCTTCATTACTAATTCTCTTATAATTACTTGTTCAGTCATCCGCCTTCTCCATTAGATTCTGTGTTCACCAGGGGCAGGAACCCTGTTTTATTTGTCCTTGAACTCCCCCTCCCCTCAGTGGGTAGCATAGTTCCTGTTAGGTATTATGCTTTCGTAACTGCTTGCCGAATGCATTGACCTAATATCGTTTTGTGGCATTTCAGAAGTAAGTGGAATTAGATGGAGTTTCTGAATAATATTGGCCCTCAAACTCCCTTAGATAAATAGTATTCATAATTTTTCTCCCAGAATGTGCTCTTAATTTTCACTTTACTTTAGTCTTGTTAAATGAAGTGTGGAGGTCCAGCCCTGGGGAAGGCAGGACTAAATATGGGGAAAGGGAACCCAGTCAGTTGTCTCCCAGACCTAGCATATAGATGAGGACTTCTCTAGCCAGAGCCATGAGGAAAGGCTGCCTATGCAGCTAAATGCTTCGTGCTAGAAAGGAAAACAGCTCCTCACCTGATAAATTATTCTTACTGCTTCAACAGATGACTTCTCAGATGAAACACTTGATCGTATTCTTCCAACCCTGGTGAGCACCTGTGTCAAGTGTCAGGTGTTGCCTTTCTATTTCTATTCCCAAATGGGGGCCGTTTTCTCAATGAAAATCCACCCTTGGAGTTCATCCAGAATCTCATCCTTGTTATATCCCTCTGGGACACACATGGCCTACTAACTGAGCTCCAAAATTAGGCCAGAATGTCAATTCAAACTCTGAAACCAATTGAAGATATTGCAATCTTTCTAGGATTGACTTCCAAAGTAGTTTACAAATAATTCCTGGTGAGGCAGTGAGGAATTTTGAATGAAAGCAATTAATGTGTTGAACATATAACATGGTCTTATTCTCTCCATCAGAAATATGCAAATTGTCATCATGTATGATAATAAAAAACTCTTAATGTGTTACATTGTTATAGCTTAAAATGTTCTAATTTCAAACTTTATTACAATGCTGTACTAAATAAAAACAATATTGTATTGGCATAAAAACAGACATGTAGATTACTAGAACAGAATAGAGAGCCCAGAAATAAACCCCTGCATATATGGCCAATTAATTTACCACAGAAACTCCAAGAGTATACAAGGGGGAAAGTATCTTTAATTAATGGTGTTGGGAAAGCTGGGCGGCCACATGCATAAGAATAGAATTGGACCACTGTCTTAGGCCGTACACAAAAATTAATTCAAAATGGATTAAAGACTTGAATATAAGACCTGAAACCATGAAACTCCTAGACGAAAACAGAGGAGAGTATACTCTTTGACATCAGTCTTTGCAATGATTTTTTTGAATTTGTCAACAAAAGCCAAAGCAACAAAAGCAAAAATCAACAAGTAAGAATATGTCAAACTAAAAAGCTTCTGCACAGCAGAGGAAACCATCAACAAAATGAAAAGGCAACCTATGGAATGGGAGAAAGTATTTGCAAATTGTATAGCAAGTAAGGGGTTAATATCCAAAGTTATAAAGAATTTATATAACTCTATAGCAATAAAATCCCCAAGCAATCTGATTTAAAATGGGCAGAGGATCTGAATAGACCTTTTTCCAAAGAAGATATACAAGTGGCTAACAGTACATGGATATATGCTCATTAATACTAATCAGGGAAATGCAAATCAAAACCACAGTGAGGTATCACCTTGTATCTGTTAGAATGTCTGTTATCAAAAAGACAAAAAATACCGAGCGTTGTCAAGCAGATAGAAAAAAGGAAACCCTCATGCACTGTCTTTGGGAATGTAAATTGGTGCAGCCACTATGGAAAACAGTTTGGAAGTTCCTCAAAAACATTAAAAACAACTACCATATGATCCAGCAACTCTACTTCTGGGTGTTTGCCCAAAGAAAACAGAAGCACTAACTGAGAAAGATATCTGCACCCCCATGTTCACTGCATCATTATTTACAACAGCCAAGATATAGAAACAACCTAAATGTCTACTGATAGATGAATGGATAAAGAAGATGTGATACACACACCCACCTACACACACACATACACACACACAGTGGAGTATTATTCAGCCATTAAAGAGAATGGAATCTTACTATATGTAACAACATGGATGGACCTTGAGAGCATTATGCTAAGTAAAATAAGTCAAACAGACAAAGACAAATACTGTATGATCTCACTTATATGTGCAATCTAAAACAAACAAACAACAACAGTAAATCCCAAGCTCATAGAAACAGGGCAGATTGGTGATTGCCAGGCATTGGGGGTGGGAGGAGGGGGGTGAAATGGATGAAGGGAGTCAAAAGGAACAAAATTCCAGTTGTCAAATAAATAAGTCATGGGGATATAATGTACATAATAAGAAAAGAAATTCTATTTCTGTGTTGGTGATGATAACTAGACTTACTGTGGTGATCATTTTGGCTGTATATATGAATATTGCATCATTATGCTCTACATAAAACTAATAAATGTTGGACATCAATTATACCTTAATTTGAGCCTTCTAACACGAAGTCTTTGATTTCCTCATTCCCTCCATGAATACCTGTTCCTTCTACAGTCTTCCATATCTCAATTAATAGCAACCCTGATCTTCTAGTAATAGAAACCTTGGAGTCATCCTTTTCTCCGTTCTTTCTCTCATTCAGTCTGTTAGCAAGTTGTGTTTTCCCTCTCTTCAAAATATATCCAGAAACCAACCATTTATAGCTATCATTTCTCTTTTCTGGATTCCAGTAATGAGTATTTCTCACTCTTGGAATAGCTTCTTAATTGGTCTCTACCATTGTGCCTTTGCTCCACTACAGACCATTCTTAATGTGGAGCCAAAGTGAAACAGTTAAAACAAAACTCAGATTGTGTCACTCCTCTGTCACGAACCTCACAATGGCTTCTCATTTCATTCTGAGTAAAAGCCCAGTGCTTTTAATGACCTGCAAGATCCCACAGAATCTTTGTACACACACATACCCCTTAACTCTCTAAGCTCCCCTGCTGCTTTTCTCCTCACTCTCTTAGCTTCTGTATCATTTCTGAAACATGGTGCATTCCCATCTCAAGGCCCGTGTACTTGATATCATCTCTTCCTAGAAGGCTCTTTTCCAGATAATTATATTGCTTGCTCCTTTTTTTCCTTGGTCTTTATTCAGTTCATTTCAAGTTCACCTTCTCATTGAGGCCTTTCCTGTTTAAGGTCATTGCTTTTCTCTCCAACTATCTCCACCACCAAACCAAAAACCAGAGTAAAGTTCTCTATCGTCTTCCCTGCTTTATTTTTCTGTAAAGAATTGATCATCTTGTATATGTTATGCCTTACGTATCTTGCTTAATTTGTTTTCCGCCCACTAGAAAGTTATTTCATGAGGATATGGATTTTGCCTGTTTTGTGAACAGCTTTATTCTTCATGTCTAGATTAATTCCTAGCACATAGTGGCCTTTCATTAAAAGAGAAAAGTGTGATCTCTATATGGTGGCCTTGGTTTTAAGTACTAAGAGGTTAACAGCCTTTTAGGTATGAATTCTACAGAGCAACCAATGTACTTCAAAAGTAAGGATTTCAGAGAGTTTTTGATCAGTGGCTTAAAAATGTGTTCTACTTGTTAGATATAAACTCTATACCTTTCAATGAAGTAGAGAAAGGATGTTTCCTAAAAGTATTCTTGGCTGTAGATTTCTTTGCTTTACAATATAGATTCATAGAGACCTGCTGATAAATATCCCTCTCTAATAAAATGTGGTCCAGGACGGTGATGTTGATGGCAAGATTTTTAATGGAATTAAGTATATAGAGTATATAGAGAAGAAAACTGTGAGCCAGATGGGAAAGTCTGATCACAAGTTACAGTAAAACTTAAGGCAACCCAGCTGATCAAGAAATACTCAAAGTAACTTGAAAGAACAGTTGGGGAGAAATGTTTTGGTAAACTGAAAATGTGCTCCTGATTAGAAAGGTGTGTTGTGATTTTAATGTTATATAGGGATGGAATCACCTCTTTTTTTCTAGCAGAGTACAGTAAAGTATGATGATATGTGGGAAGTTTGGAAAATCAGGGGATAGTGGGTGATTGTGGTAATGTGATAACCTGGGATAATGAGTTCAGTAAACAAGGAGAGAGAGGCAGAAGTCCTCCCTGCAACTGTGATCATTTAAGTACAGTTTCTTGGATCCAAAGAAATAAAAAATAGATATTAAAACTGCATAACCTAAAATTAGAGTCTACAAATTCAGTAGCCCATCCTGAGACATGGCGGAGAAATCTGAAATGAGATATCCCGGGCTAATTAGACACCTTCTGTTACTTTCCTTATGTCCTTTTTCTTCATCCCCTTTCTCAGGGTGGTTGTCAGTGTCCTGTTGGGCATTAGGCCCACAGAAACCCAGAGAATGGAGACTGATCTGTGGACTACACAGCCTGCTTTCGCAGAGGACAGCAGGCAACAGTTCACTGTCCTTATGTAGCAGATGGCCTGGACAAGGATCGTGAGATTGAATCTCTAAATCTGCGATTGGCTAATTGCATAGATGCTAAGGTTAGAAGGCCTAGACAGGCCAACTTGACTCCTCGAAATGTGGATTTTGTTTTTTTTAATTTCCCAGTCTGTAACAGAACAAAATAGTTGTGGTTTTATATTAGTTGGATCTTGTAATGTGCTGAGCAACATAGGTTTCAGAGATTTTTCTATTGTGGCTCCTGCTTTTTATGAGTTTATGGTAATAGAACTAAAAAAGTCTTGGCAAAAGGCTGGCTGTGGCAGAGGTGAAGCCGTTAACCTTTCTTCCTACTTTGTTTTCCCATTTCCCCCCCCAGAATCCAGTGGTAATTTTAAATGCACACACAATTCTAAAATCTCTCAAGCACGTATTGAGTCCTGAGTTGTGCACTATCTTACCATCTTTTAGGTACGTGGACCCCTGGGAGAGACTGGAGATCGTTGCTTTTCATAAGCCAACCCTTACTACTTTTGAAGAGATGTTCTTTAGGCTCCAAGACGATAGAACAGAGTTTCCAGTAGAGCTGAGGCTAGAATTGCTTATGTTGGCAAAGATTGGCATTATTTCGCCCACATTTTTTTCCTCCTTATTGAGGTCCCAGAATAAGGTGGCTGAGTTTAGAATCCAATATTGCAACTAATGGTAGAGCCATCTCGTCTTCACTACTGCAGGGTATAGAACATTGAAGGGGCAGTCAGGATATCTGTGATGATGCCAGACACTGGGTTATCTTGGGAAAGACTCTTCTTTGTATTTTAATTTCCCTGATGTATGAAAAAATTAGGTTAGGTAATCTTCATGTTCCCTAGGATGTCCTATGTTCTGTGATTCTGAATCATCTTTACTGGCTTTAGACTTGCCCTCTTTCAAGATGGTTCCTTCCTAATTTCTTATCCACACTTGTTTAGAATTCCTTTATTTCAATTTTAGAAGATAGCATTTATTTAATTGGACGATTTTTAGCTTTCTTAGAGCTGATAATCCTCTGTTTATAACACAGGATCTACCCAATGCCTTTAGTTCAAATAATATTTACCAGTCCACGTATCTGTATCTCATAGAATTTACTTGACTCAGTTGGAAAAAAAAGAATATTGACACCAGGAGTCTCCCTGCTTGCTTTCTTTTTTTGAAAACCTGGGTAATCGTCTTGCTTACCAGCAGTCAAACCTGCCATCTAGCTATTTCAGCTTTCTACAGCTACCTTGCTTTAGGGAGTTCTAGCAATGATCTCTTATTATTCTATTGCCGAGAGCAAGATGTTCCTGGAAAAGAGGTCTCTGAATGTTCAGCCAAGTTAGCAATGCATTGGCTGAGTGTTCTGAGATATTTCAGGATATTATGTGCAAAATTGACATTTGTGTGGTCACTGCCCAAGTAGCAGCACATGAAAGATGACTGGATTAGGATGTAAAAGACTAGGCAAAAGAGTTTTGAGAAAATTATTTCCAAGTTAAAAGAGGAAATCAGTAAGTCATGTACAGGCAAAACTTCACATAACAATCTTCAAGATCAGTGTGTGCTTCAAGATCTACCTCTCTGATTGCTCCCTCTCAGGCTCCTTTTTTGGCGGGGGGATGTCTTTTTTTCTACGCATTTCTTAATATCATACGTCAGATTTCTCTCAGTCTTATTAGTCCTCTGTTCTTCATACTTTCCATATTCTAGAAAGAAAATGTGTATAAGAGAAAGAGAATAATGCCCTGCTCCCCCAGAGATGTCCACATTTTAATCCCTGAGACCTCTAGGACTATGCTACCTTTAGGACCAAAGAGACTTCACAAATTTCAGAGTGAGAACCCTGAGATGGTGAGATTATCCTGGATTACCTGGGCAAGTCCAGTCTAATCCCGTGAGTCCTTAAAATGCAGAAGAAGGAGACAAAAGAATGGGTCAGAGAGATGAGATGGAAGAAAAAGAGAGATACAAGGTGTGAGAGAGGTTTGACCTACCTTGCTGGTTTTGACATTGGAACGAGGCCGTGAGCCAAAGAGTTTGGGTGGCATCTAGAGGCTAGGAATGGCCCTCAGATGACAGCCAGCAAGCAAATGGGGATCTCAGTCTTATGCTACGAGGCATTGAATTGTCAACAACCTACATGAACACAGAAACAAATCCTCCCCTAGAACCTCCAGAAAGGATACAGCCCACCAACACCTTGATTTTAGCTGGGGGGAGGCCCATGTTGGACTTTGGATTTATAGAACAGTGAGAGAATACATTTGTGTTGCTTAAGCCACGGAATTTGTGGTAATTTATAATGGAAGCAATGGAAAACTAATACAACATACATTACCTCTTCTGGTGCCAAAGTTAAAAACTGCATATGGTATTCAATAATGTAGTGCAGGAGAAAAGAGTGTTATCTGAATAACGTTGGGAAAATGGGACAGTGACATGAAGAAGAGTGAAACTGAACCACCGTCTCACACCATACACAAAAGTAAATTCAAAATGGACAAAAGACCTAAATGTGAGATAGGAAGCCATCAAAATCCTAGAGAAGAGAGCAGGCAGCAACCTCTTTGACCTCGGCCATGGCAACTTCTTACTAGACACGTCTCTGGAGGCAAGGGAAATGAAAGCAAAAATGAACAATTGGGACTTCATCGAGATAAGAAGCTTCTGCACAGCAAAGGAAACAATGAACAAAACTAAAAGGCAGCCAGCAGAATGGGAGAAGACATTCTCAAATAACATCTCGGAGAAAGGTTAGTATCCAAAATCTATAAGGAACTTATCAAACTCAACACCCAAAATCCAAATAATCCAGTTAAGAAATGGGCAGAAGAAAAATTTTTCCAAGGAAGCATATAGATGGCCAACAGACACATGAAAAGATACTCACCATCACTCATCTTCAGGGAATGTGAATCAAAACCACAATGAGATACCACCTCATACCTGTCAGAATGGTTAAAATTAATAACACTGGAAACAACGGATGTTGGTGAAGATGTAGAGAAAGGGGCACCCTTTCTACACTGTTGGTGGGAATGCAAACTGGCACAGCCACTCTGGACAACAGTATGGACGTTCCCCAAGAAGTTAAAAGTACAACCTGCAACTGCACTACTAGGTATTTATCCAAAGGGTACAAAAATGCTGATTTGAAGGAGCACTTGCACCCCACTGTTTATAGCAGCATTATCAACAATAGCCAAATTATGGAAAGATCTCAAATGTCCATTGACTGATGAGTGGATAAAGAAGACACACACACACACACACACACACACAGGAATATTACTTGGCAATCAAAAAGAATGAAATCTTGCCATTTATAATGGCATGGGTGGAACTAGAGTGTATTATGCTAAGCAAAATAAATTAGAAATAGACAATTATCCTATGTTTTCATTCATACTGGAATTTAAGAAAACAAATGAACATAGAGGAAGGGAAGGAAAAATAAAATAAGATAAAAACAGAGAGAGGCAAACCATAAGAGTCTTAAATATAGAGAACAAACTTGAGGATTGCTGGAGAGGAGGCGGAAGGGGGGATGGGCTAAATGGGTGATGGACATCAAGGAGGGCACTTAATTGGGATGAGCACTGGGTGTTATATGTAAGTGATGAATTACTAAATTCTGCTGCTGAAACCAATACTACACTGTGTGTCAACTAACTTGAATTTAAATGAGAAAAAAAAAAACAGAAGGTGTGTGATCTGTACACACTTCTTTTAGACAAAGCTCAATTTGATTCATGTCTCTCTCATATCCTACTGAATGACTTTGAGAAAATAACCTTTTGAACTTTTTTCAATGTGTGAATTTGGGGAGGGACACAGATACTCAGTTCATAAAGGCTATCCTTTGATTTCTTATAATTCTGCCTGAGATGACTTATTTCTTAAAGTTTCTAATCACTCTCCTTTCTGTCAGATTTACCATGTTTTTTATGTTAGTAGGAATTACTTTTTCTTATGAAAATAAAAACCATTTTGTTTGAGTAATTCCCTTATACATTTAGAGTCATCATCTTGATTTAAATTATAGCAAACACCTTTCTTGTCCTACTGATTAAACAAAGGAGTAGATAAAAATTTTTTCTGAAATAGTTTTAAATGTTTTGAAAAATTGCCTGTTATAATGGGGGAAAGTGATAATTGGGGTATCAGAGCTTCCCTTGAAATGTACATATGTGGAGACTGTCATCAGCCGTGAATAAACTAGAATGTCTCTTCTTAGCCAGTTATTTTTATTTACTTAAAGCTATAAGCTCCAGCTACCTAATGAGAAATAGGAAAAAAAACCCAATAATAGTGATATGTGCTAAGAACTTTATGTGCATTGGCTCATTTGATCCTTACAGCAGCTCTGTGAGGTAGAAACTCCTGTCATTCTCATTTTACAACAGCTCTGTGAGGTGGATATTCCTGTTATTCCCATTTTACAGATGTCCTCTTAGTCACAGACTCTGTCAGTTAGCAGCGTTGTTTTACTTGAATGTGTTCCTTTACACTTGCCCATTCCACAGCCATACCATTGCTTATTTATTGTGTACCTGTCCCTCTTACCCCTTTGTTTAGACTCTTGGTTTAGGCTTTTAGTATATTTACAGTAAATGAAGGTTGATTTTGAAAATTAGTAATGCCATAGGACATGAGACTCTAAGGCTGAAATCTTTCGAGAGATGATCCACCATTGTGGAAAGGGTTGCTAGGTCTGGTTGGACATATACAGTAGACACATGGGCATTTCCTAGAGACTTTAGGGTCATTTGGACTTAGTGAAGTAACTGGTAAAAGCAGAAAATATTTAGGTGTTGTGGTCTTTGTTGAATTTTCCTTCTTTGCCATCTCTGCATGGAGATTTCCTCACTTCAGAGTATTTAAAGGACTTTAACCATTTGGTTGTATAAGGCTTTCAAATGAGTCAACTGTTTCAACTCAGCAATTCTGATGAGTTTCGGCAATGGACTATGGAAGTCAGTATGGCTGTGTCTTTGTGGTGGATGATCGTCTCCTCTAGTTTATATTCTATTTTGTAAACATTTGTTATGCTTTATATGATGGTTTACATTCAAACGTTAACGAGTATTTGCCATATTTAAGTTTCGTTAACTTTGTGTTACTCCTCTAGAGTATGTGCTGATACAAATCCGTTGAACTTGTAATTAAGCCCAAGGCACTGTGCTGAACTTTGGGCAGAAAACATACAGAAGAACTGGTCCTTATCCTTGGTTTGTACTCTAGTAGGAAGACAGTATATACAGTGTCAAGTTCTTAAATTCCTGAGGTACAGAATGCCTACTTACTGCTGGCCTAAAACAACCACCACCACCACCACCACCAAACCCAAAGGTTCTTTGCTCCTACAGAGTTTTCTTCAGTTTACCAGAAAGACCAGACATTGAAAGAGTAATTTTGAATAAAATGAGCTGGATAATGAGAGAGCTTTAACCCAGATGTTAGTGATATTTAAGAGTAGCTCGAGGGGCACCTGGGTGGCTCAGTGGGTTAAAGCCTCTGCCTTTAGCTCAGGTCATGATCTCGGGGTCCTGGGATCCAGCCCTGCATCTGGCTTTCTGCTCAGCAGGGAGCCTGCTTCCTCCTCTCTCTTTCTGCCTGCCTCTATGCCTACTTGTGATCTCTGTCTGTCAAATAAATAAATAAAATCTTAAAAAAAAAAAAAAAGAGTAGCTCAAGAGGGAGTGGAAGTTCCATGGGGAGTACACTGAAGACCCCAAGCAGGAAAAGGTGAGGCCTATATGGCCAGATGTTCCAGAACCATATAGACCAAGTTAGGATTTTAGACTATATGATAAAAGTAATGGAAAGCCATTAAAAATTTTAAGAATGGGATATGATGAGACTTGAGTTTTTAAAAGGCTATTCTGATTATAGTGTGGAAGGATTGAAGGAGGGCACCCATAGACTTGGGAAAACAAGCTTGTAGGTTCCTTAGCTTATTATAAGAGGTAAATAAACATGGTCCTGATCCTAAAATGTGCACTAAAGTGAGCACCTAACATGTGACATGACAGTAATTTCATTTATAAACATGGATGCAAATATCTGAAATAAAATAGATTTCAACTTTAATAGAATTACCTTGAAATTCACGATGAGTAATTAGGAACTACTACCATGTTTTCCCAGAATTGTTGAGATTGAGGGCAAATGAAAAGTCACTACCAATTACAACAGACAAGGATTTTTGAAGATGTAGACTTAGATGCAACTGAATAAATTGCCAGAGTCTTTCTGGAGAAGAGTTTCACAGTATGCAATCAAGATCATATGCAGTATGTAATCAAGATCATATATATATATTTTTTTACCTAAAAATACTCTTTATCTTTATAAAACTACCAAAGGGGATGAGAGGGAGGGGATAAAACCGAAGGCACTTGTATCTGCATCATTACTATTTTTTATTTAAAAAATGAAAAACAATATAGATATCTAACAGTTGAGAAGAGTTAAAGTGTTGTACGTTAATCATAGTGGAATATTGTCATAAAAACCACAGGTGTGTGGACCAGGTTAGCACACGTAAGGAGTACAAGTACAGCAATGTAATGTTAAAAAATAGAAGATCAGAAAAACAGCAAGTCCACAAGGATACAATTGTATAGAGATATATTTTTGTAATGGTGAAGATAACAATGAAGATGTTACGAACACTTGTAGAGTTTGGAGTTTGGGGAGTTTTTTAAGATGAAGTCAGTTATGCCTCTTGGACTCAGTTTTATCACCTGTGAAATGAGAATATTGGATTATAAAGATAAACTTTTTCACGATGTATGTATTAGTTTAAATGGGCACTATATATGAATATAGCTTGAGAGATGCCTTAATCTGATTCCGCCAATTCAGGATTTTAAGAAGTATTTCTCCTTTCTTTCAATGGGGCCTGCTCGCCCCAAGAAGGGAAATGTATTCAGGACTTTTAAGACTCTGAGACCATGCTGCTTGCTCCCCCTTTCGGAATAGGAGACCAAGACAGGAAGGAGGCCCCAATCGTGTGCTATCTAAACTAGAGCAGATATTCAGAGCTCTAGGGTTATAATCCTTTTATTTCATTGGCTTCTTGGGATAGCTTGAATCAGCTAGTGTACAGCTGTTGAAAAGTCACCTGTTTAACTGGGACTAAGGAAGTAAGTGCATGAAGGCCCAAAGGCGGATATGCCAAGAACTTGTTATGCTATTGTTTGTGATGACACAAGTTTGGAGCAATTTGATTAAAAATTTAATTAAATCAAGTCAAAATTTGATGTACTTAATCTGATGAAATCCTGGCACGTACATGCCATATGGTATGCTATGGTACATATGTCAGATGTAATGAGGATTAAATGAGTTGATATTTATAAAGCACTCAGAATAGTGCCTAATACTATTTTTAGAAATGCCATATTCAAGCCACAACATATAACGAACTTGTTAAAAGATGACAATACAAATCTATATTTATTAACAGTTTAGTTGCTCACACTATATCATTGACAGAAAAATAGGTAATAACACATTATCTATGATGTTACTAAAAGAAAGGTCAGGGAGGATATATTAAAAATCTTTTTTTAATTAAATTTTTTTAAGAATACGGAACCAGAAATACAGATTAATTTTTCTAACACCTGACTTCCCTGACAGTAAGTCAGAATTGGGTTGTGTATGACCCTGAGAGAGCCATTTAATGCCAAGGATTTTCAAGGATTTGCTCATAGCCACTCCTGGTCCATGTGGCCATGAAAAGTCAAAGTGAGTTCTTATGGGCCTTGTGTTTATTCTGATTAAGTTAAGAGTGATATTTTAGAGTTCACACTGATTGGTCCAAGAGGCAAGTAGCTCAACTTGCCTTGGCAGGGCCAGGGGGCAGGGAGGATGCAGTTACTGTCAGAATCTCTTTCCAATGAGAGTCATATTTGGGGAAATTAATTCCTTTTATCCCTTGTGAGTTTGTGAGGATTAAATGAGTTAATATATTTCATTAGAAGAGTACCTAGCATGTAGGAAGCACTATATATGTTTCTTGTTGTTATTTTTGAGTTTTTATTTGAGCCATGCGGTATTAAACGGAATAAAACTTCTAGTGAGTTATTACCATGTGACTCTTGCCACTCAAACAAAAGACAGAGAGAAAGGATAATTTTTTTCCTCAGTGTTTTTTACTAAATATCAAAAAATATTGGAAAGGAACAAACACACCTGTCCTTATTAACAGATGATACCATCATCAACCTAAATATTTCAAGTAAATTGACTGAGAAACAATACAGGTATACCTTGGAGATACTGCAAGATCTGTTCCAGATCACTTAATAAAATGAGTCAAATGAATAATTTGGTTTCTCAGTACATACAAAAGTTATTTTTACATGCTACTGTACTATGTAATTGTATTATGTCTAAAAAATGTACATACCTTAATTAAAAAATACTTTGTTGCTGAAAAAAATGCAGCCATCATTTGAGCTTTCAACTGGTCTTAATCACTGATCACAGATCACCATAACAGGTATAATAATAAGGAAAAAGTTTGAAATCATGTGAGAACTACCAGAATGTGACACCAAGACATGACGTGAGCAAAGACTGTTGGAAAAGTGGCACCTATAGACTTGTTTGACACTAGGGTTACAAAAACCTTCGGTTTGTACAAAACACAGTGTCTGTGAAGTGCAGTAAAACAAGATATGCTTATGTACTAATAAAAGATGGTCGGGCAAAAAAGTAATGTACTATAAAGCAAATGGCTTTCCTATGTAACAGCAAGTGTCAATAGAGGCAAAAAAAAATCTCATTTAAAGTAAGAACAAAATCAGTAACATTCCTGGAGAATAAGCCTAATTAGAACTGTACAGCATCTGTAGGGAAAAAAAATATGAAACTTTGCAGAAGGAACTAAAAGAAGAATAAATGGAGAGATACACCATGTTCCTGAATTGCAAAGATCTAGGAATTCTGTCAATATCTTGAAACTCCTCAGTGCGTTCAGTGGGATACTAATCAAAGACCCTATGGAAGTGTTTTTATGAAACCTAAGAGGCTGATTCTCAAACTTCTGTTGAAGATAAAATGTGTGAGAATAAAGAAGAAGATTTTGAACAGTAGCTATCATATTCTAATTCTTATTATGTGTCCGGTATTGTTTTAAGTATATTACCTGTCTTTACTCATTGAATCCTCCTAATAATAAAATGTAGGAACTGAAAAACAATCTGAGGGTTTTGAAGGGGCGGGGGGTGGGAGGTTGGGGGAACTAGGTGGTGGGTATTAGAGAGGGCACGGATTGCATGGAGCACTGGGTGTGGTTCAAAAACAATGAATACTGTTACGCTGAAAAGAAATAAAAATGAATAAATAAATAAAATAAATAAAATGTAGGAACTGTTAGTATTACCGTTTTTCATATCATGTCTACTAGAATAGTACAGAGAATTTGAGTAACCTGCCCAAGGTCGGTAGGTAACAAGATCAGTAATATACCCAACTAGTAAATAGTAAATAACACAGCTGGGATTTTACTAAGGTCTGATTCCAGCCCCCGTTCTTAACCACTATAGTCCTGCTTGTATACCAAGGGGTATTTTCACTACTCGATATCAAAACATCATATAAAGCTGTATTAAATAGAAAATTATTATTTTGGTGCAAGAATAAAGTATAAAAAAATAGACCCATGGGAATTTAGTTTCTTTATGATATAGGGGCAATTTCAAACCCGTTAGAAAATGTTTAAGTAAACTGTGCTGAGACAATTTGCTATCTCTTTTGGGGCAGCACTTAAATTAGACTCCTGCTCTATCCCATGCCCATAAATAAATTCCAAATGTATTAAAAACCTAAACATCAAAAGTATTAAAAGAAAAATAAGAAAGCATTTTCATACTCTCAGAGTGGGAAAGACTTTCTAAAATACAAAATCTAAAGCCATAAAATAAGATTGGCAAGATTTAAGACTTTAATGTGATAGAAGACAGCATAACAAAAGTTAAATCACTGTCTGAGAGAATAATGGCAGTATCTGTAATGGAATAATGATTAATATCCAGAATATATTTTAAAAAACTCTAAGGAGTCAGTAAGAAAAAAAGCTAACAACCAGTGGGAAAAGGAGCAAAGGCTATCATATCAACAGATGGTTGGAAAATTAGAACTAAAAGTGTTTCTCCACCCAAAATGAAAAGAAGAAAAATTAAAATAATAATGGGGCATCATTTTTCAGCTATCAGATTAACGAAAAAAAATTTAAGTTATACTATCTGCTGTTGAAAAAAGGAGAGAAGAAACTGCACTATTTGAAGCTATAAATTGGAGTACAAATTGGTAGTGTCTTTGAGGACAGTTTGGCAGTAGCTATCAATATTGTAAATTGCACCTTCCGTTTCATTTCTAGCAGTGATATCTCTCACATGTGAATAAGAATATGAATATGAAATATTCATGATAGTACTATATGTAACAGGGAGAAATTAGAACAAACCTAAATAGCCTTTGGTAGAAGAACAACTAAATTATGGCCCATTCATACTTGGGATATTATACATCCCTTCAAAAGGTGGAGGCAGTACATACACCAGTGTGAAAAGATCTCCAAGATGTACTAAGTATAAAAAGCTCAGTCACCAGATAATACTTAAAGTAAAAATCTCATCTGTATGCAAATATCTGTCTATATCATGCATGTTAACAGTGAAATCATCCTTTCATCTTGAAGAAGAAAGGGAGTTTTCAGAAGGGAGGAAAGGGAGAATTTCAACTTTTATTTGATTGTCTTCTTTTAACTTTTGAAAATCTGTTTCTGTATTACTTGCATATTTTTTCAAAGTACATTTAATTTTATTTTTTTGAAGATTTTATTTATTTATTTATTTCTCAGAGAGAGAGAGAGAGAGAGAGACAGCACAAGCAGGCAGAGGCAGAGGGAGAAGCAGGCTCCCCGCCGAGCAAGGAGCCTGATGTGGTACTCGATTCCAGAACCCTGGGATCATGACCTGAGCCAAAGGCAGATGCTTAACCAACTGAGCCACCCAGGTGTCCCTCAAACTACATTTAATTTTAGAGGGTACATTTAGAGGCAGAAAATTCCTGTTAGATTATTTTGTTCATCTCTTATCTTTCTTTCTGCAGGTTTCTCCTCTGTAGAGTACTACAAAAAGAATAGTCTTTTCACACGACTTGCAAACGGTCTTCCTCAGGGAATTTAGTTCACAAGTAGAAACTTGGGAAAAATCAGAAAAACATTCTGTTTATCCTGAGTTTTCCTTTACCTAATTTCATCCCATTACACCTAGTTAGTTTAAGTCTCTTGAGATGCTTTCTTTTCCCTCCTCCTCAATAGTCACGTTCTTTAAATACCTAGAGAATAGTCATATGATTGTATCGCGTCTTTTCTATTTCCATTTTAAAAACATTGTTCTACATATATCCTTTATCATGAAACCCCCAAAACACTTATTGGGAGCAGGCAAAATAGAGAGCAAAATAGTCCTAATAAATCATGATATCTTTGTCTATCTGCTACTCTTATCTACACCATTGAAATGCATGCTGGACATATAAGAGGCCCTCAGGAAATTCTGCATGAACTATCTTCATCTAAATATTGAGGGGCTTCTTTAGAACTCCCCTTCTTCCCTATGAAAAGAACAGTGGCATTGTCACTAGAAAAGCCATGGAAATTTGACCCTCTGAGTTCTGGCAACCCAGAAAGCTTTTCCACTAGATGAGTCTGGAAGACTTGTGTTTTCTTCTCTCCCAAGCATGTCACAGTATCGTTTCAGCTAGCTCAAACTGTATTGCACTGGACACTTCCTGTTTTCTATTAGAAACTGCTGGAAGGAATATAAGCTTATATTCAGCACTTCAGGATTGCATATTAATGTATTTGGAAGCAAATCTATTGTTTTTAAGATACTGTCATTTAATATCATGTAAAATTGAGACATATGTGTTCAGGATTCTGTTCAGATTCTCTTTCTGTGTGTACCCCCAGACAAATCCATAACCACTCTTGGCCTTCAGTTCTTTGTCTTGAAGGGGATGTCTTCATAGGTATTTTACAGACAATTATAAAGTATGATTCTTATTGGACAGGCTCCTTATAAATATTTAATTTCTCCCTCCTCTTTTATACATTCTCTTTCATTGTATTCTGAAAAAAACAAATGCACAAGTTTGCTTTATATTGTCTTAATTTATTCTATGTACAATTATCTAATCTGTTTAAAGTAAATATATCAGGAGAGACTTCAAAATGTCATCTGGTCTAATAATCAGCTTTAGGCAAGCAGATGCTTCAAGAACTTAAGAGAGAGTCATCTTATCTCTTCTTGAAAAATCTAGGAAAATACAAACTTCACATCTTCCTTTTTCACTCTTTCAGCATGGGACCCCTGATGTTCAGGAAATAATGTTCCAGCTCTTAGTGTTTTATTATTAAGCACTAACTGATATTCCTTGACCACAGAGAATAGTATCTACTCGTATGAACCACTCCCTAGACTTACTGGCCAATTTTAATTTACCTCTTAATCATTTATGTTGGTTTTCTACTGTTGCATAACGAATTACCCAAAACTTGGCATAAAATGACACATATTTATGATCTTAAAGTTTCTGTGCATCAAGAACGAGTTTGGCTTAGGAGGGTGTTCTGGCCCAGGGTCTCCCACAAAGCTGCGGTCACTTCCAAGCTCTTCCAAGCTCTTTCAGAAAGATCCATTTCACTCAGTGATTGGTGGGGGATCCGGTTCCTCACAGGTTATTACCCCCGGGCCTCAGTTGTGCAAGAGCTGCTGGCCACAGACAGACCTTCCATTCCTTGCGACGCGCACCTCTCCATAGAGCATCTCACAACATGATACCTGCCTCATCAGAGCAACAGAGGGGGAAACAGAGAGTATGATAGAAAGATGGGAGTCACCATCTTTGGGGATTTCATCAGTCCCAAAAGTGACATCCCATAACTTTTGCCATATCCTGTTCTTTACTTCTAGTCTGGGTTTGAGGAAATGCTCATACTCTTCCTGCTGACGTGTCCAGACACATGAGAGCAAAGAGCTAGATGTTTCCTATGAATATGAAAAATTTCTCCCACAGGTAGCTGTAGAAAGTTAAGATCTGCACCAGTTTGTAGTCGACAGAATATACACTAGGACCAGGATTCAAACAAAGGCTTGATTCAGCAAATCACTGGGCAGAATCTTGAAACCAAATATTTTCCTTGTCTTCCTCTTTTCTCGGGTTGCCTCAAAGAGTGAAATAAAAGCTAGCTTGAGGCACATGTGTCTCAAGTTCTGGCTTGTACTGATGATGAAACATTTTCACTGTAAACTTGAACACACATGTAAAGCTAGGCTTATTTCTGTCCTGCAGAAGTTATGGCCCGTAATGATGGATCAGGCAGTGACCATCAGAACCCTATTACCAGTGGAAGATGTACTTCTGAAACAAGCTGCGGAGGGTTACAGTAGGGGAAGGGGCTTCTTGAACTAACAAAGTATGGGGATCTCTTTGTCTCTAGGTCATACATACTGAAGTTTACCCAGCTTA
Organism: Lontra canadensis; assembly: GCF_010015895.1. NCBI lineage: Eukaryota > Metazoa > Chordata > Mammalia > Carnivora > Mustelidae > Lontra > Lontra canadensis. Next base: position 1,286,669 of record NW_022631044.1, read on the forward strand.
GGAAATCAGGGCGTAGTTTGTTAGGTGGGCAAATGGTCTTTGTCATCTCCTGGGAACCTCATTCCAGTGTTTTCAACCCTTAAAACCTGTTGTTTAAAATCATCCTGGCCTGGAGCGTGGTGATGGGTATTAAGGAGGGCACGAATTGCATGGAGCCCTAGGTGTTATACACAAACAATGAATCATGGTACACTAGATAAAAAACTAATGGTGTACTGTATGATGACTAATATAACAATAAAATAAAATAAAACAACAGAAAAAAAGGAAAAAATAAAATAAAATAATCCTGGCCTTGGTTGAGCTTATTCAAAACCATTACTGCATTAATTTTGAATCACAGTAGGAGATGGACATGTGTTGAACTGAATTTATGCAAACAGGTACATACTTTAAGGGACTCTCCTTCTCATCCTTCTCAAAGTTCAGCTCTCCTCAGTTTTATTAGGCTCTTCTAGAAACTGTGTTCCATCTTTTAACCCTTGTGGCTTAAGGCATTCTTTGCAATTTTAATGGACTTTTTTCTATCTCCATAGTTCTGAGAGCTTCACTGTCAAGTGAATAAGAGAATATATAGCCGTGACTTTGGGTATTTGCTTATAAGCCTTTCATCCCTTTCCTCACTCTAATCTTTCTTTCTTTTTTTTTTTTTTGACAAATAGAGTAGGGATTATAGGATTATATTTTTATGTTTGAGATTCCCTCAAATATATAAAGATATGATGAGAGAAATATATATATGGGGAGAAAAAGAAAATAATTTATAAATATATTTGAGAGTATTTATTTCCCCAAGATACCTAACTACCCCTTTCTAGCAAATATTTTTTTTTTACATTCTTGTGATTAAAATAGAAAGAAAGAGACCATAATACTTAACAAGGATGTTTATTCTGGGAAATCTGCAGTAAATTTAGGAGAGATTTAAAAAGAGCCAAATGAAGGATATCTGCTCTGAAAATCAAGAAGATTTCCTTATTCCTATTTTAAACGATAATTGAAGCTCAGAAGTTTGTGGATTTGTTTCGTCTGTGCCTATAGTTGCAGTGAACACTGGTCCGACTAGATTGCACCACATCTTTGTCTGGATTTATCAGGAGTCCCATAGCTCTGCTTTCCTGGTAATTGACTTTATCTCTCCCCCTTTCTCCTCCTACCACCTGGAATACACACATCCGCCTTTACTGATCTTACAATTCCAATTTGGTGAAAATGAGAGCCCTGCCCATTAAAATCATTGAGGGCGCCATCCATCTCATGATACTCTAAGTTACTTACATTACACATCTTTCACTCTTCCTTCTCCAGCCAAGTTCAAGAAGCAGATTTATTTTTTATTTTTTATTTTTTCCTTTCTTTCTGTTGTTTTACTTTATTTTATTTTATTATTGATGTTATTACTCTTCATTCTGTTATTACTCTTTAGTCTGGATTTGTCATACTTACAAAGAGGCACAGAACCTTTAGGATTTACCCTAGAGTAAAGTTCTGTTGTTGCTGCATTTATCAGAGCTGCATGTGATGCAAAGCTTACTTTTTTTTCCTAAAAATTTTATTTATTTTAGAGACAAAGCACAAGCGAGTGGGGCAGTGGGGAGAGGGGGATGAAGAGGGAATGGGAGAGAGAATCTTGAGCAGACTCCATGCTGAGCGTGAAGCACGATGCAGGGCTTGATCCCATGACCCTGAGATCATGACCCTTGCTGAAACCAAGAGTCAGATGCTCCACTGACTGAGCCACCCAGGTGCCCCTGGAGCTTGCTTTTGTATGACAGAAAAATCCATTTTTTACTTGATAGAATGAGCATGTGAAAAGAAATTTAGCAGGCTCTCAGCGATTATGCTCTTTAATGAGAACATATTTAGGTCATTCTGGTTTTAAAATACTCATTAAAGCTCTAGTTATACTTTTTTTTTGAAAAGGTATAATAAATACTGACTATCTATCAGATTGATGTCCCAGTCTCTTACAAGGGGAACAGAGAGTTTAGAGCTGTGCCTCTTATTTCATATGGTATCATCTAAGAGCAGAGAAGAATTTAACACAATATGGCTGGCCAAGGCCTTTTCTCCACAGCAAAAGCCAGCACACTAAGGCCTACTGCATATTTTTATGAATAAAGTTTGATGGGGACATAACCACGCCTACTCACTTGCCTGTTGTCTGTGGCTGCTTTGGCGCTGCAGGGGCCAACTTGAGTATTTAATACAGAGAAGAAATATACGACCCACAAAAACGAAAACATTTACTACCTGTCCTAAGTGTGCCACCCCCTTCTCTGGAGTATTAAATGCAAGAGAGTGAAAACATTTACAAACTTGGAAGAATAAAAAGTCTCCTTAATGAAATCAAGATGTGTGTATTTTTCGTTAATAGAATCGTGTTTTGTTTTAAATAAAAGGATGTGATTATATGGAAAGACCTGGTTGGTGATATTAAAACCTTTGAAAACATTTTGAAGTCTGAATAGTTTTTGAGAGACATTTCTAAATATTTAAAATATTTTATTAAGGTAATATAGTAAGATACATAAATACTTAAAAATACTTAAAAATGACGAGCTGGGTCTGAAATCCCTAATAATGTCAATCACATTGGGGGATGAGAAAAAGTGTTCAGTACATAGATTTAGATGTTCTTTTTTTCTTGACACTGATAATTATTAGTAGTCCATATCTTAAAAATTGAATCAAGATTGTATATTTTGTAAATTATTAGAAAAAGCAAAATAGGAGAAAATCTCCGTGCAGTGAAAGAAACAACAAAGAAGAACACAAAGCAGAAGACGTGAAATCAGATGACACAAGACCAGGTTCATTATGATAATGAATGTAAATAGATTGTGTTCCTACTAAAGACTCAGATTGGCTTTTTTAAAAAAATCCAGACATCAAAAAGTGACTCTGAGATGTTAAAAGACAAATAAAAGACAAAAATGCAAGCACATATAATTTAAGGTGAAGTAGAGGCTGTAGTAGTAACATTGATATGTTGAATTTTAGTTGAAGAAGTTCAAGTGCGACGGCATTTAACTTCACTGAATGCCTCGTTACTGAGTGAACGATGAAGTAGGCTCACTCGGGCCCATCATTACAGAAAACACATGCATGCTGTAGTTACTGTCTTAGCCTGGAGGTCCTAGGCTTTAAATTTGTGCATTTGTGTGTGAAAGAAGACAGTCTGGAGATGAGCAGCTGAATAAGCCCAAGTTTCTGAGGAAAGAAAGACGGAGGTAATGTTTGCCTCCCTTCTACATGTGCAGTTAGAGCCACGTGGCCAGAATTCTAGAGCTGAGCAGTCGTATCAGATCATCAATGGTTTGCTTCTGTTGTGAAGAGCCGAACTGGGGAAAGGAAGATAGAATGACTGTAATAAATGTTAACTTAGGAGAATGAAGAATCATATTGATTCAATTCTTAGGGCTTATCTACCCATTGCAAGTCATCTTTTTCTATTTATCTCCGTTTTGTTTTCACTTCTGCACTCTTATCAAAGTCTGACTTGTCCTTTAATCTATATTTAAGTTGCTGAAGTCATGGTCATTACTACCTTTAACATTTATTAAGATTCTACTATTGCATTATGGCTTTTTTGCATTGTCTACACTGTCTCCCTTATCAACTATTCTTTCGCTGGGTATTTCTGCTTCCTTGGATCATATTGGGAGTGCAAATGAATTTTTCATTTTTAATTTCCTTCTGGTTTCTATATTAAATCTTTTCCAAAAATGTGTTTTCCTCTTGAGCCTTAAGAATGGTAGTCCCTTGCAATGATCCTAGTGTTTTTCCATAAATCCCCCCCCCACCAATACTTAATCTAGAAAGAATATTTAGGTGCATTATGTGTTTCAACAGACAGGATCTGTGGTTCACTGAGGTCCTGTTTACTTGGGTTTGCCGTATAGCATCCCAGAAACATCAAAAAAGAAAGTTCATGCTGTTGTATCCATGTTAAGAGTCAGCACAGTAGCACGTTTTATAAGCCTAGAGCAAGAATGTTGGCTCATAAGCCACATCACAGTATGTATTTATTTCTAGGCCAAAAGCTTAAATACCACATTTTTAGTTGTAAAAACCAGATACCTGTTAGCCCTGTCCTCAGATCTACAGCTGGGGAGCATATTGATATGCACAATTCCTGCCCAAGCATCCCACTTTCAGCAATTATTCATCTAAGGCAACACTACTGATTTATTGTTTATCTTACACCTATCCCCATTGCCTCTTTCTCTGACATTAACCAGTAGGATGAATGGATATTCTGTTGCCCCATTCTGTTCTTTTCCTGCAATCTTCTAGCCTGTGCTGCATTGTGACTCCATAATGCTTTGTATCACTCAAGCCCTCTTGCCTTCTGCTGTATTATAAAAGTGTAGGTAATATGTAGAGGCTGAGAGAAAAGGCTGTCCAGCTTTGTGCACCTCAGAAAGGAGCTGCTGATAAGAACGCAGAACAATGGGATTTCTCATGCATGCATTACTGGTGGGAATATAAAATGCTACTATTACTGGAAAATGCCTTCGCAGTTTCTTATAAAATTAAATATATACTTACTCTGTAAACTAGCAGTCACACTCCTGGGTATTAATCCTAGAGAAATGAAAACTTACATTTACACAAAACACTGTCCACGAACGTTCATAGCAGCTTTATTTGTAATAACCGGAAATTGGAAATGTACTTGCAATGTACAGTCCAAAGGTACTTCGAGGAATGAATGGCTCTGTGCTCTGAAGATACATGCAGTCTGCAATAGATTTATACAATAGAATTCTAACTACTTGGCAATAAAAGGGATTGAGCTATTGATACATGCAAAAACATGAATGGTTCTCAAAGGCCGTTATGCTGAATCAAAGATAAAAGCCAATCTCAAGACAGTGACATAGTGCATGATTCCATTTATATAACATTCTCTAAGTGACAAAATTATAGTGATAAAGAACAAATCAGTGGTTGCTGGAGGTTAGGGTTGGGGGTTAGGGAAAGGTGTGACTAGTGCCAAGTAAAACAAAGGAGTTCCTTTATGGTGATGGGACAGTTCTGCATTCTCATTGTAAAGATGGTTACACAAATCTACATATGATAAAATTTTGTACGTTGTATACATACAGGTGCATATAAAGTACACATAACCAAGAATCCATGTAAAAACTGGTAAAAATCCAAATAAGGTCTTTTCCACCAAAATTCATAGTATGTACCAATGTCAGTTTCCTGGTTTTGACAATGTACTCTGGTTATAAAAGCTTTGATTGGGGGAAGCTGGCTGAATGGTTTATGGAAACTCGTACCATTTTTGCAACTTCTCATGAGTCCATTTCAAAATAAAAAACAATGTTTAAAAAAAAGAAGCAACTATGCAGCAGAGGAATGACCACTCAATTTTTCTGAATATTAGAGACTAGTAGTTTTCAAATTTGGGAATCATCGGATTAAATTAATAAGTTTTATTAAAAAAAAATTCACTCTGGATAGCAGCCCCCCATCTCCACCCTTTCCCTTTGAACAAGTATCTCTGGAAATGAAGCCAAAGAATCTGTACTTGCAGAAAATTTTCCAAGATTAGGAAACCTTGTTATAGAGCTGGTTTTTGAGCCAGGGGAAGGAGTGGGAAAGACGGAGGAGTATGTTCTGTATGAGCTCTGGATTGTGATTCTAGATCCTTCTGAATTCTGGCAATAGATTAACTGTTCATTTTGGATTTTAGCATCGTTAAGAGTTTTTACTTTTTTCAGAGTTTTTATAGCTAGTTCAGTGGGAAGTGTTTTGAGGCTGTGTCCTTAGCTACTAATCAGTTGGCAATTTAAACCAGAAGCAAGGCAGTAGTCCTTTCATAGATGAACCTTGTCTGTGCCTTATCCATGTGTGAATGGTGACTTGCCTCCAGCTTTCCCCAGTGAGGCTGCAGAGTTCTACTTTACTTGATCAGATTTTCACATTGATGTGGCATCAACATAAATCACATTTCCCCCAGGATTGGCTAGTGAGTGGAAGACAGCCAAGGCACACCACAGTGAAGATATCAGTTAGGAAAATTACATTCAAAACCTGAAAGCAGCTGTCACTGAAGTTTTTGTTTATGAAAATTGGAAAAGTTCTCCCCTCTCAGCCCACTGACATCCCTGATTTATTGTTTCTCTGCTGAAAATTATCCAAAGATGTTTTCAGACATTAGTTGGTGAAAGCCAAATTTATTGAAGGTGGAGGAGAATGTAAAGAGCCATTATATTTGCGAATTTCTCAGTCAGACATGGCAACGTTTTAATAGCTAGAGTTGACCAGGTTCCTTTTTGCGTTTATAAAAAACCAGTTGAGGAGCTAATATGATGCATAATGCTAGAAGGGAGAGAGTTTTTTATGCTGTGGTACAAAAAACCCTGGACCAATAATCAGGACACTTGAGTGTTTAGTCTCACTCTACTGCTAACTGAAAATGTATCCTTGCCACATTGCTTAACTGCTCAGGGTCTCATTTTCCTTATCTTTAAAAGCTGGAGGTAGACATTAGAGTAAATTAGCATTTTTCAAACATTTATGAGTAAACGTAATCTCATAATCACCCTCCCTTTTGGAATTTAAAAATGATATTGTCATACTTTTCATGACATGTGATAAAGAAGCAAATTAAAAGTTCAGATTTTGCGGGGTGCCTGGGTGGCTCGGTCGGTTAGGCGGCTACCTCTGGCTCAGGTCATGGTCCCAGGGTCCTGGGATCGAGCACCACATCGGCCTCTCTGCTGAACAGGGTACCTGTTTATCCGTCTTCCTCTACCTTTCCTCCAGCTTGTGCTCTCTCTCTCTTATTCACTCTCTGTCTCTCAAATAAATAAGTAAAATATATTTTTTTAAAAAGTTCAGATTTTGCATATTATCAAAGACTCTAAGATTAATTTCAAAATAATATCCAGAAATATTAAATATATGCCACCTTTTCTTGTATAAAAATCATGCATAGTGTTTATTTTAAACAAATTATGTAAGAGAAAGCAGAATTTATGGAATAATCCAGTTGTAGTATTTTTAAATCTTTTTTTATTAATTTTTTAATTTTCTTATTAACATATAATGTATTTTTAACCCCAGAGGTACAGGTCTGTGAAAGTTGTAATATTTTATTGAATTGTTTGGAGATCAAATGTAACAAGTTCCAGTTATTAAAATATGACTCCAAAGAGTCAAATCTATTTATAAGATCTATTATTTGACATTTTTAACTTTGAAAATTAAAAACTAATTTGTTTATATGATTTTCAAGTTGTATATCTAAATAAAATAAGGAAAGATAGGAAGTGCAAGTATTTCTCAAAAAATCAGTGTCAATATGATTATACTCTTAAACCCTAATGAATACAAAGTCCAATTGAATACAAACTATTTCCTCTCTTCAAATATGTTTTTATGAAGAGTCTGATCAGTAAATGTAAATACAAGTTTATTTAAGATCATCTTTGAACATATTTGCAAAATTATCATTTTTATGGTCTTCATTTATTTTTATTATTTCGGTGTTCTTTATGTTTTCTGCCTTTAGCAAACAATTGATTATGGGCAAAAATGAAGCAGTATATGAGTATGAGTTCTCCAGAGAAACAGAACCAATAAGACATGTGTGTATATGCATATGTATATATTTATATATCTATTTGCTTTCTCCAAGAGATTTGTTGTAAGGAATTGGCTCATGTGATTATGAAGGCTTGACACGTTTCCCAGGATCTACAGTGGGCAAGCCTGAAACCTAGGAGAGCCAATGGTACAGTTCCTGTCTGACTGCTAGCAGGCTTGAGACACAAAAAGAGCTGATGTTTCAGTTCCAGTCCAAAGGCCAGAAAAGACTGACGTCCTAGGTCAAGGCATGGAGGCAGAAGGAGGTCAACTTTTTTGTTCTATTCAGTCCTTCAGCTGATTGGATGAGATCTACCCACACTGGGACGAACCATCTGCTTTCATCTCCAGTCTACTGATTCAAATATTAATATCATCCAGAAATACTCCCACACACACCCAAAATAATGCTTGACAAAATGTCTGGGGACCCTGTAGCCCAGTTAAATTGACACTTAAAATTAACCATCAGAAAGAATAAAAATATAAACATTTTCAAATTTTATAGTGGCAAAAATACACACACACACACACACACCACTTACTCACATCACAGTACCTAGCTGTGTTCATTTGAGTGGGAGACCAACCGACTAGATCATGACCAAAGTCTTCTGAATTCCTTTGGCTACCACTCATGTCTTACTTTACACCCACTTAGAAGATCTCGAGTGGTTCAAATTTAAGGGGGAAAGTAAGTATTCCATTTACTGACACTTTAAATGAACATACTATTGTAGAACTAAATAATGATACCTCATAATTTTGCACTTAGATAATATTTTCATAAAGTGAATGCACCCATAAAAGCCAGATTAAAAGCTTAAATATTACTAACCACCCCCTGAGGTTGGTATAAAGGTTCCCCTTTATACCTGCGCCCAGTCTCTCCTGCCTCCCACCCAGTAAAGTTACTATGCTGATTTCTATCAGCATTGATTAGTTTGGCCTGCTTTGAACTTTATATGAGTGGGATCATACAGGATGGACTTCTCTACATCTAACTTCTTTTATTAAACATTATATTTATGAAATTCGCCCAAACTGTTGCATGAAGCAGTGTTTATTCTTTCTTACTGCTGTGAGGTTTCTGTTATATGGTTATACCGCAATTTATTAATCTCTGATGGTTGAGGGGCATTTGGGGTTTCTTGATTGTGGTTTTTACAAATAGTGCTGCCTTAAACAGTCTTGTATATGCCTTTCGATGCACCCATTTCTGTGGGACATATACCTACAATTGAAATTGCTGGTTGGGGCGCCTGGGTGGCTCAGTGGGTTAAGCCTCTGCCTTCGGCTCAGGTCATGATCTCAGGGTTTTGGGATCGAGCCCCACGTCGGACTCTCTGCTCAGCGGGGAGTCTGCTTCCCTTCCTCTCTCTGCCTGCCTCTCTGCCTGCTTGTGATCTCTGTTTGTCAAATAAATAAATAAAAACCTTTAAAAAAAAAAAAAGAAATTGCTGGTCATAGGATGTGTGTATATCAGCTTTAGTAGACACGACCAGTTTTTCAAAGTGATTATAATCAGTTTACACCAAGAATGATGACTATTCAACTTGCTCCACATCCTCAACAACACGTGGCATTGTATTGTTTTTTAATTTTAACCATTCTAGTGGGTGTGTACCTGTATCTCATTGTGAGTTTATTTTATGTAGTAATCATATGTTGTAAAGCAAAATAATATAATAATTAGTATTATTTCCCTAATGCTAATGGGGTTGAACAGCCTCTTCATATGTTAAAAAAACAATATCACTTGTGACATGATGTGATGAGCCTTGGGTGTTATACGGTGTTATACGATAATTTATCGAACACTACATCTGAAACTAAGATGTACTTTATGTTGGCTAATTGAATTTAAATTAAAAAAAAAAACCATTTGTGAAGTAATTATTGCTCCCTTCAATGTTTTGAAGACTTCACTAGTGAAATTATATGGATGAGGCAATTTCTTTCTGGGAAACTTATTATAGACTCAGTTTCTTTAAATACACGAGTGATTGGTCAGATCCTCTATTCTTGTGTCTGTTTTGGTAAATTGTGTTCTAGGAATTTGTTTTATCCACATTTCCTAATCCATTGGCATAAAGTCATTCATAATATTATCTCATTATATTATTATATTAATTATCTGTAGGATCTATAGTTATGTGCTCTTTTTCATTCCTAATATCAGTAATTTATTCCTTTTTTTCCACTGATCATTGTTGATAGAGCTTATCATCTTTCCTAGTCTTTACAAAACCACTTTTCACCTTGTTGCTTCCACTTTTACAGAGGAATTGGTGTGGTTGTCTTTGTGTTTTTCCTCCACAGAATTTAAAATTCTTCTTGAATCTGTGACTTGATATCATTCATCTGTTTAAAAAATTTGCAACTACTATATCTTTAAATTTTCATTTCCTTCATTGTCTACTCCTTGTTTTGAAACTCTAACCATAAATATTTTGGCTCCTTTTACTGTGTCTCGAATGTTTTATCTTTTTGGTTCACTCTAGGTATTTGCTTCAGTCTGGATATCTTGTACTTAGCAATATTCCAGTTTACTAATACTCTCTTCAGCAGTGCGCAGTCTGTTCTGAAACCTACCCACTATTATTTAAGTATTGTGTTTTTTAGTGCTGGACTTTCCTCTTTTTTCATTTTTCAATTGTAAGGTGAAATTCTGCATTTTGTCCTCTATTTTAGTACATATGTTCGTCACAGTTATTTTAAAGTTTGTTTCTGATTTCGTTCACCCATAGGACTGTTTCTGTTATCTGTTTTTCTTGCTCCTGTTCTTCAAAAATCTGTATTACTATTGAATCCCAGCCATTGTGCATGAAAATTTTTAGTTGCCTTTGACAATGATATTCACCTCCAGAGACTGATCCTGTCCTTTAGCAGGTACTCAGAGTGAGGGAGAGGTCAGTGCCGTCCACTCAGGAATTATGGAGCTTTGTGATCGGGGTGCGGTTTATGTAACTTTGTTCATATCCACGATTCTAGGTATCCCTCAGTGTGTCCCAAGTAAGAGGCCAGGACATTTTAGTAAGGCCCCTCCTAGCTGGAAGGTAGACTCTTAATTTTTGTTTATTCAGCACCACGAGCCTGCAGAAAACTCTGCTCTACTTTTCAGCCATTTTCTGCTTGGCTTCTCAGCGCCCCGCCTGCTCTGGTTTCGCATCAGCACATGCCAATAGGCTTGCTTTTTTGTCCCTGTCTTCTCTCTGTCATCTTGATTACTTAAATTCTTTCTCCCCTGGTAACACCAAACTCCAGTTTTTTCTCTCCAGCCTTGTGAGTTTGCCAGAAGTTCTCCTGGCTTCCTTGCCTCTCTCCCAACACCAGGAATCCGGTGTGCAGAATTTTGGGCTTATCCCCAAGAACGTCTCTTTTCTCCCAGATCTTGTCTTCTCAAATCCTGGATGTCTCAGCAGCAATCTGATGCCTTCAAGCAGCTTTTTTTTTTTTTTTTTTAATTTTGTTTCTGGCTTTTCAAATTGTTTTTGGCGGAAGTGTTGGTCTGCTGCAAATTACTCATCATACCCCAAAACCTGCTTATTGATTTACGGTAGAGATTCGTATTGATGCCATTACCACCTTTAATACCTTGAAGCCTCATGGGTTCCCAACCATGTCTGGATGAAATGTCTGAATATATGTTTAGTTTTAACTTCCAGTGGTTCTTTCAGGTTAATATCATGGACTTTTATATCCCTATTTGGTGCATGGGAAATGGTCATTTATTTTTGCTTAATTCTAACATCTGTTTTATCTCAGAACACTTTACTCAAAAAAGGCTTATAAGCACAAGGAATGTGAAAAGAAGGAGGAAAAAGTGAGTTACCGTAGTTGAAACACACCTGAATTAATTTGTGAAGGAGTCAGAGATGATACAGACAATGGAGAGAATCCCTGGAAAGAATATGAGGGTGAAACAGGGAAATAAAAGTACAGAAAGAAATGTCAGAATGTGTTGTTTGAATTGATCTCATAGATAAAATGCTTTGTTATAATGCCATTAAAAAAAAGTACAGAAAAGGGGTGCCTGGGTAGCTCAGTTGGTTAAGCGTCTGTTCAGCTCAGGTCATGGTCTCAGGGTCCTGGGATCGAGTCCCCCACAGGGCTCCCTGCTTTGTGGGGAGCCTGCTTTTCTCTTTTCCACTCTCCCAGCTTGTGCTCTCTCTCTCTCTGTCAAATAAATAAATAAAATCTTTTTTTTTTTTAAGTACAAAAAGGAGAAAAGGGCAAAATAGAACCAGAGTGATAGGAAGAGATTAATGAAGACCAGAGGTTGTAATGACTACGATTCTACACAGATTAAGTACTCAGTACATGCTTGCTGCAAGCCAAATGAAAAATGTATTTTTAGGAAGCATTCCTTGGTTCAGTTAACCAGGTTATTGTTGATGACAATGTCAGTCATCTGTTTCTAAATGACTCAGTAGCTTTAGAAAAAATGTCTGTCCTTACTTTGCCATTCATCAATGCTGATCCAAAAAGGAGAAGTAAATCTGGAGTTCCTTGGTCATCATAACTTTGAGAGGAGTAAAAAATGGCCTCCAGCTCAAAATCCTATTTGACCACCTACAAAAAGCAATTCTTTAGCATTTAGACCCTTTATACAATTTTTGGGTGGACCAAGGTCCAAATTTTCTAAGTCATCTGATCCTTTACCCCAGCTATTTTGATTCTAATCTTAAGAACTGGTCAGGTTATCCGCAGGGGAAATCTAAAATATAACTGCGTAGCTCCAGAAAGTTTGGCAGAGAAAGAATTGCCTAAAGGAACAGATCTTAGCACTGGTAAACAGGTCTATGACCATAGTGTTCTCTACACTTCTGAGAATATCCAGTCCTGTTCTAGCTCCAGTTCAGCTCTGATTCCAGCATAAAAGAGGGAAAGGGAAATAGAGTATTGGAAAAGATACAACAATTGAAATGAAAATCCTTTCCGTGTCATTGAGAAACCATGAGTATGATTGTTCCACAGATGGAATGTGGCTCCGGTTCTGCCTTTAATCTCAGTAGGGTTCTGAATCTCGGTCAATTTGATATATCCTGAAGCTCACTTAGAAACAGACCCAGAGCCCTAGGTTCCTCTCTTACCATCCCACAACTTTAATTCCTAAAGCTAAGCTGGTATCCCTGAGCAGTCGGGACATTAAAATGTGAATTTCCTGGGTGTTTCACCCTTATGGCAGTTGATGTATAAAGTTGCAGTACATTTCTTTAGTATCTCTCCTGTAACTCTTTCCATTCCTGGGATCCCAGAAAGGATCCTGAATCCTATATTCACCAGGAACACTAGATATTTTCATAAATATTATCATTTTCTCTTACAAATCATCTTGTGAGGTACCAATTATTATTCCACTGACAGTAACAAGGAAACGATACTCACGGTGTTCCTGAGCAATGTCATGCTGCTATGAAGGAGCAACCTGAAACTGGGGCTCCAGTGTTCCAACTTCAAGTTCAGGGCTCTTTCTTGGACCCCAAAGGAGATCAATAAATACTTGGTTGCTTGTTGACCGAGAAGGAACAATCCCCCTAAAATGAAAAGCAGACTTCAAATGACTTCCTTGCCCCGGTTGAACAGTCACCACCTCCTTGGGAATTCCAGCCAAGGGAAATGATCAGTTCAGTTGTTGCCATTTATAGGTGGGTTAAGTTGAGACCAATAAGCTTTCTTCAACGCTTCAACTTTCGATTGGCATTCTGCATTTCTCACTAAGGAAAGTTGAGATGCCTACAGGTCATCGCCTTGTTTGAAGGTCAGATGGAATGTTTCTGTGATGAAGAGAGTCTGATGTGATGCCCCGTCTCTTGCAATCACTGTGATAACTAGAGATTTCTGGGTGAATGAGGAGTAAGGGAGGAAGATGTCCTTCCTGGCACCCTTAAAATTCCATATTTTACACAGAGTGTAATTTTTTTCCAGTCTGAGGCAAGGTAGTATAGTGTAACATGTATCGAACATTTAGTAGGAGCTGGGTATTGTGGGGAGTGTATATAAAAAAGCCAAAGCTTCTGTCTTCAAGAGATGATAATGTAATGGAGGGAAAACAGGGTTCTAACATGTTCCTATAGTTCTGAGTTAATTAAGTTTGGGGAATTGATTTGCCACTTACAAATATCTGCTCTCTAGTTACCACCAACATCCATATTTTAGTAGCTTTTAAGCCGTGTTGCATGGCAGCTAGTGGTTCCATTGAGCTCCCTTGGGTGCAATGCTATGCCGTGATGGTAGAAGTTAGTAGAAGCCTGAGCTGATAGGTCCCCAGGTGATTTATCCTAAATTTGCCTAATGGCTTTGATGTTACATGTTTTCTATATTGGGTTTCTTCATAAGGTTCATTTGGGGGAAGATAACTGGCTCTGCAACTAAAAAATTTAAATCACTGGATTATGCAACAATAATGAAACATTTAGGCTTGATGGCGGGGCACTCAACTAAATGCTTTGTGGTCCCGCAGCAACCAGAAATTACCTCCCTCATTTGAAAAGCAGTATTGAGATAGACTGTGGTCATATATTGAGAGTGAAATGGTTGTTAGGCCACCCACTTGTTTGCCAAGACAAGGAACCTCTGTAGAGGGAATGAGTGAACATTATAGAAATTGTCCTTTCATTTTGTCATTCGAAGAGTCTGACCAGGCAGATCTGGCTGTAAGATAGGAAATGCAGCCCAAGCCAAGTAGTGATCCAAGGGCCAGGGAAGAGTGTTCTTAAGCAACTGGAGGCAAAGTCCCACGCAACTAATGATTGTCTCAAGGGGAATAAATTGCGAAGAATGAAATGTGTTAGTGGGGTCTGTACTTATTTTTGGTCCCTTCAAGTTGCTCACATAAATAATACCATAAGCAGTTGAGTCGTGTACATAGTTTGGAAAAGATGAAAGAATGATAACAAACAAAAAAATAGCTAAGCTCTGCGAAATGGAAAATGAGATTTCCATCCAGGATGAGTGATGTGTTACACAGAAAGCATTTCTGAACAAAAGCTTGGGGGCCACTTGTTTTGGTTTGGTTTTTAAGTGGGAAAATGAGTCAGTTGGTCCTATAGAACATTCCCACTAAACTTGTCATTCTGGCATGTGATTCAGTATAGGCAGCAGGGGATGAGAAAAACTACATATGAAATGACTTCTCTCATTGATGTTACCTGGGCTCTTTCAGGCTAATTGATAAGAGAAAGAGCCCTTGTCTGCAGAAAGCATTGACCCATCGGAGAACTTCCGTTCTGTTCCTATTCCTTGAGAGAGCAGAAGGAAATCAGCATCAGTCCCAGCCGCCTTCTGTGCAGCATCAAGCTTCCACTATTGCCATCACCTCAGAATGTAACACAAGACTGCTTTTTGGCAACAATGTAGTCATCAAGTAAGCATATAGAAACTCTTGGAAGGCTCCACCCCAAAGCACAGGGCCTTCCCCCATAAGCCAGTCAGCTTACAGAGATAGCCTTTGGCACTGAACCTCCCCAAAGTCCAGAAGTTGGGAGCCATGGCTCTCCTTTCCTTTCTTACCCTTCTCCCTTCCCCGTCCCCCATGCCCTACTTTCTTCATAGCTACTGAGTGTTCTCTCTGGAATGTTGGAAGGTGAGGATTTAGGTCTGGGCAACCTGTTAAAAATATGAATTGTTACCATGAACTCTGAGTGGCCTTTCAGCTTTGCTGACAGAAATTTACTCCACGCAGACCCCCTCCCCCCCCAAAAATTAAGCAGGTTAAGGTCACTTGGAGTTGAAACAAGCATGCAGTCGGTGTGTTTGAAAATGAAATTATAATTAACCTGCTGATGGCTGTGAGGTGTTACCTTGAACTCTGTGTGGCCTCTTGGCACAGTGGCTGAACTTGCTTTATTGAATACCCAGAGACCTGAACAGGTGAAATCAGGATATGTCCGGGGCCAAGTGTACTTTTAGAAGGAAGATTATGTCTCTTTTAGTGCCGATTGTAAGAGAGTTGAGGATTAATTGAGCAGCACTAATCGGAAAATAAAAATGGGTTTTGACCATCCATGTCTTTGTGAAGCATAAAATTTGTTAAAACTGCTGAGAGAAATGACTCTACTTGCCCACTTTGTGAATTGATTCCTGAAGTACTGAGAGGTTACCAGACCTGAGAGTGGCCCAGGAAGAGTCTTACAATTTGGAAATCACGTATCAGCTACATATTTAGGAAAACATTCTAATTACCAGCTGAGAGCCATGGAATGTTGCTGGAACTCCAGGTGGCCTTTTGACACATGTGGGCTGAACGACTTTCTGGAGCTATTCAAAATGAGGTAGGCACAATCCTACAGTGGTAACTTGGCACTGTTAACAACCAGGAGGGGTAGGGGGGTCATTTGTGACGTAGAGTGAATGGGTCCGAGATAAACTTTAACTCTTTGTCGTCCGCGAAATGTTATTTGAAAGTCAGTGTGTGACATACTGCCTTTTATCATCAACAGAGCTACAAAATAGTGCTGTAGTTCTCAAGGGTGTACTAGGTGAGGGGGAGACCATCAACAATTGATTTCTTGGCAGAGTCAGTCATGAGCGCTACACCTTTGTGCTTGAAACTGGCAAGAAAGCCATCCCATCTCTGGTCATGCTGAATAAGAAAGAAGTGCGTCATTCCGTTGCCCCATCTTTACATCTCTTCCCTCTAATTATGTAACATCATTCCAGGGTAAAGTCACGTTTTATTCTGGGATCCTCCTTGTTTGGCAGAGAGCATCTATCGTTAGACTAAACAAACCATTTAGTTCACTTTGTGCTTGTGACAGCCTGGCTAGAATGAGTGCTCTTGTTGGCTTAATAAACAAAGAATAATAATCCACAATGTGTTTCATTACTGGGTGGAAATAGCCCATTCATAGGATTGGAATGATCTAATTGTTCACATCTCTGCTTAGTATTTGCATTAAACGTATGCTTCACACCAAAGTTTTCCTAGCTCAGAAGAGTTTTCAGCTAGGACACGAATCCAAGCACTCTTGGCCTTCCCCACTCCTCTCTTAGTGGCCGCCAGTTGTCTACTCTTGTAATTCTTGCACATCTCTTAAAGAGGAAACTCACAAGGTGCTAACCCATGAGGCACGTTTATCTCATGTTAATGTCATTTCACTTGGCTGGTGATTCAAGTTCACCATTGCTAACAGACTAGAGGAATCCATGTCTTTTTGAAAGAAGATGCTTTGTATCTGTTCAGCGTACTTCCTCTCAGTCAAACGCACAAGCTTAGAAATCGACGAAACCCTTATTAAGCGCATGATTATGGAGGCTCGGTGTCCAGAGAGATTAGCTGCATCATCCCACTTTGGGATGCCATGTAGATTTTGGTGGACTTCTGTGTAACTTGATCTATCTGCCCTAATGCCTAAGGCCTCACATAATTTTATTTCTCTTGTTTCCCCATCGGTCTGAGAGGTATTGTCCATTTCCCGGATACATCATGTTTATAGCCTGTAGTTAGAGGCCTCACACTTTATCTGTGCTATTTCTGCATTCTGGGCTGCTCTGAGCTTCCATAGTTTCTTCATTCCCTCCCTTCTCCATGAAGCCTCCCTCACCTTCACTGCAATCTCTGAACTCTTGCATTGATTTTCTGTAACGCTCATAACGGTGGCAGGTTTTTGACCAAACTTACACCGGTACCCGCGTCAGTGTCAGCCCTTATCAGAAACTTTATCGTGGGTATTTCGCACACTTGTCTCAATAGCCCTTCTGTTTCTCGTGGTAAACCCTTCTTCCCTCTGCAGTTGCTGCCAAACTTTCCATACTAAAAATCTGATCGTTCTTCTGCATATAACTCTTCAGGATCTGTCCACCTCCAGAGAAGAAGAAGAAAAAAATGAAAAAGCCCTTGTTTTTAAGTGCCTTCTCAGGCCAGCCCCTACCTGCCTCTCCAGCTGCCTCTTCTATCATTCCCTTGGTATACCCACACAGAATTTGTTGCTATTCAGTGAACATGGCATACAAAGTTTCTTCCTTTTAGCTAGGCACTTACTCCCCTGGCAAACATTTACTCAACTTTTAAGGCTCAGGTCAGATGTTTCCTCTTCTGGGAAACTTTGTCTGACTTTCTCAGGCAGGAACTGGCCTGCCCCCTCCACCTCCTTGACACCTTACACAAAACTCTGTTATAGTGTATCATACCCTACTGTATTTATTTTCCTAAATGTCTCCTCTACTAGCTGTGAACTAGTTAAGATAGATTGCTGTCTAACTCATTGTTATATCCTTATCTCAGTTCCTGGCACACAGCCCCTGTTCAAAAATGTGTGTTGAATGAATGAATGAATGAACAAAGAAACTTTTTTTTTTAATGCAATGAAAAGAAGGCCAAATGGTTTCCAGTGAAAGAGATGCTTATAAATTATTTTCTGTCTATAGATTCCCGGTTTTGTGTTCATAAATGAGCTTCTTGCTAAGGGGACTTGGGTGGACACTGTCTGCATATTTCAGGAGAGATCCAGTCCCCTGCCATGTGTCTTGACCGTGGGTACTTGATTTGAGAAAGTCTTCTGGTTTGGGCGGAAGTTGTTATTGCTACTCTTGATCACACCTGGATTTCAAAGTAGGTCAGATGGGTGCAAAGACAGTCTGACTGACTAGAAAAGGGGAGTCTTTGGTCTCATCTTTTTACGTTCTTTTTAAATCACTATCAGTTTCAGAAAATGAACACTTTCCTTAGCATTTTGCAATATTTTTAGCCAGGATCTTAACCAGAGGGAATTAGTCAGTATTCCCACCTGTTTTGTAATTATCCTCTAGTAGGACCCAAGCAATGGCTAGTTCTATCCGAAATTAGCATAAAAAAACAGTGCCACTGAGGTTCTACTCAGGGCCAGCCTCAGGGCCCCCCCTGTCAACCAACCCCCAGTCCCAAAGTCCTGAAGCACAAACTCTCGAAATCTGATCTTGTGTTTCTTTCTCTGTCACTGAGACCTAGTTGTTCTACTCTCCAGGGCTCTTTAAGCAGGTAATAGAAGCAGCTTAGAAATAAGTAAGCGAGGACCGCCATTTTATTGGAGAGTAAAAGCAGGCACGCCAAGGTTACGTAGTTTGCGAGATGACGTTGGGTAGGTTCAGGTGCAGGTCAGTGCAATGGTAAGGAAAGCACCCAGGGATCCTTGACACAGAATGCTCTGGCTAAACACCCATCTCCTCCACCCTGGGCAGTTTAACCTGCACCAGTGATCCCAAGGATTTTCTGAATGAATTACCATAATTGGACTTAATTCAGGAAAGAGAGATTTCCTGTACACCCCAAACGAGCTGCATACTGGATTCTTTTGCCTAGATGACAGGGAGGAAGAAACCCAACAGGAAATACATCTTTGCAAATTAGAAAAGTTGATGAGCTAAGTTCTACAAACGTGGGGCACTGATCCAAAGTGAACTCCTAATGACCCCTTGGCACCTTGGCTCACCTCTCTGCACTTCACAGCCAGAAGCACACCAGGTGGATTCACTTTCTCGCCTCCCTGATAAGGCAATGGGACTTTGCCACACCCAGACCCACGGCCAATCTCCTTTCCTGCTTCCCTGACCCCAGGTCTGATAAAAATCCAGGGTGATAATGCTATTGAGGTACAGGCTATA
The DNA here is from genome assembly GCF_010015895.1 of Lontra canadensis. Lineage (NCBI taxonomy): Eukaryota > Metazoa > Chordata > Mammalia > Carnivora > Mustelidae > Lontra > Lontra canadensis. Next base: position 1,305,860 of record NW_022631044.1, read on the forward strand.
AACCATATCAGTATGTACGTAAGTAGAGGGAGGGGAAAGGGGGAGGAAAAAGAAAAAAAAAAAAAAGGCCAAATGGAGAGTTCAGCCTCACCTCTAGGTGACCTTGGCAGCATGTGGAGTGGAAGGGAAATTGCCAGGAACTAGCAGCCTTTTTTTGAGCATTGTTTTGACTTGGCTTTGCTACAGAGCAACTTTGGGGGACTGGGGCAAAAAATAGGTCATTGTGAACTGCAGGTGCCGTTTTGATCTTGAACTATAATCTGTTGAGGTATATATGCAAATCCAGAACGCTTTATCAAGATGAAAATTGAAACTTTTCCTCATAGGTACACAGACCACTTTACCTCATATTAGCACCAACATCATGAGGTCCCCCGCCCCCCAAAATGGAAGGGTAGAGTGGAGTTCTTAACTCCCCTTCCCTGCTGTCCCCTTCCTCTTTCTATTCTACCTTCTTCTCTCCTTACCTCCCTTCCTCCTTTAATCTCTCCTCTCCCTCTTTCTCTCTCTCTCCTGCTCCCCCCCCCCACCGCCTACCGCCTTCACCCCCTCCTTCAGTACATCTCTCTGTCCTGAAAAACCTCATTTGACTAACCCTGACTCTCCAGGCATCCCCTTAGGAGATACTGATTAACGTAGGCAGACTCACTCAAGGATTCAGCGACAGGCAAGATACCCAAGAGGCTGGGATTTTTAACTCTTACTTCTAAGTAGACAGAGCATTCCCTGTGATCTTCGCCTACTTAATTTAAACTCTTGAGAGAATGCAGACCAGAGTACAGAGAGAATATCTCCCAATAAATGAAAGGGGGAGTGTTTTAAAACCCTTTTCTTGGCCTCAGTCATGTCACTTAATCCCTCCCACCATCTGTTTCACCATTTTTCTGAGCATAATAGGAAACATGTCAAAGCACCTGGCTGCTGAAGTGATGGGCACTGTCTCTGGACTGAGGGGGACACCTGGAGCAGTTGCGTACTCGGGAACTGCTGGAGAACACTGTTCGGGTCGCTGAGTTCTTCCTTCCAAACTGTTCCGTGCCCATCAAGAAGATTAAGAGAGCAGAGATTTCAGTTTCAGTGAGAAACATTCCAAGGAGCCTAGGAGTGCCCTGCCACCTATCTGTCTAGGGAAGGAGCCATTTGGGTGAGGCTCAATACGAAGGGAAGTTAGTTTCGCTCATTTTCCGATCGTTGTGAATTTTGAAAATTAATAACCGTAGGAAAAGAAGGTATCTGCTGCTGATACACTTTTGGACAGGAAATGTTTTTGAGGAACATAAATAGCTAAGAAAAGCAGTTCTGTGTTTGCACCAGCAACATAGGACATGTTCCGGGTAGTGTGGGGGAGGAGGTGGGGAAGGGAGGACGGGGTGTGCATGTGGACTCCGCGTGGGGTTCCTTCTTCAGAATTTGTGACCGAATGTGTCTGAAGAGTTCATCTTTCATCATCTTGTGTTCTGCGGCCTTATCGCTATTGTGAAGAAAGATACGTGTAGTGTTGTCTCTCTTTCCTAAGGAAGCGAGACTTGGAGCAGGCATGTATCTTAGAACCACCTGCTGGCCTTCATTTGGGACCCCCAGAGGCTCTTATTCAGGACAGGGTCCCCTGAGACCACTGACATGGCTTGCAGGCTGCTTACACTGAGTAGCAGCCATCCTTCCCTTCTGGTGCCCCAGAATTTTGTCCACCCAGGGGTTGCAGCTGCTCCCAGCAGGAAGCCTCCTATTTCTGTGATCTCTGGAAGCCAGGTTCCCAGAGGGAGCCATGATCCAGAATTGCTACACCTACCAGCTACACCTCAGCAATTCTACGGGGCCTAAAATACCCAGGTCTTCGTTCTCCTAAACTAGAACAGTGATTCTCAGTGATGATGGGAAGGCATGGCGGTTTGGGGCACATCTCACATGGCCTCCTGTCCCTGGGCACCACCTCACATCCTGTACTGTTCACCTCTTCGTATACCCCCCATATCATGAGGGCCATGTCCCATCTTCATCGTGTATACAGAATTAATAAAAGAATGGTTAACTTTTAAAAGCCCTCAATCAATCTTCGAACTCCTCCCTTTCATTTTCCTTGTGCATTCGAGTATTTCCTATGTGCTGGGCAAAAACTAAGCAGTGTAGCCATATCCATATCTCCTCTCAAGTACTTTTCCAAAGACTCTGTGGGGTAAGAATTATTTCCATTTTATAGCTGAGGAAATTGGTGCTCAAAGGGGTTAAGCAGCTTAGCCAAACTCCCACGAAGTGGCTTAGATCTGTCTGATGCCAGAGCTACTCAGTTGTGGTCATGCTCTTCTGTCTCGGCCTCGCCGGGAACCAGACTAGCTGAGCAGCAGGCTCGTGTCTGAGGTAGCAAACATTCACTCAGACGGCCGTTGGTTCTCCGCCTTTGAGAGGAAACATGAGGCAGTGCTAAGTCTTTACTTATTTCAGAAGGCCTTGACATTCCAATAGATAGAATTTTTCATACCTCAGAGTAAATATCGTCAAGTGATTGACCCCTTTGAGACCTCATGTTTTCTGAGAAATTTAAATACAACGAATATTAGATTTCTGCTAACCAGACCTAAAAATTCAACATTTTTGGAGTTTGTTTCATTTTTTATTTTAAAATCTACACAATAGGCAAGAAGAAATTTTAAAAGAAAGAAGAAAGAATTACATGGAAACAAAAGAAGCAAAATACTGGAGTATATTTTATCCCAGGCCTAGGTAGGCCCACTTTTTTTTTTCTCTTAACAAAAACAAAAACTTTTATTGTTTTTTATTTTAAATCCAGTATAGTTACACAGTGTTACATTGGTTTCAAGTGTACAGTATAATGATTCCACAATTTGCATTACTCAGTGCTCATCGTGCTAAGTGCTCACCTGTTTCACCCATCCCCCACTCACCTCCCCACCGGTAACCATCAGCTTGTTCTCTTATGATTCTGTTTCTTGGTTTCTCTCTCTTGCTCTCTTTTACTTTGCTTGTTCCTTAAATTCCACATATGAGTGAAATCATATCATATTTGTCTTTCTCTGGCTTATTTTGCTCAGCATCATTCTTTCTAGCCATCTGTATTGCTGCAAATGGCAAGATTTTATTCTTTTTTGTGGGTGAATAATATTTCATTGTATATATATCCATTCATCTATCCATGGGTGCTTGAACTGCTTCCATAATTTGAATAAGTAATGCTGTAATAAACATATGGGTGCATGTATCCCTTTGAATTAGTGGTTTTGTATTTTGGGGGTAAATACCCAGTAGTATGATTGCTGGATCAGAGGATAGTTCTATCTTTAACTTTTTGAGGAACCTTCAAAGTGTTTTCCACAGTGGCTCTAGGCAGGCCTATTCTTGACATGAATTTGGCCATTTATCCTTTCAGTTTATTTTTTTATACTTTTTTAAAAAGATTTTATTTATTTATTTGACAGAGAGAGAGAGAGATCACAAGTAGGCAGAGAGGCAGGCAGAGGGTGGGGGAAAGCAGCCTCCCTGCTGAGCAGAGAGCCTCATGCAGGGCTTGATCTCAGGACCCTGAGACCATGACCTGAGCTGAAGGCAGAGGTTCAACCCGCTGAGCACCCAGGCGCCCCCTATTTTTTTTATACTTTTAAGCCATATCTGAGTACCTATGAATAATACACAACATTACCTTGCATGTTTTCTAAATTTATGTATGTAGATCACACTCTGTATCATTCTGCAAATTTCTTTTTCATCCAATAGTATTTTTAAGATTTCTCTCTGCCAATAAGGAGGTCCGATTTGTTCCCTTTATCTGTTGTATAGTATTCCATTATATTCATATGCCACATCTTATCATCCTTTCACCTATTGAAGAACATTTAAATAGTTTCCATCTTTTTGTTGGTGTTGTTACAAGTAGCATTTCATGGAACATTCTTATGCTTGTTTCATTGTGCATGCATATGCCTGTTTCTTGAGACTTTTTACCTAGAAGTAAAATTACTGGCTCATTGTATCCTTAATGCACATGAGATTTTTATTTGTTGAGATGACCCTAAGTGAAACCATAGGTTTATGTTTACGAAGAGAGAAGAGTGGGGATAATGCCAATGCAGAATAGAGAAATGAGAGACGCCGGGCCGCCTGGCTGTCTCTGCCATTGTTCCCGTTCAGCAGACAGAATGGCAGTCTTCAGCTCTATAGTCAGGAGAGATCAACGTGGTTTAGTTGATTACATGCAGCATCTCCTCTTTATCGGTACATTATCCTTCTTTTTCACATTGATGGATAGACCCAGTTCTTAATTCCGAAAAAGGAAATAAAATATCTTCTGCCCAGAAATCAGACATCAGCCAGCTCCATGGTGTCCTAAGCAGACAGCCTTCGCGATCTTCCTAACATTGAGACTGCCTGTCAGAATGCTTTATTGTGGTGCCTGCAGCGCAGCCCGTACGGGGAGAGAATTTCCCTTCGCAGGAGTGGCTGAGAACAGTGAGACTCGGCATTGTCTGGGCATCCTCCTGTACGTGTAAAGTATTTATTTACTTTATTTAGTGGCTAAGGCTGTGACTTTATCTTCTTCTAGCTCATTTTCCAGCGTAACAGGATAAGACCACTCCTGCCATTATGATTTACCGTGCAGTAAACAATGAGGGCCTTTGGATTGCATTTTATAGAATTGCTTTATTCGGCCTTTCCTTCCAACCCCTTTGGGAAAGCATTGACAATTGATATTTCTCTTCTGGATTTCTCAGTGAATTCAGCATTCCTAGATTTGGTTTCTATTTGTTCTTTGGCTTATAAAATCCATCGCTTTGGGGATAAGAATGGCTCGCATCCAGCATAATAGTTTCTTGCTTACTAGTCTACCCAGTGACAGGCGGGGAAGGACAACGTGGCTTACCCTGGCCTGATCTCAGTTGTTCTTTGCATATTCTGCTCCAAATATAGCAGCGCCCCACTCGCAAACAAACAAGGATTGAGGGTCACTTTTAACCATGGAGCAGCCTCTTCCCAGCAGCCCATCTTCAGTCCTGGAAAGTTCCAGTATATCGGAGTCCAAGTATTGCACAGGGCCGTGCCAAGTGTGGCACCGGCTGCCATCCTCCCATTAACCTGCTCCTGCAACCTCGTTATACAGAACTGCCCACTGGAGGGGCCACGTAATTTCAGAGGGCAAGGTTATTTCATCAGCAGAAGAAGAGCTCCTGGGTCTTTCATGTGGGATTTTTATTCTGCGATTTCTGCGATACCCAGATTTCATGGAATATTCGATCTGATTGTCAAGAGTAAATGAGTCCCCATTCTAAATTAGCCCCCAACTCTGGAATTCACTTTCAGAGGAGAGGCTTGGGTTGAGGTATGTTTATATTGTGGGCTTCCATTTTCTCTCATATCAGCATAGCTTGTTTACTGTCTGCGTGTTTGTCTTTTTGACATTAGTTGCCGAGCAACTTCAGGGCAGGCCTTGTTCTTTTCGTGTGTGAATTTCACTTTTCAGTGCCTTTTGTCTTGTTGATTTGCAGTAAGTATATATTGAATTAATTCCATATGTATTTTGAGGGCTGAATTCGGAACTTGAAGATGCAAAGAAAGCCAAATCCCAACCAGAATGCCTGTTTTGCCCAGTGCTCCCCCTAAATTTTTACTTCCACTCCAGAAGCACTACATCACTTCATTTCACGCCTTTGCTATCTGCAGTTTGATGTTCAAAATTCCGATTAAAAGGTGAGTACAGCTTATATGCCAGGGCTTTCCCCCATCCCACCACCGCGGCCATCACCGCCCAGGCCACTATTTCATTGGATCAGATTTCTTTGTGATTTGTTTGTAAGCTGCCTGTGACATCAGGGGATACTACTGCCTAGACAAGGAAGTGTTGGGATTTTAGTGGGGAACTGCAGGGAACATGTCTGGACCTTGCTGGACCTCTTCAACAAAGACCAGAGGGTACTGCTCTGCTTCCATCCTCTGTTACTAGATCCTAAAAGACCTTTACCCAGAGAGGCTGCCTATAAATGAATCTCATTTTCCTTTGTGGACAGGAGTGGAGATCCCAGTGGGGGAATTAACCTGGCCTGGGAGAAGGAAGTTCTTAATCCCAAGACTCATCATTTTCCATTCATTCCCTTTATTATCACAGAACTCTGTTATCCATGGTGAAGAAATGTATTTTTTTTTTCTGTCTAATAGGCTATGTTCAGCGTGATGCTGAGATAGAAATACTCACCTGAGAATCAGGAGATCGACTTCCTATTTCTCACTCGGCTACAATCTGCTTGAGTAAATATGAGAAAGTAATCTCACCTTCCCTGTCAACTGTAACTGGAGGCTGTATGCGATGATACTAAGCCCATACCTGAAACATTGTTTTTGACCTGGAGCACCGTGTTTTAAGCAAGACACTGATAAGGTGCATTTAGAAGAAAAAATTAAGCAGGCTATCAGGAGATCTGAAAACCCTGTTTAAAGAGCTGGAAAAGAGGAGACTCAGGATTCATGATATCCAGCTTCAAACTTAGAAAGACCTAACTTGTAGAGAACTGTGAATAGAGCCTTATTGCTGTTTTGCTAACTAGGACCCATGATTAGAAGTTAAAGGGAAGCAGATTGCCTCAATATCAGAGAAAACCTTGTCAACGGCTAAAGCTCTCAAAAATTGGAGCAGACTACATTTCCTATAACTAGAGCCATGCAGGCAGAAAACAGATTCGCATTTATAAAGGATGTTTCATATTGGGTAGCAAATTATACTAAATGATTCCCAAGGTCCCTTCCAAAGCTAAAGGTCTATGATTTTGTGCATAGACAAACCCGAACTCCTCCCAGCCTTCAGTTCTACGACCCTAAAAAAGATGTATAAGTTTTAACAAACCTTTCTTAAAAGCCCAAGTATGAGAAGAATAGATAAGGCATGTTGTTTTATTCCTTTCCAGTCTGGCAGAACTTCTCCGTCTCGGATACGATCCCCACTTCCCTGGAGGGGGTGCTGCAAGCATGTTCTTTCTCTGCTTGTTTTCTGCCCCCCTCCACGCACATCTGCCACTTTTCCCCTTCCTAGTGATTTTTGTATTTCTTTGAATCTTTACAGGTGGTAGCAATTTTGGTTCATCTGACTTGATGGTATGAAATTCTAAATAGTTGGGGGTCATTTGGAGTGATTACTTTTTTCTTTGTGTTCTGGGAGCCTGGGGGAGTGTATTTGGAGCTGCTTAGTGCATAGTCCTTGTCAACATAGACTCCTTATTCATCTCCCCATCGCTCTGAAGAACAGACAGAGGTGGTTCAGGATGTCACAGATGTCACGCAGACACGTACAGACTCAAGCAGAATTATAGTAGGCTCTAAACTGGATAAACTTAATAACTTTTCTGCTTCGAAGCCCATGGTCTAAGGAAAAGAAATGCCGTAGATTATCACCAGATAGAAAATAAGACCAGTTATGGTGGATGGTGTCTCTGATTGGAAATCTGTTGAAATAGGCTCTTGCATGTGGGACTATCTTCACCTTACCATCCCCCCAAGGATTAAGTTACCAAGAATTGCAGCTATTATGAGGAAATTGCCAAGATCTTCTCTGTTCTCTTATCAAATTATCTGGATGGCTGGTGGGGAGGGGTTGGTTTTGGGTGCTTGGTTTTTTTTTCTCTTTTACTTGCCCCATTCCCCTTTCTGAAATCTGCTGGAACCCGTGTTTTATATAAGATTTTTTTCTATGACACTTTCAGGGTGTTTGAAATCCTGTCTAGATCACTGGCCATGGGGCAGAGAAAGGGAATCTTTGAACTTGATCTGTGTGGCAACATATTTTTTTTTTTTTAAATCTCTTCCAACTTCACAGAAGTTGTGCTGGTGACTCCCTGTTCATAATTGTTGCCTCACGTACTCAGAACTGGATATGACTTCTGTTATCCTACAAGCTAGTTCCCAAGCCTGAATTTTCAGAAGTAAATTGCCATTCTTTCTTAATGCCGGAATCAGGCTCCTCTCACCCTGTGATACAGATGAGAGACCACCAGTCTCCATGGGCCACACCATTCCCCTTAGATATGTACACAGAGTGCAATTTCCTTCATATATCTACATTTCTATAATGTGTAATCTATAATACTGCTCTCTCTGTATATATAAACTTTATTATATATAAACTTGAAGGGAGAGTTCAACCATTGCTACTCTTCCAAGTCAAAAGAACCCAGAATGACATGCTGCGGGGGGCTACACTAGCTGGAGCTGAATTGTTCAGTCAAAAATGGGCTGAGTTGGGCGCCTGGGTGGCTCAGTTGGTTGAGCGACTGCATTGGGCTCAGGTCGTGATCCTGGACTTCGAGGATCAAGTCCCGCATTGGGCTCCCAGCTCCTTGGAGAGTCTGCTTCTCTCTCTGACCTTCCCCTCTCTCATGCTCTCTCTTTCTCTCATTCTCTCTCAAATAAATAAATAAAATCTTTAAAAAAATATGGGCTGAGTAGAGCAAGCAGAACTCTCATACATTGTTGATGGGCGTATAAAATGGTACAACCACTTTGGAAAATGGTTTGGTGGTTTCTTGTGAAAGTACATAAGTATTTACCTTATAACCCACCAATTCCAATCCTAAGTATTTATCTGAGATGAAAACATGTCTACAAAAAGACTTTTAAAAGAATGTTCATGGTGACCATATTCATAATTATAAAAAACTAAAATATCCATAGTGTCCATCAATAAGAGAATGGATAAAGTGTTGTATGTGTATAGAATGAAAATGAAAACTGTTAACACATAAAATAGCATGGATGGCAGCTCCATCCAAAACATCATACTGACTGAAAGAAATCTTATGCAAAAGAGGACAAATTTTATGCTGTTGTTTATGTGAAATTTTAGAGTAGGTAACTCTCTACTGTATAATACTCTTGGACCAAGCAAAATTAATCTAAGGTAGAAAAAGATCAAAACAGTGTTTGCCTCTGAAGGGTAGGGACTGAATGATGGAAATATTTTCTCTCAAGAGGGGTTGGGTTACACATTTGTGCATTTGTCAGAGCTCATCTGAAATGTACACTTAAGATTTGTGCACTTCATCATGAGTAAATTTTACCTCAAAAGGAAAAGGTGATTGGTAAACAAATATCAAATGCTAGTTAATGATCCACAGGACGAAATGCTCTCTAACTCACTTTGAAAAGCATCAGAAAAAGAATGATTGATGAATATGTGTGGCAAACATAGTAAAATGTAAATAGTAAAACTTAGGGGGTAGATATATGGGTGTTCACTGTGAAATTGTTTCAGTTTTTCTGTGTGTCTAAAATTTTTCCTAAAATGTTGGTGGCAGAGTTGGGGGGCTGGTCGGGAGCAGTAACAGCTGCAGTGACAAGAGAAGCAGAGCTTAAAAGTTTCAGTGGAACAATTATTATCTTAGTCTGTATCTATCAGGGCCTTCTAATACTATTATCATTCATTCATTCATTCTTTCATTCATTCAACAACCATTTCTAGAGCTATTCTGCCTCAAGCCCTAGTCTAGGTGCTGGGAATGCCAGGACGAAAGAAACCTAAATCCTGCCCTTGAGGAGCTCACAGTCTAACGCGCAACATCAGAGATATGTCCCCAGTATTCACGCTTCACATTCCATGACGGACAGCTCTGTTTCCTTTCTGTCTATGTCTTAGGAGTCTGAGGATTTAAAAAGAAACAACTGGGAGGTGAACAATGAGAGACTATGGACTCTGAAAAACAAGCTGAAGGGTTTGAAGGGGCGGGGGTGGGAGGTTGGGGGAACCAGGTGGTGGGTATTAGAGAGGGCACGGATTGCATGGAGCACTGGGTGTGGTACAAAAACAATGAATACTGTTATGTTTAAAATAAATGAAAAAAATGATTAAAAAATAATAATAAAATAAAATTTAAAAAAAAAGAAACAACTGAAAGAGTGCTAGGCCATTTAGGTTTAAAGAATATATGAAAATCTAACCACAGATAGGCTCTTCGCTTTAAACTACTTAAAGACTCCAAATGTGAAATTTAGTGAGTGAGCCAACCACCTCCTGATAATCTCAGGAAGGAAGTTCCCAGAGGGTGTCCTTTTTCCAGGACCTAACGCAGAACCGTGGGAAGAGCCCCAGCTGCCTGATTGAGATTATTTCTGTGCCCATTTAACTTCAGCTCATCAAAGAGTCTTCAAAGAGCCTGGAGTTGTAGGCATCCGAGTACTGTCTGGGACCATGTGATCCCTCCCATCAACCTCCTATCGTTCCGTGACTGTGGAGGTTGTGGGGGCCTAATGCAGCCCTGAGATATGGGGTGCTTTGGATGGAACAGAAGAAATAACTCCTGCTTTGATCTTCTTGGAGATAAGGAGGCATCAGTGTTTCACTGATCTTTTTAGGTCTTCCTAATTCTGCAAAATTCACAAATCCTGTCTTCATAAGGCTCTTCTAGCAGATGACAGACATGTAATTCAGGCTCTGTGTGTTAACAGGCCTTGTTAACACCCTGTGTTCTGCTAGTAAACATCAGAATAATACATTTCCTTCAGTATTGACTTAATGATCAAAGATTGATAGTGAGTTTTCATTCTGCTAACATTTGGTTTACTCAGGATCAACCAATTTTAATGATTAAATTTAGACTGTAATACAAATGTGATTTTCTCAACCCTGATATTGCAGTTAGAGATTAAATTCAGGAGGGGGGTGGGGGGAAAGAAAGTTAATCTGGAGAGCCAAGAAGACAACCCAAGTTAGGTTTGAAAACAAACAAACAAAAACCGTATTTAGTCAAACTGGGCCTTTTCTAAGAAAGAAGATGTGTTTTATTTTATTTCTTTAAAACCGTGTGACTTCTGAAAGATGGAAAAGATTTTGTGAATATTATTCTCAGATGTGACAGATCCATGCTGGCAAGACTGGCTTATATGCAGACACTTTGAACAATACCTGTTTAAGTCGGCCTGTGTCACATCACATGTGTGCTTTCCCTTTGTGGAGAGAAAACACGTTGTGCAGTCATTTTGTTCCCAGGACATGATGAGATGGGACAGGAGGGAGTCGGCCTAGGGACAGTGACTGGTTACATAGAACAAAGAATATTAAGGGTGACTGTAGGCCCAAATTCCGTGCCCCTGGAAGCTTGAATAAATAGGTTCCAGATCCTTGATTTTATGTTCAGCCTCTTCGTGTTCACAAATACGTACAGTCTAAGTTAGGCAGATATATCAGTGCTGAAAACTAGGTGGATAGACCTCTAATATAATATAAAATCTGGCACGAGAAGGGATTTACTTAGTAATCATCTAGCCCTGTGATACCCAGACTCGGTGGGTCCTGAATTAGCTGGGAGAGCTCAGTGATTCCAAGTTAGCAGGTTGGACAGGAGTGATGTAGTGAGAGCTGCGAGTCCGTAGTGTTAAGTAAGCTTCTCGTGTGGTTTGGTTGGTCAGCCAGTTCTGAGCTATACTCACCAGTACCCCACTCTTCGTTTCACAAGTGAGGCAACTAATGCCCAGGGAAGTTGGGGACTTGCCCAGAGTCACACAGCTAAAGCCAGAGCTGGAACTCCAGGCTCCTAATTTTCAGTCCAGTGTCTTTTCACTCTCCCTTGTAGCAGCAGTTGCAAAGACCATCTGTGTAATACTTTTTCTTTGAACAGAAATCACAGAAGTTCTGTAACGTTTAGGTACCATCTCTGCGAAATGGTTTGATGAGGTCTCTGGTAGCTGTGTTATTTTCCTAGGACTACCACAACTAACTACCACTAACTTGGTGACTTAAACCAAAAATTTTATTTCCTAACAGTTTGGGGGTCCAGAATTACAAAATCAAAATGTCAGCAGGGCTGTGCTCCGTCCAAAGCCTAAAGGAGAGAATCCTTCCTGCCCTCTCCCAGCTTCTGCAATCTCCAGAGGTTTCTTGGCTTGTGGTTTGCACAGCTCCGTTGTTTGCCCCTCTATTAACATGGCCTTCACTTCTCTCCATGCCGCTGGATTGAAGGCTCACCTGTTTAATCCAGGAATGATCTTGTCTTAGGATCCTTAACTAAGTTACAGCTCATCCTTAACTTCATAACATCTACAAAGACTGTTGCTCCAAATAAGGTCATATTCATAGGCACTGGGGGATGGGACCCTCCTTTTAAGGGTCACCATTCAACCCACTACACTTGACAAAAGTTAAGGAGAGCTCATTATTTCTAAAGCTCCCTTCTAGAACTACGATCTGTGATTTTCAAGTATTTTCATTACTGAAACTACTAATAGTGTTTGCAATTGTGTCAGCATGCTTTCTGTGTATTATTCAACTCTCACAACTTAAAGAGCAGGTATTAGTATTGCCATTGTACAGTTGAGGAACCGAGGCTCAGAAGTGAGCACTGACTTCATCAGGATCACAAAGTATATGACAGAACTGAGATTTGAATCTAAGTCTGTCGGATGACAAAGCTGAATGTTTTTACTTTTTATATTGCCTCCCAATATCTTTATCAGACTATAGCTTATAAGGAGCAATATATCTCTCCTATGATATTTGAAGGCAGTAAGGATATATATTCCATCAGCCCTCCAACCAACACACACACACACACACACACACACACACATACACACACACACACACACACCCCAAGAAGAAAGAATGTCTATATACAGGAATAATGGCAGACATTTTACCTTTGTTTATATAAACTCAGTTAAATAAAATTGTATACTTTCCCAAAAACAGCTATAGCCCCTTCCATGGCTCCGATGCCCTTCTTCCTTTTCCTGTGCTCGAATACTCAGAAGTTATCAGCTTGGTAGATAATACAACATTTTTATGGGTTGATGGTATCGATAAAGAGAGAAAAGTTGATTCTGGAGAAAGAGGAGATAATTTCAGGAACAGAGCCCGGAGTAGACAAAAAGGAGTGGGATTAGAGTACAAGTGAAGGATAGTTCATTCACTGTAATAGAGGAAGAAGTAGAAGATACAGGTGTAGATACAAAGGTGCAAATAGATTTGGTGGTAATAAGATAGTGTAAAAAATAGTTATCAAATGTCAATGTTGATCAGGTATGAAATTTTTTTTTCTTTTTTAAAGCAAGAGAGAGAGAAAGGCAAACCAAGGAAGAGATTTTTTTTTAAAGATTTTATTTATTTATTTGACAGAAAGAGATCACAAGGAGGCAGAGAGGCCAGCAGAGGGGGTGGGGGGGAAGCAGGCTCCCTGCTGAGCAGAGAGCCCGATGCGGGACTCGATCTCAGGACCCTGAGATCATGACCTGAGCTGAAGGCAGAGGCTTAACCCACTGAGCCACCCAGGTGCCCGGTATGAAATTATTCAATTATTGAAGCAAGCTGATGGAGACAGACAGTAAACAAGTGACCATACAAATAAATAATAAATTATCAGGTAGTGATCAGTTTAAATGAAAATAAACCATATACATTTGACTATTTGGCTGTTGATATAAGAAATATCCATTTGGGAGAAATTTTTACAAATCTTTTATAAAATTAAAGATAAAGGCCCTCTATATTTTTTGTCTACCATCCGTCATAGAAGGATCATGCAAAAAAAATATTTTTTCTCCTAGAATTCAGTGCCAGGAAAATGTTTGCCTCTTCAAATGAACTCTATTGAAACTAGAAATTCAGTGTATTTCTCTTTTTGATTGGTGGCCAGGAAGCCAAAAATCTTTAGTCCTCCATTATAGTGATAAATTTGCCCAGATTCTCAGTTCATCTTTCTTTCTTTCTTTCCTATTTTTTGGGGGTTTTGTTTGTTTATTTCTTTTTAAGTAGGCTCCATGCCCATTGTGGAACTCAACCCAGGACTCAAACTCATAACCCTGAGATCAAAAGTCAGACATTTAACTGACTGAGTCACCCAGGCACCCCAGGTGGGGTGGGGGAGAAGGGGTTTAATCTAACTTTTTTCTACTTCTGTCCATTTAAAATTTTATTATATTTTTCTATATGTTTCTATTGTATTATAATACATTATTATATTATTATTATACTACATTATTATATTAACATATATTTATAATATGTTTTTTAGTATTTCTGTTCTTATGTATTTTAGTTTCTTCTATTTTTTCTTATTTTCTATTTTTAAACTTTTTTCTATTTATTTTATATGTTTTAATATCACAAGCAACTTTATGTTCTTTTTGGTAGTAGGGTATAAACAATAACAAATAATAATTTAATCAGTAATTTAATAACATGTTTCATTTGTTCTATAAATATTTATTGAACATTTACTATGCTGGGCATAAGAGAGATAGCAATGAACAGGATAGACAAGGTCCATAGAAGGAAATTACAGGTGAAAGTGGATTTTTGGTGTGCCCAAAGAAATGAACAGTTAGAGCTGGATGTTATGGTGGAATTCTATGGACATTTGGGAACCCGAGACAGGGTCAGGTAATAATCTTCGAATGAACCTACACTGCATATGGCACATGGTGAAATGGTGAAAGCTTAGCCAAATTTAAGCTAAAATGCCTCTGCCTACAAAGAGCTTAAAGCTCAACAAATCTACCTATAACTATTACTTCTTACGTGTCTCTAAGTGCTATTTATGCTAAAATGATGATTTATCAAACTAGACTGCCAGTCTAGGTATGGTGCCCATACCTGCCATGGGAAATGGAATTAAAATAACAAAAGATCTCTAAGCTATTTTTGGTTGTTACCATTGTTTTTGTGTTCTCTGAGTCATTCAGGTTCTGGAAGAGGGAATTGGGCAATGTGGAGAAATGCTTCAGAGAGGGACTAGAGGGCTACTGGCAAGCACAGCCATCAACAGAATCACTCTGAGATTTGGTTGTATATTACTAGAGAATCTCAGAGAGAGGCTCTTCAGGGACAGCTAGTCCATCCGCCCCTCTCCAGACATCTACTACACCATAAGAAGTTAGATGACAGCTTTTCCAGCTCCCCAGGATTCTCAAGAAAGAGATCCAAGTTCAGATTCAGAGCATCTTAATATGCCTTCCAAACTTCCTCATAAGATGAATCAAAACAAATCATTAAACGACCAACAGTATTCAACTCTGAAAAAAAATCAACTGTCCTTCCCCTCTCCCCACAAAAAGAATCTCATCCATGAGCCAGTCATCATGTTCTGATAAATCTGCAAATTTCCCATGTTTGCCTTCCAAGGCAGCTGTAGAGAAGTTGCTGGGAGTTTACATGAGTAGTTACAGTCACAGACTTCAGGCTGCCAAAAAGTGTCTTAATTTCATAGCAGATCTACGAGGGAGGACTTCTGACATCTGGCTGGAGCTGGAAAGGCCAGAGGTACACCATCAGGTCAGCGTAGTGTATTATCCTTGGGAAACCCTGGAAAGAAGAGCTAGAGGAAGATCTGAAACTTGTAAAAGGCACTAAGCAAACAACAGCATCTGCGTGGTAATGACAGCATCCCCAAGTGTCCTTTTTCTCTCAGGCAGTAGTCTCTGCTGGAATTTTCCCCCTACTACCTTCAGTATCCTACGGCTATACCTTCAGAGACTTCTGGCTTCTCAAGGGAGGGGTTGTAATTCCCTGTCTTATACACATAGTGGTATCATAGAATTCCTGATGTCTGTCCATGTCTTTGCCTTTCTGTGTCTTCATTCCTGAGGCAGGCATAAGATTTGACCAAACAACTATGCCACAGAAGAAAACCGGCATTTCTTTAAATACAGAACATCGATCAGAAAAATTCCCAGGATGTCTGAGTGGCTCAATTCGGTTAAGCATCCGACTCTTGACTTCAGCTCAGGGCATGATCTCAGGGTCCTGGGATGGAGCCCCACATCGGGCTCTGCGCTCAGCATGGAGTTGGCTTGAAATTCTCTCTCCCTCACCCTCTTCCCCTCCCCCTGCTCACTCCTGCGTGCTCTCTCTCTCTCTCCCATAAATAAATAAATACAATTTTTGAAAAATTCTCTTCACCTTCTCCATGATATCTTCTTGACGTTTGCCTTTATTTCTAAGTAGCAAGTTTTATTACCCTCTTTTAGAAATGTGTATTTGGTACCACGTGGGCCACTTTCCTCTGTAGGCAGATAACTGTTGTTAAATTTGGACCACACCACAGGGAACTTCATTGTGGAAACTCAAAAACCTCAACAGAACAGGGTCTTCAAAGGTCATCTCTTTCAACTCCCAGCTTTTATAGATTTACAACAGAAAATGATCTCAGAGAAACGTCATCGAACCTCTTAATGAGCATTCCAGATCTGTTTAGCTCTGTCTCCAGGAATAGGGTAACAACTGCTTCCTAAATAAACCTATTCTGGAATGTCAGTCAGTCAG
The DNA here is from genome assembly GCF_010015895.1 of Lontra canadensis. NCBI lineage: Eukaryota > Metazoa > Chordata > Mammalia > Carnivora > Mustelidae > Lontra > Lontra canadensis. Next base: position 1,322,100 of record NW_022631044.1, read on the forward strand.
TCAGTCAGTCAACTAATTCTGAATACCCACCATATGCTAGGTGCCGCAGGTGCAACAGTGAAGACTAATGGCCCTCCCTTCACAGAGTTAACAAGCAGTATGTGACAAAGTGTGACAGATGTTATGAAAGGGAGAGTATAAATTATGGAAGCCTAATTTATAGGGACGAAGCCTAAACTGGAGGAGTTAGAGATGGCCTTTGTGAAAAAGCAACACCTAAACTGAGCCTTGAAGATGAAGGCTGACAAAGACTGGTGCTTTCGAGGAACTCCGAAAATGCAATATCTTTGGAGCTTCCTGAGGTGGATAAATGATGAGATTGTAGACAGGCTGGATCATGGCTTTGAAGGAGAAAGTACATTTTTAATATTTAAAAAATGTTATCCAAAGAGCAATAAGCCATTGATCAGTTTCAAGCAAAGCGTTGATGTAACCGGGGGTTTGTTTGTTTGTTTGTTTGTTTCAATCACCCTAACTACACAGTAGGGAAATCTAAGAATCAATGCAAGAGGGGGGGCGTGGCTCAGTCAGTTAAGCCTCTGCCTTAGGCTCAAGTTATGATCCCAGGGTCCTGGAATCAAGTCCCGCATCCCAAACCGGGCTCCTGTTCAGTGTGAGGGTCTGCTTCTCACTTTCCCTCTGCTTCCTCTTCCCTGCTTGTGTTCTCTCTCTCTCTCAAGTAAATAAATAAATCCTAAAAAAAAAAAAAAGTAATCAATGGAAGAGACCAATCTGGAGGTTTTAGCAGTAGTTCAGATGTTTAAAAATAAAAAAGGAAGGGAGGAGGATACCTTGAACCACTTGTAATAAAGAAAAGTGGGTAGGTTAGAAAGAAGTAGAATTGCCAATATTTGACAGAAGTTTGAGATGCAAAGAAGAAAGAATCAAGGATACAGAGTGCATAAACCAGGAGTTCTGAGAAGGCTCGGTTTTGTTAAGGTGTTAAGTTTTTGTTGTATCCTTAGTATGTAACATATAGGAGGTATTTAAATGTTTTTTGAATTAAATAAATGAATACACAATCATACATCAAGATTTCTAGCTTGAACATTTGGATTAAGAGTGTGCTATTTATTTAAATATGGAACATAAAAGGGGAAATATTTAACAGGAATATGAGTTCAGTTCCTTGATTATTCATGTCTGATTTATTAAAAGAGCTATGGTAGATCTAAGACATATTTCGCCTTTTAAAAAATTAAGATTTTTTTTTAAGAGACTTAGGTTCACAGAAAGGTTCATCTGAAAATACAGAGATGCCTCCTTCCGTCCCCTCCCTGCCGTATGTTACATTTGTTAAATTAAATAATGGTAAATTATTAACTAAAGTCCACAATTTAGGGTTCTCTCTATATTATATATTATATGGGTTCTGACAAAAACCTAATGACATATATGTGTCATTATCCATCATACAGAAGAGTTTCACTTCCTTCAAAATCCCACGTTCCACTCATCTTTCCTTTCCTCTTTCCACCCAAACCACTGGTAACCACTGATCTATTAACCATCTTCCTAGTTTCGCCTTTTCTAGAAGGTCAGACACGTGGATTCATACAGCATTTAGACTTTTCAGATTGGCTTTCTTTGCTAACCAATATGCTTTCATGGGTGCTTCACGTCTTTTTGTAGATTGATGGCTCCTTTGTTTTTATCACTGCATAATATTCCACTGTATGGATGTACCTCCTTTTGTTTTCCATTCACCTCCTGAAGGACCTCAAAGCGCTTTTAAGTTTTGGCAGTTATGACTAAAGCTGCTGTAAACATTCCTGTGGAGGTTTTTGTGTGGCTATATGTTTTCATCCTATTTGAGTAAACCCCAAGGAGCACATTTTCTCAACCATATGCTAAGAGTAGGTTTAGTTTTGTGAGAAACTGGCAGAATCTTCTAAAGGGACTGTACAATTTTGCATTCCCGCTGACCCTGAGTGAGAGTTTTTGTTGCTCCTCTTCCTCACCAGCATCTGATGTTGTCAGTTTTGGATTTTGTCATTTTAATGGGTGTATGTTGGTATCTCATTATTGTTTTAATTTCTGATAATCTGATAATAGCACCTTTGTATGCAAATGTGATCTGTGGTGGTTTTCATATGTTAATTTGCTATTTATCTTCTTTGGTCAGGTGTCTGTTCATACCCTTTGTCCATTTTTAAATTAGATTATTTTCTTATTGATGTATTTTAAGAGTTCTTCTTGTATTTTCGATACAAGTCCTTTATCAGAAATGTGTTTTGCAAATGTGTTCTCCCAGTCTCTGGTTTATCTTTTAATTCTCTTAACAATGTCTTTTGCAGAGCTGAAGCTTTTTTAAAAAAAAGATTTTATTCACTTATTTGAGAGAGAGAGCACAAGCAGGGGGAGCCCAGGGGCCCTAGGATTATGACCTGAGTCAAAGGCAGGTTTAACTGAGCCACCCATGCACCCCACAGAGCTGAAGCTTTTTGTTTTAATGAGGTACAACCTATCAATTTTGCTTTTGATATCTAAAAATATCAAGGTTCCAAACCCAAGGTCATCTAGATTTTCTCCCATGTTATCTTATAGGAGTTTTATATATATAATTTTTTCTATTTAGATCTGTGTTCTGTTTGAATTAATTTTTATAGGGTATTTAAGTTTATGGAGGGTCTGGATTTTTTTTTTTTTTTTTGGATGTGGACATTCACTTGTTCTAGCAATATTTGTTAAAAAGACTATCCTTTCTTTGTTAAATTCCCTTTGCTGTTCTCAAAGATCAGATGAGCGGGTTTATTTCTGGGCTTTCTACTTTGTTCCATTAATCTACTTGCATATTCTTTAATCAATACTATACTATCTTGTTTACTGTAGCATTATAAAAAAGTTTTGAAGTAAGATAGTTCCAGTCTTCCAGCTTTGCTCTTCTTTACTTTTATGTTGGCTGTTCTGGGTCTTTTGCCTCTCCAAATAAACTTTAGAACCAGGTTGTTGATATCCACAAAATAACTTGCTAGGAATTTGATTGGGATTGCATTGAATATATAGATCAAGTTAGGAAGAACATCTTGGTAATAATTGAGTTTTACTATCCATGAACATGGAATATCTCTCCATTTCTTAACATCTTTGCTTTCTTTTATCAGAGTTTTATAGATTTTCTTATATAAATCTTGTACGTGGTTTGTTATATTTGTATGTAAGCATTTCATTTTTGGAATGCTAATATAATTGCAAGTATAATGTATTTTTTAAATTTTATTTATTTATTTGACATGGTGAGAGAGAGAGCACAAGCAGGCAGAGTAGCAGGTAGAGGGAGAGGGAGAAGCAGACTCCCCACTGAGCAGGGAGCCCAATACGGGCCTCAATCCCAGGACCCTGGGGTCATGACGTGAGCCGAGGGCAGTCACTTAGCCACCTGAGCCACCCAGACACTCCTTAATATATTTTTAAATTCAAATTTTTAATCTTCAATTCTGGCATATAGGAAAGAAATTTACTTTTGTATCTTAACCCTGTGCCTGCAACATTTCAGTAAGTACTTACTAGTTTCCGTAATATTTCTATAACACTGTATCTTTAAGATATATAGTCTGTAGATATTACATTTGTATGTTAATATACATATAAAGTTAATTAATGCATTCATAACCTCACATACTTTTTTTTTCCAGTGAGAGCATTTAAGATCTACTCTTTAAGTGTAAAATATAGTATTAGGCACTGAGCTGTACATTAGAACCCCAGAAGTCATTCATGTTACATATGTAAGTTTGTATCCATGACCAACATCTCCCCATTTCCCTCACTCCCCTGCCTCTGAAAAACAACAAAATTACTCTCTGTGAGTTAGGCTTTTTTAGATTCTATATCTAAGTAAGATTATACATTACTTACCTTTCTCTGTCTGACTCATTTCACTTAGCCTAATGTCCTCAGAGTTTACCCATGTTGTCACAAATGGTAATATTTTCTTCTTTTTTATGGCTAAATAATATTATACAATATTATATATTAAACACATATTTTTTCTTTGTCCTTTCATCCACCAACAGACACTTAGATTATTTCCATGTCTTGACTATAGTAAATAATGCTGCAGTGAACAGTGGAGTACACATATCTCTTCAAGACAGTGATTTCATTTCCTTCAGATGTATACCCAAAATGCAACGGCCACATTGTATGATAGTTCTATTTTTTTTAAAAAAGATTTTATTTATTTATTTGACAGAGAGAGAGAGAGACAGCAAGAGAGGGATTACAAGCAGGGTGAGTGGGAGAGGGGGAAGTATGCTCCCCACTGAGCAGGAAGCCTGATATGGGGCTTGATCCCAGGACCCTGGGATCATGACCTGAGTGAAAGCAGACACTTAACAACTGAACCACCCACACGCCCCAGTAGTTCTATTTTTAATTTTCTGAGAAACCTCCATGCTGTTTTCCTTAAAGGCTGTATCAATTTCTCTTTTCACCAACAGTATACAGGGTTCTCTTTTCTCCACTTCCTTGCCAACACTTGTTATCCCTTTTTGATAATAGCCATTCTAATAGATGTGAGATGATACTTTTTTTGTGGTCCTGATTTACATTTCTTTGATGATTAGCGATGTTGAGCACCTTCTTATATACCTGTTAGCCATTTGTATGTCGCCCTTAGGAAAAAAAAAGTCTATTCAGATCTCTTGCCTATTTTTTAATGATACTGTTTGTTTTTTAGATGTTGAGTTGTATGAGTATGTTATGTATTTCAGATATTAACCCCCATAAGATAGATGGTATGCAGATTTTTTTTCTTGTTCCATAAGTTGCCTTTTCATTTTGATTGTTTCTTGTGCTGTGGTTTGATATCGTCTCACTTGTTTATTTTACTTGCTGCTTATGGTTTTTGTGTCATATCCAAAAAAATCATTGCCAAGAGGCATTTCAAGGAGATTTTTCCTCGGTCCTTTCTAGGAGTTTTAAAGTTGAAACTTTAAAAGGTCTTACATTTTAGTCTTTAATCAATTGCAAGTTATTTTTTGTAAGTGGTGTGAGATAGGAGTCCCGTTTCATTCTTCTGCATGTAAATATCTAGTTTACCCAGCACCATTTACTGAAGAGACTTTCTTTTCCCAATTGAGTATTCTTTGCTCTCTTGTCAAATATTAATTGACCATATGTGCATGGGATTATTTCTGAGCTCTTAATTTTGTTGCATTAGTCTATGTGTCTGTTTTAATGTGAATACCATCCTGTTTTGATTATGACAGCTTTGCAATATAGTCTGAAATCAGGACGTGTGATATGCCTCCAGCTTTTTTCTTCTTTCTTTAGATTGTTTTGTCTGTTCAGGCATTTTATTTCTAGTTTCATACCATTGTGATTAGAAAAGATACTTGATGTAATTTCTGATCTCTTAAATTTGTTGAGACTTAGTTTATGGCCTAACATATGATCTGTCCTGGAAAATGTCCTGTCTGCACTGGAGAAGAATGTGCATTCTGTTCCTGTGAAATAGAATGTTCTATATATATCTGGTCTATGGTGTTGTTAAAATTTACTCTGATTTATGAATTTTCTGTCTTAATGATTTATCCATTGCTGAGAGTAAGGTGATAAAGTCTCTGCTCTTACTGTGCTACTGTTTATTTCTCCTTTCAGTATTGATAGTATTAATATTACTATTTAGTACTGTTAGTATTTACTTTTTTATTGAGGTATAATTAACATGCATTATATTAGTTTCAGGTATACAACATAGTGATTCAATGTTTTTATATATTGTGAAGTCATCACCACAGTAAATCTAGTTAACCTCCATCCGCATACATAATTACAGAAATTTATGTGCGTGATGAGAGCTTTTAAGATGTGCTATCTTAGTAACTTTCAAATATACAAATATAGTATTATTAAGTGTTATTGCCGTACATTATATCCCCATGACTTATTTATTTTATAATGGAAATTTGTTCCTTTTGACTCCCTTCACTCATTTTTGTCCAGCTCCCAACCCCTGCCACTGGCAACCACCAATCTCTTCCTTATATCTATGAGCTGGGCTTTTTGTTTATTTGTTTATTTTGGATTCCACACATAAGTGAGATCATATGGAGTTTTTCTTTGACTAATTTTACTTAGCATAATGCCTAGATAGATAGATAGATGGATAGACACACTCTGCAAGTTTTTCTTGCCAATGCATCTATCTGTGGACACTTAGGTTGTTTCTATATCCTGGCTATTGTAAATAATGCTGCAGTGAACAAAGAGGTACATATATCTTTTGGGGTTAGTATTTTTATTTTCTCTGCTTAAATACCCAAAAGTAGAATTGCTGGAGTACATGGGAGTTCAGCATTTGCTTTACATACTTAGCTGTTCCAGTGTTGAGTGCATAAATATTTATAATTGTTCTGTCTTATTGATGAATTGACTCCAGTATTACATAAGGATCTTCTTTGTTACTTCTGACCATTTTTAGCTTAAAGCCTATTTTATCTGATAAAAGTCTAACTATCTCTCCTCTCTTCTGGTTGCCATTTGCTTAGAATATCTTTTGTCATCTTTTTACTAACAGCCTATGTGTGAACCTAAAGCTAAAGTGAGTCTCTTATAGGCATTATACTATTGCATCTTGTTTTATTATCCATTCTGTGTCTCTTGATTGGATAATTTAATCCATTTACATTTAAATAATTATTGATATGGGACACCTGGGTGACCCAGTCAATTAAGTATCCAACTTGATTTCAGCTCAGGTCATGATCTGGGGATCCTGGCATCAAGCCCAGCCTCGGGCTCTGCACTCAGCAGGTAGTCTGCTCCAGGATCTCTCTCTCCCTTTGCCCCTCCCCTGACTTGTGTTTTCCTTCTCTCTCTCTCAAATAAATAAATCTTTTTCAAAAATAAAGTAATTATTGATAAAGGCTTACTATTGCTATTTTGTCAATTGTTTTCCAACTGTTCTGTAGTTCCTTCGTTCCTTTTTTCTTCCCTTGCTTTCTTCCTTTGTGATTTGATGATTTTTGTGGTGGTGTGCTTTGAGTTATTTATCTTAATTTTTGTGTATCTGCTGCAGGTTTTTCCTTTGCAGTTACAATTAGGCTTTATATAAAATATTTTATAGTAACAATGTCCCATTTTAAGCTGGTAACAACTTCTCTTTGGTAGCATACAGAAACTATACTTTCATTTCTCCACCCTTTACATTTTAGGTTATTGATGTGACAATTTACATCTTTTATATATTTATCCAATAACAAATTATTATTATAATAATTCTTTTTGTACTTTTTTTAACTTTTAAACTAGAGTTGAAAGCTATTTATTCACCACCATTACAATATTAGAGTCTGACTTTGACTATATATTTACCATTACCGTTGAGTTTTAAACATTCCTATATTTTGACATTTTTTTAAAGATTTTATTTATTTATTTGACAGACAGATTTACAAGTAGACAGAGAGGCAGGCAGAGAGAGAGAGAGGAGGAAGCAGGTTCCCTGGTCAGCAGAGAACCCGATGCGGGGCTCAATCCCAGGAGCCTGGGATCATGACCTGAGCCGAAGGCAGAGGCTTCAACCCACTGAGCCACCCAGGCGCCCATTTTTAACATTTTTAATTAGAGTTCTTTCATTTCAGCTTGAAAAATTCCCTTAGGATTTCTTGTTAGCCTGGTCTAATGGTAATGAACTCCCCCAGCCTTTGTTGTTTGGAAAAGTCTTCATCTCTCCTTCATTTCTGAAGAACAACTTTGTTGGGAACAGTACTATTGCTTGCTAGTTTTTTCTATCTTATTTTGGATATAGCCTATTGTTTTGAATATAACCTCTCACTCTCTCTTGGTCTGTCAGTGTTTCCGCTGATAAATCTACTCATAATCTTATGGAAGATCCCTTGTATGTGACAAGTCACTCTTCTCTAGCTTCTTTCAAAACTCTTCATCTTGTCTTGAACATAGCATAACAGATAAAGTTGTTGGATCACTATGATTTACACTTGAAACTAAAATAACATTGTGTATCAACTATATTTCAACTTAAAAAAGTTCTTTGCCTTTAGTTTTGACAGTTTAATTATGTGTCTCATTGAAGCCTTTTTTGGTTTAACCTACTTGGTGACTTTTGGATCTCATGAATCTAGATGTCCATTTCTTTTCCCTATGTTTCCCTATATTATTTCTTTGGAGAGACTTTCTCTCTCTCTCTCTTTCTTCTCCTAGGATTCCCATAATGCATGTATTGTTTCTGTTAATGTTATTCTATAAGTCTAGTAGGGCTTCTTCACTTTTTCTTCTCCTTTTTCTTTTTGTTCCTCCAGCTGTTTCATTTCAAGTGATCTTGCTTCAAGTTCACTGATTTTTTTTTTTTGCTTGCTCAAGTATTCTAATGAAACTCTGTGTTAAATTCTTCAGTTCTAGGATTTCTGTTTTCTTTCTTTTTTATGGTTTCTATTTCTTTGTTGAACTTTCTATTTCGTTATTGCTTTGTTTTTCTAATTTTGTCTATCTATATGTTCCTATGTAGTTATCTATATGTTCCTATATCCAGTTAACTGAATTTCTTTAAGTTTATTCTGAATTCTTTGTTAGACAGTTAATAATTTGTTTTAGGGTCAATTATTGGAGCTTTATTATTTTTCTTTGATGGTGTCACAGGTACCTAATTCTTGGTGATCCTTGTACCCTGTGTTGATATCTGCACATTTGAGGAAGCAGTTTCTTCTTCCAGACTTTATGGGTTTGCTTTTGCATGGAAAGACCTTCACAACTCAACTCAGCATGATATTCTGGACAGGTCATCTGATAACATCCACAAGAAGGCTAGGATTGATGTTTGGGTTGAGTTGGGTGAGGCTGCTACCCAGGGAGTCACTGGATGGGCTCTGACTGAAGGGACATGCTGGCTGTGTTCCACATTCAGTTAGAGCCACTATTCTTGCTCTCTGGTCACGTGAAACTGTGCTCTGTGGTCAGGTAAGGCCACTAGCTAGAGTCTGCAATCACCTGTGTTTGGACAGGGAAGCAGACTGTGCCTCCTAGCAGCGTGGCACCACTAGCTGAACTCCGTGACTGGACAGGGCTGCAGGCTGGGCTCTTTAATCACTCCTGGTCATGGGCCTCGGTCTGTGCTCCACATCCAGATGGTGCCACAGGCTAGATTCTATTCAATCAGGACCAGAGACAGGGCTTCACAATAGAGTGCTTCAGGCTGTGACCCATGATCAGGAGGTGCCACAGGCTGGGTTCCACCATTGGATAGGATAGGCCACTGGCTGTGCTCTGCTGTTGGATGAGGTTGCAGGCCTCTGGTCAGGCAGGGCCTCCAGCAATACTGTGGCAGTTGCGTGGGGATGGACAATGTTCTCTACAATCAGGTGGTATTGCTATCTGGTGGGACCTATCACAGGGTAGTCACAATTGGGCAGGATCACTGGCTAGTCTCTCTGCCTGGGTAAGGCTGCAGGCTTTGCTCAGCAATTGGGTCTGGCTATAAGCTGGGCTCCAAGACTTCCCAGGGTCACTATTCAGGCTACCTACTCAAGCAGGGCTGGAAGGTTTGCTCATAAGTTGGGCAGGGCTGCTGGCTTGGCCCTTTCTTCTCATAGGAAGGGCTGTAGCATTTGTTCTGTGACTTCCTGGGGTATCTGGCCAGCCTTCCTTGTTAGACAGGGCTAAGGCTAAGTTCAGAGGTTGGGTAGGGCTATTGACTTGCTTCCCTGTTTCGGCAGTGCTGCCAAAAGGACTCCACAGCTGGTATTATCCATTTACCAGGGAGCCAAACCAGGGAGAATTGCTGAACAATCTCCGCGGCCACACGGGCACACCAGAACAGCTATGCAAATGGACAGTGCCACTAGCTAGAGTCTGTTGAGTGCTACCACTGCCAGCAGGAGTACAGTTTTCCAAGATCCATCCACCAGCTGCTTAAACTCTGTCCTCTACTGTCTGTCTAATCCCCCATTATCCAGCCCCCACTTACTCCCCAAGTGATTCCTTTGAAGCTGGATGCAGGTGGGCCTTCTGGGAATCATCCATCAATGTTTGGGAAGGTAGATGTCCACCTTGGGCTCTTTTTCCCACTGAAGAAGTGGAAACCAAAGGCCCAGGTGGGCCCTCTCAGTGTGAAACTGTGCCAGCCTGGGGGAGGAGCACTATAATCAAAGTGAAACTGTTCCTCTTACTCTTCTAATACAGTCTTTCTTGGTCTCTGTATCCAAGGGGGTACTTCAGCCTTACCTCAGATTCCGGGATTTTCACAAAGGTTGTGAATAAATGTCTATGGATGGTTGCCAGTTGGCCTTTATATATTGGTGAATAAAGTCAGGGACCATCTACTCTTCCATTTTTCTGACCTTTTAGTGCCAATGGTATCAGGAGTGACGGTCCTGCTTTCCTTTCTGATGTCTTCAGTCTTTTTTTCTAGCCTGGTTAGAGGTTTATCAATTTTACTCATTTTTATAAAGAACCAAATTTTCATTGATTTTCTTTATCGATTTCCTGTTTTCAATTTTATTGGTTTCTTTTCTAATTTTTATTTTTTATTTTTTTCTGCTTGCTTTAGATTTAATTAGCTCTTGCTTTTCCAGTTTTTCTTGCTGGTTGCTTTGATTATTGATTTTAGATCTCCCCCCCCACAATATATGCATTCTATCTATAAATTTCCCTCTAAGAACTGCTTTTGCTGCATCCTATAAATTTTCAGAAGTTTTATTTTTAGTTCAGAATACTTTTTCTCTATTGAGACTTACATGACTCGTGTGTTGTTTAGAAGTGTGTTTAATTTTCAAGTATTTGGGGGGTATTTAAGCCATCTTTCTCTTTTTAGTATCTAGTTTTTCATATATAATATGGTCTTAGAACACTATTGTATGATTTCTATTCTTTTAAATTTGTTAAGATATGTTATATGGCTCAGAAAGTAATCAATACTAGTGAATGTTCTATACGTATGACCTCAAGAAGATGTGTATCCTCCTCTCATTGGGTAAATTTTCATAAATGTCAATTAGATTAATTTAGTGGTGCTGTTCAGTTCAACTGTTTCTGTGCTGATTTTCTGGCTGCTGGATTTGTCAATTACTGATAGTGGTGTGTTGAGGTCACCCAACCATAATAGTGACTTGGGAGTCCATATTCAAATGAAATAAATTATTTCATACGTAATGCAAGTATATGATAATATGCTATTCTCAATTCTTTCCTCCTATCCTTTAAAACATAGCTGTCAATCATTCCATTTATCATAATCTGTATATACTTGCCAAATTCATTTTTGCTTTGAACAGACTTACTCATTAATTCAATTTTAAGAATAAGAAATATATTTTACATTACCTTCATTTATTCCTTTTCTAATGCTCATTATTTATTTAGATCTGATTTTTTACGTATATGTTTTCTTCCTTTCTAAAGAACTTCTTTTAAAATTTCTTGCAAAGCAAATCTTTTGGCCATAAATATCCTCATTTTTTATCTTTCTGGAAAAGGCTTTTTTTCTTCTTCACTTTTGAAGGTTAATTTAGCTGGGTGTAAAATTTTACCTTGGTGGGCTTTTTTCTTTCAGCACTTTAATATTTCCTTCCACTCTCTTCTTGCTTGCATACTTAAAGAGAAGTCTGAAATAATTCTTCTCCATATTCCTTTATAGGTAAATTATGTTTTCTCCTCTGTCTTTTTAAAGATTTTCTCTTGTCTTTGATTTCCTGAAGTTTGAATATGATACGCTTAGCTGTTGATTTTTTTTTAATCATTTTTTTTATTAGCTGTTGATTTTTTAGCAATTATCCAGCTGGTGTTCTATGCACTTCCTGGATCTGTGATTTGATATCTGTCTTTAATTTTGGAAAATGCTCAGCCATTATTATTTCCTTTCTCTCTCCTCCTTCTGGTATTCCCAATTACAGATCTGTTACATCTTTTGTAATTGTCTCACAGTTCTCGGATACTCTGTTATGTCTTTTTCATTTTTTTTTTCTATTTTGTAAGTTTCTGTTGACATCTCTTCAAATTCTCTGATTCTTTCCTCAGCCATGTCCAGTCTAACAGTGAGCCCATTAAAGGCATTTGTGATTTTTATTACAGTGTGTTTTTCATTTCTAGCATCTCCTTTTTAATTCTTTCTTTGAGTTTTCATAGATCTTCTTAATTTACCCATCTGGTCTTACATGTTGTCTACTTTTTCCATTAGAGCCCTTAGCATACTAGCCATAGTAGTTTTATTCCTAGTCTGATCATTCCAACAACCCTGTCATATATGAGTCTTGTTCTGGTACTTGTTCTATCACTTTTGACTTTGTGTTTTGCCTTTCAGTATGTCTTGTATGTTTTTGTTGAAAGCCAGATGTGATGTATATTGGGTAAAAGAAACTGCGACAAATATTCCTTTAATGTGAGGTTTTATGATTATCTTGATAGGAGTTATGTTGTGTTTACCATTTGCTTTAGGTGTTTCTGAGGCTAAAATTTCCTCTGATGTCTTTGTTTTTGTCTCCCTTGTTATCTTCAGATTTATCTAAACAGTTAAAAGAAAAATAATGTCTGAGATATGCTGTTCTTTCGGCTATATTCCCCTCATATCATGCCGGGGCTCTGTTGATATGTTATGAGGGGAGAGGGCTAGTATTCTATAGTTTTATTGTTTGGTCTGTCTTTTAGTGAGCCTTTGCCCCAGGATATTACCTTCACAAGTGCATCTCAGCTCCCCCCACCCACTTTGATGAGATAGGAAGGCAAAAGAGGGCTGAAGTCTCCTTCCCCTACATGGAAGTCTGGACCTGAGTATTTCCCTTTCCCAGGTTAGTTAGGCTCTGTTAAAACCCCAGTTAGGCTCTTGTAAAATAGGTTTTGTTTAGAGCAAGGCTTGCTAAGAACAGAATGCTCTGGGTGTATTTCAAGTTGAATGCTGAAAATAGGTACAGGGTTTCTTTATAGAGTGATGAAAATGTTATAAAAGTGATTGTGGTGCTCATTGCACAATTCTGTGAACATCCTAAAGACCATTAAGTTGTACACTCTAAGTGGGTGAATTATATGGTATGTGAATTGTGTCTTAACTAAACTGTTAAGAGAAAAAAAATAGCAAATGCTCCCCCAAGTCCAAAAGTGCGAGAAATTTTTTTTGTTTCCTTCTTTCTCTGGCCTTGGCTCTCTCCTGCCTCTTCTCCACCCACACTTCAAGTCAGTAGCCTCCAAGGAGCACTCAGTTTACAGTCCCTGCTGCCACAATGTCAAACTCTGTAGAAATATGTTCTACAGAGCAGAAATCAAAAAGTCATAGTATGTGAAGTTCCACACAAACTGGCAATTACACAGAGATTGAGAGGTCAGGCAGAGGGCGAGGGTAAGAAGAAGGACAGAGTTGACTCTGGAACATGTTTAAATTCTCTTTGCCATGTAGCTTGCTGTATATTGTCAGCTAGAGGTTTTCCTTCAGTATAGTCAGTTTTCCAATTTGCTGTGTTTTGTTCATAATCTTTGTGTTGGGTTCTTTTCATGGTTTTATTAGGCACTCTACTGATGCTTTGTTCTTCTCTAGTGCTTGCCTTTCTTCTATCACATATATCTGATTTGAAATTTACATGTGTACATTTTCAACTTCCTGATTATATTCCAAGAAAGAAAAGCCTTTTTGGCCCATGATGAAAATCATTGATCAGAAGTAAAGGAGATAGCATCCCAATTACCAGATAACCTGTCACACAGCACACATAACTTTCCTAGCTTAACCAAATACCTAACTCATTAAACTTGGAGAGTTTAACAGTTTACGTTCCCACTAACATACTGCCTGACCTCTCATATGTGTTCCATAAGTATTTATGAATGAATGAATGAATCTACAAATGGACTATCTGGATAGTCTCTACCTAGCACTGGTAGAAATTCTTTGATTCTCCATGGGCCACTGCCTTTTTCTTCTCCAAACCTACCTTTCTGTCTTGAAGTCTCTGGAAGTATTGACTCTCTTTAGAGTTTATAGCCATGTCACCTTTCTATCCAACAAGTAGAAGAAGAGAAAAACATGACTACTACTTCTCTGTGTTTGAATACGGGGCTTGTAATGTGTTGATAGTGACCAGAGGTGACATCGACTTGGCCGAAGACCAGTGGAATCCCTTGAAACTCTGTAGGGGAAATGGAGACTACCCATAGTCCCCTGGATTTTGATGTCCTTCTTTGTTTGCAATTCTACTATTTATCTGTTTGCCCTAGATCTGGGTAAATGACAAGTCAAAAGTTGCCAGGAAAAGAACCATGTCTTTCAAGACTCTTCTGCTGAGTCACAGAAATCCCAGCCACTTTGCCTGTGGATTAGCATCACTAATTGATTGAGTCATTATGGGTCAAACATGTCAAAACAATTCAGAGACCAGGACAGTGCTGGCATGAAGTTTCCAGGGAATTCGGCAGAACCTAAGAATATTTTAATTTATTGGTAGTTGTGTTGCAGGAAAGCATGTTAAAAGTTATATTATGGGGCATCTGGGTGGCTCAGTTTGTTGAGCAGCCAACTCTCGGTTTCTGCTCAAGTCATGATCTCGGGGTCCTGGGATCGAGCCCCGTGTCGTGGGGAGTCCCCTTGAGGATTCCCTCTCTCCCTCTCCGCATCCCTCCCCCTGCTTGTACGCTCTGTCTCTCTCTTTAAAATAAATAAATCTTAAAAAAAAAGGAAAGTTTATTATATTTGGTAATCAAATATTTACTGATTCTGAAAGTCTGAATTCAAGAGAGTCTTGACAAGTCAGTGCCAGGATGTGATTTACTTCCTTTTGCCCCCAGAATAGTGTGTGTACCCAGAAGGTTATTTTCCAAGCTCAAAGAAAACCAAGATTCTAAATATTTCAAACCATTTAATCTCCCCTTGTATATGCATTGGCCTGATATTACAGCCCTGTTCTCCAACGGCCGTGTGCCTGGAAGCATAAATCAATACCAGCTATGCTGGTAAGCTAGCTGTGTTACTGAGGGGATTATGTCCTTTGATTTGCCAAGAGGCTGCCTGATCTGGTTAGGACAGGAACGTTCTCTGTCCATTTTGGTTCAGTTCAAGAATCTAAGGAAAGAAACTTGACTCTTTTAGATGTCAGTTTCCATAAAATGTGGGTAGGAATCCTTTCTTCTAAGGCATTGTCAGAATGATTAATACAGCATCTACTAGATGTTTTAAGCTCTGTCATCAACTGACTTCTGTTTTTTTTTTTTTTGAAGATTTTATTTATTTATTTGACAGACAGAGATCACAAGTAGGCAGAGAGGGAGACAGAGTGAAGGGGTGGGGGGAAACAGGCTCCCTGCTGAGCAGAGAGCCCAATGTGGGGCTCAATCCTAGAACCTTAAGATCATGACCTGAGCCGAAGGCAGAGGCTTAATCCACTGAACCACCCAGGCGCCCCAAGTAACATCTGTTAAGCACTTTTGTATGGCTGCTTTAGCCTTAATAAGGGGGCAAACTACACCTACAAAAATGTAAGCCACAATACAAAATGGTGTCTGATGGGGGCCAAATAAGTGGTGTAAGCAGTGGCAAGAAGTGGTGGCAGAGGCTGCAGTGGTATGGGAAGGTGACTGGAGAGACCAAGGGCCTTCACCGTGCAGCAAGGGGGCAGGCAGGACTGTACCCCAGAAGAAGCACAGCACAGCCATAAAGCATGGCTGGGAAAGAGGGCTAGAGTAAAGGCAGTTATAAACCAAAAGCCCTTTACGCCTGTGAAGTGGAATTATTCTGTTTCACTCAGCTTCTAGACAGTACCGTTCAGAAGCCATATTTATCAATTCTGCCTGAATGTCCTAGTTCCTTTTGCTTAATCAAGAAAATATGGTTCCACAGGCAGGTGATGTTTTGAGATTCTTAGTTCCATTGTCACTTTTTAAAGGTTACCATATGTAGTGGGTTTGTTTCCCTGATTATAAAATTGTAATACCTACATATTATAGAACATTTTTAAAATATGGAAAATTAGACATTTGAAATAATAGTGATATATTATTTGCATAGATTTGTGTCTTATAGTTTTCATTTAATAGTACCTTAAAGGCATCTTCTCATGTTGATCAGAACTATACAAATGTTGTTTTTTTATATCCCACCTTCAGGAATATAATCTAAAAAATTTTTCCCTGTGGTTAGGCATTTAGTGTAAGTAACACTATGATGAACATCCTCTACATATATCTTTGTCTAGATTTTCTGATTGCTTCCTTAGGATCAATTCTCAGAAGTAGAACTACTGTGTTAAACATTGTAAACATTTAAGGGTCCTGATGTATATTAACAAGTTGCTTTCTAGAGTAGTCTTGCCTGTATGTTACATGAGAGGGCCCATTTTAATCTTGCTATGACCAGTATTAAATATTCCCAGTTTTTAAAAATCTTTGGTCATTTGATAAGCAAAAGGTATCTCATTATTTTTATTTTTATTTCTTTGATAGCTCCTAAGGCTATATATTCTTTGAAGTTTATTAGCCATTTATAGTTCTTTATCTGTGAACTCTGTAATAACATTCACAGTCTTTTGCCCATGTCTCATTAAGAGTATAACGTTCTTATCAATTGTAGCTCTTCATGGTAGAGTTATTACTCCCTTATCATGTTTACTGAAGATATTTTTCCTGGTTTATTTGCCTTTTATTATTGTCTTATTATCTACTGAAGCTTTAAATTTGTATGTAGTCATATCTGTAACTTTGTGTTGTAATTTCTCTTACTGCAAGTCCTTCCACAGTCGGAAAGAATATTAATACCTTCTTCTTTATTGGTCCATTTTTAAAATTAGGTTAAAATGCATGTAGAATTTATCTGGGACAAAGGTCTGAAATGAGGGTTTAGTTTATTTTTGTCTGATGTAATTCATTTTCCCAGCACTGTTGTCAATTAATCCATTTCCCCAGATTTGGCAACCAGATCTTTTAAATTTACAGTGCCTTTACTATTTTAAGAGAGAGAGAGAGAGAGACAGAGAGAGAGAGAGAGTGTATGTATGTGTGTGTGTGTGTGTGTGTGTGTGTGTGTTGTCATTTCATGGGAAATGGGAAGTTGGGAAAGTTGGGAAAATCTTCCACCATGTTCAACCAGAACTAGATTCTGTTTTCAGTGGGAACTTTGGAATCAAACATTCTCAATGAATTTGATTTGATCAAATCAATGTTAACTGTTTTATCTTTATCGCCAGCTATTCTCATGGATGGGAAAAGCACTTTAAATGTTTCTTTATTGACTCCTTTTTCTTTCTTTTTTTTTTTTTTAAACCACTGTTCTCTGACACATAATGGTTTCTTCATGCTTAGGAATATGTCACTTTTATTCCTGCTTTTACTCACACTATTTTGTTGTTGTTGTTGTTTTGCCTAAAATGCCCTCTTTCTAGCCATCTTTCAGCAGGACTTCAAATACTAATTCTTCTAGCTAGCCTTGTTGGATCCTCTGAATTCTAGTAGGACTAATAATCTGCACATACCAATTGAGCACTGAAATTCATTTTACCCCATACTAAATCTTGTTTTACCAAATAAGCTTCTTGCAGAGATTGTTTCTTCTCTTCCTTAGCACCCAACACTATGAATTTTTTAAAATCTCATTTAAATATGTGGATTGGGTCATTAGCTAAAATAGGAGACTGGAGAGGACCCAGTGTTATATATTTACCACTTTACAGAGACCCAAGTATCAGGGTCTCTGTAAGACAGAGCTGAAAGTAATGATCCCCATTTCACCCAAGAAGGAATTATAACACAAAAAGACATCACTCAGAAGGAAGACCTCCCAAATTCAATCTTTCTGTCTTTCTACTAGTTCTTCCCTTTCCAAAGCTACTCTGTTCACAAATAGTTTTTTTTAATTTAGCTGCTATTTCTCAAAGTGTGTTCAACAGAACAGATGTAGTCCCATGCCATGCTAATAAGTATCTAGCAGTGAAAGAGTTCCATAATAAATAAATTTTGGATATGCTGAGTTAAATGAATTCCAGTGGGTTTCTTTACAGCAGAACTTCTCAAGAACCCATCCTATGGTACTTACCGCAGGGATTCAAACTTGCTGCCTACAGAGCTCTTTCCCCACCGCCCCCTGCAGAAAATCTGTGAACATACTCTGGGAAATCCTGCTGTTCTACTCCTTTCCCTCTGCACTCATCCCTTTCTTTCCTGCTTCTTATATTCTGATTTTGGTTTTCTATCTAGTATACATTGTACTGGAAGTTGATCTTGCCTTTTGTAAGATGCTCTGAGAGGGACAGCCTGTCGGAGAGAATTCCTACCTTGATATAATTACATCCAGGACCCACACAAACAGCCAAAGCTTTACCATTTCAAGGAATGTTACTGGGTGGCATGTGGTATCTATTTCTCTGAACACAGGCAGCTTTTCTCAAAGAAATATTTTGAGTTAATGTGCTATAATTTAGTGATTTGACTCGTTGGGAATTTACATGGCTTCTCAAGTTTGCTATCAAGGGACTTCATAACACATTTTCATAAGTGGTAACTATAGAAGAATGAAAATGGAACAGATACTTGAATCAGTGAATTGTCTCTGCCTTCCTTTCGTGGCATCCTTCCTTCTTTGGCATCCATTTGGGGAATTCCTTGCCTAATGTCCCTCTGATGATTATGTGCTTTCTTCCAGGTCTGGAATAGATGTCTGATTTATTGTTACAGACCATAAATTATCAGGACCAAACTTGTCATAAAGATTGTGATTTTATAGCAAATGGCAGGTGGATTCTGGTTGATGATTTTCTGCTGATTTGAATCTTTTCAGTCACTAATCGCTACCTATTTCCCCTCGGCTCCCTATTGCTTCCTCTAAACTGTCCCGCTGCTGTCCCACCAATCCTTTAAGTGCAGCATGTCCTGAATCCTGTGTTGTATTTTCCTCTGCTTCTACCTGCTTTTCTTTCTTCTCCATTCCTTCTCCCCATTAGCGGAATCACTACCCAGTCAGGCCCTCCAACTAAGAAATCTTTGGTTTATCCTTGATTCCTCTTTTCCTCCCCCTTGCTCAGTCCCCTGGTTTTCAGGTAAATTATCAAGTGATGTCAACTCCATAACCTCATAGAACCTCAAACCAGTCTGTCCCTCTGTATCTCCATTGCTTCTGCCCCAGTTGAAGCTCCTTCAAGTGATCTCTGGTTTCTTGAGTGAGTCCATCCTCCACAGTGGAGTAGAATGATCAGATTTATCAACCTCGCACTTAGACACCTGTGATCACTTCCCTTTGCCTAAATGACAAAGTCCAAATATTCTGCTCCTGGATGGAACGTAAACTTGCTGACTCCAGTCTACCATAACAGACTCTTTTTTCTTTTCTTTATTAAGTTTTTTCTTCTAATTCCAGTATAGTTAACATACACTGTTAAATTAGTTTCAGGCGTACAATAAAGTGATTCAGCACTCCCACACGTCACCCAGTGCTCATCACAAGTGCACTCCTTCCCTCCATCACCTCTTTCACCCATTCTCCCCCCGCCTCCCCTCTGGTAACCATCAGTTTGTTCTCTATAGTGAAGATTCTGTTTCTTGGTTTCTCTCTCTCTTTGCTCATTTGTTTCTTAAATTCCACATATGAGTGAAATCATATGGTATTTGTCTTTCTCTGACTGACTTCACTTAGTATAACATCCTCTAGCTCCATCCATGTTGTTGCAAATGGTAAGATTTCTTCTTTTGATGGCTGAGTAATATTCCAAAGTATTTTGAATTTAGGTTCTGACAGGTGTGAGGTGGTATCTTACTGTGGTTTTGATTTGCATTTCCCTGATGCTGAGTGATGTTGAGCATCCTTTCATGTATGTGTTGATCATTTCTGTATCTTCTTGGGAGAAATGTCTGTTCATGCCTTCTGCCCATTTTTGTTGGGATTATTTGTTTTTTTGGGGGGTATTGAGTTGTGTCAGTACTTTCTGTATTTTGGAAACTAACCCTTTATCGAATATGTCATCTCCATATATCCTCTCACATTCAGTAGGCTGTTTTTTAATCTTATTCATTGTTTCCTTTGCTGTGCAGAGGTTTTTTATTTTGGTGTAGTCCCAGTACTTTAGTTTTGCTTTTGTTCCCCTTGCCTCAGGATACATATCTAGAAAAATGTTGTTATGGCCAATGTCAGAAAAATTACTGCCTGCACTCTCTTCTAGGATTTTTATGGTTTCAGGTCTCACATTTAGGTCTTTAATCCATTTTGAGTTTATTTTTGTCTATGGTGTAGGAACATAGTCCAGTTTTCCCAAAACCATTTGTTGAGGGGACTGTCTTTTTTCTTTTCCCATTGAATATTCTTTCCTCCTTTTTTTAAAAAAAGATTTTATTTATTTACTTGAGAGAGAATGAGAGAGAGCATGAAATAGGGGAGGGTCAGAGGGAGAAGCAGACTCCCCGCTGAGTAGGGAGCCCGATGTGGGACTCAATCCCAGGACCCCAGGTTCATGACCTGAGCCAAAGGCAGTCGCTTAACCAACTGAGGCACCCACGTACCCTTTTTCCTCCTTTGTGAAAGATTAATTGACCATACATCTGTGACTTTATTTCTGGGTTTTCTGTTTCACTCCATCAATCTATGGGTCTATTTTTATTCCAGTACCATACTGTTTTGACTACTGTATCTTTGTAATGTAACTTGAATCCAGAGATTGTGATACCCCAGCTTTGTTTTTCTTGTTCAAGATTGCTTTGGCTATTTGGGGTCTTTTGTGTTTCCTACATATTTTAGGATTGTTTGTTCTAGTTCTGTGAAAAATACTATTGGTATTTTGATAGAGATTGCATTAAATGTGTAAGCTGCTTGGTAGTACAGGCATTTATCATTACTTGCTCTTTTAATCCATGAGTATTGGGATATCTTTCCATTTGTTCATGCCATCTTCAATTTCTTTCCTCAGTTTTTTTAAAAGATTTTATTCATTTGAGAGAGAGACAGAGAACATAAGCAGAGGGTGAGGGAGAGGGAGAAGCAGACTCCCTGCTAAGCTGGGAGCTTGTCATGGAGCTCAATCTCAGGACCTGGAGATCATGACCTGAGCTGAAGGCAGATGCTTAACTATCTCAGCCACCCAGGCACCCCTCATCAGTGTTTTATAGTTTTCAGAATACATGTCTTTTAACTCTTTGGTTAAATTTATTCCTAGATATTTTCTGATTTTTGGTACAATTATAAATGGGATTGTTTTTTTAATTTCACTTTCTGCTGCTTCATTATTAGTGTATAGGAATGCAACAGATTTCTATACATGGATTCTCTATCCTGTGACTTTACCGAATTATCAGTCCTAGTAGTTTTTTGGTGGAATCTCTAGCATGTTATATAATATAGTATCACGTCATTTGCAAAGAGTGAAAGTTTTACTTCTTCCTTACCAATTTGGCTGCCTTTTATTTCTTTCTGTTGTCTAATCATTACGACAGGACTTCCAGCACTCTGTTGAATAAAAATGGTGAGAGTGGACATCGTTGTCTTGTTCCTGACCTCAGGGGAAAAGTTCTCAGTTTTCCCCCATTAATAGTTTGTTTTGTGCTTTTCCCTCTCACCCAATGCCTCAGTCATACTTTCCTCTGGAAGACCTTGCTCCTTCATATCTTTTTGCCTTTGCAAATACTATTCCTCCACCAACAGTGGTCTTCTTGGCCTGATGAATACCATGAGTGAACAATATTAGTTATATAAAGCTGAAACGAAGGTATCACCCACTTAGCTTTTTTTGCCCCACCAAGTTGGTTTTTTGTAAGTTGAGTAAAATTATAAGCTACCTGGTGAAAGACTGTCTTGTTAAAAAGAAAAATGAGGAAGATGATAAAGACACACAGATGAGTGTATTTGTAATTTTATTGCCCTAATTCAAAGAATATGGTGTTTCTTGAGGTTTGTTTTATGGCTTCTTTTTCGTTTTAAAGATTTTATTTTGAAGTAATCTCTACACTATTTACCATCCCCCTGTTTCCTATCTACCTGACCAATATACAGACTATTTGCTTCTGATTAAGAGGGCAGGAAACATGCTGTCCCTAATTTCAAAGCATTTATTCTGCTTTTGCCATTATTTAGTTGACGGGGATGTCCAATTTAATATTTCCATCACCACTTGGCTGTCTACATAACTTGAACACCAATTCATTGATGTCCCAAGTCTACTGACTTCATGAATGAAGTTAGTTCCTCCCTCATTACTACCAGAATGGCAATGCTTTGGTGATGGTGCTATGATCTAATCAAAGGGAATGCAAAACCTAAATTCACACATTTTCTTTAAAACATGAAAACCCACATATACATAGATCAAGATTGTTAAAGGGATGTTGGAGAAGAGAAATAATAATGAACTCATGCATTCAAAGATACAACTTTACTCTTCAGAACACCAAACCGTGTAGTTAGTTCCTTGCATGATTGGTGCTATATCTCCCTTCCATATCTTTGCTTATAATACCCTCCTCCCCTGCTGGGATGGCCTTCTTCTTTTCCCTGTTGTTTTTTTTTTTTTAATTTTTTATTTTTTCAGCGTAACAGTATTCATTTTTTTTGCACCACACCCAGTGCTCCATGCAATCCGTGCCCTCTCCAATACCCACCACCTGGATCCCCCAACTTCCCACCCCCCGCCCCTTCAAAACCCTCAGATTGTTTTTCAGAGTCCATAGTCTCTCATGGTTCACCTCCCCTTCCAATTTCCCTCCACTCCCTTCTCCTCTCCATCTCCCCTTGTCCTCCATGTTATTTGTTATGCTCCACAAATAAGTGAAACCATATGATAATTGACTTTCTCTGCTTGACTTATTTCACTCAGCATAATCTCTTCCAGTCCCGTCCATGTTGCTACAAAAGTTGGGTATTCATCCTTTCTGATGGAGGCAAAATACTCCATAGTGTATATGGACCACATCTTCATTATCCATTTGTCCGTTGAAGGGCATCTTGGTTCTTTCCACAGTTTGGTGACCATGGCCATTCTGCTATAAACATTGGGTTACAGATGGCCCTTCTTTTCACTACATCTGTATCTTTGGGGTAAATACCCAGTAGTGCAATGGCAGGGTGATAGGGAAGCTCTATTTTTAATTTCTTGAGGAATCTCCACACTGTTCTCCAAAGTGGCTGCAACAGCATTCCCACCAACAGTGTAAGAGGGTTCCCCTTTCTCCACACAGAATGGCCAAAATTAGCAAGACAGGAAACAACATTTGTTGGAGAGGATGTGGAGAAAGGGGATCCCTGTTGTTTTTTAAAATAAAATTTGGAGGGGAATAATTTTAAATTTATAGAAAAGTTGCAAAGATAATGCAGAGAGTTTCTATATGCCCTTATCCAGTTGCCCTGTATCTCTTTTATTACATGGTACGTTTATCACAATAAGAAATTGGTATATTATTATTAACTAACCATAGATTTAAGTCAGATTGCACCAGTTTTTCTACCAAAGTCTTTTTCTATTTCAGGATCCCATCCAGGGTACTCCCTTGCATTTGGGCATTGTACCTCTGGTCTCTTTGCCTTCCTTCTATTTGATTGATTTTTTTAAATCTCCTTTGCCCTTTTTCTCTTTCGTCTGATGGTTTTATGTTCTATTTCTATTCTTTTAGAAGTTACCAACACAATGTGTTTGCTAGGATATAAAGAGATTGGCACATGCATTGTTGTAGTCATATAGATGGGTACACCTGCTAAGGAGGGAAAATAAGGTGCCTATCTTTTGATCCAGAGTTCCCCTCCAAGGACTCGGTCCTACAGATTTATGTACTTGTACATACATATGAAGTCATTCAGTGCATTGCGATTTATAACTGTTTAAAGGATACTAATGAAGAAATTTTATAGACTGCTATGAACTAATGCCCAATATATTGTTTGGAATATATTGGGAAATATTGGGAAAATATTCCAGGAAAGGAAAATTCAGAACAGTGTATTTCATTTGTTATAAATAAATAGATTTCCTTATATCCTCTTATACCGGAGGATAGATTTGTTTTCTGGTTTGTGGTTTCACTGAAGTTCAGCCCATGAAGGGTCTTATCTTTACACAGCAACTTCCAATTCTAACCCCACTTCATAGACACATCTGAGTTGTCTCCAGGCCCCACGTGGGCTTAAAAACCCAAACTTCAGACACCTCCCTGCCCTCTGGGACAACCACATGAATTCTTCCCTTTACTACCTGGTTCTGATAGTGATTTTTCACATGTTGCAAATCCTCTCCCACCTAGGGATACAAAAATTACAGAAAGTATAATGCAAGAACCTAGCTCAGGAGCTGACACATAAAATACTCAACAAATACAAACTGTCATGGGTTAAGTTGCTTTTTCTAGTTTTCTGCTTGTTAGACTGGCTATTGAAATGTATCAAACTTTATTTACCCATACCTCTTTTTAATGAACATGAATATTCTAATATATTGCTCATATATATATGAACATGAATAATATAATATTATTTAAAATTATAAAATAAAGCAACCTTGTGTCTAAAAGAAAATTAAAGCAATGGGTAATTCTCAGTATGCTTTTAAACTAAACGTATATTTGTTTCTTTCCTTTTTTCCCTAGGAAGATTCTGAGACACTTCCCTCCCCCATAAAAGGGCACTCGCACCCTTATTGAGAGCCTTTTGGTCAGCTTGCTTTTAATTTTATATATGTTGTCTCTCTCTCTCTCTTTTTTTTTTTTTCCCCTGAGAATTCTGTAATACACATCTTTATGTAACATTTTTAGTTTAGTCAATTATTCCCCTCAGGTAAATTTCTAAGGGTGGAATCTTTGTGCCAGAGGATAGAAATCTTGTTGTCATTAACAAAACAGAAGGTAATGTATCTTCTAGTGCCATCGTCTGTGTTATCATGCTGTTTGCAGTGCATGAGTATACTGATTTGACCAAAACCTTGCAGATATCAAGAGTTAATGTGGTTAATACACTTGTTGATTCTTAGGTGCAAAATGGCCACCTCATTGCGTTAATGTCCATATTCTTGATGACTAGTGAATGGAAGTTAGTTTATGCAGTGCACGTTTCAGGTGTCTTATTATTTTAATGCATATGGCCAGGCAATCTAAAAAAAAAATCCTTATTTAAGCTTTTGCACTCTGAAAAGATTTTGGAGCTTCAACAAACTGAAAAAGGAAAGAAATTAAACTAGAAAGTGGCTGTGTTTATAAACAAGCAGTCTTGAAACACAAGACCATTGTGGTAATTGGAATGGTCTGTATCCCAGAATGTTCTGCTTAAGAGATGCCAAGATCACCAACTAGCTGGGAAAAGGCAGAGCAGTGTGTTTACCCCTAAGGTGGTCAGATGAGGCAAATCTGAATTCCTAAGCTCCACAGTCACTCTCTGCCCAAAAACCTATCATGGCCCACACCATTTGAGCGTTTATGTTAAGGACTCTATTTTCCTGAAGTGTTACAGGATTCTTGCTTTAAAACAAACAAACAAACAAAAACAAACAAACAAACAAACCAGGCATCTACTAGAGTCTGAGGACATTTTCTCTCTTTATAAATGTATTTAATAATAGAACAGGAACACATGTTCTTTTTTTTTCAGATTTTATTTATGTATTTGACAGAGATCACAAGTAGGCAGAGAGGCAGGCAGAGAGAGAGGGGGAAGCAGGCTCCCCACTGAGCCCCATATGGAGCTCAATCCCAGGACCCTGAGATCATGACCTGAGCTGAAGGCAGAGGCTTAACCCACTGAGCCACCCAGGCGCCCCAGAAGCACATGTTCTTTTTCTAAATTCCATGTTAATTCAAAAAAGGCCTTTTCATTAGATGATATATACACACAAGGGCTAAGGATCACAAAGGCAAAAAATCAAATCATAAAGTACACAAGGATGCTTATGACAAAACCTCAGCAGGGGTCGTAGTCAGAGACACTTCCCTTCTGCTCTCTCTGTTTGCAGCCTAACATTCACGGGGAACATGGTCTAGAGAGAGCCCAAAGTGGTTTCATAATCTGTAACCACAAAGGGATGACTCAGATCTTTATCTTTTATAAACTGCACTCATAACTTGGTGCCTTACTCACTTTCCCAAAATTGAAATGTGTTTGGGCCAATGATTTAAAACAAGTTGGAGTGTGTGTGTGTGTGTGTTTGTGTTTGTGTGTGTGTGTGTGTGTGTGTGTGTTTCCCCACATTTTCTGAATAGTGGTCTCCCAGTGGCTATTAGTTATTGAAATCAGTGAACCCTTATAACTTCTTCTGCCTTTCTACCTTCTTGCCAGATAAAGTGGGGGCTGGTGACCAAGAAAAACACAGCAGTATTCTTTGGGAGGTTCGGGACAGAGTGGATGGTCTCAGACGTACTGAACACAGATGCTGTCACCACCACACATTTTCAGTGCTGGTGACTCACATAGAAAGCTTTAGTCTCTGAAGAGAAAATGTACTTCAGGCCCTCACATGAAAGCAAGTGTCTCCTCTCCTCTTGGTGTCTTCGCTGTCAGCCTTCCCTGATTGGTTCAGTTACTAAGGAAGAATAATAAATATATGAGGGGACCCCCAGCATGAAAGTTTCCCCTGCCCAGTTAGGGCTTGGCATAGCCTGTGATGAGGTATTTGAAGTGTTGGGGATATGTTAAGTGAAATACCTAGCTCATGGTGTGATAATAGTATTTTCCAGGAAAATTACTCATGTAGCCCAGCTGGCCACATGACCTGTCTTCAGGATAGGCCAGGATGAGTATTAGATATTTGCTGAGAATTGTACCAGTGCCCCCAAAAGGACCCAATTACAAAGCACTTAATCACAAGAAGAAAGGCTGTGTGCTCTCCCCAGCTGACAACCCGCTTAGTAGCTTCTAGCCCAGGGCTGTTTGTTTGTTTTTGAGATTCCATAACTAGGTTCAGTGACACTCAAATACACGGTAAAGATGTCTTTAAAAATGATTCTGGAAATAATAAAAGTTAAATTGGATTATGGTGAAACAGAATTATATTTATTATAAAAAATGATTAAGAAGTTTCTTGAATGAATTGTTCAGTACCTTCACCTCTGCCTGTAAAAAATAAAATTTTTCCGTACTTGTTCTTGTGTCTACACAAAAACATTTCCTTTCATTCTCTCAGGTCTGCCTTTCCTATAGAAAGTTTTCTATGATAAATTCTGGACACACACATGGCCTCATGAACTTTTCTCATATGGAGCCTTTCCCCGCTACAACGTGTTAAGTGTTCATCTGTGTGGTGTGTCATTTGGCTCTCTGTTTTTCAGTGGCAATCTTAGTATTCCCTATATCTTACAGGATCACTATTCCAGTGCCTAGAAGGTAGTGGGGTCCAGCCAGCAAAAGGACAGAAGTTGTAAATGTTTTTTAAAGTCCCCCATTCTCTCCAACTGTACCATAAGTGAATCTCCCAGGTTCTGTGAAGCTCTTAATGACTTAGCACTGAGAGTACTCTGGATGTCTGCTTAGTCTTTCCTTCATATCCCTTGACTCTACCCAGCTTCACCTCCCTTGCTTGGCCCTCTTACCTGGCTGGTTAATCCTCAGGGTTTCCCAAAACCAAAGAGAAAACAGATAAAAGAAGACAGTGACAAAGTATTTCTGGTTTTCAGATATGTATGTCAGTCAACTAGAATGTGTTTTTAAATATCTTCTGGGCCCAAGCCCTGAGTTGTGTATGGTGACTATTCAAAAAAAGTTAACCTCTCACCCTCGAGTAATTTAAAAATAAATTATTCTTTGAGGGTCATTCATTCATTTAATAAATATTTGCTGAGCCTCTGCTGTGTACCAAGCAATAGAGATACATCATTGAACAAAACGGACAAAAATTCCTGACTAAGGGAGCTTCTGATTGAGGATGGAGGAGAGAGGAGATAGTTAAGTAATAAGAATACTTAATAAGCAATATAGTCTTAGGTAGGGGGGAAATACTGTGGAAAGAATAAGAAAGTAAAATGAGGGTAACAGGGGAAAGGGGTAAAAGTGTGGGGGCTGGGGGACAAGTTACAGAATTAAATGAGACCGGGCAGGCCTCATTGAGATGAGATTTGAACTGTGCCTTGAAGGAAATGACATAGTTATTCAAGCAGATATCTGAGAGAAGAGTAGCATTCCAGGGGATGGGGGGCATGATTTATCATTTAAAATTTGTGGGTAGCTTCTTTTATCCTTCCTTTTCAAGAAGAAATTGAATATACCAGTTGAATATCTGTTCTAGCTAAAAGTGACTTCCAGTTGAGGCAGCTTTTAGACAGAGGCCATTGTCTTTGTTTACAGATTGGCAGAACTATGACACAGAAAGGGAGGGGGGGCTAATTGGGTAAAGTCATGACCTGAGCAATGGGGAGCAGGCCACCGTCTTTTAGATGAGCACTGGACTCATGTGTCATCACACACCCTGTCTTCCTTGGGTTTTAGCGTTTTCTCGCCTTGTAAAGTAAAATTGACTTCAGATATTTTCTTTGCTATGAGTTAAGTTAGTCGCTAGTTTCCCTACACAATAGTACAGACTTGTCATAATCCAAGTTAAACGAATTTCAGTGAAGAGAGGGAAACCAGAGCATAAAGACCCTAGACACGTCTGGGTCATTTCTTAATGGCCATTGCCACACCATACATGCTTGGAATGCCCTGGAAATTATTTGGGATGTTTTCTTGGAGGTCAGAGTGCCCATCTGGAAGGACTATAAGGAGTCTGCTTGTGATTATCTCAGCTGCCCCAGGGGGCATGGGGAGCCAGCCCTTCTCCGTGTTTTACCTTGGCCGGCTAGAGAGTCGCCATCTGCTTGGGTTCAAGTAGAGGAGGGAGAGCAGAGATAGGACTTGCAAGTAGCTGGGCCAACACCTAGGAGCCATTTAGAAAGAGCTGGGCATATTCCCTACACCAGCTCAGTTTAGTTTATGCACTTTGTAGACCCTATAAAATAGAAGCACTCACAGATAAATTCACTTCATTTCCACCCATGGGTCCCTAATGTAACCTTAACATTAAAAGCTTATTAAAACATTTATGTAACATTTGGAATCTCCAAATCCCTTGATAATTGTTTAATTGGCTAATTAATCCCTGCAGCTTCC
Source organism: Lontra canadensis (assembly GCF_010015895.1). Lineage (NCBI taxonomy): Eukaryota > Metazoa > Chordata > Mammalia > Carnivora > Mustelidae > Lontra > Lontra canadensis. The sequence goes on from NW_022631044.1 coordinate 1,351,057, forward strand.
CTGGGAAGCAAGTTGGTACTTTTATCCCCATATTAGAGATTAGACACAAATGGGGTAAGTGGCTTTACCTGAGGCTGTGGCATGAGTCAGGTCCCCGGTAACTTCACAGTACATGAACCAGTATTCAGCCGTGGCTCCACCAGTATAAATCCCTTAACCTCTCTGAGCCTGAGTTTCTTCACAGATGTATGAGATCCTAGTGATCTTTGTCCTACCGATCCCAAAGAATGATTACGAAAATACAGTGAGGCACACCGGAAGTGTGATAATACCAGTTACAACTAGGGAGTGGATTGAGGCTGAAGGAATCAGCAGCCTCATTATTTAATATTTAGGGAGTACTACCGGTTTGGGGCCCGAGCAGAAAACAGGAGGAGAAGACAGCCTGTGGCTGACCCTCTAGCAAAACCAAGTCCTCTCCCTCATTTGACTCAGCTTAGATTAGAGGAGGGAAGAGAAGGAACACAAGAGTAGTAAACTAACAATTAAAAGAATGAGTAATGCTAGGAGGAGAAAAATGAAAGAGGTAAAATTGTGTATAGCCATGCTATAAACTGCTGATCTTGACAGCGGAAGCACTGTCTGCACTCCAGCAGTATGGCGGCCTGGACCAAGGAGCTGAAAATACGAGGGTGGATGATGCTTCCGTAGCTGGATTCTGTGTTCCAAACCATTGGTCTGTGTCCCAGCTCTGGTAATGACCTTTCAAGGTCACATTAGTCCTGTACTCTTTCCGTCCACACCACCACCTGCTCCCACCTGCTTTAGGAAATGAGACCAGTAAGCTGCTTGTCAGGATCCACACGCCAGCGGACCACCTGATGTTTGCAACTGGCATCCCCTTCTCACTTCTTTCTCTGGCTTCAGCAGTTATATCCTCGGGGAACATCCGGGCCTCCTGTTGCCTGCAGAAAGCAAGCCCCCCAGATACAAGCAACTGCAGGTGCAATCAGGTTGCTAAAACATTGGTTCTTTCTCCCATACTCTCCAGAGTTTTTCTTCATTCCTTTTTTTTTAATGGAATTTTTAAGGAAATATAAAAGCTGGAATAGGTAGTGAGGGATAAAGGCAAAAGAAGAGGTCCTGAGAACAAATGAAAACAGCAAAGTGAGGAATAGCATTGGAGGACAGTGGACAGATAAATCATTACTAATCACCTGAATTTGGTGAGTTAACGTGATTAGTAGTTGTTCTAGGTATGAGCACATCCACAAATAAACACACGTAGATACACGCATGCGCACAAACTTATACACACATACAGTGTTCTGAGACCTTTGCTGGGTGGCCTCCTTGTTCTAGCTCGAGTCCCTAGAAATTAAGGCAGAATCAAAGAACCCAGGCTTGAAGAATTTGCCTTGCCAGTGTCGTGAACGGTAGATAGCCACTGCACAGGCCTTGCTGTCCACATCCATGCATAACACATTTATGAGGGATCCTCTTGGTCGGCAGAAGGCAGGTGATATTTTTCGTCTGACACAAGGACCTACAAACTCACAAAATTGTACTTCTTCATGGTTCCTAATACCACACGTTCTCTTTTCTCCAGAGTCCATGAGTGATTTAGAACCAATTACTTAACCTTTCTAGCCTCATTCTCGTCATCTGTAAAGTGGGCTCATTACTAAACCCTGCCTCATAGGGTTGTTTTGAGGTGATTAAAATGATAGAAAAAGTATTATCTCCACACGTGGCACATTCAGTCACTAGATTAGCATTTACTACTTACAGAATGTCTGTTGTGTGCCAAGTCCTGTTCAAGGCAGTGGAGGCACAAAGAAAATAAAGCATGATCAAGAAGACTCCCAAGATATTCATCCTCTCTTCAATTCCTGGCAATTTCCGACTAAAAATGCTGGACCAGTCCCTTGAAGTAGACTCTGATTGTGACCCTCGGGCATCCATATTCACACGTGACTGTCTCATGTCTTTTCCCCTAACCTGCACTCTTCTGTCTGACCCCTTGAAGCCAACTTCCCTCTGTCCTACCTTGAACAAGGAATGTCCCTATTAGAAGACTGTGTCTTGACTGCTCGACCAGGAGCTCCCCTGTTGAGGGGACTTTTACTTCCTGGCTGGCAGGTGCTGGGTGCAGAGTGAGTCTTATGGACAGTGAGAGCTTGGAATGTACATCTCCTTTTTGGAGCTGAGGGACTGTATGTAGCAGAGGTGGTCAGCGCCCTCATTCCATACCACTGAGTCTAGAAGCCCACTTGGGTATCCAAGCTGTATCAACTCAGGAAATCCTGCTGCTTGATCCCCCTCTCTCTGTTCTTTCCTTATCCTAATTTGAGTAAAGAGGAAGAAAAGTAGTTCAGAGGGAGGGATGGTGAAGTTCAGGTACCAGAAATGCATAATGGTTTTTAACCCTCACCTTCTCCTGACCTGCAAATATTTGTATTATCCAGGGCGGGTCTGGAATGGGAAAATAGGGCATAATAGTGGGAGTCCGTGGGAAGTACAGAGAGTCAACCTTTAATCCACTGAGCTGGCCTCCAGAAGAAAGACATCGTGGTTGGGGCTACCTTCTTCTCCTACCTCAATTACTAAAGCTTTCCTTACTTGGTCTCCCTGCCGCCTGTCTCAAGGTCTGCTGACTTCCCATGTTGTTGTGAGATGGAAGTCCTCTCTCCCCTCTCCAAGAATCCATAACCATTGCTCTCTCATGGCAGTAAGTGCTCTCTCCCTGACGTC